>NC_081414.1:775508647-776788647 GCF_030272615.1 Cryptomeria japonica
CCACACTAGTCTTTTAGTTTTAGGAGGGATTCAAGGGAAGCCGACCCATAACTTGAAGATTCACCTTCACTTTGAGCAACCCATAGGCTCGAAGGTGTTTCCACGTTTCACAAGATTTCTTGGTTTCACACTTAGCATCATGGGTGCAATCATTCATTACAACAAGAGTGATTGCAGTTTAATGTGGCTATAAGAAAGATTAACAACCTTGAGGAAATGGTAGAGGTGTATGCTAAGGCTGATAAATGGGCAATGGAAGAAAAGGATGAATTGGTCTAGGAGGCTGCTAGTAATATGGTTAGAAAATGAAAGAAGGGGGACAAGGTTGATGGGATGCTAAATGAACTTAGTGAAAATTTGTCTTAGAGAGATGAGAGTAACATAGTGGTGGAGCCGAAGGAAAGCCAAGAGACCGTGAGATGAAAAATTGAGGATATGTCTATGTTGAGCCAATAGATGGCCTTGAAGAATTTATCCTCCTTGCAAACTATTTAGAAATAAATTGATTGCAAGAAAGAAAAATGCAAGAGACATGTGATGTCTCCCTTTGCTATGATGGAGCTCCCTACCTTAGTGGACAAATCTACTTTGAAATCTAGTACTCTGAACTCTATTAATGATTCTAACAAAAAAAAATATTTTTTGATTAAGTCATTGGATTGTGTAAAGATTGGCAAGATGCTAACACCTCTACCTAGTAGACCACCCCATTGTGTCTTGGCTAGTGGTTGGTTGGTTTTTGTTCAAGTTGGTTCTGTCTCTGGTCTTTGTCTAGTTATATGGTGGTTCCTCGTTGATTTTGGTGTTTTTTTTTCGGCTAGGTGTGCATTCCTTATGTGCCCTAGGTGTTGTTGTTTAGCAATTATGTAAAGGTTCAGGCCTATCCTTCTTGTTATTAGTTACAACAAATAATGACTAGTAGAAATAATATAGCACATGCTATAAAGCTTGAAGGGGCATAAAAACATAGGAAGAAATATCTAGGCCCAAGGGTTTCTCAAACCACAATACTCAAATTATAGTTCAAGGCATCAAGGGTCAAGTGATCATGTAAGAAACAAAAAATTTGAATTTTAATTGAATACAATGGTGAAAGTCTTGAAAAGATGAAGAAGTCTAAAATCTTGACATGAAGAAGGGAAAGACAGAGTTGGAAGAAAAGACATGGCATGATGGAGAACCATAAAACTATGAATGGAATAAAAGAAGACAAGAGTCAGAAGAATAAGCATAATCAAGGGGGTAAAACACATAATAGATGGAAATAGGGAAGACATAAGTATGAACCTAATTTATACAAGCTTTGATTAAATTTGAAATGGGATATATATATTTTTATTTATTCCTAAAGTGAGCAAGCATCAAGAGACTAGTGACTACCATCTACACCCAAAAAGAAGTAATGTTGTAGAAAGAAATAATTCTATTGTTACAGAAGTATTACGAATCATGTTGAAGACAAAGAAGCTATTTATAGTTATTTTGTAGAAGCATTGGTAATGATAGTATACCTAAAAAATTGTAATCTCACAAAATCAATAAAGAAAAATATACCAAAGAAATACTGGAATGATCATAAGAATTTTGTAGCTTATTTTCATGATTTTAGTGATATAAAATTGTATATATTCTAGATCAAGAGAAAAATATGTTAGATGCAAAATATAACCTTTGTACTTTAATGTGATATCTTGATAAAAATAGAGCCTTATAACAAAAAATAAATTGTGAGTCAAGGCAAGTGCTTTACATTGAAGGTGGAATTATAGTGGCAGGAGGATGTACGTTAAACAATAAAAGTAGTTCAGAAAAGAGAAGATGCATTGTTCATTTTCTTCTAGTAATCTTTAGTAGTAGCTAAGTTCAAGTCATTCATACTTATGTTTTCCAAATAAACCAAGTAGTGTTGCTAGTTCAGTTTCTTCTTCATGAAATTCTTCAACGATTTCAATTGCAAAGTCTTCAACAAACATAACAAGCTTAATGAGTGAAATTTATCAAAGCAATCCTAATATGAACCAAATTATTAATTTGGCTTTACATTGAATTGATTGGATTTTAAGATGTAATGAAAGAAAAAAATATGGATTGATGCTATGAATGTAGAAGTGGAAGTGATATATGAAAAACAATACATGGCAACCAATGTAACTTTGAAAACGTAAATAAGTGGTTTAGGTCAAATGATTCTTTAAAGGTATATAAAATGTTGATGGTTATATGAAATGACATAAGGAAAAACTTATTGCCAAGATCTTTGTATAGACAACTAGAATATTTAAATAAAAAAATAACCTTGCTCCAATTGCAAAAATTAATAGAATCAAAGATTATGTTAGCAATTATTGCACGATACAAATAAAATATGTCTCAATGAATTATATATAACTCTTCCTTTACTACTTTTCTAATTATTTTTTTTTTATAAATAATATGACAACATGTAATACCTACTTATAAACACTCAAATGCTCAATCTACAACAATTTGGAATATACCAATGCATATTTGCTTTCACACAATTAACTAAGAGTAGGCAGCACGCTATCTAATAAAAAACTATAGCCGTGTGATGTACGTTTCTTCCTATACGATCTTTTGCCATATATTGACGAGAGTGGGTATGGCGGCGGATACCAAAACCGCGAGACCCCAAAAGATTGAAGCGTTCCGCCAGAACTTTGGGTGCCTGTGTTTAGAATCACTTAACAGGATTTGAAAATTGCTTTTATACCACTCATTGATCTGCATCTTCAGCTTCATGAAAGGATCCTGCTCTGATTCAAAATTGATTCCCTTGCCAAGATTATTCAACATGTAGGCTACTTCTTTGTCCGTGCCCATGGTGCTCTGGATAATTTGAAACTTCCTGAGCACAGCAACATCTGCTTCGGTCTCCACCAAGCTATTCAGCAGATACACATAATATGAAATTGCAGTGAATCCCTGGCAGACCTCCAGAGCCATCAGATTCCTCAGAATTACTTCTGTACTGTCAGTGATCCAAATCGTGGGGAGCGAAAGAGTTCTCCTTTTGAAAGTCATCTTTTCGAGGGATGGAAGTCCGTCGTAATGACTGAACTTCATTCCTGCCTTGTGTAAGTCTCTGGTAGAGGCCATCAGAGTCTGATGCCTAATTAACTTGGGCTCTTCTGATTGAATGAGGAGCTTTCGCAGGAGACCTTTTATTGCAAAGCGAAGTTTGTTACCTCCACTAGGCGGTGTCTCTTTTGAATCTTTTGGGTCTTCCACAATTAGACTCTGGAGTAGCCCGAGAATATGTTTATATTTCTCAAGATCATCAAATCTCTTCAAATCTGGATTGTCAGGCCCATTTCGCAAGAAAGGGTGAATTTGAGGAATAATACCGTTGCATAGCAATCTCAGCAGCTCTTTCTTAGCTTCTGCCTCTGAACCTTTCTCCACTTCCAATAACTTTATCAGGACCTTAATGGGGATTTGATTTTCAAGCATCAGAATATCACTAAGAACATCAAATTGACAGGACTTGACTCTATTACTGTTGAAAATGGGATGACAATGCTGCTGTGGCTGTTGTTTATTCTGCTCTCCAGTAGTCAAAACTCTTAAGATCTCTAAAACAAAGCATCCATCCAAAGTGAAAACCATCGCTATGGTTTCGTCCCTGTATTCAAATTCTTCTTCATAGCACCTTCTAATTTCACAAACAATATGTGCGACTGCATCATGTAAATGCAAGTGCTCCTCCTGTCTTGGTAGCCTGCGTGCCATCATCTCTGCGGCTTCTGCTTTGAGGCGCTCCACATTGGATGCTGGCTGCGCTATCACATGGTGATAAAGGCCAAGGCGGACGGCCCGAGGAGTGTAGGCTTCCTTCCGTAGAAACAACAGAAACTTGGGGACCCTGTTTATGGTCACCCCAAAGTAGCCTGAACCTGGCTTGCAGTCCTTGATGGATCTATCAGTAATCCTCTCTGTCATATCAATTACCCATTTACTTTCCTCTTCCATAAACATAATATTGCCTTGCGACATCTTTCAGATTCTTCAATGTTAGAAATAAGATCTGCAAAAGGATGCTGCAGTCACTAATTGATTTGGCTCACAAACTACTGTCAAGAGAATGATATTATTATTTGTCAAGAGAATGATATTATTATTTGATAATGACAGTAAATCGTGTAACTTTAATTTGACTAATTTCATGAATGTTGATAAGGAGATTTCATAAAATACTGTCTTTGTGCTACAAAAATAAACAGAGTTTACTTAAATTTCATTAAACTGTTAAGTTTAACTTCAAATACAAATATTGAATACTAAATTCTATTGTAAATCATTGCCATGTAAAAAAAAATTGAAGTTATAATTCTTTTCTGAAACGAGAAGAGAGAATAATAACATAATTAACATAAATAATCCGTACCTTATTTGAGCTCAGGGAGAGGCAAACACCACTGATCAGCAGTAGAAACCCACGCAATCAATTTATCTTAATTTGGAGACAAACTTATTTGCACATTTTTCCTTTACTCTCTGAAGCTGCTCACTTTCACTTTTAACTTCTCATTTAAGATTCGGAAATTTGGAATTCCCAGCCTTGTTTTGCTTTCTCTTTTGACTACTTTCATTAAAGATAATGCGTAGGTTATGGAATATAGGCTGAATACAATTTTTTATATCATGTACAATTTCTTTTCAATTTTTTTTTATTAAATTATTATCATTCAACCCCCAAAAAAATCCATTGTTTATAATTATCCTCCAAATCTATTCATATATCTATTTCCTTTTTATAGTTATCCTCCCTAAATTTATATTTATCTATTAATATATTAGATATTTCTATTATTTTGTTTGAGCATCAAAAATGATATTTTAGATTGATTACTATAGCAGCCATGCCCAGTCTCTCTGTAGACATGTGAATTGTATCTGGAAAAATAATCTGATGGGAAGGATAAGATATTAAAGATAATGTTTGTAAAATCACTTCAAACAACTTGTATTCATACAGTTATTAGTACATATGATCAGAACCTTGAACAATTACTGCAGAGTAAACACGGTGGAAAACTATATACAATAAAAAACTGCTTTAAGAAAGAAAAAGAGGAAACATAGCATTGCTGGAAAATCGAATCAGCGACCTCAAGAAAAACGAGTGATCAAAGATATCGTCAAGGCATCGAATCATTGGTGGGTAACACTGACAAGAAAAATGGAAACACGTCATCTCAATTCGAGGGAAGGAATTTATTTTTACGTCATGCAACCAAATAAGTGTAGGTTTTTGTTTAAAGTATTCAAAGATCAGATCTTTATTATGTAAATCTTTTGGCTTATACGATAAAGCAGCCTAGGGTTGTAGATTTCTCACAATACCCAAGAAATTAAATTTTCTAAAATAGACTCTGCTATATATTATCTTATTGCTTTTAACAAACAATATCATGAATAATACGAGTACTCTTCCCTTTTCTAGAGAAAGGGGATTGTGAAACAGGGAGAACCAAAGCGAGAGGAATGTTTGTTTACTGTTTTTTACTTTAAAAACAATGGTAAGAGATGATTGAGATGTTTGGTACTTGATTCTCCGATCGTAAACCAGGATAACATTGCATCCTTTCTTCCCTGGTTGTAAGAACGGCCACGCAGAACAAAAAGCAGGTTGTAAGAGTAGGACATTCAACGGTTTCGTATGATACAGTTTTGCTAAAATTTTTGTATAGCAAACAGTACACATCAACATTAGTAGTTCTAAATTTGCAACCCTTCTGCATGAATGCCCAGTTGGACATTACACCCTGTCTAGGAGTAGGCAACTAGGGACAAATAGGGACAACTCAAAATTATGTATTTGCCTTAGTAGCTAAAAATTATGTATAGCACATTAGAATTAGTTTTGTCCTGCAACCCTTTTGCATGAATGCATAGATAGATTTCATTTGTAGGAGAAAACCTGTCATAATAGAAAAAGAATATGTGCAAACTATTGAGTCTAAAGAGCTAAAAATAATATCAAATAGTGAAACTAAAAATAGAGATTATTACAATGAATTATGTGGTTCATTATTAAAAACTATATCTACGAGAAAGTAGGGGAATATATTTATTCACTATTTCTCTCATACCAATATATAGTCTACATTCATTCTTTAATCATTTGAAAAATTAGTCTAAGAAATATCTCATTGCGGTGCTGAATTGATTATTTAAATTACTAAGTTCTTAAACAATCTCTTATCAACTCTTTTGTGTGCTGATGGTTCTTAATGGATCTGGAATTGGTTTATTATGTTGTTCAAAATGGACAATTATGTGGTTGTGGATTAAATTGGTTAAGCAACATTTGGGTCAACAATTATTGAGTTCAGTCAACTTAAAACTAAAAGAGTAAATGTATTGTTATCTTTTGATTTCACATTGATTTCTATGGAATAATGTTGAATAGTAAGTATTGTTGTTGAAATTACATGCTCATAGGATTTCAATAAGTGTAAGTAAATATATCTATCTTTATATTAAAAAATTTAGGATTACAAATTTCAAAAACACATATGAAAAAAACTTGTCTTCTCCACCAAATGAATAGATCTAGATGATCAACACATCAATAAGTATAGATTTTTAAAATTTTGTTTATGCATTCTCTAGAACTAAACAATAACTTATTATTTGTATGAAAGACTTTAGATAGTAACTGTAGTCACACAAATCTGTCCAGCTTAATTAAATAAATATTTGCTATTTATTTGATTAAAAATCCACTAGCCATTAGTTAATTAAATTAATATTTAATTAATTCATCTCCACACATTCTCCTATTAATTAAATAAATTATTCAATTTATTTTAATTAATTCATTAAATCAAATCCACAATCAAATAAATGAATAAAATCTATTTATTTAATTAAATCCCCTTATTCCTCTTTTAAATAAATTAAATAAAATATTTGTTTAAATCATTATCCCCCCCCCACTTGCATTTTCCTACAAATGCAACTTGCACACATTTATTGAAATAAATGAATTTCTATTTTAATAAAATCCTATTTTCCCTCACCCACCAAATCCACTTGCAAAATCTAATCCCCTTCTAGATTCTTCTAACCCCTTCCTAATTAGCCTAATCCATCCCCTAATTATTTTCACATTCCTAAGCAAAATGGAGTCACTTCTCAAAGACTCCAAAGTCTTTGAAAAGCATTTAATGTTTTGTGTGTTCAACAAATTAACCCCCAAAGTCTTCCAAGACCACTAATGGCTCTTAAATGACCATTTATGGCTCTTACATAACCATTTATGGTTATTTCAAACTTGTCTCCCCAAACATTTATTGTTTTGACCATATTCATCCATTTCACATTTGCACAAGAGTTTATCCATTGGATAAAAGCTTTATTCTTTGAATAAAGATTTTATTCATTCAACCAACCTTGACTTTAACTCCCAAGGTCATGCCAAGCATTAAATGCTTATTCCCTCTCCTCTCAACCTATCTCACATTGACACTTGTCATCTTGGGATTAGGTTGAAAGCCCTCACATGGATTTGAAATCATTCAATCCTGACCCTTGTTGAGATTACTCAATCTCAACCATTCATTGCTCCATTTTTCCTATAAATAGAGCCCATTTCTTCATAATCTAGATCCTGAAAACTTGTATTCATTTAAGCTATAAGCATTTTAAGAGAGCATTTTAACATAATCAACTAATATCTTGTCATTTTGGGTTAAAATCAATCATTTTAATATCATTTAGTATTTTAGCTTTTTATTTTACATTTAGAGCAATACTACAATCTCAATCCTCCATAAGCATCCATAGTGCAAAAAGCTGCTGAGAGCTACACTATTTTGGAACTTAGAGAGGAGAAGAACAAGGGAGAAGGAGCTAAAAGCATGTTAGGAGGTATTTGGAGATGCCTCATCATATTTGCTTCTTTAGTTAAATATACTTTCATGTTTTTAGTGTCTCTCTTGATATGCCTGTTTAGATTAGTTTTTGATTGACTAACACTAACGATTTTCTTGTGTCTTTTGTGTTCTTTATCATTGACTAACCTTGTCCATTTTGCAGGGCATCATTTGGTGAACCTGACGTGAATCGAACACCAAAAATATCATCATTTTTTAACAAACTAACATGTCTGAATGTTGAAAGTGTCACATAGGTTGCGCTTTGGTGCTATTGAACACGTTCTAGTGCTATCGATACTTATGGTTTTAGCACTATTGTTCTTACAATAGCGCTATTGTCTCAAGTTCAGCACTTTTGGAACTGTTTTGGTGCTTTTGACGTCGTTTTGGCGCTATTAACCATTTTTCAGCATTTTTGCCTCTTTGTCTTTCCCCTTCTTTCAGTGCTTTTGTGTTAAATAGCACCTCTGTTCAAACACAGGCTAGCACTATTATAACAGAATGTCGTAAAAATCACCTTGTAACCAAAAAAGTGAAAATTATAGGCTTGTGGAAGCCCCCCCTTGGACATAGATTTTACTAACAATTTGTTGTTTGTGCAGGTTAAAACTCACCATTAAAAATCACAAATTTTCCTTTGGTGCATTAAAACTTGAACAAACAAAATTTCATTGCTTTCTAGTTAGGATTACTCATCTTTTGGTGCTTTTAAAACTTGAACAAACAAAATTTCATTGCTTTCTAGTTAGGATCACTTGTCTTTTGGTGCTTAAAATCAACAAACAAATTTGATTTCCTTGCATCAAACTAAAGAATGTACAAATCCACACTTCAAATTTTGGTGCACATAAAATACACAATCCACTTGTTTTGATTTTTGCAAGCGATTTTACTTCATGCAAACGTGTTTTTTTAAGTTGACCAGGATTTCCAATTCCTAGATTACAACACATTGCCTTTGAAGTTAAAAAGAACACCATGGTTGTTGGAGCAACATCTCCAAATAGTTAGATCACATTGCAATGGTGGATTAAAAAGAACAAGTGTTTTTCATGTTTGGCACACTTGTGCACAAAAGTCAGTCAAGTGGTCCTACCTCTAACACACACTATCCTCTCCCTTGGCTTTCATGGTCCTAGGTGCAAGAGAAAAGTGTTAGTAACACTCAAATTTTATCTTTTTAAGAGAGGCCTGCCAAGAGATCGATACTCTTAGGAACGACCTCGCGCGATAAATCCTTTGAGCTGCTATAGAAATTAGGTGAGAGCGAAAGTTGTAGCCTTGGGTATAACTGCTCCTACAGTGAAACTGGTCGAAAGGACAAATGGGCCCCACCACTAGTTACAAGGCTCTTAAGTGAGTCACTGTAGAATGAACTTATGTCCAAAAAAATCGAACATGACTAAACACCTTTAAGTAGTAGCCCACTTGTTCTATTGATTGAGGATATTTGTGATATAATTTAGTGCAAGAGCATAGATGGTTTTGCTCCCAACATACTCATCAGACATATTTCCTTGAGTAGAAACATAGCTTTTTGAAAAGTCACTTGTGGCTTGATAAAAGTGGTGACTCCCCCATCATAGGGATCATCTATTTGTTATGCTCGTGCAAGACTTAATATATCACATCCTTACCTTCCATGGCGGGATTCATAAGGTATGTAGTACCAAAGTCGAAGAAATATCAAGATGTGGGCTAAATTTATCACAACTGGCCATTTGACCTTAGGGATAACAAGTGTTTGAAGTGTGTTCGTTTTAAAGACCAAGTACAAATTGAGCCGACTTCAGGCTTTGGAAATACACCTTAAAATATATCTAAAGGAAGGGTCATATAAAAAGTCTAAGGATTGGGTTGGTCTAGACCCATACTCATTTGTGTCTTTTAGGCAACATTCTTGTGTTTGTGTGCTTGCTTTGTTTTCTTGTCAAAGAAAAACCAGAAAATCAGTCCCAAACACAAAGTATTCATCCAACATTTCTCAAAAACAACCCAACACATCAAAAATAAAGTGCAAAACAACAAAGAGTCAAATTTTATGACCATTCTTCACATCTTGCGAAAGAAGAAGTGTCATCAGAATATCAACTTGAAAAGAAGACCATTAAGCTCAAAGGCTTTGATAAAAAGGAGGAAATTTTTCTATATAAATAGACAAATCTTTGTCTCACATAAAGTCTTTCTGCATCACATGCGTCTCTACATTCAAGGCAAAACAAACGAATTTGATTCCGAATCATTGAACCACAGAGCTTTTATGCAATATAGAGCTCTAAGTTATCACAAAAACCAAGGAGGTAAGATTAATCCCAACTTCTTCCCAAACGTCTATATCACATACAACACAACTCGAGAAATACCACCAACACCTGAAAGAGAAAAGGTAGAGTTTGTCCCATTTATAACACAAAGTTTTTATTGAAGTTGAAAACATTTCATCCATCATCTTCTTCACTCATTATCACTTCATCATCCATCCATTTCAACTCTCAAAACATTAAGAGGTTCTTGTCCCAAGTTCTCTTTTAGATATTGCTTGAAATCAAAAACATCACATCACTTTTTAGATTGTTTCTACATCTAGGATAAGCTCATCCTAAGAGACACATCTACGCAGGTTAAAACTAGTTCATGAGTGAATCCTCTCATTGCTAGGTAGTTAAATCTGTATCACATCTTGGATTTCTCTACACCTTATCACATCAAAATTTATCAAAACAAGAAAGCAATTCAAAAAAGGAATTTCGGTTACATCTACCTTAAAAGTGCTAGAGATCCACATGCAACACAATTCACCAACCATTAAACTTTCATTTCATCAAACAACTCATCATCATTTTCACTCAACTTCAACAAAGACTCATAAGCAAAATGGCCCAAACCCAATCACAGTCAAGGCAACGAGAAATAGAAATGGAAGAAGAAGAAGAGGAAAATCTCAATGAATTTCAAGAAGCACTTGGAGGAAATGCGAATGATGAAAACCCAAGTACTCCTACTCCTGCAACAATAGAAAGGGCCCAACATAACCCTCTCTTTAACAGACTATTTGACGAAATACTCAGGAGCAATGCGGATGCTCACTTCTTAAGACTTGCTCAAGAAGGAGTAAAACTCCCCTCTGACTTTGATCTTGCCCAATTAAGACAAACATCAGAAAGACAAAGTCACCATGAAGAGGAAAGAGGTAGAGATCCCATCAGATATAACATTCCTCGAGGTAACCCACCACCTCCTCCTCCAAATGAAATGGAGATGTTGCAGCAACAAGTCAAGAATCTCGCCCAACAGCTTCATAGTGGTGTCAAGACTAACCAATTCTCACTCAATGACATCTGTCCCTATCCTTTTGATAGGAATCTTTACATGCCACCATTTCCACGAGGGTTCGAAACACCCAAATTTGAAAAATATAGAGGAAAGGGGGATCCCTGTGATCATGTCAGAGAATTTCATTCCGCTTGTCTTGAAGTGGCATATGAAGACACCTACCTAATGCGCCTTTTCCCCCAAAGCTTGGGAGGAACAACCACATCATGGTTTTCCCACTTACCAGGGGGCATTAGAACATTTGAGGAACTTATCCAGAAATTCCTCGCTCATTACTCTCATAACATTGAACGCGACATCACCATGGCTGATCTGTGCAACACTAAACAAAAACTAGGTGAACTATTTTCATTATTCCTGCAACAATGGCGCCAAATGTCTAGTAGATGTTCTCTTCAGTTACCTGAATGAGAACTAGTGGAAATATTCATTTCCAACTTAAACGAAGAAATGGAATTTCACCTGGATGTCAAAGACACAGACTCTTTTAATGATATGATCACAAAGGGTTTGAAATGTGAATAGGCACTCATCAAGAAAGGACTCATCAAAATGTATAATGAACCAAAAGATGGTCCTCGCCCACGCTTCAATAGTGATAAACCAAGCTTCTGGAACAAGAACAAGAATATCATCAACGATGGGGTTGTGGATGCCAGGACTATCCAAAATGCACAACCTGTGGTTCAGTTTGCAGGACATAATCCTCCACCTCAGAATAACACAAATGATCCTTCCAATCAAGGTTGCATCACATCTCATGATGAACCAAGACCTTGTCGGCAAAAATAAAAACACACACACACTCCCTTAGGGGAACCCATTGAAACTGTCTTGGAACAACTCATTTCTCAAAATTTGGTCACTCTACCTAAAGTATCAAACTATGAGCCTCAAGTCAAACTAGCGTGGTGGAGAGATACTGAACACTGTGAATTCTATCAAGGGAGAGGACACAAGACAAGTAATTGTCACCGATTGAAAGATCTTATTCAGGATCTTATTGATCGAGGAGAAATTGAAATAGAAGGATATGACCCAAAAACAACCAATAATGATCATCTAATGTTCAAAAATCCACTTCCATCACAAGATAAAAGGGGTCCTTCCACTTCCAGGCAAGGCACTGATACCACTGATTATACACAGGCTGCGTATAATTACACTGTAAATCATCTATATGATGCTAGTGAACAAGTTGCAACTATAACCTTCAAAAATCCCAACTCAAATTGCAATGTTGTTACACGTCATGGCAAGGTCACCATAAAGGCAGCTCCACAAGGCACCACCTCCATCCCAAAACACTACAATCTTGTGGAACAATTAGATAAAATGCCTGCGCTTATATCCATTTTAGAGCTATTGCGCCTATCACCATCCCATAAAACTATCTTGGATCAAGCACTCCAAGAGGCATCAGTCCTTACAAATTTGAATACAAACCAATTTCAAGCCATGGTTGGAAGTATAAAGTCATCACCTTGTCTCACTTTTTTCGAAAGTGACAACTCTTCCTTCCAGCAACCTCATAACGCTTCGCTACACATTGAAGGATTTATCAATCAACATAGGATCAAGCGAGCCTTGATAGATAATGGAGCAGGCTTGAACATTTGTACACTACAGTTGGTCATAGCATTGGGCTATGCGGTAGAATCAGTGGATCCTCATAAGAAGATCATAATCAAAGCCTATGATGATGCAGAGCTTTCATCCAAAGGAGCTATGGTACTACCAATCCGAATGGGCTCTATGGTAAAACACATCATCTGTCAGGTTCTGGATCTTCCTCTGCTATACAATCTATTGTTAGGGAGACCTTGGATACATGCCATGCAAGCCGTTCCATCTACCTACCATCAATGTATCAAGTTCCCACATAACGGTGTAGAGATCACAATCCTAGGCGATGCAAATCCCTTTGCATATTGCCATAATATCAACCATCAACCAAAGATTACTGTTCCTAATAATAGAGAAGCCATTTTCTCCACATCATATATAAGTCCAGCCTCTCTTACCAGTTCAAACACCACTATACCCAAGCAAGAAAAGCTTAAAATGAAAATAGCAGAGGAAGGTCCCGGGGAATACAACTTGAGTCAACTCTTTTTTGTGAGATAGATGCCCACTTCTCCTAGAACACATGGTAAGCCACAACAGTTACTCTAGCCACCACTGATCACGCCAACATGTGCTTTGATGCCTTTCATCCTTGGAAAGAGTCAAGAGGAAGAAACCCAAGATGAGGACTTAGCGGAATGGATCTATAAAGATCCCATCACCACTGATATCCCGCAAGTTAAACTTCCTACAGCTCAGTATGGCAAAGGTCTCCTCATTATGCAACGAATGGGATATGATGGTCAGAGTGCTTTGGGATATTGTAAACAAGGACGACATGAACCTTTGTTGCCAGAATTAAAACCCAAAGGTAATACAGGCCTAGGCTTTGAGAAAGAAATCTTTCCTAAACTCAGATTCAAAGGAAAACCCAGCAAACCATTATGTCAGCCTACAACAAAAAGGACACCTTTCATCATTAAAACAACCTCAAGCACCATCCCAACTACCCCATCAAGGCTCACAAACCCAACGCAACCATCACCAATGCCATTCATTCCACCAAATGATGCTATAATCCCATCACCAGCGCCATTAGCAGCAGCAACTGTATCAGAACCCACAACAGTATCTATGGCACTAGCAGTTCCAGCAGAAACCACTGAGTCAATATTACTGATACTCCCCATATCAGATTCCTTGATCCCCATCAAACTCCCTACAACACCGATCACTACAAAGGTACATAAACCAATCACACCTTCAGTGTTTAACTCAAAGGACATCCCAGTATGGTATAGTAATCGGATGCTGGAAAGCGATTCAGAGACTGACTCACATGAATGGGAATTTGATTTTGTGCAGCTTAACACTTCAGATGAGGAAGACACATCACCACCTCCACCACGCAAAGACATCCCTATTTACAGAGAACCACAGATAAAGACCACTTGGGTTTTTGAGCTGGAAACATCTTCCATAGACCCTACGTCTCATCCTATGCCTGATTCTGACAGGGAGAGTATCATTAATGACCTTCACCATAACGTCTTAACCCTCACTGATACATCTAATGCACTTAACCTAATTGATGAAGTAATGCCCATTATCCACCCTGAACTCATCGAATGGAACCAACCAAATCCCCCATGTCTTGACTTCTTCCAAAACGATGAGGCCATCATTGAATTTTTGGAATTAAGGGATAACCTACCAAGAAGGGATCACAAAGCTGGATTCACCATTGAACTAAATAGCACAACATACTTCGGGGCAGATGCCAAACCTTTCAGCTGCAAAAATATAACAATAAAACATGGATCTTCCAGTGAAAACCACACTGTGGCACTTTTTGATCCCACAAAAGTAAAAAGAAAGAGCTTATCCAATGGTGAAAACCTCTCTGAGGTGCTTGAGGATGAAGGGTTTGACATTCTCCCTGCTAATGCACAACAGGAATGATCAACGATTCTCATCGAGAAACCAAAGAATACAATTTGGGGACTCCTAAAAATCCTCATCTCATACATCTAGCATCTCTTCTCACTCTAGAGGAATAGCCTAAGTTTATAGAGTTCTTCTAGAAGCATCAGATCAACTTTGTATGGTCATATGCAGACATGCCTGGGCTTGATCCTGATTTAGTCATGCATCACCTCACTGTCGTAGAAGGAGCCAAACCTGTCAAGTAGAAGCTTTGTAAGATGCATCCTCAAATTCCAGTACTAGTCAAAATAGAACTCAAGAAATTCCTAGATGTTGGTTTCATTAGGCCAATTGATTATGCAGAATGGATCTCCAACATTGTGCCTGTCGGCAAACCAAAAGGGGGCATCCGCATTTGTACTGACTTCAGAGATCTGAATAAGGCCTATCCTAAGGATGACTTCCCCCTACCAAATATCGACATCATAGTAGATCTGACAGCAGGACATGCCATGCTTTCACTCATGGATGGCTTTTCAGGATACAATTAGATAAAGATCACACCAGAGGATCAACATAAGACAGCCTTCACATGTCCATGGGGCACATATTGCTGGAATGTAATGCCTTTCGATCTAAAGAATGCAGGAGCGACCTATCAAAGAGCAATGACCACCATCTTCCATGACATGATGCATACTATGATGGAAGATTATGTGGATGACTTACTAGCAAAATCACTCACCAGAGAAGGGCATCTCCACATCTTAGATAAAATCTTTGATAGACTGGAACAATACCATGTTCGGCTCAACCCAAAAAAATGTGTCTTTGGAGTAACCTCCGAAAAGCTTCTAGGATACATTATCTCAAGCAAAGGTATTGAAGTCGATCCAGCAAAAGTTAAGGCAATCATGGACATGCCACCACCAAAGAATATCAGTCAGCTAAGGACATTACAAGGGCGGCTTCAATCCATTCAAAGATTCATTGCACAATTGGCCGATAAATGTCACCCATTCACACACTTGCTACACAAGAAAATTTGCTTTCAGTGGGATGCCCAATGCCAGCAAGCATTTCAGACACTTAAAGACTATCTCATGAATCCACCATTGTTGATCCCACCAGATCCAAGTAGACCGTTGTTACTCTATATCTCAGCAACAAGTACAACATTGGGTGTACTACTGGCACAACATAACATGGAAGGAAAAGAGTGTGCTGTTTACTACATCTCTCGCACACTGGTGGGCTATGAACTCAATTACACACCTATTGAGTGAGCTTACCTAGCAGTAATCTTAGCAGCCACTAAACTGAGGCACTATCTATCAACACATAAAGTGCAACTCATTGCAAAGATTGATCCACTCAAGTATTTACTTAGCAAAGAAGCATTGACAGGTCGCTTAGCCAAATGGGTAATGATTCTAAGTGAATTTGACATCGAGCATGTGGATCGTAAAGCTATCAAAGGTCAAGTTATTGCAGATCAGTTGGCCAATGCACCCCTCACAGGCGATCATCCTCTCATTTCCAATTTTCCAGATGAAGAGATATTCATGGTCACAACAACACAACCATGGAAATTATACTTTGATGGTTCATACACTAGGCATGGCTCGGGGGTAGGCATTCTATTTATCACACCTCAAGGTGACAGCATGTCGAAGTCTTACAGGCTCACATTTCCATGCACCAACAACATAGCAGAGTATGAGGCCTTGATTAGAGGACTCAGGCTAGCCATACAATGGAAATTACAAGAACTGCAAGTATATGGTGACTCACAACTCATCATTCGACAAGCAACTGATGAGTATCGGACCAAGGATGATAAACTCATGCCATATAAGCAAATGGTGGACAATCTAAAAAAATCATTTACTACTATCACTCTTGAGCAGATACCAAGAGATCAGAATCGAGTCACTGACGCTATGGCTACCATCGCATCTCTCCTAGATCTTCCACAGAATTCAACACGCTATGAGTTCTTGGTAGAACAGCTTTGGATTCCCGCTTATGATATCCCCGAATCCGAAATAATATGTCGCCTTGTCGGTTCTGAATCCCCATGGTACGGTGAGTTCTACACCTATCTCCACGATCACACCCTTCCTCCCAACCAATCTAATAACCAACGTAAAACCTTCATTCGCCAAACTACTTGATATACCATTATTGCTGAAACCCTATACCGACGCAGTCTTGATGGTACTCTCCTTCGATGTTTGGAACAAGGTGAGATAACAAAGGCTTTGGAAGAGGTACATGAAGGAATTTGCAGGACTCAGTCAAGTGGTTCGTCACTAGCCAAGAAACTCATGCGCGCTGGATATTATTGGCCATCTATGGAAAAAGATTCTTACTACTTTGTTAGAAAATGCAAGAAATGTCAAGTTCATGGTGACCTGATACATGCACCAGCCCAGGAACTACAACCAATCACAACACCATGGCCTTTCTATCAATGGGGCCTTGACCTTGTGGGTAAGATTCATCCATCTTCATCCAACGGCCATAAATTCATTATTACTGCCACCGAATATTTCACAAAGTGGATTGAAGCTGTTCCACTTACCCAAGTCACCGGCAAGCAGATCGCCTTATTCATCCTCAACTACATCATCTGTCGGTATGGTGTGCCCATGTCCATCATCACAGATAACAGTCTTCCTTTCAAAATCAGGATGTCCATGAACTTTGTGAGAAATTTCATATCCAACACCTCATTTCCACTCCCTATTACCCACAAGGCAATGGTCAGGCCAAAGCATCCAATAAAAACATATTAAGAATCCTCAAGAAGATAGTCAATGATGCCGGTCGTGATTGGCATGTTCAACTAAATCCAGTGCTATGGGCATATCAAACTAGCATTCGAACCCCTATAGGTGACCCTCCTTATTCATTGGTCTATGGTGCAGAAGCTATCTTGCCTATTGAGGTGGAGATACCATCATTATAGGTTTCCTTGCACAATCTCATCGATGACGAAGCCTACAGAGTATCCCGTCTTCAGGACTTAGAGTTACTTGATGAGAAACGACAAGCTACATACAATCACCTCAAAGCCTATCAACAGTGCATGAGTAGAAGCTACAATCACCGAGTTAGATCTCATACATTTGAGGTAGGTGATCTTGTTCTATGAGAGAATCCTCGCAACCAACCACATAGAGCACATCAGGGCAAGTTTGAATCAAACTGGCTGGGCCCATATGTTGTTACTGCTGTATTCGGGTCTGGGGCATATCTGTTGGCTACATCAGAAGGAGAACTGCTCGCAGATCTAATTAACAGCATGCACCTCAAACAGTTTTATACCTAAGCTATCCAGAGCATCAGGATCCCCTGCAGATCAGAAAATACCAAAAACATTCAGAAAAATGTCCTGAAGAAATACAAAAAACATTAAAAAAATTAAAGAAAAATCATGCATCCAAATGGTGAACAACCACTCCGGTGGCACCTTGGGTAAGTACGATGGTGAAAACCTAGCAAACAGGTGCCACTCGTAAAGACAATGGCTCCAATATCTTTCAGGCTCATTGCGATCACATTCATACATACACACATCCATCCATCCAAACCATGGCTTGCTATTTGATCTGCAATAAAGAGATAGTACTTCATGCGTCTTGCATCCCACTCTATCATAGTCATGTCTACACTTGGGGGCAATACCCTTAAAATCTAGATGATGGAAGTGGATTCTACATTACTTATGATTCAAAATCCAAAAACATTCAAAAATGTCTCCCAAAAAACTCCAAAAACATTAAAAAAAGTCTCACAAAAATCCAAAAACATTCAAAACTGTTCCACAAAATCCAAAAACATCGAAAATCACACAAAAACATGGCAACACCTTGTACATACTCATCCACATAGATGCAAATCAAACATTGACATAATACTCACACAATGACCATTTATCAATCAAACCACACAATCAACATGAACACTCAAAATTGTCTTTAAACAAGGATGCATCCTTCCTTACCAAAACAAAGACAAAAGTGATGTTTTCTTTGACAAGAAAATTATGTTAAGCTATCAAATACTTGGTTGATTTGTGAGTACAATCATTCGTTTATCTGTATCGGGATCTTTCAGCATTGTTTTGTATCATTTGCGCATTATTTTCGATGAAGTTTTGGGGCATGTACTAATGGTGTCTACGTGGGATGTTCACTAGGCTACGTGATCTTATGCCAAATGCAGTCATAGATCATTACAGCTTGCTGACTACAGCGTATACCTCGACCATATGAACATGAACCATTACCAAGGATCCCTATTCTTTATTCTTTATGTATATACTGTTTGTTTGTACGTACAATGCTCTTTCTTTGGTTCCTCCTCAGCCAAATTGGATAAAGGTTTTTATTTCTTAGTACGGTATGCACTTGTCTCAGGATATGATCAGCCTAAGATCAAGGAGGACGATCCAAGTCATGCATGAACAGAGATAATCCTTATCTATTCCGCAAGCAATACTCTGGTCGACTTGAACCTTATATCAAGTCGTTTGTATTAACTTGCTATATCAAATCCATGTAAGGAATACTCAGGTCATCTTGAATCATTATGTCAAGATGCTTGTATTCTCTTCCAACATTTTAAAGCTCAATGATGAAAATAGAGCACTATGGATCGTCATTTCATCTCATTTGTTTATATCTTGCATTCTGTTGCATATCACCCATCCATTCATTCATTCATATGTAGGCTTTATATGCAAAAGTGACCATTACAGCTGATCTTGGATACAATCACGACCAAGTACTCTGATACATCATCAATGCATCATGCAAAATCTTAAAAACCTTGCATTCCTCATTGTCATATCATCACCGCATTTTGGTGTATCTTGCATTTAAGTCCATTCATGTCATTTTTAACTTAATATTGCATATAGTTCATTTTTTTTTGACATTAGTTTTCATTAATCATTTGCATCATTGCATAAATCATAAATAATTAGATTCATTCATGGGCTCAAATTGTCTTTAATTGTTTTAAATCATTTACTAGGCATTCATTTAGTGTCAATTATCCATCATCAGTTCATCATCCTTTATCATTTATTATTGCATCCATTCATTAGTGAAAAAGTGCATTCATTCATTATTAAAGTATCTTATTATGCTCATTTTAAGATTCATTCACATTACATTCATTATCCTCTTTTTAAAATTGCATTAAGGTGCAGTTATTAAAACCACCAGTTATAATATCATCATATTATCATTTTTAATTAAAACATATAAGAGCATTTAAAATCATAAATCCATTTGTTTCCAAATATTGGGTCATACCATCCTATATATCCATTATACATATGCATTTGTTTAAGCATTATCATATAAACATTTGTACTTTACATTTTGTTTATCCATATTACATTCATCTAAAAACATCTAGATGCATATCCATACATAAAATCAATCATTCAACCATTGCATTAACAACATCGCATAAATCATCTCATCATTATATCGCCATAGGAAACACCAAAATCTTGTTCATAAATCATCATAAGCATACATCATCATCATGGCATTACATACATAAAGCATTACATCAAAAATCAAACAAATCATACATATATAAACCTGCATTCATATGTCAGTATCCAACATCATAAATCATCATAAAAACATGCATAAAAGAAACATCTCATCAAATGCATACATGAACACAAATCCATCTAAACAATAACTCATCATCCTGCATAAACATCCATAAAAATCAAATGCATATCATCCAAATATGGGATCTCCTCATATATATCATCTCATATATCAGAGTACAATGAAGTCTACAAAATCAGCTATCAAGAGGCATCCAAGATACAGTCCAAAAAATAAACAATGATATAATACATATATGCAAAAATGCTCTCTCAAATGCCACTCTGGCCAGATGCTGTACCACCACCACCATCGCCACCTACACTCCCACCGGTGCCTGCACCACCTGATCCATCTCTCTGTGGAGGCCTCATTGAACCCCCACTCCCTCTGCATCCCTTGATCTCTCCCTCCGTAGAGGACCCATCACACCCCCACTGCTCTACGCCCTCTACGATCGCTCTGATCTAGCCTGCCTCGTCTGAGAATAGCTGAGAGCTCGCTGACTAACTGGCACAACCTGCTCATATAAACCCCGCCAGTAGTCTATCTCTGTCTGTGCTCGTCATATCTCCCTCATCACCTCCCCTGTAGGACCCTGTGCTCCTACTCCCATCTGGACTCTCTCCTGCAGCTCGACCAATCTCTCCACTGCACTATCGCTCTCTCGCAGCACCACCACCAGTTTTGCCTCCCGTGCAAATAGCTGCACATCCCTAGCTACCACCTCCACCTCCAAATCCTCTATCCGGGTTTGCAAGCATACAATCATATGATCTCATAGATCTCCAGTGGCTCCCTCCCCGATGTCCATCGCCACCTCACCTGTACCACCCTCTCCAGTAGTCTCCTCTCCTTTGTCCATCGGGATCTCTCTCTCCATCCCCCTCCCACTCAGCTGAACTCCCCCCAGTATCAATGGTCTCTATGATATCTGTAGAGGCAGTCCACCTCTCCCTCTCTGCTGACTCCGCATCCCCAACCCACCACCTCCTCCACCACCTCCTCCTCCCCCACCTCCTCCTCCTCCTCTCCTCCATCTCCATCCCCTCTCATCCTCAAAATCTGGGATCGGCTCTGTTGGATCTGATATCCGTAGGATCGGGTGCACTACCCGGTACTGCGTGTACTCGTCTGTAACACTTGCATCCACGACCCTCTATCGTATATCTCATGGTCTCACCTGCAGTGTCTGGAACTCTGCCAGTGCCTGATCATATGGTAGCACTGGACCCCATGCATACCTCTCCTGAATAACCTGAGCATACTCTCCTGATCCACTGGGCAGTCCCTGCTACCATCCAAACTGTCTCAGCACTCTCCCAGGCACCTATCTCTCTACATGGTACGAGGTCCTCCCAATGAGGAATCGAGACATAAAAACATAAGGTAGTGCCTCTGCGTCATCATCCCATAGCTCACACTCCAAGTATGGCTGCCATATCATTGCATCCAGATCATCCAACACCCGCTGCCACCACTCTAACTTCCCCAGGTGGGGTTGACTCATCATGCCACTATACATGAACATGTACGGCTGATCTACCACACGAAATCGCAGACTCACCGGTCGAGTCACTGGTAGGTGCTCCCAGGCCCAAATATGCAGTAATGTCATGCCCACTGCTAATGAACCCCTCTCCTAGTAAACCACCTCATGGAGCTCCTGGTACAAGTGTGCCAGCACACACGACCCCCACGCAAAATGGGTCCCCTCGGTAACCATCATCTCGATCACCTGTCCCCACCCCATGGCCAAACCATGTGATCGCCTATCTGGACAAAGCAGTCTTCCCACGATACCTGATAAAACTGCTGGAAGAGGCTCATATAAAGCGGCTATCTCCTCCCAGGCAATCGAGCCATCATCAAAGAAAACATCCTCATCAAAAATCCTCTGCACTACAAGAGTCCCCCAAGATCTATCATATGTGACTAGCTCCCCTTGAATCGGAATCCGTAGGATGCACCACACATTCTCCAGGGTCACTGTCATCTTCCCCTGAGCCAGATAGAAGGTGCACGTCTCACTGTGCCACCGCTCTGCTAACGCTATGATCAAACTGTGATTGATACAAATCACGGGCATGTGCATCACCTCATATAGTCAAGTTGCAGCAATGCAATCAATCTTCACCTCGGTCAATCAATCCCACAACCCCTGTGTCGCAGGATGGCGCTCGCGTAACTGCAACACGCCTAGCTCCTCCTGCACATGGACATTCATCAATCACCATCAGTTGTTTTGTTTTCAAACTTTCTTAAGTTTAAACCTAGACTATCATCAGATACTTTAATCAAGTATCTTCGGGTCTCAACAGGTAAGCAATCATGGCCACCTAGACTTAAACGGGCATTTATCCTAAACAAATTACCTAAGTCTCATCAGGTTGCTATGGTTCAAAACAACTCCCACTTCACCTCACCATCCAGCCATCATTGGCATTCGGAGATTCTCTTCATCCAAACTGGGGCATATCTTTATCCTAAAGCAATAGCGCTATTTTACTATCAAAAGCGCTAGTTTCCCAACAATAGCACTACAACCCTGACACAAGTGCTCAATCAACTATCCCATAGCGCTAAAACTAGAAATGCGCTAGAAAAACTACACAGTAGCGCTAATCAAGCTCAATAGCGCTCAAATAAACCCTGAATAGCACTTATTAATCAATAGCGCCTAAACTTGCCTACAATAGCGCTAAAGAAAATAAAAAACACTCAAACAAAGGGACAATAGTGCCATTAGGGCACAATAGCACCATTACGACACAATAGCACTAGTTCATGGAGCAAAAGTGCCAAAATCGAAGTTCCAACGTTCTTGCTCCGACTCGACTAGGACTCAACTAAAAACATATCAAAAAAGCCTAAAAATTAAAAATTCAAATTTGCGTACTGCCAGTCCATAGTCGTCTGGGCGCTGGAACCGTTAGACTTGCTCGAATCTATGCTCTGCTATCGGTATTGGCATCCTAACTGTTGCTCGCTCCTCCAAATGTCCTTATGAAAGCTCTGGTTTCACACTAGTCGCGGTCACAAATGATCCTGTTTTCATCCCTTTCACCCCATTTATACCCTTCACCGTCATTGTAACTTCCCCCCGCTCACCGCCGTGGTCCCCATGAACTTCCCGAGCCCCCCATTTCTCCATTTTTCCCCCGTTTTCTTCTATTTTTCACCCGTATGGCTAACTTCTTTTCTTCTAACACCCTGCCAATTTTCATTCTTTTTCGAGAGATCGCCAGATTTTTTGAAATTTTTTGGTCCATCTCTCGAAGGGGCATGCCACCCATTAAATTAAAATAATAGTTTCACTTTATAATTTATTGAAATTAAAATAAATAAATATTTCAATAAATTCTAAAATAAAAGTATTATATAGTTTTACCTTAACACTCAAATAAAACAAATTGTTTTAATTTAGATTATTAGAATAAAACTAATTTCAGAAACCCAAGATAGGAGATATCATGTACCTTTCACATGGAGGGTTTTTTTTTCTTTTTCCAAGTGCTATATTTGGCAAAGGGCATGTAGTTTTCAGGGGGGAGATTTTTGTTTTCTCTTAGCTCTATCTTTAGTAGACTTGGCATGCAGATTGTTAATGGAAGAGGTTTACTTTCTTTTTTAGTGCTATTTTTGGCGAATATGGCATGTAGTTTTTTAGAGGATGAGTTCTTTTTTCAAGGGTATATTTAGCAGTTTGGAAGTTCTACTTACAACAGAGGGAGTCTTTTTCATGCACAATTAGTTGGGGACCTATTTTTGGTAGCATAGACTATTTTAAGCAGGGTTACGCGTGAGTTTTTAATGCTATTTTGGGGAAATTCGCCCAGAGATTTTTCTCATGCAGTTTTTCATTTTTAGAGTTTTGGAGGAGATATTCTACATGGTATCTATATATTCTTCTATTCTCCTTTTTTCCCTCTGGTTCTTTCTTTTTTGCATATAGATTTTGCAAAAAAGCATTGTATCTTAGCACTTCAGTTTTTTAGTTTTATATAGCAGCATTCCTTTGATATTACAGAGTTTCGTATGTCTACCATGGTAATAGTGCATGTTCATTTGCAGATTTGATAGAGATTTACTGTGTCTTGATCTAGAAACCTTTGAATTGCAATCTATTTTATGTGAATGTATTTTCTGCTTTTCATATAATCATAGGTTTTAGGTTGTGTATAAGGGGTATTTTGTCAATTTGGTTTTGAAACTGGTTTTCCTTCCAAGTTTATGATCCCCTTAGACCCTTCTCGGGAAATATTTATATGGTTGAAGAGTACAATTATTTTGTGTGGGCGAACTTCTGTCATATTTTGGTAGGTTATTAGGCTATTATCATAATAATTTTGGTGTATCACCTCCTAGTTTAGTTGAAGCTTTCATTATTTTTCAGAATTATTTCTCACTCTTTTCCACACTAGTCTTTTAGTTTTAGGAGGGATTCAAGGGAAGCCGACCCATAACTTGAAGATTCACCTTCACTTTGAGCAACCCATAGGCTCGAAGGTGTTTCCACGTTTCACAAGATTTCTTGGTTTCACACTTAGCATCATGGGTGCAATCCTTCATTACAACAAGAGTGATTGCAGTTTAATGTGGCTATAAGAAAGATTAACAACCTTGAGGAAATGGTAGAGGTGTATGCTAAGGCTGATAAATGGGCAATGGAAGAAAAGGATGAATTGGTCTGGGAGGCTGCTAGTAATATGGTTAGAAAATGAAAGAAGGGGGACAAGGTTGATGGGATGCTAAATGAACTTAGTGAAAATTTGTCTTAGAGAGATGAGAGTAACATAGTGGTGGAGCCGAAGGAAAGCCAAGAGACCGTGAGATGAAAAATTGAGGATATGTCTATGTTGAGCCAATAGATGGCCTTGAAGAATTTATCCTCCTTGCAAACTATTTAGAAATAAATTGATTGCAAGAAAGAAAAATGCAAGAGACATGTGATGTCTCCCTTTGCTATGATGGAGCTCCCTACCTTAGTGGACAAATCTACTTTGAAATCTAGTACTCTGAACTCTATTAATGATTCTAACAAAAAAAATTATTTTTTGATTAAGTCATTGGATTGTGTAAAGATTGGCAAGATGCTAACACCTCTACCTAGTAGACCACCCCATTGTGTCTTGGCTAGTGGTTGGTTGGTTTTTGTTCAAGTTGGTTCTGTCTCTGGTCTTTGTCTAGTTATATGGTGGTTCCTCGTTGATTTTGGTGTTTTTTTTTCGGCTAGGTGTGCATTCCTTATGTGCCCTAGGTGTTGTTGTTTAGCAATTATGTAAAGGTTCAGGCCTATCCTTCTTGTTATTAGTTACAACAAATAATGACTAGTAGAAATAATATAGCACATGCTATAAAGCTTGAAGGGGCATAAAAACATAGGAAGAAATATCTAGGCCCAAGGGTTTCTCAAACCACAATACTCAAATTATAGTTCAAGGCATCAAGGGTCAAGTGATCATGTAAGAAACAAAAAATTTGAATTTTAATTGAATACAATGGTGAAAGTCTTGAAAAGATGAAGAAGTCTAAAATCTTGACATGAAGAAGGGAAAGACAGAGTTGGAAGAAAAGACATGGCATGATGGAGAACCATAAAACTATGAATGGAATAAAAGAAGACAAGAGTCAGAAGAATAAGCATAATCAAGGGGGTAAAACACATAATAGATGGAAATAGGGAAGACATAAGTATGAACCTAATTTATACAAGCTTTGATTAAATTTGAAATGGGATATATATATTTTTATTTATTCCTAAAGTGAGCAAGCATCAAGAGACTAGTGACTACCATCTACACCCAAAAAGAAGTAATGTTGTAGAAAGAAATAATTCTATTGTTACAGAAGTATTACGAATCATGTTGAAGACAAAGAAGCTATTTATAGTTATTTTGTAGAAGCATTGGTAATGATAGTATACCTAAAAAATTGTAATCTCACAAAATCAATAAAGAAAAATATACCAAAGAAATACTGGAATGATCATAAGAATTTTGTAGCTTATTTTCATGATTTTAGTGATATAAAATTGTATATATTCTAGATCAAGAGAAAAATATGTTAGATGCAAAATATAACCTTTGTACTTTAATGTGATATCTTGATAAAAATAGAGCCTTATAACAAAAAATAAATTGTGAGTCAAGGCAAGTGCTTTACATTGAAGGTGGAATTATAGTGGCAGGAGGATGTACGTTAAACAATAAAAGTAGTTCAGAAAAGAGAAGATGCATTGTTCATTTTCTTCTAGTAATCTTTAGTAGTAGCTAAGTTCAAGTCATTCATACTTATGTTTTCCAAATAAACCAAGTAGTGTTGCTAGTTCAGTTTCTTCTTCATGAAATTCTTCAACGATTTCAATTGCAAAGTCTTCAACAAACATAACAAGCTTAATGAGTGAAATTTATCAAAGCAATCCTAATATGAACCAAATTATTAATTTGGCTTTACATTGAATTGATTGGATTTTAAGATGTAATGAAAGAAAAAAATATGGATTGATGCTATGAATGTAGAAGTGGAAGTGATATATGAAAAACAATACATGGCAACCAATGTAACTTTGAAAACGTAAATAAGTGGTTTAGGTCAAATGATTCTTTAAAGGTATATAAAATGTTGATGGTTATATGAAATGACATAAGGAAAAACTTATTGCCAAGATCTTTGTATAGACAACTAGAATATTTAAATAAAAAAATAACCTTGCTCCAATTGCAAAAATTAATAGAATCAAAGATTATGTTAGCAATTATTGCACGATACAAATAAAATATGCCTCAATGAATTATATATAACTCTTCCTTTACTACTTTTCTAATTATTTTATTTTTATAAATAATATGACAACATGTAATACCTACGTATAAACACTCAAATGCTCAATCTACAACAATTTGGAATATACCAATGCATATTTGCTTTCACACAATTAACTAAGAGTAGGCAGCACGCTATCTAATAAAAAAACTATAGCCGTGTGATGTACGTTTCTTCCTATACGATCTTTTGCCATATATTGACGAGAGTGGGTATGGCGGCGGATACCAAAACCGCGAGACCCCAAAAGATTGAAGCGTTCCGCCAGAACTTTGGGTGCCTGTGTTTAGAATCACTTAACAGGATTTGAAAATTGCTTTTATACCACTCATTGATCTGCATCTTCAGCTTCATGAAAGGATCCTGCTCTGATTCAAAATTGATTCCCTTGCCAAGATTATTCAACATGTAGGCTACTTCTTTGTCCGTGCCCATGGTGCTCTGGATAATTTGAAACTTCCTGAGCACAGCAACATCTGCTTCGGTCTCCACCAAGCTATTCAGCAGATACACATAATATGAAATTGCAGTGAATCCCTGGCAGACCTCCAGAGCCATCAGATTCCTCAGAATTACTTCTGTACTGTCAGTGATCCAAATCGTGGGGAGCGAAAGAGTTCTCCTTTTGAAAGTCATCTTTTCGAGGGATGGAAGTCCGTCGTAATGACTGAACTTCATTCCTGCCTTGTGTAAGTCTCTGGTAGAGGCCATCAGAGTCTGATGCCTAATTAACTTGGGCTCTTCTGATTGAATGAGGAGCTTTCGCAGGAGACCTTTTATTGCAAAGCGAAGTTTGTTACCTCCACTAGGCGGTGTCTCTTTTGAATCTTTTGGGTCTTCCACAATTAGACTCTGGAGTAGCCCGAGAATATGTTTATATTTCTCAAGATCATCAAATCTCTTCAAATCTGGATTGTCAGGCCCATTTCGCAAGAAAGGGTGAATTTGAGGAATAATACCGTTGCATAGCAATCTCAGCAGCTCTTTCTTAGCTTCTGCCTCTGAACCTTTCTCCACTTCCAATAACTTTATCAGGACCTTAATGGGGATTTGATTTTCAAGCATCAGAATATCACTAAGAACATCAAATTGACAGGACTTGACTCTATTACTGTTGAAAATGGGATGACAATGCTGCTGTGGCTGTTGTTTATTCTGCTCTCCAGTAGTCAAAACTCTTAAGATCTCTAAAACAAAGCATCCATCCAAAGTGAAAACCATCGCTATGGTTTCGTCCCTGTATTCAAATTCTTCTTCATAGCACCTTCTAATTTCACAAACAATATGTGCGACTGCATCATGTAAATGCAAGTGCTCCTCCTGTCTTGGTAGCCTGCGTGCCATCATCTCTGCGGCTTCTGCTTTGAGGCGCTCCACATTGGATGCTGGCTGCGCTATCACATGGTGATAAAGGCCAAGGCGGACGGCCCGAGGAGTGTAGGCTTCCTTCCGTAGAAACAACAGAAACTTGGGGACCCTGTTTATGGTCACCCCAAAGTAGCCTGAACCTGGCTTGCAGTCCTTGATGGATCTATCAGTAGTCCTCTCTGTCATATCAATTACCCATTTACTTTCCTCTTCCATAAACATAATATTGCCTTGCGACATCTTTCAGATTCTTCAATGTTAGAAATAAGATCTGCAAAAGGATGCTGCAGTCACTAATTGATTTGGCTCACAAACTACTGTCAAGAGAATGATATTATTATTTGTCAAGAGAATGATATTATTATTTGATAATGACAGTAAATCGTGTAACTTTAATTTGACTAATTTCATGAATGTTGATAAGGAGATTTCATAAAATACTGTCTTTGTGCTACAAAAATAAACAGAGTTTACTTAAATTTCATTAAACTGTTAAGTTTAACTTCAAATACAAATATTGAATACTAAATTCTATTGTAAATCATTGCCATGTAAAAAAAAATTGAAGTTATAATTCTTTTCTGAAACGAGAAGAGAGAATAATAACATAATTAACATAAATAATCCGTACCTTATTTGAGCTCAGGGAGAGGCAAACACCACTGATCAGCAGTAGAAACCCACGCAATCAATTTATCTTAATTTGGAGACAAACTTATTTGCACATTTTTCCTTTACTCTCTGAAGCTGCTCACTTTCACTTTTAACTTCTCATTTAAGATTCGGAAATTTGGAATTCCCAGCCTTGTTTTGCTTTCTCTTTTGACTACTTTCATTAAAGATAATGCGTAGGTTATGGAATATAGGCTGAATACAATTTTTTATATCATGTACAATTTCTTTTCAATTTTTTTTTATTAAATTATTATCATTCAACCCCCCAAAAAATCCATTGTTTATAATTATCCTCCAAATCTATTCATATATCTATTTCCTTTTTATAGTTATCCTCCCTAAATTTATATTTATCTATTAATATATTAGATATTTCTATTATTTTGTTTGAGCATCAAAAATGATATTTTAGATTGATTACTATAGCAGCCATGCCCAGTCTCTCTGTAGACATGTGAATTGTATCTGGAAAAATAATCTGATGGGAAGGATAAGATATTAAAGATAATGTTTGTAAAATCACTTCAAACAACTTGTATTCATACAGTTATTAGTACATATGATCAGAACCTTGAACAATTACTGCAGAGTAAACACGGTGGAAAACTATATACAATAAAAAACTGCTTTAAGAAAGAAAAAGAGGAAACATAGCATTGCTGGAAAATCGAATCAGCGACCTCAAGAAAAACGAGTGATCAAAGATATCGTCAAGGCATCGAATCATTGGTGGGTAACACTGACAAGAAAAATGGAAACACGTCATCTCAATTCGAGGGAAGGAATTTATTTTTACGTCATGCAACCAAATAAGTGTAGGTTTTTGTTTAAAGTATTCAAAGATCAGATCTTTATTATGTAAATCTTTTGGCTTATACGATAAAGCAGCCTAGGGTTGTAGATTTCTCACAATACCCAAGAAATTAAATTTTCTAAAATAGACTCTGCTATATATTATCTTATTGCTTTTAACAAACAATATCATGAATAATACGAGTACTCTTCCCTTTTCTAGAGAAAGGGGATTGTGAAACAGGGAGAACCAAAGCGAGAGGAATGTTTGTTTACTGTTTTTTACTTTAAAAACAATGGTAAGAGATGATTGAGATGTTTGGTACTTGATTCTCCGATCGTAAACCAGGATAACATTGCATCCTTTCTTCCCTGGTTGTAAGAACGGCCACGCAGAACAAAAAGCAGGTTGTAAGAGTAGGACATTCAACGGTTTCGTATGATACAGTTTTGCTAAAATTTTTGTATAGCAAACAGTACACATCAACATTAGTAGTTCTAAATTTGCAACCCTTCTGCATGAATGCCCAGTTGGACATTACACCCTGTCTAGGAGTAGGCAACTAGGGACAAATAGGGACAACTCAAAATTATGTATTTGCCTTAGTAGCTAAAAATTATGTATAGCACATTAGAATTAGTTTTGTCCTGCAACCCTTTTGCATGAATGCATAGATAGATTTCATTTGTAGGAGAAAACCTGTCATAATAGAAAAAGAATATGTGCAAACTATTGAGTCTAAAGAGCTAAAAATAATATCAAATAGTGAAACTAAAAATAGAGATTATTACAATGAATTATGTGGTTCATTATTAAAAACTATATCTACGAGAAAGTAGGGGAATATATTTATTCACTATTTCTCTCATACCAATATATAGTCTACATTCATTCTTTAATCATTTGAAAAATTAGTCTAAGAAATATCTCATTGCGGTGCTGAATTGATTATTTAAATTACTAAGTTCTTAAACAATCTCTTATCAACTCTTTTGTGTGCTGATGGTTCTTAATGGATCTGGAATTGGTTTATTATGTTGTTCAAAATGGACAATTATGTGGTTGTGGATTAAATTGGTTAAGCAACATTTGGGTCAACAATTATTGAGTTCAGTCAACTTAAAACTAAAAGAGTAAATGTATTGTTATCTTTTGATTTCACATTGATTTCTATGGAATAATGTTGAATAGTAAGTATTGTTGTTGAAATTACATGCTCATAGGATTTCAATAAGTGTAAGTAAATATATCTATCTTTATATTAAAAAATTTAGGATTACAAATTTCAAAAACACATATGAAAAAAACTTGTCTTCTCCACCAAATGAATAGATCTAGATGATCAACACATCAATAAGTATAGATTTTTAAAATTTTGTTTATGCATTCTCTAGAACTAAACAATAACTTATTATTTGTATGAAAGACTTTAGATAGTAACTGTAGTCACACAAATCTGTCCAGCTTAATTAAATAAATATTTGCTATTTATTTGATTAAAAATCCACTAGCCATTAGTTAATTAAATTAATATTTAATTAATTCATCTCCACACATTCTCCTATTAATTAAATAAATTATTCAATTTATTTTAATTAATTCATTAAATCAAATCCACAATCAAATAAATGAATAAAATCTATTTATTTAATTAAATCCCCTTATTCCTCTTTTAAATAAATTAAATAAAATATTTGTTTAAATCATTATCCCCCCCCCACTTGCATTTTCCTACAAATGCAACTTGCACACATTTATTGAAATAAATGAATTTCTATTTTAATAAAATCCTATTTTCCCTCACCCACCAAATCCACTTGCAAAATCTAATCCCCTTCTAGATTCTTCTAACCCCTTCCTAATTAGCCTAATCCATCCCCTAATTATTTTCACATTCCTAAGCAAAATGGAGTCACTTCTCAAAGACTCCAAAGTCTTTGAAAAGCATTTAATGTTTTGTGTGTTCAACAAATTAACCCCCAAAGTCTTCCAAGACCACTAATGGCTCTTAAATGACCATTTATGGCTCTTACATAACCATTTATGGTTATTTCAAACTTGTCTCCCCAAACATTTATTGTTTTGACCATATTCATCCATTTCACATTTGCACAAGAGTTTATCCATTGGATAAAAGCTTTATTCTTTGAATAAAGATTTTATTCATTCAACCAACCTTGACTTTAACTCCCAAGGTCATGCCAAGCATTAAATGCTTATTCCCTCTCCTCTCAACCTATCTCACATTGACACTTGTCATCTTGGGATTAGGTTGAAAGCCCTCACATGGATTTGAAATCATTCAATCCTGACCCTTGTTGAGATTACTCAATCTCAACCATTCATTGCTCCATTTTTCCTATAAATAGAGCCCATTTCTTCATAATCTAGATCCTGAAAACTTGTATTCATTTAAGCTATAAGCATTTTAAGAGAGCATTTTAACATAATCAACTAATATCTTGTCATTTTGGGTTAAAATCAATCATTTTAATATCATTTAGTATTTTAGCTTTTTATTTTACATTTAGAGCAATACTACAATCTCAATCCTCCATAAGCATCCATAGTGCAAAAAGCTGCTGAGAGCTACACTATTTTGGAACTTAGAGAGGAGAAGAACAAGGGAGAAGGAGCTAAAAGCATGTTAGGAGGTATTTGGAGATGCCTCATCATATTTGCTTCTTTAGTTAAATATACTTTCATGTTTTTAGTGTCTCTCTTGATATGCCTGTTTAGATTAGTTTTTGATTGACTAACACTAACGATTTTCTTGTGTCTTTTGTGTTCTTTATCATTGACTAACCTTGTCCATTTTGCAGGGCATCATTTGGTGAACCTGACGTGAATCGAACACCAAAAATATCATCATTTTTTAACAAACTAACATGTCTGAATGTTGAAAGTGTCACATAGGTTGCGCTTTGGTGCTATTGAACACGTTCTAGTGCTATCGATACTTATGGTTTTAGCACTATTGTTCTTACAATAGCGCTATTGTCTCAAGTTCAGCACTTTTGGAACTGTTTTGGTGCTTTTGACGTCGTTTTGGCGCTATTAACCATTTTTCAGCATTTTTGCCTCTTTGTCTTTCCCCTTCTTTCAGTGCTTTTGTGTTAAATAGCACCTCTGTTCAAACACAGGCTAGCACTATTATAACAGAATGTCGTAAAAATCACCTTGTAACCAAAAAAGTGAAAATTATAGGCTTGTGGAAGCCCCCCCTTGGACATAGATTTTACTAACAATTTGTTGTTTGTGCAGGTTAAAACTCACCATTAAAAATCACAAATTTTCCTTTGGTGCATTAAAACTTGAACAAACAAAATTTCATTGCTTTCTAGTTAGGATTACTCATCTTTTGGTGCTTTTAAAACTTGAACAAACAAAATTTCATTGCTTTCTAGTTAGGATCACTTGTCTTTTGGTGCTTAAAATCAACAAACAAATTTGATTTCCTTGCATCAAACTAAAGAATGTACAAATCCACACTTCAAATTTTGGTGCACATAAAATACACAATCCACTTGTTTTGATTTTTGCAAGCGATTTTACTTCATGCAAACGTGTTTTTTTAAGTTGACCAGGATTTCCAATTCCTAGATTACAACACATTGCCTTTGAAGTTAAAAAGAACACCATGGTTGTTGGAGCAACATCTCCAAATAGTTAGATCACATTGCAATGGTGGATTAAAAAGAACAAGTGTTTTTCATGTTTGGCACACTTGTGCACAAAAGTCAGTCAAGTGGTCCTACCTCTAACACACACTATCCTCTCCCTTGGCTTTCATGGTCCTAGGTGCAAGAGAAAAGTGTTAGTAACACTCAAATTTTATCTTTTTAAGAGAGGCCTGCCAAGAGATCGATACTCTTAGGAACGACCTCGCGCGATAAATCCTTTGAGCTGCTATAGAAATTAGGTGAGAGCGAAAGTTGTAGCCTTGGGTATAACTGCTCCTACAGTGAAACTGGTCGAAAGGACAAATGGGCCCCACCACTAGTTACAAGGCTCTTAAGTGAGTCACTGTAGAATGAACTTATGTCCAAAAAAATCGAACATGACTAAACACCTTTAAGTAGTAGCCCACTTGTTCTATTGATTGAGGATATTTGTGATATAATTTAGTGCAAGAGCATAGATGGTTTTGCTCCCAACATACTCATCAGACATATTTCCTTGAGTAGAAACATAGCTTTTTGAAAAGTCACTTGTGGCTTGATAAAAGTGGTGACTCCCCCATCATAGGGATCATCTATTTGTTATGCTCGTGCAAGACTTAATATATCACATCCTTACCTTCCATGGCGGGATTCATAAGGTATGTAGTACCAAAGTCGAAGAAATATCAAGATGTGGGCTAAATTTATCACAACTGGCCATTTGACCTTAGGGATAACAAGTGTTTGAAGTGTGTTCGTTTTAAAGACCAAGTACAAATTGAGCCGACTTCAGGCTTTGGAAATACACCTTAAAATATATCTAAAGGAAGGGTCATATAAAAAGTCTAAGGATTGGGTTGGTCTAGACCCATACTCATTTGTGTCTTTTAGGCAACATTCTTGTGTTTGTGTGCTTGCTTTGTTTTCTTGTCAAAGAAAAACCAGAAAATCAGTCCCAAACACAAAGTATTCATCCAACATTTCTCAAAAACAACCCAACACATCAAAAATAAAGTGCAAAACAACAAAGAGTCAAATTTTATGACCATTCTTCACATCTTGCGAAAGAAGAAGTGTCATCAGAATATCAACTTGAAAAGAAGACCATTAAGCTCAAAGGCTTTGATAAAAAGGAGGAAATTTTTCTATATAAATAGACAAATCTTTGTCTCACATAAAGTCTTTCTGCATCACATGCGTCTCTACATTCAAGGCAAAACAAACGAATTTGATTCCGAATCATTGAACCACAGAGCTTTTATGCAATATAGAGCTCTAAGTTATCACAAAAACCAAGGAGGTAAGATTAATCCCAACTTCTTCCCAAACGTCTATATCACATACAACACAACTCGAGAAATACCACCAACACCTGAAAGAGAAAAGGTAGAGTTTGTCCCATTTATAACACAAAGTTTTTATTGAAGTTGAAAACATTTCATCCATCATCTTCTTCACTCATTATCACTTCATCATCCATCCATTTCAACTCTCAAAACATTAAGAGGTTCTTGTCCCAAGTTCTCTTTTAGATATTGCTTGAAATCAAAAACATCACATCACTTTTTAGATTGTTTCTACATCTAGGATAAGCTCATCCTAAGAGACACATCTACGCAGGTTAAAACTAGTTCATGAGTGAATCCTCTCATTGCTAGGTAGTTAAATCTGTATCACATCTTGGATTTCTCTACACCTTATCACATCAAAATTTATCAAAACAAGAAAGCAATTCAAAAAAGGAATTTCGGTTACATCTACCTTAAAAGTGCTAGAGATCCACATGCAACACAATTCACCAACCATTAAACTTTCATTTCATCAAACAACTCATCATCATTTTCACTCAACTTCAACAAAGACTCATAAGCAAAATGGCCCAAACCCAATCACAGTCAAGGCAACGAGAAATAGAAATGGAAGAAGAAGAAGAGGAAAATCTCAATGAATTTCAAGAAGCACTTGGAGGAAATGCGAATGATGAAAACCCAAGTACTCCTACTCCTGCAACAATAGAAAGGGCCCAACATAACCCTCTCTTTAACAGACTATTTGACGAAATACTCAGGAGCAATGCGGATGCTCACTTCTTAAGACTTGCTCAAGAAGGAGTAAAACTCCCCTCTGACTTTGATCTTGCCCAATTAAGACAAACATCAGAAAGACAAAGTCACCATGAAGAGGAAAGAGGTAGAGATCCCATCAGATATAACATTCCTCGAGGTAACCCACCACCTCCTCCTCCAAATGAAATGGAGATGTTGCAGCAACAAGTCAAGAATCTCGCCCAACAGCTTCATAGTGGTGTCAAGACTAACCAATTCTCACTCAATGACATCTGTCCCTATCCTTTTGATAGGAATCTTTACATGCCACCATTTCCACGAGGGTTCGAAACACCCAAATTTGAAAAATATAGAGGAAAGGGGGATCCCTGTGATCATGTCAGAGAATTTCATTCCGCTTGTCTTGAAGTGGCATATGAAGACACCTACCTAATGCGCCTTTTCCCCCAAAGCTTGGGAGGAACAACCACATCATGGTTTTCCCACTTACCAGGGGGCATTAGAACATTTGAGGAACTTATCCAGAAATTCCTCGCTCATTACTCTCATAACATTGAACGCGACATCACCATGGCTGATCTGTGCAACACTAAACAAAAACTAGGTGAACTATTTTCAGTATTCCTGCAACAATGGCGCCAAATGTCTAGTAGATGTTCTCTTCAGTTACCTGAATGAGAACTAGTGGAAATATTCATTTCCAACTTAAACGAAGAAATGGAATTTCACCTGGATGTCAAAGACACAGACTCTTTTAATGATATGATCACAAAGGGTTTGAAATGTTAATAGGCACTCATCAAGAAAGGACTCATCAAAATGTATAATGAACCAAAAGATGGTCCTCGCCCACGCTTCAATAGTGATAAACCAAGCTTCTGGAACAAGAACAAGAATATCATCAACGATGGGGTTGTGGATGCCAGGACTATCCAAAATGCACAACCTGTGGTTCAGTTTGCAGGACATAATCCTCCACCTCAGAATAACACAAATGATCCTTCCAATCAAGGTTGCATCACATCTCATGATGAACCAAGACCTTGTCGGCAAAAATAAAAACACACATACACTCCCTTAGGGGAACCCATTGAAACTGTCTTGGAACAACTCATTTCTCAAAATTTGGTCACTCTACCTAAAGTATTAAACTATGAGCCTCAAGTCAAACTAGCGTGGTGGAGAGATACTGAACACTGTGAATTCTATCAAGGGAGAGGACACAAGACAAGTAATTGTCACCGATTGAAAGATCTTATTCAGGATCTTATTGATCGAGGAGAAATTGAAATAGAAGGATATGACCCAAAAACAACCAATAATGATCATCTAATGTTCAGAAATCCACTTCCATCACAAGATAAAAGGGGTCCTTCCACTTCCAGGCAAGGCACTGATACCACTGATTATACACAGGCTGCGTATAATTACACTGTAAATCATCTATATGATGCTAGTGAACAAGTTGCAACTATAACCTTCAAAAATCCCAACTCAAATTGCAATGTTGTTACACGTCATGGCAAGGTCACCATAAAGGCAGCTCCACAAGGCACCACCTCCATCCAAAAACACTACAATCTTGTGGAACAATTAGATAAAATGCCTGCGCTTATATCCATTTTAGAGCTATTGCGCCTATCACCATCCCATAAAACTATCTTGGATCAAGCACTCCAAGAGGCATCAGTCCTTACAAATTTGAATACAAACCAATTTCAAGCCATGGTTGGAAGTATAAAGTCATCACCTTGTCTCACTTTTTTCGAAAGCGACAACTCTTCCTTCCAGCAACCTCATAACGCTTCGCTACACATTGAAGGCTTTATCAATCAACATAGGATCAAGCGAGCCTTGATAGATAATGGAGCAGGCTTGAACATTTGTACACTACAGTTGGTCATAGCATTGGGCTATGCGGTAGAATCAGTGGATCCTCATAAGAAGATCATAATCAAAGCCTATGATGATGCAGAGCTTTCATCCAAAGGAGCTATGGTACTACCAATCCGAATGGGCTCTGTGGTAAAACACATCATCTGTCAGGTTCTGGATCTTCCTCTGCTATACAATCTATTGTTAGGGAGACCTTGGATACATGCCATGCAAGCCGTTCCATCTACCTACCATCAATGTATCAAGTTCCCACATAACGGTGTAGAGATCACAATCCTAGGCGATGCAAATCCCTTTGCATATTGCCATAATATCAACCATCAACCAAAGATTACTGTTCCTAATAATAGAGAAGCCATTTTCTCCACATCATATATAAGTCCAGCCTCTCTTACTAGTTCAAACACCACTATACCCAAGCAAGAAAATCTTAAAATGAAAATAGCAGAGGAAGGTCCCGGGGAATACAACTTGAGTCAACTCTTTTTTGTGGGATAGATGCCCACTTCTCCTAGAACACATGGTAAGCCACAACAGTTACTCTAGCCACCACTGATCACGCCAACATGTGCTTTGATGCCTTTCATCCTTGGAAAGAGTCAAGAGGAAGAAACCCAAGATGAGGACTTAGCGGAATGGATCTATAAAGATCCCATCACCACTGATATCCCGCAAGTTAAACTTCCTACAGCTCAGTATGGCAAAGGTCTCCTCATTATGCAACGAATGGGATATGATGGTCAGAGTGCTTTGGGATATTGTAAACAAGGACGACATGAACCTTTGTTGCCAGAATTAAAACCCAAAGGTAATACAGGCCTAGGCTTTGAGAAAGAAATCTTTCCTAAACTCAGATTCAAAGGAAAACCCAGCAAACCATTATGTCAGCCTACAACAAAAAGGACACCTTTCATCATTAAAACAACCTCAAGCACCATCCCAACTACCCCATCAAGGCTCACAAACCCAACGCAACCATCACCAATGCCATTCATTCCACCAAATGATGCTATAATCCCATCACCAGCGCCATTAGCAGCAGCAACTGTATCAGAACCCACAACAGTATCTATGGCACTAGCAGTTCCAGCAGAAACCACTGAGTCAATATTACTGATACTCCCCATATCAGATTCCTTGATCCCCATCAAACTCCCTACAGCACCGATCACTACAAAGGTACATAAACCAATCACACCTTCAGTGTTTAACTCAAAGGACATCCCAGTATGGTATAGTAATCGGATGCTGGAAAGCGATTCAGAGACTGACTCACATGAAGGGGAATTTGATTTTGTGCAGCTTAACACTTCAGATGAGGAAGACACATCACCACCTCCACCACGCAAAGACATCCCTATTTACAGAGAACCACAGATAAAGACCACTTGGGTTTTTGAGCTGGAAACATCTTCCATAGACCCTACGTCTCATCCTATGCCCGATTCTGACAGGGAGAGTATCATTAATGACCTTCACCATAACGTCTTAACCCTCACTGATACATCTAATGCACTTAACCTAATTGATGAAGTAATGCCCATTATCCACCCTGAACTCATCGAATGGAACCAACCAAATCCCCCATGTCTTGACTTCTTCCAAAACGATGAGGCCATCATTGAATTTTTGGAATTAAGGGATAACCTACCAAGAAGGGATCACAAAGCTGGATTCACCATTGAACTAAATAGCACAACATACTTCGGGGCAGATGCCAAACCTTTCAGTTGCAAAAATATAACAATAAAACATGGATCTTCCAGTGAAAACCACACTGTGGCACTTTTTGATCCCACAAAAGTAAAAAGAAAGAGCTTATCCAATGGTGAAAACCTCTCTGAGGTGCTTGAGGATGAAGGGTTTGACATTCACCCTGCTAATGCACAACAGGAATGATCAACGATTCTCATCGAGGAAACCAAAGAATACAATTTGGGGACTCCTAAAAATCCTCATCTCATACATCTAGCATCTCTTCTCACTCTAGAGGAATAGCCTAAGTTTATAGAGTTCTTCTAGAAGCATCAGATCAACTTTGTATGGTCATATGCAGACATGCCTGGGCTTGATCCTGATTTAGTCATGCATCACCTCACTGTCGTAGAAGGAGCCAAACCTGTCAAGCAGAAGCTTTGTAAGATGCATCCTCAAATTCCAGTACTAGTCAAAAGAGAACTCAAGAAATTCCTAGATGTTGGTTTCATTAGGCCAATTGATTATGCAGAATGGATCTCCAACATTGTGCCTGTCGGCAAACCAAAAGGGGGCATCCGCATTTGTACTGACTTCAGAGATCTGAATAAGGCCTATCCTAAGGATGACTTCCCCCTACCAAATATCGACATCATAGTAGATCTGACAGCAGGACATGCCATGCTTTCACTCATGGATGGCTTTTCAGGATACAATTAGATAAAGATCACACCAGAGGATCAACATAAGACAGCCTTCACATGTCCATGGGGCACATATTGCTGGAATGTAATGCCTTTCGATCTAAAGAATGCAGGAGCGACCTATCAAAGAGCAATGACCACCATCTTCCATGACATGATGCATACTATGATGGAAGATTATGTGGATGACTTACTAGCAAAATCACTCACCAGAGAAGGGCATCTCCACATCTTAGATAAAATCTTTGATAGACTGGAACAATACCATGTTCGGCTCAACCCAAAAAAATGTGTCTTTGGAGTAACCTCCGAAAAGCTTCTAGGATACATTATCTCAAGCAAAGGTATTGAAGTCGATCCAGCAAAAGTTAAGGCAATCATGGACATGCCACCACCAAAGAATATCAGTCAGCTAAGGACATTACAAGGGCGGCTTCAATCCATTCAAAGATTCATTGCACAATTGGCCGATAAATGTCACCCATTCACACACTTGCTACACAAGAAAATTTGCTTTCAGTGGGATGCCCAATGCCAGCAAGCATTTCAGACACTTAAAGACTATCTCATGAATCCACCATTGTTGATCCCACCAGATCCAAGTAGACCGTTGTTACTCTATATCTCAGCAACAAGTACAACATTGGGTGTACTACTGGCACAACATAACATGGAAGGAAAAGAGTGTGCTGTTTACTACATCTCTCGCACACTGGTGGGCTATGAACTCAATTACACACCTATTGAGTGAGCTTACCTAGCAGTAATCTTAGCAGCCACTAAACTGAGGCACTATCTATCAACACATAAAGTGCAACTCATTGCAAAGATTGATCCACTCAAGTATTTACTTAGCAAAGCAGCATTGACAGGTCGCTTAGCCAAATGGGTAATGATTCTAAGTGAATTTGACATCGAGCATGTGGATCGTAAAGCTATCAAAGGTCAAGTTATTGCAGATCAGTTGGCCGATGCACCCCTCACAGACGATCATCCTCTCATTTCCAATTTTCCAGATGAAGAGATATTCATGGTCACAACAACACAACCATGGAAATTATACTTTGATGGTTCATACACTAGGCATGGCTCGGGGGTAGGCATTCTATTTATCACACCTCAAGGTGACAGCATCTCGAAGTCTTACAGGCTCACATTTCCATGCACCAACAACATAGCAGAGTATGAGGCCTTGATTAGAGGACTCAGGCTAGCCGTACAATGGAAATTACAAGAACTGCAAGTATATGGTGACTCACAACTCGTCATTCGACAAGCAACTGATGAGTATCGGACCAAGGATGATAAACTCATGCCATATAAGCAAATGGTGGACAATCTAAAAAAATCATTTACTACTATCACTCTTGAGCAGATACCAAGAGATCAGAATCGAGTCACTGACGCTATGGCTACCATCGCATCTCTCCTAGATCTTCCACAGAATTCAACACGCTATGAGTTCTTGGTAGAACAGCTTTGGATTCCCGCTTATGATATCCCCGAATCCGAAATAATATGTCGCCTTGTCGGTTCTGAATCCCCATGGTACGGTGAGTTCTACACCTATCTCCACGATCACACCCTTCCTCCCAACCAATCTAATAACCAACGTAAAACCTTCATTCGCCAAACTACTTGATATACCATTATTGCTGAAACCCTATACCGACGCAGTCTTGATGGTACTCTCCTTCGATGTTTGGAACAAGGTGAGATAACAAAGGCTTTGGAAGAGGTACATGAAGGAATTTGCAGGACTCAGTCAAGTGGTTCGTCACTAGCCAAGAAACTCATGCGCGCTGGATATTATTGGCCATCTATGGAAAAAGATTCTTACTACTTTGTTAGAAAATGCAAGAAATGTCAAGTTCATGGTGACCTGATACATGCACCAGCCCAGGAACTACAACCAATCACAACACCATGGCCTTTCTATCAATGGGGCCTTGACCTTGTGGGTAAGATTCATCCATCTTCATCCAACGGCCATAAATTCATTATTACTGCCACCGAATATTTCACAAAGTGGATTGAAGCTGTTCCACTTACCCAAGTCACCGGCAAGCAGATCGCCTTATTCATCCTCAACTACATCATCTGTCGGTATGGTGTGCCCATGTCCATCATCACAGATAACAGTCTTCCTTTCAAAATCAGGATGTCCATGAACTTTGTGAGAAATTTCATATCCAACACCTCATTTCCACTCCCTATTACCCACAAGGCAATGGTCAGGCCAAAGCATCCAATAAAAACATATTAAGAATCCTCAAGAAGATAGTCAATGATGCCGGTCGTGATTGGCATGTTCAACTAAATCCAGTGCTATGGGCATATCAAACTAGCATTTGAACCCCTATAGGTGACCCTCCTTATTCATTGGTCTATGGTGCAGAAGCTATCTTGCCTATTGAGGTGGAGATACCATCATTATAGGTTTCCTTGCACAATCTCATCGATGACGAAGCCTACAGAGTATCCCGTCTTCAGGACTTAGAGTTACTTGATGAGAAACGACAAGCTACATACAATCACCTCAAAGCCTATCAACAGTGCATGAGTAGAAGCTACAATCACCGAGTTAGATCTCATACATTTGAGGTAGGTGATCTTGTTCTATGAGAGAATCCTCGCAACCAACCACATAGAGCACATCAGGGCAAGTTTGAATCAAACTGGCTGGGCCCATATGTTGTTACTGCTGTATTCGGGTCTGGGGCATATCTGTTGGCTACATCAGAAGGAGAACTGCTCGCAGATCTAATTAACAGCATGCACCTCAAACAGTTTTATACCTAAGCTATCCAGAGCATCAGGATCCCCTGCATATCAGAAAATACCAAAAACATTCAGAAAAATGTCCTGAAGAAATACAAAAAACATTAAAAAAATTAAAGAAAAATCATGCATCCAAATGGTGAACAACCACTCCGGTGGCACCTTGGGTAAGTACGATGGTGAAAACCTAGCAAACAGGTGCCACTCGTAAAGACAATGGCTCCAATATCTTTCAGGCTCGTTGCGATCACATTCATACATACACACATCCATCCATCCAAACCATGGCTTGCTATTTGATCTGCAATAAAGAGATAGTACTTCATGCGTCTTGCATCCCACTCTATCATAGTCATGTCTACACTTGGGGGCAATACCCTTAAAATCTAGATGATGGAAGTGGATTCTACATTACTTATGATTCAAAATCCAAAAACATTCAAAAATGTCTCCCAAAAAACTCCAAAAACATTAAAAAAAGTCTCACAAAAATCCAAAAACATTCAAAACTGTTCCACAAAATCCAAAAACATCGAAAATCACACAAAAACATGGCAACACCTTGTACATACTCATCCACATAGATGCAAATCAAACATTGACATAATACTCACACAATGACCATTTATCAATCAAACCACACAATCAACATGAACACTCAAAATTGTCTTTAAACAAGGATGCATCCTTCCTTACCAAAACAAAGACAAAAGTGATGTTTTCTTTGACAAGAAAATTATGTTAAGCTATCAAATACTTGGTTGATTTGTGAGTACAATCATTCGTTTATCTGTATCGGGATCTTTCAGCATTGTTTTGTATCATTTGCGCATTATTTTCGATGAAGTTTTGGGGCATGTACTAATGGTGTCTACGTGGGATGTTCACTAGGCTACGTGATCTTATGCCAAATGCAGTCATAGATCATTACAGCTTGCTGACTACAGCGTATACCTCGACCATATGAACATGAACCATTACCAAGGATCCCTATTCTTTATTCTTTATGTATATACTGTTTGTTTGTAGGTACAATGCTCTTTCTTTGGTTCCTCCTCAGCCAAATTGGATAAAGGTTTTTATTTCTTAGTACGGTATGCACTTGTCTCAGGATATGATCAGCCTAAGATCAAGGAGGACGATCCAAGTCATGCATGAACAGAGATAATCCTTATCTATTCCGCAAGCAATACTCTGGTCGACTTGAACCTTATATCAAGTCGTTTGTATTAACTTGCTATATCAAATCCATGTAAGGAATACTCAGGTCATCTTGAATCATTATGTCAAGATGCTTGTATTCTCTTCTAACATTTTAAAGCTCAATGATGAAAATAGAGCACTATGGATCGTCATTTCATCTCATTTGTTTATATCTTGCATTCTGTTGCATATCACCCATCCATTCATTCATTCATATGTAGGCTTTATATGCAAAAGTGACCATTACAGCTGATCTTGGATACAATCACGACCAAGTACTCTGATACATCATCAATGCATCATGCAAAATCTTAAAAACCTTGCATTCCTCATTGTCATATCATCACCGCATTTTGGTGTATCTTGCATTTAAGTCCATTCATGTCATTTTTAACTTAATATTGCATATAGTTCATTTTTTTTTGACATTAGTTTTCATTAATCATTTGCATCATTGCATAAATCATAAATAATTAGATTCATTCATGGGCTCAAATTGTCTTTAATTGTTTTAAATCATTTACTAGGCATTCATTTAGTGTCAATTATCCATCATCAGTTCATCATCCTTTATCATTTATTATTGCATCCATTCATTAGTGAAAAAGTGCATTCATTCATTATTAAAGTATCTTATTATGCTCATTTTAAGATTCATTCACATTACATTCATTATCCTCTTTTTAAAATTGCATTAAGGTGCAGTTATTAAAACCACCAGTTATAATATCATCATATTATCATTTTTAATTAAAACATATAAGAGCATTTAAAATCATAAATCCATTTGTTTCCAAATATTGGGTCATACCATCCTATATATCCATTATACATATGCATTTGTTTAAGCATTATCATATAAACATTTGTACTTTACATTTTGTTTATCCATATTACATTCATCTAAAAACATCTAGATGCATATCCATACATAAAATCAATCATTCAACCATTGCATTAACAACATCGCATAAATCATCTCATCATTATATCGCCATAGGAAACACCAAAATCTTGTTCATAAATCATCATAAGCATACATCATCATCATGGCATTACATACATAAAGCATTACATCAAAAATCAAACAAATCATACATATATAAACCTGCATTCATATGTCAGTATCCAACATCATAAATCATCATAAAAACATGCATAAAAGAAACATCTCATCAAATGCATACATGAACACAAATCCATCTAAACAATAACTCATCATCCTGCATAAACATCCATAAAAATCAAATGCATATCATCCAAATATGGGATCTCCTCATATATATCATCTCATATATCAGAGTACAATGAAGTCTACAAAATCAGCTATCAAGAGGCATCCAAGATACAGTCCAAAAAATAAACAATGATATAATACATATATGCAAAAATGCTCTCTCAAATGCCACTCTGGCCAGATGCTGTACCACCACCACCATCGCCACCTACACTCCCACCGGTGCCTGCACCACCTGATCCATCTCTCTGTGGAGGCCTCATTGAACCCCCACTCCCTCTGCATCCCTTGATCTCTCCCTCCGTAGAGGACCCATCACACCCCCACTGCTCTACGCCCTCTACGATCGCTCTGATCTGGCCTGCCTCGTCTGAGAATAGCTGAGAGCTCGCTGACTAACTGGCACAACCTGCTCATATAAACCCCGCCAGTAGTCTATCTCTGTCTGTGCTCGTCATATCTCCCTCATCACCTCCCCTGTAGGACCCTGTGCTCCTACTCCCATCTGGACTCTCTCCTGCAGCTCGGCCAATCTCTCCACTGCACTATCGCTCTCTCGCAGCACCACCACCAGTTTTGCCTCCCGTGCAAATAGCTGCACATCCCTAGCTACCACCTCCACCTCCAAATCCTCTATCCGGGTTTGCAAGCATACAATCATATGATCTCATAGATCTCCAGTGGCTCCCTCCCCGATGTCCATCGCCACCTCACCTGTACCACCCTCTCCAGTAGTCTCCTCTCCTTTGTCCATCGGGATCTCTCTCTCCATCCCCCTCCCACTCAGCTGAACTCCCCCCAGTATCAATGGTCTCTATGATATCTGTAGAGGCAGTCCACCTCTCCCTCTCTGCTGACTCCGCATCCCCAACCCACCACCTCCTCCACCACCTCCTCCTCCCCCACCTCCTCCTCCTCCTCTCCTCCATCTCCATCCCCTCTCATCCTCAAAATCTGGGATCGGCTCTGCTGGATCTGATATCCATAGGATCGGGTGCACTACCCGGTACTGCGTGTACTCGTCTGTAACACTTGCATCCACGACCCTCTATCGTATATCTCATGGTCTCACCTGCAGTGTCTGGAACTCTGCCAGTGCCTGATCATATGGTAGCACTGGACCCCATGCATACCTCTCCTGAATAACCTGAGCATACTCTCCTGATCCACTGGGCAGTCCCTGCTACCATCCAAACTGTCTCAGCACTCTCCCAGGCACCTGTCTCTCTACATGGTACGAGGTCCTCCCAATGAGGAATCGAGACATAAAAACATAAGGTAGTGCCTCTGCGTCATCATCCCATAGCTCACACTCCAAGTATGGCTGCCATATCATTGCATCCAGATCATCCAACACCCGCTGCCACCACTCTAACTTCCCCAGGTGGGGTTGACTCATCATGCCGCTATACATGAACATGTACGGCTGATCTACCACACGAAATCGCAGACTCATCGGTCGAGTCACTGGTAGGTGCTCCCAGGCCCAAATATGCAGTAATGTCATGCCCACTGCTAATGAACCCCTCTCCTAGTAAACCACCTCATGGAGCTCCTGGTACAAGTGTGCCAGCACACACGACCCCCACGCAAAATGGGTCCCCTCGGTAACCATCATCTCGATCACCTGTCCCCACCCCATGGCCAAACCATGTGATCGCCTATCTGGACAAAGCAGTCCTCCCACGATACCTGATAAAACTGCTGGAAGAGGCTCATATAAAGCGGCTATCTCCTCCCAGGCAATCGAGCCATCATCAAAGAAAACATCCTCATCAAAAATCCTCTGCACTACAAGAGTCCCCCAAGATCTATCATATGTGACTAGCTCCCCTTGAATCGGAATCCGTAGGATGCACCACACATTCTCCAGGGTCACTGTCATCTCCCCCTGAGCCAGATAGAAGGTGCACGTCTCACTGTGCCACCGCTCTGCTAACGCTATGATCAAACTGTGATTGATACAAATCACGGGCATGTGCATCACCTCATATAGTCAAGTTGCAGCAATGCAATCAATCTTCACCTCGGTCAATCAATCCCGCAACCCCTGTGTCGCAGGATGGCGCTCGCGTAACTGCAACACGCCTAGCTCCTCCTGCACATGGACATTCATCAATCACCATCAGTTGTTTTGTTTTCAAACTTTCTTAAGTTTAAACCTAGACTATCATCAGATACTTTAATCAAGTATCTTCGGGTCTCAACAGGTAAGCAATCATGGCCACCTAGACTTCAACGGGCATTTATCCTAAACAAATGACCTAAGTCTCATCAGGTTGCTATGGTTCAAAACAACTCCCACTTCACCTCGCCATCCAGCCATCATTGGCATTCGGAGATTCTCTTCATCCAAACTGGGGCATATCTTTATCCTAAAGCAATAGCGCTATTTTACTATCAAAAGCGCTAGTTTCCCAACAATAGCACTACAACCCTGACACAAGTGCTCAATCAACTATCCCATAGCGCTAAAACTACAAATGCGCTAGAAAAACTACACAGTAGCGCTAATCAAGCTCAATAGCGCTCAAATAAACCCTGAATAGCACTTATTAATCAATAGCGCCTAAACTTGCCTACAATAGCGCTAAAGAAAATAAAAAACACTCAAACAAAGGGACAATAGTGCCATTAGGGCACAATAGCACCATTACGACACAATAGCGCTAGTTCATGGAGCAAAAGTGCCAAAATCGAAGTTCCAACGTTCTTGCTCCGACTCGACTAGGACTCAACTAAAAACATATCAAAAAAGCCTAAAAATTAAAAATTCAAATTTGCGTACTGCCAGTCCATAGTCGTCTGGGCGCTGGAACCGTTAGACTCGCTCGAATCTATGCTCTGCTATCGGTATTGGCATCCTAACTGCTGCTCGCTCCTCCAAATGTCCTTATGAAAGCTCTGGTTTCACACTAGTCGCGGTCACAAATGATCCTGTTTTCATCCCTTTCACCCCATTTATACCCTTCACCGTCATTGTAACTTCCCCCCGCTCACCGCCGTGGTCCCCATGAGCTTCCCGAGCCCCCCATTTCTCCATTTTCCCCCCGTTTTCTTCTATTTTGCACCCGTATGGCTAACTTCTTTTCTTCTAACACCCTGCCAATTTTCATTCTTTTTCGAGAGATCGCCAGATTTTTTGAAATTTTTTGGTCCATCTCTCGAAGGGGCATGCCACCCATTAAATTTACATTTTATGGGGCATTTTCTCACACCAGTTTTTCTTTCTTTGAAACGACGCGATAAACCACACCGTCTCAAAGAGGGGCAAATGTAGTCACACAAATCTCTCCAGCTTAATTAAATAAATATTTGCTATTTATTTGATTAAAAATCCACTAGCTATCAGTTAATTAAATTAATATTTAATTAATTCATCTCCAAACATTCTCCTATTAATTAAATAAATTATTCAATTTATTTTAATTAATTCATTAAATCAAATACACAATCAAATAAATGAATAAAATCTATTTATTTAATTAAATCCCCCTATTCCTCTTTTAAATAAATTAAATAAAACATTTATTTAAATCATTATCCCCCCCCCCCCCACTTGCATTTTCCTACAAATGCAACTTGCACACATTTATTGAAATAAATGAGTTTTTATTTTAATAAAATCATTTTTTCCCTCACCCACCAAATCCACTTGCAAAATCTAATCCCCTTCTAGATTCTTCTAACCCCTTCCTAATTAGCCTAATCCATCCCCTAATTATTGTCACATTCCTAAGCAAAATGGAGTCACTTCTCAAAGACTCCAAAGTCTTAGAAAAGCATTTAATGCTTTGTGTGTTCAACAAATTAACCCCCAAAGTCTTCCAAGACCACTAATGGCTCTTAAATGACCATTTATGGCTCTTACATAACCATTTATGGTTATTTCAAACTTGTCTCCCCAAACATTTATTGTTTTGACCATATTCATCCATTTCACATTTGCACAAGAGTTTATCCATTGGATAAAAGCTTTATTCTTTGAATAAAGAGTTTATTCATTCAACCAACCTTGACTTTAACTCCCAAGGTCATGTCAAGCATTAAATGCTTATTCCCTCTCCTCTCAACCTATCTCACATTGACACTTGTCATCCTGGGATTGGGTTGAAAGCCCTCACATGGATTTGAAATCATTCAATCCTGACCCTTGTTGAGATTACTCAATCTCAACCATCCATTGCTCCATTTTTCCTATAAATAGATCCCATTTCTTCATAATTAAGATCCAGAAAACTTGTATGCATTTAAGCTATAGGCATTTTAAGAGAGCATTTTAGCATAATCAACTAATATCTTGTCATTTTGGGTTAAAATCAATCATTTTAATATCATCTAGTATTTTAGCTTTTTATTTTACATTTAGAGCAATACTACAATCTCAATCCTCCATAAGCATCCATAGTGCAAAAAACTGCTGAGAGCTACACTATTTTGGAACTTAGAGAGGAGAGGAACAAGGGAGAAGGAGCTAAAAGCATGTTAGGAGGGATTTGGAGATGCCTCATCATATTTGCTTCTTTAGTTAAATATATTTTCATGTTTTTAGTGTCTCTCTTGATATGCCTATTTAGATTAGTTTTTGATTGACTAACACTAACGATTTTCTTGTGTCTTTTGTGTTCTTTATCATTGACTAACCTTGTCCATTTTGCAAGGCATCAGTAACTATCAACAAGTCAAATTATATTAGGATACCTATTTTAAATTAAATAAGATAACTTCAGATTGTGTGAGTTCTTGTGGGGTTGATATGTAATATTGTGTCATCGTCCCTTTGGATATAAGTACAAAAAGTTATTGAGAATACGTAGAATAGTCTTGATGGAAAAGTGTATTTTAAATAAAATTCCTCAAAAAAAATGTATTTTCAACATATGCATAAAATTGTTGGGATTAAGGTGTCTCAACCTTTGAGTCCTAAAATTGATCATTAATTTAACTAATTATTTTGGTGCATATTTATTTGTCCTAAGTTGATTATTTCCTAATTATTTTGTTCACTTTGTGGGTCCTCTTAGAAAGGTGGCATCCTACATGGTAGACGAAATCAATGGCATGCATGTTTCTTATTGTGTAGGAAAGAAGATACAATGTAATCCCTATTTTCTAGGAAATGGGTGCCCACTTTGGAAGTCCTATGATTTAGGGGACTAAAGTCAAAGATTCCATGTTAAAGATAAAAACAAATTTGATTGTCTCCTATGTTTAGAAGAGAGACTTGTTGTGCAGTTTTTATTCTTAATATGAAAATAAAAGGAGGTAGTTTTTTTCTTTTATCTTTTCTTGAAGGCTAAGTTAAGGATTAAAATGCTTTCCTTAAGATTTATTTTTAAAAAGTAGGATAATCTTTTTTGAATATGTAAGATGAAATTAGAGCCATTGATGGTGTGCTTTATTTAGCTCTTTTGCTTTGTTGAAGATGGATTTTCTTTCTTTGGCACCTAGATTATATATTATTGAATATCTATTGTATTGTTTATTATAAAAGTATTAAAAGGTGATTATTATAGAGATACTGTTATGGTGTTATAAATTCTCTAGATAAGAGAAAGACGTATACTCCATGTTAAGGCTATGAGCTTGAAGTGTATTATAACTCTTTTACTTTAGAGATACATTGGTTTGATGATTTGGAGTGTGGAGGTTTAACATGGAATATACATCTTTCTATTCTGAGGGCCTTAGGTTCTTCAATAAAGTTATTTCCTTGGAGTTCCATCCTAGTGATTTTGTTGATGCTTCTCTAGACTTTTGTAATATTATGGAAGTACTTAGTGTTCTTGTTCCCAGCTTGCAACCAGTTCTCTCTAGATTTCTTCTTCCAAAAGATTTCTTCTTTGGATAGAATATCCTCATGCTCATTCAACAACTGATTTTCTTCTAAGAAGTTAGCATGCGACATACCTTCTTTAATGATCTTCTCATTCATTGCTTCAAGCTGAGATTCTAGGTTATTTTTGGCAAATAATATATTTTTAAAATGTGAACCATTCCACTGTAAAAGCTTCTTTTTCATATATTTGATCTTGGACACAAAACAAAAAAGCCTCAATCCCTCAAAGCTGATCTCTTTCTACCATTTTTCAATAAAAGATAGAAAATTCGGATCTTTCATCCACATGTACTCAAACTTGAAGAGTGGCTTCAAGCAAGTTGTGCCCCCTTGTAGAGAAAGGAGAAAGAAGTGGTCAGAGCCTGAGCATGGTAGAATAGAGCACTCCAAGATGAAAGGGAAGGAAGAGAGATCCCCCAAACAAAAAATTATATTTATTTTCTCCACAATATTATTGAAGCCTTGTCTCTGGTTATTCTAGGTAAAAGTGCTATCTCCTAATTCAATTTCAAGAAGCCCATTTTTTTCTATCCAATCATTAAAGTTGTGTTGTGATATACCAATTTTTTTGATACCACCCCTTTTATCTCCCAAGCCTCTAATGGCATTAAAATCCTCTCCAATAAAAATATTTTGATCTTGATGTTTGGAGATCACTCAATCTAGAGCAATCCAAAGATTACATCTACAAGAAGGGGATGGAGGTCCATAGACATTGAGAAAGAAGGAGACATTAGATTGGAGGAGAAAAACATTCACAAGTAATCAATTTGTAGAAGAGGCCACTCTCTCTATCTAGACAAAGGAAGGTTTCCAAACTATCAAAAGACCTCCTGAGGCACCATCTGCTAACATTGCAACCTGCCGCGAAGCTTGGAATTGGTATCCTAATCCTGCACCAAAAGACTCTGCCTATTGGTAGTCTAGTTTTGATTCTTGGAGACAAGTGATATCGACGTTGATCAAGAGAATTCTTCTCTTTACCACCTGTTGTATGTTAGGGGCATTGAGGCCCATAACATTCCATGATAATATTTTCATTGATGTTCAAGAAGGGGAGATCCCTTCCCTACTTTCCACATGCCAGTGAGCTTGGTTTGAATCTCATTCTCTCCGTCTTTAACTAACTGCTCATTGACTAATTTCATGCCTCTCTTAGGAGAAGTAAAGCCATAATTCGGCTTTTCCTTTCCATCTATCATTTGCTTAATTACCAGCTTCCTTTTCTCATTGATTTTGGAATATATGGCAGTAAGTGGGGTCTCAATGGCCAGCTTCGGGCCCTCTTCTTCATTAATAAAGTCATTAAGAAGATGTTGAGTGTTTGAATCTAGGTTTATAGCAATACAAGAAGCCCACATGGGGGGTGGGGAGACCATAAAGGGATTTGGAGATTCTAAAGAAAGACTAACAAGCTTTTGCAGTTCTGGGGAGGTATGATATGAGTTAGAATGAGAAGCTTTGTACTCCTCCTGCTGAACCTCCAAAATGGGGGAAGCCTCTAGATTTTAGAAAAAGAATCTTTGGTTGCATTAAACTCTTGAATAATATATTTTTTGAGAATCTCTGCCTCTGATAGAAGATTGGATAATGATAAGTGTTCTCCTTATAAGTAGCTGCTAGGGAAGAGCTCCCCTTATACTTCTGATTTCTAACTCGATTCCTTTTTTGGAAACCTTTCTGGGTTTCTGAATACAGACATTAAACTCTCCCCATTTTAAGATAGGGTTCTTTTTCTGACCAAAAAGTCTTCTTGAAGTGTTTTTGGTGTTTAACTTTATTTTAGGAGAGAGAATTAGGTGAAGATCCTCAAAGAACACGTAGAGATCAAAGGGAGAAGAAGTAGCCAACCTACTTATCTTTTGGATTCCCCATAGGGTTTTGAAATTGGATCTTCTCTGGTACATCTTTCCCTTGAAAATCCTATGGAACGAAGGCAATGTCCTGTATTTGGGATTCCACAATAGGAACTTGCTGTGAGTTGCCATGAAGAGCAAAATGTTGCATTTTCTCTCTTGACTAGAATAATGAGCCCCTTAAACATTGCACAAAATTCCCATTAACTATCTGATTTCTAAGAATGCATTTGCATGGAATTTCTGCAACCAATCTCTTAACTCTCTGTTTCCATCTCTCCATAGAAGCCTCGTTCCAAATTCGTTTCAACATAGATGTTAGCAACATCCCCTTTCAACCCATTCAAAAAATCCTCTTCAATCCCCACTAGGAAGCCTAGTCCATCGCCAATTTTAAAGAGCACTTTCGAACACCAAAACTCCAAGGGCAGTCCCTCTAAGGAGAGCCAAACTGGGGAATTTTCTTTATCTTATGAGAAATAGGGTCAAAACTCGACTTCCAGTCAATAAAGTAGAAGGTTGAACCAAGATAGAAGATGGGGCTACCATTGAGAATACTATCCTTTAGACTAGAATCAATGCATTCAATGAAGAAGAAGTCATTTTGCATGGGATGAATAGAGAACATACCAAAGAAGGAAGAAGACCACTTTTCCATGATCTATTGGCTACTACCTCCAATCCCACACCACTTAGAAAAAAAGGCATTCTCTTTGAAATGCCCTATCTTGGGGTTCAATGCAAATGATGGGATAAACAATAGTTTATTTCTTAATCCTTTCCTCTTTCGGACAATGTGAAGAGGTATTGAGCTTATAGGAGCAGAATTCAAATGAGGAAAGCTTTTCCAACCTACCTGCAATCCTATCTCTCTGGATCCTACCAAGACTTGCTTGTCTATGAAAGAGTTTTGTAGGGGTCTTCCAAAGTCCTTCAAAGTGATTTTCACTACTAAAGGAAAGGCCCCAATATTTCTATCAAACCTTTTGGCTGACCATGTGTAGCCCTTAACTAGAAGCGGGATTTTGTTTGGTCCGGTTGCCATCCTACTTGCCCAAGAAGCAAGATCATTGAAGCTATTCTGAGAGACTACATTACACGGGTGACCATTAGGTCCAAGGATATTTACTCTAGAAAGCTGAATGACATTGCTAAGATTATTTTGGTTATGGAAACTCTTGCGAGTTCGCCAAGGGTTCGAAAGTCTACCGTCCTGCCACCAAGAGAGTTTAGAATCCCCCCGCCCCCTCCCCCCCCTGAATGATGATAGCCTCTAGAAGCCATTCTACTTTGGAAGATCTCTCTTTTTATCCCTTAACGACAACAATCTTGAAATACTTATAGCTTCTAAAATACTAGTAATCTTATATAGTTTTCAAATCAAATATGATATTCTTTGGTAGCTACTATTTGTCCTTGAATGGACTAAATTTTCCATTTGATCGTCTTCATCAAACACTTTATTTTCTTTCAATAGCAATCTTCCAAGCAGCGACTCCTTTTCTTAGTTTGGAAATTTTTACTCTCTATGTACAACTAGATCTCCAACAACAAAACTATGATTCCTCCTTTCTTATTTGGTGGAGATCACTCCTACTATTGCATTCACACTATCTACCGCATGGGATGAACTATCACTGGAACATTTTTTTTTTTCAAATAGTGATTTTCTTTGAAGCCGAAATCATCCTTTTAACTGACGATTTCTTCCTTTCAAACTAGCAAAAATCCTACAACTTTTTTATGATGCACGCTCTTTTAACCAGTGCTTAACTTCTGCAATCTGCTTAACCACCTTATAAATCCTCTGCTTGGTAGTGGTCTTCTTTTCTTTCTAGAAATCTTTGCTTGCGAGGTATACTGCCAATTCTTCCCAAAGACTCCTTTTAAATACCCAGTAAACAATAATGTATAATCCCATTTTATTTTCTATTTATGTATTTTTCTTATTTTTATCATGTCATGTCTACCATGGAAGTGATTTGTAGGAGCTATGGTATATGTCTTACTTTGTCATAACTATAAGATTTCAAAAAACAAAAACAAATTTAAGTGAGAAATCCCTGTTCTTAAATACGTATCAAGTTTGGTAGATTTATACATTGCTTTAGGATATAATCTGAAGTTAATCCTTTCTAAAAATGATACTACGTTTGCTAATGTCCTTCAATTTATTTATTTATTTTTAAATATATGTTTGTTGATTTTCCATCATTACTTCATGTTTTATTCATTTTAATTTAAAGATGAATATTAACAAACAAACTTTTAATAAGAATTAAAGATTTGTCATAATTAAATTCATCAAAAATACTCTCAAAACAATACAAAAGATTAAAAATTAAATATATTAGAATTTATGGACCTCTATTTTTCAATGAAATTAAATAATTCAAAAAACTTTATAAAAAACCATCTAAAAATTATACCCTTCGATGTAAAAGGAACAAATTCAAATATAAATCTTTATTTCGAATTTACATTTAAAGCACTTTTTCTGTTCTCCTTCATGGTCTCAATCCTCTCCTTTATAAATTTGAGTAAGTTTCGCCATGATTATTGCCTCGCCACAATTATTTATTTTCATTTTGTCCAGAAAATACAGATTTAAAAAGTTTTGTTCCAGAATATTTTTTCACATTAAAGAATATATGGAAAAAAATGTCCAGTTCTCCAATGCTTCGTGGAAAAATCCGCAGAATTCCTCCGTCGATTTAGCATAATCTTTGATTGAAGAAAAAGGCTTAACAGGTGTAGATTTCCTTTGGCATAATCTTTAATCAAAGTAGTTTGTGGGGATCAAAATAAATAAGTAAAAGATAGTATGTGGGGATTGCTTGGACATGTGACGTGTAATTCTGCCTTGAAATCATATAAATTGATTGCGTGTCTTTCCATTGCTAATCAATGGGCGTCTCCTGCACCAAAAATTTGGGAGAAGTAAAGGTGGGATTCACAGTTTTTCTCTTCATATTTTTTCTAAGCATTTCATTACTTCTGGTATTATTTCTATTTCCTCCGTAAGACTATACCATACTATAACATTAACTTTCATTGTGTGATAATCAATATTTACAACAATCACAAGATCAGTATTAATGGTTTAAAGACATAATTAATTTACATTTTTACAAATTCATCTTCAAAAAGATAGATTGTTATATGAAGTTATATGGTTGGTATGGTTTTATATTATATAGCGGCAGTGATATTTTGGGTTTTAATTATGTTTGTTAATTCCTTTCTGGCTGATTTCAACTGATCCCACGCAGGGCTGTTTATAACAAAAAAATACTGATTTGAGGCATGGCCCACAAAGTTCAGTGAAATGTTTTGATACAAACTCCATTGCAAAATCAAACCCTAAATGGACAGCTTTCGCCAATGGTAGATTCGCCTTCGTGATTTTATTTTTTATTTCAGTTGTGATTATCTTCTTTAGGCATCGACTTGCTTCTAGAATTCAAAGTTGTTGGATGTAGCATATATTTGTTTTGTTTATGTATTGAGAATGTCTGCATTGCTGTGATCTCTATTTATGAGATAGCAAACCAAAATGGTTTCTGATTGAAGTAGGTTAATTGAATTGAATTTCACTACCCAAACCTTGGAATTTTGTTGAATTCATTCCATATCAAAATTAACAAATCAATTTTGTTTTCTTGTTTTTGTTAAAAAAAAAATTAGCTTTTAAAATTGTCTAACAGTTCTAAGGTATATGTTTCAAAATAAAATTATTATAAAGGGTCGTAATTCAATTGAATGAGTAAAATTGGTGAGAATGATGGTATATGATATAAGACCATTCATTAAAATTCAAATCTTAGAAACGCATTAGCTTAAAGTGAGTTGTGATTTATATATGCTTACTCAAAATATTTTAAATTGTTATATAAAGACAGATATATTCAGACTTATTTCCCTGCAAAAATAAAAGATTATTAGATAACGTAATTTTTACAGATTTAGTAAGCCTAACAAATGAATTTTAGACCATCTTAAAATCTTGACATCTAATAGAAAGGTGTAGACAAGACCGTGAGATACAGTTATTTTTTATTTTTTAAAATGAACAGAACCACTATTATAATTTACCTAAGGTTAGTTTAAACAAAAATAACTAAGGTGACATTCCATCAACACTCTAGACTTGGTTAATGTATGGGGTAACTCAAGTATTGGGATCCTTCTCCCTGCCTCTCTTGCTACTGTTTTACCTGTCCAGGGACGTTCTATACATTTCTGTGCTTTTATGCTCCAGAGTTTAGCCCCGTATGACTTCTTTCCAACTATTTTCTTAAAACATGTATAATATTGCTTTACAAATGATATTTTATTCTTAATCATTTAAAAAATATCATATATTACTACATTTAATGGTGTTTTACTTGTTGAAAGTCGTGAATTTTCCACAGAAAGAGATCAGAGCAAATTCTACACGTTTCAAGAAACAGGGCAAATCTGAGAAAGGGATGAAGGATTTTCACATCGGGTATTGAGATTCAGCAATTGTGGAGGAGACAACGATGAGCGAGAAAGGAGGTGAGTCAGCAACTCTGAAAGAGACAGGCATGAGGGACAAAGGAAGTGAATCAGCATGGGTGGAAGAAGTGAAGTACAGATACACAGAGGGAGCTTGGAGTAGAAAAAAGATGAGAGAGTCTTTCGGCACTGTTTGCATTTACAGAACTCCCATGTTTCTCAGAGATTTAAATACTGCAGCCTATACACCTCGTGTTGTATCCTTGGGCCTTTTCAATCATCAACCCACTAAGGAGTTGTCTGAGATGGACCGTCGCAAAGTGGACGCCCTTCTGAAAATGTGGCAAAGGCTTCCACCACAAAAGCAAACTTCCTTATTTGATGTGTTTAATAAAGAATCCTGCATCTCTCGCATAACAAGCTGCTACGAAGAAGAAACAGATGCCGCGGATGATACTGTTGTTTGGACTTGCCTTCTGGATGGCTGCTTTATTCTTGAAATTCTCAGAGTTCTGACACGGCCAGAAGAGAAAAAAGATAAGCCTGGCTTTCCTCCTCCTTCAGATGCTGAGGAGGATTCTGATCCCATTTACAACAAGAACAGGATCAGATCTTGCCAATTTGATATCTTGGGTGATTTCTTCATGATGGAAAATCAGATCCCCATTGTGGTTCTGGTAAAGCTATTGCAATTGGAGATGGATCCACCTCAGAATGCTGCGAGAGAATTGTACAGAATGCTTCGTGAAATAACTTTAATAGTTCACCCTTTCCTAGCCAGGGGGTTTCGCAAGGAAACACCAGATTGGATTGAAGAAGATAAAGATCTGGAGAAATACAATCACATGCTAGGATTGTTCCACAGCTTTGTGACAGAAGAATACCTAGCTCGGGGTCAAAAGGATAAACCCCAACAAGAAGCTAAAAAGGATTCTTCTGCTATTTGCATTTCAATTAAAAATTGTATGGGCAAACCTCAGGAAGGAGATCAACTGCAAACTCAGGGTGATAAAAAACAAAAAGAGACCGAGGAAAAACATGATGATGAGCGGTTCCTCAAAGCATTTATAAAGTCTTCGGCTTCTGAGCTGTTTAATTCAGGTATGAAGTTCGTGCCTTACTATGGAGTCCCATCAAAAGAAAAACTATCTTTTGATAAGAATAAGAGGGCTCTTTCTCTGCCCACGGTTTTTATCACAGATTCTTCCGAGATGATCTTCAGGAATCTGATGGCCATGGAGGCATGCCGGCCAGAAAGTGCCAAACATATTTCATACTATGTATTGCTGATGAATACCTTAATTGAAGGAGAGGAGGACGTTGCCGTGCTGAGGAGAGCAGGGGTTATTCAGAGCTCCATGGGGACCGATGATGAAGTGACCGATCTGTTCAATGAGCTTTGCAAAGGACTTAACTTGCAGGATATTGATGAAGACCCATTTGTGAAGGTAAAATTTGATCTGAATGGCTGGTATAATGACCGGCACATGGTAAAATTGAAAAAGTGGATGAAGAAAAATCCCAAGTTTGTCAAGAACGTATCTATGTTTTGGGCAATCCTACTTGTTTTAGCGGCTGGTCTACCCACTCTTTTCCCAATATTCCAAAAATATATAAAAAGTCAAAACAATTCTTGAATGAAGCTCACCCTGCCAGCTCTAGTTTAGTTTTTTCTCCACCCTGTGATGTAGGGTGGACTCTTTTAGGTTCCACGGTAGCATGAGTCCACTGAATAAGTCTGTTTGGTTTTCCGCACTACTATTATGTATATTGACGACTTTATGCAATTTCAAATCAATCTTGGTTTCTACATATATTTGATTATGTCTATTTACTGCATAGGGTGTTTGCTTCGAAGTCAATGTTATATACATATGAATATAGGGAACTTTTAAAATATTGTATAAAAAAATAATATTATATAGTGATATATATTGTGATTTAGTAAAAGTAGTTGAAAAGAAGGCATGTAATTGATGTGGTAAAAGAAAACCACTCTTAGAAAATAGAGGAATGAAATTATACTTTCAAAAGTTGATGCAAAATATCACAAATATAAGTAAAGTACTCATGCTATTATGGAGCTAAAACTATTCGAATGGGAGGAGAAGGAGGGTTATGGTAAGTGGATTCACTTGACAATTTGGAAGATCCAAACAATCAAGGATAGACCTATAACCTTTGATTATGTCCTATTTATCTTATTCTATTTCATGATCAATTGGAGTTGTGAAAATAAGAGAAAGTGTTACATTGAACCAAGCAAACTTCCTACTTTCATAATAGTCAAAAGGATGCCACTATCACACAAAGAAGTAGAATAACCACATGGTGGAGACTAGCCATGACATCTATGCTTAGGGGACATATGGGATCCACATCTGAAGGAAATAGTATGGTTATAGTCATGACAATGCCTATGTAGAGAGAAGGCATATCTGCTAGTACGTGTAAGTGAAACATGGGAAATAGTACACAAAATACTAGCCTAATGCCCAATAAGAATCTACAATTGGGAAACTTTCAAAGCAATTCTATCAAATTTGAATTAAATCTATAACATACCATTGCAACATATGATGATTGAATGATATAGATGAAAAAATGAACATCCATTACAACTGAAAAAAAAAAGTAGTATTCCTTTTTTCCATAAAGTAGATATAAGCTCTACTTTGAAAGCATGCCAAATTTGGAGAAACTGCAAAGGCATTCTAGGTTAGTGAGCTAAAATAATCATAGGATAGGATAAAAGTTTTGACAAAAAGTGTTTGAAGAAACCCATTAATCTAGGTCCACATACCTCTCCAACATGGATAACACTCAAATATTATGTCTAAACATCCACACAAAGGATAGAGTGGGTTAGAGACAATCAAGTGTATAATCTAAGATTCAATAAGTAGAATTTAGTAAGGGAGATGCCAAGAAAAATGAACCAGTTTGGGCTTCACATGATAGCCCAAATTATTTGAAACATACTTGATGTCATTGAGTATCAATCGATTTGAGACTCCACTTTGCAATGAGTTTTAAAAATGTTGGTAGGTGAGGAAAGAGCCATGAGTAGCCTTAAAAATGAATTTTATTCTATAAAGGAGTGTTTGGATACCATTCCCAATATTTCAACCAAAACCTTGTACAACTTCAAATATTATGACTCATCTAAAGAGGATTAGATTTCATAATGGTTTAGAAGGGTCTTCAAACTCTTGATTTCTATATTTATATTTAGCTTTAAATTTTGGCCAAGGTGACCAACAATTAATGGATATGGAAAAGAGGTCTTATTTATATGAAACAGATGTTTTGAAAAAATTTCAAGTGTAAGCATAAAATAATTTAGAAAGAATTCTATCATGGAATGTGATCATATGAGACCACCAAAGAAAATACTAGTTTATGAAAATATTAATCTTGAAATCACTATCAGTCTATGTATGCGAAGGCTTAATAGCTTCTCAAGACTTTTAGATACTTATGGAAAAAATTCCTTGAGCTTGCATAGGATCCTTTTATATTGAGAATGTAGTGAAAGCCTAGACCTTTCTAGGCCTATCTACCATGTATAGTTTCAAAATTAATATAGTGTTAAAGAGGAATTTTCTAGGCTCAATTGCTCTTTAAGGATTTAATAATGTAACTTCCACACAAGTCCAAACCTTTTTGTGAGTATCAATAAGGCCAAGTTTAATGAAGTTATGTTAAAGATAACAAAATTACAAGTAACTCCACACAATCATTATCCCTAATTAGAAGAGGCCTAAACAAAATGATTGATTAATATATGTAAACTTTAAAGGAACCAAGTAGGAAGACCATTACACTTTGGTGGTAGCAAGAACTTTGAAACATAATTTAAACTTAACCATAAGGATAAGATGTTTTAAAATCTATAATTACAATTTATTTTTAATGTAAGATGAATTAGACTATCAAAATGTTGAAGATGAGTATTAAAAATCAAAATGAATACAAAAACAATGAATATTTTTTTTTATCAAATAATTTCTAGGAAAAATAGTCGAGTTAGGGAGGATTTGATAAGTGTAATTGATGATAACATTTATACGTTTATCATTGTATCCTAGAGCCAAAGTCAAGGCAAAAGATATTTAGAAACTACAAGGATTTCACTACATAACTCTCTACTCTAGGAGATTGCAAAATGAATAATCAATAAAGTTTCTAATAAAAAGATAGAGATTTGTGTTGGGAAGGAAAATATCTTGTCCTCTATTGGGAAAGTACATTGCTAACAAAAAGCTAAAACCTTTTTCTACAAGAATATAAATAGCTAGAGTAAGAGACAATTTTAGGTTGATGAATCTAAATAACCCAAATGAAGAGGATTGTTTATCATTGAAGATGAGATAAGTTGTAGAATACATAAATAACATTCGATTTGAGCAAAGGAATTAATGGTTAAGTACAAAAGATTAAATATTTTTAATAATAAATGTCCATTCAATACTATCATAAGCTCTAGGAAATTGAACTTTGATGATAATGGCTCCATCCTTTAGTCAAAATGTGGAAGCATTTTCTAGGAAAATCAAGGTTTGTTATATTTAGGATAAACCAATAAAGCACTTACACATAGAATATCAATATAGTGTAAAAATATGAAATATACAATTTTATTTATACTTTTAAAATATGAATTTATTATGATACCTACATGAAAAATTTCAATTTGGATACATAGTATATACAAAAGTGACCTTCTAAAAAATGTGTATTGGCAACCAAAATATGCATGTGTATCATTGAAGTTCAATCAAGATATTTTTTTGAATTTTTTGATAAAGTTTTGTCAATTATTTTTTACTAGGATTAATTTCTTTTTAATAAATCCCTTATGTACAACCAACATAGTTTAACCTAATACAATTGTAACATATTTTTTCAATGTGTAAATAATGATAACTAGATTTGTTAGACATAATTTAAAGAAAAAAAATCTCATTGGAAACTTACATATGGCCTATATCAAATAATGGAAAGTGAGAGCCGAGGAGGATGGGATAGGGTTTCTATGGATCGTGATGCCACAAGAGAGGATGGGGATGTAGATGATGATAGAGATCTTTTGCTTCGCATGTTGTAGGGAATGACATGTGTTCTAGGCCTCTAGACTTCAAAGGATTGTCAAGGAGAATAGATTGAAACAGATATCTATAATTATATTTTGAGGGGTATGAATATGATGAAACAACCATTATACCATCTAAAATAATTCATAAATTACTTTGATATAACATGGAGAACAAGGAGCCGTATATTGAATTCCTATTGATTGTTTGTCATAATAACTAAGATGGAATTGATAATTTAACTATCATTGTGTTTTCCATTTGAATCTAGAAAGATCCAACTTGTCACAAAAGATATAAATTCCCTTTTATATATGTGCATTCCTATAAAAATACAAATACCAAGAGGTTTGTGATCTCATTGGATGCAATTGTTTCAATAAATCAAGGAGGTGAAATTTTTTGGACAATAACTTAACGTTTGATTAGACCAAGTCAACCTTTATGAGATATATATTGTCATGCTTTCTAGAAGCTATTAAAGAGGACCAAGACATCAGCTTTAAAGAGTAGTGCTAAAATAATATTTTCATTCTATTTTAATGGTCTAATGGTTACCAACATTAGCAAAATGGATGTAAAAACAAGTTAGGTTTTCATATTGTGCCTCAACATCCAAAGATGTAACTATTTATTTATCTATTAAACTCAACCTTGTTATAAAGCATATAGTATTCCGAGTCTCCTTTATTTTTTTATTGAATATAATGCAGATATAAAGTGGTTGGTATACCCATTTTATTCCCCCACTTAGCCCACATAAGCTTCTTATAAGTGGATTTAATTGATCGTACTAGTTTTTAAGGGAAGAGAACATGATGAGATATTCACATGGTTTCTGTTTATCTAATTTTGTTGGAAATCTGATTGTGATTAACCATAGATAAAATTCAATTAGTCTAGTTCATGATTTTTCTTTCAATATTTCGAGAAGCCACCTCAATGTGTCTTTCAAAGAAACATCATCATTGAATAGGAAATGAAGATACCTAGTAATGGGGCCATGTTTAACCTCTTTCTATTCATCAATAATCCATGGGGGGGACAACATGAAAAGGTCCAATATATCCAATGTGTGAGTTACTTCATCTAATGAATTTTAAACAAACATTGCCACCACCAATGAAGTGGGGTTGAGGAACTTAACATAGAGGAGAGAGGGGTAAGGTTGTACATGTTGGAAGAGGTATCCAAGAGCATCAATCGCAAGCACATATAGAAAGGGAATAATGGGGAGACCTTGATTGATGGATTTTACATAGTTAATTTAGATAAGAGAGTCAATTATTGCCCGCCTTGCACTAGCATCTATGAAAAACATTCAAATTTAATCAAAGAATGATAAGACCAAATCCCAACTAATGTAACATGTTAAAAATAAAAGACCATATAATGCAATAGTATGACTTATAAAAGTCTAACTTGATAATAAACACATATTCAAAAATTTACTCTACCCACTCAACCATTTCAAAGTTGGAATCAAATTTTTTAAAAAATCTATCTCTGAGAGAGTGATCCTTTATAACATCACCTAATTCCTATGTATTTCTTATTTTCCTATGCATTGGTTATTTTACATCTTCTTTTTCATTAAATTTAACATTAAAGAAAGAATGAAAGTGATGGAGAATTATCCCATTCGGCCTAATCATAGTAGTACTCAAGGATGAAAGAATGTTGACAAGTATTTCAGTGATAGGTTAATGAGAAGCACAGGTTGTATGAGTTGCGAATTTATTTGAATAACCCATGGAAAAACCATTGAAGGAGAATGAACTGCTTCTGTCTTTTCTTGATGACTCTGGCATAATCTTTATTAAAGTAGTCAAAAGAGAAAGCAAAATAGGCCTGAGAATTTGGAATTTCCTATTAAATTAAAATTGAGCTACTACAGAGAATAAAAGGAAGGTATGACGTGTAATTCTACTATAAATTACATAAATTGGATGTGTGTATTTCCACTACCAATCCATGGGCATTTGCCTCTGCAAAATTATGAGGTGTCTGAGCAGAATATTGTATGATTGACTTACAATTTTTCATTATTACATGTGAGGTGGGCAGAGGCATAGAAAAATAGAATAATAAACCAAAACAAAAAAACAAACAATGAAAATGTGCTACGACACTAACAAGATAAGCTGATTTTTTCTTTATTGCATTACATAAAACATATTTACATTGCCTCTTTTTATAGAGAAACTTAGAAATATATGGAAAATTCTAGAAACGTGTCGACTCACACAAATTCAGGAGATACATATAGATTTGATATATGACAACTGAAGATTGCATGAATATATTGCATGAAATAACTATGCATGAAATAACTAAGAGTTCAACTGCTGATTTACGGTGATAGAAATTATCAGAAATTTTTAGAACCTTCTAACACTCCCTCTTAATTTCTAGCACTAACTACATCAATATTTACAATACTTAAAAGATTTCTTAAATATTCAAATTGTTTTTGTGCCAAGGCCTTTGTGAATATGTTTGCAAGCTGCTCCTTTGATCTGCAATGTTGTAGGATGATTTGTCCATTGTTGACCAACTCTCGAATGAAGTGATATTTGGTGTCAATGTGCTTTTTCCTCTTGTGAAAAACATGGTTCTTTGATAATGCAATGGTGGACTTGTTGTCACAATAGATTGTAGTAGTCTCCTCTTTCTCATGCATTAGATCCTTCAAGATTCTCTGCATCCATATTGCTTGACATGCTGCTGATGTACCTGCTACATACTTTGCTTCTGTTGATGAAATCGTGACTATTGGCTGCTTCTTTCATGTCCATGGTACAACACTTGTTCCAAGATGAAATACATATCCAGATGTACTTTTTATATCATCAATACTTCCTAGAAAATCACTATGAGTATATCCAATCAACTAAAAATTATCTAAGGTGGAATACAATATTCCATGATTCATAGTTATTGAAATGTACCTCAATAACCTTTTTCCTACTTGCCAATGTGAGATCTTTGGTGATTCCATGAATCTAGAAATCAAACTAACTCCATACATTATATCCATCCTAGTTGCTGTGAGATACATCAAACTACCAACCGATTTTCGAAATAGAGTTGAATCAAAATCTATCTCATTATCTTTTCTACTTAGTTTTGTCCCTATTGCCATAGGTGTAGAAACTAGACTGTAATTTATCATTCTAAATATTTTCAAAACATCTTTTGTATATTTACTTTGACAAATGAAAATGCCCTTATCATTTTGTGTGACTTCAATACCAAGAAGCGATATTTAGTGTCAATGTGCTTTGTCCTCTTGTAAAAAACATGGTTCTTTGATAATGCAATGGTGGACTTGTTGTCACAATAGATTATAGTAGGCTCCTCTTGCTCATGCATTAGATCCTTCAAGATTCTCCGCATCCATACTTCTTGACATGTTGCTGATGTACCTGCTACATACTCTGCTTTTGTTGATGAAATCGTGACTATTGGCTACTTCTTTGATGCCCATGCTACAACACCTGTTCCAAGATGAAATGCATATCTAGATGTACTTTTTCTATCATCAATACTTCTTGCAAAATCACTATCAGTATATCCAATCAACTAAAAATTATTTGAGGTGGAATACAATATTCCATGATTCATAGTTTTTGTAATGTACCTCAATAACCTTTTTTCTTTTTGCCAATGTGAGATCTTTGGTGAATCCATGAATCTAGAAATCAAACTAACTCCATACATTATATCCGTCCTAGTTGCTGTGAGATACATCAAACTACCAATCAATTTTTGGAATATAGTTGAATCAAAATCTATCTCATTATCTTCTCTACTTAGATTTGTCCCTATTGGCACGGAAGTAGAAACTGGATTGCAATTTATCATTCTAAATCTTTTCAAAACATCTTTTGCATATTTACTTTGACAAATGAAAATGCCCTTATCATTTTGTGTGACTTCAATACCAAGAAAATATTTCATTAAACTCAAATCCGTCATCTCAAATTCTTTCTTCATTGTAGATTTAAAAATGTCTATAGAAAGATTTTGAGTAAAAATAAAGTCATCAACATACAAAAAAGAAATTAAAATCTGACCTTGCTCATTGACTTTGATGTAAAGAGTGGGCTCAATAGTACTTCTGCTAAATCCATTCTTTATCATGTATGAATCTATTCTGCTATACGATGCTCTTGGTGCCTACTTCAACCCATAAAGTGCCCTCTTCAACCTGTATACCTTGTCTTCATGTCCTTTTATTTGATATCTTGGTGGTTGTTGAACATAGACTTCTTATTCTAAATATCAATTCAAAAAAGTTGATTTCACTTCCATTTGGTAGACTTTCCAATTGTTTTGAGCTGCAATAGCTAGTACCATTCTAATAGTATCAAGTCTAGCAACAGGTGCAAATGTTTCATTATAATTAACTCCATATTCTTGTGCAAATCCCTTAGCTACTAACCTTTCCTTATATTTATCAACTTCACCATTTGCATTATACTTAGTTTTATAAACCCATTTCACAACTATGCATTCTTTGTTCTTAAGCAAATCAACTATTTCCCATATATCATTTTTCACAATAGACTTTATTTCATCATTCATTTCATTAATCCAATGTTATTCTTTAATTGCATCTTCAAAATATATGGGATATTGAGCAAAAAAAGATAAATTTGATTGCATATCTATCCTATCTCCTTGATCATAAATTTCTTGCAAACTTCTAATCTTCTTTCCTTTTAGTCTTGGTTTTAAAGATTCAATTGTAGGACTTGAATCATTACTTACTTGTGGACTTGATGATTTTCCTTGCTCAACTTGCCTTGATGAGTTTTCTCCTTGTGGGATTCTTGATGGACTTCCTCCTGGTTCATGCGATTGTTCTCCTTGTTCTCCTTGTTCATAATTGTTTATTGTTATTACACTTGCAATTGTCTTGTCTATATTTCCATCTCAAGATTCTTCTTCTTTGAACACAACATCTCTACTTACCATGACTTTCTTGGTTATAGGATTAAACAACTTATATGCCTTGGAGTATTCATCATAGCCAATAAAGATGCATTTTTCATTCTTATCATCTAATTTGCTTCTTGTTTCCTTAGGTAAATGTGCATATGCAATACAACCAAATATTCTGAAATGAGAAACACTATGATGCTTACCACTCCATGCATGTTGAGGAATCATGTCCCTAACAATCTTTGTTCGACTCCTATTCAATATATAAACTGCACGAGCTATTGCTTCAGCCCAATACTCATTAGGTAGATTCTTACCTTTCAACATGCTCCTTGCCATCTCCATTATTGTCTAGTTCTTCCATTTTGCAACACCATTTTGCTGAGGTGTGTAATTTGTAGTAAATTGCTTCCTTATTCCATGATAACTGCAATAATCCAAAAACTCATTTGACTTGTATTCACCTCCTCTATCTGATCTTAATATTTTGATGGACAGGCCATTTTGTTTCTCAACTAATGCTTTGAACTCCTTAAAATTTCCAGATGTCTCAGATTTATAGTTAAGAAAATAAACCCATGTTTCCTATTAAAATCATCAATGAATGTTAGAAAATAAATAATCCTCCCTAATGATGGTGTTTTCATTGGACCACATAAATTTGTATGCACAATTTCTAAAGGTGCCCAAGCTCTATATAACACTCCTTTTGGAAAACTCTGTCTATGTTGCCTAGCCAAAATACAACTTTCACATGAACTTAATTGTGCTTCAATAGGGGGTAAACCTCTTAGCATTTCCTTTCTTTGCAACAAACACAATCCTTTGAAATTTAGATGGCCATATGTCAAATGCCATACCCATGCTTGATCTTGACTTGTTGCCTTGAAACTTGCTTCCATCTCCTCCATCATTTCACTTTCCATGCGAAGTGGGAAAATTCTATTATTTGTCATCTCAACCTTTGCAATCACCATGATACTTGTAGAAATATCAAATATAGTACAAACATTATTCTCAAAAACAACTCTATAGCCCTTTTCAATAGCTTGTCCCACACTTATAAGATTATGCTTCAAACTAGGTACAAAATAAACATAAGGAATAGTCTTCTTACCAAGTTTAGTTATCACATTAATTGCACCTTTGCCCATTACTTCAACAATATTATCATTACCCAATTTGATTTCAAATTTGATTGAAGTATCCAAATTCTCAAACAAATCCTCATTTCTAGTCATATGATTACTACAACCACTGTCTAGAAACCAAATATTATTTGAACTTTCTTGAGCTACATGGCATGTAATGAATAATGTTTCGAAACCACTTAGAAAAAATTGCATTTTGCTTATTCATATCAACTTGTTTTTTTCGACATTCATTTGCTTAATGACCATACTTCTTGGAGTAATAAAATTGCACATTTGATTTGTCAAACCTTTGTGATACCTAATTGTTATTACATACCCTTGAGCTAAAATTTTGATTTTTCCTTCCTCCTAGATCTGGACTCCTTTCTTCTCTTTGATAATTGTTTCTTCCTCTTCCTCTGAATCCTAGATTTCCTCTTCCTCTGCCTCTACCAAAGGTCACTTGTGTTTTGAATGCATTCTCCAATGAGGTAACATCATTCTTATTCAACCTATCTTCATGATTTTTCAAAGAACCAACCAACTCATCTATAGAAAATGTAGTTAAATCCTTGGATTCCTCAATTACCATAGCAATAGTATCAATATTTTTAGGCAAACTTCTTAAAATGTTTTCTACAACCTTTTGATATGTGAATTCATCACCATTTTGCCTTATTTGATTAACCAAATCCGTAACAAGATATGTAAATTTATCTTTTGTCTTAGAATATTTCATTTGCAAATTTTCAAATTCTCTTCTAAGTGCTTGTAGTTTGACAATTTTTACCTTGCTAGTACCTTGATATGTTATTTCAAGGATGTCCCAAGCTTGTTTGGCTGTAGTGACTAGCTTGATCCTTCCAACAATTGTATCATCCAATCCTTGCGCAAGTATCTGCAATGCCCTTTCTATTCTTTTGCCTATTTTCATTAAGCTTTTTCTTATCATCTGGACTCAAGATAGATTCATCTTGTGGTTCAGTATAACCATTTATAACAACGTCTAATAACTCATGTGAATCAAATGTTAATTTCATTCTAAAAGACCAATTATCATAGTGTTGACAAAAAAAAATTGGAATAAGAGGTTGAAAATTACCAATACTAGATGTCATTAAAAGAGAAAGAAGCGAAGTGTCTTGATTCTTATCATTTCTCAGTTACTTTGGCATAATCTTTGATCTTTTTATTGGAATAAGAGTCATTTAAAAACCAGCTGTAAAAACAGCTACGACAGGCAATGAACAAAAGACAGCCCAACCAAAAGAATCTATTCTCCATCTTTAATTAAAGTAGTCAAAAGAGATCAAACAATTTTATTGAAGATAATCTCTAATTGAAGTAGTCAAAAGAGAAAGCAAAAGAAGCCTGAGAATTCGGAATTTCTAACTAAAGTAAAAGAGAGCAGCTGAAGAGAATAAAGGGGAGGTATGACGTGTAATTTTGCTCCAAATTACATAAATTGGATGTAAGTGTTTCTACTGCCAATCGGTGGGCGTTCGCCTCTGCACAAGTTTCAGGCGTCGGAGATAAGATAGAGTGAGGTCTTTTTACATTGTTTATTATTATGTTCATATTATTTATTTATGAAGAGATTAGAAAACAAACATGTAGTTTTCGTGTTGATTAAATGATTTGATAATTTGATTAGAGATCAGAGATGAAGGATGCATTACATTAACTTCTATATAATTTCCTTATTGATTCAATGATTAAATGATTTCATCATAATGTCTAGAGATCAGAGAGAAAGGATGCATTACAATGATTTCATCATATAGAAGTTTTGGATAAATTGAAAGACAACTAAAAATAGCCGCATGCAAATTCATGTAAAACTCTTCTTTAACTCTGGCAAAAACTTTGCATGCATTCTCGTCCTACAAAATAAGAAATTATTAGATATTCCAACAATCTTGTTTTGAACTTGTCAAATACTTTATCTTATTAAACTGTATTAGAAGATTACTTTTAGGATTTGAAGGTGATCTGAAACAGGAAGATGTATATTGATCAGAAGGAAACATGAAATCAAGAAACCAAGAAACTGTATTCATAATCCAATCAAGAATATGTTTTAAAGATGAAGCATTAAAACATTTGTTTCTTAAAACTATCTTAAATTAATAAATATTACAAAATTGCTCTCCTTTGTAATTCACGAGTATTGCATATGCCCTTTGCAGAATTTATACAATTTTACAGAACCTTTTTCGAAGCAGTAATCTATATAAATATTGAATTTTATAAGCAGTTATTTTTTGAGTGAATTAAACGTGGAGATTTTGAAAGGGTCTCAACTCATTAGTACAAGTTCAAGTAGATATGATAAAGAAGTTTAGTAAGAACAAACCAAATTAATTGTTAGTTTCAAGGTTACTATCTCGTGTGTGATGTCAGTTGCTGTTTCTGTTGTTGTTTTTTTGTACCGTGTGATGTTTTAACTTTCTGAGTGATCAGGATCCCTTTTCCTATTTAAGTAATAAAAAACAAACCAAATCATAATAAGAAAAATAATTTTTTTTTTGAACATTTTGACTTTTAACTACCTTAACTTTGAATTGATTGTTTATAAACTTCAGTAACTGTTAATGATGAACAACGAGCAACCAGCTCAATGTGACTTGAAGTTAAAGTACTTTAGAATGCTCTGAACCCCCGCATCATTCCTCCCCACTACCTTATTGATACAATTCTTTTGGTTCTTGGAAAGAACTTCCATTCATTTAAACCAAACTTGAATTACAAATAAACAAGGGGCATGAAGAGAACCTTTCCTTAGATCCCAACCTCTTATTTAAGCTAAAAGAGCCCTGAGTGGAGACGAGGGAAACTCCCTGCCACTTCGAACCACGGGTAACTCCACATCTGATCAAGGGAGAGATGGCACCAATTGAGTCTTTTTTCTCATGGATTTTGCTTCTTTGATTGATCTTTCGAAACATACCTGCATGACTATCGATCTTTTATTTTTTATTTAATTTGAGAGATAGCAATACAAAGTGATAGAAGCACTTTACTAACAACCACATTAACATAGAATCTAGCAGACAGTAGATACTCTTTGGTTTAATCATCAATGTCAAGTCTTCCAGAATGCCCTGAATGAGTTAGCTATACCATCCAATACCTCCTCCCAATAATCTAAAGCCAAGAAATCTGACCAAAAAAGCCTGCCTAAAGATCTCATTGTGAAGAGAAAAACCCAGATGCCAAATTTTCCCTGGTAACCCAGCTTTGCCAAGAACCACAGCCCATGCAAGATAGTCCTAGCACAATCATAATTGATTTTTCTCCAAGCCTATTTCTAGAACACATCTATATTATTGAGATTAGGAGCCTCAAGAATTCTTTAAAATCTTAACATGGTATGAGAATTAAACCAGTCTAAGAGCCCTACGCATTCTAGAGCGGCTTGGGGTGTTAGAAATAAATTTCAATTAACCAAAGACGGACTGGTCTTAAGAGGTCAGTATTTCGCATATATTAATAATAAATGGAAGATCTGTATCCTAACTGATCTAAAATAAAAAACAAGAACTATTAAAACATAAATCTCTGTTGTGATGAATTATTCAAGGGCACAATCTTTGGATTTCTTCTTTAACGAATGGCTATAAACATCAAATTCACAATCAGGCCTTGGTGATTGTATTAATTCCATTAGTTAAAAATGAAGCTGCAACATTAGTCTGTAAATTAAATTCTTTAACATCAGAAATATTAGTTGTGGGGTCTTCCATTGTGTTTGCCAAAATTTAACGATGAAATGCCATTATAAATTTTCTAGATTTCATCTTCAAGTGCTAACGCTTCCACTTTCTGCAAATGAAATTTGTGGCTACAGTGCGAATTGATCAGTGTGGGGAACGCGAAACATACATAACTTATAAAAACTCTGTTGTAATATACTTGGAATGAGGGAAAACAGAGAAAATGACATTTCAATGAAATAGTATTGCATTTAATGGTGCTCGGCTTCACGAAAATCCTGATTTCTCAGTTATTGTTTACTTGATATTAGGGAAAACAGAGGAAATGACATTTCAATGAAATAGTATTACATCTTATGGTGCTTGACTTACGAAAGTCCTGACTTTTTCAGACAAAGAGATGCAAAGAGGAGTTTCGACTCCTGTGAAGCAAGAGAGAAAATCCGAGGCAGCGAAAAGGAATTCCCGCATTGCGGCGAAAGCGAAAGCTCCAATAATGGCGGGGGACAAGACGATGAGTGACAAAGAAAGTGAATCAGTATGGCTGGAGGAGGTGAGGCACAGGTTTAATGAGGGAGCCTGGACGCGGACAGCGAGAAAAGAAACCTCAAGAACCATTTCCATTCACAGAATTCCAACGTATTTCAAGGATCTGAATGCCAAAGCCTACATACCACGGGTTGTGTCGTTAGGCCTTTTTCATCATCAGCCCACCAGAGCATTGTCTGCAATGGACCGTCGCAAAGTAGATGCTGTTCTGAGAATGCGACAGAGGCTGCAACCATCAAAGCAAACATTTTTAGTCGATTTGTTCAAGAAATCAATCCCTGAAATAACAAGCTGCTACGAAGGTGGAATGGATACTGGGGACGAAACTATTGCCTGGACTTGTCTTCTCGATGGCTGCTTTGTTCTTGAGATTCTCAGAGTTCTAACCCGACAGGAAGATAAGATCAATCGTCCTCCTGACAATCTTACTTCCCCTACACAGGTAGAGGAGAATTCCGATCCCATCTATAATAAGAATAGGGTTAGAACCTGCCAGTTTGATATTCTGGGTGATTTCTTCATGATGGAAAATCAGATCCCCATTAAGGTTCTGTCGAGTCTATTACAATTGGAGATGGATTCGCCTCAGAGTGCTCAGAAAGAATTGTACAAAATGATTTGTGAAATCGTTTCAATAATTCATCCTTTCCTTCCCAGGGGATTTCCCACCGCGGAAAAACCAGATTCATTTGAAGAAGCTGGAGATCTGGAGAAATATAAACACATCCTGGGACTGTTCCATTGCTTTGTGACAGAAGAATACTTAGCTAGGCGGTTAGAGGGCAAACAAAAACCAGACATCAAGAAAAATTCTTCTGCTATTTGCTTTCCAATAAAAAACTATACAAGCAGACAAGAAGAAGAGCAATTGAAAAAACAGAATGGCAAAAAACAGAGTGATAAGAAGATCGGTGATGAGCAGGAACTCAATACATTTATAAAGGGTTCGGCCTCAGAGCTCTTCGATAATGGTATGAAGTTCAAGCCTTACTATGGAGTCCCATCGAAGGAAAAAATATGTTTCAGGCAGAAAACACTTTCTCTGCCTACTGTTTTTATCACAGATACTTCAGAGATGATCTTCAGGAATCTGATGGCCATGGAGGTGTGCCGGCCAAAAAGTATGAAATATGTCTCATATTATATATTGCTCATGAATACCTTGATTGAGGGAGAAAAAGATGTTGCCGTGCTAAGAAGGGAAGGGGTTATTCAGAGTTCCATGGGAACCGATGATGAAGTCACCGACTTGTTCAATGAGCTATGCAAGGGACTCAATTTGCAGGATGTTCAGGAATATCCCTTTGCGAAGGTAAAGCGGGATCTAAATATGTGGTATAATAATCAGCGATGGGTTAAATTGAAACGTTTTTTTATCAGGCATCCCAGGCTTCTAAGGAACTTCTATATATTTTGGGCAATCGCACTTGCTCTCGGGGCTGCTGTACCCACCCTTTTACCAATAGTCAAGAAATTTGTGGATAATCAGATCAATTCTTGATCGAAAGCCACCATGCTCTGTTTAATTCAGTTTGTTCTTCTAAGGTTCTGGTTGGATTGTGTGTGCTTATTTAATCTGTGATTACCTAAATAACTCATATAAGAGATAATAAGTGTTCTTACATAGGGAGTCTGAAATTGTCTCGGAGATAATCGGAAACCCTGTAACCAATGACTCTCAAATACTTTCGTAGATCCCAATGAATGGCATTGCAGGATATGGCCTTTCAGAAAATGAATCAGGTTAGTGTTTGAATTTGTCGGTCACGTAGGGCTGTCAAGTAAGTTTTTTAACATGTTTTTCCACAGTGCATACAGTTGTATGGTTGGCAATAATTTTTTGAAATATAGAGGCGCCCACTATTTATTTCTTCATATTCTTTGTTTTCCTGTTTCTACATAAAAATTGATAGAGTTTGTTTTACAACTGAAAGGAAGGACGGACAATTGAAAATCTTAGAAGTTTCTTATTGGTTGAAAACACAAAAGTATCAATGATTGCAAATTTAAAAGTTTAATTCATATATAAAATAAAATATTTTTTAATATACATTACAAAATGATTCTGATCATCATTTTTGTTAAATTGATCTTTTGAACATATTGATGTGTATTGATGATTTAAAGTTCTTTTAGGGATAATTAAATATAAATATGAAAGATACAAATATAAAGACGTTTCATGATGAAAGATACAAATATGGACATGGCTATGGAACCCTAGAAGACCGTCATTGCTAGTCCATGTAAGAGAACGAAAGGTATGAATATCATAAGCATCATCTAAAAGAGGCAGGTCTATTGTGTTGAAACCCTCACACCTTTACCACTATCATATAGAAAAAGCCTATAGTCTTTTATTATTCAGTATTTTTTGAAGATCTCCATTGAGTTTTCAAGAAAAAGTGTTTGCAAGGAATGATAGAGGTTTTATCTAGTAGGAAATGGTGAAATGAATCCAATAACGATAAGAAGCTAGAAAGTTATTCTCAATATCGAGAGCCCATTTTTAGGGATGGTCTACTAAAACAAATGTGGGTAGCTTTATTATAGAATATAAGCGATTTGCCAAAACCATATGCATTTAAATATTCCTTAAACCATTATGAAAGCCTCTTCATAAAACCCTCATCAAGACTTCATAAACCATTGTTGTTAATATTTAAAACCTTGTCATTTGCTAAAACCACTATAAAAAAGTCACTTTAAAACCCTTATCAAGGAGGTCAGGATCCCTAGAGGCAATAAAGATGACTTGTGTCATGAGTAAAAGATAGTCTCGGAGAAAGACAGAGAAATCATTTTTGAAGATGATAGTCAAAGTAAGGAAAATGTGTGGAAATAAAATCATTGTTATGAGGATTCACAATCATATAGGAAGAAAAGGAAGTGATAGTGACAATGTTAGATTTCATATCTCTCATCACACAATGATAAAATCATGAACTAATATGACAATCACAATAATAAAAAGTCATATGAATACACTAAAAGCATCGATTGACAACAAGTGAATAGGAAAGCTGAGTAAATAAGTGAATGGGTAATTTACAATCCTAACACGATATTGAAAAAGGAAGTGCACTATGATTTTTTGTCGATTTTTTCAAAAAATCTTATACTTTTGGTTTGCCGATTTTTTCCCTAAACGATTTTTGCTAGTATGATATAAAGAGCCATCCTAGGATGAGGAATTTTATCTGCTAATTGGAGAAAATTAAGAGACCCTTTCAATGGAGAAAATTGTAGAGCCAATTGACCATAGAGTCCTAAATAATCGTATAAAAGCTGCTTCCATGCAAAGGGCTATTTTGAGGGTTGAAAGGGTTTATAGTCGCAAAGAATTGTCAAACAGGTAATGGTTGCAATAACCAACCAAGTTGGTATTGACATAAACCTAACAACATCACATGAATGGATGTTTCTCCTCTATAATTTGTAGATGGCCTTGGACTTTGAAAAGTTGCTTCCATACAAAGGGCTATTTTAAGGGCTAAAAGGGTTTATAGTCGCAGAGAATTGTTCACCCCTCCTATGAAGTGACTTGACTTTATAACTAGCAACTATAGAATGGAGAGGTTAAGGAGGTTGAGGATCCATATTTTTCCAAAGAAGATACCATTAAACAAAGTGAACAAGAGAATGCAGGGAAAGAAAAGGAACTTGCAAAAACATCTTGATGATAAGAATAAAAGGAACAATCTCTTGTATAGTTGTTGTCAAGCATCTATCTGCAGCAATTGTACCCTAATAATTGCCCTAATTTTAAGGTTTACTCATTATTGATGCATTTAATCTTATTTTGTGGACATTTTATGGGTATGTGGCCTGAGGAATTGAGTATTAACGTCAGATACAAGCAAGGGGAGGAGAAACCTATTCAATTATGGACTTCTATTTGGGCTTCTCATTACACAAGATCAAATTATAATTGAATCAAGACCTAAAGATTTTGATGGTAGAAAGATAGTGAATCATAACTGGGGTGATTGATATGTCCAGCGACTTGTCTTTATAACAGGGAGCCGCAAAAGGGAGAGGTTAAGGAGGTTGAGGATCCATTTTTTGCCAAAGCCGATACCATTAAACAAAGTGAATAAGAGAATGCAAGGAAAGCAAAGGAACTTGCAAAAAAATCTTGATGAAAAAAATGAAAGGACCAACCTCTTGTACAACACATAACATGAAGCACAGCTGGTAAGAGGTAGTAACAATAATGGTGACAACTGTTGTGTCAATGGCACTACCATCTGCTACTGCAATTTTCTTCAATTTGAATTTGATGAATAAAAGTAGAGTGAATTCCCTTGGGTTTAGGGTTTCTAGCTCCAATGGGTTGCTTCTCATGCATGGTGAATTTGCAAGGAAGAGGTTCCACGTTCGATTCTCAATAGGGACTCATGATAAAGAGAAAGAGAGGATTGTGAATGAGAAAAGGTTGCTTGCTGTTGCTAGAGGCTAATTCTTCATCAACAACTATTTGCAACAATTGTGTCTGCTTCCTCCCAATTTTGGCACCCTAAGCCCACGTATAATGATGGTGCATAATTACTTTTAAAAAAAAAAATACCATGTGTTCATCAAAATTCCAACATGAAATAGGAAATCTGCACTATCGTCAAAAGTCAACCCGATGGTAACACAACTAGACCATGTGATCTGGATATAATACATCGATTTAGTCCATCGGCATAACGCACACTAGCGGCAATGGAGAAATCTTGTATTGTTGATAGTCGATGATGCTATTGGTAAGACTTTTCCCGATGGACATTGGCAAAGGTTAAGATGATATAGGGTCAAAGATTATGCTAAGGAGATATAACGTATTGGGAGGAGCTACGTTGAGGGAAAAGAAATCGGGGAAATCATGCCCATCGCCTAAACACATTTTAAACTATCCCGATGGCCGATGAGACTAGTGGGATAACTTGCACCGATTATTAGGAAGAGAGGTCATTGACGTATGTTATCCCAATGAGTAAGAAGAAATCAAGAGGCTGTGAAAATCATCGGACCAACATATACCGATAAATAGGTAAAATCCATGTTCGTCAGAATACCAAGGTGAAATTTCAAGATGTCTGAAGTCTGACGAACATGGGGTATACCGTCAGAATTAAATAAAGACTTCAACTTTTCCAAATTGGAGAGAAGGAATAAAATTTTGGCACAGTGCCATCTTTGAAAAAGCTATAATAGGAAGCCAATTCGATTACCTTCCTGATGCACTGCACCATCCATGAATAGAGATGTTGATTAATGCTCTACTTATCTACAATCGTGAGTAACCAAGATATTTCTTTGTGTTAATTTTCATTTTATTATATTTTACTTCTAGATTTGTTATTGCTCTTTGTACTTTTAAGTTATCATGATCTTGCATCGGTCCTATTTCGATTTTCTTTAAGAGTTCTTTTGAATAGTTACTGAGATTTAAAAACTCTTATATAGCCTTCAAATGTTTAAGGTTGTTTGTGTGGGTGTGCTAGGCCATTTGTGTTTATCTACAGATTAGGAATAAACAATTGTTCAACTTATTGTCATATTCACAAAACAAGATAGGCGGCCATAGGCTGGATACAGGAAAATGGGCTTGTTACTCATCCTTTTTTTTTTCTGTTTTATATCGATGGTGTGTATTGTGTATATAAATTTCGCTTCAGTCACAATATGATTAAGATTGAGAACATACTGTAACTCTGAATCTTGACTGCAATGTAAATACAGGATGAAGAGTTTACTAGGAATGAAGCTAACGTTTCATTTATCTTTGGTAACTTAAATATTATATAACTTTGCAGGTTAGATGTGGGCTTGGTTTTAAATGTGGGTTTGACTACATTGCACCATGTAGTTGGTGGTTTTACAAGAACACTAATGTGTTAGTATTATGGAAATAAAATGAAACACATTAAACTAACGAATTTTATAGTAATTCTAGAACTTATTATTTTTGAATATTTAGTTTCTAACATTATTTGAATAGTCAATTTATGAGTTCTGTTTGCATAGTCAAAGTTTAGTAAGTTTTATGATTTTTGTGAATACATTTTCAAGTTGATTCAAGTGAAAGAATATTTATACTGTATATATTTCTTTTGTTTGATAAGCATCTACCATATGTTATGATCATATATGAATATTTTATTTTTTTTTAATCATTTTTTAACATTTTTATTATAATTTTTTTTCCATTGATTGATTCAATACAATGGCCATACTGCTTAGGATTCTACAAAGCTACATAATGTACATGACATATAGGTTCTTATTTTTTTTCACAATTCAATTTTAGAAATAAAATATTGATAGTCATGTTATTTTTGGCTAAGATGTCAATTTATGACCATCAATTCATCTTTCCTAAGTGACATGTATGTACCTAATCAACTATAAATTATCATTTTGGACATATTTGATTTCATAATTCAAATAACCATGCACACATTTGAACAACATCATACTTACATTGTAAGATAAAATTATTGATTCTATCAGAAACCTTGGGAAATATTTCATTAAAAAAGTCAAATCTAGTATAATGTAATTAGAGAGAAGAATGAGACTCCTCATCAATTTCTTAAGTATATTTTTTCAAGTATAAAGTTTAGAAATATAAAGAAAAAATAGCTGAAATGAATTTGGTTATCATGAATTCTCATGTAACTTCTTAGAATATTTTTTTTAAGAAATAAAAGCAACTTTATACTTAGAATATTTTTCTTAAGAAATAAAATCAACTATATACTTGTCATGCTTTCAGTCTAGAATAATAGATCAATAAATCAAAATCACTTATATGAAATAAGTTATTGAAATCTTTCTTGAGATATTAATTTTAGATTACTCATAATGATTGAAAAATAATCAAAACTATACTAAGAAATATGTCGGACTCTATCAACCAGAATAGTACACCTATCATTTGTAAATCAAGTTTAATACCCGTTTTCTTGTCATTCTTTTTAGAGGGGAGGGGAATGGTTGGACAAGGAGAACCACAGAGATGGGAATGTTTGCTTTTTCTTCATTTAAAATAAATATAATGGTGACTAATCATTGAGATGTGTGATACTTGATTTTTGGAGGTGAGGTGATAGCCAGACTTTAACACATGAGGTAGGGAGAAGAAGATTGAATTTTACAACGGATTTTCCATCCGTCAATCGGAAAGACTTTAGATTCTTTCTTGCTTGGTCTCTTTTTCATCTACTCACTTGTGGAAGAAGTCAAAGAATGGCGAAAAAGAGAAAAAAATAGGTTGTAAAAGAGTGGCATCTATCAGTAACGGACCCAGAAATTCGTTCCTCATGGTTTGAGGATGTGAAGGGCAAGTTCGAATTTCACAAGGCCGAAAACAATGAGTTAGATGATAAATTAGGAAATCTGTCTCGTATCTCCATAAACTCAGTGCCAGTGTATCTGATGAGTTTAAACAGTAATGCATATGTGCCTCGGGTGGTCCGTTTGGGACTTTTTCATCACAGGGTATCTAAGCTACTCTCTCAGATGGAACTCTACAAAATAAACACCATAAATCAAATAATGAAAAGGCTCCCACAACAGCAGCAACACGATCGCTTTCTAGTCGAGCGAGTGTAGAGGTTGCTTCCAAAACTTACAGAAAGCTATGAAGTAAAAGTAGATTGCGACCCATAAATCCTTGCTTGCGAGTGTAGAGGTTGCTTCCAAAACTTACAAAATATATGATAGAAATAAACTATATTCTATCAAGATGAAAATATTGATCAACTGGATCATCAATCGTTACATATAGTGAATATGAGCCTTCTTATATAGGCAAGACTATATGGATATGTGAGCACACAAACATGACATGTGGCTCAATAAGAAACAAGGGTAGGTAGGAAATAGGTGTGGGTAGGTAGGAGAAACAATATAATATTCCACATGAGGTGGATCACCCACTGAATGTGGAGTGTAACAATAAGATCACACCATAAAAGGTAGAAATTCTCCTACACACACTATCCCAATGTGGCACAAACACCCAAGTGTCTCATACCCAAACTACTATGAAATGCATGTACCTAAGTAAACTTAAGTAAGGTGTAATAATATCCAAGATGAATAATTATTTACACCAACATTTAGGCTATATCTTGTAAATGCACAAATAATTGCTTATGTCCCTTATGCAGCTATCAAGGACATCTTATCTCAGTCCGAGGTCACTGGAAAAAGGTGCAGATGGATAACTAGGGTTGAAGAGTTTGATTTAGAAATCAAAATTACTAAATTGGTAAGAGGGTTAGGTCTTGCTAAGTTGATGGCTGAATCAAATCTCCTTGATGTTGAAGTTAACAATGTTGAAATTGAGAATATCATGGTCACAAGTATTGAAACACAACCCTGGTATTCAGAAATAGTACATTTTTTGAGGGATGCAGCATACTCAGAGGGAATGACTCATAACTAGAGAAGGACATTGAAACTGAAGTCTCAAAAGTATGTCCTTATTCAGGGTGATCTATATTGGCAAAACAAAGATGGGGCATTGTTGATGTGCTTAGATAAATCCCAAGCTAGAAGGATGCTAACTGAAATGCATAATGGAGTATGTGGAGGCCACTACTCTACCAAGACCACAGCTGGCAAGATAGTTCGGGCTGGATACTATTGGCCTACTGTGTTCAAAGATGCCCATGAGCATGTCCGGAGGTGTGACCCATGCCAAAAATTTTCTTCCAAGTTAAAGTACGAAGGAGCTTTGCCCCTTAAGCCAGTTACAGTGGAAGCCCCTTTTGTCTAGTGGGGCATTGATTTTATTGGGGAAATAGTTGAGAAGTCAGGAAGAGGTCACAGATGGATCATAGTGGCCACTGATTACTTCACTAAGTGGATTGAGGCTATGCCTACTAAAAGAGCCACTGGTAAAGTTGTCATTGAATTTCTGATGGATAATGTTATAACAAGATTTGGTGTTCCTATGAAACTGATAATGGACAATGCCATGAGCTTTAGATCAGAGGAATTCATTGAATTTTGTACCAGCCATGGAATAATCATGTCTTATTCTTCACCATACCATCCAAAAGGTAATGGACAAGCAAAATCCAACAATAAAAGCCTTTTGAATATTATTAAGAAAATCTTTGAGGAGAACAAAAGGTCTTGGGATTAGAAATTAAAATTGGACTTATGGGCAGACATGATTACTGTTAAGAAAGTAATTGGTGTATCACCATTTGAATTAGTTTATGGCACACAAAATAGGGTGCCAATCAATAACCTTCTCCATGTATATAAGTTCCTACAAGATGAGGAGTTGGAGTTGTCCGAACCCATGGAAGACATAATGGTTCAAATGGTGGAAGTGGAAGAAATCAGGACTCTGGCTCATAAAAGGAATTTGAAGATTCAGCTACAGTCCAAGTATCTTTTTGACAAAAGAACCACATTGAGGAAGTTTCAAATTGGTGACTTGGTTCTTCAATTGAACACAAGAGGACAAGATAAAGGCAAGCACAAAAAAATTGAGTCATTATGGATGGGCCCTTCTATTGTTTGTGATCTTAATGGAAAAGACTCATACTACTTGCAGACAATGAATGGCGAGGTACAAGAATTCCCAGTGCATGGACAATTCCTGAAGCATTACTTCTCTTAAGTTTTAGAAGTCCATGCACAGTAAGTTGTAGTTTATACATAATTCGGTTTGCTTCTGTTGGTTTCTTTTGGGTTTGTTTTTTGGTCTATTCTCCAAATTTTTCTGTGTTCTTGTATTGATCTCGCAATCAACCATCCCCAATCAGAGCTGCTGTTGTCACTTTTTTTGATTATTGGGTGATTTTTGTTCTTTAATCTGCTAAAATCTACAAAATAGTTTTTAGTTTCTTCATTCTGCCTCTAAGGGTTGTTGGTCTAAGGGTTTAGGGTTTCTACAATTCACCTTTTCCATCTTGAAGTCCCGACGTTCTTTTTTCTTGTTACCTTTTCCACTTGGGTGGAAGGGTTGGTCCGTCGTGAGAAGAGGTCCCCCCCTTTAAGTTTTGCCTTAGGCGGGTCGTTAGTAATGTTTTTAATTTTTTGCCTTTTCCTAAGTTTTCATTTCTTTTTCAGTCTTCGTAAAGATTGTGCAAGTTCTAGTTGATCCAACGATGTACGCGGTTTTGAAAAGGGAAGTAACCCAGTGTTTACTTTTTGCAAAATAATGAAGGATTGGTGGGCCCGAAAGGTAAGCTAAAGAATGAGTTAAGCATCACGTGTCTTGTTCTTGATCCAATAGTTGTCACTATTTTGTGATGAAAAGATAAGGGAAGTTTATCCTTCATGAAGAAGTGAAAGGATGGCGGGCCCCAAAGGTAAGTGGATCCCTTGGTTAAAGACCGAACATTTTTGACAAGATCTAGTGGTCAACGCTATTCCGCATGGTAAAGATATGTGCTATTTATGCTTCACGAAATAGAAAAAAGGCAGTGGGCCCAATGAAAGGGTGGCTTGCAAGTTAAAGAAAGTGCATCTTTGAGAAGATCTAATGGTGTGCGTTGTTTCGCAGCCCAAAGTAACAAGAAATTTACTCTTCGCGAAGCAGCAAAAAGGAGTTGGCTCTGACATGGAGAGTTATGTGGCAATCTAGTTGGAGGCACGACTGTTTTAAAAGGTGATTAGTCATTGGGACGCGTGGCTCCAATTAAATTTCAAGATCGGTCTATTTGAAAAGGTGGCGGTGTTGATAAAATACATTGTACGATGAAACATCTGGTAGTTCGGATGTGGTAACTATCAGACCGTTGGGACAAATCAGTGATAACCATGTGGAAGATACTTAAAGGGAGTTTGCAAATGAGTGAATTTTCTAAGAGGTCCCACTTTGAAGACTAAAGAGACTAAAGACCGATCAACTTCAAGTTGATCGGATGCCTTGCACTTTTTCGCATGGTGAAGATGCGAGATGGTTACCTTTTGCGAAGCAGCGAAGAACCACTAGCGGTGGCGGTCACGGTTAGTTGAATAGACAAGTGGTCACCGTGAAGAAAAATGGTCGAGCGGATAGTGGATGATCCAACAGTTAGCGCTGTTTTGCATGGAAAAGATGCAAGATTTTTATCCTTCGCGAAGCAGCAAAAGGAAGGTGGGGCCCATTTCTAAGCAGGATGACTCAGGTACGGTAAAGAACGTGTACATCTTTTAGGATATGATGGATGGTGCTGTTTCACAATGAAAAGATACGAGGTTTTTATCTTTCACGAAGCAGCGAATAGGCATGACACTTAGAAAATTCTTTGTGGTTCGTTAGAGCCATTTTTTGAATTCAATTTCAAATTGATTGCCGAAGCATGTGGCTTAATGTTTCTATTCAATGCTGAGTTGCCGTAAAAAGCTTCACATCAATTGAAACTTTAGCATCATTTTGAAGAGTCTTACAGAGGAACTAGTGCATAGAGCAAATTTCTTCAGGCAACAAGTAAGTTTCTGCATATTGCTTAACAGTTACAGTTTAAATTGGTATCACCTGGTGCTTGATTTCTTAGAAGTCTATCTAAGTTTTAATTGAAATAACTGTAATTCCGAGATGGCACCACGAATAGATTTCATAGGGAAGGTAAATTATCAGGAGAGGGCCATTTGTGATGACTTTTTAGAACAATTAACTATGTCTACTAATGCCGCAGCTAAGATGAAAGAATTGGTGCCCAAAGCTCCCCACCTGAGAATTGGTGACAATTTGTATGACAAAAGGAATTGGTTAAGGGATTCTCAGATAGGAATATCAGGTTTGGGAATTTTCAAAGTGAGATTCGGCCAGAGAAATTCCCCTGCTCCAATGGATAGTATATGGGAGTTAGATGTTGGAAAGCTCATAGTCCCTGGGGTTTTCATGGATGTGGACCTGTTAACCCAGATTACAAATAACTATGATCCTGTTACCAGATGTGTGAGAGATGTAAATGGGGGATCTTTAATTGAGATAAATGATGATGAGTTTAGGAAAGTGTTTAGACTTAGTGAGGTGTCGAATTATTTAGAGCCCATCAACTTTGAGACACTTGGACAGGTCTATAATGCACAAAGAGATCACCTCAGAAGTGGCCCTCTGAAAGAATTTTTTGTCAAAATAGGAGGACTGACTGTTGTAGGCCCTAGCACCATGGAACCCTTCTCTCTAAATCTATTTACTTTGAGGGATAAAGGGATGTATTGGTCCTTGTGTCAGATTTTTGGGGAGGATGCAGAAACCACTACGCCAACCCACTATATGCTCATGATAGCACAGATTTTGAACCCATCTCTAGCAGTAACTTTTGATTTTGCACCTTATCTTACTGATGCCATTCATGAGGGATTGATGGGGATAAAAAATGCCAAGGTGGATAGACCTTTTGGGTTGTTTTCTCTCCTTATGCACATGTTTCTATTTAAAGGTGCTGAATATTTTGCTAAGGAAATGGACCTGATCAAAGAAAAAGATGGTGAGGAGATGCCAGTTCAGTTGTGGAGCACAATTTTGTCCTGGGACAGAGAAGATGCAAGTTACTTAAAGTTTGATAGATGTTTTGCATCTAGGATTAGGATCCTCTTATGCCCACAGAAGCCTAGAATTCCTAAAGCTCTCCTTGAATTCCTTAGGCCTAAGGAATTTGCTGGGGATATCAAAATTGTTCACAATTGGGGTGATATATATTTGTACCCTGTCTCTACTATGTTCTGAGTTTATGATTTCAGAGAAACTCCATATTTTCTCCCCTATCAATTCCCATTGAAGATAGGAATTGCAGAGGTCCTGAGGCAAATCGAAGGTTTGCAAGAAGGAGAATTAACAAATAGGGGAAAAGGAACAATTTTCCCAGCTGTCACCGTAGCTCATCAATTTGTAATCACCAAGGGTGGTTGGACACACTTTGATGATTTCTTTCAACCCTATAGGTTGTCTACTGTAGTGGCTAGATTTGTTGATCCAGAGGATTTCTTTAATGGCATGTTCAATAAGAGAGCCGTATGTAAAGGTAGAGCACACCGGTTCCATTTTCCTGAGGATTTGATCAGAAATGAATTAAATCTAGATGAACATGAATTAACAAAGGAAAAATAGATAGCATATAAAAGGGCTCTAGATTTTATCCACCAATTTGATAGTGGTTATGATCCTTTGTCTAGTTTTACTCCCTTTGAGGAAAAGGTTAAATTCTTGATACTTTATTTTGAAGATTTAATGCAAAACTTAAAGGAGAAGAGGGAAGCTATATTGAAAAATGATCTTGAAAAGGCTAAGTTGGTTCTAGCCAAGCCTACCTTTGCCAAGGCCATCCCTCTAGGTGAATATGTGATGCACAAGAGGCCAAAATAAAGTGTGCTAGTGCCAGTCAGGGGTGAGCCTTCTACTTCAAAAGGGAAAAGAGAAATAGAAGATGTAATGGAAATCCAAGATTCCCCTTAAAGGCAAAGGGTGGGAAAAGAGGTACAAACAGGTGAGCCTTTATATTCTCCATCCCAATCCCCAATCCATGTGGGGGATGAACATGTAGTGGCTAAGCAATTATTGTAGCTGGGAAGTCTTGGGGAGATTGCTTGTACTTATGAAGAAGTACAAGAAGGAATGCCTGAAGAACCACCAAATGCTGAAATGGACTTGACTGCATAGGAGTTTAAAGGCAAAGAGTTAGAGCCTGTCATCAAACAGGTCAGTGAGGAATTTCTAGCTGATAATAATTGTGTTACAACATGATCTTTCATGCAATTTGTTTGGAGGCAAAATATAGAATAATTTAAAGCAATATGTGAGAAGAAGAAAAGTGAACATCCCCACAAAGATACATCCAGAGTGGAAGAAGAAGTGAAACAAGAAATGATGACAGAATTCAAAGCCATTACTCCTAAGCAGGGGAGAAAAATGGTAGCAAAAGCTGGTGTATTAATTCTTCTTGAGTGGGATATAGCAGATGCATTGGTGCTTGAAGCAATAAGGAAAGAAACAAAACCCTTGGAAGGAGTGACATTTAGCAAGGACCATGCTACTTTGGTCATGTGGTCTCTAAGGAGGGATGAGAGCAGAAAGATGAAGGACACCTCAGAGTCCAGCTACCTAGGAGGTATGATTGTGAAGAGAGTGCAGGACACAGGGGTAGTAGAGGCTGATAGCACAGTCTTGGAATCAACAAAATTCAATGTGGCAATAGCCGAGAAGGAAGCCAAGGAAAAAGTTGATCTCCAGGTAAAACTGGAGACGATTCTAAAGGGTTATAATGAGGCCAAAGTGGAGATAGCCCACAGGGATAGTATCATTGCCAAATTGAAGAATCAATTAGTAGGGCAATACCAGAGAGGTGAATCTTCTACCTTAATGATTGCCTCTTCTCCAACAAAACCTCCATCCACTAGTCCAATCATTGAATTTCCCCCTTCTCCTATGACTTCTAGTTTTCAATCAACTGAGACCCTACAAGATGAAGTGGAAAAGTTGAAGCAGGCTCAGGCCCTATTTGCAAGTAAGTACGAGGAAAAGGTCAGAGGCACAATTTTGAAGTTTGTTGACACAATAGGGGCTTCTATTGTGCATATATATATGCAGATAATTTTGAACATACTGACAGGTTTAAAAGAGGATAAGGCTATTCTAGAGCCAATTTTGAATAAGTGGATGCCTAGGGAGGTGGAATTGGAATTCAGGTGTTCATCCCATGAAGAAGCAAATGCTGATGCCACTATTAAATCCACTTGTGAATTAGTGAAAGGCATGACAAGGTTGGTAGAAGGAAGAGCTGGTCTAGAAAGAAAGGCAAATCTATACAGGAAGGAATATGCTAACCATAAATTTGAAATATTTCTTGGAGGTTTTGTCAATACAAGTGAGTTAAAAGATGAAAAAGTATGGCTAGATGAGCTAGGACATAAATTGTCTCAATGGATAAATGAAGTCATCAATTCAGATGACACATCTTTATTTATTCAGACAATTGAAGAAATTAAGAAGATGAAGTCACATTATGGTTTTTTGGAGAGAAAGGTTAAGCAATTAAGAAACACATGGAAAAGATTGAATAAGTTGAGGAAGAAAATTGTTAATTTCTCCTGGCCTGATGATGACATGTTCCAAGAGTGGAAAAACAAATATGTGGTGCAAGAAGTGGAGGTTCAAGAACAGTTAGTTGACGCTGCAATGGTATAACAGACTTCAAAGCCGTTAGAAATAAAATAATTGTAACTTCTTTTCAGTGGGAATCACGGTTGTAACAAACTTTTCCCAGGGAAGTTCGAAGCTTGTTTGCATATATCATTATAAATGGATACCAGGACTTTAGGAGAAGACATCACAAGAACTTGTAAAGAAACTCTGCCAAAATTAATATACGGTCTTCTATTTTTCAGAAGGATCTCGAGTTATGTATTATTTTTGAAAATGGATATTAATATACAGATCAAAACATTTTGAGCTCATATCTGTGTTGTCTTCTTGTATGCATTCATTTATTTATTGGTTTCTTTTGAATAATCTAGGGTTATTTGATTCAATAGGGATTGCAAGGCAATCTTACATACATCTTTTAGGCTTTTCTCTCCCGGAGAGGAATTAAATCTATGTGAAATTTCTCTATTAGTAAATCAATAGTTTTCTGCTTGAATTTGATAAACGGTTTTAGCATAAAGGGAAAAAACTTATATATATGTCAGGCATATATTAGGTTAATGAAAGTCGAAGTGATGAGATGTATGTGAATGTCTAGATTCAGAACTCTTGTTTAATTTGGGTGACTTTGTAGCCCGGATAAGGCATTGATATAATTTGTGGAGTTGTTTCTATCTTTCTTGGGGTCAAGACTGAAAATGAACACATGTTTTCTTTTAATATTTCAGTATCGTTGAGGTGATGAGGTTCATAGGTTTTTTAACACTGGTTTACTGTGGATCTTATATTAAAATTGTGAAAGTATTCACAAGAGGTATACCCACCTGAGCTTTGGATAAGCTTAAAGTGTAGAAGGTTTCGTAGAAACCTTGTTATATGTTATTCTGGATTTCAATTTTCTTATTGTTCTCTCAAACATGCAACATAGGCTTGAATTTTATTACATGATTAATATGATATATCAAAGTTAGAGTTTTCATTTCACCCTTAGATTATATAGAACATACTCTAGAAAACATTAAACATAAATTTTTTAAATAAGTGAAAATGTTGATCTCTAATTTAAATTTTTAAATAAGTAAAAATGTTGATCTCTAATTTAAATTAAAAAAAATAAATAAATATCATTACATAATTTATTTAACTAAAAAAATTATTTTATCAAAATTAAATGGCTAAAACATGAAGGAGTCTCATGATATAATGATATAAATTTAAAATAAAAATAAAAATTGATATACAATTTTAAAAAATATCTCTTAATTTTTAAAAATAAATAGATTTAAAATGATTTTATTAATTCATAAATAATTATTATATAAATGATATTTATTTATTTTATTAAATATTTATTAATTATTAAATGAAGTGGCCAATTCTTATATTAAGGAAAAAATAATATGTCCAAAACGGAAGGCAGATGGTATGTGCAAAAGCTAATTAAGCATGAAAATGTCTCTTTTTTCAGAGCCAATGAAGACGATTAGAGAAAACCATGCATGCCTATGTGGGAAGTGGGCCCTGCTAGTACAACACCAATGAAGACGATTAGAGAAAACCATGCATGCCTATGTGGGAAGTGGGCCCTGCTAGTACAACATTTCTTTATGTTCAATACAAAATGATAGCGTACATCTAGGGTTTAAGTAAGTTGCTTGCTTTATATAATATATTATATTAAATCAGCAATTGCATCTTGGTGTGCAATGGTTAGGCCGAAAAGACATGGAAGATCAATAATTAGAGTCCATTATCAATATGCTCATGTTATGTTTACAATATAGAGAGACAGAAAGATGGATAGGTAAGTATAGAAAGAAGGAGAGATAGAGGGGGAAGAGACAAACAATGAGAAACTAATCAAGAGATAGAGATAGGGGATAGAGATAGATATGGAGAAGGAGATGGATATTGAGAGGACAATTAGAGACAAGGAGAGGAGGATGGAAGGATAGAGATGGAAGAGATAAATATATAGAGGGAGACAAAGGAAGAGAATGAGAGAGGGGGAAATAAAAAGATAAATTTAGAGATTGGGAGTGATATAGAAAGAGAGTTAGATATAAATTTTGTTGACTTGAAAATTTAGAATAATTAAAATTAATTAAGTAATTTTAATTATATTTTACGACAACTTTGGTATGATGTCAATTCTATACAAACAAATCGTTGCAGTATTGCCACTCACCCATTAATGTGGTTAGATAAACTTTAACATGGCATGAAACTGTTAAAATAGATGATAAAACAAACCCTATTGTTTGGCGAGATAAAATTCCCCTTGACGTAAAATTCTTAATGACATGAAACTGGGAAATTGATCTTAAAATTTAAACATGAATTCAAAACCCTATTGTTTTCTGCCCACTGCTTTCTTGTTGTTTATATACGTCCATCTAAGGAAGAAGGGAAACGAAAGCTGAGATCAACAAACATGCTGCAATAAAACATTAGTCCAAGTGAATTGAGACCAATTTTTGAATGATGCATCGAGGATTCCTTGACAATAGCACCTTACAGAGATTGGCAAACCACACAGAAATCATATATTTTTTAACATTTTAAATTTTAAATAAAAATATATTGATAGAGGAAACCATAACTTACACAATGAATAGTATTTTTATTTACTTACTAAAAAGGTCATTTGAATGAAGTAATATAATTAGATTAATCTTATTTTTTAATAAGTTTTGATAATTTTAAAAATATATAAAAATACTAATGCATTATTGAAAAAAATGCTTAAAGTAATATATTATTATTTTATAAAATAATTTTAATATTATTATATCTAAAATAAAAACTTCAAAGACATAATATATTATTATCTTATGGATGGGAGTAGTTGATGATTGTTGAGAGCACAAGATTAGAAATTATGATATGTAAAATATTGAGGTGCCCTTTTATTTGTTTTATTGGTACAGTCTTGTACTTTTCACAAAAATCATGTTCTTTCAACTTCTTATAATTGGGATTTCAAGATGTTTATATTTTTTAATTTGAAAAAAATATTTATATTTCTTAATATTTAAGATGCAAATTTTATAATTCAATTTTTTGTTAACGTGATTATCATTAATGTAATTGGTGGCAAGCCAATAAAAAAAATTATTAAAAAATTATTCATATGTAATAAATATAATATATTTCTTCATATTTAGTCTAATTGTAGAGAGTAAATATTTTTTCAACATCCTTCCAAAAAAAATAGAAAAATAACATAAATTTACAAAAAAAAACTTGACTTTAAAAAGGAGTCTCCTTAATTTACAATTGTCAAGACTAACAAAAGTATGAGTGCTTAAAGTTTGAAATTTGAAATTAAAACTTACAATCTTTCTAAATTAATTTTTTAATTATTTATTTTTAATTATATCTCCTCATTTTGATGCAAGTGCTAGTCTAAATCATATTTTAATTATATATTTCTTCCCCATATTTTATTTTAAAAGTGAACTTAATTGTATGAATATGAATAAAGGTTAATGCAAGGTAAATGTGCAGTGATTTAAGTATATAAATCTATAAATTAGGGTTTTCCCTTAGTTCGTAGCCACCGATGAATTAGGGTTTTCCCTTAGTTCGTAGCCACCGATGAAGTAATAGACAACTTAGATCTTCCGTCACAGGCACTAAAATCACATTTATAAAGAGTTTTTATAACTGCATACGTAAATCTACAAACTTTTTTTTAAAATTTGAGTGAACGCTCATGCGTACAGGCTACAGGTTTAAAAGTACCAAACAAAAAATGAGACTGACAAATTTGGTTGATCCATGGACATGTATTCATTCAATCGGAAAAGAAGCAAGGCTAGGCTAATAATAGTTTACAATGCCCCAAAAAGTCCACCGGTAAAAAAAATAAAATTAATCATATTATTTGTGTGTGATGAAATTTGAAACCAAAAAAATTATACAACAAACAAATGATGTTTAAATTTACAATAACATATTTATTTTACTATTAAAAATAACAATTTATAAATTACAAAATATTAAATATACATATTTTGTAATATTATAAAAGAATTTATATATATAAATTATTAATATTTTTTTAATAAATGAAAAAATTAATATACTTAATCATATATATAATTTATTTTTTATATATAAACAATATCAAAATTATATATAATTTATATTTAATAATGAACCTTCATAAATTCTTTACACTCTTGTCTTTCTAATTCCCATATTGTTAAAATGTTTATTACTTCAAAATCTTCATAAATTTTTAATTATAATCTAAAACCTATACACCCTATCAATCTTATCTATACTTGTTTATTATTAAATACTTTTCTTCCAATAAAAAAACAAGTCAAGAGTCATATCTATGACCTCTCCTCTTCATACTAAAACAAGGACGCTAATGGTCAAGTTCCTGCCATTAGAAGAAGGAGAGTAATAGATAGAGAGATAAAGAGATAGAAAGATGTAGAGGTAGAGGTAGAGGTAGAGGGAGAGATAAAAATAGAGAGATACAGATAAGAAGATAGACATATAGGGAATAAGAGGTACATGGAGAGATAAAAGTAGAGAGATATAGAGATAGATTAAAAAAATAGATAAGTGTATAGGGAGAGGTAGAGATAAAGAGGAAGAGATAGTTACATATAGATGGAGAAATAGAGCTACAAGCCTACATGTGGCACTATGATAGAAGGATACAAAGATAGGGGTATAAAAAATAGAGAAAGGGAGTCAACTAGAGGGAGAGAGAGATAGGTAGAGATAGAGGAGAGGGGGAGAGGAGAGAAGTTATTTTTATCAAATTTTAATTTAAGTAGTGAAATTGAATTGAAATTCCTTTTTAATATTTGAAAATGAATATTACCAAATTTTAGTAAAAATATTCTCGTGGTTGAAAATTTTATCCATAATTCAACTAAAATTAAAAATTTATTACAAAATTTATATAATATGTTGATTGAGTTATCATGTCACTATATACATTGGAAGCTTTGTAAATGGATACAAAAATTAGGTGGAAAACCTAAAACCATGCTAGTAACAATTTTACCTAAGGTTCGTGTGTTTGAACCAATCACTTTAGAAACAAAATTATCACCAATAATAACATTCTACAATATAATGATTTTAAATTAAATTAATAAAAAAATATTTACCATTTTAAAATAACTTAATTTTAATAACTAACAAAATTTTATTGATTACCATATTAAAAAAATATAATATACATAGCAAAAATAAATTTCTAATCTCTAACAATTGTAATCAAGATATATAGATTAAACTAATGTTTAAATTTAATCTTTCAATTGTTAAAAAAAAAAATTATAAAATGAAATTAAGTTAAAAAAATTGAAATCTTATCTAAAATTACAAATTCTTACTTTATAATTATTCATTTTTAAATAAATATCTTTAAAAAATTCTCTTCTAAATATTTTAATAAAAAATTCATTATAAAAATCAATATTAATTAAATATCTTTTAAAAAATTGATTTATTTATTAAGAGATATAATAATTAATAAAATTTGTTTTTAAAAAATTACTTTCAAAAATTTTGTTTTGTAAAACTTAAGTGCAAATCTTTGATGAGTCTCTAAAGATTTAGACTGTGGCATCTAATTACATTAAAAACAAAACTTCAATTATCAATTACTATTAATATAAATGTACGTTTCTAATTAAAAAAATACAAATTACTAAAAAAATTACTTGCATATATTATATATTTTTTACTATGAAATCAATATAATATGTAAAATATTTGTACAACAAAAAGTTAAATGAAAGTGTTATTATTAATTCGTTTTATCTTAGGTTTTGTTTAAGAATGATCACAACTTTATTTGTATTATTCTTTAGGCCTTAGCCGGTAGATTACCTTTTCCTAAATCAATTTTGCTACATATTTTCCTGTGACTGTGTCAAACAAGAATAGTATACTTATCATTTGAGAAAACTATGCTATCATCAATCATTGCAGTAGAACTTTTCCTTTTTTCAGGGGAGGGGGATGGCTAAAAGGGAGAACCAAAGCGAGGGGAATGTTTAATTTCTTTTTGGTTAACTTAAAAATAATGGTAAGAGATGAGTGAGATGTGTGATATTTGATTTTTGTGGATGTGTTTATTCTGGTTTCAAAATGACAGTACAAAAGGTCTGTTTTGGAACTAAAATAGACACAGCTGAAGAATAAGATTGAAAGTTTGAACAGTTTTTTCGACCATCAAGCAGAAAGGCCTTTCTCCCCTGATCTCTTTTTCATCTACTCATTTGTGAAAGAAGTTAAGAATGGCCAAAAAGAGCATTCACTCTGGACGGATGTTTCATTCTAGACTCGTAGGCTTCTCACAGATGAAAATCTCAATGTTGAATTGCAATGGAAGCTGGATCCTGTGTTTAATAGAAACAGGGTCCGATCTTGTCAATTCGACATTTTAAGTGACATTCTGATGCTTGAAAATCAGGTTCCTATAATACTTCTTATGGAGCTATTGGCAATGGAGGACAAATCAACGGTAGAAGAAGCAAGGATAGAACTGCTCACAATGATATGTGACGGTATAATTGCATTGGTCCACCCTTTCAGTTATTCTCTTCAGCCAAGCACCAAAGAAAAAGAAACAGAGCATAGAGAGCGCAAGATGAAATTGAAGAAAACTTTCGAGTCAAAGTATAAAAAGCTGGAGGACTACAATCACATTTTAGGGCTTTTCCATGATTTCATTGTGGATGAGTGTCAAGAAGAAAAGACAGGGGATGTTCAAATTACAGTACCACATAGCCGCCGCCGCCGCCCCCGCCGCCGCCGCTGGCATCCTCGTGGAAATCCAGTTCATCCGAGTGAAAACTAGTCTCATCATCAACAGATAATGGCTTCAGCTGCAGAGTTATACAAGAATGGAATGAAGTTTAGGCCGTACAATGGGGTTCTATCCGCCAAGCTCCGTTTTGACAAAAAGGAAAAGACTCTGTTTCTCCCTGTCGTATATGTATCTGATACCACAAAGGTGATCTTGAGGAATCTAATGGCTATAGATGTGTGCCAAGAAAAAGAACTCAACATTCTTTCAGAGTATGTTAATCTGATGAATGACTTGATCCAGTCTGCAGAAGACGTAGTTTGCTGAGGAAGAAGGGAATAATTCAGAGCTCCATTGGTACTGACAAGGAAGTGTCTGACCTCTTCAATGGTCTCTCCAAAGGAGTTAATTTCAGTTCTGCAGATGAAGATGAGTTCGGGCAATTGAAGATGGTATAGAAGGCGAACCATGGTTCAAATTGTTGAGTTTATGGAGAAGCATCCAAAGTTTGTGAGAACTTTCGCTATGTTCTGGGGAATTGTTCTGGTTGTGGCGGCTGCAGTGCCTACAGTGGTGCAGATATTTAAACAAATATATTCAAAAACTTAATAACAAAGAATACGATGAATCATTCGGTTGCATATAATGGTGTGGACTATTGTTATTATGTTATCACGTTTGAGAGTAGCTAATAGCTACTCATATTTTATAAAATTCATTGTAGGTCACTGTAAAGATTGGTTAAATTAAATGAGATAAAAAAGGAGTTATATATGAAAAGCAAATTATTATATTTTTATCTTTTATTAATTTTTCATGTGTTGATAGTTCTTTAATGTCTTTCGAGTTGGTTCAAATGAAATTCAAAATGGACAGTTATGTTGTTATTGATCAACTTATCAAAAGAGCTTTTCTCTACAATTTTTGGGCTTAATAAGTTTGAAATGAAACAGATAAAAGTTTTCACTCTATATTTTTGTCTATTTAACAATGGTGGGTAGTAAATATTGTTATTAAAGTTATGTGTCCATAAGGTTTCAGCAAAGCTGAATAAACATATTAATGCTTATGTTAGATATTTTAAGACTAAAAGTTTTCAAGTACACATTGAAGAAAATTTCTCTTGCCCAACAAACAAATTAAGTGTAGGTCATTATTACATCAAGACTCCAAAAGAAAAGAATTCAAGCAAACACCTTTTATTTGTATGAAAGACTCTAAAAGAAAAAAATTAGACATATCAATTTCATTTAGCTACCTATTAGACTTACTCTTTTTAAACATACTATATACATTTTAAATTAATTAAGACAACTTCAACTTATGTGAGTACCTAAAGATTTTGATTTGAAGTATTATGTTATAATTCCTTTGAAAACAAGTAGAAAATAATTACAAAAGATGTACAAAGTGGTGTTCTTGATGAGACATAGATTTCAATATAACACCCCAATGAAATGGAGTCCAAAGGAATACATTGGTTGTTGTATATGCTCAATATATTTTATTTTATAATTGTTCAAGTGCACTTTAGTTTTGGCCTTTTTTAATGCCAAATAAATTACATAATCAAGTCTAATGTCTTTTTAGATAAAAAATGTATAGATGGATGAGATTTTTTAAGTGCAATACAATGTCATTAAAGTATATTGTATTAATAACAACCAAAAAAGAGCTTTAAAGTTAGAATGTAATCTTTTTCTAATTTGCATATTCTATAATAAGTGTAATTAGTGAGACCATATTTTTGGGAGCATTTTTTTAAATAATTGACAAGACTTCCACATTTTACAAAAATAGCCTCAAATGAATGCAATGTTTGCTTATGGATTTGAATATTGTATTTAAAAATCCTTTCCTTGTTGATATTTGAAGATATTTAGTGAAACATGAAAGTCTATAAGAATATTTGGAGGTCTTATTATTCTCAAGCGATAATCATGTATTTTTTTATTTACAATAAGTGGGAAAGGGCCCCAACCCATTACAGATCTAGCACAAACCATAAAAAACCAGAACTAGAACAAAACCAATCACATACACAACAAAATAGGGCAACTATCCAAACAACAAAGTTGGAGCTAAAGAGCTCATATCCTATTTTAAATTAGAGTTTTGAGGCTTCTTATCTAAAATACTAACTTGAGAAGATTTGTTAGTGGGATACTTCTTCTTCCATTTAACAAGTGTCCTTGTAGATCCATTATTACAATCAAAACAATGTTGAACCACACAAAATGTCTATTAGGAATGTCTATCAAGAACATTAAGGACAACAACATTACCATTATAAACACTAGTATTAGGGATACCAATGATACCAATAGAAGCACCCAAACAAACCATTATGCTAAGGCAAATATGGCCTACATTGGGCTTAAAATGGCTCTTCATGGAGGTTTCAAGAAGGTCTGGCTGGAAACTGATTCACTAAAAATAATCAACTGTTTGATTAAAAAGACATGCCTTAGTTGGACAATTAATCACATAATGTAGGAGTGCTTTGAAATGATTGGTAGACTTGAAGAAGTTCAAATATCGCACATTTTTTAGGGAGGGTAACATGCATGCAAACCACATGGCAAACCTCGGCGTTGCTAGGGATGATAAAAAATGGTGGTGGGAAGGAGAATCCTTTCCATTTCATTTATGCGAACTAGTTTGGATGGACGCCGAAAATCTCTCTCTGATAGAGAATTAATGATGACAACCATTCCTAGAAAGACATGGCTGTGACCTTCTAGATCTTCCTTGTGTGTCTAGTTTTTTATCGCCTATTTGAAGCCTAGTTTTAGTGTATTGACTAAAAAATGCATAGGTAATAATTATATGGGGGGACAAAAGAATAGAATGGAACCATATTCATGTGATCTATGGGACAAAAATGAAGATGTATGGAGGGAAGTTGGGGATGGTGGTCTGGAACCATATATAAGAAAATTCCATGGCCAAAACCAAAAGCTCATAGAAATTGATGCAACCATAACCGGTAAGAACCCTCAAAAGAGTCAACCGACTTATGTAGCAAGAGAGACACAACAAAAGCAGTAAGGAAACATAAAAAATTCACATAAACAGATTAGATTACAGCCTTAGAACTTCTAGCAATCATACAAAAACCATCATATTATCATCAAAGAACATCTGGTAGTTAACCGGTTACATGCAGGCTTCAAGCTAGACACAATCCAACCGAGACTCTAAGAATCAACCAAATCACAATATGCGAATCTCAATCCTTATTCTTAGTTCTACTTTCTCTGCTGCTACAAATGATTACATAACATCATATTTATACCCACCAGAACATATCCAGGCCGACCTTAAAGGATTACATTCACCAATGCAGGAAATGAAACGTGTAATTAGGTCGGCCCTAAGATTTGACAAATCATTCTGGAAAATAACAACCAAGTGATGTTGTTTAGCAGGAAGGTCAGCCACATACCAAAGAACATCATTCAAGACCCGATATAGATCCACACACCAAGAACTGTCTTCGGAACCCAGAAGCAGCCAACCGGAAGTGATAACTGACTAGAGAGGAACCCAAATGAACTAGAAATCTAGAATCAACCATATGAAACTGCCAGGAAACTGCAAACAAGTTCTGCAATGAAGAACAAGCAACTACTAGTACATACCGGTAAGAATACAAAAAATTGCACAAGGGACTAAACAATAATAGAACTGAAAGGAAATACTTTTGGTTGATGCAAGATTTATCATTGACCGGGGATGCTCCTGCATCAATTATGTTTGTAAAAAACTGGAATAAGGGGGTGCTCAATGTCTATGGTCCCAAATTCAAGGTAGATGAACCCTTCATGGTTGAGATTAGTAGGCTAAGTATGGAGGGTAAAAAATTCTACAAGGAAAGGGAAAATTTGGAAGAATCCCTTGTGATTTTCTATGACAAAAAGAGCTAGAGAAGCAGAGTAAAGAAGAACCCGAATAGAGGCTACAATCGAAAGGATCTTTTGAAGCTTTGGGAAGATATGATAGAGTTCATCATGAGGAACATAACCCTAGTATATTTACTTATCATTTCACTATTCTGAATCACTTTAGGCATGACAAAATAATTTCAATGTTGTTTCATTTACTTTCTTCTCTTGATCATTCTATTCATAAGAATTATGAAAATGAGGGAAATCCGGTCTTGCATGAGGATTTAATCCTCCTGATTATGGAGTATGCTAAGGTTCATGAGGTCAAACCTCTTCTATTTTGAGAAACCCCCACCCCTAGCCACCTAGGACGTGCATGATGTTTTAGATACAGATTTTGGTGAGGAGGAGGGCGAGATTGCTATGAACTGGAATGAAAACCATGTATTTGGATGACTCTGAATATAAACCCTCAGAGGATGAGGCCCCCCCATAGAGTCCCACTCCAGGTACTAATAGTAGCAAAAACAACATAAATCCACCTAGATGGACAGTGAAAAAATTGAAAACCCATGTTTCTCAATCTCAAAATTTGGGCCCGCAAAATATTAAAAACCAAAAGACTGGGAAAAGGGTGGAGACTCAAGAAAAAGGGGAGGATGAAATTAAACTTGATATTCCCCTCATTGTGGACCCCAATGAGCCTAAAAGGGATGAAATGGATGTTGACAGGCTCCTCGATAATTCATTCTCCAACCAGGAGAAATGTTTTTGCTGGGTGTTTGGTGAAATTAATCTTCTAAAACAAGGGATCAAGGACATTATAGACTGTTTCACTGAGAATTTGGCACCTAATAAATTTGATAAACTCCTGAAGTCGACCCAAAAAATTATAGAGGATATCAAGGTTATGAAAGCTGAGCATGAGGCTAGGATTGACAAGCTAGAGAATGATATTCAGGATTTAAAGGGTAAAATCAAAGGTCTAGTGGAGATCAATAAGGAGGCAATGTATTTAACAATGTGCAAGGTCTAAAAATAGTGAACAAGGAAATTGCCATTCAGAAAGCTCATCTGATCAAATTCGACATGTCCTCTGACATCAACTTGGACAAGAAGAACCGGGATGTGTAGACTTCCATGGGGCCCTCTACCAATACTAGGAGCAAAAAAGAAGAAAGGGGAAGTTTGAGATTTATCATGGAAGAACTCCAAGCGATAAAAAATAGGACAATCTGGAAGAATATCAAGCTCTTGGAAGATCTCAATTAGTTGGTTTTCTTGTGTTGTGTTTTTTATCGTTAGTCTCTTTGGGATGCTTCCCCTATTTCTATTGTAGTTTAGTAGCTGTTTAGCCTTTGGTTTAACTTTGTTTATTTTTTGATAGTTTTGGGTTTTGATTCCATGTAAAACTTTTTTATCTTAATAAAAAACAATACCAGTAGAAGCAACAATGGATTCTTTAACAACTAGAAAGACAACAAACCCAATACCACTCATTTCATCATTGAAAGAAGATTTGGACTAGCAAACAACTCTTGTAGGTAAATTAGTAGTAAGATGGATAGGAGAAAAAGAAACCAGAGCAAGAGATAATCCCTAATCCAAAGTTACCTTAGTAGAACTCGAAGGAGAAGAAACAAGTGTGGGTGGTTTTGGATCCTTTGAAACAACGTCATCCTTATAAGAAACATCTATAAAAATAGTAATATGGTCATGGACAAGATTCTTCCACCAAGTTAAGGAAGATTTCCTATAAGCAATATAGGAGCACACAAAAGCCATATGCCAATTTGCAAAATATGACTTGTAGCAAAAGAGAATCCTCTTATAGTGCACCATTTGAAACAAAGATCTATTATTAATGTATAGAATGACTTCTCAAAACAAAGATTTTGAAATATACATTTAATTAGAATGCAAGAAAATGAAGTGCAACCACAGACTTTGATCATAGAATCCACCTTCAAGAATCTACCTAAGGATAAGCATGTATGTTACCTTAATTGATGCAACACACATAGAAGGATCCCTAAAAAGGAAGTCCGATCCATGCAACAAGATCCAAACAACACAATACAACACAAGAGAGAGAATATGCCAGATCAGGGAGATGAATTAATTGATTCAAATGCAACTGTTAGTAACATTTGGCTTACATGCAGGCAACTACCTTGTTATAAAATATATCCATATGCATCAATCCAGAAGCAAACATCAAATTAAATTACAATCTACTTTTCTATATATACCCTGAATATTGAATCTACTACGATCAAATATATCATTATATAGCATCCGAGAACATCTGGATCAGCCAAGAAAGATCACATTCCTCAAAGAAAGGAAAATAAAACATGTAGATAGGTCTATCCAAAGATGAGATAAAAATCCTTCGAAAAAGGATTACCACGAAGTACGGACCAAAAAGAGGGTCAACCAAGCATTGAATATCATCCCACATATGATAAGTCAGATCTGCAAGTCAAGGAATCACTACGTAAGATCTAGTAACACCAACTTGCCGTTAAGCTCAAGCATTTGAAGGAAATAAAAAAATTACCAGTCAATCTAGAAGCAATAACAGTCCGAAAAGAGATCCAAATGAAATGCGGATCTAGAACAAGAAAGATGAACAAGAATGAAGTCCAAATCCTGCATCGCAAGAGAAATGATCAATGCCAAGGTATCTGGTAACTCACAGAATCAAAACTACTAAAAAGATCAAAGAAACTGAAAGGAAATATTTTTTTTGGGTGATGCAATATTGCCAATAACCAAGGATGCTCCTACATTAGACATCCGGGGTTAATGAAATTTGATTCGTCACTTTGTAGGGGCTAGAGAAAAACGAAGATGGTCTACCTCAGCTTGAGAAATCCAAGAAGAATCCTTAACTGGTATGCCTTTCCACTTCACAAGATATTCTTTGTACTGATTGCTGCGTGTGCTCTTACTAACTCTTCTATCCAAAACCTCTTCAATCTCATCTTGTTTCTTCTCAGGAAACTACTTCAATTTAGATTCATTTTCACAAAATTCTACTTCATGATATTGATATAGATTTACAACATTGAAAATAGGTGATATGTCCAGGGTGTCTGGTAGCTCCACTTCATATGCATTAATCGAATCAAATTTCCTCAAGATCTTACACGATCCAAACTTCTTCATCCTCAACTTATTATATGTTCCAATAGGAAATAAACCCTTTCTTAGATATACCATTACTTCATCTCCAACTTCAAATTATTGATGTCTTCTTTTCTCATCTACCTTCTCTTTATATTTTCGGCTCATAGCTTCCAAATGTTGCTTTACCTCTAAATGCAATACCTCCATATGATTTTCCAATGATTCTACTTCTGCACTCCTCTTAGCTTCATGACTGATATCTTTTAATTCTGAAACTCCCTTATGATTCCCTCCGGTAACTATTTCAAATGGTGTCTTTCTTGTACTTTGGTTTACTGAATTATTATATGCAAACTCTGCCTATGCCAATATCAAATCCCAACTTTCAATTTTATCTCCCCTCAAACATCTCACCAAATTTCTCAAACTCTGGTTCACAACCTCGGTTTGTCCATCTGTCTGTGGGTGAAACATAGAACTAAACTTCAAATTTGTCTTCATGCTCTTCCAAAGTGTCCCCCAAAAGTAACCAACAAACTTAGTATCCCTATCTGAAACAATGCTCTTTGGTAGCCCATGCAATCTCACAACCTCTTTGAAAAATAGATCTTCTACATGAACTGCATCTGTTGTCTTCTCACAAGGTATGAAATGTGCCATCTTTGAAAATTTATCTACGACCACAAATATAGAATCATTTCCTCTCTGAGTCTTCGACAATCCCAATATGAAATCCATACTTATGTCTTCCCAAGGTCTCTCTGGTATTGTTAAAGGCTTATATAATTCAGTATTCTGACTACTTCCTTTTGCAACTTGACAAATTATACAACTCAGAACAAATTTCCTGAAATCCTTATGAATCTGAGGCCAAAAGTAATTCTCACTCACTAAAGCCACTATCTTATTAATCTTAGAATGTCCTGCCAATCCTCCACTATGTTTCTCCTTGATCAAACTATCTCTCATTGAACTTTGAGGTATACACAACTAATTTCCCCTAAACAACATCTCATCCTGAATAAAATAATCCAACCACTTACTCTAGTTTGCAACAACAGGTTCAACACAAGCTCACCAAGGTTCTACAAAATCAGGATCTTCCGCATACAGGGTCTTCAATCCATTAATTGCCAATACTGCAACTCTAATCTCTGTTATCAAATTTCTTCTTGTACTCAAGGCATCAACAACCTTATTTGACTTCCCACTCTAGTATTTTAAAACAAAAGTATAACTCTACATAAATTCAACCCATCTCATATGTCTATGATTCAACTTACTCTGACTGCTCAAATACTACAAAACTTGGTGATCCATGTACACCAAAAACTCCTTAGGCAATAAATAGTGTCTCCACTTCTTCAAGGCTTGAATTAGGGTATGAAACTCTTGATCATACACTGAATATCTTATTCTTGCATCATTCAACTTCTCATTGAAATATGCTACAAGTCTTCCTTCCTAGGTCAACACAGCTCAATTGCACTCCCACTAGCATCACAATCCACCTGAAAGACTTTACTAAAATGTGGTAAGGCTAACATAGGTTGCCTAGTCACCTTTTTCTTTAAGAATTGAAAACTCCAGTTTGCTCCAGCAGTCCACTTAAAATCCTTCTGATCTCCCGTCATTGTCTCAGTCATAGGGCTATAAATTGCACTAATTTTTTTGATGAACTTCTGGTAGAAACTAGCTAGTCCATGAAATGATCTTACCTCTCCAATACTCTCTAGTGTAGGCCACTCAATAATTGTTTTCACTTTCTCAAGGTCCATCTTTGGTCCATTCGCAAATATCAAAAAACCCAAGTATACAAGCTCCTCCTTCATGAAAATACACTTTTTTAGATTAATCAACAACATCTCTTCTCTAAGTCTTTGCAAAAATTTTGTCACATGCAATAAATGTTCCTCTTCTGTCTTATTGAAAATCAAAATGTCATCTAAATATACCATCACAAACTTACCCAAGAATTTCTTCAATACTTCATTCATCAATCTCATAAAAGTACTCAAGGCATTAGTCAATCCAAAGGGCATTACCAACCACTCATACAATCCTTCATTTGTCTTAAATGCTATCTTCCATTCATCACCTTCTCTGATTCTAATCTGATGATATGCACTCTTCAAATCAATCTTTGTGAAATATCTAGCTCCACTCAAATAGTCCATTATGTCATCATCCATCCTTGGCAAAGGAAATCTATACTTTACTATAATATTCTTTATTTCTCTTGAATCAGTACACATCCTCCATTCCCCATTCTTCTTCGGTGCCAATACAATAGGTACTGCACAAGGGCTCAAACTTTCTTTGATCATACTTCTCCTCAACAACTCCTGCACTTGCCTATTCAATTCTTCATTCTTTGTCGGTGTCATCTGGTGTGTTGCCTTATTAGGTAAACTAGCTCCAAGAATCAAATCCATGCAATGACTTATGCTTCTCATAGGGGGTAATCCATCAGGTGCATTATCTGAAATGATATCTTCATACTCCATCAACAACTCTTTTATCTCCTTTAGTTGTTCTTCCTCTGGTTTCAAATTAGGTTCCTTAGGTATCAACATATAACACACATTTTCACTCTTCAACCCTTCCAAAAACTTTATCCCATCGACCAAATAGATTCTGACACTCATGCATATCTTACTTTTCAGGGGTTCTTCTAGAGGTAAAAAAGTTTGCTTCCTCCCATTCACAACAATAGTATAGATATTCCCTCTCCCATCATGCATAGCCTGTCTATCATATTGCCAGGGCCTTCCCAACAAAACATGACAAAAATCCATAGGCATAATATCACACAAAACTTCATCATAGTATTCTCCTATCTTCAAATTAACCAAACATTTCTCATTTACCAAGATCTTATGATCATCTTGAATCCATGTTATCTGATAGGGTTTAGAGTGTTTCAACCTCTGCAACTTCGACTTATTCACCATCTCCTCTGAGGCAAAATTATCTAAACTGCCACTATCAATAATTATCCTTACAAAACTTACCTTCCACCTTACATCTTGTTTGGAATAAATTCTTCCTTTGAAATGGTTCCTCATTTATCTCATTCTAGCATAGGGCTATTCTTATCACCAAAGCTTCACTATCCTTTGGTTTGTTCAATGATGAGGTAGGTTCATCTTCTAAAAAAAAGATTCTTCCACCATTCTCTATCCTCTTATTCCCTTGTGTGCATTCAAAATCTCAGTGTCCTTCTCCACTACACTTGAAACAGGTTCCAGTAAACTTTCTCTTATCATCTCTCTTAAAACCCTCATTCCAGTAACCACCTTGTCCAACATTCCGATAGTAATTTCCTTTGTTCCTCCGATTTGAAGTTTCATTACTCTTATCTTCTATCTTGTCTCTATTCTATTCCAAAAAGGATCTTCCACCTCCGGTAAAGGATCTACCTCTCTGAAATCTTTCATCTCTTCATCTTTGTCTCTTCTAATGCCTCTTATTCAATCTTTCTTCAACTTTTAGGGCATATTGATAAGCTTCTTGCACACTCTACAATTTTACCTTACTAATCTCATCTTGTATAGACATTCTTAAACTAGTAACATAGCTCGCAATCTGCTCAACTTCATCTTCAACATGTTCGGATCTGATATTCAACTTGTAGAACACCTTAGTGTACTCCTTCACACTAGATTCTTTTTGCTTCAAATTCTACAATCTTCGAAACAAATTGACTTGATAATCTGCTAGCAAAAACTTTGGCTTCAATTTACACACCATCCAATCCCAAGATTTAATTTTGTCCTTTCCTTTCCTCTGTCTATGAGTCTACAAATGATCCCACCACAAGGTAGCATGTCCCTTGAACTTTGTGCAAGAAAATTTCACCTTCGTGTCTAGTTTACTATTCATATTTGTCAAATCTCTAATCAATCTTTCATCATCTTGCACGAACTCCGGTTGACCTCTATTTTTCAGTTCAATAGTTTCTTCTTCTTCTTTATCACTTACATGCTCAATATGTCGACCCCTTCTTTGTGTGGTCTCAATACCATCCAAACGAGCCGCAATCTATCTCAACATGTGCATCATCACCGAATCAACATCTCTCCAGTTTCCACCTCTCACATTACCTCTTCAGGCCATAGGAGCAAGTCCTCTGAAATTGCAGGTTGGATCCACAATCTACCACCCTACAACAAAATTCAATAGGATGAAGCTTCGCTCTGATACCAACCGATGTAGCCACAGATAGGAGGATCCTCAAAGAGGAAGTTTGGTCTATGTAGCAAGATAAAAACAACACAATATAACACAAGAGAGAGAAAATGCTGGATCAGGTGTGGATCAATTCATTGATTCAAATGCTACTGCTAGTAACATTCAACTTACATGCAAGCAACTGCCTTGTTACAGAAATACATCCATATGCATCAAGCTAGAGGTAAACATTGGATTAAATTAAAATCTAGTGTTCTGTATTTTGAATATTGAGTCTACTATGATCAAATACATCATTATATAGTATCCAAGAACATCCGGGTCAGCTAGGAAAGATCACATTCCCCCAAGAAAGGAGAATGAAATGTGTAGATAGGTGGGCCCAAAGATGAGATGAAAATCCTCTGAAAATGATTACCACGAAGCGCGAACCAACAAGAGGATCAACCAAGCATCGAAGATCATCCCAAATATGATAAGTCAGCTCCACAAATCAAGGAATCACTCCACAAGGTCTGAGAACACTAACTAGCCGTTAAGCTCAAGCATGCGGGGGAAACAAAAAATTACTAACCAATCCAGAAGCGATAACTTGCCGGAAAGAGATCCAAATGAAACACGGATCTAGAACAAGAATGAAGTTCAAATCCATCTTCGCAAGAGAAATGATTAACGCCAAGGTATCCAGTAGCTCACAGAAAGAAAACTACTGAAAATAACAAAGAAATTGAAAGGAAATTTTTGTTTTTTGGTGATGCAAGATTGCCAAGAACCAAGGATGCTCCTACATCATTAATGTAGTTCTTTGTGTTTATGTTCTATAACCATAAGTTCTTACAAATTTCAATTTTTTTCTTTTGAAAATATTTGTACATAATTGAATGCTCTTTCAAGATAATAAATTTGCCTCATAACTTTTAATAAATTAGCATGTTTTGACACAATTATCAATAAACAAGCTTTCATCCATGGAATTTACTTTAAATTCAAGATAAAATGCCTATTTCTACATTTGAGAGATTTAACGTTATATAAAGCAAGTTGTTTTCTTATACTTTAATACTAGCTTCAATCAACACTTTGCAAGGTCACATTAATATGGATGCTAATTATTTCATTTATTATACTATTGCTTGTTTTATTTACCCCATTTTAACTCTATTATGTTATGATATCACAAGAATTGAAAATCCATAGAACTATACACTAACATACTATAGGAAATTAAATTCCAAGGAAAGCCTCTACCTAAGATAGAGAGTACTACACTACACTTAGTTGTGTTTCATTTCTCTCTCTACATTTTGAAAATGATTTTCTATATTATGATGATGGTATTTTTTATATAGGGTGGCTTTTTTTTGAAAATCATCATTCTTAGATCATATTTTAACTATTTTATTCATTGAAGAAGCTTAATGAGAAAATAAACCAAGGAAATGACATAAAGGATTTGGTGGAAGTGGTTGAGGCATTGCATGATAATTAGGACTCCATGAAAAAAATGGAGTTCATATTTTTTCTTAGAACATGTAGATGATCGAGAAGAGCTCTATTGCTCTCCAAGCCATACGAGACAAAATTGCAAGGAAGCAAGAAAAGAAGCAGAGCCATTTGGACTCTGTCACTACCCTTGGGTTGGAGGCCTATATATCCAACCCCAGATTCCCCAACCATCTCCTTTGGGAAAGGTTCTACTAGGAAGCTCTTTTTTTCAAAAAAGACAAAGAAATCAGCCAAGATAGGAAGTTGATGTCTTCCTCCACTAGGTATGCCATTGGTTTGTGCATTTAGTGGGGGTGTGTCCTATTCTGTTTTTCGGTCTATTAGTTCTGCTAGTTTATTTTTTGGGTTTTGTTTGCTGTGCTAGATATTTGTTGGTTTTTGTTCTTTTTTGGTAGTAGGCATTTTGGTCTTGAGCCCTTTGTTTTTGTTGCTCGCTGGTTTTGCGGTTATGTAAAGGTTCAAGCCTCTCCTAGTTTAATACATTCAGAACTATTGCATTCATAAAATATATAGAAATTTTTTTAGGAAATTTAGATAGTAGAATTAGTCTTGAACATAATTAGATAATCTAGCCATAATTTAATGTTTTTATATATTGCAATAATTTTTTTTAGATAACATCAATATAACTGATCCAAGCACGTTGCCTAATGACATAGTCCAATAGAAAGCTAAAATGAGAATTTAATTTTATATTAGCTAAATGCCTTAATTTTTTTTTTGTGTCAATTTACATGTAAGAGTGTTGATCTTCCATACATGCACAAAATATGAGGGTCATTATGATGAAATATAGTCATAAAATATCGCCAACTTAACACCAAACCCCAAAATTTGGAGGTTTGTTATCAAATCAATTTTTGACGCCACCACAATTCCAAAATGACGTTATGATTTATAAATTTGTTTGGGATCATAGAAATATCATGGAACTCATGGTAACTCATAAATGTCATGATTTTATAATGTCTCTATCTGGTGAATTATATGAAAGCTAGTTGCTGGTAACTATTCGTTGTTTCCTTCTTTTTAGAGGTGTTGATGAGCATGTCTCCTCAAGCTTACCATATAAGTTTTTATCTAATGATGTGTACTTTACTATTGGTCGTTTGCAAGCTATACAAATGTGTCTAATGGTATTGGCTGCTAAAGGGTCAAAATACTTCTGACGCAACCAAGGTTTCCATATTATGAAACATTATGTGCGTGCAATGACATCGAAGTTTGGTTTTATGATTGAATTCCAAAGAAAAATTGGGAAGTTCACTTAGTTCAAGTCTAATTTAAAAACTCCGGCAATGGCTAATATAAATGCAAACAATCGTTGCGGCAGCCTTAAATGTACTCTCAGATCTGATCAAACAATGTAGAACGTATTTCTATTAGATGGCAATATATTCGGTTGCAAAGATGATCAGTATGAACCAGAAAAGATTGCTCAAAAATCATCATCACAAGTATAGTTGAAAACATCAGTTACCATAGTAGTTTAGTCTATAACAACGGACACTAGGAAAATGAAAATGAGAAAAAGGCATTCAGCTCTTTCTCAACAACACTATTTCATGTGATGGCGGCCACTTCCTAAGGTAGACGAAGTCATGAGGATTATGATAACCTTTACAGGAAATCTAACTCCATGTTTATAAGAAATCATGGGTTAAATTTAATTTTATTGATTAATAGTTTTTAATACGTATCTCATTAGAGGTGGCTGGTTATGTTTTTGGGTTTTTGGTTTGTAGTGACTTAGAAATTGAGAGTATGCCAACATATCTTTTGCACAGTGGTTTGGAGGTAGCAGAGGTGCTTTCACCCTTATTGTATGGGATCCATCGGATCTGATTAGTTATGTGTGGGACCTAAAATTATCTAAATGGGAATTGCTTAATGCTACCACTGACTTCAATCACGAATTTAAGATTGTGGCAAAATTATATTTTAATTAAAGAAGGAAAGAGAGTATCAGTGTTCTAATCAATAAAAAGAGGGATAAGACCCGTATCTTAATATAACCGTTAAACAACAACACCTAGAGTTCATGAGTAATGCACACCTAGTCAAAGACAAAAAACACAAAAAACAACAAGAAACTACCTAAAGACCAAACATAGATCAAAGATAAAACCAACAAACAAAATACAACTAACCACTCACCAAAGACACAAAGGGATGGTCTACTGGGTGGAGGTTTTACCCTATTGCCAATCTTTACAAAGACATATGAATTTCTTAAAAAAATAATTTTTTTTTTATAATCATTGACAAAAGTCAGAGTACCAGAATCCAGTGTATCTTTGAGCACAAAGGTATGGGGTTCCATCATAGTAGAGGGAGGCATTGCATGCCTCTTCCACTTTTCTTTCCTTCAGTCAATTTCCTCCTATATAGCTTTCAAGGAAGCCAAGTTCCTTAAGGCCATCTCCCGACTCAGAGTAGAAATATCCTCAATAATTCTCTTGGTAGGCTCTCTTAAATTTCCTTAAGCTCCATCAAAACATTATTCCAATTCCTCTACAACATCTTTTGATTAAGGTCATTCAACATAACTTCTACCTTATTCCATTTCTCTAGCTTTCCAGTCATGTTGCTAGCAGCCTCCCATACTCATTCGTCTTTTTCCTCTATCACCTATTTATTGTCCCTCATGCCTACCCCACCAAAAGACTCAAGCATATTAATATTTTTAATAGCCACATCAAACTAAGATAAGAGTTAGTCAATAATCAAGTCCTGTAGCTCAACACATTCTTCCAACCACAAAAACTTAGAAACCAGAGTGGAGGGCTAGGAATAGGGTTAGGGGAGTTCTATTCAAGGGAAAAGGGAGAAACTCCATTGGATTCCTTAGGAGACCATTTAGATTTTGAGTGAGAGAAAGACTCATAATCCTTAGGAACTTCATCCTCCTCCGACTGCAACAATTCCATATCCTTAGCAGGAAAATTGGGGGAGATTTTCTATTTTGTCCCTCTTTTAGGGTTGAAATGAGTAGGAACGGGCTTGGGTTTAGAAGAAGAGGTAGAATTGGGGTTAGGCTTCACAATAGAGGCATTCAAGAGCTCCAACAAAAGATTAGGGTGTGGCAAGGGGTAGGGGGAGATAATAGGGGATCACTAGACATGGATAAAGTTAGATGGAAATTGTACAATCTAAGGATGAGCCCTTGATGAAGGGGTAGAGAGTTTTTAGATTTATCTCGTTCAATTAATTTAGACAATGAAGAACAAACCCAGTAAGAAAAGGTCAATTTTATGTCGTACCTAAGGTGGTTTAGCATTGAGAACATCTGGGCATGAAATCTTTTAAATTTCCCATTCAAAGTAAAATATTTCAGCAGGAAAATGGCTACATCTTTCCATATACCAAGTAGGTCTTCTCTATTATACCCACTCTATAATCTTGAAACTCCTTCCCCTACCTTGAAGAATCACTTAAGTTCATCCTTATAGTATCCTTTTGACTTCTTTGAAAAGGTAATACCCTCCAATAATAAGCCAATGATAGAAGTAATCACATTTGGGGAGACTCTAAAAGAATCTCCACCAATATTCACCTCCCCCTTTTTCTAGGATTGCGCAAATTTTTTAGAGAGCTTAGGATCAAAACCTTGCATGACCTCAACATAGCTAAAAATATTCCCCTTGACCACTTTATACCATAATTTTGTATTACTTTCAAACTCATCGCAAGTATCAAGCTCCATTTGTATGAGTTCGCCTCCCGTCATTGTCACATAAGATAAAACCAAGTAGGAAGAAGAAAAACTAGTAGTAAGGACACATAAACACTTACGAGGAGAGGAGAAAGTGACACTGCTTTTTGAAAGGGAGGTTTTCCACCAATACCATAAAGAACTTTCCAAAAAAGCGACAATAATAATGAAAAAGGTAAATCTTGGATTATACTCCATCATAAGCCTTTATGTCTTCAAAGATAGAAACACAAACCAAATCTAGGATATCATTAATACCCATCTAAATTTTCAAATGATTAGAAAATGGGCTTAAGGAGGCCAACATGTATACAACTTTATTTACTTCCCTCCTCATGTGATAGAGACTAACAGGGTTGATTCTATGAATAAGGTCCCGACACTTGGCAATAAGGTAGTCACATTTTCAGTCAAGTTTGGCTTCAATCCTAAGCAGTAAGATTGTGTTTTTTGAATCACCTTTGATGATGATGCAATTGTACTTTCCTCCAGTCACAATAACTAAGCCATGATATATTTCTACCACCTTTTCCACACTTAAAGTTTGCATCCCCAAATTGGTCATGTAGGCAAGGGTTAGATTTCCACTATGGTCACGAATGACCCCACCTTGACACAACCAACCGAGATTTTCTTCGGAGGAACCATCAGATTTTAATTTCCACCAAATAGACACCGTGGTCGGAAAATAGAGTATCATTGTTTATGTCTTCATTTAAATTATTTTATCAAAGAAGAAAGTATAAATAATTTCAAATATAAGTAAAAGAACCAATGAATAGAAGAGAAATTTCTTTAACTCAATAATTTTTTAAAATTCATTTTAAACATAGATCAAACTTATAGTAATTATTTTGAAGGTGTAATCCTTCTAATAGATAATAAAATCTAATTTTTATATTTAATATTAATGCTCTAATTTTGATATCTAATATTGATTCTTTCCATTCGGTAAGTTCTTGTGATGCAGAGTCTTTTCAAAGACAACTGCTAATATATCATGGGTTAAATGATTACAATTATTTTAATTGACTAGTGCTATAACTTACAAAATATTTATACCCACAATTTCATTTATTTACTTCATAATAAAAATCCCTACTAACATGTTTCATCGTATATTTACTAAACTACATATCTTATGATAAAATATAAGCTTTATAATGAAATACTTTAATTGCACTACATAGAAAGATGTGTTGTTTATAAATATTGAGGAATACAATAAAACACATCCATATATCTTCATCTTCATCTTCTTCCTTGTTTTGAAGTTGCTTGAAGATAAACCATCATATACGTGTGAACAAAATTGTTATCTCTATACAAACTCAAAGCTAGTTGTGAGGATGAAAGGAACATCAATGGGAAATTAATGATACCCATGTATTATCACATAAATAATTATTCATAAAAATAAAATAATTTTCTACATTATCTTTAGTGACCTAAAATTAGAAAAAGAAAACCAATAATTAAACCTAGGTTGAAAATAATTGTCTACATCATGTAGAGAATTTTATTCCAAGAGAATATTAGATAAATTGTTCTCATCCAATTGAAAGATATCATACCCCTCTATGAAATAATTGTACGTACTTATTCATGTATCTATTTCATTTTCATATTTCTATTAAATGCATATAATTAAGATACATTTAGCAATTGATTTATCACATTGCTATTGTATGGTATTTTCCTACCTCAAGAGTATATTTATGAATTTATTGTGTATTTCTATCATTTCATGTGAGATTCATAACTATTCTACATGTTATGTACATATTATTTATATATGGTGTTATATTCAGTACATAATAAAGACACAAAGTTCATGTCCTAGTGTTTTGATGGTTGAATTTCAATTATGATAGAATTGGAGGATAAAATTATATTTAGCATGTGCATTGTACAATAATAATTTGATGTGAAGGATATGATAATAAACATAATTTAAAAAAAACCACTTTAGAAAGATACACTTAAATTTGACGTGATTTGAAGTGGAAATTATTTTCTCTATTTTGAAAGATAGAAACTTTATTGTCTTCTAATATTTTTTTGTTGACAATTATTTCTTTGTGTATATTAAAGCTATTATTTTCTTTATAATATGTCATGTCATATATTCAAGTGAAGGTTAAAAAGTGCCTTATAGTGTATCCACATGCAAACTCTCATCAATCATTGGGCATATTTCTCTTGTATGGTTACTTATGTATTTCTTTTTCTTGCTATATGAGATGTATCTTTGCCTAATGGGTACAACTAGAGTTGTAGCCATAGCTCCAGGCATGCTTGGGTACAACTAGAGTTGTAGCCATAGCTCTAGGCATTCTTGTAGGGTTCTCCCCATTATAAACACCATGGTTGATCTCATATACAACATAAATGTTTTGCCACTTCTCAAAGTTGACATTTTGGATAGCTTGATAGTAGAAAATGTTAGAAAAATTAATTATTGACCAAATCTTTCAGCATAGGCCACTAGCCAACCATGCAGCATCTTCAGTTGCTCAACGCCATCTTCAACTACTCCACATTGAACTTTCCCTATCTCATCTCACCTATCTGTGATACATGCTACTACTAACTATGATCTACAGTCTCTACAATTTATGATGTATTTCTCTATAAATTAAATAGTACAAGTGTGAATTCCTTAGAGCTCATCTTTATGAGTTTTTGCTGATCCATTTTTTTACATGGTGTTAAAGACAAAGGTTTACTAGTTTCCATAGGAGGAGGTTGAAAAGCTAGTGTTTATTAGAACTAGGTAGAACCTCATTTAGATAGCAGATTGTTGATGACACAAGATTTTTGAGACTATAGTTTGAAGGAAAGCACATTGATTATGGGAATCCTCAAGTTAGAGGAGTTTCTAGTTGTTGGAGTGAAGTAATAACCCGTTGAGACTAGAAGGCTATAGCCAAAAATAGGAATGAAGAAATTGCAAGATTATTTGCATTGAATAGTTGCCAAGAGAGGATTGTTGGCCAGGAGACATTGCCAAAGTTTGTAGGGAACATTGAAGCTGAGTGAGATGCAAAAGAAAAGAAGAATAAAGAGAACTTGATGATTGAAGGTTGGAGTCCCCCGTAGATGTTTTCCTAGTCAAATTTGTTCAAGAGTGTCAAAGAATTCCCTGCCTATGAAAGACTCATTCTATAGAATCATCATTGCTTGAATGGGGTGGATTCACTACTAGAAACAAAGGGAAGATTGTTGATTTTTGAAGCTAACAATAGAGACACCAAGCATGTCAATAGAAGTTACAACTGTTTGAATTTATCATTGAATAATGAAATCATGGCCAAGAAAAAAGGTATGTCTTAGATTATTGAAGATCTCACCACCTATCACAACTGAAAAATATTGTTATCCCATCCACAAGGAACTTGTAAAAGAAGGATTATTTGTTGAAAATTATAGGCTATAAGTTGTTTTTTATGCTAGCATATCTACGTACAAGGTGAGTTATAGAGGTTGGGAGAACTAAGTGTTTGTAAGTTATAGAGGAGAGACCTAATAGACTAGTTCTATTTCTTACGAGGCATATAGACTTGGTTTGTGAATGCATTATATGTATGTAGAGTTATAGATATTAGTTGTGGGAGTTAGCTTTGATTTCTTCGGGTGTAAAAGTGTTTGGATTGGAGGTGAGAGGATATGATAAAGTTTATTGTGTGAAGACAAGACCAAAGATTATGAAGGGTCATTGTTGAAAAGATAGTAGTTAAAATATATCTCTTAATAGATTGTTATTTTAATATTGTCAAATCATTGATAATTATTGGTTGGATATTGAAAAGAGGCGAATCCAAAACAAAATTTTGCAAATCATGAAGATTGTGAGAATTTGCAAAGAAATAGTTCGATGTTGTTTATGAAGCCAAGAAAAATTTTCATTATAAATGGGTATAGGTATTTTTGGGAAATGTTTTGTAGTCACCTTTGTTAAAAGGAAAAATAGAAGTCTATATTGTACTTGAGTTGTTGGAAGGGGTGCATGATCAGTTGTACCCGACACCCCAAATCTTTTGGATTAACATATTGATGAACCATATATCTGAAAAGGATTCCTATACAATTAGCAAGTAAAGTTAATAGTTACCCATGTATCTTGGTAGATGAATCATTTTTTATATGGACTCGACAATCAATTTCAATGCATGTGTAGAATGAGAAGCATAAAATCCCATGAATAAAGTTCATAGTGATGATTAAAAAGTTTTTCAATTATAAATTAGTTTCCCCATTTTGTTGAGAGGTTTGTGGTTAGCCAAAACCACTTGTATGTGAGGTTTGTGGTCATCCAAAAGCATGTGTATGCTAGGTTTATGGTAATCCAAAACCATTTGTATGTGAGGTTTTTTGGTCAGCCAAAACCACGTGAGTGTAGAGTTTTGTGGTAAGCTTGAAACCACCTTAGGATTGTATGAGTTTGGGGTGAGTTGCCAAATGGACAAGTGATTATGATGAGGGGAAGTAGTACACTTAAAGACAAATTTTTTGAAGTGTTGTAAATGGGTATCTAAGAAGGCTTTAGGCTAGGACCCATCTTTTCTATATTATGAGGGGATATCAAATTAATCATTATAATTGATTTCCGGGGGAATGTTATAAGATAAATTAATATTGACCAAATCTGTCGACATAGACCACTAGCCAAGCATGCATCGTCTCCAACCACTCAACACTGTCTTCAACTAGCCCACATTGATCTTGCCTTATCTCATATCACATGTCTATGATAAATTCTACTACTAATTGAGATCTACAATCTCCACAATTTATGATGTATTTCTCTATAAATTGAATTCTATGAGCCTAAATTCCTAGAGCTTAATTATATTTGTGTTTCTCCTCTACAACCATGTTTGCTTTTAGAAAAATTTCCCTTCTTGGACCGAGCAATTCCTCTTGTGGATGTTCCTCTTACTCAATAAGAAGAATAGATAGAGATGATAGCGTTATGAGTTGGGAACATATTCTTGGTAAACAAGATCTCTTGAATTGTTAGGGGCCTTCTCCTTATATAGTCATAATGACTTAGACTTAAAAAAAAATCATAGACTTTGGAATGTGCTTTCATTCTATCCACTTTTTAAATAGATAATGTATTATAATTTTATTTCTGTAATGCATCATTAAAAATAAATATTAAAACATTTTATTTTAAAATATATAAAAATACACTCGACCTTTTAAATATGTATCCAGAATCACTTTTCTCATGATACTATCCTCCCAAAAATTTCAATTATATTTTAGACAATTTTTTAAATAAAAACTCAAGTCATTGAATTGAGATCCTCGACACGAAGGTTATTTGTTTCTTTTGGAAATGGACAACTTACAGTAATAAGCGTAGAGATGACCACCCCAATCAAAATCATGAATAATTTCTCCGTAATATATACGCTGGTATATACAATCAGAAACTGCTTTAATTAAATTAAGGAAACGAATCGGATTAGTGAATTCGAGAAAAATGAGTATTCCGGAGCATCTGAACGAAAACCAATTCGTACTTTCACTCTGGACGGATGTTTCATTCTGGAGACTCTCAGGCTTCTCACCGATGAAACACAATGGGATCTCAACGTTGAATCACAATGGAAACTCGATCCCGTCTTTAATAGAAACAGGGTCCGATCTTGTCAATTTGACATTTTAAGTGACATTCTGATGCTTGAAAATCAGGTTCCGATAGTACTGCTTATGGAGCTGTTGGCAATGGAGGACAAATCAGCGGTAGAAGAAGCGATGATAGAGCTGCTCAGAATGATATGTGATGGTATAATTGCATTGGTCCACCCTTTCAATTATTCTCTTCAGCCAAACACGAAGGAACAACAAACAGAGCATAGACAGCGCGAGGTGAAATTGAGGAGAATTTTCGAGTCAAGGTATAAAAATCTGGAGGACTACAACCACATTTTAGGTTTTTTTCATGATTTTATTGTGGACGAGTTCCAAGCAGAAAAGACAGGAGATATTCAATTTACTGTACCACATAGCAGCCGCCGCCGCCATGGTCATCCTCGTGAAACACCACTTCATCAAATTCAAAATCAGTCTCATCGTCAACAGCTGAGGGCTTCAGTGGCAGAGTTCTACAAGAATGGAATGAAGTTTAGGGCATACGATGGAGTTCCATCCTCCAAACTCCGTTTTGACAAAAGGGAAAAGACTCTGTATCTCCCTGTTGTATATGTATCTGATTCTACAGAGGTGATTTTGAGAAATCTGATGGCTATAGATGTGTACCAAGAAAAGGAACTCAGCATTATCTCTGAGTATGTCTTTCTGATGAACAGTTTGATTCAGTCTGAGGAAGACGTGGCTTTGCTGCGGGAGAAGGGAATAATTCAGAGCTCCATTGGGACTGACAAGGAAGTGACTGATCTCTTCAACGGTCTCTCCAAAGGAGTTAATTTCAGTTTTTCAGATGAAGATGAGTTCGGGCAATTGAAGATTAGTGTTAATGGATGGTATAGAAGGCGAACTATGGTTCAAGTTGGTGAGTTTATGGAGAAGCATCCAAAATTTATGAGAACTTTCACTATGTTCTGGGGCGTAGTTCTGGTGGTGGCGGCTGCAGTGCCTACAATGGTGCAGATATTCAAACAATTATATTCGCATGCTAAATAACGAAGGATACGATGAATCATTCGGTAATATGTAACATATAATGGTGTGGTCTATTTGTTATGTCATGTCATGTAAGAGCAGCTTATCGCTACTCATAGTTTATAAATTCCATTTCAGGTCAGATTCTTGTGCTTGGTGAGATTGAAATAAAGCGACCCGCACTGTTCAACTCTTGTTTTCTCTTACTCAATAATAGAGGATGATAAATGTTGTTATTGAAGTTATGTGACCATAGGATTTCACTTAAGGTTAAATAAACATGTTGATCTCTTTGTTAGAGATTTTATATTACAAGTTTAAGGTTGAATAAACATATTGATGTTTTTGTTGGAGATTTTATATTACAAGTTTCATAGGTGCACATTGAAGGCCCAACAAAAAGATAGGTGTAGATGATTAGTATATCAATATGTATAAATTTGTTTATTTGTTTATTTTTTATGTTCTAAAATTATATTACAATTTTTATTTGTATGGACTTTAGAAGATAACATCAACATATCTATTTTTTTAAGTGACATATTAGATTTACTTTTCTAAACATATTATACTCATTTTAAATTAAATAAGACAACTTCAACTCATGTGAGTTCTTGTGGGCTTTTATTTTAAGTATTCTGTCTTAATTATTTTGAAAATAAGTACATTATAAGATATATAAAAAATGGTATTCTTGATGAGAAAGTAATTTCAATAAAATATCCCAAAGATACATTCTTATGAAATGCAATTATTTTAGCGTACGTATAAAACAAATTCATGTCATCTATTTTGATGAAGATGCATTATCCATTCTAGTTTTTTGACTAGTTATGTCTAAACTAAAGAAGCATAGAAAGCAAACAAGCCTAAGTCTAAATGAAATAAACCACTAACACACAAATGCTTAGACTACACTAAAATTACTACATTTCTATATAAAAGATCATCATAATTTTCTTTATTAATTGAATTTAGCATGCTAAATTATCACGACATTTTTTTGTATAAATACCCTCTATTATGGATGATTTTGGTATATTAATTATCTTTTATCATAATGTTGTTCAAAGTTGTTATCATGTTATGTTTATTTGCATAATAGTGTTTCTTTCATGAATTCAACATGATCCAAAAACTCAATACTTGTTGTCAAGATAAACAAATAGACATTAGAGATGATAGAAGCTAATTATTCATAATATCTATCAAGGTTATTTAGGAGGTGCATTGGGTAGATCATTAGCTTTATAGAAATTCATACTATTTATTGTAGCATAGTAAATTATAACCATTTACAATTTCACGTTTAATTTGGACCCACTTTGGTGGTTGTGTCTAATGTGCAACTAATTCATGTCTAATTGTGATAATTTTTTGGACCATTTTTAGTAATTTGGTGTATTCCCCTGTTCACAGCTTTTGTTCTAGAAAAAAGTACTAGGGTGCCTAGCATCCCTATCAAAGCAATTTGACCCAAAAATTTTGAATTACAAATTTTAGCTTTGTAAGTAGTGAGAAATTACCCTCTAATGTCAATCTTCCCCAAAATTAAATCAAAAAAAGTGTAATTGCATATAAAAAGAACTCTCTCATTTCAAAAATTTATCTAAGAACCAACATAACTGAGCATTTAACCAAGCACATTTAAGGCAATTGAGAACAAATCTTAATTAAGGAGTTAAGCATTCAAGTCTACATCTTTTTTTCTATAATCATGATTAATTATGACATGTTCCTCTATGATGAAGGCATGCATTAGCATATTTCAAGCAACATAAACCCTTGTGTGAGACTTCAAGCCAAGGGTTTCATATCTAATGTAATACTTGTTAATTCAAGCATTTCCATAATGTTTTCAGCCTCTATCCTTATGAAGAAAAACTCTTTTTCTAATCAATTATTATTGTAGTGGAGGTGGGAACACCAACACTAGGTTTGACTTAGGAAAGAACATATCAAACACAATAATTTTTCCCCTTTTTCATTTGTGCAAGTTTAAATTAAATGATAAAGAGTTTTATATGTACAAAAAACATATAGTGATAGACATTCTTAGATTTTGAACAAGCAAAACCACCTAGACTAGGGTGTCCTCCAACTATGTATGACACTTTTTGGCTGAATTTCAAAGAGGTACACCTATAGGAATTCCTCACTCTAAAATTGTGAATTTCTATGTGCACAAACATCCTTAGACTATGGTGACCAATAATTGTGTTTGACATTTTCAAGACTAGTTTCCAACTACAGGTTCCTTTCTATGCCCTCTTTTGAAATATGAGAAATTGTGTTGGATTCCTATTTTCCATTTCACTATTATTGCAGAAATCTATCAATTTATTATCATTTAGCCTAGATCTTACATACATACATTCCAATCATATCAATAAAAAAGGGAATGGTCAATCAAAATTTTCATCTCTCCTTTTAGGACAAAATTTGAACCTTATTCATTATTCGCTAGTGATCTTGTGTGATCAATGTAGATCTTAGTTTGTATCCATATGCTAGGATGCTAATATTCACCAATTGAATTTTGGTTAACCTGATATGTCTTATGATTGCATAACTTATAATTTTCATTTTTAGATCTGATTTACATTCATTTAATAAGTTAATTCTTACATTCACCTTTTAAATCTATTTCTTATGTACTCACATTACATGCATCTTGAACTTGTCTTACACTTTCCATAATTGTTGAGGTAGATTTTCAAAACTAATTTAATTGAATTTCCATATTAAGATGTGCAAACATTTCTAATTTTTTTGGGGTAATTAAATAGGTGGAACGGCCAACTTCCATTATATTAAAATAAAATTTTAAATGTTTAATAGATTCCAATAATTTTAATAGAAGCCATGAAGTATGATAAGATCCCAACATATACTAACTCAAACAACTAAAGGCTAAGGTTGTCCAAGCCAAAGAGATCCCAAGAAACCAAATGTTGATAAAAAAATAGCCTAAACTAGATCTATTTAAAACCATACCCTAAAAGTTGAAGTATAGACGAATGATTTTTTTTTCAAACCTAGGTGTAAAGATATTAACAAACATATAGAAGAAATATTAGTATTCACCCTATATTTGTGGTCAGCCATCAAGAAATCATTGCCCAAAATGGTCTTAATGGCATGGAGGACAAGCAGATGGTCATATTGTAGAATGACCTTCAAATGTTTGTTGCTAATCTGTCTAAGGAAAGCCATATATCTTTTCATAGGTGTCAAGTGGATAGGAGTATCCACACTAGTACATTAGGGACTCAATCTCGATGGACACTCGTCGGAATTCTGACTATTTTTCATAGGACTGCCAACAAACATAGCCATCAAAAACTTGTCAAATAAATTCTGATGGTGTTCGCCAATGTTCGAATTCCGACGGTAACCATTAGGTCTCCATCGGTGTGTCTTACTGATAGCTTCATCAACTATGGATAAGACATACATGATGGGTGTATGTCTTACCGATATCTTGATCGCCTATCACCAAGACCAAATATTCTGTTCACCACTAGTGTAAGTCTTGCCGATGGATTTCATTGGCATATGCTACCTCAAATGCTCATCCACCGAGAGAGTGTCGTCGAGCATATAGTATCCTTGTCGGATGTTTTCTAGATGGACGTCGAAATTCTAATGTCTTTCTGCTGAGAGAATGTCATCGGGCATACAACATCTTCATTGGATGTTTTGTTGATTTCCATCAGAATGTCGATGCCGTCTGATGACAACCAGGAACTATGTACTGACGAGGATGTTGTATTCTCGATGGTATAGTCATCGGTGCAAATATAGGGGGCATCGAAATTCTGACAATTATTTAATTTTTTTTTAAAGAATACAAAAAATTATATAATATATTATATTAAATATCATATACTATATATTATTTGTTTCAATTAACAATTTTGTATTTTACATGAATATTATAATGGATTTGCAATGGTTATGTCAATTTTAGTTTATTAATTTTGTATTTTCACTTCACTCATATCTTGAGTGGTTATTTTCCTAATAGAGAGAAAAATTCTTATTAGGTGACACATAGCATAATTGAATATAAGGACATAAGTATATCTTCATCTCAATTTTTATTCTATGATAAGAGTCACAAGTTCCTTTAGTAGGGTAGAAGAGTTAGAGGAAGAAATAAACAAACATTAGCTATCATTATGATGAAAATTACTTCTTTGGGAACAATACATTCTATAAATTCTTTGAGTTATAGTGGTAATTGTTTTTGAGCTTTATTCATATGTTGTAAGCAACTTGTTTGAGCACACATATTTTACTACTCAATAAAAACCAAGGAGGTTGCTTCTAAAATAAAGTAAAGTGAAAGTAAGTAACTGGTGACAAAAAGGAACAAAAATTTGGTGAAGAGATTAAGTAGATGTCGACATATAAATTAGTTAATGGGAAAGAGAAGCATGAAAGAACTTGATGAGAATGGAACATGTAACCCAAGCAATAAATGAGAACTTTAAAATTACAATCCCAAGAGGACAATCTAGTGTGGAACATCTAGGAATCATTTCTTACTATTTGAAGGTTATCCAAGCATGAGTTTTCTAATATATCTTTACCACATAAATTAAGAAATCCATCCCATGACTTGAAGTCATTTAATAAAAAATTAATAACAAATTAGAGATGCACACTAAAAAAAATACATCTTTGTATCTTAATATAGTTTTTTGCCACCTCCATCATTGTGAAACTTACTTTGTCATAAAACTATACGATTTACATAACCATAGATCATAGTAGCACAAATCTTACTTGCATTGGACATAGAATTGGATATGTCCAGTTGATAAAGAAATGGAGATTTACCAAACAGTTGTACCATCTAAATGGAAATACTTCACTTCATAATTCAATTTTACCTTATAATTAAAAAGAGATGTTCAAATAAAAATAAAAGCCCTGAAAAAATATGTTTCACCTACATTATCAAGCTCTTGTTGAATTTAGTAAACCTTCTCAATCATAGAATGAATTTGGATAAACTCAAAGAGACATTTACAATTATAAAATTTGGATGAACTCAAAGAGACATTTACAAATACAACCTACCCTTTAAAATACCTAATTGAAAAATGGATGCAATGCAAGTCCTTGTATCAATAATGTCTGGCAGATAGTAAAAAACTAGAACAATAAATTCGATATAAAAGTGGTTAGACTTAAAATGATAAGGAAAATTAAAAAATTCTAAAGAGAATGTCAACTAATAAAAAAACTTACAAGGATGGGGCATATTCACAACTTTTGCAGTCGCGTCATGCATATTGGCACTAGAAGCAACTCATAGTGTTAGTGTACATACAAGACAATATGAGAGTTCATTATACCCAACAACTTGTGGTGTTGTGGCTCTCTTGGATCCCGCATTAAGATTCAATATACATTATTCAATAAGATTGACTATGCAACATAATGAAATATTGAAAAGTGTGTTATCTTATTGAGCTTCGCTTTGTTTCGATAATAGTTTAATATTATCTACTTAACAGGGCCAATCACATGAAGGTGGAAGCTCATTTGGCCCCTCCCCCCCTAACATCACTCTAAATTCCCCGTTAACATCTCACATTCATTCATTCTTTCAGCCATCATTAAAATATAGCATTAATTCATTATCACATAACATTCATTAACACATAACATTCATTAACACGCAACATTCATGAATATTCATTAACACATATCATTCATGAACATTCATTAGCACATAATTACATTCATTAACACATATAAATTAGTCATTATCAAATAAGGTAGATTACAATCATTTTTTTTCTTTTTTTTTTGAAGCTATGTAAAAACTAAGTGGAGCATCATTTTCTTCATCATTTCCCCCATCTTCAGTTGTTCTACCCTCTTCTCATGATCTCGATGTATGCCTAGTCCTATACAGAGGACGAAGACACTGAACCAAAGGGGAGTCCTCTGCAATAACAAAGAAATGGGTTAAATTCAAAATATTTTTTATTATTGTTACAAGTATTTCATTAATTTAAAGAACATAACCATGGCACTTTTTACCTGATGGGGAAATATCATCTTCCACATCATTTTGTCTAGCCTCAACCTCAACATGTTGAAGACCCTCTAGTTCCTCTGGAGTTGAAATACGAAAGGTTACATTAATCAATACACCAATTACAATTAAATTTGTTTAAAGGAATAACAATGGTTCTCTTTACCTGATTGGGGAACTTCACATTCCTGATGTTGTCTACCCGGATCATGCTCCACTTGGTCACCACCAACTACATGCTCTTAAAAATTAACAAAAAATGTTACATTAATTACTACATTAATTAAAATATAATTAAGATGTTTAATTGTATTAATAATTACATAATTTTTTTTGAATAGTAAATGAATACCTCCACTACCTAGAATGCACATCCAAACCTTCATGTCCAGGTTGTGTTCCATGATTAACATGATGCATTCCAATGTCATGCACATTGTTATCATTGCTTGCTTATTTAAAAAGAATATAGTCACTTTATGTTGGAACTTAACATCAAATAGATTATTGGTAAAGTATTCAATTTAAAATAATTTTCATTTATCTTATTTACCTTTGTGACGGATGCATAAAAATCTCATGTTTGCCCACTCAATTGTCATAGTCATTCAGCCATAGCTATATAGCCTTGCTGGTAGGCAATTCTCTTCTCATCTTTTGTGGGTGCTCTATTGAATTTAGAGTGCTTAGTCTCATGAATTTCGCTTGTATTGTTTGATAAAAAAAAATTGTTTAGAATTTATAAATACTTTGATGTGATATTTCATTTACTGATTCTTACAATTCGTGTGGCAAGTTTCATATAACCACCAGAGCCGAGTTTGTGTTTCCCGTGCTTTTCTTATCTTGCCTTGGTTGCCTTTGACGTGTCACTTAGTCTATGAAAAGTTTGAAATATGTTAGATTATATAAATATAAAGAGTAACTAGTACATAATTACATTCTTTATAGTATCACATACCTTCTTCTAGCATCTCGTGGTGTATTTCCTTTTTTCCTTTCAATTCTCTCCTTCACATCCAAAATCAGGTCCTTCCACTCCCTCTTTGGAATCATGGGGGGATGCTCATACTTTATGTTCTTCTCTAAATGTGTCCTGTATTGGTCCCTCACATACTTTAGATATGTGCCATCTTTTTCAAGGACCTTGGTTTTGTCAAATGTGTCATTTCTGAATAACCCAACTATATAGTTTTTTAGTTCATTTTTTAACTTTTTTTCTTGGTCATTCCACCTTTAAAGCAAAAACAAACCTGTTAGATTCAAAAAAAAACTGAAGCTACCTTTGATATAGTTCAAGAAAAGGATCAAAGGAAAACTATTCTAGCAATGATATGAAATCAAAATAGTAGATTAGGGTTAGGTCACATATGATGTTCCACCTTTTACGTATGGTGGGCCCAAATATCTGCAATGCAATGTCATTAAGATTTATAAAAAATATCACTTCCTAGAAAAAAATCATGGGATCATTAGTCCAAAATGAGTAATCAATAAGTAAATTATAATGAGACTATATATAATAATAATTTTAAAGTACCTGGAACCTTCTGTATCTTTAACGGAATCAATTCTTCGTTGCTTACCACCAATGTGGGCTACAATGTTCCTATACTAGCAATATGAGAAGATCGAAGAAATGATGGTATGTTATCAGGAGTAGTCACCTCTGGTGCATCCTCATGTGCATCTCCTGCTGCAAAAAATGAATCCACTATGAAATGACCCCAAGAAAGAACGCTTCAAGGGAAATAAACACATAATGAAAGAGAGAGAAAAAGAGGTATCTACCAATAGTGGGTGGGTCAACATGATGTGCACTAGATGATGTCTGCATGCTGTGTGTTACGGACATTGCCATTGGCAATATAGGTGGGGCTAACCTTAGATGAGGTGACGTTAGCATGAACATTGACAACACCTAAAGAATAATACATTAAATATATAAAACATTAAATATATGAAAACTGCAAGAATTGTAAACAAGGATGAACCTTTATTAAGAATTGTAAAGAAAGATGAACCTTTATTAAGTGTTCGATGCTAATCTTAATGATAGAATTATATGAAGGAGGAAAAAGGTAGGTAAATTTGTGACAAGAGGTAAGTGTAAAGGAAGAAGGAAGGAGAGACCTTGAAGAACACTCTAATGTATTATGGTTTGATAAAATCAATTAAATTTTGTGTTTTAGAACTTGTTAATTGCAAATTTCCATGACAGTCACGTTTCATGCACTATTTAAAGTTTCTTCTCATCAAGCAAATAGATTAAAAATATCTAATCAAGGATTGGAGGGTGAAGTGTAATGAAGTAACTTTGTTTTGTGCCAAGTTAGAGCAATGGCCGTGAAGAATGAGGAGAGTTTGAATTATTTTTCTCTAAACTGTCCAAAACCCTCAGTTCTGGGTCAGTCACAAGGGTTTTTTAATATCCATTGATGTAGTCAATGAAAACTTCTCAAATTATGGATTCCTATTGTCAACTCAAGTATCTTTCATATTGAGTTGTTCTCATGTTGAATGGTTGTACAAATGTCAAGGAAACTAGTGCCGTAATAGACAAAGATAGAGTTTTCCCTATTTTGGTACAACAAACCATATTGTTTTGTTGAGTGATGTCCAATGGGTTGAAATAGGACTATGTTTATTAAATAAGGTTGGAACAATTCTAAATAACCTTCCCCAGTATGATGGACATTGATCCTAAGGTGTTGAGGCACTAAAAATGGCATGAGTACAATGTTTATGGGTTGCAAACTATGTTTGAAGATCTAATATGTCTAAGATAGTATCAAGTATGATGTGTTTTGGGTGCTCAAAGTGATAAGGCAAGAAAGTTTCAATCTACTTGTTTGATCATGATAGTCACAATGAATGGTAGTTTGGGTTCCTTATTTTGTAGTTTTGGAATTTGTGAGGATTCTATGAGTAAGTGCAGATTATGAGTACTTGGGCAGTTGGAGCAAACATTAATGAGATGAGGACAATGAAAGAACACTCTTGGAGGATAGGGGTAAGTATATGTTAAGGTATGATGGTTGAAATACTTGGTATTTTCACAATGTTAAGGCTAACATGGAGTTGCTTGAACATGTAACTTCTCTTGTTGGAAGTTGAGCTCAAGTAGAATGTAAGCTGAAGTAGAATGTGATGAGATTTAAAAGGAGAGAGTATCATATAGTGAGAGGTGAGTTGACAGTGAAGAACAAATCACAGTATGAAGCTCTCAAAAATTATAAGTGATGAAGTGAGAGGTTGATCAAAGTCAAGGATCTAGAAAAATGATGTGTTGGGGGTTTGTTGAGAACAAGTGAAGGGATGTGTAAGGGTGTTTGTTTCCCTAAGGTATGAATGATCAGTCATGAAGAGCATCAACTAGATCCCTCTGCATCAACTACATAACAAATATATGATCAATAACACTGGCATTAAAAAATCAAATTCACAAGTCCAAAGAAGGAGTAGTTTTAATGTATAGAACATGGTCATCACTTGAACTACCTCCAATAACTTGATCATGGCCACCAGGTTGATGAGGACACATAAAATCCTGTAAAAACAACACACACACATTTTAGTTAATGACATAAAAGAGAATAAAATATAAATCATTATTGAACTTTTGTGATAATTAAAGCTTTCATTACTGCTTACTTGCAAGTTTTGTGTTGTCTGCATCAATTGTTGTAGCCTCTCATTAATTCCATCGATCTGAGGGCTCATGGATGCTAAAGAAAGAATCTCTCTATTAATTTTTCTAATAGACTTTTTCATCATTTCTATAGGGTTTGTGGTAAATGTGATGTCATCATTGCATAATACTATTGAGTCCACATCCCTATAGAGGTGCTGAGGTACTATAGGTCCCTTTCCATTTCCCCAAACATCTGTTTGTGATAAGAATATTATTAACACTATCAAAATTACTCCAAAATACTCAAGAAAAGAACATAATAATGTAACAGTTTGCTTCTATCTAATTTGTACAATTACAATGAGGTTTACCTACTCGATAGAAGTGTCAGGACCTACATCCCTATCTGTGCTATGTGACAGATCCATGTTGCCCTGTGACAAATTACAAATATAAAAATGTTAGCGAAACGAAACCAATAGACCTAGAAAAAACCCTAATCATAAAATGGTATATTGGAGACATTAATTGGAGGTTGGTTTAAATGGTATATAGTACATATCACCCCATGATAGTAACTTTGTTTGTATCTATACAATTTAAATTTTAATCGATTAGTAGCTCTTCCCCTGCACTTATTGATTTTATCGCACATACAAGTACACAATTTCCCTCACGTGCCTCAAATATGCAATTGGGTTGCTTATCAGTTGACCCAGGGTTGCGTACTATTTATAAAACCTACAATATTCCCTATTGATTTTGGCCTTCCATCAATGTATACAACCATGTTTACTTTGATCATTATCAATCCATTGTATATAATTTGCTGACAGTGCATACTTACACATACTTTTTTTATATTGAATAATCTACATCCAATTTTTTTAATTGTAACAAGGTCCGACATACTCCATCAATTCAACAACTTTATTGTAACATATCTTTATGTCGTCCATGGAAAATAGGCTCAAACCATATAATGATGAAGGTGCTATGCGATATATCCTCTTGTTAACACAAAAATCAGTGCTTATTGGAGGAAGTTCCTTGGGTACTCATTGTTTCTATAGATGTTTGTACCTCAAGGGCACCTCAATGTCACCTTTGGTCTCATCATCATAAGAACATAACCTCCCTTGAGAAAGGAAAAATTCCATGTGTTTATTGAATTTTCTTCTAATCTTTTGACCTCTAGTTGATCTCCCTATTTTAGATCTACTACACATCTCACTTTCATCTTCTATTCTTGCATTTCTCTCACTTGAGGAAGACACATCTGACAAATACCTATTTGGTGATACCTGCACTCCATCAAATGAGAGAGTTAGTTGGTAATGAGAGAGATATTTTGCAAATGAGGGTAATGTTGATGAAGAAGTTGACCCTAAAGTTGATGTTGAGATTAAAATTTGAATAAGTCCAACTGGGGCCTCAAGTGTTGATAACTGTATTAGATTTTCTGCTAATGTTGAGGTTTGAAAAATTAAGGAAGTTTATATTCCTAGTAATTTTTTAAAAATAAACTGTTTCTATAGGGTGTATTGACTTATACTTATCAATCCATGAGACTATGCAGGATCCTCATCAAATGGGTTTAGGTTCCTGTATATGTAATTCAGTTATCTTATGTTAGCTAAAAATTACATGATACATATACTAAAAATTACATAGTACACAACATGAATAATATGCAGTCATCATAATCATTGTATTATTTTTTATTCCTTAGCTTTACTTTATGTATGTAGACTATGCGGGATCCTCAAGTAAAGGGTTGACTATTTCTGTAGTCAATTACCTGTTTCCACCAAGGGTGGCAACATCACATAAAATATATACATGAAATCAGCACCAATAATTGAGCATCATAAGCATTACATTTGTAATTTGATAAATAATAAATACATATGTATCATAAGCATTATAAGCATCACATATATGTAATTGAGCATCATAAACATGACATATGTATCATCATAAACATGTAACCCATCAAATATATATATCATAAATCACGATCCATCACATAGATAATAAACAATCCACATAATGAATTAATTATGTAACCATATAAGTCAAATAAATTTATATCAAGAAATCAATATTGAATAGATAATATACTAATCGCATACCTCATACATTTCATTTATGTCATTGATCTTCTTCTTCATCCAACTCATCATCATGACCATCATGATCATCATGACCATCATGAACATCATGACCATCATGATCATCATGACCATCATGAACATCATGACCATCATGATCATCATGACCATGATGATGATGATGATGATGATGATATCGATATCATCATCATCATCATCATCATCATCATCATCATCATCATCATCATCATCATCATCATCATCATCATCACCATCACCACTAGCACCAGCACCATCACCATCACCGTCACTGTCACCGTCACCATCACCGTCACCATAACCATCACCATCACCCTTATCATGACCATGACCATGACCATGACCATGACCATGACCATGACCATGACCATGACCATGACCATCATCATCATCATCATCAACAACAACAACATCATCACCATCATCATCATCATCAACAACAACAACATCATCACCATCATCATCAACTTCTTCTTCTTCATGAACATTTCCATCAGGAACATCATCAACTAACTACCGATTGTGATCATCATCTACATCACCTTCTACATCTTTAGTATCTTCTTCTTCCATCACATTATACTTTATCAACCTTCCTCTTGGATCATGTCTAAAAACAAATGACTAACCCGGTTTATGTGGAACCTTTGAGTAAAATACCTGCTCACATTGGCTTGGAAGAACATAGGACCCATCCCCAACTTGCTCAAACAACCTTGTATTAACCATTGTAAATTCATTATCATGTTCAATAACAGTTCTATCAGGATCATTTTTATTCAGTCGTAGCCTATACCATTTGACAATGAACATAACTAATTTGAAGGAATTAAAGTCACACTCAAGTATATCATCCAAAATGTCATAGTATCGATTTTGAGACTCTTGAGGATGTATGCCATTTCTACATAAAATATTTGTCACCTCAAAGAATGCAGTTGTTCGTGAATCACAAGTTGTCTTCGTGTCATCCAACTTTTTGATGTGAAATTTATGACCATTGAAGCACATAGCGTGTGGTTTTTGACCTGCAATATGTCAAACATGTAAAAATTATTGCATCATGAGTTGATAAATGTATGAGTGATTAATAAATTTATACGTACCTGTTTATCTCTTAAACCATATGCTAAATCAATTTCCCTTTGCGTAAGATTGGAGTCTCCTTTACGGTGAGCTTCTTTAACCAATTAAGCCACACCTTCCCATGTTAATGTGCGACCAAAATGTTGACATCTTTCAATCCATACTATCATCCAATCAAGATTGTTTGCAATATACAAATGTAGTGCATCCCACTCTCGACCAACTGTACAAAAAATAAATAGACGACTTACAACTGATTTATTTTGAAGATTAAGAATTAATTAACTAAAATAACATCTTATAATTACCTCTCACTTTCCCCAATCTACCTTTCCCCAACAATTACTCCACTTCAAATTTGTTAATGAGGTTGGGATCCCAAACACGATCTACGTGGATCTTTGCTGCAAACTTAGGAAGATATTCAGTAATGTACACCATAGTTTGGTATACCATATATCCCTCCACTATTGAAACCTCAGAATGTACTCTTTGTCGAACCAAATCCTTCAAAAATTTCAAGTGCCTCTCAACTATCCACATTGATGTAGTGTGTACAAGTCCACACAATTCAATCTCCTCAACTTGGTGTATGAGGTAGTGTTCTTGTGCATTGAAAAAATTTGAAGGTAGACACTTTTGCATTTCACACATTAGATGAGGAATTTTTCTCTTCCAATATTTAATATCTTCTTTATGGATTTCTTTAGATGATGACCACCTACATGAGATTCAAGACACAAAAATATATAAACAAGACTTTACAAAATAATATACAATATATTACATAACAAGTAGAACAAATCACAAATATAATATCTAGACAAAAAATTAAACAAACATCAGTACTTACCTCATGCATTTTCCAAGATCATATATGACTTGCTTGACATTATTGTTGAAGTGGTCTAGGAGAGGTATAGGTAGAATGTACTGCAACAATTATAGAATGATATTTTCATTGTTTTCTAACATAATACAACGAAAAGTACATGCACAGTATATGAATATATAGTAAATACAAAAGAACATGAATTACCTAAATGAAGGTATTCCAATCATGAGTTTTCATCCCTGGCCCAAATTCATTTTTCTTTGATACGATATTGTTTATGTTCGTAGCAAATCCTGTGGGAAATCAAATTTTTTCATATGACTTTTTTTATAGAATTTCTTTACTGCTCCATTAATAACAAAGGAAGGGCACTTATATTAGTATGGTCTCCATTTCTATTTGATTGAATGACATTTTTCATTGCATGATTGGATTCTTGAATGTCACTAAAAATTTTGACAATTTTTTCTTTGTCATGCCTTCCATCCAATATTTTCCATAATGTCTTTGTTATAGTCTTTCCAATATGCATAGTATCAAACAAATAAATAATTTGTAGCTACTCCTAGTAGAGAAACCTACTAAATTGTCAGATAACTTTTTAGTCCCTTTGGAAGGTAGTCGTCCATGCCTTGACTACCTTCATGGTCATCAATTACATCATCAATAAACAAAACACAATAGAAAAATACAAATTCCAAACATGAACTATTAGATGGAATGACATTACCTTGACGATTAATTCTATTATATTCCAACTTCCATAGGTGAGGTGTCATTCTTTGTGGCTTTGATGTAGTCTCTTCTTTCCCATTGAAAAGATGTTTTTCAGTATTCTGATACGAATGATTTTTGTGGAGGAAGTGCCTATACTCATCAAACACCTACTTTCCTAAACTTTTTGAATGACGAGATTTCATCTTTGGACCAGAAACTAGACATGCAAATTTTCCCTTTGTTTGAAGACCTAGAAGATAATGTATAATTCGATTAAATATTTAAATTTTTATAATTATGATTATCATGTGCAACTTGAATACTATAACATATCATAAAAATGTGTTAGCCATGGGGCATCATGTATTGTCCATACAAGGATTGTATGGAATTGAAATTGTCTTTGTCTTATTGGTCTAGAGACGTCATACATGGTGACACCATTCTATAGCTCCAACAACTCATCAATAAGAGGCTCAATATATACATTCATATCTTTAACTTGGTACTTACCTAGTTGAATGAATAAAAACATTACATAATTATTATGACCATTTTACTGCAGTATTTATAATTAAATGTAGATGACTATTACATGAGAAAATACATGGAACAATCATTTCCAACATTATGTGCTCCCTCTTTATTGACATCCATGGAGGAATGTTATTGTTGATAACAAAAACAGACCACACCAAGTAAACAGATCTCAACTCTCCAAATGGATTGACATCGTCCGCTGCCAATGAAAGCCTGAGATTATGAGGTTCTTCTTTAAAGTGTGGCCAATTTTCCTCTATGTCCATAAATGATGAACCATCTGTAGGCATTCAAATAATGTCATCTCAACTTCTATTGCGTGCATGGTAATCCATAAATTGTGCCAAGCTAGTGCACCTGAATAATCGTTGCATATGTGGAATAATGAGAATATAACTAAGAACCTTGCAAGGCACCTTTTTTGTTATTTGATCTATTCGATATCTACTGATATGACATTTAGGGCATTCTATTCCAAATTCATGTTATTTATGATATATAATATGATCATTGGGACAAGCATCTATTGCTTGATACTCCATTCCAATATCTTTCATAATGGCAGATAATTCACGGTATAAGCGAGGTAGAATATTTGATGGTGGTAACAAAAACTCACCTATCAATCTAAAGAAAAAAATATAATTTGTTAATATAAAGAATATTAATGGTACATGATTCCCCATTTATTTACTATAATGACATATATGACATACCTTAACATACATGAGATTGTTATGCTGGATAAACCATTCATAACGTTCAAGTTCACTAACAACAATACAATTGTGAGAATAGTTGTTTGGGAGCCTTCATAAAGGGCCTCATATGCCTTCTCAAGTAGAGGTAAATCATGAACAACATCAAGGTCATCTTGATCATCATGATTAGCTATGCTAGTACTAAACATGTGATGGATCAATGTATTTGAACCATCATATTCAAATGTGTTTTCTGGTACATGATCATCATCTTCTATGGGATCATTATCTTCTACTTCGATATTCACACCTCCATGTTCCTCCACTTCGAAAACCATATTCTCCGGGTTGTGTTGGTCCATATCATGTGCCCTGGGGTGCTAGACCTATATATAAATGACCGACATAAATAAAGCATGATTATGATCTCATCATCAAGTGATTTTTTATGTATATAAATTGTTAAAATGATATAATGAACAACTTAACAATGGATGATAATCATGTCCCCCTTCAATGTGACCATGCTGCCTACAATGTTTCTTAGCTATTTTGATTAGAAGTCTTCTAGTCTTTAAGCCCTTACAAATTTTGTAGGAACAATAACGTTTTCCATCACCTTTTCTTTTCAAATTAGACCATAATCTAGCAATTGTCTCCTTATTTTGTTCTTCATTGATATTATCTATCATGGTCTTTCTTCACAGGCAAAAAAATTAGGCTATGGAAAAATTGCAAATCGAACCAAAACCATTTAACTCTTCTTTTTCATCTTAAAACATTGAACTTAATAGAGAACATATTTAATGTAGCTAGTGGTCACAAATTATTTTGAGAGATGTTCAATCATTATATGATCAACATAAATTATTTTTCCTCTTCCACCAACTCTTCTTCCCTCCCTCTTTCTCTTCCTCCTAGAAAAATATGTTGAGTGCAGATGCTAAATGGCTTCAACAGAACTGCCCTCATCATGGCATCAAAAAAAGTACTTAAGGAGGCAAATAGTTGGGGTGAGATGATTATAAGTGCCATCAAGTGTGCATTCAAATTATTCTAAATGTAGTCAACTTGAGTGAATCAGGCAAATTCATTGAGGACAACTCATTCAATAGTTAGATTTATATCCATTGGACTAGGTACTGAATACAGGGCTTCACATTAGACTTCAGTTAGTGACTGTGATTAGTCACCAATCAGATAAGTATATCTGATATCTAGTCATGTAATCCAAACATTATATTAAAAGCTTTGATCTGAACTTAATGCTAGGTTTTTCCTCTAATCTGGAGGTTTTCTGAGGGTAATTTGCATGTGTTGTCTTGTGTTTTTGCTTGTATTGTTTATTTTTGAGTTTTATTATTACTTCTAATCACTAAAATTATCACCTTCTATATAAGTGAGAGGGTGCCTCAAGGTGTTCATAGTGATCCTTCAGAATGGAATGAACTCATAATTTTAGTAATTCACTATGTTACAAGTAAGAAAAAATTACTTGGAGAAGTGAGGCCATGTTTGAATTTTATAAGGTGTCTAGAGTTTCTTCATAGAGGGGATCTTACTAGTACATTGGTGATAATAAATTATTTATTAGAGTTTTTTCCTAATTTAGTTTTCCACAAGGTAAATCACTTGTATTATGTCCTTGCCATGTGGTGTTTCTTTTATATCTAGTATGTAATTGCTAACTAAATTTTAAATTTGAATAAAGGGCCTTTTCACCTTCCCAATTTGTTTGATTCAAGTCCTCTTGAGGTAAATAGCATGATATTGGACAAAATGAAAAAATAATCAGAACCCATGTTCCTAGCAAAATGAGTAAACAATTTCATCCCACAACAAGCACAATCCACATTTACAAACTACAAATTTACCAAAAATCAAGGGGGCAAATGCTTAAAATTGTATGATCTCCTTGTAGTTACCCAAAAGATGTGATGTTAAATCTATTTCTATTTATAATTCTTAGATGTATAATGAGAGTATTGTTAATCATGTTAATACTGTTTGGTATTCTAATTCATCTGTTGTTAAATGGGGCAATTTTTTAATAATATTTGGAACTCTCTTGTGTTAGTTAGAAGAGAGTGGGGGGGGGGTGTGAATCAGATAACCTCAATAATAATTACTCTAATCAGATTCAACCTCGGTAGCACTTTCTTCATATGCAACTATGACTATAAATCATTCAAACTCATAAACAGATAAACATAAAACATTAAATCACATTTGACACCAGATTTAACGTGGAAACCCTAATAGGGAAAAACCACTGTGGGATTTCAGACCAACAAGAAAATATACTCTTCTAGAGTATGCTCAGTTAAAATAAATTCCTGTTAAAGATTACATACATATTGCTAGATGTGACCCAGTTAAGAGATTTCCCTTAGATCTGTTAGAATCTTCACTTTGTTAGAAGTGACCTTGTCAAAGGATTTCAAACACTCATTCAGAATGTTACCTTCCAAGAGGATTTACAAATAAGACTGTTAAGTCCACTTGGTTAAGAGATTTCCTGTCACTTACAAACATAAATAATAGTAATAAAATATATCTACAACTTGACATGTAAAATGTTAAAGCAGATTCTATGCTCTGAATATTCTCAAGATAATATTGTCATAAGACTTATCTTTCTACATGCTGGGCTTCTCAATCTGTTCTTCAATCAGATCTTCAATCTTCTGTACTTGGTAATCACTTCTGTAGCATCACTGTGCTTTAGTTTGGCCACATACATTGTTCTTCAACTACTCTTTATTTATAAGCAATTCCTGACTGCTTAATCTCCTTAATCACATTTCCCATGATTAATCTTAGTCATTAGATCTTCAAACTTGACTAGGTTCATTGTATCATTCGATCTGAAAAATGTTTTATCTTGCCTTGAAACTTTTATCCTTCTTTGGTACTTGTGCTCGGTTAGGACCGACTAGCTCCTTTCTCGGTAAAATAGAATAGTATCAAATCTTTACTCATTCTCTTACATGAAATCTTTTCCCCTTCTTGTTCAGTCTTTGAATACATATATATAGGATATCAAAACAATCAAAACATCATAATCTCATCACTGTCTAACTCAGTAATAGTTGCCCATTGAATAACTTTATTACTCCCCTTCATTTTCACATTCTTTCTGTGTCTTTTATTGACAACTTTATACTTATCAAAACATACTTTTCAAGATATGGCAACATCATACTGAATCATAAAATCAATTGCTTGACATCAATGACAGAATAATAATATTAAGACAGTAATCATCCTTTATCAATTATATCATTCATCTCCAACAACCTTCTCAATATCATCAACCATCAAACTTATTGTAATGCCAACAATCTCCCAACTTATTGTAATACCAACAATCTCCCCCTTTGGCATTGATGGCAATACCAACTTGATTTATTCCAATTGATTCAAACTGCCATTTTTCTCTTGTTACCCTTGAGCTGTAAACAATCATCTCCCCCTTTGACAATAATGCCAAAAGTAAGACTGATCCATAATTACTCCCCCTTTGAAGTAATTTCCTTGTAGTTCAAACAAATACACATGTATCTCGGTCAGAGCAACTTGTCTTCATTTACTGTTTCTTGCACAACTTTAGACATCCTTCTAAAGTGTGTAAATTAGCATCAACTCACAAATAGTATTCTATGGAGTCATAGAATTGATGCTATCACCGAACACTATTAGTGAGTGCTAGATAGGGGTAGGACACCAAACTTACTTCTGAGATACTCAAAAGTGTCCCTTGGCAGCGGCTTTGTGAAGATGTCTATGATTTGTTCCTTTGTGCTAACATATTCCAGCGCAACATTCTTTTCTTGAACTTCTTCTCTAAGATAATGATACTTTATAGAGATATGTTTTGTCTTAGAGTGCATTACCGGATTCTTTGAAATGTTAATAACACTTGTATTATCACAAAATATAGTTACTGGCCCGGTAACTATCTCATTCATTCCTTCCAACAGTTATTTGATCCATGCTATATTGGTACAATTCAATGCTGCAACGACATATTCAGCTTCAGCTGTTGACTGTGAAATGCATCCTTGTTTCTTGCTAAGCCAACTTACTAGTCTTTCTCCCAAAAAGAAAGCTCCACCGCTTGTGCTTTTCCTATCATCAATATTTCCTGCCCAATCAGCATCAGTATAGACTTTTAAGTCAAAATCATTTCCCTTTTCATATAATAGACCATAATCTTCAATGCCTCTCAAATATCTGAAAATTCTCTTGACTACTGTCATATGAGTTTCTTTGGGATCTATAGAAAATCTTGCAGCTATACCTATTGCATGCGCTATATTAGGCCTGCTGTGAACTACATATTGCAACTTTCCAATCATAGATTGGTAAAGTGTCTCATCAATAGATGCAGATTCACCATTCTTTGATAGTTTACAATTAGTAGTCATAGGAGTACTTATAGGTTTAGAATCCTCCATTCCAAATTTCTTCAAGATTTCCTTTATATACTTGGATTGAGTAATGAAAATCCCATTTTTCATTTGCAGTATTTGTAAACCTATAAAATACTTTATCTCACTGATTAATGACATCTCAAATTTTTTGCACATTTCATTTCCAAAGTTCTTACATAAAGAGTCATTTCCACATAAAATAATATCATCAACAAATATGGCTAACATCAATATTCCATTCTCATCATTCTTCATATACATGTTGTTCTCACTAGTCCTTATAAATCCAATCTTTATTAAGTAAGAGTGCAACCTTTCATACCATGCTCTCGGTGCTTGCTTTAGACCATATAAAGCTTTATTCAACTTACATACCTGATCTTTATTCTTCTCTTCAATAAATCCTTCAGGATGCTCAATATATACTTCTTTTTCTAGTATACCATTCAAAAATGCAGATTTAATATCCATTTGATATACCTTGAAATTTTTGTAAGCAGCATATACCAACAATGTTCTTACACCTTGAAGTCTTGCTACAGGTGCAAAAGTCTCTCCATAGTCTATTCCTTCTTCTTGAGCATAACCTTTGCAAACTAGCCTTGCTTTATTCCGAATGACCTCTCCTTTTTCATTTAGCTTATTTATGAAAATCCACTTTGTAACGATTACATTTTCCTCTTTTGGTCTTGGAACCAGTGTCCGTGTTTCATTTTTCTTGATTTGATCAATCTCTTATGTCATAGCATTCACTCAATCTTCATTGTTTAATGCTTCTCTTACTATCCTCAATTCAATTTTAGATATCAGACATGTGTTATGTCTCAGTTTGTTGCTTGTCATCACTAGAGCATCTTTATCTCCTATAATCTGACTGGATGCATGATTTCTTCTGACATATTTTGCTAATATAGGCTTGGTAGGCTCTGGATGATCTTCTTCATCACTTGGTAACTGAGTAATTTCTTCATTGGCTTTCTTGGTAAGACTTGTCGGTTGTACATATACAAACTCTTCATAATCTTCTGGTTCTTTGGAATTTCCTTCATCACTTCTTTCTACAAATTCATCAATTTTCACATTTGCACTTTCCACAATTTTGTTAGATGATTTGATCAGACATTTAAATGCTTTACTCCTAGAGGAATAACCAAGAAATGTTCCTTCCTCGCTTTTCTGATCAAATTTTCCATTTCTATCATCTTTGTGAACATAACATCTACTTCCAAATATTTTAAAATAACTTACATTTGGTTTCTTGTCATACCAGATTTCATAAGGTGTCTGCATAGTTCCTTTCTTTAGTTGTACTCGGTTCAAGGTGTAATCTGTAGTGCTTATTGCTTTTGTCCAAAATATTTGAGGTACACTCTTTTCAATTATCAAAGTTATGGCACAATCTACAATTGACCTGTTCCTTCTTTCAACTATTCCATTTTGCTGTGGTGTCCTTGGTGCTAACACTTGTCTCTTTATACCATGATCATTGCAAAATAAGTTAAATTCACTAGAAATGAATTCTCCTCCTCTATCAGATCTAAGACATTTCAACTATTTTCCTCTTTCTTTTTCAACTCTTGCCTTATACCATTTGAACATTTGAAAAGCTTCTGATTTCTCTTTTAGAAACATAACTGACATCATCCTTTAGTAATCATCCACAAATAATATGAATCATTTATCACCATAGTAACTTTGAACTTTCATAGGACCACAAAGATCAGTGTGTACAAGATCTAAAATTCCTTTAGAAGTGTAAGACTTAATTGTAAAGCTTGATTTTGTCAGCTTACCCATCTGGCATCCTTGGCATATTGCATTCACAGGTTTTTCCAAGCTCGGTAGACCTCTTACATGATGCTTCTTACTTATTTTGATCAGATTATCAAAATTTATATGACAAAACCTTTTATGCCATAACCATGTATCTTCTATTTTTGCATACAGACAATTGTTCCAAGTTGAGTCAAGGTGAAATGTATTACCTTTTGTTTGAGTCCCGGTAGTAGCCAACTTTCCATGTTTGTCATGAACTTTTACAATTCCTTTCTAAAATTCTATTCGGTATCCTATATTATTTAGTTGTGCTACACTCAACAAATTGTATTTCAGACCTTCAACCCAATATACATCATCACATTTAGCATTGTCAAGAAGTGTAATAGAACCTTTACCTTTCACAGGACATGGTGTATCGTTACCAAATCTTACATAACCTCCATCATAATCTTCTAATTTAACAAACTTGTGTTTATCACCTATCATGTGATGTGAGCATCCACTATCTATGATCCAAGAATCATTTTTATTTATGTGTGATATTAAGGATTTTTCCTCATACCTTTCTTCATCTAATCCATCTTTGATAGCTACATATACAACTTCCTCAGTCTTAGTCTCATCATATTTATCATCATTGGATTCCTCATCAGCTACTAGGCATGTCTTTCTTTCTCTCCTTCTGAAGTCTCGATGTCTTTTGTATTGGTTGTCTTTCTATTTGTCATCTTGGTAATATTTCTTTTCATCATCTTTGTCAGGATAGTTAGAAGCCATATGTCCAATTTTATCACAGTTAAAACATTTTAAAGGTAACTTCCCTTTATACTTGCCTTTGCCTCTCAGTAACCTTCTGGCCAATAATGCTTCAAACTCTTCTTGCTTTCTGATTTCCTCATATTGTTTGTGTACTTCTTCCATGTTTTTGAGAAATCTCTCACTTGCTCCACTGTGATTTCCTTCAACATACTTAGACATTCTATCATTGTAATCTTCAGATTCACTGAGATGAAAAGAACTGAATGCAGATTCAACTTTGTTTACCGAAGACCCACTATTATCAAAATTACTTAACTCAAAAGCATGTAGCTTACCGATAGTAGCATCCAAAGAGAATAGCATGTTTGGTATAGACCTCAATTCATTTATTACAGAGACTAATGGCATAAGTAGGTAGAAGTGTTCTCAACAACTTACTTGTTACTTCCTTTTCTTAAATAGTTCCTCCTGCTCCTTTGATTTGATTGACAATTTCCTTTAACCTTGTATTGTATTGGATAATGTTCTCACCTTCATTCATTCTCATGGATTCAAGTTGTCCTCTTAGACTATTTGCTTTTACTCTTTGAACATGTTCATCTCCACCATACACAGATGTGAGCTTATTCCACATTGCTTTGGCATCATTACAACCTTCTAGATCATTAAACTCTGAGTTGGTCAAAGTTGATGTTATCTCTATCATCGCTTGAATGTGTTCTTGATTTGCCTTTATTTCTTCCATTGTCATAGGGTAGGTACTGGGTGCAATGTAATCATTTTCTAGATAATATGTTGCATATTCTCCAATTCTTGATAAGTGCAGCTTCATCCTTTTCTGCCATGTGGTGAAACTTGACTTGTTCAGCTTTGGTGCATCCCTTTTATACATCTTCGGATCTTGCCTCAAGTACCTTTAAACTTTTTCTTCTGGAGTCCAAGCTCTGATACCAATTGTTAGTTAGATGAGGGGGGGGGGGCTGAATCAGATAACCTCAATAATAATTACTCTAATCAGATTCAACCTCAGTAGCACTTTATTCATATGCAACTATGACTATAAATCATTCAAACTCATAAACAGATAAACATAAAACATTAAATCACATTTGACACCAGATTTAATGTGGAAACCCTAATAGGGAAAAACCACTGTGGGATTTCAGACCCACAAGAAAATATACTCTTCTAGAGTATACTCGGTTAAAAGAAAATCCTATTAAAGATTACATACACATTGCTAGATGTGACCCGGTTAAGGGATTTCCCTCAGATCTATTAGAATCTTCACTTTGTTAGAAGTGACCTTGTCAGAGGATTTCAAACACTCATTCAGAATGTTACCTTCTAAGAGGATTTACAAATAAGATTGTTAGGTCCACTCGGTTAAGAAATTTCCCGTCACTTACAAACATAAATAATAGTAATAAAATATATCTACAACTTGACATGTAAAATGTTAAAGCAGATTCTATGTGCTGAATATGCTCAAGATAATCTTGTCATAAGACTTATCTTTCTCCATGCTTCTCAATCTGTTCTTCAATCAGATCTTCAATCTTCTGTACTCGGTAATCACTTTTGTAGCATCATTGTGCTTCAGTTTGCCCACATACATTGTTCTTCAACTACTCTTTATTTATAAGCAATTCCTGACCGCTTAACCTCCCTAATCACATTTCTCATGATTAATCTTAGCCATCAGATCTTCAAACTTGACTAGGTTCATTGTATCCTTCGATCTAAAAAATGTTTTATCTTGCCTTGAAACTTGTATCCTTCCTTGGTACTTGTGCTCAGTTAGGACCGTTCAATCTGTGTTGTAGATCTTACTCTTGAATTTTAATTGTCATTGATCCTTAACAAACTTCTTGCATGACATTCCTATCTTCAATAAACCCCCAGCTCATTGGCATCCTTCATTAAATAATGTATACATTTTATTTAATGCATTTTGTTACTGCTTGGTTGATACTTGGTTAATATTGAACTTTACTCTTTAGACATTCTCTTCTCGGTGACTTTTTCTTTCATTAACCGATATTGGTAACCTTAGAGTTTACCGACTAGCTCCTTGCTCGATAAAATAGAATAGTATCAAATCTTTACTCATTCTCTTACATGAAATCTTTTCCCCTTCTTGTTCAGTCTTTGAATACATATATATAGGATATCAAAACAATAAAAACATCATAATCTCATCACTGTCTAACTCGGTAATAGTTGCCCATTGAATAACTTTATTACTCCCCTTCATTTTCACATTCTTTCTGTGTCTTTTACCGACAACTTTATACTTATCAAAACATACTTTTTAAGATATGGCAACATCATATTGAATCATAAAATCAATTGCTTGACATGAATGACAAAATAATAATATTAAGACTGTAATCATCATTTATCAATTATATCATTCATCTCCAACAACCTTCTCAATATCATCAACCATCAAACTTATTGTAATGCCAACAATCTCCCAACTTATTGTAATGCCAACATCTTGTTGCTCCTAAAAAGAAAGCTTTTAAATGGTTGCTTCTACTTGATAAGTTACCTATCAGATCTATACATTCTAATGATGATTTGTGTAACATGGTTATGTGCACAAAGATGGTGGTCAGAAAAGTGGACAACACCCAAAAAAAATGACCGCATATGCGCTTTGGTTTGTTGTTCCCGAGCGTAGAGAAGGTAGTGTGTATGCGCTACCTCTAGAAAAATGAGCGCGTACTCGCTAGTTATAGGAAAATGAGTGTGTATGCGCTAATAATCCCTAAAGAACCGCATGCGCGATACTTGTCAAAAAAAGTTTTTTAAAAAACTGGGTCTTATTTTCCTGTGAAAGGTGCATTTTTATTTTGTTTTTTCTTCATTTTCTCTCCTAAACCGCGAATGGGGTGCTAGATTTCTCCTCTAGACACTATGGATCAACGTTAGCTTTTGTTAATTTTTGTCTTTCTTTCTCATTTGTTCAATTTGTTTTACATTTTGAATTTAATTTCATTAATTTTGATTAGGTTGTTTCATTTTTTTTCAAAAACCAGATTTTTCTAATCTACAACTAGAACAACCAAATGCACCTTCTGAAAACCCACAAGATACACCCCCAATTCCTCCTTTTGACCATACACTTGAAACACAGGAGCAATTAATTAATTAGTTAGGACAAAATACGTCTAAATTCAATAGACTAATTGATAACTTGAAAATATCTGAACTTGAGCATCATCAATCCCTCGCCACTAGCCTAGAAACATTAGCTAGTGGTACCATAGCTACTTCCACACAAATTACCAAATGGGGAAACTTTAGGGATAGGTGTCATCAATTCTATGCCGATGGGCTATCATACGAGGGAGTCAAAAACAAAAATATTAGTAAACAAGAAATATGTGCCCTTTTCGTTGATCCCAAAACCGGTTAGTCATTACCTCTTAATGCAAAGAGGTTTCCCATACATTAGTATACCAATTTGTAGATGAAGAATCTTTTTTGGTAGAGGTGGTGGATGGTCTTTGATGATCCACCTTGTAATAATTCTGAGGTGCCATTGTATTTTTTGATAAAATTATACTGTGAGTTTGTGCTCAATGTGCGGCCAAACTATTTTGACCTGAGAGAGTTCCATGGTAGAGGTGGCCACTCTACCCAAGATAGACCTGGAGCCTATAGGCGATTACCAATGGAGAGTTGCCGCCCCCTAGCACCTAAACCCAAGGTGCGTTAGGCTGTCCTAGTAGATCTGAAAGAGTTGATGGAACTACATACTCTTCAGGAGGCCACAATGTTGACTGGTGCCATCATCCATCATGGGATGTCATTAATACACCCTATTGTACTAGATGATGAGCCATTAGTTGTTCTAGGTGGCGACAGAGAGCCCATCCAACATATGTGTGTTAGTTTCTAAGGGATATGCTTGGGGATAGATGTTGTGGCTAGTGCAAATGGATCCACATCTCATCGGTGCATGATTTTTAGGAGTAGATGTTAGGCCCACATGGCTAAGGATTTTGCGCTGATAGATGAGCTAATGGACATGGTGTTCCCATCAGCGACAGACACAGGTGTGTTGATTTGAATTCATAGCATTTTATTTATTAGTCACTTTAAATTTGTAATTACATAAATGAATTTTTATTTATACATCAATTTAAATTGAGACAAATAATATGCATTTGAGGATGCAGCAGCGGTATCCCATACTCCTCCCCTAGTTACTACAGTTGCAACTTCGATGCCTGAGGTATAAATTTTGTAACATGTTAAAATAGAATAGTACACTTTGAATTAAAAAAAAATACAAGATATACTAACTATCTTTAATGCTTGCTCCAATTTTTGGTTTGCAGGTGTTTACAGAGGACCAAATGTCCCAGATTGATGACATCACACTCTTAGTGATCGATTTTGGCCTACAAGGCTATACGTATCATATTTTGTACAACCCTTTTTATGTATTGTTTTAATGGAATATGCAAGTCATTTCATTTTAGATTTTTAAAATTATGTTTAATATATTATCTGTACTAATATCTCATGTTAATTTTGTTTTCTTAGGGTACCCCCTCCGTGTCTTGGGCTCATCCTAAGAAAAAAATTCCTCGAATATGCCAAAACATGGGAAGAAGGTAATTGAACACAGTTTTAGTTGTACAATTGTTTGAAAATCTTGAAATCAAGTATTAGTTGGGGTTTGTAGATTGATTAGTGTTTTTTGTCTATTTTACATGTACAACAACCATTGAGCTATGTGGATTTGTTGAATGCACTAGATTCATTTGTGGATCAAGAGAGGGTAGAGGTATGTATCTCTAATTTATTTTTTTGATTTCATGATTATATGCACGCGTACATGTGAACTTGTGATATATTATAATCTTATAATTTTTTCATACAGGAAATATCGATAGTTGTTTCATCAATGGTGAACCCTCCTTCATGCACTGGAGAAGCATCTCAGGATCCAGTACGCTTTTGTTTGATATATTACATTAATTTTTTTTTAACCTACAATATTTATCATTATATTAATTATATTTAATCTTTGATCATTTTTTGTATAGGTAATAGTGACAGTTTCTCCATACATGGTGAGCCATCCTTAGTCCATTGGAGAAGCATCTCAGGCACGGGTACATCATTGTTCTCTATATTATAGATTTTAAGTGTTTTTGATATATTTATGTTAGTACATTGTATTAATTATACATTTAATCTACAATAGACCCCTTCATGGTACAACCATAATGTGGATCCTTTTAAGTATGTCTTCAAGAAAAATCATAAGAGTGACAAGGAGAGGAGAGCGAAGACATTAGCTCCTAGATTAGCTGATGAGGTAATATACATTTCAATTGCAAAGGAATTATAGTTAAATTCATAGTTATGTTGTTAATTGTGAACTATTTTCTACAAAAGAATTCTAACTTCGCTTTTGAATTATGGTTTTGCAGCCATCTACAGAGCCCTATACTGCATCGAAGAGGCTTGATTTTGATGATCCACCACAAGTTTAGGATCATATAGTGTTAGTTTTGGTCATAGAATGACCAATATGTGTAGATATAATCTACATTTTTATTGTATATCGATTTGGACATGGCATATGCCACATTTTTGTAATACTTGTATTGACTTGGCAGACATGCCTTTTTTTGATATATATAAATGTTGATATTCGATCCAATAAATGTGTGCTGAGTTTATTATTTTGTATTCATTGTATTTTGTGGTTGTCCTTTTATAAATTTAATTGATCATTTGCCTATGTAATCAACACTATAAATATAAGCAAAAAAAATATATGAAAAAATATTGCACTCGTGGAATATGATTTGATAAAATTTCTAAAATGTTGAATTAACCCTACCAAACTTTTTGTATTCAGTTTATGATTGTGTATTCACTATATTTGGTGGCTTCCCTTTTATAAATTTAAATGAATATTTGCATGTGTAATCAACAATATGAATATAAACAACAAAAATTGATAATATGAATATAAACAACAATATGTGTTTGGTGCGAGAGCACTCTCACGCTCGCAATGGTCAAATTTTGGTTGTCGTATGCACAAAATGACATCATGAGTGCATTAAAGTGGGTAGGTTTATGCTAGGCATGCCCTTTTTGTGCATCCCAAAGTGCCGAAACGTCAAGAGTCATACCCTATCGGCGTGATCTCTCAAGTGCCCTAAGTCCAAAAAATTGTCAAAATTTGATGGACTATTTTTTCCAATCCAGGACACATATGATCAATATGTTTGAACCTATGGGGTAACTTGAGGCTCCTCTACAATGGCCTATCTCATTTTTTGATGACTCGGAGCCATTTTCAATTTGTAGCATTTTTTTGCCTACTGCAAAAATCGTCAGTTGCATGCAATGCAAAGTTGTAGGATTTGCTAGAATTGATTCGGTTCATCGTGTGCACAAAGAGACATCATGAGCACATCTAAATGGGAAGGTTTACACTAGGTATGCCCCTTTCATGCATCCCAAAGTGCTGGAATGGCGAGAGTCATACCCTACTGGCACAATGTCTAAAGTGCCTTGAGTCCAAAAAATTGTCAAAATTTGATGGACTATTTCTTCCAATCCAGGACACATATGATATATCTATTTGAACTTGTGGGGTTATGTGAGGCTCCTCTAAAATTTCTTATCTTGATTTTCGATGACTCAGAGCCATTTTCAATTGGTAGAATTTTTTCGCCTATTGCAAAAACCGTCAGTTGCATGCGATACAAAGTTGCAGGATTGCCTAGAATTGATTTGGTTCATCATGTGTATAAACTGACATCACAAGTGCATTTGGATGGGAAATTTTATGCTAGGTATGCCCCTTTTGTGCATCCCAAAGTGTCAGAACATCTAGAGTTATACCCTACCGGCGCAATGTCTCAAATGCCTTGAGTCCAAACAATTGTCAAAATTTGATGAATTGTTTCTTCCAATCCAGGACACATATGATTGATTTGTTTGAACCTGTGGGGTCATGTGAGGCTCCTCTAAAATTCCCTATCTCAATTTTTGATGACTCAGAGCCATTTTCAATTGGTAGCATTTTTCGTCTGCTGTAAAAATTGTCAATTGCATGCAATGCAAAGTTGCTGGTTTAGCTATAATCGATTTGGTTTGCCATGTGCACAAAGAGACATCATGAGTATGTCCGAGTGGGTAGGTTTATTCTAGGCATGCCCCTTTTGTGCATCCCAAAGTGTCAGAATGTCGAGAGTCATACCCTACCAGGGCAATGTCTCAAGTGCCCTGAGTCCAAAAAATTGTCAAAATTTGACGGACTATTTCATCCAATCCAAGATGCATATGATCAATCAGTTTGAACTTGTGGGGTCATGTGAGGCTCTTGTACAATGCCCTATCTAATTTTTTGACTAATCAGAGTCATTTTCAATTGCTAGCATTTTTTTGCCTGCTGCAAAAACTATCAGTTGCATGCAATGAAAAGTTACAGGATTGGTTAGAATTGATTTGGTTTGTCATGTGCACAAACCAACGTCACAAGTGCATCTAGGTGGGCATGTTTACATTAGGTATTCCCTTTTTGTGCATCCCAAAGTACCGGAACGTCGAGAGTCATGCCCTATCGATGCAATGCACAAGTTGCTTGACAATTTTTTTGACAACATTTTTGACAATAATGATAATTTTTGCTCAAATTGTATCTAGTCTCAATCTATAACCCTTATGACCTGATAATGACTCAAATAATTCTCCATGATTATACAAGAATCAAGAATGCTCATGATTGACCTTATCACATCACATGTACTCGAAACATTGTCACAAAATGTTGACACAAAAAATAGTCACATATTATTCAAAAATTTGCCTCTAAATATGGTCAAATCATTTCTTGGTTATTTTATTATACAAAAAAATATCTTACAAATCATCTCATGTGCTTTTATATAAAATTTGGCATTACAATATGTGCGATTCCGCTCATCACCATTTTAATATACAAAATTTGGCATGTATATATGTACAAATCAACTCATTGCCATTTAAATATACAAAATTATGCCCCTAAACATGTAAAAATCAGCTCATGGGCATTTATATATACAAAAAAATAATATAGAGCAATTCATCGACAATATATACAAAATCATCAAAATCATTCTACTCTGAATCATAGAATCAATCAAGTGAGCCTTCAGGATCTTCTCTAACCTGTATTGTGTCAAGCATTTCCTCATGGTCAGATTCACGAACTTTCCATAAAATCTTTTTATGAGGTCTATTACGATACTTCATCAAATGAATATTGTTGCAACAACAAGGTTAGAGAAATGAAGAATATGTCTATGTGTTTCAAAGTCCTCGAACAACCACACATCAGAATTCTTGATAGGGTATCTCTGAAGCCATGTTCCTGTTACAACAAGAGACCCTATTGGGTACTCAATACCCTCTCCATCAATGATTGTGGTTGTTAATTTTATTTTTGGCTCAACACAATGACACAAATAGTAATCCATTCCTTCTTCATTGTTCTCTTCTGCAACAATTGCATACACATGACCTATATTTTATAAAGTGTTAATTAATACCAAAAATAAAGTATGATGTACAAAAAAGTGGACCAAAAAGAATACTTGCAAAAAAAATAACTCAAAAAAACACCTGAATCCACTAGGTTGGATACATGGTCAAAATCCACTGATGTCTCCATCTAGCTCAATTGTAGTGCTCTATGAATTTGATATGTATCAATGGGAACCAATGGTCTACAAGACCATTTGTCAACCCACTCTTGTGATTCACATTCTTCCCACAAAAAATATATGCATGAAGAGAAAAAATATACCATTTCTCCCATATAAATTACCAGTGAACTTGAATTTGAACTCATAAATGAGTGCATGTCACTCGATCCTGCAAATGTACAACAATCTAGAAAACTTTCAATGTTAGATTCGGTGATCAACTAAAAATATCTATGAACCATAGACATACCTGGATTACCTAGACCCATCGTAGACTTACACCATCGCACAATTGTTTCTGCATCTATCAACTCAACACCACCTTCGTACTTCAATTCTTCTCTAGCTAGGGCTCTTTTCACACATGCTTTTGCACCATCGTGCTCTCCCTTACCATGTCCAGCCTCAGTAAAATTGCAAAAATGTTGTACACCACTTTTCATATGCATCCTTGTCAACCAATAAAACATCCTTGCATTCTTGAATTGTACGGTGCAATTATCTAACCATATTAAGTGTCAGTTGTATCGTATGTTCCTTTCCCTTAAACTATCATAGAAAAATTTAAAGCATCCTTGTACAAACTCTGATAAATGAGTACGATCATCACTTATGTAGAAGTGATACTCTCTTACAACCTTTCTATCCTCCTCTGTGCTATCATCTACATGCATGAATGCTATGTGTACAAAAATAGAAACTTGTGTAGAGTGATAATACATAGATTGCACTTAATTTTGAGGTTGTACTATATAATTTTTCGCGAAATCAATGATACAGACAATGGTGCCAAGAGTAAATGTGTCCTTACATAATTTGAATTTCTCATCTAACCATCGAGCTCTATGTGTATGCATTATGTACTCATAAACTATTTTCTCTTGAAACATTTTCATAAATTCAACTACACATATATCATTTTTCACTAGCTTACATCTCTTCAAATCTTTTCCATATTTAACTCCATATGTGACTCTCTTGTATTTTTTGAAAGAAACTAGTTTCGTACCAATTTCATGTGTGCTCTCCAAATGTACGCATCTTGGTAAACGTTGCAGACCACCACATATAGCACAAGAACCTTCCAAACAATGTATCTTATAATAAATGCAACCATCATGTCTATTACATAGCACACTTGAAATAAATTCTCTTATCGACTTAGGAGGTGCTTGTATATTGCATTCCTTCAAAACATTGTTAGTGTGCAAAGTATAACAAATATGACGAAAAATATCATAGTGCAGGGAAAATTCAATATGCATCCTACAACAACACGTGGTGCATACATGATTAATCTTAATATAAAAAGGGTTTACCATTTCAAAAAATATTTGAGAAATTCTTATTTGAGAAAACTTTTGAAGGAATCTTTCATAAAATTTAGTTTGAGTCATAGCCAAATAGTGTTTGACATGTGGCTCATGATTTATAGACCCAATTTGCCTTCTAACAACATCTCTTTGGTTGGGCGAAACTCTTGTGTTGTCATGCCAAAAAGTTTCAATTAATGTTCTTAGTGCATCAACAACAACCTTATCTTTGCATGGTAGTCTACTCGAGAATACCAAAGAGAATTATTGTTAGGTTCCTCTATTTTTTCTCGCCTCTTTAATGCTTTACTTAATGTTGTTCTACTAATATTTAATGACTTACTTGTTTTCCTTATCAAACAATCTTTTTTTAATTCCTTTCTCTTTATGGTTGATGTAATGACACGTCGAGTAGCATTAGAATCTTTAGTATGTGATTTTGAACCAATAGCTTGATATGCATCAAATAGATTTCTCACAATAGTTCTTTCACTGTTACTTTCAGATGATCTTAGGCCTAGAATTTTCATTGTCTGTCTAAAATTCAAATTTTTAATCATTTGAACAATTAATTGACATCTTGCAGTTTGATTTAAGTTTTCAAAATAGTTTCACCATATTATTTTAACCATTCTCCTACAAGTTCATTCATTCATTTTATTGCGCATTGGCTTCAATATATTCTCATCAATGTCAATTAGTAACTTTGGTTTCCTACGAATGATTCTAGGAGGTGTTAACATCGGTGCATTATATACATTCAATTCATCAAATAGAGAAGGTTTATGTTCATCATTTAATTGATTACTCAATGTGGCATCTTCTTCAATTGCAATAGGTTCATATGGTAAATCAAATGTCTCTTATTCAATTGCATTAGGTACATTATGTTCATTTGGTAAATCAAATTGAGATGTTGAGGATGACATACCTTCTTCTCCCATTGTTCTTATGTCACGTAATTTCTTCATACATTGCCTTTGTCTTTCCTTTTCAGCCTCTCTTTGTTCCATCTTTCCTCACTTGTTCTTTCCCATCATTGATATTGGTTGTCTTAAATAGAATCATATTACATATTGTAGCATCGTAAATTGTACGCACTTGCTAGGGTGGTACAATTTCACACCTAGTTTAGCACCTGTCTTGGCGCATCTTGCACTTTGCATCACATTTTCCCTTTAGCACTTAATTAATTAAATTAATTAGGTCTAAGGTTCTATTTCATCATTTTCCACATCATAAAGTTGGGCCCTCTCATTAAAGTGTGCCCTTTTCATTTTATTCCTCCAATACATCATTTAATCAAAAACCCTAATTAGGTCCTATTTTGAACTTGGGGGCTTGATTTCGAAGGTCAAAACATCTCGAAATCACCTATAACTTCAGGATTCTCTCTAAAATCATCATATCTGACGGCCCTGAAAATTTGGTGAGAAGTTGCCAGGACCATGGCGCCCAGAGTGCACACGGTCCCGGACATTTTTCCCAAAATTTTAGGAGCGCGATCCAATCATAAAATAAAGCTTAAACCCAAGAAATTGGTGGGAGATTCAATCTCTAGGTTGGCCAAAAGTTGAAATTAAGACCTAGGGTTTCATATATAGGAGCTCTCTTTCTTCATTAGAAAGGATGCGGATTTTTGGTTTCAAGGACTTTCTATGTAGCGAAAGAGCAGATCTTTGAAGACTTCAATAACATTCAACCTCCATCCATCAAGCATTCATCAATTCCATTCATCCATTTAGGGCTTTGAAGGCATCGAAGAGCAATAAGGGATCACTGACTGAAGATTGGCTTGTACCCCTCCCTTGGGGTTGGGTATGATTTCATGTTGTTTTCATGTCTTTGCATAAGTCTCATTATATCATTTGTATTCATGCTTGAAATCACTTTGCATCTTGATTTGGAGCATTTACATTATCATTTACAAGCAATTAGGGTTTACTTTCTAGGTTGCTCTAGTTTGCTTACTTGCATTTTAGGATCTTGCACACACACAAGGTCTGCACACACACTACTTTTACAATACAACTTGGCTATTCGTAGAGGTGGAAATCACCAAAGTGGGGGTTTGACTAAGGCAAAACCCTATATAGCCACCCACCATAACTTTTTAGATATAAGTGTAGGTTTTCGGATTCGGACAACATCGCAAGTTGCAGATCCAGGAGAAGCAGACCGAGACAGGACTTCACACCAAATTCCAAACCAAAAAGCTAGGACAGGGGTGTGGGGTGCCCTGGTCCTGCCAGGACAGGGACGCTGGGTGCCCTGGTCCCTGGGACAGTGGCATTGGGCACCCTTGTCCCCCAGTCAGACAACAAGTTTTAGCATTTCTGACAGCTTTTCAGGTTGCAAAACAACAGTTTCAAGAGCAGTTTCAGGTGCAGAATCAGGACAGTGGCACCCGCGCCCCCATCCCGAATAGTTTCACTCAGATTCTAACTCCGGGTACGCATTTGCATTCTTGTCTTGTCCTTGTGTTTACAACTTTCCATTGTTTAATCTCAATTCTACAATCTTGTTATTAGTTCATACTTGCACTTTGGTGTTAGGAATTGAACTTGCATCATTTTATCTTTCAATTACAACAAAGGAATAGAAACCCTAGTAGGTAGCCCATGGCTCTCTCTTCCACAAAAAGAAGTAGCCAATTGTGTGATACCTCTAGGCTCTTTCGTATTCCACAATGTGTGTCAAAAGGTAGGATTAGGGCATGTTTGCCTAATCTCACTTTTTCCCCTACACATTTTGGTGAACCCGACATGAATCTATTATTGCCTTCTCTTGCATTGCATTTGTTAGATCTAGATCTAGATTTAGTGTGTTTCATTTAAGTTTCATTTTCATTAAAAAAAAAAAAAAAGAGAGAAAAAAAAAAGGGAAAAGAAAGAGTGTGTTTCTTTGCATTGTGTGTTTAAGTTTTATGCAATCTTTATTTCAAAATGTCAGATTTTTATTTGCAAGATGTTTATATTTATGATGATGTATGCAATTATGTTGATCATGAGTATAGCCAAGATGAATTAGATGAAGCTTTAGATGAGTTTTTGAACCCTAAAGATACCAAACCTTCATTATACCAAAAACTTATAAACATTGTTACTATGCCATTTCGGTGTGATGAGAAAGATAAGTCGAATGATTCCTCTCAAGGGTACATTCCTATCAACTCTTCCACTAAATCTAGTAACATGGTTGTGTTCAATGATCCTCTCTATGAAGAGATGTCTCCTTTTGAATCAAAAGATAAACCTTTTAATAGATATGATCATGCTTTGTTGGATGATGCTCTTGATGACTTTGTGGCTTTATCAAAATCTTTAAGCAAGAACAAAACTTCTGAATTAGTTAACATGATAAACTGGAATGAGCATAATAAGCCTCTCTTTACAGTCCAAGGTGCTTATCCTTCTCCCACCTTTCAAGTTCCTAAATCACCTCTCCTTACTGTCCAAGGAGGGTATGGTCATGATTCCTTTCTTACTCCGAATAAACCTATCATCTTTGTGCAAGGAAGAAAACCTATAAGTCCTTATAGTTATGCCAAGCAATTAACTATAGAGAGTTATCATGTGGTTGCCCACACTTATAATACTAGAAATGATAGGCAGCCTAATCCTCCTCCTGTTACTCCAGTTTCTCTTCCTAATCCTCAACCAATTCTTCCGCAAGCTCCACATATTTCACAAGCTATTGGTAAGGAATATGATCTCATAGAACAACTTAAAGTTACCCCTGCTAAGATATCGCTTTGGGATTTGATCCAAACTTCTTCCGCTCATCATGGAATGTTACAAGATGCCTTGAAAGATTTGAATGTTCCTCCACCTAATACATCTAGTAATATAATGTCTTTGGTTAACTCTATGATGAATCCTAAAGCTCAAATTGTGTTTACTCAAGATGAATTCCCTACTAGTGAGATTCAACATCAATATGATCCCTTGATGATTGTGGTTATCATAAATGACATTGTTATAAGATGAACACTAGTAGATAATGGCTCTGGTCTTAATGTGTGTAGCATTAATCTATTGCATAAGATGAATGTGGATACATCCCTTATTGAGCCTGACTCATCCCATTCGAGGCTTTGATAATGTGGCTAAGTCTTCATTAGGTATTATTACTTTACCCATCACAGTGGGACCTGTTACTTTGCCCACTCCTATCCATGTTATGTCGGGAAATATAACATACAACTTGTTATTAGGGAGACCTTGGATTCACAGTATGCAAGTTGTCCCCTCTACATTACATAGACAAGTTAAATTTATTTATAACAATAAGACATATACCTTGATAAGCGATACTAATTTTCAAGCTTGTTTGCAAACATCTACTTCCAAAGGGAGTTCTTCTAAATCTTCCTCTTCTAGTGATGACTCTTTACCTATGGATGAATCATCACCCTCTGATAATCAAAATTCTTTGGATGAGTCTGAGGTTCTTGAAGAAGATTCTTCTCAACTTGAATCTACACATGAAGAGGCTTTTGATCCTGAGAAGGTTCTCACAGAAGATGATTGGGGATCTCTTGACTTTAATCCCACCTTTGTAGGTGAGTATAGGGTTCCTCCTAGAAAGCTTGAAGTTAAAAAGAAGGAAGAAACTAAAGATCAATCAACCTTATCTGAACCTATGAACAATAATTTTGTGGCCGCTTCTCAAACTTCTTCTCCTCGCGCATCTAATTCTGAAGAATTTGATTCTTTATCTTATGAAAAACCACCTTCTCTTTCTAAAATGGCTGATCGTTATGGTCGTGGTTTTCATATTTTAGCTAAGTATGGGTATAATGGAAATGGTTGTGGCACTCACGAACAAGGGATAAAGATTCCTCTAGGGAATAATCTTTATGATGAGACCTTTGGACTTGGTTATAATCCCTACAAGCGCACTAAAGCTTCTAAGAGACCATGTATTAATGTTAATGTTATTTCTACATCTCTACCAATGAGACACCCTGAGTATATTGATGGGGATCCTTCATGTGCCTATGCTTTGGATGTCTTTCCTACCGATGATGCTTTAGTTGAGTTCTTGGGGGCATATGACACTCTTCCTCGTTATCATCACAATAGGGGATTTCCTTATTGTTTGAACACTGAAGCTTATTTTGGAAGAGAGATTGATAATGATGAGATTGTGGAAGAATTCCCTCAATTAAAGGATATTCCTCAACAAAGTAATCTTCTCATAAGTGACACCATTGATGTTAAGATGGATCCTTGCAATGAAGAAAAAGTTATTAAAATTGGAAAGTGTTTGGATGAAGGAGAACAAAAACAATATGTAGATTTATTGCATGAATTCCCTGAGATCTTTGCTTGGACATACTCTGACATGCCTGGTATAGATCCTAAGATTGTTACTCATAATATTGTCTTAGTTCCTGATGCTAAGCCTATGAAACAAAAGATTCAAAAAATGAATCCTAAGGTAGCTCTGCTTGTTAAGGCTGAGATTGAAAAATTATTGGAGGCTGGATTTATCCGCCCTATTGATTATTCCTCGTGGATTTCAAATATTGTCGCTGTGGCTAAACCAGATAATAAAATAAGAATGTGTACCAACTTTCGAGATTTAAATAAGGCTTCTTTAAAGGATGATTTCCCTCTCCCAAACATTGACATGATAGTTGATTCTACAGCAAGACATGCTTTGTTATCCTTCATGGATGGTTTTTCAGGATACAATCAAATTTTCATTAATCCTCAAGATCAATTCAAAACTTCTTTCACCACTCCTTGGGGTACATTTTGTTGGGTGATGATGCCTTTTGGACTTAAAAATGCTGGCGCAACTTATCAATGAGCGATGACCCTTATCTTTCATGATTATATGCATAAGATTTTAGAAGATTATGTTGATGATATTTTAGCCAAATCTATTCTTCATATAGACCATATTAAGATCCTTCGTCAAATCTTTGAAAGAATTTGTATATATCACATGCGCTTGAATCCCCAAAAATGTGTTTTTGGTGTGGATAGTGGAAAACTATTAGGATTCATAGTTTCGCATCATGGGATTGAGGTGGACACTAAGAAAATAGATGCTATTGTCAACATGCCACCTCCTAGAAATGTGTCTCAACTCAAAAGCTTACAAGGAAAGATTCAAGCTATTTGTAGGTTCGTATCTCAACTTGCGGATCGTACTTTTCCTTTTACTCAACTTCTCAAAAAGAACATCACTTTTCAATGGAACGAAGATTGTCAGCAAGCATTTGAAGATTTAAAAGTATATTTGGCTAATCCTCCTATCCTTCAACCTGTCGAACCTTCTAAACCCTTTCTTCTTTATACAACTACTTCCTCTCATGCTCTCGCAGAATTATTGACACAACATGATAAAGATGGTAAGGAATGTCCGGTTTATTATATAAGTCATACCTTACTCGATTATGAGACCCGATATTCTGCGATAGAAAGACAATGCTTGGCCTTGGTGTTTGCGACTCAGAAATTGAGACATTATCTTTTAAATTCAGAAGTCCATGTCATGGTAAAGTTTGATCCTTTTAAGCATCTTTTCTCTAAAACTGATTTATCAGGATGCCTAGCTAAGTGGGTTATGATGTTAACTGAATTTGACCTTAAAATTGTTTCACAAAGAGCAATTAAAGGGCAAGCGTTGACTGATCACTTAGTTGAGGCCCCTTCACCTTTCTCCTTCCCTAACCCTGAGTCTTTTCCCGATGACTTCACTCTTTGTATAGAGAAAGATGAAACTTGGGAGTTATACTTTGATGGCTCTAAGTGTCGTACGGGATCGGGGGCAGGTGTTGTTCTAATTTCTCCTACAAAGAAATCCATTCCTTTATCTTATCGTCTGAATTTCCTATGTACCTATAACATTGCTGAGTATGAGGCTCTTATAGCAGGAATAAAGGCAGCCTTGGCTTTGAATGTAAATCACATGCATATTTATGGAGATTCGCAATTGATTATAAGACAAGTAACAGGACTGTATCAAGCAAAACAAGACAAATTATCACAATATAAAGACCTTGCTATCTCTTTGTTACAAAAATTCGATTCTTATACCATGGAACCTGTTCCTTGAAAAGATAATCAACATGCAGACGCAATGGCATGCGTGGCTTCTCTTGTATCTTTAGAGGACCCTATGGTTGATCTTAAATTTGTTATTCACAACCTTATTTTTCCAGCTATTGTAGATGATTCTAGCTTGGTGACATGTTGTGACTTTATAGAATCAGATGAATGGTATTCGCATATCGTAAGATACTTGACCGAGAGTACCTTTCCTGATTCCGCCAATAGGAACACTAAGGCTAGAATCCACAAGTTTTCTGCTAGATATATCATTCTTTCCAATGTTCTTTACCAAAGGGGTTATAATGGTCTTCTCCTTCGCTGTCATAACAAATCGGAAATCCCTATTGCTCTTGAAGAGGCACATTCAGGTGCCTGTGGGGGGCATTTTGGAGGAAAATCCTTGGTTCAAATATTGCTTCGTATGGGATACTATTGGCAAACTATGCAGAAGGATTCTTTTTCATTTGTTAAGAAATGTCATCAATGTCAACAACACAATAATCTGATTCATGCTCCTACCCAAGAACTTTGTTCTCATGTAGCTTCTTGGCCTTTCTCTGCATGGGGGTTGGATCTCATCGGTAAAATCTCTCCTCCTTCATCTCAAGGACACACTTTCATTATAACCGCAACAGATTACTTTACAAAGTGGGTAGAAGCTGTTCCCCTTCGCTCTACTACTGCTGAAGTGATTTGTCAATTTCTTCTAGAAAACATTATTTCTCGATTCAGGATACCTTCCACTATAATCTCAGATAATGGGACATCATTTAAGAACAAGGACGTGAAAAAATTCTTTGAGAAATATCATATCAAACATCATTTTTCTACACCATACTATCCTCAATCAAATGGTCAAGCCGAATCATCCAATAAGATAATTGAACAAATTCTTCGCAAAATCGTGAATAAGCATGGTAAGGATTGGAGTACTCAGCTAATCTATGCTCTTTGGGCCTACCGAATGAGTGTACGAATTGCTATAGGAACTACCCCTTATAATCTTGTTTATGGTGCTAATGCTATTATGCCTTTAGAGTTTCTCTCAAAGGTATAGTAGATGATGACTCTTATAGAGAACAAAGACTTCAACAGCTTGAGATGCTTGATGAACAACGTATAAACTCTCTTGAGCATATTCAAGCGTATCACAAAACTCTACAATGAAGCTATAATGATAAGGTTATTCAATGTTCCTTCTCAGTAGGTGACTTAGTCCTCTATGAGAATCAGCGCAATGTGAATACCTTACCTGAAGAAAAGGGAAAATTTAGTCCTAATTGGCTTGGACCGTATATTGTTATTGAAGATTATGGATCAGGTGCTTACAAAATAGCGGATGTAGATGGTACGCCTCTTAAAGAACCTATAAATGTTATGCACTTACGTAGATACTATGCTTGATTTCTCATTCCTTATCTTTCATTTCATCTATCTTCTTTTTAGTTCTTCAAAATTGGGTAATATGTTAGCATATCTTGGTTAGAGCAAATAGAATTAAATGATATTGTGTTTAATCTATATTTCTTTGTTCCTGACAAGCATGTTTCTTTACTTTATAGTTTGTCTTGAATTCATTTATGTAAATTGCAAAAGATTTACATTTCCATTATGTTGGCACATTATACAATGTCTTTATGTGTTAAGTAGAATCGTATCATGTTGTGTTTAAGTTTAAAATTAAATCACATTAGTTATATGATTCTTTGGCTTAACACATATTTCTTCTCTATCATCAATGTAGTACTTGATTAAATATTTTAATTAAGTCACACATTTATCAATTTAATCATGGAGCATTGAGAAATCAATCACATGGAAATTAAATTCAGAACATACATGTACATCTACCAAATGTATTAACTTTAATCAAAATATACATTATTTTAGGCATTAAAGATAACACGTTTGAGACAAAGAGAAGCATGTACATATATATATATGTGGATCATGTTTCCATATACAAAATTAGGTCACTATACATCCAAAATGTGACCTATCCTACATCATGAGATCATCTCCCATCCCTAGGGCTAGTGGCTGGAGAGTGATGACTAGACGCTCCCTCCTGATCCGGCCGTGAAGGTGGACCCATAGGTGTATAGTGTGATATAGATCGTGAATGACTCCGAGAGGAACTCCTACGATCCCTATCCATAAGGATTGCGCGATACGAGGTAGCCTCGGCCTGAGCTACTGCTAGGTCACGCTGTGCCCGCTAAAGGTTCTCTGATAGAACTCTCTCTCTCTCCCTCCATATTTCCACCTGTACTCGAAATGGGGAAAACGAGTCCTCATGCCAACCTGCGTTCCCCTAAGGCCTATGAGAAATCTGTGAGGAACTAGGGATCTGTGCCATCATGGAAATATATGTCACTGCTTGCTGGATCAAGGAATGCCACTCCTGCACATTAGCTATAGCAGTAGAATAGATTTTGTATTAGTACCATTCTATATCATCAAAACATTAATCAATCAATATAAACCTACTATACCTGGATCTACCTCCCACCAGTAGGGATCGTGATATGGTAGCATTTGCGACTGGGAACTACTAGGCTCCCCACGCTCAGATGATCTGTGCACGATGGGTACAGGTCTCCGTATCGCCTCGTGTTCCCCCTTTTGGGGAATAAGAGGAGGATCCAAGGCTATGCTATCATCTACTGAATGGTGGGGAGTTGTATCTGACTCCTCCTCATCATCATCTCTATCTGTGTCATCCTCCTCGGCATTAGAATGATCTCCTATGGGTGGATCAGGATCTCCTACCTCCTCCGATCTAGATCCCTAATCCTCATCTCGGTCTCCATGTCTCCATGGACCTGGATGACCTGTCGGGTAATCTGGTGGAAAGATGGGCCCTGGGTATGTCCTCACAAACCATGAGAGATACCTGCGTTGTGCTCTGGGATTTGCAGAGTAATCAGTGACCACATCCTGATCGGACCCCTCTATATCTGTAATCTCGATATCATCTGTCATAGGTCTCGCTACTGCTCTGGGTCTAGGAAGGACTCGCGAGTGTCGAGTATAGATAGGTACATCAACTGGAACACACTGCTCTAGCCCAAACTGCCTCCGTACTCAGTCAAAGTAGAATGGGACTATGATATGTCAGTATTGTCCTCTCAGTAGGCGGTTCCTCTGTAAGCATGCTAGCTGCCTCTCCATTTCATCCCATCTGTGCATCCGCAGATATGGTCTCCATACTGTCACCTCAGCTGTCAATCTATCGAATGTCACTCTCCAATATAGTAAATCGCCAAATCTCCACTCGTTGGTAAGTGGATAGGCAAACACCCTAGGTTGCTCACTAGCCGCACTCATTGGATAGCCAACAGGCCTGGTGCATGTAAAGTGCTCAAATATCTACACCTATAGAAGTGTGCATGTCATCAAGCTACAACACTGTCCAAACACATACTCCTCGAGGTCATGATAGAGATGTGCAAGCATACTCCAACCCCAAGCATATACTCTCCTATGTCTCTCCATAGCCCTGATGCACCATGTGAGACCCCAATGCATGTGCGTACCTTGCCCATTAGGGCAGACGGCTAGTGCAATGATGGCAATCATAAGACGTCTCACAAGGGGCACCTCTCCTGTAGGATGTAAGAGCCAACTGATCATGATGCGACCTCTAGTCTCACTCAGCATGACCCTCCCTATGCAGTATACTTCCTCCCTCTGATAGTCCTCCGCTGACCGATCGGTCGCGTATGTCACGGTGGCTCCTCTGATAGGTAGGCGAATTATGCGGTACACACCCTCAAGTGTAACTGTCATCTCTCCTACTGGAAGATGGAATGTACATGTGTCAGGATCCCATTGCTCCATAAGTGCCATCAACATTGCAGGATGGAATCGAATGGCCGGCATGAGGATCGCATACCATAAACCCACTATCGATAACATATCCCTCTCTGCCTGAGTCAGCTGGGGAATCTGATCTCATAGACTATGAAGAATCTGCACCGCAGTGTGCTCTCTCATGTATGGGAGACACTGCAATGCAAAAACATCAGTGAAATCAGTACTCAATCATCTACGTGAAAAACAAAAACTATCGCCCCTTGCCAAAGTCCTGATTGGGACCATGGCGCCCTGAGAGGACCATGGCACCCTTTAGGGACCATGGCGCCCTGAGAGGACCATGGTGCCCTTCAGGGACCATGGTGCCCTGAGAGGACCATGGTGCCCCTCAGGGACCATGGCGCCCTGATAGGACCATGGCGCCCTGTGTGGGACCCAGGGTTAGATTCTAGGGCCCGCATTCGATCACAGAAACTCAAAGTCAATAGAAATGCAGAAAGTCAAAGTCAAATTTTAGTCAACTCACCTAGTCTAGTGGCTCGTCACTGATCACGGCCTATTGCACGATCTCCATCCTTGTGGGATGCTCTGGTCATCGTGAAGGCATGATGATGGCTATGTGGGCTCTGCTACAATGAACAATACTCAGAAATCAACAAAGTGACAAATGCAATAGTCACTTTCAAGGAATCATATTTTCGTTCCCTTACTCCCGGGATGTTCCAAAACGTGCTTTGATGAAGCCTCTTCAGTGAATATCTCTCATCAATAATCTCTCACACAATTTGTCGTAAGCAAACATGCTATCCTGTTTCACCTCCCTAATAAGCAAGCCGAAACAGGGGGGGCATATAGCTACTCGCAAATTTCATCACTTTCCTTAGTAAGCATTAGGTGATTTTGTGATCTAACGTGTGTTTTGTAGGGTGTGGTTTCTAACTGTGTACTGCAGATACCGCTGGGGGCTTCGTTCGACAGACTTATGGATATATCCTTTTTCAAATAATGTTTACTTTCCTGTACTTTAGCTTGCATATGCACGTAGTACTCATATGACCACTAAAGTGGGGGCTAAATGTAGCGTCATAAATTGTACGCACTTGCTAGGGTGGTACAATTTCACACCTAGTTTAGCACCCACCTTAGCGCATCTTGCACTTTGCATCGCATTTTTCCTTTAGTACTTAATTAATTAAATTAATTAGGTCTAAGGTTCTATTTCATCATCTTCCACATCATAAAGTTGGGCCCTCTCATTAAAGTGTGCCCTTTTTATTTTATTCCTCCAATACATCATTTAATCAAAAACCCTAATTAGGTCCTATTTTGAACTTGGGGGCTTGATTTCGGAGGTCAAAACATCTCGAAATCACCTATAACTTCGGGATTCTCCCTAAAATCATCATATCCGACGGCCCTAAAAATTTGGTGAGAAGTTGCCGGGACCATGGCACCCAGAGTGCACATGGTCTCGGACATTTTTCTCGAAATTTTAGGAGCACGATCCAATCATAAAATAAAGCTTAACCCCGAGAAATTGGTGGGAGATTCAATCTCTAGGTCAGCCAAAAGTTGAAATTAAGACCTAGGGTTTCATATATAAGAGCTCTCTTTCTTCATTAGAAAGGATGGGGATTTTTGGTTTCAAGGACTTTCTATGCAGCGAAAGAGCAGATCTTTGAAGACTTCAATAACATTCAACATCCATCCATCAAACATTCATCAATTCCATTCATCCATTTAGGGCTTTGAAGGCATCGAAGAGCAATAAGGGATCACCAACTGAAGATTGGCTTGTACCCCTCCCTTGGGGTTGGGTATGATTTCATGTCGTTTTCATGTCTTTGCATAAGTTTCATTATATCATTTGTATTCATGCTTTAGATCACTTTGCATCTTGATTTGGAGCATTTACATTATCATTTACAAGCAATTAGGGTTTACTTTCTAGGTTGCTCTAGTTTGCTTACTTGCATTTTAGGATCTTGCACACACACAAGGTCTGCACACACACTACTTTTACAATACAACTTGGCTATTCGTGGAGGTGGAAATCACCAAAGCGGGGGTTTGACTAAAGTAAAACCCTATATAGCCGCCTACCATACCTTTTCAGATATAAGTGCAGGTTTCGGGATTCGGATGACGCAGCAAGTTGCAGATCCGGGAGAAGCAGACCGAGACAGGACTTCACACCAAATTCCAAGCCAGAAAGCTAGGATAGGGCCGTGGGGTGCCATGGTCCTGCCAAGACAGGGGCGCTAGGTGCCCTGGTCCCTGGGACAGTGGCGCTGGGTGCCCTGGTCCCCCAGTCAGACAACAAGTTTTAGCATTTCCGATAGCTTTTCAGGTTGCAAAACAGCAGTTTCAGGAGTAGTTTCAGGGGCAGAATCAGGACAGTGGCGCCCGCGCCCTCGTCCGGGACAGTTTCACTCAGATTTTAACTCTGGGTATGCATCTACATTCTTGTCTTTTCCTTGTGTTTATAGCTTTCCATTGTTTAATCTCAATTCTGCAATCTTGTTATTAGTTCATACTTGCACTTTGGGGTTAGGAATTGAACTTGCATCATTTTATCTTTCAATTACAACAAAGGAATAGAAACCCTAGTAGGTAGCCCGTGACTCTCTCTTCCACAAAAAGAAGTAGCCAATTGTGTGATACCTCTAGGCTCTTTCGTATTCCACAATGTGTGTCAAAAGGTAGGATTAGGGCATGTTGGCCTAGTCTCGCTTTTTCCCCTACACACATATATGTAAAAAAAAGTTCATAAACAAAAAAATAACCATAAATATGCATCTTATCACTATTTTTTGTAATCAAACTATTAAACAACCACAATACTATTGACAAAACTAATAGGAACAACAATTCAATCATTTCAAATCATGTAAAAACAAAAAATTCACTTACTTCTATGTATCAAACAGTGATAGAAGTGCAGACATAGTTCAAGTGGGGCCTTCAACGACCTCAAAATATTCTTTTGAGGCCGTTGAGGCTCTTGGGCAACTAAAACTATTTCTACGTACCATGTATGTGCTACATTAATAACCGTGTGCGCGTTGTTAGCCCATAAAATGTTGGCAAGCCCAATGATATTTTTTTTCCCATTCTATTCTAAAAAGTAGCGTGTACACACTCCTAAGCCTAAAAAATGTTATGGTAGGGCAGAAAATAATGGGCTCAGTAGCCTGTACATGCTTACAAGTAATAAGTACCGCGTATGCACTCCTATGCCTTAAAAAAGTTATGGCATGATAGTGAACTAATAGGTTCAGTACCCCATATGTGCTATTTGTAGTAGAAAAAATGCGAATGAAAAGGGATGGAGGGAGAGAGAGAGAGAGAGAGAGAGAGAGAGAGAGAGAGAGAGAGAGAGAGAGAGAGAGAGAGAGAGAGAGAGAGAGAGAGAGAGAGAGGAGGGGGGTGGAAGAGAGGGAGGGAGAGGGAAGGGGGGGAGAGAGGGAGAGAAGGAGTGGGGGAGAGAGAGAGAGAGAGAGAGAGAGAGAGAGAGAGAGAGAGAGGGGAGGTAGGGAGAGAAGAAGAGGTATGGAGGAAGGGAGAGGGAGAGAGAGAGAGGGGGAGAGTAGGGGGGAGGGAGAGAGAAGGATGGGAGAGGGAGAGAGAAGTAGGTGGGAGGGAGGGAGAGAGGGAGATAATAAGGAGGGGGGAGGGAGAGGAAGAGAGAGAGAGAGAGAGAAAGAGAGAGAGAGAGGGAAGGAGGGGGAGGGAGAGGGAGAGAGGGAGAGAGATGGAGAGAGAGAGAGGGGGAGGGAGGGAAGAGAGAGAGAGAGAGGGAGAGAGGGGAGGGAGGGAAGAGAGAGAGAGAGAGAGGGGGGAGGGAGATGAAGCTCAAAGAGACCATAACGACACCATATGAAGTCCTAAGGGGTCGTTGGAGATCATATGACCCCTAATGACACCATATGGTGTCCTAAGGGGTCATAAGGTATCCTAAGGGTCATCGGACACCATACGGTGTCATATGGTGTCTTAAGGGGTCCTATGGTGTCTTAAGGGGTCACAGGACACCATATGACCTCTTAGGAAACAATATGACCTCTAATGACACCTAAGGGGTCATATGGTGGGCTAATAAAATGATATATTATTTAAAGTTATGAATAGAACATCATACAATAAAACATCAATAGTTTAGTTTTGATATAGCTAAGTTAGACCATTGTCAGCATAAGAGAGACTCCAAGCGAACAAACAATGAGGGTTCTCTAAAAAGAAAGTGTAAGAGCTTGACCTAAGCCTAAGAGTATCACCTTTCTAAAACATATCATTCTATTAAATTTGCAGGGTTATATGACTGATCTCGATTGTGACTATAGAAATTACACACTTCATTTCTTTCATGGGTATGTACCCTTCCAAGAATTTTGACAAGTGATAATCATCATATAGTACCACTGCCATGCTTACAACAAACTTTAATTTCTTTAGGTGATAGGCATTGTGTAACAACATGGGAACTCTCGCATACCCACCACTATCATTCTCTAGGACATCATCTGTGTTACTCTCCCTCTTTCTCTTCCTACCAGTTGTTTCCTTCTGAAAAACATATTATAGGTACTCTGACTCATCATTTTTCTTTGTTGACACTATTTTCCACATCTGCTTTGCTCATTAAAAACACATTCAAGAGGAATATCATTACAGGTTTCCTTGTTTGTCACGGTAATGCACCCGTGGTTTAATTTTAGACCCTTCTTCCTCCTATTCAATACATACACACAAATCCATCAGTAAATTTTCTTAGGAGAGCATACATGATGAACATAATTTAAACAAACTTAGTGTGTACATGCTATTTATAGTAAGAATAGCGTGTGCGTGCTATTTATATTAAACATTGCACGTACGCGCTGCTTATAGTAAACATAGCACGTACTTGCTACTTACAACATAAGTACTCGGTATGAGCTTTTGAATGTTTAGGCTTGGAAATAGGCTTGGATGACAAAGCTATGGTTTGGAAGTTTGATTTCCCTCCATTTCCTTCATTTTTGATGTGTTTTATTTTATCAACTTGGTTTATCGACTTTGTCATCATCAAGTTTACACTTCATCAAGTGGGTATTTCTAAAATTGCCACCATATTTTCACCCATCTTCTAAGATTTCTAACCATATAATTTTTTTTAAATTTGATTAACAATAACATATTATTATTGAATTTCTTTTACCAATGTCTCCATAGTTCTCACAAACATAGGTGCACCTTGTTTTTAATAACTTTTGATATACTCATCCAAATTAAAAAAACTTTATATATTATTGTAGTGCACTTGATTCTTTACAATTTAAAAATAAATAAATTGTATTTTGGATTTTTTTAGTGCAACTTATGCTTTGCACACGAACAGGTACCTAATTTTCAAGATGTGCTCGATTGGAAAAAACATAAAAAACAAAATACTCAACAAAAAATTACAAACAAATACACATCTTCTAGTGCTCACTCTTAACTATCTTTCGGCCAAAAGATTTGTCAAAATACTAAATCTAACTATGATTTTTTGATGGGCACGTCAAACACTATGTTATGCTTTTCAGAAAACATTAGGGTCTATTTTTTTGTACGCGAAGGATTTGATCCCCTTAATTTTATCCAATTTTGAAACAATTTAGTAGTTTGGAAACTATATTCAGAGTACTACAATATTTGTTCTTTGATTATCTTCATATCTTGAGTGGATGACTTTAAAATTTTGCCTCCAAGTTCAGGTTCACTTGATTTCAGAAAAAAGTGTTCACTTATACGCCCCCGTTTTACTACCATCTTTGTGCACTTACCCACATTTTAAAGGTTAAAGTGACAGTTAGACATATTATCTTTGACTTCTCTATAGCTAAGGAGGTTTGGAAGTTATTTGGGTTTATTATTCCTTAGCATATTAGCATACTTGATGTTGTATCTGCTTTTATTAAAAGACTTAAAAAAGACAATAGTCAGTTTTGGAATTTGCTTTCATGTGAAATTATTTGGTACATTTGGAGGATTAGAAATTTAGAGAAGTATCATGGGATAGAAAAGGGCCCTTACCGAGTCTTTTCGTAGACTCACATTCCATACTGTCTTCTCATAGGTCACAATGGTTATCAGACTCAACAAATAAAAATTTGACAGATTTCCTGAGGATGGACATACTAGGATTTTTATCTGTGAGCTCTCCCATGGATATACATGGGGAAGGTTAAGTGAAGAGATAAATCCCTTTGTCAACACCTTAGATGCACTCATGAAAGAGATAATAGGGAATGGAGTGATGAATCACCAATAGATGATTAGTAATCCCAGGAGGCTGGATGATCAGAGGCTAGCATGGATGGAAGGCCATCGACATAACCAAAGGGATCGTGATGTGTTATTTCGAGTTACCCCGATGTCCAAAAAAGACATCGGTAAAGCGTGTACCGATGGAACATACTTCATCGGGAAAGTGTTGCCTATCATTGTAATTCATTCCAAGCTATCCCTATACTTCATGGAAGAGTTGGTCGATTAAGTGGAACACGGATGACATCGGGAAGACCTATGAAGATGGAACAGACTATAATGGGAAGAGCTACGCCAAAGAAGAAAGTCATTGGGGAAATAATGCTCATCGCTATGACATCTAATGATCTAACTCGACTATCGATGGGAGTATCAGGTTGACTTACACCTATATAGCAAAAGATAAGTTATCAGCTAAGGATATCCTAATAAAGGAGAGTATAGTACCAAAATAAACAGGTGGCACCAAAAGGAGGTATACATCAGAGAGACACATTCCATCGAGTCGTTGCCATATCTAAATTCAAAACCAAAATAGTTATTTCTTATTTAATTCTTGTAGCAGGTACATCTATGGTTCACATGAGGCAATTTTATGAGAAACTCATCAATGCAAATTTATATGTAGATGCATTGGGCATATAAACTAAAATTGCCTAATCTGAGTGTCACACAAGCGAAAGATAATTTGCAGAGAGAATACATTGAGTTTCTAAAATCCACAATGAAGAAATGTGATTATAAAGATAGATGGTTAAAGAAGACTAAGACAGAGGATGTGCCTCCTATTAGAAGACTTAATGAAGATATGATTGAAAAAATGCAAGCCCCTGGCCCAAAGTCCAGAAAGTCGAAGCAACACCTGCCTTGAAGGGACCTGTTGGAAGATAGAAACAAAGAGGTCGGTGATGTTTGGACTAAGGTGAGGGGACATGAATTGTTCCTATTCCATTATCTAAGAAGAAACAAGTAAATGTCTCTTTGTAATCCTTGGATGACGAATTTGGGTAAGTTAACTATCCCAAATGTCTTTGTGAGCATAAGGTTGTTGGAGGTTCTGGTTAGAAATTACAATTATGTGAAGAGATACATTCAATTCCCAAATGATGATGCATTCATTAGGTTTTTCATGGGTACTGTGAATGAAGTTTTTAATTTAGATCCCAACCCCAACAAATCCTTGTCATTTATAAGTAAGCATTTCACAATTTTCAGCAAGCAAGAATTATAACTAGATAGAATTCAAGAACAATTGCCATCTTGAAAAGTCATTGGTTCTTTAAAATTCGCTATAGAAAAGCCTTTAACCAACATATTTAGGTTTCAGGTATAGGTTCACCCACCTTGGTTTAGCGAAGCCTAAAGTGCAGGGGAATTTGATCTAGCGACCATTCCCATTTGTTGGCCTTTTATTTAAAGTATTCATTTACAAGCAAGCAATTAAAAGTTTTCAGTAATTATTTAATTGAAGTGACAATCTCAGGAATCATTTTCCCTCTAATGCACATAAACCTTGGAAACATTTAATTCTAATTAGGCATACTTGACAACAATGGGATTAATACCCATCAAAAGTCTCTTCTCAATCTTCAAAACACCCTTACAAGACAACAACTTAATAGACACCAACCATACTTTGAGGAAGACAAACATGACAAAGGCTTCCCTTACCTTGTAATGAAGCCAATCTCTTCGGTCAATTTCTTGATATCATTGTTATAGACTTATCCTCCAATTTAGAGAAAGATCCAATGGTTCAAATGAAAGTTATGATAATGTTGGTATTTTGGTATGGTTTTGTCATTGATGTCAACACCTACTAAACACTTATCAACTCTGGCACTTTGGAGAATCAGCAACATTCACCAGCAAGCAAGTGAATTATGCACAATCACTGGTATCTAGTACACCAGCAGGATATAATTATCACCGACGCTTGGAATGATATGGAAAACACTTGGTTATGTCGAAGACATCATGTGCACACCTTGTCTTGGAGTTTTGTTTATTGGTATATTCGTATTTGGATATTTGCTATTACCAACAAATAGGTCCAGGTTACATTGGCAGGTTTATCTTTTCCAGATTAGCACGGCATGGTATGAAGATGATTTATTATTGTTGTAAATGCATCAAGCTGACATGTTGAATCGGTTATTGCATTGGATATTGTTTTGTTTGTAAAATGATTTTATTGTAATATATCTTGTAGAGCCGACCTACTAAAATTGGTCTTAGGGTATAGTATAAATGTAAGATCTTATTTGTAAGATCAAATGTGGAATGTGAAAAAGGATTGTGTGAAGGTATACGCAAGAATAAGCAGAGCTATACATGGAAACTTCATTTGAAGATCGAAGGAGGGTTTTTGTGAACACAATCAAAACTACACCGGTACTGAATCCAACATATGAAGATGCTATTTTGAGTAGTACATTCTTATTGGATTTAACCATCCAATTGTAGTCAGTGTGACTCATATTTTGTGATTGAGCAGTGAGCTCTAGGCACTTTGCCTTTTTGCATGTGTAGACCCCATTTGTATACACTTACTATCTGCAGTAGTATCGTCTGATTGTGGGTAAGGTTTCCCACCATGGTTTTTCCCCTTACAGGGTTTCCACATACAAATATTGGTGTTATGTGTTGTGGATGACTTTGTCTTTTTGTTTCATGCATTAATCCTTACCGGTATTGCAATTAATTGTTAAAACTATTTACCGACATATTAGACTGGTTTACCGCTATTAAGGTTTAAGTTGGTTTAATTATTTTTGGTTTGAATTTATCAGACAACTGATTCAACCCCCCCCCTCTCAGTTGTCTTTGGGACCTAACAATTGGTATCAGAGCCTAGTCCTCTTTTGCAGAAGTTTAACAGCTTGAGGAGATCCAATGTCTACTAACTATTTCAGGAAGGATAGTCCTAAACTTGATGGAACCAACTATGGCATATGGAAGATCAGAATGGAGACACATCTAAATTGCATTGGAAAGGACATCTAGGATGTTACAAACAATGGTTATACTACTCCTACTCAGAGTTAGCCCAATCCACCTAACTTGACTAAAGATGAAGAAAATGATTGCAAAGCAAGAGAAGCACTTTTGAGTGCATTATCTGATCAACAAATCATGGAACTATTAGATAGGTCTACTGCTAAATATATTTGAGATCATTTAGAAACATTGAGTGAAGAAGATTCCACAGTCAAAATTGCAAAACTTGAAAGCTTCCGGGTCAGATATGAACATCTGAAAATGGAAGAAGATGAAAGGATTTCTGCTTTTATGGAAAGAGCAAATGAGATTGTTTTGGGTATTAAATGTTGTGGAGGAACCTTAAGTGATGATGAAATTATTTCAAAAGTTTTAAGAGGATTTCCACTAGCATATAAAATGAAAGTCACTACTATAAATGAGTTAAGAACAATGCCTAATACATAAGTAACTAGGGATACATTGATTGGAAAACTTTCAGCTTTTGAAATTGAAGAATTTGGTCCTGTTGCTACTATAAAGACAGATTTAGTCTTTAAAGCATCAACATCATTTTTCACCATCATTTGATAAATCAGATTGGAAAGCCTTTTATGCAAGAGAACTTGAAGAAAGTAGGAAACAAAATGAAGAACTTGAAGAACTTGAAGCACTATTTCCAAGGAAAATACCTAAAGGTCCAGTTGGAAGTAAGTATGAAGGTAAAGCACCCTTTAAATGTTTTAACTGCAATAAGATTGGTCATATGGCTTCAAGATGCCCTAATAGACATGCTAGACTAAGAGAAGAAGCTAGAAGAACATACAAGCCTAACCCTGAATATCAAAGATATAGATTTAAGAAGAATAAAGACAAATCTTGTTACATTCCTGATGAAGGAATAACTGATGATTCTGATGAGGATCCGACAGACAATGGATGGGTTTTTTTTGTTATAATAGAAGATCAACTGCCACCTACTGCTCAATTGGTAGAATAGACCTTGGCAGCTAAAGTTGAAGTAAAGGATGAGTCTCTTATGCCATAGCCAAGTTAGAGCTAGTTTCAAAAGTATTCCAGAAAAATCCAATAATGCTCTTGATTTAATTCATACTAATTTATGTGGTCCAACTAGAACTAAAAGCTTACAAGGTGATAGATATTTCATGCTAATCATTGATGACTATTCTAGAATGTGTTGGGTTACTTTTCTCAGAGAAAAATCAAAAGCACTTGGAAAGTTCAAACTGTTCAAAGCTATGGTAGAAAATGAAACCGATAAGAAAATCAAATGTATAAGATCAGATCAAGGAAGAGAATTTACATCTAAGGAATTTAATATATTTTGTGAAGTAAATAGAATCAGAAGACAACTATCGGCACCTCGGACACCATAGCAGAATGGAGTTATTGAAAGGGAAAACAAAACTATCTTGGATGCATCAAGAAGTATGTTATCAGAAGCAAACCTACCACATGTGTATTGGAGAGAGGTAGTCAGTACAACCATCTATACATTCAACAAAGTTCACATCAAAGGTGAAACCGGTAAGACCCCTCATGAACTATGGTTTGGTATTACTCCTACTCTTAAATATTTTAGAATTTTTGGAAGTAAATGCTATATCAGAAGAGATGAGTATATTGGCAAATTTGATCCTAGAAGTGATGAAGGAATATTTATTGGTTATTTAACTAAGAGCAAGGCATATAGATGTTTTAACAAAAGATTGCAAAAAATTGTTGAAAGTACAAATGTAAAGATTGATGAACAATTTAGAGGAACTTCAAGGTATATAGACTCTGAACCGGCAACTAAATTTTTGACAAATGAACCTACACTAAATCCACCAGTACAGAATGAAGATCCAGTTACCCCAGTACCTGAGGAACAATAGCAAACAAAGACACCCCGGTATGTAAGACTGAATCATTCTAAAGATCAGATAATTGGAAACAAGTATAAAGGAGTTATGACAAGAGGAAGATTGGAAAATGAATTGGTATGTCTTATTTCTCAAATTGAACCATCATCAGTTAATGAGGCAGGTGAAGATAAATATTGGATTAAAGCTATGGAAGAAGAATTGGAACAAATTGAGAAGAATAACACTTGGACATTAGTTCCCCAGCTTAAAGATAAAAATGTAATTGGAACCAAATGGGTATTTAGAAACAAACTTAATGAAGATGGTAAGGTTATCAAAAATAAAGCAAGAGTAGTGTGTAAGGGATATTCTCAGAAAGAAGGAATTGATTACAATGAAACCTTTGCACTAGTAGCTAGAATTGAGGTAGTCAGATTATTTTTGGCTTTTGCAGCACATAAGAACTACAAAGTATATCAAATGGATATTAAATGTGCATTTTTGAATGGAGATCTTGAAGAAGAAGTTTACATTGAACAACCTGATGGATTTTCTTTGACAGATAACAAAGATATGGTTTGCAAGTTAAGAAAAGCTTTGTATGGATTGAAGCAAGCTCCAAGAGCTTGGTATGCAAGATTAGATAAGTATCTTTTGAAGATTGGTTTTTCTAAAGGTAATGCAGACAATAATTTATATTATAAAGTGACTAATGATGACATCTTGGTTATAGAAGTTTTTATTGATGATATAATCTTTGGAGGAGAAGATGGATTATGTAAAGAATTTTCTATTAAAATGCAGCAAGAATTTGAAATGTCTATGATTGGAGAAATAATTTTTTTTAGGATTGTAGATTTCACAGATTGATAAAGGTATATTCTTGAGTCAATCCAAGTACTTAAAAGAGCTACTAAAGAAATTTGGGATGGAGAAATCTAAACTGGTAAGCACACCTATGACTACAAATGACAAATTATCACTAAGGGATAAATCTACACCTGTTAATCCAACTAGATACAAATATATGATAGGAGGTTTACTGTATTTGACACAAACCAGACCTGATATTATGAATGCAGTATGAATTGTTTCAAGATTTTAGAGTAATCCTAGAGAAAATCATGAATCAGTAGTAAAAAGGATTTTTTGGTACATACAAGTCACTATAAATCTTGGATTATGGTATCCTAGAGATGAAAACTTTGAATTATGTGCATACACAAATGCAAATTGGGCAGGAGATGTGGATGATAGAAAAAGCACCACCGGCGGAGCATTCTTTCTTGGAAACAAACTAGTTTCTTGGTTGAGTAAGAAACAAAGTTGTACATCTTTATCAACAACAGAATCGGAATATGTTGTAGCAGCAACTAACTGTACACAGGTACTATGGCTTAAGAAAATGTTGAAAGACATAAAGGTAAAATGCAAGGAACCTATTACTATCTATTATGATAACACTGCAACAATTGATATATCTAAGAATCTGGTATTACATTCTAAAACCAAACATGTTTCTATCAAACTGAATTTTCTTAGGGAAAATATTGAAGCAAAGGAAATAAAACTAGTTTATGTGAATACTAAAGAGCAGATTGCAGATATCTTTACTAAACCTCTGACTAAGGAGACTTTTGAATATCTCAGAGACCAGCTTGGGGTCATACCCCCATCGGTAGACACTTAGAGAATTGATATTTGTCATCAACCAACAAAATTAACAGAGAAATATTTTTACTTCGGCTTTGATGACGAAGCTACTTCTCAGGGGGAGTAGTTGGTATACTAAATTGGTTGGTATTTTGTATATGAACTTGGTTTTGTAATCTTTGGCATTTGATGTCAAAAGGGGATAGATTGGTATGCAAAAACACAAGGAAAACACATGTTTCTCCCAGGGGGAGAGATTGTTATTTGGGAGAGATTATTACTCTTTGTATCTGTATTTTGTTTTCTGGTTATGATCTCTTTTTGGGAGATTGTTGGTTTTTGGTATTTGGCATTTCGGTTTTGGCACTTTGATGGTTTTTCCATCTTGTGTTGCCATCAATGCCAAAGGGGGAGATTGTTGGTATTTTGGTATGGTTTTTTCATTAATGTCAACACCTAATAAACACTTATCAACTCTGGCACTTCAGAGAATCAACAACATTCACCAGCAAGCAAGTGACTTATGCACAGTCATCGGTATCTGGTACACCAACAGGATATAATGATCACCAACACTTGGAATGATATGGAAAACACTTGGTTATGTTGAAGACATCGTGTGGACACCTTGTCTTGGAGTTTTGTTTATTGGTATATTTGTATTTGCATATTTGCTGTTACCGGCAAATAGGTCCAAGTTACACCGACAGGTTTATCTTTTCTAGATCAGCACGACATGTTATGAAGATGATTTATTATTGTTGTAAATGCATCAAGCCGACATGTTGAATCGATTATTGCATTGGATATTGTTTTGTTTGTAAAATGATTTTATTGTAATATATCTTTTAGAGCCGACCTACTAAAATTGGTCTTAGGGTATGGTATAAATGTAAGATCTTATTTGTAAGATCGAATGTGAAATGTGAAAATAGGATTGTGTGAAGGTATATGCGAGAATAAGTAGAGCTATACACGCAAACATCATTTGAAGATTGAAGGAGGTTTTTTGTGAAGACAATCAGAACTACACCGGTACTGAATCTAGCATATGAAGATGCTATTTTGAGCAGTACATTCTTATTGGATTTAACCATCCAATTGTAGTCACTGTGACTCCTATTTTGTGATTGAGTAGTGAGCTCTAGGCTCTTGGCCTTTCTGCATGTGCAAACCCCATTTGTATACACTTACTATCTGCAGTAGTATCATCTAATTGTGGGTAAGGTTTCCCACCATGATTATTCCCCTTACAAGGTTTCCACGTACAAATAATGGTGTTATGTGTTGTGAATGACTTTGTCTTTTTGTTTCATGCATTAATCCTTATCGGTATTGCAATTAATTGTTAAAATTGTCTACCGGCATATTAGACTGGTTTATCGGTATTAAGCTTTAAGTTGGTTTAATTTTTTTTGGTTTGAATTTATTAGACAACTGATTCACCCCCCCTCTCAGTTGTCTCTGGGACCTAACAGATAATTCTTCGAAAACTGCTATGGCATACAAGAAAGACAATATTAAGATGAACCATACAAGATACACATTATGAAGAAAACTAGTCAAAATTCTTGATAACATCAAATGAAATATACTATTTGATTAGATTCTACTTTCTCTTAAAGTTCTATACAATATCCAGATTTCTATTAATCCATAACAAAATATGCAACTAATAAATAAAATGAGATAAATTATTCATATTTCAAGGCTCCAACTCAAAACGATACTACATGATAGAACCAATATCCATTAGGACTCTTTTCACCTTGTGTCATATGAACTAGCGAAGAAAATGACCTAGATGTATATTGTGAAGATGCAGAACAAGATATAGATGATATGGATGAGGAAGCACAAGAAATGGCAGTTGAACGTGTCAAAAAATATCCCCATGTGTTAAAGGCCCTTGATATTGATGAATATTCTAGAAGTGTGGAACAATGGACATCCAATAAAAGGTGGGAAACTCTTTCTAACATAAAGATTAAATCGACAATATGAATATAAACAACAAAAATTAATTTTCTACAATTCATGGGTTAAACTCTATTTTAGTTGCTCTTTATATCTCTATGCTATGGAAATCCCCTTAAGTTTTTTAAAAAATAAGTTTTTGTCTCTTTTCCTACAATTTGTTATGTTTTTTTTCAATCTGATTTTTTTCCGAATTTTTTCCCAATTTTTTCAAAAAATCTTATACTTTTGGTTTGCTGATTTTTCCCGAAATGATTTTTTCTACTATGATATAAAGAGCCATCCCAAGATGAGGAATTTTATCTACTAACTAGAGAAATTGAAGAGACCCTTTTAGTGGGGAAAATTGTACAAGTAACTGCCCGTAGAGTCCTAAATAATCATATAAAAGTAGCAAAAATCGTTAATTTTTTACAATTCATGGGCTAAACTCTATTTTCGTTGCTCTTCATATCTCTATGCTATGGAAATTACCTTAATTTTTTTAAAAAACATAGTTTTTCTCTTTTTCTATAATTTTTTTATGTTTTTTTTTAAATCTGATTTTTTTTTGGTTTTTTGTCGATTTTTTACCAATTTTTTTCTGTCAAGAAGCTTCTGGGAACCATGTTATGGATCCATGGGATGATACTAGAATTCATCCAGAGGCATATGAACTAGCCAAGAAGATGGCTAAGGATGTATACTGTGAAGATGCAGGACAGGATATAGCTGATATGGATGAGGAAACACAAGAAATGATAGTTGAACATGTCAAAAAATATCCCCATGTGTTAAAGGCCCTTGATATTGATGAATATGATATAAGTGTGGAAAAACGAACATCCAATAAAAAGTGGGAAACTCTTGCTGACATAAAGATTGAATCCACAACATGAATATAAACAACAAAAATTAATTTTCTACAATTCATGGGTTAAACTCTATTTTAGTTTCTCTTTATATCTCTATGCTATGGAAATGCCCTTAAGTTTTTTTTTAGAAAAAAATTGTCTCTTTTTCTACAATTTGTTATATTTTTTTTAAATCTTTTTTAAAAAAAAATTTCCCCGATTTTTTCCCCAAACGATTTTTTCTACTATGATATAAAGAGCCATCCCAAGATGAGGAATTTTATTTGCTAACTAGATAAAATGAAGAGACCCTTTTAGTGGGGAAAATTGTAAAAGCAACTATCCGTAGAGTCCTAAATAATCGTATAAAAGCTACAAAAATCATTAATTTTCTATAATTCATGGGTTAAACTTTGTTTTAGTTTCTCTTTATATCTCTATGCTATGGAATCGCCCTTAAGTTTTTTTAAAAAATAGTTTTTGTTTCTTTTTCTACAATTTTTAATGTTTTTTTTAAATCTAATTTTTTTTTCGATTTTTTGCTGATTTTTTCTAGGCAAGCAACTTCTAGGAACCATGTTATGGATCCATTGGATTATACTAGAATTCATCCAAAGTCATATGAACTAGCCAGGAAAATGGTCGAGGATGTATACTATGAATATGCAAGATAAGATATAGATGATATGGATGAGCAAACACAACAAATGGTAGTTGAACATGTGAAAAAATATCCCAATGTGTTAAAGGCATTTAATATTAATGAATATGCTAGAAGTTTGGAATAACAGACATCCAATAAAAGCGGGAAACTCTTGCTAACATAAAGATTGAATCGACAATATGAATATAAACAACAAAAATTAATTTTCTACGATTCATGGGTTAAAATCTATTTAGTTGCTCTTTATATCTCTATGCTATGGAAATGTCCTTAAGTTTTTTTAAAATATAGTTTTTGTCTCTTTTTCTACAATTTGTTATGTTTTTGTTAAATCTGATTTTTTGCCAATTTTTTCAAAAAATCTCATACTTTTGGTTTGCTGATTTTTCCCTAAACTATTTTTGCTACTATGATATAAAGAACCATCCTAGGATGAGGAATTTCATTTGCTAATTGGATAAAATTAAGAGACCCTTTCAGTGGAGAAAATTGTACAGCCAATTGCCTATAGAGTCCTAAATAATCGTATAAAAGTTGCTTCCATACAAAGGGTTATTTTGAGGGCTGAAAGGGTTTACAATCGCAAAGAATTGTCGAACAGGTAATGGTTCCAGTAACCAACCAAGTTGGTGTTGACATAAACCTAACAGCACCACATGAATGGATGTTTCTCCTCTATAATTTGTAGCTGGCCTTGGACCTAGAAAAGTTGCTTCCATACAAAGGGCTATTTTGAGGGCTAAAAGGGTTTACAGTCGCATAGAATTTTCACCCCTCCTAAGAAGTGACTTGAATTTATAATTGGCAACCGTAGAATGGAGAGGTTAAGGAGGTTGAGGATCCATATTTTGCTAAAGTGGATACCATTAAACAAAGTGAACAAGAGAATGCAAGGAAACCAAAGGAACTTGCAAAAAAATCTTGATGACAAGAACAAAAGGACCAACCTCTTGTATAGTTGTTGTTGAGCATCTATCTGCAGCAATTGTGCCCTAATAATTGCCCTAATTTTAATTTTTACTCATTATTAATGTATTTAATCTTATTTTGTGGACGTTTTATGGGTATGTGGCTCGAGGAATTGAGGATTAACATCAGAAACAACCAAGGGGAGGAGAAACCTATTCAATTATGGACTTCTATTTGGGATTCTCGTTACACAAGATCAAATTGTAACTGAATCAAGACCTAAATATTTTGATGACAGAAAGATAGTGAATCATAACTGGGGCGATTGATATGTCCAGCGACTTGTCTTTATAACTGGAGCCACAAAATGGAGAGGTTAAGGAGGTTGATGATCCATATTTTGCTAAAGCCGATACCATTAAACAAAGTGAATAAGAGAATGCAAGGAAAGAAAAGGAACTTACAAAAAAATATTGATGAAAAAAATGAAAAGACCAACCTCGTGTACAGTACATAACATGAAGCATAGGTGGTAAGAGGTAGTAACAATAATGGTGACGACCGTTGTGTCAATGGCACCACTGTCTGCTGCTGCAATTTTCTTCAATTTGAATTTGGTGAATAAAAGTAGAGTGAATTCCCTAAGGTTTAGGGTTTCTAGCTCCAATGGGTTGCTTCTCATGTGTGGCGAATTTGCAAGGAAGAGGTTCCACGCTCGATTCTCAATAGGGACTCATGAGAAAGAGAAAGAGAGGATTGTGAATGAGAAAATGTTTCTTGCCACTGCCACTGGCGAATTCTTCATCAACATCTATCAGTACCAATTGTGGCCGCTTCCTCCCAATTTTTACACCTTGAGCCCACGTATAATGATGGTGTGCAATTACTTTTTTTTTAAATACCATGTGTTCGTCGAAATTCTGGCATGAAATACGAAATCTGCATTATTGGTAAAAGTCAACCTGATGGTGACACAACTAGAGCCATATGATCAGGATATAATACATCGATTTAGTCCATCGGCATAACCCACACTAGTGACAATGGAGAAAGCTTGTATTGTCGATAGCTGATGATGCTATCAGTAAGACTTTTCTCAATGGACATTGGCAAAAGTAAAAAGAATTGGCAAAGGTTAAGATGATATAAGGTCAAAGCTTATGTTGAGGAGACATAATGTATCAGGAGGAGCTACGTCAAGGGAAAAGACATCAGGGAAATAATGCCCATCACCTAAACACATTTTAAGCTATCCTGATGGCCAATGAGACTAGCAGAATAAATCGCACCGATTAGTAGGAAGAGAGGTCATCGGCTTATGTTATCCCAATATGTAAGAAAAAATCAAGAGGCTGTGAAAATCATCGAATCAACATATGCCAATAAATAGGTAAAATCTATGTTTGCCAAAATACCGAGGTGAAATTTCAAGATGTATGAAGTCTAATGAACATGGGGTATGATAAGTTCTAATACTTAATATAAGTACAAATCCAATAGCCAACAAGATGAGAGAGGGGGGGGTGAATCATACAAACTTAATCATCCATAAAAACATCAGATTCAACCTCGGTAACATATACTTCAGTAATATAACCAAAATTGTTAAACATGCAAACTAAAAAGCATATAAACATCACAAATCTCATAACACCAAATTTAATGTGGAAACCCAAATAGGGAAAAACCACTGTGGGATTTTGGACCCACTAAGAAATATACTCTTCTAGAGTATGCTCGGTTAAAACTAAATCCTGTTAAAGATTACAAACACATTGCTAGATGTGACCCGGTTAAGGGATTTCCCTCAGATCTATTAGGATCTTCACCTTGTTAGAAGTGACCTTGTTAAAGGATTTCAAACACTCAATTAGAATGTCACCTTGCTAGAGGGTTTTACATATAAGACTGTTAAGTCCACTCAGTTAAGAGATTTTCTGTCACTTTCACAAAATAACAATAATAAAAATCTATCTGCAACTTCACATCTAAAATGCTAAAGCAGATTCCTATTTGATCAATACAATCTAGACATAGAACTAATCTTGTCTATCTGCTGGGCTTCTATACTCTGTTATTCAAATAGGTGTTCAAGCTTCTGTGCTCGGTAATCACTATGTAGCATCCCTGTGCATACACTTGCTCGCATACATTGTTTATCAATAGTTTCCTATTTATAAACAATTAGATAATCGCTTAATCTCCTTGATCACATTTCCCATGATCAATCATAGCCATCAGATCTTCAATCTTGTCTAGTTTCACTGTATCCTTCGATCTAAAAATGTTTTACCCTACCTTGGAACTTGTGCTAGGGTATTGCAGTTCAATCTGAGCTGTAGATCTTCATGCCGACTTTCCTTTGTCTTAGATTTGTTAACAAACTTCATGCATGGCTCACCAATCATTTAATCCACTCTAGCTCATTAGCTTCTTTCATTAAATACAACATGTAAACATTTAATGCATTATGTTATAGCTTGGTTACAACTCGGTAACAACTCGGTGAATACTAAACTTCACTCGATAGACATTCTGCCTTCATTAACCGATAGCGATAACCTTAGGGTTTACCGACTAGGTTCCTTAGGGTTTACTGACTAGGTTCTTTGGTTGATAACATAGTATAGTATTAACCTTTACAATTTACAACATATGTATGATGTTAAAACAATCTAAAACATCATCATCTCATCATTGTCTGACTTAGTATTAGTTGCCCATTGAATACCTTATTCATCCCCTTATTCATCATATTCTTCCCTATGTCTTTTACCAACTTCTTTATAATCTTCATATCATACTTCTGAAGATATGGCAACATCATACTGAATTAGAAAATCAATTTCTTGACATCAATGACAAAATAATAATATCAAGATAGTAAACATCTTTAATCAGTTATGTCCATAATCATCAACAACCTTCTCAATATCTCTCATTGAAATGCCAACAATCTTTCATTGTCTGTTATAATGCTATATTTCCAACAATCTCCCCCTTTGGCATTGATGGAAAAACCAATTGATTTGACCTTAAAAGATTCGGATTGCTATGATTTTGAAATGCTGAAATGCTCTCCCCCATACATTAGACTTCTCCTTATTTCTTCAATCTTCTTCCCAATCTGTAGTCTACTCAGTTTTCTCTTAGTCTTCTCCCCTGATAGGTCTTCTCCCCCTTTGTAGGTCTTCTCCCCCTTTGACAACAATGCCAAAAAGTAAAGAACTAAAACATAAATTCTTTCTGTAAGAAGTGATTTTCTGCTATTGCATATCAATTGAGTCTCGGTCAGAGCATTTGTCTTCAATTCTTGTTCCATGTATAACTCTTGTATTAATTCCTGTACACTTTTAGAAAACATCCTAAAGTGTATAACTCAACATCAACTCCCAAAAGATATTCAATAGAGTCATTGGATTGATGCTTTCACCGAACTTGGTCAGTGAGTAGAAGATAGGGGTAGGACCCCTAACTTACTTCTGAGATATTCAAAGGTGTCCTTTAGTAGTGGTTTGGTGAAGATATCTGTTATTTGCTCCTTTGTGCTAACATACTCCAACACCACTTTCTTCTTTTGAGCTTATTCTCTAAGATAATGATATTTGATAGATATGTGCTTTGTCTTAGAGTGCATAATAGGGTTCTTTGAAATATTAATGGCACTAGTATTGTCACAGAATATAGTTACTAGCTCGGTAACTTTTTCATTTATACCTTCCAATAATTGTTTGATCCATGCAATGTTGGTACAATTCAATGCTGCAACAACATATTTAGCTTCTGCTGTTGACTATGAAACACATCCTTGTTTCTTGCTAAGCCAACTCACTAGTCTTTCTCCTAAAAAGAAAGCTCCTCCACTTGTGCTTTTTCTATCATCAATGTTGCCTGCCCAATCAGCATCAGTATAAACTTTTAAATCAAAATCATTTCCTTTCTAATATACTAAGCCATAATTCTTAGTGTCGTTCAAGTATCTAAAAATTCTCTTGATTGCTGTCATGTGTGTTTCCTTGGGATCTGCAGAAAATATTGCAACTATACCTACTGCATGTGCTATATCTGATCTACTGTGAACAACATATTGCAGCTTTCCAATCATAGATTGGTAAAGTGTCTCATCAACAGATGCAGATTCATCATTCTTTGACAATTTACACTTGGTAGTCATAGAAGTACTTACTGGTTTTGAATCCTCCATTCCAAATTTCTTCAAGATTTGTTTTATGTACTTTGATTGAGTAATGAAAATCTCATTTTTCATTTGCAGTATCTATAAACCTATAAAATACTTTATCTCACCGATTAATGACATCTCAAATTCTTTGCTCATTTCATTTCCAAAGTTTTTGCATAAAGATTCATTTCCACAAAATATAATACCATCAACAAATATGGCTGAGATCAGTATTCCATTTTCATCATTCTTCATGTACATGTTGTTGTTCTCACTTGTCCTTATGAAACCAATCTTAATCAAATAAGAGTGCAATCTTTCATACCATGCTCTAGGTGCTTGTTTCAAACCGTATAAAGCTTTGTTCAATTTACATACCTGATCTTTATTATTGTCTTCAACAAATCCTTCAGGTTGTTCAATAAAAACTTCTTCTTCTAATATTCCATTCAGAAATGCAGATTTGACATCCATTTGATATACCTTGAAGTTTTTGAAAGCAACATAGGCCAACAATGTTCTTACTCCTTCAAGTCTAGCAACAGGTGCAAAAGTTTCACCATAATCAATTCCTTCTTCTTGAGCATAACCTTTGCAAACTAGTCTTTCCTTGTTTCGAATGACCTCTCCTTTTTCATTTAGTTTGTTTCTGAAAATCCACTTTATACCGATTACATTTTTGTCCTTTGGTCTTGGGATTAGTGTCCATGTGTCATTCTTCTTGATTTGATCAATCTCTTCTATCATAGCATTTATCCAATCTTCACTGTCAAATGCCTCTTTCACTATTCTTGGTTCAAATTTAGATATCAAACATGTGTTCTGTCTCAGTTTGTTCCTTGTCATCACTGGATCATCCTTATCTCCTATAATTTGACTTGGTGCATGATGTCTTCTAACATACTTGGCTAATACAGGCTTGGTAGGCTCTGTATGATCTTCTTCATCACTCGGTAACTGGATATTCTCTTCATTTTCTTCAACAGTCTGCTTGGTAGGACTTCTCAGTTGAACATAGACAAATTCATCATAGTCTTCTGGTTCCTTGGAATTTCCTTCATCATTTCTTTCTGCAAATTCATCAGTTTTCACATTTGCACTTTATACTATTTTTTTAGATGATTTGATCAGACATTTAAATGCTTTTCTTCTAGAAGAATAACCTAGAAATGTTCCTTCTTCACTTTTCTTATCAAATTTGCCATTTCTATCATCTTTGTGAATATAACATCTACTGCCAAAGATTTTAAAATAACTAACATTAGGTTTCTTATCATACCAGATTTCATATGGTGTCTTCAAAGTACCTTTCTTCAATTGAACTCGGTTCAAGGTGTAAATTATAGTGCTTATTGCTTATCTCCAAAATGTTTGTGGCACCTTCTTTTTAATCATCAGTGTTCTAGCACAATCCACAATAGATCTGTTTCTTCTCTCAACTATTCCATTCTGCTGTAGAGTTCTTTGTGCAGAGACTTGTCTTTTAATACCGTGATCATTGCAGTATAAATTGAACTCATCAGATGTGAACTCTCCTCCTCTATCTGATCTAAGACATTTCAACTGTCTTCCTATTTCATTTTCAACTCTTGCCTTGTACCATTTAAACATTTGAAAGGCTTCTGATTTTTCTTTTAAAAACATTACTGGCATCATCCTTGAATAGTCTTCCACAAATAATATGAAATATTTATCACCATAATAACTTTGAACTTTCATAGGACCACAAAGATCAGCGTGCACTAGATCTAAAATTCCCTTAGAAGTGTAAGACTTACTTGTAAATCTTGATCTTGTCATCTTACACATCTGGCATCCTCGACATATAGCATTCTCAGGTTTTTCAAGACTTGATAGACCTCTTACTCGGTGCTTCTTACTTATTTTGATCAGATTATCAAAATTTACATGACAAAACCTTTTATGCCATAACCAGGTATCATCAATCTTTGCATACAAACACTTATTCTGAGTTGAGTCAAGGTGAAATGTGTTACCTTTTGTTTGTGTCCTAGTAGCAGCTAACTTTCCATGCTTGTCATGAACTTTGATGATTCCATTCTAAAATTCTATTTGGTAACCTATGTTGTTTAGTTGTGCTACACTCAACAACTTGTATTTCAAACCTTCAACCCAATAAACATCATTACATCTTGCATTATCAAGAAGTGTTATAGAACCTTTACTCTTACTGGACATGGTGCATCATTACCAAACCTGACATAGCCTCCATCATAATCTTCTAATATAACAAACTTGTGTTTATCTCCTATCATATGATGTGAACATCCACTATCTATAATCCAAGAATCATTAGTGCTTATGTGAGATATTGGGGCTTTTTCTTCATACCTTTCCTCATCTGATCCATCTTTGATAGCCACATAAACTACTTGCTCTGTATCTGTATCATCTGATTTATCACCATTGGATTCCTCATCACCTATTAAGCATGTCTTTTTATCTCTTCTTCTGAAGTATCGGTGTCCTCTATGATAGTTATCTTTCTGACTATCATCTCGGTAATCTCTCTTTTCACTAGATTCTTTGTCAAGACAGTTAGAAGCCATATGTCCTATCTTATCATAATTGAAACATTTCAAAGGTAGCTTTCCTTTATACTTACCTTTGCCTCTTGGTAACCTTTTGGCTAATAGTGCTTCAAACTCTTCTTGCTTTCTGATTTCCTCATACAATTTGTGTACTACCTCCATGTTCTTATGAAATCTTTCACTTGCTCCACTATGATCTCCTTCGGAATATTTATACTTTCTTTCATTGAAATCATTAGATTCATCAAGATGAAAAGAACTAAAAGCATATTCAACTTTATTTACTGAAGATCCATTGTTATCAAAGTTACTTAACTCAAATGCATGTAACTTATCGATAGTAGCATCTAAAGAAACTGGCATATTAGGTATAGACCTCAATTCATTTATTGCAGAGACTCGGATTGCATAAGCTGGTAGAAGGGTTCTTAACAACTTACTTGTTATATCCTTTTCTTCAATAGTTCCACCTGCTCCTTTGATTTGATTGACAATCTCCTTTAGTCTTGTACTGTACTGAGTTATGTTCTCACCTTCATTCATCCTCATATATTCAAGTTGTCCTCTTAGACTATCTACTTTTTCTCTTTGAACATGTTCATCTCCTCCATATATTGATATGAGCTTATCCCACATTGTCTTTGCATCATTGCAGCCTTCTAGATCATTAAACTTCGAGTCGGTCAATGCAGATGTTATTTCAATCATTGCTTGAATATGTTCTTGCTTTGCCTTTATCTTTTCCATAGTTAATGGATAGGTGCTCGGTGGAGTGAAATCATTCTTCAGATAATATATAGCATATTCTCCAACTCCTGATAGATGTAGCTTAATCCTTTTCTGCCATGTAGAGAAACTTGACTTGTTCAGCTTTGGTGCATCCCTCTTATACATCTTTGGATCTTTAACTCAAGTGCCTTTAAACTTTCCTTCCAGATTCCAAAGCTCTGATACCAATTGATAAGTTCTGATACTTAATATAAGTATAGATCCAATAGCCAACAAGATAAGGGGCAGGGGGGGGGGTGAATCATACAAACTTAATCATCCATAAAAACATCAGATTCAACCTCGGTAACATATACTTCAGTAATATAACCAAAACTGTTAAACATGCAAACTCAAAAGCATATAAACATAATAAATCTCATAACACCAGATTTAATGTGGAAACCCAAATAGGGAAAAACCACTGTGGGATTTCAGACCCACTAAGAAATATACTCTTCTAGAGTATGCTTGGTTAAAAGAAAATCCTGTTAAAGATTACAAACACATTGCTAGATGTGACCTAGTTAAGGGATTTCCCTCAGATCTGTTAGGATCTTCACCTTGTTAGAAGTGACCTTGTTAAAGGATTTCAAACACTCAATTAGAATGTCACCTTGCTAGAGGGTTTTACTTAGAAGACTGTTAAGTCCACTCGGTTAAGAGTTTTTCTGTCACTTTCACAAAATAACAGTAATAAAAATCTATCTGCAACTTCACATCTAAAATGCTAAAGCTGATTCCTATTTGTTCAATACAATCTAGACATAGAACTAATCTTGTCTATCTGCTGGGCTTCTATACTCTATTATTCAAATAGGTCTTCAAGCTTCTGTGCTCGGTAATCACTATGTAGCATCCCCGTGCATACACTTGCCTGCATACATTGTTTATCAACAGTTTCCTATTTATAAACAATTAGATAACCGCTTAATCTCCTTGATCACATTTCCCATGATCAATCATAGCCATCAGATCTTCAATCTTGTCCAGGTTCAATGTATCCTTCGATCTGAAAATGTTTTACCCTGCCTCAAAACTTGCATACATTCCTTGGAACTTGTGCTAGGGTATTGCGGTTCAATCTGAGCTGTAGATCTTCATGTCGACTTTCCTTTTCCTTAGATTCGTTAACAAACTTCATCCATGGCTCACCAATCATTTAATCCACTCGAGCTCATCAGCTTCCTTCATTAAATACCACATGTAAACATTTAATGCATTCTGTTATAGCTCAGTTACAACTCAATAACAACTCGGTGAATACTAAACTTCACTCGGTAGACATTCCGCCTTCATTAATCGATAGCGATAACCTTAGGGTTTACCGACTAGGTTCTTTGGTTGATAACATAGTATAGTATTAACCTTTACAATTTACAACATATGTATGATGTTAAAACAATCTAAAACATCATCATCTCATCATTGTCTGACTCGGTATTAGTTGCCCATTGAATACCTTATTCATCCCCTTATTCATCATATTCTTCTTTGTGTCTTTTACCAACTTCTTTATAATCTTCATATCATACTTCTCAAGATTTGGCAACATCATACTAAATTAGAAAATCAATTTCTTGACATCAATGACAAAATAATAATATCAAGACAGTAAACATCTTTAATCAGTTATGTCCATAATCCTTAACAACCTTCTCAATATCTCTCATTGAAATGCCAACAATCTTTCATTGTCTGTTATAATACTATATTGCCAACAGGGTATACTATAAAAAAGGAAAAAAAATTAATATGACAAAGCAAAAGAAATCCCATAGTCGATTTGAAATGTTCGTTGGTTTTTAGTCTGAATTCCGATGTGAAATTTTACCATGTCGGAATTCCGACAAACAAGAGGTAATTTAAAAAAAAAAAAAATCAATCCAACAAAGAAAAATAAATCCCATAATCATCAGAAATGCTCATTGGAAAATAGCTCCAAATGTACTAGTTCCATCACCCAAAACATCGACCAATAGTCCAACAAAAGAAATCTGCCTCGCAGATTTATTCTAAATAATGCCAAAAAAACCCAACTCTTCCTAAATTAGAAGAAAACAATTGGAAAGCCTTCCAAACCCAAATTTAAAGTTTGGATTTTAATTTTTGGTGCTCCTATGATGGATTGGAAAAGACAGGTCATAATGAATTTAATGCACGTACGGAAAAACACCCCAAAAGAATTACTTCACATTGTCATAAATTTAATGATTGTCCTCCTAATGTCTTCTTTTAAAAATTAAAAATTTCGTGGCATTAGGCCCAATACTGAAATATAATTATTTAGCAAATTAAATTTTCTAATCTACCATCACCATTTAAGCTGGCAATAGGCCTTTCACATGGATTAGGATTCCCAAATCTCTGCATTTAATTTCTCAAATGAAATGGCCAACTTGCATGTTGCCTTCTACAATATTTTGCTAAATTTAAAATCAATTTCATGCTTCCCTTATTAGCGAAGGACCATCTTGACTATATTTTCCATTAAAAATTTGAGATTTTGAAATATGTAATCATCCTACATAATCCCATCAAAATATTTGACTACAGATCTCATGCCACTCATATCATACTCCATCCATCTAATTTGGCATCATCATTATAATTTGGAATTCATACTTAATGAATTCAAATTACTATGCCAAGTGGAAAGATCTATCAACCACTTGAAAAGAAGGGAGTCACGTTACTACTACATCCAACTCACCAACCAGAGAGGATAAAAAATAAAATATATCATTCATGTATACACCTCAGTAAATCATTAATAAATCTCCTTCTATTTTATACATCATTCATGTATACACCTCAACATTTCTCTATATAGATTAAAGTTATTATTTATTAGTGTCATACTATAGATATAATTCAAGTTTTAAAAATGCCTTGGAAAGTTTTTCAATTGCAAAATCTCATCAAACATTGTGGTAATGCCCCTTTATGGTTTCTGATGTGTTACCTTCTCTTGTAACAAAAATGTCTTGCTACCTCATAGATAACATCATGTTTACAATAATATCTCTAGGCATGGCTCATCACCATGTGAATACCATCAAGATTTACAATAATATCTCTCTAGGCATGGCTCATCTCTAGCATGTGAATACCATCATGCTTACAATTATAACTTTTGACATGGCTCATAGAGCTCTCTCTATTATAAACACCATGGTCTCGCTCATCACCTCACATTGTACCGTTTCTCATTGTTATCATTTTGCCTGGCTCGATAAGAGAAAATCACCTCATATGTACATGGTAATTTCTCTTGTGCATGTTAATTTTCTTGAAGAAGAAGATGAATATAAAGAAGATACCACTACATATTGTGAGCATATTTATAATGACAAAGATCTCTATAAGGTTGAAATTCTTCTCATCATAAGAATCCTCTTTTCTCTTGCTTATATAAGCCTAACAACTTAATAGATAGAGCCATCAAATTTGAAACCCTCAACACTAAGGTTGTTTTCTTTGCTGAACGACAACTTAAATTACACCTGTAATAGTAGAGATGATCAAAACCTTGAACAATTTCTACATGATAAAAACGCTGAAAAAATAATATATACAATTAAAAACTCCTTTAAAAAAGGAGTAACTCAAATACTCTTACGACGTTAAAAAATGAAGCATCGCCAGGTCAAATCAGTAACTTCGAGAATAAAGAATGACCAAAGATATTGCTTGGGCATCTGAACGAGATAGCTCGTGGTCCTCGTGCATAACAATAAGTACCACATCAAGTCCAGTGGGCACTCTGGCTTGGCCAAAGCCATTTTAATACCGACAAAAGGAAAAGAAAACCGTCATCAGAATTAAATAAAGACTTCAACTTTTCCAAATTGGACATAAGGAATAAAATTTTGGCACAGTGCCATCTTTGAAAAAGCTATAATAGGAAGCCAATTCGATTACCTTCCTGATGCATCCATGAATAGAGTTGTTGATTAATACTCTACTTATCTACAACTGTGGGTAACCAAGATATTTCCTTGTGTTAATTTTCATTTTATTATATTTTACTTCTAGATTTGTTGTTTTTCTTTGTACTTTTAAGTTATCATGATCTTGCATCAGTCCTATTTCGATTTTCTTTAATAGTTACTGGGATTTAAAAGATCTTATATAGCCTTTAAATGTTTAAGGTTGTTTGTGTGGGTGTGCTAGGCCATTTGTGTTTATCTACAGATTAGGAATGAATAATTGTTCAACTTAATGTCATATTCACAAAACAAGATAGGCTTGTTACTCATCCCTTTTTCTCTGTTTTATATCGATGGTGTGTATTGTGTATATAAATTTCGCTTTAGTCACAATATAAATAAGATTGAGAACGTACTGTAACTCTTAATCTTGACAGCAATGCACTGTGTGCATGTAAATACAGGATGAACAGTTTACTACGAATTAAGCTAACATTTCATTTATCTTTGGTAGCTTAAATATTATATAAGTTTGTAGTTAGATGTGGGCTTGATTTTAAATGTGGGTTTGACTACACGGCACCATGTAGTTGGTGGTTTTACAAGAACACTAATGTGTTAGTAGTATGGAAATAAAATGAAACACATTAAACGAATTTTATAGTAATTCTAAACTTATTATTTTTGAATATTTAGTTTCTAACATTATTTGAATAGTCAATTTATGAGTTATGTTTGCATAGTCAAAATTTAGTAAGTTTTATGATTTTTGTGAATCAATTTTCAAGCTGATTCAAGTAAAAGAATATTTATACTGTATATATTTCTTTTGTTTGATAGGCATCTACTATATGTTATGATCATATATGAATAATTTTATTTTATTTTTATCATTTTTAAACATTTTTATTATAAATATTTTTCCATTGATTGATTCAATGCAATGGCCATACTGCTTAGGATTCTACAAAGCTACATGATATACATGACATATAGGTTCTTATTCTTTTTCACAATTCCATTTTAGAAATAAAATATTGATAGTCATGTTTTTTTTTGGCTAAGATGTGAATTTGTGACCACCAATTCATCTTTCCTAAGTTACATGTATGTACCCAATCAATTATAAATTATCATTTTGGACATGTTTGATTTCATAATTCAAATAACCATGCACACATTTCAACAACATCATACTTACATTCTAAGATAAAATTATTGATTCTATCAGAAACCTTGGAAATTATTTCATTAAAAAAGTCAAATCTAGTATAATGTAATTAGAAAGAAGAATGGGACTCCCCATCAATTTCTTAAATATATTTTTTCAAGTATAAAGTTTTAAAATATAAAGAAAAAATAGCTGAAATGAATTTGGTTATCATGAATTCTCATATAACTTCTTAGAATATTTTGTTTAAGAAATAAAAGCAACTTTATACTTGTCATGCTTTCAGTCTAGAATAATAGCTCAATAAATAAAAATCACTTATATGAAATAAGTTATTGAAATCTTTCTTGAGATATTAATTTTAGATTACTCATAATGATTGAAAAATAATCAAAACTATACTAAGAAATATGTGGGACTCTATCAACCAAAATAGTACTCCTATCATTTGTAAATCAAGTTTAATACACATTTTCTTGTCACTCTTTTTTGAGGGGAGGGGAATGGTTGGACAAGGAGAACCACAAAGATGGGAATGCTTGCTTTCTTTTCGTTTAAAATAAAAATAATGGTGATTGATGATTGAGATGTGTGATACTTGATTTTTGGAGGTGAGGTGATAGGTAGACGTTAACACATGAGGTAGGGAGAAGAAGATTGAATTTTACGACGGATTTTCTATCCGTCAATCAGAAAGACTTAAGATTGTTTCTTGCCTGGTCTCTTTTTCATCTACTCACTTGTAGAAGAAGTCAAAGAATGGAGAAAAAGAGCAAAAAACAGGTTGTAAAAGAGTGGCATCTATCTGTAGTTGATCCATAAATTTTTTCCTCATGGTTTGAGGACATGAAGGGCAAGTTTGAATTTCATAAGGCCAAAAATAGTGAGTCAGATGATAAATCAGGAAAGCTGTCTCGTATCTCTATAAACTCAGTGCTAGTGTATTTGATGAGTTTATATAGGGATGCATATGTGCCTTGGGTGGTTCATTTGGGACTTTTTCATCGCAGGGTATCTCAGCTACTCTCTCAGATGGAACTCTACAAAATAAACGCCGTAAATCAAATAGTGAAAAGGCTCCCACAATAGCAGCAACACGAATGCTTTCTAGTCGAGCGAGTCCAGAGGTTGATTCCAAAACTTACAGAAAGCAATGAAGTAAAAGTAGAATGCGACCCAGAAATCCTTGCTCGGGTGTTCACTCTGGATGGATGATGCTTCACCCTGTTGGAAGTTGAAGTCCAACAAACTCCTTCCTTGTTTGCCACAAAAACTCTTGGCTATTCATATTCTCCTTGCAAGCTCTTTAAGAGCTGATTGTAATTCATTTGTAGAGGTGAATTGCTGAAGCCGATTGCAGCTGTGTACATGTAAACTAGATTGGTGATTAATAGATTGATTCCCCTAATTAAAGTGTGGATGCAGGCAATTGCTGAACCACGTTAAATCTTTGTGTCTCATTGTTTGTGTTGTGTGTTATAAATTTTGTTTATTTGCTGTTTTCAATTTGATTTTTCATCCTAACAATTGGTATCAGAGCGAGGTTAGATCGTTGTTTAGATTTTAGTGTTTGAATTTCCCAAATCATGGAAGAATCAAAGATAGAGAAGTTCTTCGGTCAGAGCTTCGAGTTATGGAAAGTGCAGATGGAGTCTTTGCTGATAAAGAAAGACCTTTCACTCGCACTTGAAGGGAAAGCAAAGAAACCAATTGGGATGGCTGATGAAGATTGGGAAAAATTGGACAAGAAGGCGATAGCGACAATTTTTCTCTCGCTGTCCAATAATGTTCTCTTCAATGTCACGGGTGATGCAACAATTAAAGATGTATGGGATAGACTCTCAACCATGTATGAAATGGCATCGACTGCAAATAAAGTTTTTATTATGAAGCGCTTGTACAAACTGAAAATGAAGGAAGGTTGTGCTATGGCAAACCACATCAATGAATTCAATACATTGATTAGTCAAGCAACTTCGGTGGGGATGACACAAGATGATGAGAGCAAGGTTGTTTTGTTATTATGTTCTTTACCAAGCAACTGGGCTGGTGTTGTAACAGAAGTTAGGACATCTATATCCAGTAAAAATAAATTAGTTTTTAATGATGTAGCAGCTACTCTTCTCAGCAAGGATTAGAGAAGAAAGAATGATGAACCTTCATCCAGTGAAGCCTTAACAGTGGCCAACACCGATAATAGAGGTAGAAGTCATAATAGAGGCAGAAATAATTACCATAGACGTTCAAAGTCATCAAAGAGATCGAATTCTAGAAACAGAAATGATGAATGTCGGTTTTGTGGCAAAGCTTGTCATGTGAAAAAGGATTGCAAAAATTTCAAAAGAGCACAAGAGAGAGTGCGGGAAAGTGAAGCAAATACCATTTATGATAAAAATGATAGTGTTTTAGTCCTTTCAACAACCGACACTACTTGGGATTCATGGGTGCTTGATTCTGGTGCCTCCTATTATGCTACCTCATGTCTTGAACCGTTCATTAACTACCATGATGGTCAATTTGGCAATGTTTTCTTAGGAGATAACAAAGCTTGTGAAATTACAGGCAAAGGGGATGTATTGCTGCCATTAGAAGGTGGTAAAACATGGATGCTCAAAGATGTTCGCCATGTCCTAAAATTGAAGTGGAATTTGATATCCGTTGGACAGCTCTTTGGTCAAGGTCTTAATGTTAATTTTCTCTCGGATACATGGAAAGTAACACATGGTACCATGCTGATTGCAAATGGTAATAAAGTGGGAAGTCTATACATATTTAAGACTCATGGTGAAGTGGGAGCTGCAATGGTGATTGAGGACAACAAAGTGGATCTTTGGCATCAAAGACTTGAGCACATTAGCAAGAAAGGAATCCATGTTATGCATACAATAAATCAGCTACCGGGCCTCAAGTTTGTTGACTTAGCCTTTTGTGAACATTACCTCTATGGCAAATAAAAGAGAGTCAGTTTTCTGAAAGGTGGATGTGACACAAAGGCAACACCACTGGAGCTTGTATACTCGGATGTTTTTGGACCAACTGAGGTAACCTCTATTGGAGGAGCTAACTATTTTGTAACATTTCTTGATGATTGTACAAGAAAAGTATGGATTTATATGTTGTCTAGGAAATTTGAAGTGTTTTCAAAATTTAAAATTTTCAAGGCATTAGTTGAAAATCAGATTGGGCATAGGATTAAATTCTTACAAACCGATAAAGGTGGGGAGTTTTGTTCACATGAATTTGATAATTTTTGTGCTGATAATGGGATTAGAAGAATAAAGGTTGTTCCTTTCACTCCTCAAGAAAACGGTGCAGTCGAGAGGATGAATAGAACAATCCTTGAGAAGGCATGATGTATGTTGTCTAATGTAGGTTTAAGCAAAGAATTTTGGGCAGAAGCATGTAACACAACAACAAGTTTAATCAACCGAAGTCCATCATCTAAATTGGATTTTGGTATTCTGAAAGAGGAATGGCAAGGGAAGAGAATTTCATATTCACATCTTCATGTGTTTGGATGTGAAGCCTTCTCGCATATCCCCAAGGAAAAGAGAACGAAATTGGATCCAAAGTCGCTAAAATGTATCCTTGTGGGGTATGGAGAAGAGCAATTTGGTTTCAGACTGTGGGATTTAGTTCACAAAAGGATTGTTCACAGAAGAGATGTAGTTTTTCATGAAACTTCCTTTCCCGCACTACAAGATGCAAATAAATCAGAGATAGATTATGTCCCTATGTCTCTATTTAAGAATTTGACTACCAGCGCTCTGCCCCTGGTCTCTCATTCAGTGGGAGCTCCTATGACATCTACATCTATTGAATATAATTCTCATTCTAAGAATGATGAAGTGAGTGTTGAAAATGTTTGGTCTTCGTGTAATTTTGAAATTGTGGGTCTGTAGAACAGAGCGAATTCTCCCCAAAATAACACTCATGTTGCAGGAAATCTTGGCTCACATTATTCCAAATCAATTGGGCAACTTCCACGGTGCTTTGCACCTCCACCGCACTTTGTACATCATGATCTACTCTCCTCACGGTATGTTGTGCAGTCTGCACACCCACCTCCACGATAGCCTCCACAAGCTTGTGCCTCCCCTCAATCCTCGCGTGACCTGCTAATGCTGCAGGCTTCCCTCGACCCCCCCTCAACTATCTCTCCCTCCTCGCATGACTTGCCACCACAACAAGCTTCCCATGAGCTTTCTGCAAGCCTCCCACCTCATGGGTCCTCCCTGCTCCCCTCCCCACACTCGCATGCCTCCACAAGGCTTGTGCCACCATCACATGGCTTCCCTGCCATCGGTGATGTGGCAGCTCCCTCCTGTAGACCTCTACTCTCTCGTTCAACACTGGCAGAGAAAGATGTCTCGGTAGACTCTACTTCCCACAACTTGCCTGAATCTAATATGGATAAACATCCACAGGCCTTCAATTACCCTCCAGATAGGGACATTACCAAACACAAAAATAGGGACATCATCAGGAAGATTAACAATGGGAAAGATATAAATTTTCATAAATAGGGATCACAAAAATTGAATGACTCTACTACTGAAATAGAGAGTCAATTGAGGAAATCAACTAGATAGAGGCGACCTCCTGCAAAGCTCTCTGATTATGATTTACTATTTTATGAAGAGGCTGAACCTTCTTTGCTCATCTCTGATCAAACAAAGCCTGCAACATACAAAGAAGCTTGTAAAATTGCAGACCATGATAACTTGCATGCTATAATGTGGGAAGAAATGGACTCACTAGTGAGAAATCAGACATGGGATTTGGTGCCACTTTCACCTGATAGAAAGGCATTAAGAAATAAATGGGTATACAAACTAAAAGATGAAGCCGATGGTCACAAAAGATTTCAAGCAAGACTGGTTGTAAAGGGATATGCTCAACAGCAAGACCTCGACTTCAAATTCATTTTCTCGCCAGTTGTTAAAATGACTACCATTCGAGTATTTTTGGGCTTAGTTGCAGCTTGTGATCTTGAACTTGAACAACAGGATGTGAAGACGACCTTTCTCCATGGCGACCTTGATGAGGAACTATTTATGCATCAGCCATAAGGTTCATTAAAAAGGGACAGGAACACCTTTATTGCAAATTGAAACGTAGTTTTTATGGGCTTAAGCAAGCCCCCCGATAGTGGTATCTTAAATTTGAAAAGTTCATGATTGATCACAAGTTTACTCGTAGCAAGTCTGATCCTTGTATCTATTACAAGAAGCTTCCTAATGGCAAATTTTTCATTCTTCTCCTTTATGTGGATGATATGCTAGTGGTCGGCACAAGCATGAGCATTGTGAGTGAACTTAAGACTCATTTAGCAAAGGAATTTTCCATGAAAGATTTAGGGGCAGCAAAGAAGATCCTAGGAATGACTATTTTTTGGGATAGAAAAAAGAGAGAACTCAAACTATCTTAGCAAGACTACATTAAAAAAGTCTTGGACAGATTTGTTTTTGGGATAGAAAAAAGAGAGAACTCAAACTATCTCAGCAAGACTACATTAAAAAAGTCTTGGACAGATTTGGTATGGCAGATGCTAAGTCTATTTGTGTACCCTTAGCCTCTCATTTTCAGTTGTCTTCTCAATCATGTCCTAAAACACAAGAAGATAAGGAGTTTATGGATAAAATTCCATACAAATTTGCAGTTGGAAGCCTCATGTATGCTATGGTGTCTACTCGATTGGACATTGCTCATGCCGTGGGATTGGTGAGTAGATTTATGGCTAATCTGGGCAAATCACATTGGGAGGCGGTTAAGTATATCTTGAGGTATCTCAAAGGTACTTCTGATTTTTGTTTATGGTTTGGAAAGGACAAGGCAGTTTTGCAAGGGTTAATAGATTCTGATTTTGCCGATGACTTAGACAAAAGAAAGTCTACTTTTGGTTATGCTTTCACATTTATCAGGGCAATGATTAGTTGGGCTTCAAAATTGCAACATACAGTTTCTCAATCAACCATGGAAGCTAAATACATAGCTCTTTCTGAGGGAGCAAAAGATATGGTATGGCTGCAACTCTTGTTCAGCGAGTTGGGTTTGAAGCAATCAGATTTTGCTTTGTTTTGTGATAACATTAGTGCAATTTTTATGACTAAACATCAAACATCTCAGCCGCAGTCAAAACATGTTGATGTTCGCAGTCGTTATGTTCGCCATATGGTTGAAGAAGGCAAATTTCATGTAGATAAGATTCATACCGACCTGAATCCAGCTGATGTGCTCACTAAAGTGGTTAAGTGGGAGAAGTTTGATTTCTACCAAGCTTCTCTCGGCCTTTCCAATAACTGATAGCAGGACTGAGTGGGGGAATCTACTTGTTGCAGCAGTTCGTTAGCCTTCAGTGGGAGATTGTTGGAAGTTGAAGTCCAACGGACTCCTTCCTTGTTTGCCGCCAAAACTCTTGGCTATTCATATTCTCCTTGCAAGCTCTTTAAGAGTTGATTGTAATTCATCTGTAGAGGTGAATTGCTGGAGCTGATTGCAGCTGTGTACATGTAAACCAAATTGGTGATTAATAGTTTGATTCTCCTTCTTAAAGTGTGGATGTAGGCAATTGCCAAACCACGATAAATTTATGTGTCTCATTGTTTGTGTTGTGTGTTTTTAATTATGTTTATCTGCTGTTTTCAATTCAATTTTTCATCCTAACACATCCTAGAGATTCTCAGGCTTCTGGCCGATGAGACACAATGGCATCTCAATGTTGAATCACAATGGAAGCTCAATCCTGTCTTTAATAGAAACAGGGTCCGATCTTGTCAATTCGACATTTTAAGTGACATTCTAATGCTTGAAAATCAGGTTCCTATAGTACTTCTTATGGAGCTATTGGCAATGGGGGACAAAACAACGGTAGAAGAAGTGAGGATAGAGCTCCTAAGAATGATATGTGATGGTGTAATTGCATTGGCCCACCCTTTCACATATTCCCTCTAGCCAGACATGAAGGAACAACAAACAAAGCATACAGAGTGCGAAATGAAATTAAAGAATTTTTCAAGTCGAAGTATAAAAATCTGGAGGAATCCAACCATATTTTTGGTTTTTTTCATGATTTCATTATGGATGAGTACCATGCAGAAAATACAGGGGATATCCAAATTACTCTACCACATAGTCGTCTTCCCTGCCGTGGTCATCCTCGTAGAAGACTAGTTCATCAAAACGAAAATCAATCTGATCGTCAACACATGATGGTTTCAGCAGTAGAGTTATATAAGAATTGAATGAAGTTTAGGCCATACGAAGGAGTTCCATCAACCTAGTTACATTTCCAAGAAAAGGAAAAGACTTTGTCTCTCCCTGTCATACATGTATCTGATACTACAAAGGTGACCTTGAGGAATCTGATGGCTATAGATGTCTGCCAAGAAAAAGAACTCAGCATTATCTTAGAGTACGTAGTCTGAAGAAGACATGGTTTTGCTGAGGAAGAAGGGAATAATTCAGAGATCCATTCGAACTGACAATGATGTGGCTGACCTCTTCAACAGTCTCTCCAAAGTAGTTAATTTTAGTTTTGCGGAAAAATATGAGTTTAGGAAATTGACGATTAGTGTGAATAATGTTGGAAGTTGAAGTCCAACGGACTCCTTCCCTATTTGCCACCAGAACTCTTGGCTATTCATATTCTTCTTGCAAGCTCTTTAAGAGTTGATTGTAATTCATTTTCTGAAGTTTATTGCTAGAGCTAGTTGTAGCTGTGTATATGTAAAACAGATTGGTGAATAATAAATTGGTTCCCCTGCTTCAAGTGTGGATGTAGGCAATTGCCAAACCACAATAAATCTGTGTCTCATTGTTTATTGTTGTGTGTGTTATTAATTTTGTTTATCTGTTGTTTTTCAATTCGATTCTTCATCCTAACAATTGGTATTAGAGCAAGGTTAGATCGCTGTTTAGATTTTGGTGTTTGAATTTCCAGAATCATGGAAGAATCAAAGATAAAGAAGTTCTCCATTCAGAGCTTCAGATTATGGAAAGTGCAGATGGAGTCTTTGCTGATAAAGCAAGACCTTTCAATCGTGCTTGAAGGGATAGAAAACAAACTAGCTGGGATGGCTGATGAAGATTTTGTAAGATTGGACAAGAAGGCAAGAGCGACAATCTTTCTCTCACTGTCCAATAATGTTCTCTTCAATGTCACGGGTGATGCAACAATTAAAGATGTATGGGATAGACTCTCAGCCATGTATGAAATGGCTTGGACTGCAAATAAATTGTTTATTATGAAGCACTTGTACAAACTGAAAATGAAGGAAGGTTGTGCTATGGCAAACCACATCAATGAATTCAATACATTGATTAGTCAAGCGAATTTGGTGGGGATGACACAAGATGATGAGAGCAAGGCTATTTTGTTATTCTGTTCTTTACCAAGCAGCTGGGATGGTGTTGTAACAAAACTTAGCACATCTATATCCGGTAAAAATAAATTAGTTTTTAATGATGTAGCAACTACTCTTTTCAATGAGGATTTGAGAAGAAAGAATGATGAACCTTCATCTGGTGAAGCTTTAATGGTCGTCAGCACTGATAATAGAGGAAGAAGGCATAATAGAGGTAGAAATAATTACCATAGACATTCGAAATCTAGAAACAAAAATGGTGAATGTTGGTTTTGTGGCAAAGTAGGTCATGTGCAAAAGGATTATAGAAATTTCAAAAGAGCACAAGAGAGAGTGCAGGACAGTGAAGAAAATACAATCTATGATAAAGATGATAGTGTTTTAATCCTTTCAACAACCGACACTACTCCGGATTCATGGGTTCTTGATTTTGGTGCCTCCTATCATGCTACCTCATGTCTTGAAGCATTCATCAACTACCATGAAGGTGTCTTTGGTAATGTTTTTTTAGGAGATAACAAAGCTTGTTAAATTACAGGCAAAGGGGATGTATTGCTGCCATTAGAAGGTGGTAAAACATGGCTGCTCAATGATGTTTGCCATGTCCCAAAATTGAAGTGGAATTTGATATCTGTTGGACAACTCTTTGGTCAAGGTCTTAATGTTAATTTTCTCCCAGATACATGGAAAGTAACACATGGTACCATGTTGATTGCAAATTATAACAAAGTGGGAAGCCTGTACATTTTTAAGACTCATGGTGAAGTGGGAGCTGCAATGGTGATTGAGGATAGCAAAGCGGATCTTTGGCATCAAAGACTTGGGCACATTAGCAAGAAAGGTCTCCATGTTATGCATACAAGAAATCAGCTACTAGGCCTCAAGCTTGTGGACTTAGCCTTTTGTGAACATTGCCTCTATGGCAAACAAAAGAGAGTTAGTTTTCTGAAAGGTGTATGTGACACAAAGACAACACCGCTAGAGCTTGTATACTCGGATGTTTTTGGACCAACTGAGGTAACCTCTATTGGAGGAGCTAACTATATTGTAACATATCTTGATGATTGTATAAGAAAAGTATGTATTTATATGCTGTCTAGGAAATCTGAAGTGTTTTCAAAATTTAAAATTTGCAAGGCATTAGTTGAAAATCAGATTGGGCATAGGATTAAATGCTTACAAATTGATAATGGTGGGGAATTTTGTTCACATGAATTTGATAATTTTTGTGCTGATAATGGGATTAGAAGAATCAAGGTTGTTCCTTTCAATCCTCAAGAAAATGGTGCAGCCGAGAGGATGAATAGAACAATCCTTGAGAAGACACGATGTATGTTGTCTAATGCAGGTTTAGGCAAAGAATGTTGGGCAGAAGCGTGTAACATAGCAGTGTACTTAATCAACCGAAGTCCATCATGTAAATTGGATTTGGGTATTCCAGAAGAGGAATGGCAACGGAAGAGGATTTCATATTCGCATCTTCATGTGTTTGGATGTGAAGCCTTCTCGCATATACCCAAGGAAAAGTGAACGAAATTGGATCCAAAGTCACTGAAATGTATCTTTGTGGGGTATGGAGAAGAGCAGTTTAGTTTTAGATTGTGGGATCTAGTTCACAAAAAGATTATTCGAAGAAGAGATGTAGTTTTCCATGAAACCTCCTTTCCCGCACTGAAAGATGCAAATAAATCAGAGACCAATTATGTCCCTATGCCTCTATTTTAGAATTTGACTACCAGTGCTCTACCTCCAGCTTCTCATTCAGTGGGAACTCCTATGACATCTACATCTATTGAATACAATTCTCAGTCTGAGAATGATGAAATTAGTGATGAAAATGTTTGGTCTTCGAGTAACATTGAAATTGGGGGTCTCTAGAATAGAGCGAATTCTCCCCAAAATACCACTCATGTTGCAGGAAATTTTGGCTCCATTTATTCCCAACTAGTTGGGCAACCCACTCGATGGTCTTCATCTCCACCTCAGCCTACAAGTGGCCCTCTTTCCATGTCCCCACACCTCATGGGCTCCCTGCAACTTCCACACCCCACAGTCTCCCCTCCTCCCCACGGATCCCCTGCAGCCTTCCCTCACTCCACGCGGGACCTGCCAACCCTGCAGACTCCTCGCGAGCTTCCCGTAGGCCTTCCACCTCCCAGGACCTACTTGCAAACTCCCCGCGACCGCCCAAGAGCTCCAACTCCTTCGCAGGCTCACTCCCGTCCGTTTCCTGCCTGCAGACCACTCCACGGGGCTGCCCCTGCAGAACTATCCTCTGCAGTCCCACCATGGGGTCATCCTCCAATGCAGGCCATGGAGGATGCCACCATGGCTCCCCACTCTCTGAAAATTTGACAACCCCCTACAGTGGGATATGGTGCCAACACACTTAACTCTCCTCACACGCTCAGAACACAGGCAGAGCAAGGTGTTCATTCTCGCAATTTGATAGCATCAAATGTGGACAAAAATCCACAGGTCAGTAAAATTCCCAGGCAAATTAAAAATGGGAGAGATGTTTGTTTTCTTAAACAAGGATCAGAAAAATTAAATGATTCTCCTAACCAAACAAAGAGTCAATTGAGAAAATCAACCAGACAGAGGCGACCACCCGTAAAATTTTTTGATTATGACTTACTATTTTGTGAAGAGGCTGAACCTTCTTTGCTCATCTCTGATCAAACAGAGCCTGCAACATACAAAGAGGCTTGTAAAAATATAGACCATGATAACCTGCACACTGCAATGTGCGAAGAAATGGACACACTAGTGAGGAATCAGACATGGGATTTGGTGCCACTTCCGCCTGACAGAAAGGCATTGAGAAATAAATGGGTGTATAAACTAAAAGATGAAGCCGATGGTCACAAATGATTTCGAGCGAGACTGGCTATACAGGGATATGCTCAGCAGCAAGACCTCGACTTCAAAGAAATTTTCTCGCCAGTAGTTAAAATGACTACCATCCAAGCAGTATTGGGATTAGTTGCAGCATGGGATCTTGAACTTGAACAGCTAGATGTGAAGACGACATTTCTCTATGGTGACCTTGATGAGGAATTATTTATGCATCAATTGGAAGGGTTTAGTAAAAAGGGGTAGGAAAACCTTTATTGCAGATTGAAACGTAGTTTGTATGGGCTTAAGCAAGCCCCCTGATAGTGGTATCTTAAATTTGACAAATTCTTGATTGATCACAAGTTTACTCGCAACGAGTTTGTTCCTTGTATCTATTACAAGAAGCTTCCTAATGGCAAATTTGTCATTCTCCTCCTTTATGTGGATGATATGCTCGTAGTCGGCACAAGCATGAGGATTGTGAGTGAACTTAAGACTCATTTAGAAAGGAATTTGCAATGAAATATTTAGGGGCAGCAAAGAAGATCTTAGGAATGACTATTTTTTGGGATAGAAAAAAGAGAGAACTCAAACTATCTCAGCAAGACTAGATTTAAAAAGTCTTGGACAGATTTGGTATGGCGGATGCTAAGTCTGTTTATGTACCTTTAGCCTCTCATTTTCAGTTGTCTTCTCAATTGTGTCCTAAAACACAAGAAGATAAGGAGTTTATGGATAAAATTTCATACAAATCTATAGTTGGAAGCCTCATGTATGCTATGGTGTCTACTCGACCGGACATTGCTCATTTTGTGGGATTGGTGAGCAGATTTATGGCTAGTCCGGGCAAATCACATTGGGAGGACGTTAAGTATATCTTGAGGTATCTCAAAGGTACTTCTGATTTTTGTTTATGGTTTGGAAAGGACAAGGTAGTTTTGCAAGGGTTTACCGATTCATATTTTGCCGGTGACTTAGACAAAAGAAAGTCTACTTCTAGTTATGCTTTCACATTTTCTAGGGCAGCGATTAGTTGGGCTTCTAAATTGCAACATACAGTTGCTTAATCAACCATGAAGGTTGAATATATAGCTCTTTCTGAAGGAGCAAAAGAGATGGTATGGCTGCAACCCTTGTTCAGCGAGTTGGGTTTGAAGCAATCAGATTTTTCTTTATTTTGCGATAACAGTAGTGCCATTTTTATGACTAAACATCAGACATCTCAGCCATGGTTAAAACATGTAAATGTTCACAGTCATTATGTTCGCCATATGGTCAAAGAAGGCAAGTTTCATGTAGACAAGATTCATATCGACCTGAATGCAGCTGATGTGCTCACTAAAGTGGTTAAGTGGGAGAAGTTCGATTTTTGCCGAGCTTCTCTCGACCTTTCCAATAAGTAATAGCAGAACTAAGTGGCGGAATCTACTTGTTGCAGCAGTTCATTGGCCTTTAGTGGGAGATTATTGGAAGTTGAAGTCCAATGGACTCCTTCCCTATTTTTTGCCAAAACTCTTGGCTATTCATATTCTTCTTGCAAGATCTTTAAGAGCTTATTGTAATTCATTTTCTGAAGTTGATTTCCAGAGCTAGTTGCAGGTGTGTATATGTAAAACAGATTGGTGAATAATAAATTGGTTCCCTTGCTTCAAGTGTGGATCATTGTTTATTGTTGTGTGTGTTATTAATTTTATTTATTTGTTATTTTTCAATTTGATTCTTCATCCTAACAAATAAGTGGTATAGAAGGTTAACCATGGTTCGAGTAGGTGAGTTTATGGAGAAGAATCCAAAGTTTGTGAGAACTTTCACTAAGTTCTGGGGGGTGGTTCTGGTAGTGGCGGCTACAGTGCCTACAATGGTGCAGCTATTTAAACAATTATATGCAAATGCTAAATAATGATGAATTAGTCAGTCATAGATATAATGGTGTGGTCTATTTTTATGTCATGTAACATAAGAAAAGCTAATAGGTACTAAGAGTTTATAAAATGTATTGTAGGTCACAATAAAAGTAAGGTAAAATTAATGTACCTAATGTAATAATGAGGCTGTGTATGTCAAATTCTAGTGCTCATTGGGTGGAAAAACTTGTTGGCAATCACCTAGCACTGATAGACATTATAATCTATCAACTTTATGTTTACTGGGCTATGCAAATCCTGTTAATGAGTTTAGGTGATGTTTTTTTACATTTATTCCCTACCTAATGGTAATTGCAAGTAGTTTGGAATAATTTTTCAATATCATGATTAGTGCAAAATATTGGGGCAAGAAAGAGGCCCACAACTTATATTAGATGCACTAATATTTGTTTTTAGTTGGGATGTACTAAAAGGGTAAGCACTCATTGTGTATGTATATTTCATTTGTTATGTATTATTCTTCATCAAATATTAGCTTAATTTAATTAACTTTTTCTTACCCATGAAATATATGTCCACATAATAATGACTCCTTGCAAAAGAAACATATCTTATTCGTTATCAATTCAATCCCCACCTCAATTTTTGGTCTTGATGGACAACTCTTTGTATATTGCATTTTTTTTATGAATGGAATTATTTATAATGAGGGGTTTTCTCTATAACTTATTATTTTACATGAATGTCTCCAATACTAAGGCCTATTTGATGATCTCTTGTAGGGTAGGGGTTTCAAAATCCTTAACCATCCCATTGAGACAATTAGTTAATCCTTCAATGAAGAGCATAGTAAATTTTCTCTCTATGATGTTTGATACTATCATTATAAATTTTGAATATTTTTTACATAATTGTATATTGAGTCACACTATTTGGCATAAGTCAAATATTTTAAATAAAGATTAGCATATGTTTAAGAAAACCTTTAAATTAAAAGTTTGTGGAATTCTTCATACAAGGTGATGGATGTATGACATTGAGTTATTAAACCATGGTACAACCACTCATGTGCAATAGCCTCTAAATGAAAGGTAAAAAGTTTGATTGGTTCATCTTTAATTAGACATCTAAGGGATAGGAAGTGTCCAGTTTCTATACCCATAGATGAGTTGAGTGTCTATTAGATCCACCATAAGGGGAGAGTGTCCACCTCAAATATTTCTACTCATCTCTTTAAATGACTTGTATTTTAAGATCAATTCTCTTACCATTATGAGACTTCTTCATATTCATATAATTGTTGAGTGATATTTGATTTTGGAACTTCTATAAAAGATAGCTGTATCCTACACAACAAGTCATGATATGATCAAACAATGAGTTTTGGGATTTAAAATTATGAGCCTTAATGCCACCTCATTCCTAAAGCTATCTTAGGTTGGTCTTTTAGCTGAAATAAGAATAATGTTTTGTGTGTGGATCTAAGTGGCATGCAAATTATTACTCCCAAAAGAACTTATTTCACTTGTCAATTATCTAAGTGGATTCATATTATTGTCAATAGTATGGAGCAATTATGTCATTGTGTACCAATCATTGAATAAAACTTCCTTTTAGTTCAACCCTTTCGGTTATCATCCATGTCCAGTCTCCTCTCTCTTTATACTATACACAATGTGTCATGTAGGAGAACATTGAGCCTTTGAGATCTCTATACATTTTCTCTATTTCTTGATCTCTATCTATTGAATATTCTAATGCACAAAACAACTAAGAGGGGGACGGGTAAATCAGTTCTATAAAAAATATCTATTCCTTTCGCAATAGCTTAACTTTAACACATAATCCACAAAAATATATGAACATGAAAACTAGAGCATACCATACACAATGAGATACCAAATTTTACGTGGAAAACCCTGTTAAGGGAAAAACCACACAGAAGCTATTCCCAAGATATGGCATGATGTCATGGGGAGTGGCAATGGCTGTCGAATCATCCAGAACCTACCTTAGACTCCTTCACAGGGGGCTGGGGCCAGGGCTGGAGGGTGCAAGCTCCTCCGAGCCATAGGCTTGTAGTTGAATTTACCTTTAATATATGTATGGAACATTTGATGATGATCATATGATGACATGGATTTTTTATTCTATGATTTTTGTAATATTGTATACATTTGATAATATTTATATATCTATGTTTGTTATTTCTTCAGCTATAATTTGCATTTATGCTTATGTGATTGATGTATAATTGTGTATGTAATCAAATGAGTCAATTTTGATATTTTATTGTGTCTTTAAGGTGTATTAAATAAAGGGTGCATGAAACATGTTTTAAATCTTTAAAAATATCTAAATTTCTTGAGTTTTTCACTTTCTTGAGTCTAGCCGAGTTTGAAGCCAAGTCTGACTTTGAGTCTAGGTTAGCCTTGCTGAGTCCGAGTCTCATTTCTTTGATCAACCTTGCAACACTGCCAATTAATATTAGGTTGCTATGTTATTGTAGTATGTAATGATAAAACCTATTAAATTAAACTCTAAATGTGTAGGATAGCAAGATCATAGTTCTTATACGACAATAACTTCTAAAAAAGTTAATACTATAAATCTATGTATTGACCTTCCATAAACACTAATTAGATGAGAGACAATACTCTCTAGCCATATTATTTGGTGAAATCTTAGAAAAAATTAAAGTACTATTAATATATCAACAATTCCATTATACTGCAATTAACAATTCACTATGAGGTGTTTGGGAATGCCTTGGTCATTTCTATGGGTGGATATAGCTACAACTAATTACTCACATACCTCCTATGCTTGTGTTCTTGTAGAAATTGATCTTTCCAAATATATTCTAATTGATATTGTCTTATATATTAATGATAGGTCTTGGCATCTAGTAGTGGATTATGAGGGGACCCCCTTTCATTGTAGGCATTGTTTTGCTATTAAGCATTTAGCCTTTGATTGTTCACATAGTGCTTGTAGGTAGTCTTCCTCAATTTGGTGGAGGAATGTTGTTCATGACCACCTTACTATTTCTTGTAATGTTATTTTTGAGGATGATGCTATTTAAGATGATTCAAAACTTCTATTTATTTTCCTCTTTGTTTAGCTAGTGTGCTTGAGGATCAGTGGTAATGTCTTACTCCAATTATTTATTCTCATATTCAACTTGTTATAGATTTACTTGTTGATGCTATTTTCTGATCTAAATTTGCTTTTGACAATAATATGGCAGATGTTATATGTATGGTTTCTTCTCCTATTTGTCTAACTAAGGTTTGACAAACTAATGCTTCAGACACACATCCTAAGGATCATAATGGTGGTAAAGATTCACGGGGGCTTCACTGACTAAGAAAGATTATATCACATGTATTCATATTGGGGGGTTTAATATCCCAAAAATGTGGGTACAATATATTGCCTATCGGTGAAAATTAGGGGGTTTTTAATTTGGGCTAAGAAAAAATGCAATATTTGGTGAAAATGGAGGGGCTTTTAAATCATGCTGTGTATTGGGAGGGGGTGACAAAAAAGGAGTTTAGGGAAATATTTTTTGAAAATAGGGGGATTTTTTAGTATTTCATGAACCCATGTGATATAACCCATGTTCACTAAGTGAAGCCCCTGTGTAAAGATTCCTTTGCCACTTCTTCTAACATTGTTGTTGGTCCCATTGATGCTATCCTTTCTAACTACTTTTTTGTTGACCCACCTTTTTATTTTGTGGGTTAGCGATGTTCTGATTGTAATGATGGATCTACTTGGACAATTGTTAAATGCAAGAAGAAATTTTCCACTAATAAGTCTTCACCTTCCATGGTTAGGATGTTAGATAAGTAGCATCAAAGCTCTATTTTAAAACATGATGTGTTCTATTGGCTCCATCTATATTGTTACTTTGTTGGTTTCCTTATTTTGTTGTTTATATGACTATTTTGGTTCCATTACTACTTTTGATGGTTCATGTTTGTAATCTATAATGGGTTGGGGCCCTTCCCCACTTATTTTAATAAAAAAATTCATATTTTTATTATAATGAAATATGTGTGTGTGATTTTTTCTCTCTTTCTAACTACAAAAGATTGAGTGTTACATCCAAGTGATTCTACAATTTCAACAATTCACATAAATAACAATGGTGAATCGCCTAATCAAGTTCAAATGAAAACACTGTATGAAATCACCTCATGGAATAACTAGGGTTTTCATCCTGGGTTTCCCACACTCAGATATAAGTGGTCAAAATTAATTCCAAAAAGAATTTATCTAAGTGGATATTATTCGCCACTCTCCATAAACATAATAGGTTGGTATCCATGTACAAATGTAAGTTTAACTTTATAATGGTGATTATAGGTAGGAAATATTTTTGTTTTAGAGTTGTTTCCAAAATTTTATCACACCTAAAATTTTGGTGACCTATTATAGGTCTTATGTATTATAGATAAAAGGTACACAAATTTTTTCTAAGTTTGCTATCTTTATTAAATAAACATGTACGCCACACAAGTATCTTATTTATAAATATGCGATGTTTGAATCAAGAAAGACATACATGAATAAAACATCTGCATGTAATACATTTTTATTTATAAAGAACAAACTGCTTACAATATCCCACATAAGTCATGGGAATAGTTGAGAAAAACTCACATTGATCATAGAAATATAAACACGAAATAAATAGAAGAATGTATGGATAAAGGAAAGAAAGAACCCATCATTGCTTGGATAGGTTGATGAGTTCTATAGAAAGGTCTTCTAGTTAGCTCCGTTGATCCAAGCATCCCATTTTCTGCCCCATAAGATGACGTGAAACAGAGAGAAAATTAATTTTGTTAAAGCCTTGGGTCATTCCTTTCACTCCTACATACATAAAGCTACTCCTACTGTGCATATATTGCTACATCAAACTCAGAGAAATCAGAGTTGATCAATGTAGATAAGATGCCATGAGATATCAGCAAGAACCATGTTTTTATCTAACTTGTTTGTTTCATGTGTAGATACAAGTTTTAATTTCATATCCATAATGTATGTGGCTTAAAATGGGCTCTCGAAGAGGTTGAGCTCAGCATACATGTCACTACTCACATAGTGACACTAGTTGGCCACTAAGAAGGAACACATTTGTATCCAAAGTCCCATGTATTATCACTCAATGATAGAAAAAGTTGTCATTCAATGACAACACATGTAACAATGAATAAAATTGCATCCCATGCTTAATAGATAACTAGAGCTGTCATTTGAGTAAAAGTAGTATGGAAAGTCTCAAAAAGGGCTAAGTTTTATGAGTTCATTATTCAATAAATAGAAAAGAGGGTCAATCTTCAGAGGGAAAATAGTGTTTGGCATAATCTAAGATACCAAGACTTAAAGAAACAACAGAGATGACCTCTATCACAACTACACTCATGTAACAAGATCCAATGACCATCTACATTGAAAAGTTAAAGGTCTTAGAGTGATTTTTCAGTCACCATACAACCCTTGGATATAGTCACATGATTGTCATTTTAACATAGAGAATTCAATGAATTAGCCTAATCCAAATATTTTAAAATGATAGATATTAGAGTAGTCTACAATACAAGTGCAACATACAAAGACTATATTCGTGCAACTCATAGAAGCACATAAGACAACAATAGTAAAAGATTAGAATTATTAAGACATTCAAAGTTATCAGCTACAACAGTGAGCAGGGACTATTTTTCTAGATAGAGACATAAAAGATATTCACAGGGTTAGTATGTAGTGAGATAGTGTGCCCAAACAATGATAAAAAATAGTGCACAGAGAAGTATCAACAATCTCTAGGTTAAATAGAGATCAAATGCATCTTCAAGATAGAAGACAAAGTTAGGAAAGTCATGTTTTGAATCTCAGAAAAGATAGTACAGTGTGTAAATCATATTCATGTTCTCAACATTGAATACCCACAACAAGATATGAGGTACATTGACCTTCACAATAAATTCTAGTTTGGGAACTTTGTAACAGTAAGAAGATAAGTCCTTCATATATTTAACAGTCACAACATTTGAGAAACACCCAATCATTAAATGAGCAAGGTCACAATAGGGTTAAGGCATGATCACTTAGAATAGTCAAGATCACACATATCAGGGATCATGTCATGGCATGATACAGACTTCATAAAAGTATATACATATAGCTTAATTAACAAGTCACAACCATTGACTATGTGTAAGGTCTCTACAATAGTAGAATCAACTCATAATATTAGCAGTTAAAAGCATTCTACAAGAATTCACAAAGGTCTCAATTGAGACCCAATGAAGCTTACAAAGATACAAGACAATGAACATTTGCAGTCATAGTTGAAACAAGACAACTATAATAAATTATAAAGGTCATAAAATAGGTACAGTGAGCTCCACATAGGTAAAGAAAGATCATAATATAGTCCTCATCAAATGTTTCATTTGTAGCTTATGGGGCATATACATTCCCTAGAAGAACAACAAAACATAGTCATCAAAAGGGCCTAATAGAATACTCTCAACATAAACGAGAAAACCTTCATTATTTCTCAATAAGACGACCTCAGAATAAGTTCAAGGTAGTATACACTTAAAGAAGCCTGTTAGTAGTCTCCAAACAGAGTTCATTATTATTGAGCAATGAAATATGCATCTAACATAGATATATTAAAGGATCACAATACATATATGCAACCTAAACACAGTGACCCAAATGCAATTTTGAGATATTAAGAGAAATCATTGGCAACTTTAATGATTAAGAAGTCACAAGAGCATAAAGTCTAGCTCATAAAGAGAATAGTGTTTGAACAACTACAATTGACCATACCTTGATGATTAACTACAAATGAATAGAGAAATATAGTCATGTAAGGGCAATGAATAAATAAGCAATTTTCAATGCTATGGAATAACAAAAGTAGGGTTACAATGATAGCTTTGCAAACCTGTTGATAAGGTTTCTAAGGTGAATCTAATACAATGACACATCTACTATCAATTTATAGTTAGTTAGGGATATTATCAAACTCCAAATGATAGCTGATGATCATTCAATCATTGATAATCTCAAAAACAATATACAAAGAGAAACATATTACCTTATAAGAAGCCATGCTATAATGAGGACAGTGCCTTAACCAATCACAACCCAACAAAAGTAATATGAAATGATAGTGGATAACAGTGAATGAAAACCATAATGTCTTATGCAAGACACAATGTCTAAGAGGTTGTTCCATCATAGGACATATCCAAAGAGATTTCAATAAGCAGAGACATCTTACATATGAGATATCCATCATAGGACATATCCAAAGAGATTGCAGCCTACTAAGGGGCATTAATAATGACAAGATATCTTATGTATGAGACAACAAGGAGGAGCAGTGATGAACTAAGCTTCTAAATATGCAAAGACAATATATATCATGCAGTGATCCATTTCTACAAACAATGTTATTGTCATAGGATTGTAGAGGTATTCATGAATCACAAAACTTCATAATTGTCCTATTAATGAAAGAAGAAATAACAGTCATGAGATAGTAAATGCAGTAGTCACTATAGAGCTTGACACGCCTTAGTATTGACAGTCATCACATAAGCCAGTAAATAGCCCTCTACCCTAGATAATACACAGTGTTTCCACAGTCTTAAAGGACAGTCATTACAGTGTTTTCAACCTCAGTCCTTTTCAATCTCCCAGAGATTAAAAAACCATGAATGATAGGAAGTAAGAAGAATGTCTATCATAATATTTTACAAGAGGTTTAATACCTTTAGAATAGTCATGTCCAAAAAATAATATTATTTGCCCAAGAATAACAGTTGAAGATCAATATGGTAGCTAATGGACCAAAAATAAGAAATGCTACAAGAAGGTGCAGTCCAAAGGCACAAGGATGAAGATGAATGCATTTTGATAGACAAAGTACATAGTCACAAATTAAGTACAGAGATCACCCACAGTGAGTAGTAACAGTCACAGTCATCATGCAATAATTGCAAACCTGCAATCAAGGTAGAAAGACTTCAATCACTGCAAAGAAATAACATAATACCATAATACAGTCATAGTGGACTATATGAGTGGTCCAAATAGAAGCTCAGTATCCAAGGAATCTATCAGAAAATGGAGGGAAAATGTTCTCTTCATACAAAAATAAGCTACAAGGTGCTATCAAAATAGTCACAATATCATGGAGAATTCAACATAGCATACATGACTATGGAGTAACCATGCCTTCACCATTGACAGAGATAGTCTCAGATTTGGTAAAAGACATGAACCATCAAGACACAAATTGTCCAAGGAAAAATAAGGTCTCATATTTAATAATAATATGCAGGAGCAACCTCTGGTCAATAAAATAGTTAATAACCGGATAGAGTCCATCAAAAATCCAAGTGCAACATCAAAAGACAAAAAGATCACCAAGCATTGAAGATAAGATAAACAAAAGTCACATAGTAGCTTCAGAAATATACACTATTAAAATAACAATGAAACCCTCATGAGAAACAATCATGCTTGAAGCTACAAGAATACATAAACCCCAGCTAAGGGTAGTGAGCAAGTAACAAAGGTGTGTAAGAACCTTTATGTTAATAAAGAGATCATAGCCATAGTGTGCCATGAGAGCCATGCATAAGTTCAATGGTTTTGTAAAATAACCATAGATCTACAAAGCCAGCATTATGATAGCCCAGTGAATAGCAAATGAAAGGACTATATTGCTAGTAGATACCATCCTAAGAACAAGAAATAAAAGGGTGTATACACAGAAGTGTCATATCATATATTGAAAAATCACACAAGAAGCATCTACAGTTATAAACCCTCAGAGTACAAAGATGCATATTGTTACGGCTTTATTTTTGGTCTTTGTCCAAAAACAGTGAATGCGATAAAAGGTTTTTTATTTCAGCTTTTCTTCTAAAAATAGCATTTAAACTGGAGAAAATGCATGAAATAAAACCATAAGTTATGCCAGCATTTTTCTAAATTTCTTCCACAGTATTGCATGATAAAAGAAAGTTCTCAAAGTTTTAAAAATAAGAGTAGGATAAGGAGAGAAAATCATGCGTACCGTGCTTGCTTTCAGAAAAATCCATTTCAAAAGTCCAGTTGAAACCCCCAGAAAACCCTAGTTCTAACCAAAAAAGGAGATGCACAATGGCCAGAGGGAAGACTACACAATGAAGACAAAATGCATTGTAAATGATAATTACGGTTCAAACTTCTATCCTAACTTGTATGCCCTAAGTATTGACTTGATATTTCTTTTATTTGTTTTATTAAAACAAACATTGCATATAATGAAGCCTTGAGGTCATGACTTTATGTCATGCAACTTAGGCTATTTTTTTTCTTTCTAAAGGAATATTTTAAAGGAAGTCATCCTTTATATTATACAATATAAAATAATTAAGACTTCTTTTATTTATCAAAAGTCTTAATTATTTTATATTATATAATATGATAAACAATTATTATATTAAAAATAATAGTTTCACTTTATAATTTATTGAAATTAAAATAAATAAATATTTCAATAAATTCTAAAATAAAAGTATTATATAGTTTTACCTTAACACTCAAATAAAACAAATTGTTTTAATTTAGAGTATTAGAATAAAACTAATTTCAGAAACCCAAGATAGGAGATATCATGTACCTTTCACATGGAGGGTTTTTTTTTCTTTTTCCAAGTGCTATATTTGGCAAAGGGCATGTAGTTTTCAGGGGGGAGATTTTTGTTTTCTCTTAGCTCTATCTTTAGTAGACTTGGCATGCAGATTGTTAATGGAAGAGGTTTACTTTCTTTATTAGTGCTATTTTTGGCGAATATGGCATGTAGTTTTTTAGAGGATGAGTTCTTTTTTCAAGGGTATATTTAGCAGTCTGGAAGTTCTACTTACAACAGAGGGAGTCTTTTTCATGCACAATTAGTGGGGGACCTATTTTTGGTAGCATAGACTATTTTTAGTAGGGTTATGCGTGAGTTTTTAATGCTATTTTGGGGAAATTTGCCCAGAGATTTTTCTCATGCAGTTTTTCATTTTTAGAGTTTTGGAGGAGATATTCTACATGGTATCTATATATTCTTCTATTCTCCTTTTTTCCCTTTGGTTCTTTCTTTTTTGCATATAGATTTTGCAAAAAAGCATTGTATCTTAGCACTTCAGTTTTTTAGTTTTATATAGCAGCATTCCTTTGATATTACAGAGTTTCGTATGTCTACCATGGTAATAGTGCATGTTCATTTGCAGATTTGACAGAGATTTACTGTGTCTTGATCTAGAAACCTTTGAATTGCAATCTATTTTATGTGAATGTATTTTCTGCTTTTCATATAATCATAGGTTTTAGGTTGTGTATAAGGGGTATTTTGTCAATTTGGTTTTGAAACTGGTTTTCCTTCCAAGTTTATGATCCCCTTAGAGCCTTCTCGGGAAATATTTATATGGTTGAAGAGTACAATTATTTTGTGTGGGCGAACTTCTGTCATATTTTGGTGGGTTATTAGGCTATTATCATAATAATTTTGGTGTATCACCTCCTAGTTTAGTTGAAGCTTTCATTATTTTTCAGAATTATTTCTCACTCTTTTCCACACTAGTCTTTTAGTTTTAGGAGGGATTCAAGGGAAGCGGACCCATAACTTGAAGATTCACCTTCACTTTGAGCAATCCATAGGCTCGAAGGTGTTTCCACGTTTCACAAGATTTCTTGGTTTCACACTTAGCATCATGGGTGCAATCCTTCATTACAACAAGAGTGATTGCAGTTTAATGTGGCTATAAGAAAGATTAACAAGCTTGAGGAAATGGTAGAGGTGTATGCTAAGGCTGATAAATGGGCAATGGAAGAAAAGGATGAATTGGTCTGGGAGGCTGCTAGTAATATGGTTAGAAAATGAAAGAAGAGGGACAAGGTTGATGGGATGCTAAATGAACTTAGTGAAAATTTGTCTTAGAGAGATGAGAGTAACATAGTGGTGGAGCTGAAGGAAAGCCAAGAGACCGTGAGATGAAAAATTGAGGATATGTCTATGTTGAGCCAATAGATGGCCTTGAAGAATTTATCCTCCTTGCAAACTATTTAGAAATAAATTGATTGCAAGAAAGAAAAATGCAAGAGACATGTGATGTCTCCCTTTGCTATGATGGAGCTCCCTACCTTAGTGGACAAATCTACTTTGAAATCTAGTACTCTGAACTCTATTAATGATTCTAACAAAAAAAATTATTTTTTGATTAAGTCATTGGATTGTGTAAAGATTGGCAAGATGCTAACACCTCTACCTAGTAGACCACCCCATTGTGTCTTGGCTAGTGGTTGGTTGGTTTTTGTTCAAGTTGGTTCTGTCTCTGGTCTTTGTCTAGTTATATGGTGGTTCCTCGTTGATTTTGGTGTTTTTTTTTCGGCTAGGTGTGCATTCCTTATGTGCCCTAGGTGTTGTTGTTTAGCAATTATGTAAAGGTTCAGGCCTATCCTTCTTGTTATTAGTTACAACAAATAATGACTAGTAGAAATAATATAGCACATGCTATAAAGCTTGAAGGGGCATAAAAACATAGGAAGAAATATCTAGGCCCAAGGGTTTCTCAAACCACAATACTCAAATTATAGTTCAAGGCATCAAGGGTCAAGTGATCATGTAAGAAACAAAAAATTTGAATTTTAATTGAATACAATGGTGAAAGTCTTGAAAAGATGAAGAATTCTAAAATCTTGACATGAAGAAGGGAAAGACAGAGTTGGAAGAAAAGACATGGCATGATGGAGAACCATAAAACTATGAATGGAATAAAAGAAGACAAGAGTCAGAAGAATAAGCATAATCAAGGGGGTAAAACACATAATAGATGGAAATAGGGAAGACATAAGTATGAACCTAATTTATACAAGCTTTGATTAAATTTGAAATGGGATATATATATTTTTATTTATTCCTAAAGTGAGCAAGCATCAAGAGACTAGTGACTACCATCTACACCCAAAAAGAAGTAATGTTGTAGAAAGAAATAATTCTATTGTTACAGAAGTATTACGAATCATGTTGAAGACAAAGAAGCTATTTATAGTTATTTTGTAGAAGCATTGGTAATGATAGTATACCTAAAAAATTGTAATCTCACAAAATCAATAAAGAAAAATATACCAAAGAAATACTGGAATGATCATAAGAATTTTGTAGCTTATTTTCATGATTTTAGTGATATAAAATTGTATATATTCTAGATCAAGAGAAAAATATGTTAGATGCAAAATATAACCTTTGTACTTTAATGTGATATCTTGATAAAAATAGAGCCTTATAACAAAAAATAAATTGTGAGTCAAGGCAAGTGCTTTACATTGAAGGTGGAATTATAGTGGCAGGAGGATGTACGTTAAACAATAAAAGTAGTTCAGAAAAGAGAAGATGCATTGTTCATTTTCTTCTAGTAATCTTTAGTAGTAGCTAAGTTCAAGTCATTCATACTTATGTTTTCCAAATAAACCAAGTAGTGTTGCTAGTTCAGTTTCTTCTTCATGAAATTCTTCAACGATTTCAATTGCAAAGTCTTCAACAAACATAACAAGCTTAATGAGTGAAATTTATCAAAGCAATCCTAATATGAACCAAATTATTAATTTGGCTTTACATTGAATTGATTGGATTTTAAGATGTAATGAAAGAAAAAAATATGGATTGATGCTATGAATGTAGAAGTGGAAGTGATATATGAAAAACAATACATGGCAACCAATGTAACTTTGAAAACGTATATAAGTGGTTTAGGTCAAATGATTCTTTAAAGGTATATAAAATGTTGATGGTTATATGAAATGACATAAGGAAAAACTTATTACCAAGATCTTTGTATAGACAACTAGAATATTTAAATAAAAAAATAACCTTGCTCCAATTGCAAAAATTAATAGAATCAAAGATTATGTTAGCAATTATTGCACGATACAAATAAAATATGCCTCAATGAATTATATATAACTCTTCCTTTACTACTTTTCTAATTATTTTATTTTTATAAATAATATGACAACATGTAATACCTACGTATAAACACTCAAATGCTCAATCTACAACAATTTGGAATATACCAATGCATATTTGCTTTCACACAATTAACTAAGAGTAGGCAGCACGCTATCTAATAAAAAACTATAGCCGTGTGATGTACGTTTCTTCCTATACGATCTTTTGCCATATATTGACGAGAGTGGGTATGGCGGCGGATACCAAAACCGCGAGACCCCAAAAGATTGAAGCGTTCCGCCAGAACTTTGGGTGCCTGTGTTTAGAATCACTTAACAGGATTTGAAAATTGCTTTTATACCACTCATTGATCTGCATCTTCAGCTTCATGAAAGGATCCTGCTCTGATTCAAAATTGATTCCCTTGCCAAGATTATTCAACATGTAGGCTACTTCTTTGTCCGTGCCCATGGTGCTCTGGATAATTTGAAACTTCCTGAGCACAGCAACATCTGCTTCGGTCTCCACCAAGCTATTCAGCAGATACACATAATATGAAATTGCAGTGAATCCCTGGCAGACCTCCAGAGCCATCAGATTCCTCAGAATTACTTCTGTACTGTCAGTGATCCAAATCGTGGGGAGCGAAAGAGTTCTCCTTTTGAAAGTCATCTTTTCGAGGGATGGAAGTCCGTCGTAATGACTGAACTTCATTCCTGCCTTGTGTAAGTCTCTGGTAGAGGCCATCAGAGTCTGATGCCTAATTAACTTGGGCTCTTCTGATTGAATGAGGAGCTTTCGCAGGAGACCTTTTATTGCAAAGCGAAGTTTGTTACCTCCACTAGGCGGTGTCTCTTTTGAATCTTTTGGGTCTTCCACAATTAGACTCTGGAGTAGCCCGAGAATATGTTTATATTTCTCAAGATCATCAAATCTCTTCAAATCTGGATTGTCAGGCCCATTTCGCAAGAAAGGGTGAATTTGAGGAATAATACCGTTGCATAGCAATCTCAGCAGCTCTTTCTTAGCTTCTGCCTCTGAACCTTTCTCCACTTCCAATAACTTTATCAGGACCTTAATGGGGATTTGATTTTCAAGCATCAGAATATCACTAAGAACATCAAATTGACAGGACTTGACTCTATTACTGTTGAAAATGGGATGACAATGCTGCTGTGGCTGTTGTTTATTCTGCTCTCCAGTAGTCAAAACTCTTAAGATCTCTAAAACAAAGCATCCATCCAAAGTGAAAACCATCGCTATGGTTTCGTCCCTGTATTCAAATTCTTCTTCATAGCACCTTCTAATTTCACAAACAATATGTGCGACTGCATCATGTAAATGCAAGTGCTCCTCCTGTCTTGGTAGCCTGCGTGCCATCATCTCTGCGGCTTCTGCTTTGAGGCGCTCCACATTGGATGCTGGCTGCGCTATCACATGGTGATAAAGGCCAAGGCGGACGGCCCGAGGAGTGTAGGCTTCCTTCCGTAGAAACAACAGAAACTTGGGGACCCTGTTTATGGTCACCCCAAAGTAGCCTGAACCTGGCTTGCAGTCCTTGATGGATCTATCAGTAATCCTCTCTGTCATATCAATTACCCATTTACTTTCCTCTTCCATAAACATAATATTGCCTTGCGACATCTTTCAGATTCTTCAATGTTAGAAATAAGATCTGCAAAAGGATGCTGCAGTCACTAATTGATTTGGCTCACAAACTACTGTCAAGAGAATGATATTATTATTTGTCAAGAGAATGATATTATTATTTGATAATGACAGTAAATCGTGTAACTTTAATTTGACTAATTTCATGAATGTTGATAAGGAGATTTCATAAAATACTGTCTTTGTGCTACAAAAATAAACAGAGTTTACTTAAATTTCATTAAACTGTTAAGTTTAACTTCAAATACAAATATTGAATACTAAATTCTATTGTAAATCATTGCCATGTAAAAAAAAATTGAAGTTATAATTCTTTTCTGAAACGAGAAGAGAGAATAATAACATAATTAACATAAATAATCCGTACCTTATTTGAGCTCAGGGAGAGGCAAACACCACTGATCAGCAGTAGAAACCCACGCAATCAATTTATCTTAATTTGGAGACAAACTTATTTGCACATTTTTCCTTTACTCTCTGAAGCTGCTCACTTTCACTTTTAACTTCTCATTTAAGATTCGGAAATTTGGAATTCCCAGCCTTGTTTTGCTTTCTCTTTTGACTACTTTCATTAAAGATAATGCGTAGGTTATGGAATATAGGCTGAATACAATTTTTTATATCATGTACAATTTCTTTTCAATTTTTTTTTATTAAATTATTATCATTCAACCCCCAAAAAAATCCATTGTTTATAATTATCCTCCAAATCTATTCATATATCTATTTCCTTTTTATAGTTATCCTCCCTAAATTTATATTTATCTATTAATATATTAGATATTTCTATTATTTTGTTTGAGCATCAAAAATGATATTTTAGATTGATTACTATAGCAGCCATGCCCAGTCTCTCTGTAGACATGTGAATTGTATCTGGAAAAATAATCTGATGGGAAGGATAAGATATTAAAGATAATGTTTGTAAAATCACTTCAAACAACTTGTATTCATACAGTTATTAGTACATATGATCAGAACCTTGAACAATTACTGCAGAGTAAACACGGTGGAAAACTATATACAATAAAAAACTGCTTTAAGAAAGAAAAAGAGGAAACATAGCATTGCTGGAAAATCGAATCAGCGACCTCAAGAAAAACGAGTGATCAAAGATATCGTCAAGGCATCGAATCATTGGTGGGTAACACTGACAAGAAAAATGGAAACACGTCATCTCAATTCGAGGGAAGGAATTTATTTTTACGTCATGCAACCAAATAAGTGTAGGTTTTTGTTTAAAGTATTCAAAGATCAGATCTTTATTATGTAAATCTTTTGGCTTATACGATAAAGCAGCCTAGGGTTGTAGATTTCTCACAATACCCAAGAAATTAAATTTTCTAAAATAGACTCTGCTATATATTATCTTATTGCTTTTAACAAACAATATCATGAATAATACGAGTACTCTTCCCTTTTCTAGAGAAAGGGGATTGTGAAACAGGGAGAACCAAAGCGAGAGGAATGTTTGTTTACTGTTTTTTACTTTAAAAACAATGGTAAGAGATGATTGAGATGTTTGGTACTTGATTCTCCGATCGTAAACCAGGATAACATTGCATCCTTTCTTCCCTGGTTGTAAGAACGGCCACGCAGAACAAAAAGCAGGTTGTAAGAGTAGGACATTCAACGGTTTCGTATGATACAGTTTTGCTAAAATTTTTGTATAGCAAACAGTACACATCAACATTAGTAGTTCTAAATTTGCAACCCTTCTGCATGAATGCCCAGTTGGACATTACACCCTGTCTAGGAGTAGGCAACTAGGGACAAATAGGGACAACTCAAAATTATGTATTTGCCTTAGTAGCTAAAAATTATGTATAGCACATTAGAATTAGTTTTGTCCTGCAACCCTTTTGCATGAATGCATAGATAGATTTCATTTGTAGGAGAAAACCTGTCATAATAGAAAAAGAATATGTGCAAACTATTGAGTCTAAAGAGCTAAAAATAATATCAAATAGTGAAACTAAAAATAGAGATTATTACAATGAATTATGTGGTTCATTATTAAAAACTATATCTACGAGAAAGTAGGGGAATATATTTATTCACTATTTCTCTCATACCAATATATAGTCTACATTCATTCTTTAATCATTTGAAAAATTAGTCTAAGAAATATCTCATTGCGGTGCTGAATTGATTATTTAAATTACTAAGTTCTTAAACAATCTCTTATCAACTCTTTTGTGTGCTGATGGTTCTTAATGGATCTGGAATTGGTTTATTATGTTGTTCAAAATGGACAATTATGTGGTTGTGGATTAAATTGGTTAAGCAACATTTGGGTCAACAATTATTGAGTTCAGTCAACTTAAAACTAAAAGAGTAAATGTATTGTTATCTTTTGATTTCACATTGATTTCTATGGAATAATGTTGAATAGTAAGTATTGTTGTTGAAATTACATGCTCATAGGATTTCAATAAGTGTAAGTAAATATATCTATCTTTATATTAAAAAATTTAGGATTACAAATTTCAAAAACACATATGAAAAAAACTTGTCTTCTCCACCAAATGAATAGATCTAGATGATCAACACATCAATAAGTATAGATTTTTAAAATTTTGTTTATGCATTCTCTAGAACTAAACAATAACTTATTATTTGTATGAAAGACTTTAGATAGTAACTGTAGTCACACAAATCTGTCCAGCTTAATTAAATAAATATTTGCTATTTATTTGATTAAAAATCCACTAGCCATTAGTTAATTAAATTAATATTTAATTAATTCATCTCCACACATTCTCCTATTAATTAAATAAATTATTCAATTTATTTTAATTAATTCATTAAATCAAATCCACAATCAAATAAATGAATAAAATCTATTTATTTAATTAAATCCCCTTATTCCTCTTTTAAATAAATTAAATAAAATATTTGTTTAAATCATTATCCCCCCCCCACTTGCATTTTCCTACAAATGCAACTTGCACACATTTATTGAAATAAATGAATTTCTATTTTAATAAAATCCTATTTTCCCTCACCCACCAAATCCACTTGCAAAATCTAATCCCCTTCTAGATTCTTCTAACCCCTTCCTAATTAGCCTAATCCATCCCCTAATTATTTTCACATTCCTAAGCAAAATGGAGTCACTTCTCAAAGACTCCAAAGTCTTTGAAAAGCATTTAATGTTTTGTGTGTTCAACAAATTAACCCCCAAAGTCTTCCAAGACCACTAATGGCTCTTAAATGACCATTTATGGCTCTTACATAACCATTTATGGTTATTTCAAACTTGTCTCCCCAAACATTTATTGTTTTGACCATATTCATCCATTTCACATTTGCACAAGAGTTTATCCATTGGATAAAAGCTTTATTCTTTGAATAAAGATTTTATTCATTCAACCAACCTTGACTTTAACTCCCAAGGTCATGCCAAGCATTAAATGCTTATTCCCTCTCCTCTCAACCTATCTCACATTGACACTTGTCATCTTGGGATTAGGTTGAAAGCCCTCACATGGATTTGAAATCATTCAATCCTGACCCTTGTTGAGATTACTCAATCTCAACCATTCATTGCTCCATTTTTCCTATAAATAGAGCCCATTTCTTCATAATCTAGATCCTGAAAACTTGTATTCATTTAAGCTATAAGCATTTTAAGAGAGCATTTTAACATAATCAACTAATATCTTGTCATTTTGGGTTAAAATCAATCATTTTAATATCATTTAGTATTTTAGCTTTTTATTTTACATTTAGAGCAATACTACAATCTCAATCCTCCATAAGCATCCATAGTGCAAAAAGCTGCTGAGAGCTACACTATTTTGGAACTTAGAGAGGAGAAGAACAAGGGAGAAGGAGCTAAAAGCATGTTAGGAGGTATTTGGAGATGCCTCATCATATTTGCTTCTTTAGTTAAATATACTTTCATGTTTTTAGTGTCTCTCTTGATATGCCTGTTTAGATTAGTTTTTGATTGACTAACACTAACGATTTTCTTGTGTCTTTTATGTTCTTTATCATTGACTAACCTTGTCCATTTTGCAGGGCATCATTTGGTGAACCTGACGTGAATCGAACACCAAAAATATCATCATTTTTTAACAAACTAACATGTCTGAATGTTGAAAGTGTCACATAGGTTGCGCTTTGGTGCTATTGAACACGTTCTAGTGCTATCGATACTTATGGTTTTAGCACTATTGTTCTTACAATAGCGCTATTGTCTCAAGTTCAGCACTTTTGGAACTGTTTTGGTGCTTTTGACGTCGTTTTGGCGCTATTAACCATTTTTCAGCATTTTTGCCTCTTTGTCTTTCCCCTTCTTTCAGTGCTTTTGTGTTAAATAGCACCTCTGTTCAAACACAGGCTAGCACTATTATAACAGAATGTCGTAAAAATCACCTTGTAACCAAAAAAGTGAAAATTATAGGCTTGTGGAAGCCCCCCCTTGGACATAGATTTTACTAACAATTTGTTGTTTGTGCAGGTTAAAACTCACCATTAAAAATCACAAATTTTCCTTTGGTGCATTAAAACTTGAACAAACAAAATTTCATTGCTTTCTAGTTAGGATTACTCATCTTTTGGTGCTTTTAAAACTTGAACAAACAAAATTTCATTGCTTTCTAGTTAGGATCACTTGTCTTTTGGTGCTTAAAATCAACAAACAAATTTGATTTCCTTGCATCAAACTAAAGAATGTACAAATCCACACTTCAAATTTTGGTGCACATAAAATACACAATCCACTTGTTTTGATTTTTGCAAGCGATTTTACTTCATGCAAACGTGTTTTTTTAAGTTGACCAGGATTTCCAATTCCTAGATTACAACACATTGCCTTTGAAGTTAAAAAGAACACCATGGTTGTTGGAGCAACATCTCCAAATAGTTAGATCACATTGCAATGGTGGATTAAAAAGAACAAGTGTTTTTCATGTTTGGCACACTTGTGCACAAAAGTCAGTCAAGTGGTCCTACCTCTAACACACACTATCCTCTCCCTTGGCTTTCATGGTCCTAGGTGCAAGAGAAAAGTGTTAGTAACACTCAAATTTTATCTTTTTAAGAGAGGCCTGCCAAGAGATCGATACTCTTAGGAACGACCTCGCGCGATAAATCCTTTGAGCTGCTATAGAAATTAGGTGAGAGCGAAAGTTGTAGCCTTGGGTATAACTGCTCCTACAGTGAAACTGGTCGAAAGGACAAATGGGCCCCACCACTAGTTACAAGGCTCTTAAGTGAGTCACTGTAGAATGAACTTATGTCCAAAAAAATCGAACATGACTAAACACCTTTAAGTAGTAGCCCACTTGTTCTATTGATTGAGGATATTTGTGATATAATTTAGTGCAAGAGCATAGATGGTTTTGCTCCCAACATACTCATCAGACATATTTCCTTGAGTAGAAACATAGCTTTTTGAAAAGTCACTTGTGGCTTGATAAAAGTGGTGACTCCCCCATCATAGGGATCATCTATTTGTTATGCTCGTGCAAGACTTAATATATCACATCCTTACCTTCCATGGCGGGATTCATAAGGTATGTAGTACCAAAGTCGAAGAAATATCAAGATGTGGGCTAAATTTATCACAACTGGCCATTTGACCTTAGGGATAACAAGTGTTTGAAGTGTGTTCGTTTTAAAGACCAAGTACAAATTGAGCCGACTTCAGGCTTTGGAAATACACCTTAAAATATATCTAAAGGAAGGGTCATATAAAAAGTCTAAGGATTGGGTTGGTCTAGACCCATACTCATTTGTGTCTTTTAGGCAACATTCTTGTGTTTGTGTGCTTGCTTTGTTTTCTTGTCAAAGAAAAACCAGAAAATCAGTCCCAAACACAAAGTATTCATCCAACATTTCTCAAAAACAACCCAACACATCAAAAATAAAGTGCAAAACAACAAAGAGTCAAATTTTATGACCATTCTTCACATCTTGCGAAAGAAGAAGTGTCATCAGAATATCAACTTGAAAAGAAGACCATTAAGCTCAAAGGCTTTGATAAAAAGGAGGAAATTTTTCTATATAAATAGACAAATCTTTGTCTCACATAAAGTCTTTCTGCATCACATGCGTCTCTACATTCAAGGCAAAACAAACAAATTTGATTCCGAATCATTGAACCACAGAGCTTTTATGCAATATAGAGCTCTAAGTTATCACAAAAACCAAGGAGGTAAGATTAATCCCAACTTCTTCCCAAACGTCTATATCACATACAACACAACTCGAGAAATACCACCAACACCTGAAAGAGAAAAGGTAGAGTTTGTCCCATTTATAACACAAAGTTTTTATTGAAGTTGAAAACATTTCATCCATCATCTTCTTCACTCATTATCACTTCATCATCCATCCATTTCAACTCTCAAAACATTAAGAGGTTCTTGTCCCAAGTTCTCTTTTAGATATTGCTTGAAATCAAAAACATCACATCACTTTTTAGATTGTTTCTACATCTAGGATAAGCTCATCCTAAGAGACACATCTACGCAGGTTAAAACTAGTTCATGAGTGAATCCTCTCATTGCTAGGTAGTTAAATTTGTATCACATCTTGGATTTCTCTACACCTTATCACATCAAAATTTATCAAAACAAGAAAGCAATTCAAAAAAGGAATTTCGGTTACATCTACCTTAAAAGTGCTAGAGATCCACATGCAACACAATTCACCAACCATTAAACTTTCATTTCATCAAACAACTCATCATCATTTTCACTCAACTTCAACAAAGACTCATAAGCAAAATGGCCCAAACCCAATCACAGTCAAGGCAACGAGAAATAGAAATGGAAGAAGAAGAAGAGGAAAATCTCAATGAATTTCAAGAAGCACTTGGAGGAAATGCGAATGATGAAAACCCAAGTACTCCTACTCCTGCAACAATAGAAAGGGCCCAACATAACCCTCTCTTTAACAGACTATTTGACGAAATACTCAGGAGCAATGCGGATGCTCACTTCTTAAGACTTGCTCAAGAAGGAGTAAAACTCCCCTCTGACTTTGATCTTGCCCAATTAAGACAAACATCAGAAAGACAAAGTCACCATGAAGAGGAAAGAGGTAGAGATCCCATCAGATATAACATTCCTCGAGGTAACCCACCACCTCCTCCTCCAAATGAAATGGAGATGTTGCAGCAACAAGTCAAGAATCTCGCCCAACAGCTTCATAGTGGTGTCAAGACTAACCAATTCTCACTCAATGACATCTGTCCCTATCCTTTTGATAGGAATCTTTACATGCCACCATTTCCACGAGGGTTCGAAACACCCAAATTTGAAAAATATAGAGGAAAGGGGGATCCCTGTGATCATGTCAGAGAATTTCATTCCGCTTGTCTTGAAGTGGCATATGAAGACACCTACCTAATGCGCCTTTTCCCCCAAAGCTTGGGAGGAACAACCACATCATGGTTTTCCCACTTACCAGGGGGCATTAGAACATTTGAGGAACTTATCCAGAAATTCCTCGCTCATTACTCTCATAACATTGAACGCGACATCACCATGGCTGATCTGTGCAACACTAAACAAAAACTAGGTGAACTATTTTCATTATTCCTGCAACAATGGCGCCAAATGTCTAGTAGATGTTCTCTTCAGTTACCTGAATGAGAACTAGTGGAAATATTCATTTCCAACTTAAACGAAGAAATGGAATTTCACCTGGATGTCAAAGACACAGACTCTTTTAATGATATGATCACAAAGGGTTTGAAATGTGAATAGGCACTCATCAAGAAAGGACTCATCAAAATGTATAATGAACCAAAAGATGGTCCTCGCCCACGCTTCAATAGTGATAAACCAAGCTTCTGGAACAAGAACAAGAATATCATCAACGATGGGGTTGTGGATGCCAGGACTATCCAAAATGCACAACCTGTGGTTCAGTTTGCAGGACATAATCCTCCACCTCAGAATAACACAAATGATCCTTCCAATCAAGGTTGCATCACATCTCATGATGAACCAAGACCTTGTCGGCAAAAATAAAAACACACACACACTCCCTTAGGGGAACCCATTGAAACTGTCTTGGAACAACTCATTTCTCAAAATTTGGTCACTCTACCTAAAGTATCAAACTATGAGCCTCAAGTCAAACTAGCGTGGTGGAGAGATACTGAACACTGTGAATTCTATCAAGGGAGAGGACACAAGACAAGTAATTGTCACCGATTGAAAGATCTTATTCAGGATCTTATTGATCGAGGAGAAATTGAAATAGAAGGATATGACCCAAAAACAACCAATAATGATCATCTAATGTTCAAAAATCCACTTCCATCACAAGATAAAAGGGGTCCTTCCACTTCCAGGCAAGGCACTGATACCACTGATTATACACAGGCTGCGTATAATTACACTGTAAATCATCTATATGATGCTAGTGAACAAGTTGCAACTATAACCTTCAAAAATCCCAACTCAAATTGCAATGTTGTTACACGTCATGGCAAGGTCACCATAAAGGCAGCTCCACAAGGCACCACCTCCATCCCAAAACACTACAATCTTGTGGAACAATTAGATAAAATGCCTGCGCTTATATCCATTTTAGAGCTATTGCGCCTATCACCATCCCATAAAACTATCTTGGATCAAGCACTCCAAGAGGCATCAGTCCTTACAAATTTGAATACAAACCAATTTCAAGCCATGGTTGGAAGTATAAAGTCATCACCTTGTCTCACTTTTTTCGAAAGTGACAACTCTTCCTTCCAGCAACCTCATAACGCTTCGCTACACATTGAAGGATTTATCAATCAACATAGGATCAAGCGAGCCTTGATAGATAATGGAGCAGGCTTGAACATTTGTACACTACAGTTGGTCATAGCATTGGGCTATGTGGTAGAATCAGTGGATCCTCATAAGAAGATCATAATCAAAGCCTATGATGATGCAGAGCTTTCATCCAAAGGAGCTATGGTACTACCAATCCGAATGGGCTCTGTGGTAAAACACATCATCTGTCAGGTTCTGGATCTTCCTCTGCTATACAATCTATTGTTAGGGAGACCTTGGATACATGCCATGCAAGCCGTTCCATCTACCTACCATCAATGTATCAAGTTCCCACATAACGGTGTAGAGATCACAATCCTAGGCGATGCAAATCCCTTTGCATATTGCCATAATATCAACCATCAACCAAAGATTACTATTCCTAATAATAGAGAAGCCATTTTCTCCACATCATATATAAGTCCAGCCTCTCTTACCAGTTCAAACACCACTATACCCAAGCAAGAAAAGCTTAAAATGAAAATAGCAGAGGAAGGTCCCGGGGAATACAACTTGAGTCAACTCTTTTTTGTGGGATAGATGCCCACTTCTCCTAGAACACATGGTCAGCCACAACAGTTACTCTAGCCACCACTGATCACGCCAACATGTGCTTTGATGCCTTTCATCCTTGGAAAGAGTCAAGAGGAAGAAACCCAAGATGAGGAATTAGCGGAATGGATCTATAAAGATCCCATCACCACTGATATCCCGCAAGTTAAACTTCCTACAGCTCAGTATGGCAAAGGTCTCCTCATTATGCAACGAATGGGATATGATGGTCAGAGTGCTTTGGGATATTGTAAACAAGGACGACATGAACCTTTGTTGCCAGAATTAAAACCCAAAGGTAATACAGGCCTAGGCTTTGAGAAAGAAATCTTTCCTAAACTCAGATTCAAAGGAAAACCCAGCAAACCATTATGTCAGCCTACAACAAAAAGGACACCTTTCATCATTAAAACAACCTCAAGCACCATCCCAACTACCCCATCAAGGCTCACAAACCCAACGCAACCATCACCAATGCCATTCATTCCACCAAATGATGCTATAATCCCATCACCAACGCCATTAGCAGCAGCAACTGTATCAGAACCCACAACAGTATCTATGGCACTAGCAGTTCCAGCAGAAACCACTGAGTCAATATTACTGATACTCCCCATATCAGATTCCTTGATCCCCATCAAACTCCCTACAACACCGATCACTACAAAGGTACATAAACCAATCACACCTTCAGTGTTTAACTCAAAGGACATCCCAGTATGGTATAGTAATCGGATGCTGGAAAGCGATTCAGAGACTGACTCACATGAATGGGAATTTGATTTTGTGCAGCTTAACACTTCAGATGAGGAAGACACATCACCACCTCCACCACGCAAAGACATCCCTATTTACAGAGAACCACAGATAAAGACCACTTGGGTTTTTGAGCTGGAAACATCTTCCATAGACCCTACGTCTCATCCTATGCCTGATTCTGACAGGGAGAGTATCATTAATGACCTTCACCATAACGTCTTAACCCTCACTGATACATCTAATGCACTTAACCTAATTGATGAAGTAATGCCCATTATCCACCCTGAACTCATCGAATGGAACCAACCAAATCCCCCATGTCTTGACTTCTTCCAAAACGATGAGGCCATCATTGAATTTTTGGAATTAAGGGATAACCTACCAAGAAGGGATCACAAAGCTGGATTCACCATTGAACTAAATAGCACAACATACTTCGGGGCAGATGCCAAACCTTTCAGCTGCAAAAATATAACAATAAAACATGGATCTTCCAGTGAAAACCACACTGTGGCACTTTTTGATCCCACAAAAGTAAAAAGAAAGAGCTTATCCAATGGTGAAAACCTCTCTGAGGTGCTTGAGGATGAAGGGTTTGACATTCTCCCTGCTAATGCACAACAGGAATGATCAACGATTCTCATCGAGAAACCAAAGAATACAATTTGGGGACTCCTAAAAATCCTCATCTCATACATCTAGCATCTCTTCTCACTCTAGAGGAATAGCCTAAGTTTATAGAGTTCTTCTAGAAGCATCAGATCAACTTTGTATGGTCATATGCAGACATGCCTGGGCTTGATCCTGATTTAGTCATGCATCACCTCACTGTCGTAGAAGGAGCCAAACCTGTCAAGTAGAAGCTTTGTAAGATGCATCCTCAAATTCCAGTACTAGTCAAAACAGAACTCAAGAAATTCCTAGATGTTGGTTTCATTAGGCCAATTGATTATGCAGAATGGATCTCCAACATTGTGCCTGTCGGCAAACCAAAAGGGGGCATCCGCATTTGTACTGACTTCAGAGATCTGAATAAGGCCTATCCTAAGGATGACTTCCCCCTACCAAATATCGACATCATAGTAGATCTGACAGCAGGACATGCCATGCTTTCACTCATGGATGGCTTTTCAGGATACAATTAGATAAAGATCACACCAGAGGATCAACATAAGACAGCCTTCACATGTCCATGGGGCACATATTGCTGGAATGTAATGCCTTTCGATCTAAAGAATGCAGGAGCGACCTATCAAAGAGCAATGACCATCATCTTCCATGACATGATGCATACTATGATGGAAGATTATGTGGATGACTTACTAGCAAAATCACTCACCAGAGAAGGGCATCTCCACATCTTAGATAAAATCTTTGATAGACTGGAACAATACCATGTTCGGCTCAACCCAAAAAAATGTGTCTTTGGAGTAACCTCCGAAAAGCTTCTAGGATACATTATCTCAAGCAAAGGTATTGAAGTCGATCCAGCAAAAGTTAAGGCAATCATGGACATGCCACCACCAAAGAATATCAGTCAGCTAAGGACATTACAAGGGCGGCTTCAATCCATTCAAAGATTCATTGCACAATTGGCCGATAAATGTCACCCATTCACACACTTGCTACACAAGAAAATTTGCTTTCAGTGGGATGCCCAATGCCAGCAAGCATTTCAGACACTTAAAGACTATCTCATGAATCCACCATTGTTGATCCCACCAGATCCAAGTAGACCGTTGTTACTCTATATCTCAGCAACAAGTACAACATTGGGTGTACTACTGGCACAACATAACATGGAAGGAAAAGAGTGTGCTGTTTACTACATCTCTCGCACACTGGTGGGCTATGAACTCAATTACACACCTATTGAGTGAGCTTACCTAGCAGTAATCTTAGCAGCCACTAAACTGAGGCACTATCTATCAACACATAAAGTGCAACTCATTGCAAAGATTGATCCACTCAAGTATTTACTTAGCAAAGAAGCATTGACAGGTCGCTTAGCCAAATGGGTAATGATTCTAAGTGAATTTGACATCGAGCATGTGGATCGTAAAGCTATCAAAGGTCAAGTTATTGCAGATCAGTTGGCCAATGCACCCCTCACAGGCGATCATCCTCTCATTTCCAATTTTCCAGATGAAGAGATATTCATGGTCACAACAACACAACCATGGAAATTATACTTTGATGGTTCATACACTAGGCATGGCTCGGGGGTAGGCATTCTATTTATCACACCTCAAGGTGACAGCATCTCGAAGTCTTACAGGCTCACATTTCCATGCACCAACAACATAGCAGAGTATGAGGCCTTGATTAGAGGACTCAGGCTAGCCATACAATGGAAATTACAAGAACTGCAAGTATATGGTGACTCACAACTCATCATTCGACAAGCAACTGATGAGTATCGGACCAAGGATGATAAACTCATGCCATATAAGCAAATGGTGGACAATCTAAAAAAATCATTTACTACTATCACTCTTGAGCAGATACCAAGAGATCAGAATCGAGTCACTGACGCTATGGCTACCATCGCATCTCTCCTAGATCTTCCACAGAATTCAACACGCTATGAGTTCTTGGTAGAACAGCTTTGGATTCCCGCTTATGATATCCCCGAATCCGAAATAATATGTCGCCTTGTCGGTTCTGAATCCCCATGGTACGGTGAGTTCTACACCTATCTCCACGATCACACCCTTCCTCCCAACCAATCTAATAACCAACGTAAAACCTTCATTCGCCAAACTACTTGATATACCATTATTGCTGAAACCCTATACCGACGCAGTCTTGATGGTACTCTCCTTCGATGTTTGGAACAAGGTGAGATAACAAAGGCTTTGGAAGAGGTACATGAAGGAATTTGCAGGACTCAGTCAAGTGGTTCGTCACTAGCCAAGAAACTCATGCGCGCTGGATATTATTGGCCATCTATGGAAAAAGATTCTTACTACTTTGTTAGAAAATGCAAGAAATGTCAAGTTCATGGTGACCTGATACATGCACCAGCCCAGGAACTACAACCAATCACAACACCATGGCCTTTCTATCAATGGGGCCTTGACCTTGTGGGTAAGATTCATCCATCTTCATCCAACGGCCATAAATTCATTATTACTGCCACCGAATATTTCACAAAGTGGATTGAAGCTGTTCCACTTACCCAAGTCACCGGCAAGCAGATCGCCTTATTCATCCTCAACTACATCATCTGTCGGTATGGTGTGCCCATGTCCATCATCACAGATAACAGTCTTCCTTTCAAAATCAGGATGTCCATGAACTTTGTGAGAAATTTCATATCCAACACCTCATTTCCACTCCCTATTACCCACAAGGCAATGGTCAGGCCAAAGCATCCAATAAAAACATATTAAGAATCCTCAAGAAGATAGTCAATGATGCCGGTCGTGATTGGCATGTTCAACTAAATCCAGTGCTATGGGCATATCAAACTAGCATTCGAACCCCTATAGGTGACCCTCCTTATTCATTGGTCTATGGTGCAGAAGCTATCTTGCCTATTGAGGTGGAGATACCATCATTATAGGTTTCCTTGCACAATCTCATCGATGACGAAGCCTACAGAGTATCCCGTCTTCAGGACTTAGAGTTACTTGATGAGAAACGACAAGCTACATACAATCACCTCAAAGCCTATCAACAGTGCATGAGTAGAAGCTACAATCACCGAGTTAGATCTCATACATTTGAGGTAGGTGATCTTGTTCTATGAGAGAATCCTCGCAACCAACCACATAGAGCACATCAGGGCAAGTTTGAATCAAACTGGCTGGGCCCATATGTTGTTACTGCTATATTCGGGTCTGGGGCATATCTGTTGGCTACATCAGAAGGAGAACTGCTCGCAGATCTAATTAACAGCATGCACCTCAAACAGTTTTATACCTAAGCTATCCAGAGCATCAGGATCCCCTGCATATCAGAAAATACCAAAAACATTCAGAAAAATGTCCTGAAGAAATACAAAAAACATTAAAAAAATTAAAGAAAAATCATGCATCCAAATGGTGAACAACCACTCCGGTGGCACCTTGGGTAAGTACGATGGTGAAAACCTAGCAAACAGGTGCCACTCGTAAAGACAATGGCTCCAATATCTTTCAGGCTCATTGCGATCACATTCATACATACACACATCCATCCATCCAAACCATGGCTTGCTATTTGATCTGCAATAAAGAGATAGTACTTCATGCGTCTTGCATCCCACTCTATCATAGTCATGTCTACACTTGGGGGCAATACCCTTAAAATCTAGATGATGGAAGTGGATTCTACATTACTTATGATTCAAAATCCAAAAACATTCAAAAATGTCTCCCAAAAAACTCCAAAAACATTAAAAAAAGTCTCACAAAAATCCAAAAACATTCAAAACTGTTCCACAAAATCCAAAAACATCGAAAATCACACAAAAACATGGCAACACCTTGTACATACTCATCCACATAGATGCAAATCAAACATTGACATAATACTCACACAATGACCATTTATCAATCAAACCACACAATCAACATGAACACTCAAAATTGTCTTTAAACAAGGATGCATCCTTCCTTACCAAAATAAAGACAAAAGTGATGTTTTCTTTGACAAGAAAATTATGTTAAGCTATCAAATACTTGGTTGATTTGTGAGTACAATCATTCGTTTATCTGTATCGGGATCTTTCAGCATTGTTTTGTATCATTTGCGCATTATTTTCGATGAAGTTTTGGGGCATGTACTAATGGTGTCTACGTGGGATGTTCACTAGGCTACGTGATCTTATGCCAAATGCAGTCATAGATCATTACAGCTTGCTGACTACAGCGTATACCTCGACCATATGAACATGAACCATTACCAAGGATCCCTATTCTTTATTCTTTATGTATATACTGTTTGTTTGTACGTACAATGCTCTTTCTTTGGTTCCTCCTCAGCCAAATTGGATAAAGGTTTTTATTTCTTAGTACGGTATGCACTTGTCTCAGGATATGATCAGCCTAAGATCAAGGAGGACGATCCAAGTCATGCATGAACAGAGATAATCCTTATCTATTCCGCAAGCAATACTCTGGTCGACTTGAACCTTATATCAAGTCGTTTGTATTAACTTGCTATATCAAATCCATGTAAGGAATACTCAGGTCATCTTGAATCATTATGTCAAGATGCTTGTATTCTCTTCCAACATTTTAAAGCTCAATGATGAAAATAGAGCACTATGGATCGTCATTTCATCTCATTTGTTTATATCTTGCATTCTGTTGCATATCACCCATCCATTCATTCATTCATATGTAGGCTTTATATGCAAAAGTGACCATTACAGCTGATCTTGGATACAATCACGACCAAGTACTCTGATACATCATCAATGCATCATGCAAAATCTTAAAAACCTTGCATTCCTCATTGTCATATCATCACCGCATTTTGGTGTATCTTGCATTTAAGTCCATTCATGTCATTTTTAACTTAATATTGCATATAGTTCATTTTTTTTTGACATTAGTTTTCATTAATCATTTGCATCATTGCATAAATCATAAATAATTAGATTCATTCATGGGCTCAAATTGTCTTTAATTGTTTTAAATCATTTACTAGGCATTCATTTAGTGTCAATTATCCATCATCAGTTCATCATCCTTTATCATTTATTATTGCATCCATTCATTAGTGAAAAAGTGCATTCATTCATTATTAAAGTATCTTATTATGCTCATTTTAAGATTCATTCACATTACATTCATTATCCTCTTTTTAAAATTGCATTAAGGTGCAGTTATTAAAACCACCAGTTATAATATCATCATATTATCATTTTTAATTAAAACATATAAGAGCATTTAAAATCATAAATCCATTTGTTTCCAAATATTGGGTCATACCATCCTATATATCCATTATACATATGCATTTGTTTAAGCATTATCATATAAACATTTGTACTTTACATTTTGTTTATCCATATTACATTCATCTAAAAACATCTAGATGCATATCCATACATAAAATCAATCATTCAACCATTGCATTAACAACATCGCATAAATCATCTCATCATTATATCGCCATAGGAAACACCAAAATCTTGTTCATAAATCATCATAAGCATACATCATCATCATGGCATTACATACATAAAGCATTACATCAAAAATCAAACAAATCATACATATATAAACCTGCATTCATATGTCAGTATCCAACATCATAAATCATCATAAAAACATGCATAAAAGAAACATCTCATCAAATGCATACATGAACACAAATCCATCTAAACAATAACTCATCATCCTGCATAAACATCCATAAAAATCAAATGCATATCATCCAAATATGGGATCTCCTCATATATATCATCTCATATATCAGAGTACAATGAAGTCTACAAAATCAGCTATCAAGAGGCATCCAAGATACAGTCCAAAAAATAAACAATGATATAATACATATATGCAAAAATGCTCTCTCAAATGCCACTCTGGCCAGATGCTGTACCACCACCACCATCGCCACCTACACTCCCACCGGTGCCTGCACCACCTGATCCATCTCTCTGTGGAGGCCTCATTGAACCCCCACTCCCTCTGCATCCCTTGATCTCTCCCTCCGTAGAGGACCCATCACACCCCCACTGCTCTACGCCCTCTACGATCGCTCTGATCTAGCCTGCCTCGTCTGAGAATAGCTGAGAGCTCGCTGACTAACTGGCACAACCTGCTCATATAAACCCCGCCAGTAGTCTATCTCTGTCTGTGCTCGTCATATCTCCCTCATCACCTCCCCTGTAGGACCCTGTGCTCCTACTCCCATCTGGACTCTCTCCTGCAGCTCGACCAATCTCTCCACTGCACTATCGCTCTCTCGCAGCACCACCACCAGTTTTGCCTCCCGTGCAAATAGCTGCACATCCCTAGCTACCACCTCCACCTCCAAATCCTCTATCCGGGTTTGCAAGCATACAATCATATGATCTCATAGATCTCCAGTGGCTCCCTCCCCGATGTCCATCGCCACCTCACCTGTACCACCCTCTCCAGTAGTCTCCTCTCCTTTGTCCATCGGGATCTCTCTCTCCATCCCCCTCCCACTCAGCTGAACTCCCCCCAGTATCAATGGTCTCTATGATATCTGTAGAGGCAGTCCACCTCTCCCTCTCTGCTGACTCCGCATCCCCAACCCACCACCTCCTCCACCACCTCCTCCTCCCCCACCTCCTCCTCCTCCTCTCCTCCATCTCCATCCCCTCTCATCCTCAAAATCTGGGATCGGCTCTGCTGGATCTGATATCCGTAGGATCGGGTGCACTACCCGGTACTGCGTGTACTCGTCTGTAACACTTGCATCCACGACCCTCTATCGTATATCTCATGGTCTCACCTGCAGTGTCTGGAACTCTGCCAGTGCCTGATCATATGGTAGCACTGGACCCCATGCATACCTCTCCTGAATAACCTGAGCATACTCTCCTGATCCACTGGGCAGTCCCTGCTACCATCCAAACTGTCTCAGCACTCTCCCAGGCACCTGTCTCTCTACATGGTACGAGGTCCTCCCAATGAGGAATCGAGACATAAAAACATAAGGTAGTGCCTCTGCGTCATCATCCCATAGCTCACACTCCAAGTATGGCTGCCATATCATTGCATCCAGATCATCCAACACCCGCTGCCACCACTCTAACTTCCCCAGGTGGGGTTGACTCATCATGCCGCTATACATGAACATGTACGGCTGATCTACCACACGAAATCGCAGACTCACCGGTCGAGTCACTGGTAGGTGCTCCCAGGCCCAAATATGCAGTAATGTCATGCCCACTGCTAATGAACCCCTCTCCTAGTAAACCACCTCATGGAGCTCCTGGTATAAGTGTGCCAGCACACATGACCCCCACGCAAAATGGGTCCCCTCGGTAACCATCATCTCGATCACCTGTCCCCACCCCATGGCCAAACCATGTGATCGCCTATCTGGACAAAGCAGTCTTCCCACGATACCTGATAAAACTGCTGGAAGAGGCTCATATAAAGCGGCTATCTCCTCCCAGGCAATCGAGCCATCATCAAAGAAAACATCCTCATCAAAAATCCTCTGCACTACAAGAGTCCCCCAAGATCTATCATATGTGACTAGCTCCCCTTGAATCGGAATCCGTAGGATGCACCACACATTCTCCAGGGTCACTGTCATCTTCCCCTGAGCCAGATAGAAGGTGCACGTCTCACTGTGCCACCGCTCTGCTAACGCTATGATCAAACTGTGATTGATACAAATCACGGGCATGTGCATCACCTCATATAGTCAAGTTGCAGCAATGCAATCAATCTTCACCTCGGTCAATCAATCCCACAACCCCTGTGTCGCAGGATGGCGCTCGCGTAACTGCAACACGCCTAGCTCCTCCTGCACATGGACATTCATCAATCACCATCAGTTGTTTTGTTTTCAAACTTTCTTAAGTTTAAACCTAGACTATCATCAGATACTTTAATCAAGTATCTTCGGGTCTCAACAGGTAAGCAATCATGGCCACCTAGACTTAAACGGGCATTTATCCTAAACAAATTACCTAAGTCTCATCAGGTTGCTATGGTTCAAAACAACTCCCACTTCACCTCACCATCCAGCCATCATTGGCATTCGGAGATTCTCTTCATCCAAACTGGGGCATATCTTTATCCTAAAGCAATAGCGCTATTTTACTATCAAAAGCGCTAGTTTCCCAACAATAGCACTACAACCCTGACACAAGTGCTCAATCAACTATCCCATAGCGCTAAAACTAGAAATGCGCTAGAAAAACTACACAGTAGCGCTAATCAAGCTCAATAGCGCTCAAATAAACCCTGAATAGCACTTATTAATCAATAGCGCCTAAACTTGCCTACAATAGCGCTAAAGAAAATAAAAAACACTCAAACAAAGGGACAATAGTGCCATTAGGGCACAATAGCACCATTACGACACAATAGCACTAGTTCATGGAGCAAAAGTGCCAAAATCGAAGTTCCAACGTTCTTGCTCCGACTCGACTAGGACTCAACTAAAAACATATCAAAAAAGCCTAAAAATTAAAAATTCAAATTTGCGTACTGCCAGTCCATAGTCGTCTGGGCGCTGGAACCGTTAGACTTGCTCGAATCTATGCTCTGCTATCGGTATTGGCATCCTAACTGTTGCTCGCTCCTCCAAATGTCCTTATGAAAGCTCTGGTTTCACACTAGTCGCGGTCACAAATGATCCTGTTTTCATCCCTTTCACCCCATTTATACCCTTCACCGTCATTGTAACTTCCCCCCGCTCACCGCCATGGTCCCCATGAACTTCCCGAGCCCCCCATTTCTCCATTTTTCCCCCGTTTTCTTCTATTTTTCACCCGTATGGCTAACTTCTTTTCTTCTAACACCCTGCCAATTTTCATTCTTTTTCGAGAGATCGCCAGATTTTTTGAAATTTTTTGGTCCATCTCTCGAAGGGGCATGCCACCCATTAAATTAAAATAATAGTTTCACTTTATAATTTATTGAAATTAAAATAAATAAATATTTCAATAAATTCTAAAATAAAAGTATTATATAGTTTTACCTTAACACTCAAATAAAACAAATTGTTTTAATTTAGATTATTAGAATAAAACTAATTTCAGAAACCCAAGATAGGAGATATCATGTACCTTTCACATGGAGGGTTTTTTTTTCTTTTTCCAAGTGCTATATTTGGCAAAGGGCATGTAGTTTTCAGGGGGGAGATTTTTGTTTTCTCTTAGCTCTATCTTTAGTAGACTTGGCATGCAGATTGTTAATGGAAGAGGTTTACTTTCTTTTTTAGTGCTATTTTTGGCGAATATGGCATGTAGTTTTTTAGAGGATGTGTTCTTTTTTCAAGGGTATATTTAGCAGTTTGGAAGTTCTACTTACAACAGAGGGAGTCTTTTTCATGCACAATTAGTTGGGGACCTATTTTTGGTAGCATAGACTATTTTAAGCAGGGTTACGCGTGAGTTTTTAATGCTATTTTGGGGAAATTCGCCCAGAGATTTTTCTCATGCAGTTTTTCATTTTTAGAGTTTTGGAGGAGATATTCTACATGGTATCTATATATTCTTCTATTCTCCTTTTTTCCCTCTGGTTCTTTCTTTTTTGCATATAGATTTTGCAAAAAAGCATTGTATCTTAGCACTTCAGTTTTTTAGTTTTATATAGCAGCATTCCTTTGATATTACAGAGTTTCGTATGTCTACCATGGTAATAGTGCATGTTCATTTGCAGATTTGATAGAGATTTACTGTGTCTTGATCTAGAAACCTTTGAATTGCAATCTATTTTATGTGAATGTATTTTCTGCTTTTCATATAATCATAGGTTTTAGGTTGTGTATAAGGGGTATTTTGTCAATTTGGTTTTGAAACTGGTTTTCCTTCCAAGTTTATGATCCCCTTAGACCCTTCTCGGGAAATATTTATATGGTTGAAGAGTACAATTATTTTGTGTGGGCGAACTTCTGTCATATTTTGGTAGGTTATTAGGCTATTATCATAATAATTTTGGTGTATCACCTCCTAGTTTAGTTGAAGCTTTCATTATTTTTCAGAATTATTTCTCACTCTTTTCCACACTAGTCTTTTAGTTTTAGGAGGGATTCAAGGGAAGCCGACCCATAACTTGAAGATTCACCTTCACTTTGAGCAACCCATAGGCTCGAAGGTGTTTCCACGTTTCACAAGATTTCTTGGTTTCACACTTAGCATCATGGGTGCAATCCTTCATTACAACAAGAGTGATTGCAGTTTAATGTGGCTATAAGAAAGATTAACAACCTTGAGGAAATGGTAGAGGTGTATGCTAAGGCTGATAAATGGGCAATGGAAGAAAAGGATGAATTGGTCTGGGAGGCTGCTAGTAATATGGTTAGAAAATGAAAGAAGGGGGACAAGGTTGATGGGATGCTAAATGAACTTAGTGAAAATTTGTCTTAGAGAGATGAGAGTAACATAGTGGTGGAGCCGAAGGAAAGCCAAGAGACCGTGAGATGAAAAATTGAGGATATGTCTATGTTGAGCCAATAGATGGCCTTGAAGAATTTATCCTCCTTGCAAACTATTTAGAAATAAATTGATTGCAAGAAAGAAAAATGCAAGAGACATGTGATGTCTCCCTTTGCTATGATGGAGCTCCCTACCTTAGTGGACAAATCTACTTTGAAATCTAGTACTCTGAACTCTATTAATGATTCTAACAAAAAAAATTATTTTTTGATTAAGTCATTGGATTGTGTAAAGATTGGCAAGATGCTAACACCTCTACCTAGTAGACCACCCCATTGTGTCTTGGCTAGTGGTTGGTTGGTTTTTGTTCAAGTTGGTTCTGTCTCTGGTCTTTGTCTAGTTATATGGTGGTTCCTCGTTGATTTTGGTGTTTTTTTTTCGGCTAGGTGTGCATTCCTTATGTGCCCTAGGTGTTGTTGTTTAGCAATTATGTAAAGGTTCAGGCCTATCCTTCTTGTTATTAGTTACAACAAATAATGACTAGTAGAAATAATATAGCACATGCTATAAAGCTTGAAGGGGCATAAAAACATAGGAAGAAATATCTAGGCCCAAGGGTTTCTCAAACCACAATACTCAAATTATAGTTCAAGGCATCAAGGGTCAAGTGATCATGTAAGAAACAAAAAATTTGAATTTTAATTGAATACAATGGTGAAAGTCTTGAAAAGATGAAGAAGTCTAAAATCTTGACATGAAGAAGGGAAAGACAGAGTTGGAAGAAAAGACATGGCATGATGGAGAACCATAAAACTATGAATGGAATAAAAGAAGACAAGAGTCAGAAGAATAAGCATAATCAAGGGGGTAAAACACATAATAGATGGAAATAGGGAAGACATAAGTATGAACCTAATTTATACAAGCTTTGATTAAATTTGAAATGGGATATATATATTTTTATTTATTCCTAAAGTGAGCAAGCATCAAGAGACTAGTGACTACCATCTACACCCAAAAAGAAGTAATGTTGTAGAAAGAAATAATTCTATTGTTACAGAAGTATTACGAATCATGTTGAAGACAAAGAAGCTATTTATAGTTATTTTGTAGAAGCATTGGTAATGATAGTATACCTAAAAAATTGTAATCTCACAAAATCAATAAAGAAAAATATACCAAAGAAATACTGGAATGATCATAAGAATTTTGTAGCTTATTTTCATGATTTTAGTGATATAAAATTGTATATATTCTAGATCAAGAGAAAAATATGTTAGATGCAAAATATAACCTTTGTACTTTAATGTGATATCTTGATAAAAATAGAGCCTTATAACAAAAAATAAATTGTGAGTCAAGGCAAGTGCTTTACATTGAAGGTGGAATTATAGTGGCAGGAGGATGTACGTTAAACAATAAAAGTAGTTCAGAAAAGAGAAGATGCATTGTTCATTTTCTTCTAGTAATCTTTAGTAGTAGCTAAGTTCAAGTCATTCATACTTATGTTTTCCAAATAAACCAAGTAGTGTTGCTAGTTCAGTTTCTTCTTCATGAAATTCTTCAACGATTTCAATTGCAAAGTCTTCAACAAACATAACAAGCTTAATGAGTGAAATTTATCAAAGCAATCCTAATATGAACCAAATTATTAATTTGGCTTTACATTGAATTGATTGGATTTTAAGATGTAATGAAAGAAAAAAATATGGATTGATGCTATGAATGTAGAAGTGGAAGTGATATATGAAAAACAATACATGGCAACCAATGTAACTTTGAAAACGTAAATAAGTGGTTTAGGTCAAATGATTCTTTAAAGGTATATAAAATGTTGATGGTTATATGAAATGACATAAGGAAAAACTTATTGCCAAGATCTTTGTATAGACAACTAGAATATTTAAATAAAAAAATAACCTTGCTCCAATTGCAAAAATTAATAGAATCAAAGATTATGTTAGCAATTATTGCACGATACAAATAAAATATGCCTCAATGAATTATATATAACTCTTCCTTTACTACTTTTCTAATTATTTTATTTTTATAAATAATATGACAACATGTAATACCTACGTATAAACACTCAAATGCTCAATCTACAACAATTTGGAATATACCAATGCATATTTGCTTTCACACAATTAACTAAGAGTAGGCAGCACGCTATCTAATAAAAAAACTATAGCCGTGTGATGTACGTTTCTTCCTATACGATCTTTTGCCATATATTGACGAGAGTGGGTATGGCGGCGGATACCAAAACCGCGAGACCCCAAAAGATTGAAGCGTTCCGCCAGAACTTTGGGTGCCTGTGTTTAGAATCACTTAACAGGATTTGAAAATTGCTTTTATACCACTCATTGATCTGCATCTTCAGCTTCATGAAAGGATCCTGCTCTGATTCAAAATTGATTCCCTTGCCAAGATTATTCAACATGTAGGCTACTTCTTTGTCCGTGCCCATGGTGCTCTGGATAATTTGAAACTTCCTGAGCACAGCAACATCTGCTTCGGTCTCCACCAAGCTATTCAGCAGATACACATAATATGAAATTGCAGTGAATCCCTGGCAGACCTCCAGAGCCATCAGATTCCTCAGAATTACTTCTGTACTGTCAGTGATCCAAATCGTGGGGAGCGAAAGAGTTCTCCTTTTGAAAGTCATCTTTTCGAGGGATGGAAGTCCGTCGTAATGACTGAACTTCATTCCTGCCTTGTGTAAGTCTCTGGTAGAGGCCATCAGAGTCTGATGCCTAATTAACTTGGGCTCTTCTGATTGAATGAGGAGCTTTCGCAGGAGACCTTTTATTGCAAAGCGAAGTTTGTTACCTCCACTAGGCGGTGTCTCTTTTGAATCTTTTGGGTCTTCCACAATTAGACTCTGGAGTAGCCCGAGAATATGTTTATATTTCTCAAGATCATCAAATCTCTTCAAATCTGGATTGTCAGGCCCATTTCGCAAGAAAGGGTGAATTTGAGGAATAATACCGTTGCATAGCAATCTCAGCAGCTCTTTCTTAGCTTCTGCCTCTGAACCTTTCTCCACTTCCAATAACTTTATCAGGACCTTAATGGGGATTTGATTTTCAAGCATCAGAATATCACTAAGAACATCAAATTGACAGGACTTGACTCTATTACTGTTGAAAATGGGATGACAATGCTGCTGTGGCTGTTGTTTATTCTGCTCTCCAGTAGTCAAAACTCTTAAGATCTCTAAAACAAAGCATCCATCCAAAGTGAAAACCATCGCTATGCTTTCGTCCTTGTATTCAAATTCTTCTTCATAGCACCTTCTAATTTCACAAACAATATGTGCGACTGCATCATGTAAATGCAAGTGCTCCTCCTGTCTTGGTAGCCTGCGTGCCATCATCTCTGCGGCTTCTGCTTTGAGGCGCTCCACATTGGATGCTGGCTGCGCTATCACATGGTGATAAAGGCCAAGGCGGACGGCCCGAGGAGTGTAGGCTTCCTTCCGTAGAAACAACAGAAACTTGGGGACCCTGTTTATGGTCACCCCAAAGTAGCCTGAACCTGGCTTGCAGTCCTTGATGGATCTATCAGTAATCCTCTCTGTCATATCAATTACCCATTTACTTTCCTCTTCCATAAACATAATATTGCCTTGCGACATCTTTCAGATTCTTCTATGTTAGAAATAAGATCTGCAAAAGGATGCTGCAGTCACTAATTGATTTGGCTCACAAACTACTGTCAAGAGAATGATATTATTATTTGTCAAGAGAATGATATTATTATTTGATAATGACAGTAAATCGTGTAACTTTAATTTGACTAATTTCATGAATGTTGATAAGGAGATTTCATAAAATACTGTCTTTGTGCTACAAAAATAAACAGAGTTTACTTAAATTTCATTAAACTGTTAAGTTTAACTTCAAATACAAATATTGAATACTAAATTCTATTGTAAATCATTGCCATGTAAAAAAAAATTGAAGTTATAATTCTTTTCTGACACGAGAAGAGAGAATAATAACATAATTAACATAAATAATCCGTACCTTATTTGAGCTCAGGGAGAGGCAAACACCACTGATCAGCAGTAGAAACCCACGCAATCAATTTATCTTAATTTGGAGACAAACTTATTTGCACATTTTTCCTTTACTCTCTGAAGCTGCTCACTTTCACTTTTAACTTCTCATTTAAGATTCGGAAATTTGGAATTCCCAGCCTTGTTTTGCTTTCTCTTTTGACTACTTTCATTAAAGATAATGCGTAGGTTATGGAATATAGGCTGAATACAATTTTTTATATCATGTACAATTTCTTTTCAATTTTTTTTTATTAAATTATTATCATTCAACCCCCAAAAAAATCCATTGTTTATAATTATCCTCCAAATCTATTCATATATCTATTTCCTTTTTATAGTTATCCTCCCTAAATTTATATTTATCATTCAACCCCCAAAAAAATCCATTGTTTATAATTATCCTCCAAATCTATTCATATATCTATTTCCTTTTTATAGTTATCCTCCCTAAATTTATATTTATCTATTAATATATTAGATATTTCTATTATTTTGTTTGAGCATCAAAAATGATATTTTAGATTGATTACTATAGCAGCCATGCCCAGTCTCTCTGTAGACATGTGAATTGTATCTGGAAAAATAATCTGATGGGAAGGATAAGATATTAAAGATAATGTTTGTAAAATCACTTCAAACAACTTGTATTCATACAGTTATTAGTACATATGATCAGAACCTTGAACAATTACTGCAGAGTAAACACGGTGGAAAACTATATACAATAAAAAACTGCTTTAAGAAAGAAAAAGAGGAAACATAGCATTGCTGGAAAATCGAATCAGCGACCTCAAGAAAAACGATTGATCAAAGATATCGTCAAGGCATCGAATCATTGGTGGGCAACACTGACAAGAAAAATGAAAACACGTCATCTCAATTCGAGGGAAGGAATTTATTTTTACGTCATGCAACCAAATAAGTGTAGGTTTTTGTTTAAAGTATTCAAAGATCAGATCTTTATTATGTAAATCTTTTGGCTTATACGATAAAGCAGCCTAGGGTTGTAGATTTCTCACAATACCCAAGAAATTAAATTTTCTAAAATAGACTCTGCTATATATTATCTTATTGCTTTTAACAAACAATATCATGAATAATACGAGTACTCTTCCCTTTTCTAGAGAAAGGGGATTGTGAAACAGGGAGAACCAAAGCGAGAGGAATGTTTGTTTACTGTTTTTTACTTTAAAAACAATGGTAAGAGATGATTGAGATGTTTGGTACTTGATTCTCCGATCGTAAACCAGGATAACATTGCATCCTTTCTTCCCTGGTTGTAAGAACGGCCACACAGAACAAAAAGCAGGTTGTAAGAGTAGGACATTCAACGGTTTCGTATGATACAGTTTTGCTAAAATTTTTGTATAGCAAACGGTACACATCAACATTAGTAGTTCTAAATTTGCAACCCTTCTGCATGAATGCCCAGTTGGACATTACACCCTGTCTAGGAGTAGGCAACTAGGGACAAATAGGGACAACTCAAAATTATGTATTTGCCTTAGTAGCTAAAAATTATGTATAGCACATTAGAATTAGTTTTGTCCTGCAACCCTTTTGCATGAATGCATAGATAGATTTCATTTGTAGGAGAAAACCTGTCATAATAGAAAAAGAATATGTGCAAACTATTGAGTCTAAAGAGCTAAAAATAATATCAAATAGTGAAACTAAAAATAGAGATTATTACAATGAATTATGTGGTTCATTATTAAAAACTATATCTACGAGAAAGTAGGGGAATATATTCATTCACTATTTCTCTCATACCAATATATAGTCTACATTCATTCTTTAATCATTTGAAAAATTAGTCTAAGAAATATCTCATTGCGGTGCTGAATTGATTATTTAAATTACTAAGTTCTAAAACAATCTCTTATCAACTTTTCTGTGTGCTGATGGTTCTTAATGGATCTGGAATTGGTTTATTATGAAGTTCAAAATGGACAATTATGTGGTTGTGGATTAAATTGGTTAAGCAACATTTGGGTCAACAATTATTGAGTTCAGTCAACTTAAAACTAAAAGAGTAAATGTATTGTTATCTTTTGATTTCACATTGATTTCTATGGAATAATGTTGAATAGTAAGTATTGTTGTTGAAATTACATGCTCATAGGATTTCAATAAGTGTAAGTAAATATATCTATCTTTATATTAAAAAATTTAGGATTACAAATTTCAAAAACACATATGAAAGAAACTTGTCTTCTCCACCAAATGAATAGGTCTAGATGATCAACACATCAATAAGTATAGATTTTTAAAATTTTGTTTATGCATTCTCTAGAACTAAACAATAACTTATTATTTGTATGAAAGACTTTAGATAGTAACTGTAGTCACACAAATCTGTCCAGCTTAATTAAATAAATATTTGCTATTTATTTGATTAAAAATCCACTAGCCATTAGTTAATTAAATTAATATTTAATTAATTCATCTCCACACATTCTCCTATTAATTAAATAAATTATTCAATTTATTTTAATTAATTCATTAAATCAAATCCACAATCAAATAAATGAATAAAATCTATTTATTTAATTAAATCCCCCTATTCCTCTTTTAGATAAATTAAATAAAATATTTGTTTAAATCATTATCCCCCCCCCACTTGCATTTTCCTACAAAAGCAACTTGCACACATTTATTGAAATAAATGAATTTTTATTTTAATAAAATCCTATTTTCCCTCACCCACCAAATCCACTTGCAAAATCTAATCCCCTTCTAGATTCTTCTAACCCCTTCCTAATTAGCCTAATCCATCCCCTAATTATTTTCACATTCCTAAGCAAAATGGAGTCACTTCTCAAAGACTCCAAAGTCTTTGAAAAGCATTTAATGCTTTGTGTGTTCAACAAATTAACCCCCAAAGTCTTCCAAGACCACTAATGGCTCTTAAATGACCATTTATGGCTCTTACATAACCATTTATGGTTATTTCAAACTTGTCTCCCCAAACATTTATTGTTTTGACCATATTCATCCATTTCACATTTGCACAAGAGTTTATCCATTGGATAAAAGCTTTAATCTTTGAATAAAGATTTTATTCATTCAACCAACCTTGACTTTAACTCCCAAGGTCATGTCAAGCATTAAATGCTTATTCCCTCTCCTCTCAACCTATCTCACATTGACACTTGTCATCTTGGGATTGGGTTGAAAGCCCTCACATGGATTTGAAATCATTCAATCCTGACCCTTGTTGAGATTACTCAATCTCAACCATTCATTGCTCCATTTTTCCTATAAATAGAGCCCATTTCTTCATAATCCAGATCCTGAAAACTTGTATTCATTTAACCTATAAGCATTTTAAAAGAGTATTTTAACATAATCAACAAATATCTTGTCATTTTGGGTTAAAATCAATCATTTTAATATCATCTAGTATTTTAGCTTTTTATTTTACATTTAGAGCAATACTACAATCTCAATCCTCCATAAGCATCCATAGTGCAAAAAGTTGCTGAGAGCTACACTATTTTGTAACTTGGAGAGGAGAAGAACAAGGGAGAAGGAGCTAAAAGCATGTTAGGAGGTATTTGGAGATGCCTCATCATATTTGCTTCTTTAGTTAAATATACTTTCATGTTTTTAGTGTCTCTCTTGATATGCCTGTTTAGATTAGTTTTTGATTGACTAACACTAACGATTTTCTTGTGTCTTTTGTGTTCTTTATCATTGACTAACCTTGTCCATTTTGCAGGGCATCATTTGGTGAACCTGACGTGAATCGAACACCAAAAATATCATCATTTTTTAACAAACTAACATGTTTGAATGTTGAAAGTGTCACACAGGTTGCGCTTTGGTGCTATTGAACACGTTCTAGTGCTATCGATACTTATGGTTTTAGCACTATTGTTCTTACAATAGCGCTATTGTCTCAAGTTCAACACTTTTGGAACTGTTTTGGTGCTTTTGACGTCGTTTTGGCGCTATTAACCATTTTTCAGCATTTTTGCCTCTCTGTCTTTCCCCTTCTTTCAGTGCTTTTGTGTTAAATAGCACCTCTATTCAAACACAGGCTAGCACTATTGTAACAGAATGTCGTAAAAATCACCTTGTAACCAAAAAAGTGAAAATTATAGGCTTGTGGAAGCCCCCCCTTGGACATAGATTTTACTAACAATTTGTTGTTTGTGCAGGTTAAAACTCACCATTAAAAATCACAAATTTTCCTTTGGTGCATTAAAACTTGAACAAACAAAATTTCATTGCTTTCTAGTTAGGATTACTCATCTTTTGGTGCTTTTAAAACTTGAACAAACAAAATTTCATTGCTTTCTAGTTAGGATCACTTGTCTTTTGGTGCTTAAAATCAACAAACAAATTTGATTTCCTTGCATCAAACTAAAGAATTTACAAATCCACACTTCAAATTTTGGTGCACATAAAATACACAATCCACTTGTTTTGATTGGCGATTTTACTTCATGCAAACGTGTTTTTTTAAGTTGACCAGGATTTCCAATTCCTAGATTACAACACATTGCCTTTGAAGTTAAAAAGAACACCATGGTTGTTGGAGCAACATCTCCAAATAGTTAGATCACATTGCAATGGTGGATTAAAAAGAACAAGTGTTTTTCATGTTTGGCACACTTGTGCACAAAAGTCAGTCAAGTGGTCCTACCTCTAACACACACTATCCTCTCCCTTGGCTTTCATGGTCCTAGGTGCAAGAGAAAAGTGTTAGTAACACTCAAATTTTATCTTTTTAAGAGAGGCCTGCCAAGAGATCGATACTCTTAGGAACGACCTCGCGCGGTAAATCCTTTGAGCCGCTATAGAAATTAGGTGAGAGTGAAAGTTGTAGCCTTGGGTATAACTGTTCCTACAGTGAAACTGGCCAAAAGGACAAATGGGCCCCACCACTAGTTACAAGGCTCTTAAGTGAGTCACTGTAGAATGAACTTATGTCCAAAAACATCGAACATGACTAAACACCTTTAAGTAGTAGCCCACTTGTTCTATTGATTGAGGATATTTGCGATATAATTTAGTGCAAGAGCATAGATGGTTTTGCTCCCAACATACTCATCATACATATTTCCTTGAGTAGAAACATAGCTTTTTGAAAAGTCACTTGTGGCTTGATAAAAGTGGTGACTCCCCCATCATAGGGATCATCTATTTGTTATGCTCGTGCAAGACTTAATATAACACATCCTTACCTTCCATGGCGGGATTCATAAGGTATGTAGTACCAAAGTCGAAGAAATATCAAGATGTGGGCTAAATTTATCACAACTGGCCATTTGACCTTAGGGATAACAAGTGTTTGAAGTGTGTTCGTTTTAAAGACCAAGTACAAATTGAGCCGACTTCAGGCTTTGGAAATACACCTTAAAATATATCTAAAGGAAGGGTCATATAAAAAGTCTAAGGATTGGGTTGATCTAGACCCATACTCATTTGTGTCTTTTAGGCAACATTATTGTGTTTGTGTGCTTGCTTTGTTTTCTTGTCAAAGAAAAACCAGAAAATCAGTCCCAAACACAAAGTATTCATCCAACATTTCTCAAAAACAACCCAACACATCAAAAATAAAGTGCAAAACAACAAAGAGTCAAATTTTATGACCATTCTTCACATCTTGCGAAAGAAGAAGTGTCATCAGAATATCAACTTGAAAAGAAGACCATTAAGCTCAAAGGCTTTGATAAAAAGGAGGAAATTTTTCTATATAAATAGACAAATCTTAGTCTCACATAAAGTCTTTCTGCATCACATGCATCTCTACCTTCAAGGCAAAACAAACGAATTTGATTCCGAATCATTGAACTGCAGAGCTTTTATGCAATATAGAGCTCTAAGTTATCACAAAAACCAAGGAGGTAAGATTAATCCCAACTTCTTCCCAAACATCTATATCACATACAACACAACTCGAGAAATACCACCAACACCTGAAAGAGAAGAGGTAGAGTTTGTCCCATTTATAACACAAAGTTTTTATTGAAGTTGAAAACATTTCATCCATCATCTTCTTCACTCATTATCACTTCATCATCCATCCATTTCAACTCTCAAAACATTAAGAGGTTCTTGTCCCAAGTTCTCTTTTAGATATTGCTTGAAATCAAAAACATCACATCACTTTTTAGATTGTTTCTACATCTAGGATAAGCTCATCCTAAGAGACACATCTACGCAGGTTAAAACTAGTTCATGAGTGGATCCTCTCATTGCTAGGTAGTTAAATCTGTAACACATCTCAGATTTCTCTACACCTTATCACATCAAAATTTATCAAAACAAGAGAGCAATTCAAAAAAGGAATTTCGGTTACATCTACCTTAAAAGTGCTAGAGATCCACATGCAACACAATTCACCAACCATTAAACTTTCATTTCATCAAACAACTCATCATCATTTTCACTCAACTTCAACAAAGACTCATAAGCAAAATGGCCCAAACCCGATCACAGTCAAGGCAACGAGAAATAGAAATGGAAGAAGAAGAAGAGGAAAATCTCAATGAATTTCAAGAAGCACTTGGAGGAAATGCGAATGACGAAAACCCAAGTACTCCTACTCCTGCAACAATAGAAAGGGCCCAACATAACCCTCTCTTTAACAGACTATTTGACGAAATACTCAGGAGCAATGTGGATGCTCACTTCTTAAGACTTTCTCAAGAAGGAGCAAAACTCCCCTCTGACTTTGATCTTGCCCAATTAAGACAAACATCAGAAAGACAAAGTCACCATGAAGAGGAAAGAGGTAGAGCTCCCATCAGATATAACATTCCTCGAGGTAACCCACCACCTCCTCCTCCAAATGAAATGGAGATGTTGCAGCAACAAGTCAAGAATCTCGCCCAACAGCTTCATAGTGGTGTCAAGACTAACCAATTCTCACTCAATGACATCTGTCCCTATCCTTTTGATAGGAATCTTTACATGCCACCATTTCCACGAGGGTTCGAAACACCCAAATTTGAAAAATATAGAGGAAAGGGGGATCCCTGTGATCATGTCAGAGAATTTCATTCCGCTTGTCTTGAAGTGGCATATGAAGACACCTACCTAATGCGCCTTTTCCCCCAAAGCTTGGGAGGAACAACCACATCATGGTTTTCCCGCTTACTAGGTGGCATTAGAACATTTGAGGAACTTATCCAGAAATTCCTCGCTCATTACTCTCATAACATTGAACGCGACATCACCATGGCTGATCTGTGCAACACTAAACAAAAACCAGGTGAACTATTTTCAGTATTCCTGCAACAATGGCGCCAAATGTCTAGTAGATGTTCTCTTCAGTTACCTGAATGAGAACTAGTGGAAATATTCATTTCCAACTTAAACGAAGAAATGGAATTTCACCTGGATGTCAAAGACACAGACTCTTTTAATGATATGATCACAAAGGGTTTGAAATGTGAATAGGCACTCATCAAGAAAGGACTCATCAAAATGTATAATGAACCAAAAGATGGTCCTCGCCCACGCTTCAATAGTGATAAACCAAGCTTCTGGAACAAGAACAAGAATATCATCAACAATGGGGTTGTGGATGCCAGGACTATCCAAAATGCACAACCTGTGGTTCAGTTTGTAGGACAAAATCCTCCACCTCAGAATAACACAAATGTTCCTTCCAATCAAGGTTGCATCACATCTCATGATGAACCAAGACCTTGTCAGCAAAAATAAAAACACACATACACTCCCTTAGGGGAACCCATTGAAACTGTCTTGGAACAACTCATTTCTCAAAATTTGGTCACTCTACATAAAGTATCAAACTATGAGCCTCAAGTCAAACTGGCGTGGTGGATAGATACTGAACACTGTGAATTCTATCAAGGGAGAGGACACAAGACAAGTAATTGTCACCGATTGAAAGATCTTATTCAGGATCTTATTGATCGAGGAGAAATTGAAATAGAAGGACATGACCCAAAAACAACCAATAATGATCATCTAATGTTCAAAAATCCACTTCCATCACAAGATAAAAGGGGTCCTTCCACTTCCAGGCAAGGCACTGATACCACTGATTATACATAGGCTGCGTATAATTACACTGTAAATCATCTATATGATGCTAGTGAACAAGTTGCAACTATAACCTTCAAAAATCCCAACTCAAATTGCAATGTTGTTACACGTCATGGCAAGGTCACCATAAAGGCAGCTCCACAAGGCACCACCTCCATCCCAAAACACTACAATCTTGTGGAACAATTAGATAAAATGCCTGCGCTTATATCCATTTTAGAGCTATTACGCCTATCACCATCCCATAAAACTATCTTGGATCAAGCACTCCAAGAGGCATCAGTCCTTGCAAATTTGAATACAAACCAATTTCAAGCCATGGTTGGAAGTCTAAAGTCATCACCTTGTCTCACTTTTTTCGAAAGCGACAACTCTTCCTTCCAGCAACCTCATAACTCTTCGCTACACATTGAAGGCTTTATCAATCAACATAGGATCAAGCGAGCCTTGATAGATAATGGAGCAGGCTTGAACATTTGTACACTATAGTTGGTCACAGCATTGGGCTATGTGGTAGAATCAGTGGATCCTCATAAGAAGATCATAATTAAAGCCTATGATGATGTAGAGCTTTCATCCAAAGGAGCTATGGTACTACCAATCCGAATGGGCCCTGTGGTAAAACACATCATCTGTCAGGTTCTGGATCTTCCTCTGCCATACAATCTATTGTTAGGGAGACCTTGGATACATGCCATGCAAGCTGTTCCATCTACCTACCATCAATGTATCAAGTTCCCACATAACGGTGTAGAGATCACAATCCTAGGCGATGCAAATCCCTTTGCATATTGCCATAATATCAACCATCAACCAAAGATTATTGTTCCTAATAATAGAGAAGCCATTTTCTCCACATCATATATAAGTCCAGCCTCTCTTACCAGTTCAAACACCACTATACCCAAGCAAGAAAAGCTTAAAATGAAAATAGCAAAGGAAGGTCCCGGGGAATACAACTTGAGTCAACTCTTTTTTGTGGGACAGATGCCCACTTCTCCTAGAACACATGGTAAGCCACAATAGTTACTCTAGCCACCACTGATCACGCCAACATGTGCTTTGATGCCTTTCATCCTTGGAAAGAGTCAAGAGAAACCCAAGATGAGGACTTAGCGGAATGGATCTATAAAGATCCCATCACCACTGATATCCCACAAGTTAAACTTCCTACAGCTCAGTATGGCAAAGGTCTCCTCATTATGCAACAAATGGGATATGATGGTCAGAGTGCTTTGGGATATTGTAAACAAGGATGACATGAACCTTTGTTGCCAGAATTAAAACCCAAAGGTAATACAGGCCTAGGCTTTGAGAAAGAAATCTTTCCTAAACTCAAATTCAAAGGAAAACCCAGCAAACCATTATGTCAGCCTACAACAAAAAGGACACCTTTCATCATTAAAACAACCTCAAGCACCATCCCAACTGCCCCATCAAGGCTCACAAACCCAACGCAACCATCACCAATGCCATTCATTCCACCAAATGATGCTATAATCCCATCACCAGCGCCATTAGTAGCAACAACTGTATCAGAACCCACAACAGTATCTATGGCACTAGCAGTTCCAGCAGAAACCATTGAGTCAATATTATCGATACTCCCCATATCAGATTCCTTGATCCCCATCAAACTCCCTACAACACCGATCACTACAAAGGTACATAAACCAATCACACCTTTAGTGTTTAACTCAAAGGACATCCCAATATGGTATAGTAATCGGATGCTAGAAAGCGATTCAGAGACTGACTCACATGAATGGGAATTTGATTTTGTGCAGCTTAACACTTCAGATGAGGAAGACACATCACCACCTCTGCCACGCAAAGACATCCCTGTTTACAGAGAACCACAGATAAAGACCACTTGGGTTTTTGAGCTGGAAACATCTTCCATAGACCCTATGTCTCATCCTATGCCTGATTCTGACAGGGAGAGTATCATTAACGACCTTCACCATAACGTCTTAACCCTCACTGATACGTCTAATGCACTTAATCTAATCGATGAAGTAATGCCCATTATCCACCCTGAACTCATCGAATGGAACCAACCAAATCCCCCATGTCTTGACTTCTTCCAAAATGATGAGGCCATCATTGACTTTTTGGAATTAAGGGATAACCTACCAAGAAGGGATCACAAAGCTGGATTCACCATTGAACTAAATAGCACAACATACTTCGGGGCAGATGCCAAACCTTTCAGCTGCAAAAATATAACAATAAAACATGGATCTTCCAGTGAAAACCACACTGTGGCACTTTTTGATCCCACAAAAGTAAAAAGAAAGAGCTTATCCAATGGTGAAAACCTCTCTGAGGTGCTTGAGGATGAAGGGTTTGACATTCTCCCTGCTAATGCACAACAGGAATGATCAATGATTCTCATCGAGGAAACCAAAGAATACAATGTGGGGACTCCTAAAAATCCTCATCTCATACATCTAGCATCTCTTCTCATCTAGAGGAATAGCCTAAGTTTATAGAGTTCTTCCAGAAGCATCAGATCAACTTTGTATGGTCATATGCAAACATGCCTGGGCTTGATCCTGATTTAGTCATGCATCACCTCACCATCGTAGAAGGAGCCAAACCTGTCAAGCAGAAGCTTTGTAAGATGCATCCTCAAATTCCAGTACTAGTCAAAATAGAACTCAAGAAATTCCTAGATGTTGGTTTCATTAGGCCAATTGATTATGCAGAATGGATCTCCAACATTGTGCCTGTCGGCAAACCAAAAGGGGGCATCTGCATTTGTACTGACTTCAGAGATCTGAATAAGGCCTGTCCTAAGGATGACTTCCCCCTACCAAATGTCGACATCATAGTAGATATGACAGCAGGACATGCCATGCTTTCACTCATGGATGGCTTTTCAGGATATAATCAGATAAAGATCACACGAGAGGATCAACATAAGACAACCTTCACATGTCCATGGGGCACATATTGTTGGAATGTAATGCCTTTCGATCTAAAGAATGCAGGAGCGACCTATCAAAGAGCAATGACCACCATCTTCCATGACATGATGCATACTATGATGGAAGATTATGTGGATGACTTACTAGCAAAATCACTCACCAGAGAAGGGCATCTCCACATCTTAGATAAAATCTTTGATAGACTGGAACAATACCATGTTCGGCTCAACCCAAAAAAATGTGTCTTTGGAGTAACCTCCAGAAAGCTTCTAGGATACATTGTCTCAAGCAAAGGTATTGAAGTCGATCCAGCAAAAGTTAAGGCAATCATGGACATGCCACCACCAAAGAATATCAGTCAGCTAAGGACATTACAAGGGCGGCTTCAATCCATTCAAAGATTCATTGCACAATTGGCCGATAAATGTCACCCATTCACACACTTGCTACACAAAAAAATTTGCTTTCAGTGGGATGCCCAATGCCAGCAAGCATTTCAGACACTTAAAGACTATCTCATGAATCCACCATTGTTGATCCCACCAGATCCAAGTAGACCGTTGTTACTCTATATCTCAGCAACAAGTACAACATTGGGTGTACTATTGGCACAACATAACATGGAAGGAAAAGAGTGTGTTGTTTACTACATCTCTCGCACACTGGTGGGCTATGAACTCAATTACACACCTATTGAGTGAGCTTACCTAGCAGTAATCTTAGCAGCCACTAAACTGAGGCACTATCTATCAACACATAAAGTGCAACTCATTGCAAAGATTGATCCACTCAAGTATTTACTTAGCAAAGCAGCATTGACAGGTCGCTTAGCCAAATGGGTAATGATTCTAAGTGAATTTGACATCGAGCATGTGGATCGTAAAGCTATCAAAGGTCAAGTTATTGCAGATCAGTTGGCCGATGCACCCCTCACAAGCGATCATCCTCTCATTTCCAATTTTCCAGATGAAGAGATATTCATGGTCACAACAACACAACCATGGAAATTATACTTTGATGGTTCATACACTAGGCATGGCTCGGGGGCAGGCATTCTATTTATCACACCTCAAGGTGACAACATCTCGAAGTCTTACAGGCTCACATTTCCATGCACCAACAACATAGCAGAGTATGAGGCCTTGATTAGAGGACTCAGGCTAGCCGTACAATGGAAATTACAAGAACTGCAGGTATATGGTGACTCACAACTCGTCATTCGACAAGCAACTGATGAGTATCAGACCAAGGATGATAAACTCATGCCATATAAGCAAATGGTGGACAATCTAAAATAATCATTTACTACTATCAGTTTTGAGCAGATACCAAGAGATCAGAATCGAGTCACTGACGCTATGGCTACCATCGCATCTCTCCTAGATCTTCCACAGAATTCAACACGCTATGAGTTCTTGGTAGAACAGCTTTGGATTCCCGCTTATGATATCCCCGAATCCAAAATAATATGTCGCCTTGTCGATTCTGAATCCCCATGGTACGGTGAGTTCTACACCTATCTCCACGATCACACCCTTCCTCCCAACCAATCTAATAGCCAACGTAAAACCTTCATTCGCCAAACTACTCGATATACCATTATTACTGAAACCCTATACCGACGCAGTCTTGATGGTACTCTCCTTCGATGTCTGGAACAAGGTGAGATAACAAAGTCTTTGGAAGAGGTACATGAAGGAATTTGCAGGACTCAGTCAAGTGGTCCGTCACTAGCCAAGAAACTCATGCGCGCTGGATATTATTGGCCATCTATGGAAAAGGATTCTTACTACTTTGTTAGAAAATGCAAGAAATGTCAAGTTCATGGTGACCTGATACATGCACCAGCCCAGGAACTACAACCAATCACAACACCATGGCCTTTCTGTCAATGGGGCCTTGACCTTGTGGGTAAGATTCATCCATCTTCATCCAACGGCCATAAATTCATTATTACCGCCACCGAATATTTCACAAAGTGGATTGAAGCTATTCCACTTACCTAAGTCACTGGCAAGCAGATCGCCTTATTCATCCTCAACTACATCATCTGTCGGTATGGTGTGCCCATGTCCATCATCACAGATAACAGTCTTCCTTTCAAAATCAAGATGTCCATGAACTTTGTGAGAAATTTCATATCCAACACCGCATTTCCACTCCCTATTACCCACAAGGCAATGGTCAGGCCAAAGCATCCAATAAAAACATATTAAGAATCCTCAAGAAGATAGTCAATGATGCCGGTCGTGATTGGCATGTTCAACTAAATCCAGTGCTATGGGCATATCGAACTAGCATTCGAACACCTATAGGTGACCCTCCTTATTCATTGGTCTATGGTACAGAAGCTATCTTGCCTATTGAGGTGGAGATACCATCATTACAGGTTTCCTTGCACAATCTCATCGATGACGAAGCCTACAGAGTATCCTGTCTTCAGGACTTAGAGTTACTTGATGAGAAACGACAAGCTACATACAATCACCTCAAAGCCTATCAACAGCGCATGAGTAGAAGCTACAATCACCGAGTTAGATCTCGTACATTTGAGGTAGTTGATCTTGTTCTATGAGAGAATCCTCGCAACCAACCACATAGAGCACATCAGGGCAAGTTTGAATCAAACTAGCTGGGCCCATATGTTGTTACTGCTGTATTCGGGTCTGGGGCATATCAGTTGGCTACATCAGAAGGAGAACTGCTCGCAGATCCAATTAACAGCATGCACCTCAAACAGTTTTATACCTAAGCTATCCAGAGCATCAGGCTCCCCTGCATATCAAAAAATACCAAAAACATTCAGAAAAATGTCCTGAAGAAATACAAAAACCATTAAAAAAATTAAAGAAAAATCATGCATCCAAATGGTGAACAACCACTCCGGTGGCACCTTGGGTAAGTACGATGGTGAAAACCTAGCAAACAGGTGCCACTCGTAAAGACAATGGCTCCAATATCTTTCAGGCTCGTTGCGATCAGATTCATACATACACACATCCATCCATCCAAACCATGGCTTGCTATTTGATCTGCAATAAAGAGATAGTACTTCATGCATCTTGCATCCCACTCTATCATAGTCATGTCTACACTTGGGGGCAATACCCTTAAAATCTAGATGATGGAAGTGGATTCTACGTTACTTATGATTCAAAATCCAAAAACATTCAAAAATGTCTCACAAAAAACTCCAAAAATATTAAAAAAAGTCTCACAAAAATCCAAAAACATTCAAAACTGTTCCACAAAATCCAAAAACATCGAAAATCACACAAAAACATGGCAACACCTTGTACATACTCATCCACATAGATGCAAAACAAACATTGACATAATACTCACACAATGACCATTTATCAATCAAACCACACAATCAACATGAACACTCAAAATTGTCTTTAGACAAGGATGCATCCTTCCTTACCAAAACAAAGACAAAAGTGATGTTTTCTTTGACAAGAAAATTATGTTAAGCTATCAAATACTTGGTTGATTTGTGAGTACAATCATTCGTTTATCTATATCGGGATCTTTCAGCATTGTTTTGTATCATTTGCGCATTATTTCCGATGAAGTTTTGGGGCATGTACTAATGGTGTCTACGTGGGAAGTTCACTAGGCTACGTGATCTTATGCCAAATGCAGTCATAGATCATTATGGCTTGCTGACTACAGCGTATACCTCAACCATATGAACATGAACCATTACCAAGGATCCCTATTCTTTTAGTGTCAATTATCCATCATCAGTTCATCATCCTTTATCATTTATTATTGCATCCATTCATTAGTGAAAAAGTGCATTCATTCATTATTAAAGTATCTTATTATGCTCATTTTAAGATTCATTCACATTACATTCATTATCCTCTTTTTAAAATTGCATTAAGGTGCAGTTATTAAAACCACCAGTTATAATATCATCATATTATCATTTTTAATTAAAACATATAAGAGCATTTAAAATCATAAATCCATTTGTTTCCAAATATTGGGTCATACCATCCTATATATCCATTATACATATGCATTTGTTTAAGCATTATCATATAAACATTTGTACTTTACATTTTGTTTATCCATATTACATTCATCTAAAAACATCTAGATGCATATCCATACATAAAATCAATCATTCAACCATTGCATTAACAACATCGCATAAATCATCTCATCATTATATCACCATAGGAAACACCAAAATCTTGTTCATAAATCATCATAAGCATACATCATCATCATGGCATTACATACATAAAGCATTACATCAAAAATCAAACAAATCATACATATATAAACCTGCATTCATATGTCAGTATCCAACATCATAAATCATCATAAAAACATGCATAAAAGAAACATCTCATCAAATGCATACATGAACACAAATCCATCTAAACAATAACTCATCATCCTGCATAAACATCCATAAAAATCAAATGCATATCATCCAAATATGGGATCTCCTCATATATATCATCTCATATATCAGAGTACAATGAAGTCTACAAAATCAGCTATCAAGAGGCATCCAAGATACAGTCCAAAAAATAAACAATGATATAATACATATATGCAAAAATGCTCTCTCAAATGCCACTTTGGCCAGATGCTGTACCACCACCACCATCGCCACCTACACTCCCACCGGTGCCTGCACCACCTGATCCATCTCTCTATGGAGGCCTCATCGAACCCCCACTCCCTCTGCATCCCTTGATCTCTCCCTCCGTAGAGGACCCATCACACCCCCACTGCTCTACGCCCTCTACGATCACTCTGATCTGGCCTGCCTCATCCGAGAATAGCTGAGAGCTCGCTGACTAACTGGCACAACCTGCTCATATAAACCCCGCCAGTAGTCTATCTCTATCTGTGCTCGTCATATCTCCCTCATCACCTCCCCTGTAGGACCCTGTGCTCCTACTCCCATCCGGACTCTCTCCTGCAGCTCGGCCAATCTCTCCACTACACTATCGCTCTCTCGCAGTACCACCACCAGTTTTGCCTCCCGTGCAAATAGCTGCACATCCCTAGCTACCACCTCCGCCTCCAAATCCTCTATCTGGGTTTGCAAGCGTACAATCATATGATCTCACAGATCTCCAGTGGCTCCCTCCCCGATGTCCATCGCCACCTCACCTGTACCACCCTCTCCAGTAGTCTCCTCTCCTTTGTCCATCAGGATCTCTCTCTCCATCCCCCTCCCACTCAGCTGAACTCCCCCCAGTATCAATGGTCTCTATGATATCTGTAGAGGCAATCCACCTCTCCCGCACTGCTGACTCCGCATCCCCAACCCACCACCTCCTCCACCACCTCCTCCTCCCCCACCTCCTCCTCCTCCTCTCCTCCATCTCCATCCCCTCTCATCCTCAAAATCTGGGATCGGCTCTGCTGGATCTGATATCCGTAGGATCGGGTGCACTACCCGGTACTGCGTGTACTCGTCTATAACACCTGCATCCATGACCCTCTATCGTATATCTCATGGTCTCGCCTACAGTGTCTGGAACTCTGCCAGTGCCTGATCATATGGTAGCACTGGACCCCATGCATACCTCTCCTAAATAACTTGAGCATACTCTCCTGATCCACTGGGCAGTCCCTGCTGCCATCCAAACTGTCTCAGCACTCTCCCAGGCACCTATCTCTCTACATGGTACGAGGTCCTCCCAATGAGGAATCGAGACATAAAAACATAAGGCAGTGCCTCTGCGTCATCATCCCATAGCTCACACTCCAAGTATGGCTGCCATATCATTGCATCCAGATCATCCAACACCCGATGCCACCACTCTAACTTCCCCAGGTGGGGTTGACTCATCATGCCGCTATACATGAACATGTACGGCTGATCTACCACACGAAATCGCAGACTCACCGGTCGAGTCACTGGTAGGTGCTCCCAGGCCCAAATATGCAGTAACGTCATGCCCACTGCTAATGAACCCCTCTCCTAGTAAATCACCTCATGGAGCTCCTGGTACAAGTGTGCTAGCACACACGACCCCCATGCAAAATGGGTCCCCTCGGTAACCATCATCTCGATCACCTGTCCCCACCCCATGGCCAAACCATGTGATCGCCTATCTGGACAAAGCAGTCCTCCCACAATACCTGATAAAACTGCTGGAAGAGGCTCATATAAAGTGGCTATCTCCTCCCAAGCAATCGAGCCATCATCAATGAAAACATCCTCATCAAAAATCCTCTGCACTGCAAGAGTCCCCCAAGATCTATCATATGTGACTAGCTCCCCTTGAATCGGAATCCGTAGGATGCACCACACATTCTCCAGGGTCACTGTCATCTCCCCCTGAGCTAGATAGAAGGTGTACGTCTCACTGTGCCACCGCTCTGCTAACGCTATGATCAAACTGTGATTGATACAAATCACGGGCATGTGCATCACCTCATATAGTCAAGTTGCAGCAATGCAATCAATCTTTGCCTCGGTCAATCAATCCCGCAACCCCTATGTTGCAGGATGGCGCTCGCGTAACTGCAACACGCCTAGCTCCTCCTGCACATGGACATTCATCAATCACCATCAGTTGTTTTGTTTTCAAACTTTCTTAAGTTTAAACCTAGACTATCATCAGATACTTTAATCAAGTATCTTCGGGTCTCAACAGGTAAGCAATCATGGCCACCTAGACTTCAACGGGCATTTATCCTAAAAAAATGACCTAAGTCTCATCAGGCTGCTATGGTTCAAAACAACTCCCACTTCACCTCGCCATCCAGCCATCATTGGCATCCGGAGATTCTCTTCATCCAAACTGGGGCATATCTTTATCTTAAAGCAATAGCGCTATTTTACTATCAAAAGCGATAGTTTCCCAACAATAGCGCTACAACCCTGACACAAGTGCTCAATCAACTATCCCATAGCGCTCAAACTACAAATGCGCTAGAAAAACTACACAGTAGCACTAATCAAGCTCAATAGCGCTCAAATAAACCCTGAATAGCACTTATTAATCAATAGCGCCTAAACTTGCCTACAATAGCGCTAAAGAAAATCAAAAGCACTCAAACAAAGGGACAATAGTGCCATTAGGGCACAATAGTGCCATTACGGCACAATAGCGCTAGTTCATGGAGCAAAAGTGCCAAAATCGAAGTTCCAACGTTCTTGCTCCGACTTGACTAGGACTCAGCTAAAAACATATCAAAAAATCCTAAAAATTAAAAATTCAAATTTGCGTACTGTTGGTCCATAGTTGTCTGGGCGCTGGAACCGTTAGACTCGCTCGAATCTATGCTCTGCTATCGGTATTGGCATCCTAACTGCTGCTCGCTCCTCCAAATGTCCTTATGAAAGCTCTGGTTTAACACTAGTCGCGGTCACAAATGATCCTGTTTTCATCCCTTTCACCCCATTTATACCCTTCACCGTCATTGTAACTTCCCCCCGCTCACCGCCGTGGTCCCCATGAACTTCTCGAGCCCCCATTTCTCCATTTTTCCCCCGTTTTCTTCTATTTTTCACCCGTATGGCTAACTTCTTTTCTTCTAACACCCTGCCAATTTTCATTCTTTTTCGAGAGATCGCCAGATTTTTTGAAATTTTTTGGTCCATCTCTCGAAGGGGCATGCCACCCATTAAATTTACATTTTATGGGGCATTTTCTCACACCAGTTTTTCTTTCTTTGAAACGACGCGATAAACCGCACCGTCTCAAAGAGGGGCAAATGTAGTCACACAAATTTCTCCAGCTTAATTAAATAAATATTTTCTATTTATTTGATTAAAAATCCACTAGCTATCAGTTAATTAAATTAATATTTAATTAATTCATCTCCAAACATTCTCCTATTAATTAAATAAATTATTTAATTTATTTTAATTAATTCATTAAATCAAATACACAATCAAATAAATGAATAAAATCTATTTATTTAATTAAATCCCCCTATTCCTCTTTTAAATAAATTAAATAAAATATTTATTTAAATCATTATCCCCCCCCCACTTGCATTTTCCTACAAATGCAACTTGCACACATTTATTGAAATAAATGAGTTTTTATTTTAATAAAATCCTTTTTTCCCTCACCTACCAAATCCACTTGCAAAATCTAATCCCCTTCTAGATTCTTCTAACCCCTTCCTAATTAGCCTAATCCATCCCCTAATTATTGTCACATTCCTAAGCAAAATGGAGTCACTTCTCAAAGACTCCAAAGTCTTAGAAAAGCATTTAATGCTTTGTGTGTTCAACAAATTAACCCCCAAAGTCTTCCAAGACCACTAATGGCTCTTAAATGACCATTTATGGCTCTTACATAACCATTTATGGTTATTTCAAACTTGTCTCCCCAAACATTTATTGTTTTGACCATATTCATCCATTTCACATTTGCACAAGAGTTTATCCATTGGATAAAAGCTTTATTCTTTGAATAAAGAGTTTATTCATTCAACCAACCTTGACTTTAACTCCCAAGGTCATGTCAAGCATTAAATGCTTATTCCCTCTGCTCTCAACCTATCTCACATTGACACTTGTCATCCTGGGATTGGGTTGAAAGCCCTCACATGGATTTGAAATCATTCAATCCTGACCCTTGTTGAGATTACTCAATCTCAACCATCCATTGCTCCATTTTTCCTATAAATAGATCCCATTTCTTCATAATCAAGATCCGGAAAACTTGTATGCATTTAAGCTATAGGCATTTTAAGAGAGCATTTTAGCATAATCAACTAATATCTTGTCATTTTGGGTTAAAATCAATCATTTTAATATCATCTAGTATTTTAGCTTTTTATTTTACATTTAGAGCAATACTACAATCTCAATCCTCCATAAGCATCCATAGTGCAAAAAACTGCTGAGAGCTACACTATTTTGGAACTTGGAGAGGAGAGGAACAAGGGAGAAGGAGCTAAAAGCATGTTAGGAGGGATTTGGAGATGCCTCATCATATTTGCTTCTTTAGTTAAATATATTTTCATGTTTTTAGTGTCTCTCTTGATATGCCTATTTAGATTAGTTTTTGATTGACTAACACTAACGATTTTCTTGTGTCTTTTGTGTTCTTTATCATTGACTAACCTTGTCCATTTTGCAGGGCATTAGTAACTATCAAGAAGTCAAATTATATTAGGATACCTATTTTAAATTAAATAAGATAACTTCAGATTGTGTGAGTTCTTGTGGGGTTGATATGTAATATTGTGTCATCGTCCCTTTGGATATAAGTACAAAAAGTTATTGAGAATACATAGAATAGTCTTGATGGAAAAGTGTATTTTAAATAAAATTCCTCAAAAAAAATGTATTTTCAACATATGCATAAAATTGTTGGGATTAAGGTGTCTCAACCTTTGAGTCCTAAAATTGATCATTAATTTAACTAATTATTTTGGTGCATATTTATTTGTCCTAAGTTGATTATTTCCTAATTATTTTGTTCACTTTGTGGGTCCTCTTAGAAAGGTGGCATCCTACATGGTAGACTAAATCAATGGCATGCATGTTTCTTATTGTGTAGGAAAGAAGATACAATGTAATCCCTATTTTCTAGGAAATGGGTGCCCACTTTGGAAGTCCTATGATTTAGGGGACTAAAGTCAAAGATTCCATGTTAAAGATAAAAACAAATTTGATTGTCTCCTATGTTTAGAAGAGAGACTTGTTGTGCAGTTTTTATTCCTAATATGAAAATAAAAGGAGGTAGTTTTTTTCTTTTATCTTTTCTTGAAGGCTAAGTTAAGGATTAAAATGCTTTCCTTAAGATTTATTTTTAAAAAATAGGATAATCTTTTTTGAATATGTAAGATGAAATTAGAGCCATTGATGGTGTGCTTTATTTAGCTCTTTTGCTTTGTTGAAGATGGATTTTCTTTCTTTGGCACCTAGATTATATATTATTGAATATCTATTGTATTGTTTATTATAAAAGTATTAAAAGGTGATTATTATAGAGATACTATTATGGTGTTATAAATTCTCTAGATAAGAGAAAGACGTATACTCCATGTTAAGGCTATGAGCTTGAAGTGTATTATAACTCTTTTACTTTAGAGATACATTGGTTTGATGATTTGGAGTGTGGAGGTTTAACATGGAATATACATCTTTCTATTATGAGGGCCTTAGGTTCTTCAATAAAGTTATTTCCTTGGAGTTCCATCCTAGTGATTTTGTTGATGCTTCTCTAGACTTTTGTAATATTATGGAAGTACTTAGTGTTCTTGTTCCTAGCTTGCAACCAGTTCTCTCTAGATTTCTTCTTCCAAAGATTTCTTCTTTGGATAGAATATCCTCATGCTCATTCAACAACTGATTTTCTTCTAAGAAGTTAGCATGCGACATACCTTCTTTAATGATCTTGTCATTCATTGCTTCAAGCTGAGATTCTAGGTTATTTTTGGCAAATAATATATTTTTAAAATGTGAACCATTCCACTGTAAAAGCTTCTTTTTCATATATTTGATCTTGGACACAAAACAAAAAAGCCTCAATCCCTCAAAGCTGATCTCTTTCTACCATTTTTCAATAAAAGATAGAAAATTCGGATCTTTCATCCACATGTACTCAAACTTGAAGAGTGGCTTCAAGCAAGTTGTGCCCCCTTGTAGAGAAAGGAGAAAGAAGTGGTCAGAGCCTGAGCATGGTAGAATAGAGCACTCCAAGATGAAAGGGAAGGAAGAGAGATCCCCCAAACAAAAAATTATATTTATTTTCTCCACAATATTATTGAAGCCTTGTCTCTTGTTATTCTAGGTAAAAGTGCTATCTCCTAATTCAATTTCAAGAAGCCCATTTTTTTCTATCCAATCATTAAAGTTGTGTTGTGATATATCAATTTTTTTGATACCACCCCTTTTATCTCCCAAGCCTCTAATGGCATTAAAATCCTCTCCAATAAAAATATTTTGATCTTGATGTTTGGAGATCACCCAATCTAGAGCGATCCAAAGATTACATCTACAAGAAGGGGATGGAGGTCCATAGACATTGAGAAAGAAGGAGACATTAGATTGGAGGAGAAAAACATTCACAAGTAATCAATTTGTAGAAGAGGCCACTCTCTATCTAGACAAAGGAAGGTTTCCAAACTATCAAAAGACCTCCTGAGGCACCATCTGCTGACATTGCAACCTGCCGCGAAGCTTGGAATTGGTATCCTAATCCTGCACCAAAAGACTCTGCCTATTGGTAGTCTAGTTTTGATTCTTGGAGACAAGTGATATCGACGTTGATCAAGAGAATTCTTCTCTTTACCACCTGTTGTATGTTAGGGGCATTAAGGCCCATAACCTTCCATGATAATATTTTCATTGATGTTCAAGAAGGGGAGATCCCTTCCCTACTTTCCACATGCCAGTGAGCTTGGTTTGAATCTCATTCTCTCCGTCTTTAACTAACTGCTCATTGACTAATTTCATGCCTCTCTTAGGAGAAGTAAAGCCATAATTCGGCTTTTCCTTTCCATCTATCATTTGCTCAATTACCAGCTTCCTTTTCTCATTGATTTTGGAATATATGGCAGTAAGTGGGGTCTCAATGGCCAGCTTCGGGCCCTCTTCTTCATTAATAAAGTCATTAAGAAGATGTTGAGTGTTTGCATCTAGGTTTATAGCAATACAAGAAGCCCACATGGGTCGTGGGGAGACCATAAAGGGATTTGGAGATTTTGAAGAAAGACTAACAAGCTTTTGCAGTTTTGGGGAGGTATGATATGAGTCAGAATGAGAAGCTTTGTACTCCTCCTGCTGAACCTCCAGAATGGGGGAAGCCTCTAGATTTTAGAAAAAGAATCTTTGGTTGCATTAAACTCTTGAATAATATATTTTTTGAGAATCTCTGCCTCTGATAGAAGATTGGATAATGATAAGTGTTCTCCTTATAAGTAGCTGCTAGGGAAGAGCTCCCCTTATACTTCTGATTTCTAACTCGATTCCTTTTTTGGAAACCTTTCTGGGTTTCTGAATACAGACATTAAACTCTCCCCATTTTAAGATAGGGTTCTTTTTCTGACCAAAAAGTCTTCTTGAAGTGTTTTTGGTGTTTAACTTTATTTTAGGAGAGAGAATTAGGTGAAGATCCTCAAAGAACATGTAGAGATCAAAGGGAGAAGAAGTAGCCAACCTACTTATCTTTTGGATTCCCCATAGGGTTTTGAAATTGGATCTTCTCTGGTACATCTTTCCCTTGAAAATCCTATGGAACGAAGGCAATGTCCTGTATTTGGGATTCCACAACAGGAACTTGCTGTGAGTTGCCATGAAGAGAAAAATGTTGCATTTTCTCTCTTGACTAGAATAATGAGCCCCTTAAACATTGCACAAAATTCCCATTAACTATCTGATTTCTAAGAATGCATTTGCATGGAATTTCTGCAACCAATCTCTTAACTCTCTGTTTCCATCTCTCCATAGAAGCCTCGTTCCAAATTCGTTTCAACATAGATGTTAGCAACATCCCCTTTCAACCCATTCAAAAAATCCTCTTCAATCCCCACTAGGAAGCCTAGTCCATCGCCAATTTTAAAGAGCACTTTCGAACACCAAAACTCCAAGGGCAGTCCCTCTAAGGAGAGCCAAACTGGGGAATTTTCTTTATCTTATGAGAAATAGGGTCAAAACTCGACTTCCAGTCAATAAAGTAGAAGGTTGAACCAAGATAGAAGATGGGGCTACCATTGAGAATACTATCCTTTAGACTAGAATCAATGCATTCAATGAAGAAGAAGTCATTTTGCATGGGATGAATAGAGACCATACCAAAGAAGGAAGAAGACCACTTTTCCATGATCTATTGGCTACTACCTCCAATCCCACACCACTTAGAAAAAAAGGCATTCTCTTTGAAATGCCCTATCTTGGGGTTCAATGCAAATGATGGGATAAAAAATAGTTTATTTCTTAATCCTTTCCTCTTTCGAACAATGTGAAGAGGTATTGAGCTTATAGGAGCAGAATTCAAATGAGGAAAGCTTTTCCAACCTACCTGCAATCCTATCTCTCTGGATCCTACCAAGACTTGCTTGTCTATGAAAGAGTTTTGTAGGGGTCTTCCAAAGTCCTTCAAAGTGATTTGCACTACTGAAGGAAAGGCCCCAATATTTCTATCAAACCTTTTGGCTGACCATGTGTAGCCCTTAACTGGAAGCGGGATTTTGTTTGGTCCGGTTGCCATCCTACTTGCCCAAGAAGCAAGATCATTGAAGCTATTCTGAGAGACTACATTACACGGGTGACCATTAGGTCCAAGGATATTTACTCTAGAAAGCTGAACGACATTGCTGAGATTATTTTGGTTATGGAAACTCTTGCCAGTTCGCCAAGGGTTCGAAAGTCTACCGTCCTGCCACCAAGAGAGTTTAGAATCCCCCCGCCCCCTCCCCCCCCTGAACGATGATAGCCTCTAGAAGCCATTCTACTTTGGAAGATCTCTCTTTTTATCCCTTAACGACAACAATCTTGAAATACTTATAGCTTCTAAAATACTAGTAATCTTATATAGTTTTCAAATCAAATATGATATTCTTTGGTAGCTACTATTTGTCCTTGAATGGACTAAATTTTCCATGTGATCGTCTTCATCAAACACTTTATTTTCTTTCAATAGCAATCTTCCAAGCAGCGACTCCTTTTCTTAGTTTGGAAATTTTTACTCTCTATGTACAACTAGATCTCCAACAACAAAACTATGATTCCTCCTTTCTTATTTGGTGGAGATCACTCCTACTACTGCATTCACACTATCTACCGCATGGGATGAACTGTCACTGGAACATTTTTTTTTTTTCAAATAGTGATTTTCTTTGAAGCCGAAATCATCCTTTTAACTGACGATTTCTTCCTTTCAAACTAGCAAAAATCCTACAACTTTGTTATGATGCACGCTCTTTTAACCAGTGCTTAACTTCTGCAATCTGCTTAACCACCTTATAAATCCTCTGCTTGGTAGTGGTCTTCTTTTCTCTCTAGAAATCTTTGCTTGCGAGGTATACTGCCAATTCTTCCCAAAGACTCCTTTTAAATACCCAGTAAACAATAATGTATAATCCCATTTTATTTTCTATTTATGTATTTTTCTTATTTTTATCATGTCATGTCTACCATGGAAGTGATTTGTGGGAGATATGGTATATGTCTTACTTTGTGATAACTATAAGATTTCAAAAAACAAAAACAAATTTAAGTGAGAAATCCCTGTTCTTAAATACGTATCAAGTTTGGTAGATTTATACATTGCTTTAGGATACAATTTGAAGTTAATCCTTTCTAAAAATGATACTACGTTTGCTAATGTCCTTCAATTTATTTATTTATTTTTAATTATATGTTTGTTGATTTTCCATCATTACTTCATGTTTTATTCATTTTAATTTAAAGATGAATATTAACAAACAAACTTTTAATAAGAATTAAAGATTTGTCATAATTAAATTCATCAAAAATACTCTCAAAACAATACAAAAGATTAAAAATTAAATATATTAGAATTTATGGACCTCTATTTTTCAATGAAATTAAATAATTCAAAAAACTTTATAAAAAACCATCTAAAAATTATACCCTTCGATGTAAAAGGAACAAATTCAAATATAAATCTTTATTTCGAATTTACATTTAAAGCACTTTTTCTGTTCTCCTTCATGGTCTCAATCCTCTCCTTTATAAATTTGAGTAAGTTTCGCCATGATTATTGCCTCGCCACAATTATTTATTTTCATTTTGTCCAGAAAATACAGATTTAAAAAGTTTTGTTCCAGAATATTTTTTCACATTAAAGAAAATATGGAAAAAAATGTCCAGTTCTCCAATGCTTCGTGGAAAAATCCGCAGAATTCCTCCGTCGATTTAGCATAATCTTTGATTGAAGAAAAAGGCTTAACAGGTGTAGATTTCCTTTGGCATAATCTTTAATCAAAGTAGTTTGTGGGGATCAAAATAAATAAGTAAAAGATAGTATGTGGGGATTGCTTGGACATGTGACGTGTAATTCTGCCTTGAAATCATATAAATTGATTGCGTGTCTTTCCATTGCTAATCAATGGGCGTCTCCTGCACCAAAAATTTGGGAGAAGTAAAGGTGGGATTCACAGTTTTTCTCTTCATATTTTTTCTAAGTATTTCATTACTTCTGGTATTATTTCTATTTCCTCCGTAAGACTATACCATACTATAACATTAACTTTCATTGTGTGATAATCAATATTTACAACAATCACAAGATCAGTATTAATGGTTTAAAGACATAATTAATTTACATTTTTACAAATTCATCTTCAGAAAGATAGATTGTTATATGAAGTTATATGGTTGGTATGGTTTTATATTATATAGCGGCAGTGATATTTTGGGTTTTAATTATGTTTGTTAATTCCTTTCTGGCTGATTTCAACTGATCCCACGCAGGGCTGTTTATAACAAAAAAATACTGATTTGAGGCATGGCCCACAAAGTTCAGTGAAATGTTTTGATACAAACTCCATTGCAAAATCAAACCCTAAATGGACAGCTTTCGCCAATGGTAGATTCGCCTTCGTGATTTTATTTTTTATTTCAGTTGTGATTATCTTCTTTAGGCATCGACTTGCTTCTAGAATTCAAAGTTGTTGGATGTAGCATATATTTGTTTTGTTTATGTATTGAGAATGTCTGCATTGCTGTGATCTCTATTTATGAGATAGCAAACCAAAATGGTTTCTGATTGAAGTAGGTTAATTGAATTGAATTTCACTACCCAAACCTTGGAATTTTGTTGAATTCATTCCATATCAAAATTAACAAATCAATTTTGTTTTCTTGTTTTTGTTAAAAAAAAAATTAGCTTTTAAAATTGTCTAACAGCTCTAAGGTATATGTTTCAAAATAAAATTATTATAAAGGGTCGTAATTCAATTGAATGAGTAAAATTGGTGAGAATGATGGTATATGATATAAGACCATTCATTAAAATTCAAACCTTTGAAAAGCATTAGCTTAAAGTGAGTTGTGATTTATATATGCTTACTCAAAATATTTTAAATTGTTATATAAAGACAGATATATTCAGACTTATTTCCCTGCAAAAATAAAAGATTATTAGATAACGTAATTTTTACAGATTTAATAAGCCTAACAAATGAATTTTAGACCATCTTAAAATCTTGACATCTAATAGAAAGGTGTAGACAAGACCGTGAGATACAGTTATTTTTTATTTTTAAAAATGAACAGAACCACTATTATAATTTACCTAAGGTTAGTTTAAACAAAAATAACTAAGGTGACATTCCATCAACACTCTAGACTTGGTTAATGTATGGGGTAACTCAAGTATTGGGATCCTTCTCCCTGCCTCTCTTGCTACTGTTTTACCTGTCCAGGGACGTTCTATACATTTCTGTGCTTTTATGCTCCAGAGTTTAGCCCCGTATGACTTCTTTCCAACTATTTTCTTAAAACATGTATAATATTGCTTTACAAATGATATTTTATTCTTAATCATTTAAAAAATATCATATATTACTACATTTAATGGTGTTTTACTTGTTGAAAGTCGTGAATTTTCCACAGAAAGAGATCAGAGCAAATTCTACACGTTTCAAGAAACAGGGCAAATCTGAGAAAGGGATGAAGGATTTTCACATCGGGTATTGAGATTCAGCAATTGTGGAGGAGACAACGATGAGCGAGAAAGGAGGTGAGTCAGCAACTCTGAAAGAGACAGGCATGAGGGACAAAGGAAGTGAATCAGCATGGGTGGAAGAAGTGAAGTACAGATACACAGAGGGAGCTTGGAGTAGAAAAAAGATGAGAGAGTCTTTCGGCACTGTTTGCATTTACAGAATTCCCATGTTTCTCAGAGATTTAAATACTGCAGCCTATACACCTCGTGTTGTATCCTTGGGCCTTTTCAATCATCAACCCACTAAGGAGTTGTCTGAGATGGACCGTCGCAAAGTGGACGCCCTTCTGAAAATGTGGCAAAGGCTTCCACCACAAAAGCAAACTTCCTTATTTGATGTGTTTAATAAAGAATCCTGCATCTCTCGCATAACAAGCTGCTACGAAGAAGAAACAGATGCCGCGGATGATACTGTTGTTTGGACTTGCCTTCTGGATGGCTGCTTTATTCTTGAAATTCTCAGAGTTCTGACACGGCCAGAAGAGAAAAAACATAAGCCTGGCTTTCCTCCTCCTTCAGATGCTGAGGAGGATTCTGATCCCATTTACAACAAGAACAGGATCAGATCTTGCCAATTTGATATCTTGGGTGATTTCTTCATGATGGAAAATCAGATCCCCATTGTGGTTCTGGTAAAGCTATTGCAATTGGAGATGGATCCACCTCAGAATGCTGCGAGAGAATTGTACAGAATGCTTCGTGAAATAACTTTAATAGTTCACCCTTTCCTAGCCAGGGGGTTTCGCAAGGAAACACCAGATTGGATTGAAGAAGATAAAGATCTGGAGAAATACAATCACATGCTAGGATTGTTCCACAGCTTTGTGACAGAAGAATACCTAGCTCGGGGTCAAAAGGATAAACCCCAACAAGAAGCTAAAAAGGATTCTTCTGCTATTTGCATTTCAATTAAAAATTGTATGGGCAAACCTCAGGAAGGAGATCAACTGCAAACTCAGGGTGATAAAAAACAAAAAGAGACCGAGGAAAAACATGATGATGAGCGGTTCCTCAAAGCATTTATAAAGTCTTCGGCTTCTGAGCTGTTTAATTCAGGTATGAAGTTCGTGCCTTACTATGGAGTCCCATCAAAAGAAAAACTATCTTTTGATAAGAATAAGAGGGCTCTTTCTCTGCCCACGGTTTTTATCACAGATTCTTCCGAGATGATCTTCAGGAATCTGATGGCCATGGAGGCATGCCGGCCAGAAAGTGCCAAACATATTTCATACTATGTATTGCTGATGAATACCTTAATTGAAGGAGAGGAGGACGTTGCCGTGCTGAGGAGAGCAGGGGTTATTCAGAGCTCCATGGGGACCGATGATGAAGTGACCGATCTGTTCAATGAGCTTTGCAAAGGACTTAACTTGCAGGATATTGATGAAGACCCATTTGTGAAGGTAAAATTTGATCTGAATGGCTGGTATAATGACCGGCACATGGTAAAATTGAAAAAGTGGATGAAGAAAAATCCCAAGTTTGTCAAGAACGTATCTATGTTTTGGGCAATCCTACTTGTTTTAGCGGCTGGTCTACCCACTCTTTTCCCAATATTCCAAAAATATATAAAAAGTCAAAACAATTCTTGAATGAAGCTCACCCTGCCAGCTCTAGTTTAGTTTTTTCTCCACCCTGTGATGTAGGGTGGACTCTTTTAGGTTCCACGGTAGCACGAGTCCACTGAATAAGTCTGTTTGGTTTTCCGCACTTTTATTATGTATATTGACGACTTTATGCAATTTCAAATCAATCTTGGTTTCTACATATATTTTATTATGTCTATTTACTGCATAGGGTGTTTGCTTCGAAGTCAATGTTATATACATATGAATATAGGGAACTTTTAAAATATTGTATAAAAAAATAATATTATATAGTGATATATATTGTGATTTAGTAAAAGTAGTTGAAAAGAAGGCATGTAATTGATGTGGTAAAAGAAAACCACTCTTAGAAAATAGAGGAATGAAATTATACTTTCAAAAGTTGATGCAAAATATCACAAATATAAGTAAAGTACTCATGCTATTATGGAGCTAAAACTATTCGAATGGGAGGAGGAGGGTTATGGTAAGTGGATTCATTTGACAATTTGGAAGATCCAAACAATCAAGGATAGACTTATAACCTTTGATTATGTCCTATTTATCTTATTCTATTTCATGATCAATTGGAGTTGTGAAAATAAGAGAAAGTGTTACATTGAACCAAGCAAACTTCCTACTTTCATAATAGTCAAAAGGATGCCACTATCACACAAAGAAGTAGAATAACCACATGGTGGAGACTAGCCATGACATCTATGCTTAGGGGACATATGGGATCCACATCTGAAGGAAATAGTATGGTTATAGTCATGACAATGCCTATGTAGAGAGAAGGCATATCTGCTAGTACGTGTAAGTGAAACATGGGAAATAGTACACAAAATACTAGCCTAATGCCCAATAAGAATCTACAATTGGGAAACTTTCAAAGCAATTCTATCAAATTTGAATTGAATCTATAACATACCATTGCAACATATGATGATTGAATGATATAGATGAAAAAATGAACATCCATTACAACTGAAAAAAAAAAGTAGTATTCCTTTTTTCCATCAAGTAGATATAAGCTCTACTTTGAAAGCATGCCAAATTTGGAGAAACTGCAAAGGCATTCTAGGTTAGTGAGCTAAAATAATCATAGGATAGGATAAAAGTTTTGACAAAAAGTGTTTGAAGAAACCCATTAATCTAGGTCCACATACCTCTCCAACATGGATAACACTCGAATATTATGTCTAAACATCCACACAAAGGATAGAGTGGGTTAGAGACAATCAAGTGTATAATCTAAGATTCAATAAGTAGAATTTAGTAAGGGAGATGCCAAGAAAAATGAACCAGTTTGGGCTTCACATGATAGCCCAAATTATTTGAAACATACTTGATGTCATTGAGTATCAATCGATTTGAGACTCCACTTTGCAATGAGTTTTAAAAATGTTGGTAGGTGAGGAAAGAGCCATGAGTAGCCTTAAAAATGAATTTTATTCTATAAAGGAGTGTTTGGATACCATTCCCAATATTTCAACCAAAACCTTCTACAACTTCAACTATTATGACTCATCTAAAGAGGATTAGATTTCATAATGGTTTAGAAGGGTCTTCAAACTCTTGATTTCTATATTTATATTTAGCTTTAAATTTTGGCCAAGGTGACCAACAATTAATGGATATGGAAAAGAGGTCTTATTTATATGAAACAGATGTTTTGAAAAAATTTCAAGTGTAAGCATAAAATAATTTAGAAAGAATTCTATCATGGAATGCGATCATATGCGACCACCAAAGAAAATACTAGTTTATGAAAATATTAATCTTGAAATCACTATCAGTCTATGTATGCGAAGGCTTAATAGCTTCTCAAGACTTTTAGATACTTATGGAAAAAATTCCTTGAGCTTGCATAGGATCCTTTTATATTGAGAATGTAGTGAAAGCCTAGACCTTTCTAGGCCTATCTACCATGTATAGTTTCAAAATTAATATAGTGTTAAAGAGGAATTTTCTAGGCTCAATTGCTCTTTAAGGATTTAATAATGTAACTTCCACACAAGTCCAAACCTTTTTGTGAGTATCAATAAGGCCAAGTTTAATGAAGTTATGTTAAAGATAACAAAATCACAAGTAACTCCACACAATCATTATCCCTAATTAGAAGAGGCCTAAACAAAATGATTGATTAATATATGTAAACTTTAAAGGAACCAAGTAGGAAGACCATTACACATTGGTGGTAGCAAGAACTTTGAAACATAATTTAAACTTAACCATAAGGATAAGATGTTTTAAAATCTATAATTACAATTTATTTTTAATGTAAGATGAATTAGACTATCAAAATGTTGAAAATGAGTATTAAAAATCAAAATGAATACAAAAACAATGAATATTTTTTTTTATCAAATAATTTCTAGGAAAAATAGTCGAGTTAGGGAGGATTTGATAAGTGTAATTGATGATAACATTTATACGTTTATCATTGTATCCTAGAGCCAAAGTCAAGGCAAAAGATATTTAGAAACTACAAGGATTTCACTACATAACTCTCTACTCTAGGAGATTGCAAAATGAATAATCAATAAAGTTTCTAATAAAAAGATAGAGATTTGTGTTGGGAAGGAAAATATCTTGTCCTCTATTGGGAAAGTACATTGCTAACAAAAAGCTAAAACCTTTTTCTACAAGAATATAAATAGCTAGAGTAAGAGACAATTTTAGGTTGATGAATCTAAATAACCCAAATGAAGAGGATTGTTTATCATTGAAGATGAGATAAGTTGTAGAATACATAAATAACATTCGATTTGAGCAAAGGAATTAATGGTTAAGTACAAAAGATTAAATATTTTTAATAATAAATGTCCATTCAATACTATCATAAGCTCTAGGAAATTGAACTTTGATGATAATGGCTCCATCCTTTAGTCAAAATGTGGAAGCATTTTCTAGGAAAATCAAGGTTTGTTATATTTAGGATAAACCAATAAAGCACTTACACATAGAATATCAATATAGTGTAAAAATATGAAATATACAATTTTATTTATACTTTTAAAATATGAATTTATTATGATACCTACATGAAAAATTTCAATTTGGATACATAGTATATACAAAAGTGACCTTCTAAAAAATGTGTATTGGCAACCAAAATATGCATGTGTATCATTGAAGTTCAATCAAGATATTTTTTTGAATTTTTTGATAAAGTTTTGTCAATTATTTTTTACTAGGATTAATTTCTTTTTAATAAATCCCTTATGTACAACCAACATAGTTTAACCTAATACAATTGTAACATATTTTTTCAATGTGTAAATAATGATAACTAGATTTGTTAGACATAATTTAAAGAAAAAAAATCTCATTGGAAACTTACATATGGCCTATATCAAATAATGGAAAGTGAGAGCCGAGGAGGATGGGATAGGGTTTCTATGGATCGTGATGCCACAAGAGAGGATGGGGATGTAGATGATGATAGAGATCTTTTGCTTCGCATGTTGTAGGGAATGACATGTGTTCTAGGCCTCTAGACTTCAAAGGATTGTCAAGGAAAATAGATTGAAACAGATATCTATAATTGTATTTTGAGGGGTATGAATATGATGAAACAACCATTATACCATCTAAAATAATTCATAAATTACTTTGATATAACATGGAGAAGAAGGAGCCGTATATTGAATTCCTATTGATTGTTTGTCATAATAACTAAGATGGAATTGATAATTTAACTATCATTGTGTTTTCCATTTGAATCTAGAAAGATCCAACTTGTCACAAAAGATATAAATTCCCTTTTATATATGTGCATTCCTGTAAAAATACAAATACCAAGAGGTTTGTGATCTCATTGGATGCAATTGTTTCAATAAATCAAGGAGGTGAAATTTTTTGGACAATAACTTAATGTTTGATTAGACCAAGTCAACCTTTATGAGATATATATTGTCATGCTTTCTAGAAGCTATTAAAGAGGACCAAGACATCAGCTTTAAAGAGTAGTGCTAAAATAATATTTTCATTCTATTTTAATGGTCTAATGGTTACCAACATTAGCAAAATGGATGTAAAAACAAGTTAGGTTTTCATATTGTGCCTCAACATCCGAAGATGTAACTATTTATTTATCTATTAAACTCAACCTTGTTATAAAGCATATAGTATTCCGAGTCTCCTTTATTTTTTTATTGAATATAATGCAGATATAAAGTGGTTGGTATACCCATTTTATTCCCCCACTTAGCCCACATAAGCTTCTTATAAGTGGATTTAATTGATCGTACTAGTTTTTAAGGGAAGAGAACATGATGAGATATTCACATGGTTTCTGTTTATCTAATTTTGTTGGAAATCTAATTGTGATTAACCATACATAAAATTCAATTAGTCTAGTTCATGATTTTTCTTTCAATATTTCGAGAAGCCACCTCAATGTGTCTTTCAAAGAAACATCATCATTGAATAGGAAATGAAGATACCTAGTAATGGGGCCATGTTTAACCTCTTTCTATTCATCAATAATCCACGGGGGGGACAACATGAAAAGGTCCAATATATCCAATGTGTGAGTTACTTCATCTAATGAATTTTAAACAAACATTGCCACCACCAATGAAGTGGGGTTGAGGAACTTAACATAGAGGAGAGAGGGGTAAGGTTGTACATGTTGGAAGAGGTATCCAAGAGCATCAATCGCAAGCACATATAGAAAGGGAATAATGGGGAGACCTTGATTGATGGATTTTACATAGTTAATTTAGATAAGAGAGTCAATTATTGCCCGCCTTGCACTAGCATCTATGAAAAACATTCAAATTTAATCAAAGAATGATAAGACCAAATCCCAACTAATGTAACATGTTAAAAATAAAAGACCATATAATGCAATAGTATGACTTATAAAAGTCTAACTTGATAATAAACACATATTCAAAAATTTACTCTGCCCACTCAACCATTTCAAAGTTGGAATCAAATTTTTTTAAAAATCTATCTCTGAGAGAGTGATCCTTTATAACATCACCTAATTCCTATGTATTTCTTATTTTCCTATGCATTGGTTATTTTACATCTTCTTTTTCATTAAATTTAACATTAAAGAAAGAATGAAAGTGATGGAGAATTATCCCATTCGGCCTAATCATAGTAGTACTCAAGGATGAAAGAATGTTGACAAGTATTTCAGTGATAGGTTAATGGGAAGCACAGGTTGTATGAGTTGCGAATTTATTTGAATAACCCATGGAAAAACCATTGAAGGAGAATGAACTGCTTCTGTCTTTTCTTGATGACTCTGGCATAATCTTTATTAAAGTAGTCAAAAGAGAAAGCAAAATAGGCCTGAGAATTTGGAATTTCCTATTAAATTAAAATTGAGCTACTACAGAGAATAAAAGGAAGGTATGACGTGTAATTCTACTATAAATTACATAAATTGGATGTGTGTATTTCCACTACCAATCCGTGGGCATTTGCCTCTGCAAAATTTTGAGGTGTCTGAGCAGAATATTGTATGATTGACTTACAATTTTTCATTATTACATGTGAGGTGGGCAGAGGCATAGAAAAATAGAATAATAAACCAAAACAAAAAAACAAACAATGAAAATGTGCTACGACACTAACAAGATAAGCTGATTTTTTCTTTATTGCATTACATAAAACATATTTACATTGCCTCTTTTTATAGAGAAACTTAGAAATATATGGAAAATTCTAGAAACGTGTCGACTTACACAAATTCAGGAGATACATATAGATTTGATATATGAAAACTGAAGATTGCATGAATAACTATGCATGAAATAACTAAGAGTTCAACTGCTGATTTACGGTGATAGAAATTATCAGAAATTTTTAGAACCTTCTAACACTCCCTCTTAATTTCTAGCACTAACTACATCAATATTTACAATACTTAAAAGATTTCTTAAATATTCAAATTGTTTTTGTGCCAAGGCCTTTGTGAATATGTTTGCAAGCTGCTCCTTTGATCTGCAATGTTGTAGGATGATTTGTCCATTGTTGACCAACTCTCGAATGAAGTGATATTTGGTTTGGTGTCAATGTGCTTTTTCCTCTTGTGAAAAGCATGGTTCTTTGATAATGCAATGGTGGACTTGTTGTCACAATAGATTGTAGTAGTCTCCTCTTTCTCATGCATTAGATCCTTCAAGATTCTCTGCATCCATATTGCTTGACATGCTGCTGATGTACCTGCTACATACTTTGCTTCTGTTGATGAAATCATGACTATTGGCTGCTTCTTTCATGTCCATGGTACAACACTTGTTCCAAGATGAAATACATATCCAGATGTACTTTTTATATCATCAATACTTCCTACAAAATCACTATGAGTATATCCAATCAACTAAAAATTATCTAAGGTGGAATACAATATTCCATGATTCATAGTTATTGAAATGTACCTCAATAACCTTTTTCCTACTTGCCAATGTGAGATCTTTGGTGATTCCATGAATCTAGAAATCAAACTAACTCCATACATTATATCCATCCTAGTTGCTGTGAGATACATCAAACTACCAACCGATTTTCGAAATAGAGTTGAATCAAAATCTATCTCATTATCTTTTCTACTTAGTTTTGTCCCTATTGCCACAGGTGTAGAAACTAGACTATAATTTATCATTCTAAATATTTTCAAAACATCTTTTGTATATTTACTTTGACAAATGAAAATGCCCTTATCATTTTGTGTGACTTCAATACCAAGAAGTGATATTTGGTGTCAATGTGCTTTGTCCTCTTGTAAAAAACATGGTTCTTTGATAATGCAATGGTGGACTTGTTGTCACAATAGATTGTAGTAGGCTCCTCTTGCTCATGCATTAGATCCTTCAAGATTCTCCGCATCCATACTTCTTGACATGTTGCTGATGTACCTGCTACATACTCTGCTTTTGTTGATGAAATCGTGACTATTGGCTACTTCTTTGATGCCCATGCTACAACACCTGTTCCAAGATGAAATGCATATCTAGATGTACTTTTTCTATCATCAATACTTCTTGCAAAATCACTATCAGTATATCCAATCAACTAAAAATTATTTGAGGTGGAATACAATATTCCATGATTCATAGTTTTTGTAATGTACCTCAATAACCTTTTTTCTTTTTGCCAATGTGAGATCTTTGGTGAATCCATGAATCTAGAAATCAAACTAACTCCATACATTATATCCGTCCTAGTTGCTGTGAGATACATCAAACTACCAATCGATTTTCGGAATATAGTTGAATCAAAATCTATCTCATTATCTTCTCTACTTAGTTTTGTCCCTATTGGCACGGAAGTAGAAACTGGATTGCAATTTATCATTCTAAATCTTTTCAAAACATCTTTTGCATATTTACTTTGACAAATGAAAATGCCCTTATCATTTTGTGTGACTTCAATACCAAGAAAATATTTCATTAAACTCAAATCTGTCATCTCAAATTCTTTCTTCATTGTAGATTTAAAAATGTCTATAGAAAGATTTCGAGTAAAAATAAAGTCATCAACATAAGAAAAGCAATTAAAATCTGACCTTGCTCATTGACTTTGATGTAAAGAGTGGGCTCAATAGTACTTCTGCTAAATCCATTCTTTATCATGTATGAATCTATTCTGCTATACGATGCTCTTGGTGCCTGCTTCAACCCATAAAGTGCCCTCTTCAACCTGTATACCTTGTCTTCATGTCCTTTTATTTGATATCTTGGTGGTTGTTGAACATAGACTTCTTATTCTAAATATCCATTCAAAAAAGTTGATTTCACTTCCATTTGGTAGACTTTCCAATTGTTTTGAGCTGCAATAGCTAGTACCATTCTAATAGTATCAAGTCTAGCAACAGGTGCAAATGTTTCATTATAATGAACTCCATATTCTTGTGCAAATCCCTTAGCTACTAACCTTTCCTTATATTTATCAACTTCACCATTTGCATTATACTTAGTTTTATAAACCCATTTCACACCTATGCATTCTTTGTTCTTAAGCAAATCAACTATTTCCCATGTATCATTTTTCACAATAGACTTTATTTCATCATTCATTTCATTAATCCAATGTTATTCTTTAATTGCATCTTCAAAATATATGGGATCTTGAGCAAATAAAGATAAATTTGATTGCATATCTATCCTATCTCCTTGATCATAAATTTCTTGCAAACTTCTAATCTTCTTTCCTTTTAGTCTTGGTTTTAAAGATTCAATTGTAGGACTTGAATCATTACTTACTTGTGGACTTGATGATTTTCCTTGCTCAACTTGCCTTGATGAGTTTTCTCCTTGTGGGATTCTTGATGGACTTCCTCCTGGTTCATGCGATTGTTCTCCTTGTTCTCCTTGTTCATAATTGTTTATTGTTATTACACCTGTAATTGTCTTGTCTATATTTCCATCTCATGATTCTTCTTCTTTGAACACAACAACTCTACTTACAATGACTTTCTTGGTTATAGGATTAAACAACTTATATGCCTTGGAGTATTCATCATAGCCAATAAAGATGCATTTTTCATTCTTATCACCTAATTTGCTTCTTGTTTCCTTAGGTAAATGTGCATATGCAATACAACCAAATATTCTGAAATGAGAAACACTATGATGCTTACCACTCCATGCATGTTGAGGAATCATGTCCCTAACAATCTTTGTTCGACTCCTATTCAATATATAAACTGCACGAGCTATTGCTTCAGCCCAATACTCATTAGGTAGATTCTTGCCTTTCAACATGCTCCTTGCCATCTCCATTATTGTCTAGTTCTTCCATTTTGCAACACCATTTTGCTGAGGTGTGTAATTTGTAGTAAATTGCTTCCCTATTCCATGATAACTGTAATAATCCAAAAACTCATTTGACTTGTATTCACCTCCTCTATCTGATCTTAATATTTTGATGGACAGGCCATTTTGTTTCTCAACTAATGCTTTGAACTCCTTAAAATTTCCAGATGTCTCAGATTTATAGTTAAGAAAATAAACCCATGTTTCCTATTAAAATCATCAATGAATGTTAGAAAATAAATAATCCTCCCTAATGATGGTGTTTTCATTGGACCACATAAATTTGTATGCACAATTTCTAAAGGTACCCAAGCTCTATATAACACTCCTTTTGGAAAACTCTGTCTATGTTGCCTAGCCAAAATACAACTTTCACATGAACTTAATTGTGCTTCAATAGGGGGTAAACCTCTTAGCATTTCCTTTCTTTGCAACAAACACAATCCTTTGAAATTTAGATGGCCATATGTCAAATGCCATACCCATGCTTGATCTTGACTTGTTGCCTTGAAACTTGCTTCCATCTCCTCCATCATTTCACTTTCCATGCGAAGTGGGAAAATTCTATTATTTGTCATCTCAACCTTTGCAATCACCATGATACTTGTAGAAATATCAAATATAGTACAAACATTATTCTCAAAAACAACTCTATAGCCCTTTTCAATAGCTTGTCCCACACTTATAAGATTATGCTTCAAACTAGGTACAAAATAAACATAAGGAATAGTCTTCTTACCAAGTTTAGTTATCACATTAATTGCACCTTTGCCCATTACTTCAACAATATTATCATTACCCAATTTGATTTCAAATTTGATTGAAGTATCCAAATTCTCAAACAAATCCTCATTTCTAGTCATATGATTACTACAACCACTGTCTAGAAACCAAATATTATTTGAACTTTCTTGAGCTACATGGCATGTAATGAATAATGTTTCGAAACCACTTAGAAAAAATTGCATTTTGCTTATTCATATCAACTTGTTTTTTTCGACATTCATTTGCTTAATGACCATACTTCTTGGAGTAATAAAATTGCACATTTGATTTGTCAAACCTTTGTGATACCTAATTGTTATTACATACCCTTGAGCTAAAATTTTGATTTTTCCTTCCTCCTAGATCTGGACTCCTTTCTTCTCTTTGATAATTGTTTCTTCCTCTTCCTCTGAATCCTAGATTTCCTCTTCCTCCGCCTCTACCAAAGGTCACTTGTGTTTTGAATGCATTCTCCAATGAGGTAACATCATTCTTATTCAACTTATCTTCATGCTTTTTCAAAGAACCAACCAACTCATCTATAGAAAATGTAGTTAAATCCTTGGATTCCTCAATTACCATAGCAATAGTATCAATATTTTTAGGCAAACTTCTTAAATTGTTTTCTACAACCTTTTGATATGTGAATTCATCACCATTTTGCCTTATTTGATTAACCAAATCCGTAACAAGATATGTAAATTTATCTATTGTCTTAGAATATTTCATTTGCAAATTTTCAAATTCTCTTCTAAGTGCTTGTAGTTTGACAATTTTTACCTTGCTAGTACCTTGATATGTTATTTCAGGGATGTCCCAAGCTTGTTTGGCTGTAGTGACTAGCTTGATCCTTCCAACAATTGTATCATCCAATCCTTGCGCAAGTATCTGCAATGCCCTTTCTATTCTTTTGCCTATTTTCATTAAGCTTTTTCTTATCATCTGGACTCAAGATAGATTCATCTTGTGGTTCAGTATAACCATTTATAACAACGTCTAATAACTCATGTGAATCAAATGTTAATTTCATTCTAAAAGACCAATTATCATAGTGTTGACAAAAAAAAATTGGAATAAGAGGTTGAAAATTACCAATACTAGATGTCATTAAAAGAGAAAGAAGCGAAGTGTCTTGATTCTTATCATTTCTCAGTTACTTTGGCATAATCTTTGATCTTTTTATTGGAATAAGAGTCATTTAAAAACCAGCTGTAAAAACAGCTACGACAGGCAATGAACAAAAGACAGCCCAACCAAAAGAATCTATTCTCCATCTTTAATTAAAGTAGTCAAAAGAGATCAAACAATTTTATTGAAGATAATCTCTAATTGAAGTAGTCAAAAGAGAAAGCAAAAGAAGCCTGAGAATTCGGAATTTCTAACTAAAGTAAAAGAGAGCAGCTGAAGAGAATAAAGGGGAGGTATGACGTGTAATTTTGCTCCAAATTACATAAATTGGATATAAGTGTTTCTACTGCCAATCGGTGGGCATTTGCCTCTGCACAAGTTTCAGGCGTCGGAGATAAGATAGAGTGAGGTCTTTTTACATTGTTTATTATTATGTTCATATTATTTATTTATGAAGAGATTAGAAAACAAACATGTAGTTTTCGTGTTGATTAAATGATTTGATAATTTGATTAGAGATCAGAGATGAAGGATGCATTACATTAACTTCTATATAATTTCTTTATTGATTCAATGATTAAATGATTTCATCATAATGTCTAGAGATCAGAGAGAAAGGATGCATTACAATGATTTCATCATATAGAAGTTTTGGATAAATTGAAAGACAACTAAAAATAGTCGCATGCAAATTCATGTAAAACTCTTCTTTAACTCTGGCAAAAACTTTGCATGCATTCTCGTCCTACAAAATAAGAAATTATTAGATATTCCAACAATCTTGTTTTGAACTTGTCAAATACTTTATCTTATTAAACTGTATTAGAAGATTACTTTTAGGATTTGAAGGTGATCTGAAACAGGAAGATGTATATTGATCAGAAGGAAACATGAAATCAAGAAACCAAGAAACTGTATTCATAATCCAATCAAGAATATGTTTTAAAGATGAAGCATTAAAACATTTGTTTCTTAAAACTATCTTAAATTAATAAATATTACAAAATTGCTCTCCTTTGTAATTCACGAGTATTGCATATGCCCTTTGCAGAATTTATATAATTTTACAGAACCTTTTTCGAAGCAGTAATTTATATAAATATTGAATTTTATAAGCAGTTATTTTTTGAGTGAATTAAACGTGGAGATTTTGAAAGGGTCTCAACTCATTAGTACAAGTTCAAGTAGATATGATAAAGAAGTTTAGTAAGAACAAACCAAATTAATTGTTAGTTTCAAGGTTACTATCTCGTGTGTGATGTCAGTTGCTGTTTCTGTTGTTGTTTTTTTGTACCGTGTGATGTTTTAACTTTGTGAGTGATCAGGATCCCTTTTCCTATTTAAGTAATAAAAAACAAACCAAATCATAATAAGAAAAATAATTTTTTTTTTGAACATTTTGACTTTTAACTACCTTAACTTTGAATTGATTGTTTATAAACTTCAGTAACTGTTAATGATGAACAACGAGCAACCAGCTCAATGTGACTTGAAGTTAAAGTACTTTAGAATGCTCTGAACCCCCGCATCATTCCTCCCCACTACCTTATTGATACAATTCTTTTGGTTCTTGGAAAGAACTTCCATTCATTTAAACCAAACTTGAATTACAAATAAACAAGGGGCATGAAGAGAACCTTTCCTTAGATCCCAACCTCTTATTTAAGCTAAAAGAGCCCTGAGTGGAGACGAGGGAAACTCCCTGCCACTTCGAACCACGGGTAACTCCACATCTGATCAAGGGAGAGATGGCACCAATTGAGTCTTTTTTCTCATGGATTTTGCTTCTTTGATTGATCTTTCGAAACATACCTGCATGACTATCGATCTTTTATTTTTTATTTAATTTGAGAGATAGCAATACAAAGTGATAGAAGCACTTTACTAACAACCACATTAACATAGAATCTAGCAGACAGTAGATACTCTTTGGTTTAATCATCAATGTCAAGTCTTCCAGAATGCCCTGAATGAGTTAGCTATACCATCCAATACCTCCTCCCAATAATCTAAAGCCAAGAAATCTGACCAAAAAAGCCTGCCTAAAGATCTCATTGTGAAGAGAAAAACCCAGATGCCAAATTTTCCCTGGTAACCCAGCTTTGCCAAGAACCACAGCCCATGCAAGATAGTCCTAGCACAATCATAATTGATTTTTCTGCAAGCCTATTTCTAGAACACATCTATATTATTGAGATTAGGAGCCTCAAGAATTCTTTAAAATCTTAACATGGTATGAAAATTAAACCAGTCTAAGAGCCCTACGCATTCTAGAGCGGCTTGGGGTGTTAGAAATAAATTTCAATTAACCAAAGACGGACTGGTCTTAAGAGGTCAGTATTTCGCATATATTAATAATAAATGGAAGATCTGTATCCTAACTGATCTAAAATAAAAAACAAGAACTATTAAAACATAAATCTCTGTTGTGATGCATTATTCAAGGATCTTTGGATTTCTTCTTTAACGAATGGCTATAAACATCAAATTCACAATCAGGCCTTGGTGATTGTATTAATTCCATTAGTTAAAAATGAAGCTGCAACATTAGTCTGTAAATTAAATTCTTTAACATCAGAAATATTAGTTGTGGGGTCTTCCATTGTGTTTGCCAAAATTTAACGATGAAATGCCATTATAAATTTTCTAGATTTCATCTTCAAGTGCTAACGCTTCCACTTTCTGCAAATGAAATTTGTGGCTACAGTGCGAATTGATCAGTGTGGGGAACGCGAAACATACATAACTTATAAAAACTCTGTTGTAATATACTTGGTATGAGGGAAAACAGAGAAAATGACATTTCAATGAAATAGTATTGCATTTAATGGTGCTCGGCTTCACGAAAATCCTGATTTCTCAGTTATTGTTTACTTGATATTAGGGAAAACAGAGGAAATGACATTTCAATGAAATAGTATTACATCTTATGGTGCTTGACTTACGAAAGTCCTGACTTTTTCAGACAAAGAGATGCAAAGAGGAGTTTCGACTCCTGTGAAGCAAGAGAGAAAATCCGAGGCAGCGAAAAGGAATTCCCGCATTGCGGCGAAAGCGAAAGCTCCAATAATGGCGGGGGACAAGACGATGAGTGACAAAGAAAGTGAATCAGTATGGCTGGAGGAGGTGAGGCACAGGTTTAATGAGGGAGCCTGGACGCGGACAGCGAGAAAAGAAACCTCAAGAACCATTTCCATTCACAGAATTCCAACGTATTTCAAGGATCTGAATGCCAAAGCCTACATACCACGGGTTGTGTCGTTAGGCCTTTTTCATCATCAGCCCACCAGAGCATTGTCTGCAATGGACCGTCGCAAAGTAGATGCTGCTCTGAGAATGCGACAGAGGCTGCAACCATCAAAGCAAACATCTTTAGTCGATTTGTTCAAGAAATCAATCCCTGAAATAACAAGCTGCTACGAAGGTGGAATGGATACTGGGGACGAAACTATTGCCTGGACTTGTCTTCTCGATGGCTGCTTTGTTCTTGAGATTCTCAGAGTTCTAACCCGACAGGAAGATAAGATCAATCGTCCTCCTGACAATCTTACTTCCCCTACACAGGTAGAGGAGAATTCCGATCCCATCTATAATAAGAATAGGGTTAGAACCTGCCAGTTTGATATTCTGGGTGATTTCTTCATGATGGAAAATCAGATCCCCATTAAGGTTCTGTCGAGTCTATTACAATTGGAGATGGATTCGCCTCAGAGTGCTCAGAAAGAATTGTACAAAATGATTTGTGAAATCGTTTCAATAATTCATCCTTTCCTTCCCAGGGGATTTCCCACCGCGGAAAAACCAGATTCATTTGAAGAAGCTGGAGATCTGGAGAAATATAAACACATCCTGGGACTGTTCCATTGCTTTGTGACAGAAGAATACTTAGCTAGGCGGTTAGAGGGCAAACAAAAACCAGACATCAAGAAAAATTCTTCTGCTATTTGCTTTCCAATAAAAAACTATACAAGCAGACAAGAAGAAGAGCAATTGAAAAAACAGAATGGCAAAAAACAGAGTGATAAGAAGATCGGTGATGAGCAGGAACTCAATACATTTATAAAGGGTTCGGCCTCAGAGCTCTTCGATAATGGTATGAAGTTCAAGCCTTACTATGGAGTCCCATCGAAGGAAAAAATATGTTTCAGGCAGAAAACACTTTCTCTGCCTACTGTTTTTATCACAGATACTTCAGAGATGATCTTCAGGAATCTGATGGCCATGGAGGTGTGCCGGCCAAAAAGTATGAAATATGTCTCATATTATATATTGCTCATGAATACCTTGATTGAGGGAGAAAAAGATGTTGCCGTGCTAAGAAGGGAAGGGGTTATTCAGAGTTCCATGGGAACCGATGATGAAGTCACCGACTTGTTCAATGAGCTATGCAAGGGACTCAATTTGCAGGATGTTCAGGAAGATCCCTTTGCGAAGGTAAAGCGGGATCTAAATATGTGGTATAATAATCAGCGATGGGTTAAATTGAAACGTTTTTTTATCAGGCATCCCAGGCTTCTAAGGAACTTCTATATATTTTGGGCAATCGCACTTGCTCTCGGGGCTGCTGTACCCACCCTTTTACCAATAGTCAAGAAATTTGTGGATAATCAGATCAATTCTTGATCGAAAGCCACCATGCTCTGTTTAATTCAGTTTGTTCTTCTAAGGTTCTGGTTGGATTGTGTGTGCTTATTTAATCTGTGATTACCTAAATAACTCATATAAGAGATAATAAGTGTTCTTACATAGGGAGTCTGAAATTGTCTCGGAGATAATCGGAAACCCTGTAACCAATGACTCTCAAATACTTTCGTAGATCCCAATGAATGGCATTGCAGGATATGGCCTTTCTGAAAATGAATCAGGTTAGTGTTTGAATTTGTCGGTCACGTAGGGCTGTCAAGTAAGTTTTTTAACATGTTTTTCCACAGTGCATACAGTTGTATGGTTGGCAATAATTTTTTGAAATATAGAGGCGCCCACTATTTATTTCTTCATATTCTTTGTTTTCCTGTTTCTACATAAAAATTGATAGAGTTTGTTTTACAACTGAAAGGAAGGACGGACAATTGAAAATCTTAGAAGTTTCTTATTGGTTGAAAACACAAAAGTATCAATGATCGCAAATTTAAAAGTTTAATTCATATATAAAATAAAATATTTTTTAATATACATTACAAAATGATTCTGATCATCATTTTTGTTAAATTGATCTTTTGAACATATTGATGTGTATTGATGATTTAAAGTTCTTTTAGGGATAATTAAATATAAATATGAAAGATACAAATATAAAGACGTTTCATGATGAAAGATACAAATATGGACATGGCTATGGAACCCTAGAAGACCGTCATTGCTAGTCCATGTAAGAGAACGAAAGGTATGAATATCATAAGCATCATCTAAAAGAGGCAGGTCTATTGTGTTGAAACCCTCACACCTTTACCACTATCATATAGAAAAAGCCTATAGTCTTTTATTATTCAGTATTTTTTGAAGATCTCCATTGAGTTTTCAAGAAAAAGTGTTTGCAAGGAATGATAGAGGTTTTATCTAGTAGGAAATGGTGAAATGAATCCAATAACGATAAGAAGCTAGAAAGTTATTCTCAATATCGAGAGCCCATTTTTAGGGATGGTCTACTAAAACAAATGTGGGTAGCTTTATTATAGAATATAAGCGATTTGCCAAAACCATATGCATTTAAATATTCCTTAAACCATTATGAAAGCCTCTTCATAAAACCCTCATCAAGACTTCATAAACCATTGTTGTTAATATTTAAAACCTTTTCATTTGCTAAAACCACTATAAAAAAGTCACTTTAAAACCCTTATCAAGGAGGTCAGGATCCCTAGAGGCAATAAAGATGAATTGTGTCATGAGTAAAAGATAGTCTCAGAGAAAGACAGAGAAATCATTTTTGAAGATGATAGTCAAAGTAAGGAAAATGTGTGGAAATAAAATCATTGTTATGAGGATTCACAATCATATAGGAAGAAAAGGAAGTGATAGTGACAATGTTAGATTTCATATCTCTCATCACACAATGATAAAATCATGAACTAATATGACAATCACAATAATAAAAAGTCATATGAATACACTAAAAGCATCGATTGACAACAAGTGAATAGGAAAGCTGAGTAAATAAGTGAATGGGTAATTTACAATCCTAACACGACATTGAAAAAGGAAGTGCACTATGATTTTTTGTCGATTTTTTCAAAAAATCTTATACTTTTGGTTTGCCGATTTTTTCCCTAAACGATTTTTGCTAGTATGATATAAAGAGCCATCCTAGGATGAGGAATTTTATCTGCTAATTGGAGAAAATTAAGAGACCCTTTCAATGGAGAAAATTGTAGAGCCAATTGACCATAGAGTCCTAAATAATCGTATAAAAGCTGCTTCCATGCAAAGGGCTATTTTGAGGGTTGAAAGGGTTTACAGTCGCAAAGAATTGTCAAACAGGTAATGGTTGCAATAACCAACCAAGTTGGTATTGACATAAACCTAACAGCATCACATGAATGGATGTTTCTCCTCTATAATTTGTAGATGGCCTTGGACTTTGAAAAGTTGCTTCCATACAAAGGGCTATTTTAAGGGCTAAAAGGGTTTACAGTCGCAGAGAATTGTTCACCCCTCCTATGAAGTGACTTGACTTTATAACTAGCAACTATAGAATGGAGAGGTTAAGGAGGTTGAGGATCCATATTTTTCCAAAGCAGATACCATGAAACAAAGTGAACAAGAGAATGCAAGGAAAGAAAAGGAACTTGCAAAAACATCTTGATGATAAGAATAAAAGGAACAATCTCTTGTATAGTTGTTGTCAAGCATCTATCTGCAGCAATTGTACCCTAATAATTGCCCTAATTTTAAGGTTTACTCATTATTGATGCATTTAATCTTATTTTGTGGACATTTTATGGGCATGTGGCTTGAGGAATTGAGGATTAACGTCAGATACAAGCAAGGGGAGGAGAAACCTATTCAATTATGGACTTCTATTTGGGATTCTCATTACACAAGATCAAATTATAATTGAATCAAGACCTAAAGATTTTGATGGTAGAAAGATAGTGAATCATAACTGGGGTGATTGATATGTCCAGCGACTTGTCTTTATAACAGGGAGCCGCAAAAGGGAGAGGTTAAGGAGGTTGAGGATCCATATTTTGCCAAAGTCGATACCATTAAACAAAGTGAATAAGAGAATGCAAGGAAAGCAAAGGAACTTGCAAAAAAATCTTGATGAAAAAAATGAAAGGACCAACCTCTTGTACAACACATAACATGAAGCATAGGTGGTAAGAGGTAGTAACAATAATGGTGACAACTGTTGTGTCAATGGCACCACCGTCTGCTACTGCAATTTTCTTCAATTTGAATTTGATGAATAAAAGTAGAGTGAATTCCCTAGGGTTTAGGGTTTCTAGCTCCAATGGGTTGCTTCTCATGCATGGTGAATTTGCAAGGAAGAGGTTCCACGTTCGATTCTCAATAGGGACTCATGATAAAGAGAAAGAGAGGATTGTGAATGAGAAAAGGTTGCTTGCTATTGCTAGAGGCTAATTCTTCATCAACAGCTATCTGCAACAATTGTGTCTACTTCCTCCCAATTTTTGCACCCTAAGCCCACGTATAATGATGGTGCATAATTACTTTTAAAAAAAAAAATACCATGTGTTCATCAAAATTCCGACATGAAATAGGAAATCTGCACTATCGTCAAAAGTCAACCTGATGGTAACACAACTAGACCATGTGATCTGGATATAATACATCGATTTAGTCCATCAGCATAACGCACACTAGCGGCAATGGAGAAATCTTGTATTGCTGATAGTCGATGATGCTATTGGTAAGACTTTTCCCGATGGACACTGGCAAAGGTTAAGATGATATAGGGTCAAAGATTATGCTAAGGAGATATAACGTATCAGGAGGAGCTACGTTGAGGGAAAAGAAATCGGGGAAATCATGCCCATCGCCTAAACACATTTTAAACTATCCCGATGGCCGATGAGACTAGTGGGATAACTCGCACCGATTATTAGGAAGAGAGGTCATTGGCTTATGTTATCCCAATGAGTAAGAAGAAATCAAGAGGCTGTGAAAATCATTGGACCAACATATGCCGATAAATAGGTAAAATCCATGTTCGTCAGAATACCGAGGTGAAATTTCAAGATGTCTGAAGTCTGACGAACATGGGGTATACCGTCAGAATTAAATAAAGACTTCAACTTTTCCAAATTGGAGAGAAGGAATAAAATTTTGGCACAGTGCCATCTTTGAAAAAGCTATAATAGGAAGCCAATTCGATTACCTTCCTGATGCACTGCACCATCCATGAATAGAGATGTTGATTAATGCTCTACTTATCTACAATCGTGAGTAACCAAGATATTTCTTTGTGTTAATTTTCATTTTATTATATTTTACTTCTAGATTTGTTATTGCTCTTTGTACTTTTAAGTTATCATGATCTTGCATCGGTCCTATTTCGATTTTCTTTAAGAGTTCTTTTGAATAGTTACTGAGATTTAAAAACTCTTATATAGCCTTCAAATGTTTAAGGTTGTTTGTGTGGGTGTGCTAGGCCATTTGTGTTTATCTATAGATTAGGAATAAACAATTGTTCAACTTATTGTCATATTCACAAAACAAGATAGGCGGCCATAGGCTGGATACAGGAAAATGGGCTTGTTACTCATCCTTTTTTTTTTCTGTTTTATATCGATGGTGTGTATTGTGTATATAAATTTTGCTTCAGTCACAATATGATTAAGATTGAGAACATACTGTAACTCTGAATCTTGACTGCAATGTAAATACAGGATGAAGAGTTTACTAGGAATGAAGCTAACGTTTCATTTATCTTTGGTAACTTAAATATTATATAACTTTGCAGGTTAGATGTGGGCTTGGTTTTAAATGTGGGTTTGACTACATTGCACCATGTAGTTGGTGGTTTTACAAGAACACTAATGTGTTAGTATTATGGAAATAAAATGAAACACATTAAACTAACGAATTTTATAGTAATTCTAGAACTTATTATTTTTGAATATTTAGTTTCTAACATTATTTGAATAGTCAATTTATGAGTTCTGTTTGCATAGTCAAAGTTTAGTAAGTTTTATGATTTTTGTGAATACATTTTCAAGTTGATTCAAGTGAAAGAATATTTATACTATATATATTTCTTTTGTTTGATAAGCATCTACCATATGTTATGATCATATATGAATATTTTATTTTTTTTTAATCATTTTTAAACATTTTTATTATAATTTTTTTTCCATTGATTGATTCAATACAATGGCCATACTGCTTAGGATTCTACAAAGCTACATAATGTACATGACATATAGGTTCTTATTTTTTTTCACAATTCAATTTTAGAAATAAAATATTGATAGTCATGTTAAGTGACATGTATGTACCTAATCAACTATAAATTATCATTTTGGACATATTTGATTTCATAATTCAAATAACCATGCACACATTTGAACAACATCATACTTACATTGTAAGATAAAATTATTGATTCTATCAGAAACCTTGGGAAATATTTCATTAAAAAAGTCAAATCTAGTATAATGTAATTAGAGAGAAGAATGAGACTCCTCATCAATTTCTTAAGTATATTTTTTCAAGTATAAAGTTTAGAAATATAAAGAAAAAATAGCTGAAATGAATTTGGTTATCATGAATTCTCATGTAACTTCTTAGAATATTTTTTTTTAAGAAATAAAAGCAACTTTATACTTAGAATATTTTTCTTAAGAAATAAAATCAACTATATACTTGTCATGCTTTCAGTCTAGAATAATAGATCAATAAATCAAAATCACTTATATGAAATAAGTTATTGAAATCTTTCTTGAGATATTAATTTTAGATTACTCACAATGATTGAAAAATAATCAAAACTATACTAAGAAATATGTCGGACTCTATCAACCAGAATAGTACACCTATCATTTGTAAATCAAGTTTAATACCCATTTTCTTGTCATTCTTTTTAGAGGGGAGGGGAATGGTTGGACAAGGAGAACCACAGAGATGGGAATGTTTGCTTTTTCTTCATTTAAAATAAATATAATGGTGACTGATCATTGAGATGTGTGATACTTGATTTTTGGAGGTGAGGTGATAGCCAGACTTTAACACATGAGGTAGGGAGAAGAAGATTGAATTTTATGACGGATTTTCCATCCGTCAATCGGAAAGACTTTAGATTCTTTCTTGCTTGGTCTCTTTTTCATCTACTCACTTGTGGAAGAAGTCAAAGAATGGCGAAAAAGAGAAAAAAATAGGTTGTAAAAGAGTGGCATCTATCAATAGCGGACCCAGAAATTCGTTCCTCATGGTTTGAGGATGTGAAGGGCAAGTTCGAATTTCACAAGGCTGAAAACAATGAGTCAGATGATAAATTAGGAAATCTGTCTTGTATCTCCATAAACTCAGTGCCAGTGTATCTGATGAGTTTAAACAGTAATGCATATGTGCCTCGGGTGGTCTGTTTGGGACTTTTTCATCATAGGGTATCTAAGCTACTCTCTCAGATGGAACTCTACAAAATAAACACCATAAATCAAATAATGAAAAGGCTCTCACAACAGCAGCAACACGATCGCTTTCTAGTCGAGCGAGTGTAGAGGTTGCTTCCAAAACTTACAGAAAGCTATGAAGTAAAAGTAGATTGCGACCCATAAATCCTTGCTTGGGTGTTCACTCTGGACGGATGTTGTTTGAAGTGGTTTTACTCTGAGAGGGGGGTGAATCAAAGTGTAATAAAATTTAACGAGGAAGACTTATGTTAGGGTTGCAAGCAGATCCGAATCAAATATGAACTAGCAATTATATGCAGATTTAAATACAAAAGACAAAGAAATAAAATAGGACACAGAGAACACAAAGATTTAACGTTGTTCACCCAGAATGGGTTACGTCCACCATACACAGCCATCCAATCTTTTTTATTATCTATCAAAAATAGTACATCAACCCTACAATGCCTTAAGCATCCCAGCCGCTTATAACATGCATTTTTAGGGCAAAAACAAAGTCGGCCTTTTTAGGGTTTTATTACAATGTCAGTTTTCATCAACAAAAAAATTACCCAAAAATACGTGCTAAGTGTACAGTACTTTTCTGATCAGTCACCACATTTCAACAATCTCCCACTTGGAGATTGATCAAGCTCCACTCCGAACAATCTCCCACTTGGAGACTGATACTACACGACACCACTGTACATGCAACATCCGCTAGATAAAACACTAGGACTCGATTGGTATAAATTCTACAATTATCAATCAAGAAGACCAACAGAAACTGATGAAGAAATTAGCTTCTCTTGTGGAACTGCCTTCGTGAACATATCGGCAAGATTCTCACTTGTGTGAATCTTCTCAAGCCATAACTAACCCTCCTCCAAAATAGTTCAGATGAAGTGGTACCTGAGCTAAATGTGCTTTGTCCTTGAATGAAAAATAGAGTTCTTTGCAAGATGAATGGCACTTTGGCTATAAATATACAATGGGCAATCCTCCCGTGTCTGACCAAATTCCTCAAGAAAATATTGTAACCAAATCATCTCCTTGCTGGCGGGTGAACTCACAAAGTTGGTTCCCACTTTTTGGTACATCCTGATTTTTGCTGAAATCATACATTTTTAAAAAAATATAATGATTTAAGCTTTAAGAGGTCCCATTTGAAGTAATTAATTGAAGAGAGTTAAATCAAAGGTTCTTAGATCAAAATTTCTTGCATAGAACCTCTCTACTTCTAAATCATACTTGCAATGGAGTCTCATTTGCATCTATCAAATGCTGATAAAAAACTAATTTTACATTAGCTTTTGGGGGGTCAAATTAATTTTTTTGAAAAGTTTTATTTTTTAAAGTATTTACTCCTTATTATAAGCTTTCCAAATAGTATAAATTTTAATATATTTAATCTCATTAATATATTTTTATTTTATTTCTTATGAATGTAGGTTTTTCACCGAACATGAAATTCTCTGTTCAATGCATTGGGAAAAATAGTAAACTAATTAAAAAAATATCTAAAAAATATCTATGCACTAGGTATTGGTGTTTTCTTTCTAACAAAAAAAATAAAATTTAATTTTGATATATATAGAACAAGTTATGTGTTCAAACGTACACCTATATCCAAATTATAATTAGTAAAACTTCAAAACTTAATAAAATAAAAAATATTCAACATATCACTATCAAACCAAGTGCATGCCCTGGATATTGATGTAACAAACCAAAATTCAAAAGAATTAAGTTTTTATCATTTATAATAAAAAAATTATGCATTTCGGGATACACATCACTCTTAAAAAATGTTGTTTGTTGCAAACAACTACTTTTTAAGGGAGATGGAAAAATCAATAAAATTTAATTCAAATAAATTTGCAAAAAATATATTTAGAATCTACAAATAAGATGTTAAAAATCACTAGTTTATATCATCTTCAAATTCTTAACAGTTTAAAAGTTATAGGTGTCAGAAAGTGAAGGTTTTTTTCAAAATATTCGTCTAAGTATCAAAGTTGGTCAAAAAGTGGGAACCAGTATTGTGAGTTCACCCTGGCTTCTATAGCAGTAACATACTCAGCTTCAGTGGTTGAAAGTGCAACAACCTTTTGTAGCCTAGAAATCTAACTGACTATAGTTCCCCCTATAGTTAAAACATACCCTGTAGTAGTCCTCCATAAATCAATATCACCTACCAGATCAGAGTCAACAAATCCACTCAGAGTAGCATTAGATCCTTTGAAACATAATGCCTTTGTAGTGGTTCCTTTCAAATACCGAAGGATCCATTTCACAGCATTCCAATGTTCCATACCTGGATTACTCATAAACGTGTTCACAACTCCCACTGCATGTGCAATATCTGGCCTTGTGCATACCATTGCATACATTAGACTGCCAACAGTTAATGAATATGGGATGTTAGACATTTTATTAACCTCTTCCTGTGCCTTTGGGCACATCTCCTTAGTCAATTTGAAATGACTAGCCAAAGGTGTACTAACTGCTTTTGCATCCTGCATGTTAAATATTTTCAACACCTTCTTTATATACTCACTTTGGGACAAATTCAAGGTTCTATTTTTCCTGTCCTATGTAATCCTCATACCAAGATTTTGCTTAGCTGCACCCAAATCCTTCATAGCAAATGACCTGGCTAATTTTTGTTTAAGATCATTTATATGTTGCATGTTAGACCCACAACAAGCATGTCATCAAGATAAAGCAACAGGATAATATAACTGCCATTATCCAATCTCTTAAATATACACAATGATCAGAATGACATCTATGATAACCATGTTCAGCCATGAAACTATCAAATTTTAAATCCCATTATCGGGTGCTTGCTTTAGGCCATATAAACTTTTCTTCAACCTGCACACCAAGTTCTCCTTACCTTTGACCTCATATCCCTATGGTTACAACATGTAAATTTCCTCCTCCAAATCTCCATGAAGAAAAGTTGTTTTGACATCTAATTATTCAAGATGTAAATCATCTGCAACCACAAGACTAAGTACAGTTCTAATTGAAGTCATTTTTACAACTGGAGAAAACATTTCATCATAATCTATACCCTTTTCCTATGCAAAACCTTTTACCACAAGTTTGGCCTTATATCTTTTCTAACCTCCTTCCTCCTCCTTCAGCCTATAAACCCATTTGTTAGGCAAAGCTCTTTTTTCTGCAGGTAAAGGGACCAAGTCCCAAGTCTTATTTTTCATCAAGAAGTCCATCTCCTCTTTCATGCTTAGCTCCCACTGCTATTTGGCATCCACCTGTATTGCTTCTTCATATTCTTCGGGTTCACCAGAATCAGTTAATAAAATAGAATACAAAGAAGGAGAAAATATTTCAAGGGGTCTACTTGACCTAGTAGAACATCTAACACTTGTAGGAGTTTGTGGGACAATTTGTTGTTGCTGAGCATCAGGTACCTGTGGCATTTCATTTTCAGGAATCTCATCCAACACCACATATTCTTGTTTGTCTTGTTCATGCTTCTTTTCCTGCATTTGTTCTTTATACATAACCTTCTCATTGAATATAACATCTCTACTTCTAATTATTTTATTATTTTCAAAATCCCATAACTGATAGCCATATTCATCTATCCCATATCTAATGAAGGTACATTTCTGAGATTTAGCATCAAGCTTGGTTTTGTTTTCTTTATCAATATGGACAAAAGCTTCACAACCAAAAGTTTTCAGAAAAGAATAATTTACCTTTTTACTAGTCCATGCCTCCTCTGGAATACCACCATCCAAAGGGGTTGAAGGTCCTCTATTTATCAAATAGATAGCAGTATGTATATCATCTGCCCAAAAATTTAAGGGCAATCCAGCATGCAATCTCATGCTCCTCATGCATTCCATGATAGTCCTATTCATTCTCTCTGACACACCATTTTCCTGTGGAGTTCCTTGAACTGTCTTCTGCTTTTGAATCCCATTTAAGGAGCAATCATCTTCAAATTCTTTGCTGCAATACTCGCCTCCATTATCTGATCTGAGACATTTCAACTTTTTTCCTGTCTCATTCTCAACCAAAGCTTTCCATTTCTTAAAAGTTTCAAAAATATCTTATTTTTGTTTTAGGAAATATACCCATGTTTTTCTGGTTGAGTCATCAGTAAAAATAACATAATAATAAGAGACACCAAGAGATGATACTTGAGTCAGTCCCCATACATCTGAATGTACAAGCTCTAACTTTTCACTCTTCTTCTCTTTCCCAACCTTGAGAAATCTAACTCTTTTCTGTTTGCCAGAAACACAGTTTTCCCATAACTCTAAATCAATCTTCTTTAGTCCTAGCAATTGATTTTTGGAGTGAAGGATTTTCATCCCTTTCTCACTCATGTGCCCAAGCCTATGGTGCCACATTATCGAATCTATTCTTGCAACATCTATTGTTGTTGTCCCTGCAGTAACTTTATCTGTAGCAGCCAAGGTAGAGTAAGTGTTACCAGTACACAGATATAATGTGCCTACCTTCACACCTTTAACTACTACTAATGATCCTTTAGTGACCTTCCAGATACTATATGAGAAGGTAACTATGCAACCATCACTACCTAGTTGCCTTGCAGAAATTAAATTTCTTCTTAAATTAGGAACATGTCTTACCTCCTGCAGAAACCAATCATTTCCATTTTACAACTTGATCTTTATCTTTCCTTTTTCAACAATTTGACAAGGCTCATCATCACCCAAATATACCTGTCCAAAATCACCTTGAACATAATCTCGAAAATATTTTTTATGGGTGTACCAAGAAATGAAGCCCCAAAATCTATTACCCAGGAATCATTACAATTATCCAAACATAAGATTAGAGCATCTTGTAAAGTATTACTTGAAATATTAGCTTCCTTACTGTCATTTTCATTTTTGTCTCCTTCTTTGTTTTTTTGAGACCAACAGTCTTTCTTTAGATGACCAGGTTTTCCGCAGTACCAGCAATTTTTCTTTCCTCTAGATTGAGAGCATCCTTTCTTTGACTTCCCTCATGACTTTTCATTCCAAGGGCCTTTTCCTCTTTCCTTTGATCTTCCTTTGTTCTCCACATTCAAAACACTACTTGATGATGTTGAAGTCTCACCTGTGCTTAGGATAACACCAACAATATCATCAAATACCAAAGTATTTTTACCAGAGACAAAGTTACTTACAGCCATAACCAAGCTATTCCAGCTTTATGGCAAAGAACATAAAACCAAGAGAGCACTAACCTCTTCTACAAAAGTAATTTTTATGAAGACAATTGACTAGTAATTGTATTAAATTCATTTAAGTGCTCCGCTATAGATCCTCCCTCACTCATTTTCAAATTAAACAAATGCTTCATAAGAAATACCTTATTTGAAGCCGAGGGTTTCTCATACAACTTAGCCAATGTCGCCATCAAATCTACAGTCATTTTTGCTTCTGTTATATTGAATGCTACAGACGGTGCAAGGCACAATCAAATGGATCCCAGTGCCTTTCTATCTAAAATGTCTCACTCTTCATCTAACATTGTGGTCGCTTTCTTTGCCTTTCCTTCCAACGGCCACCACAAATCCTTTTGATAAAGGTAATCCTCCATCTGCATTTTCTATAATTGACAATTCTGGCCATTAAACTTTTTGACCTTGAATTTGGAATCCTCCATTTTCTCCCACTAAAATCTGAAAGTCCTGCCAATTTATAGAAAACCTCACTCTGATACCAATTGTTAGGGTTTCAAGCAAATTTGAAGCAAATATGAACTAACAATTGTGTATGGTGAAAATGGATAACAATAATAACAATATTGAAAGGCTAAATGAATCCAACCACAAAACCCTAGCCTAACAATCAACAAAGATCCACCATAACATATGAAGATTACCTAAGACAATGTAAATAAAACAAAATCACAAAGATTATACCATCACATGTCCAATAGGGTTTTGATCTCCATTCTTCCTATCTCCATTGATCTTGCTTGATATATTTGCTCTCAGATTTTATATGCACAAGAGTTCAACAAAGAACGGAATGTGGTTGCAAGTAGGATCATAATGTAGTCAATTGATCAAGTTGTTAGGGTTTGATAATGAAGAAGGCATCTCCTTAAATAGAAGACACAATATGAAATGGAGGGATAAGATTGAGAGGTGTAAAAAGAGAGGTCGGCTAGGATTAGAGGGTAGGTAAAAGAAATACCAAAATAATGTAAGAGGTAGGTAGTGTAGGAATTAAGAGATGAATGACATGTGTCATGTGTAGAAAAAGATAATGAATTAATTAAATAAATAAAGATTTATTTAATTAATAGAAGAAGTAGGATAATTAAATAAATAAAATATTTATTTAATTTAGGAAAAGGATAATTTAAATAAATAAATGTATTTATTTAAATGAGAAATAAGGCTAGAAGAGGATAAATGAATTAATTAAATAAATAAAGATTTATTTAATTAATAGAAGAATTAGGCTTAGATAATTAAATAAATAAAATATTTATTTAATTAGACTAGACAATTTTAGGTGTCTACATTTTGCCACTCTTTGAGACAATGCGGCTTGTCGCGTTGTTTCAAAGAAGATAAGATGAACTGATACAAAGTTGCCCCAGAATGGGAATAATATGCCCCCTCGAGAGATTGGATGAAAATTTCTGGAAAGATTGCAGACAATCTCTCGATAAGAAAGAAAGGCTAGAATGGAATGGTCGGATAAAGTGACAAAGTCACGAGATGAAGAAGACTGACTTGAAAAATGAAGGCCAAGGCTAGGGTAGGCTATAAGATAGACCACGGGCAAAAGACATCCTCATTGTCATCTACACCTTCATGAGATCATAGTGTAGAGCGAGAAAAAGAGCAGCAGCAGTCAGCAGCGATGGCTTTCATACACAGATTCGACCGCATTCGCCGATTTCAAAGACCAGCAGAGGCAGGAGAGCCGGTAAGTACCACCAAACCTCCTCGTACTTTGATGCATTTGCTTTTGTCATTAATGCATGGTAGATAGGGCAATAAATGAACGTAGGAATAGTGTACAAAAAAGTGCAAAAACGTGAAATCGTGTCTGCATCGGTGCCAGGCGCGTCTGTGTCCGACAGGCGCGTCTATGTCGGTGCCAGGCACGTCTGTTTCTGGAACCACATTTGTGTCGAATGCGGGCGCGTCTACGTCTTTCAGGGGTGTTTATGTTGCAAAGTCGCGTTTGTGACAAATGTAGGCACGTTTATGTAAAACAGGCGAGTCTGTGTTGTTTAGGCGCGCTTGTGCAGTCAATAGGCGTGTTTGTGAGTTAGAAACGCGTTTATGTCTGAAAAATGCAAGGTTTTGTCTTCTAGGTCAAATTGGCAGTTCTGTGATGAACATACGCTATTGATTGGATAAGCTGCTGAGAGGATACACTCAAGCAGGTCCTCTAGGAAGACTAGGATAGATCAAGGCACTTTGTGATGAACAGGGAGCACCAAGATAGAATACTTTGTGATGAACAGGGAGTACCCAAACTATGAGCAACACTTTGTGATGAACAGAGAGTGCAAAATGTGAGTAGCACTTTGTGATGAACAGGGAATGTCACACACGTAGTACTTTGTGATGAACAGGGAGCACTACTAGGATAGATAGCAACACTTTGTGATGAATAGTGAGTGTCACTGAGATAGATAGCTATGTGCATTTAGATAAAAAGTAACATTTTGTGATAAAAAGTGAATGCCACTATGACTGACACGATTGATTTGCTTGACTGCAGGAGTATTTGCCAATGCTAGAGTCACGGGAGAGATTCCTGTCGACATAGAGATTGCGACCTGAGTTGACCTTCAAGGACCAAGCGGCTATTGAGGCTATGGGTCTGAGACATATTCTGTATGTGCCTGAGTTTCGGGCAAACATGGGACTGCTGACTGCACTGGCGGAGAGATGGCACTCCGAGACTTGCACATTCCATTTGCTGATGGGGGAGATGATAGTCACCCTGGAGGATGTATATAGGATTCTGTGGATACCGATTGATGGGGAGCTGATTTTGTATGATCGAGACAGAGATAGGGATGCCCTTAGATGAGTGTTCTAGGATCTGGCATTGGACATGAGGTTGGGACATGTGGCATGGGCTACCATGACATGGACAAGAATAGCACTACCAATAGTGTTGGCAGGAGTTATCAGTGGGTTCTTCTGTCTGGATAGGGTGACACAAGGGGTGGCTACAAAGGACACGGGGGCCAGGAGAGATGATCTTGGGGTGGGTCCTTCTAGGGCTTAGACTCCGTCGAGGCCAGCTGGCTCTGAGGGAGGGAGTTCATCATAGCCGTAGAGGGCTCCCTATGTATCAGTATTGTACCATTTTTGTATGATGATGTAGACACCTGTGGGTGATTGTAGCCATATGATTTTGACATCATTGTATCATGACACTTTTGATTATATATATGAGATGATTCATTTTTGCGGCAGCTATATGCATGTGTACCTATGTGATGAGATGTTCTTATGATGCATGTTTTATGTGATGCTAATATGTATATGATACAATGCAATGTTTTTGTTCTTTTATGTTTTATATGTGTATGCATGATGCAAATGTGAATGTATGAAATACAGATGAATATGATAATGCAGATGATTATTTACATGATGAAAATGTAAAATGTGCTAATATGTGTTGTGTGCAGGATGTGATGCAGTTGTGATATCTATATGTATGTATGAAATGCTTATATGTGGTAATGTAGGTGCAAACTACGTGAAATGCAAATGTTTTTGGTGTGTCATTATACTTAGTCATGTGACAGCAGACTACGTGGACTCAAGAAGGATGATGGAAGTCAATCAAGAAAGGGGGATGAAAGATAGAAGATATGAACGTGAAAGAGCTTCTTGTGCGTTATCATCATTGAGCTTTATTATGGCAAGTAGGTTATGACAATTGAGGCATATGTTCGACCCAGAAAGTCATTGTACCTATTTGCATGGAGATAAGACAGTCAAAAACAAGGAATGCCCCAGTTCACACTAGACTCACAGTGTCCTCATATCCTTGGACAAGTCATAGCATTACCAAGAGACAATCCACAGACAGCAAATGCAAATAGGTGACGATACCCCATCCTCGCCTTTCTAGTCAAAGACATCCTGGAGATAGAATCTCTAGTCAGAGACATCCTGGAAAAGCTAAAAGACATGTCACCAAAAAGATAAAATCAAAAGAAAACCAAGACTCGACACCAACATCCACTGTAGTCCTCAAGTTTAGTGTCTCTTGTCACTTGTATAAGTCGAATTTTGATTGTGGTCACAATGTTTACTTTCACAAAAAGGATAGATAACACTAAACCATATGTTGTCTAAGTCTATTGAAAGGTTTGATTTGTTGAAGCCCATTGTTGCTACTATGTCCCATCTGAAACTGACTGAATCCATGAAACTGATACTTTATTGCAGAGAAGATGAAACTTTATTGCGGATCTGTGATGCAAATGTTGCTTTATTGCGGATTGTGCGCGGACAGACTGAAGAAAGTTGGAAGAAACTGTACTCCTTGAAACATGTGATGTTCTTAGTTCCACACCCATCACTAGACGTAGGAATTGCCTTAGCCACAGATAGGATCTGATTTATTATGGATGGAAAGGGAGGTGAAAAGGGAGGTTTATTATGAATGGCTAACCAATCTTGGGTAGATCAATAACAAGCCATGATGGGAATGGGTAAGTTTATTATGAATGAATAGGTTGTGAGTGTGTGCAAAGTGAAGTGATGAAAGTGAATCCTAAAGGAGGGAGGAGCAATGTCTCTACACATGGCGCTGGTGACCCAGTTTTCACCATGGTACTTGCCCAAGGAGCCACCGAAGTGGTTTTCATCGTTGGACGAAATTATTTCTCTTTACTTTTTTCAATTTTTTCAGTTTTTTTGTGTCACAAGGTGCTTGTTTGCCAGGTTGTCACCAAGTAACAATTTTTTTGTTTTTAATTTTTTTGTATTTTTGAATTTTTTTTTTTATTTTTTTTATATTTTTGAATTAGGATATCCCAAAGAACTATGTGTAGAGCCTGCGAAGGTGCATGTTGTTGATAGGATCCTCCAAAGGTTCACCTTCTGTAGTTGAGAGCTGATATGCACCAGATCCATAGGCTGCTATAATGATGTAAGGACCAAGCCAGTTTGGTTCGAACTTGCCCTTCTTCTCGCTGTCTTGCTGATTCTTGGGATTTTCTCTGAGAACCAAGTCACCTACCTCAAACGTGCGAGGCTTGACTTTGTGATTGTAGCTGCATTGTTCCTTGACTGAATGATGTGTAGCTTGAGTGTCTGTCTTCCTTGATGAAGGAACTGAGATAGAATTACTAGTGTGTGGACTACACAGGCCCATATGTGTGTCACCTGAGGAAGTTTGGGCATCACTGATAGCAAAGTCCTTCGAGGAAGCTCCATTAAAGGTCCATGATGTATCGCTAGAAGGGAATGGATGTGTGGAACAAGTGGATGAGTTATGAAGGCTTATGATTGCGAAAAGAAGTGAAAGTAAGATAGCATGATGGAGACTTAAGATCAACAAGTATGCTTTATGACTTAAAATTGTAGAACTTTTGCCCCCAGTTATTTTGATATTAGGGGAGATCAACTCTTGCTCTTTTTGCTTCACAGGATTTTTATCCTTGACCTTGATTTTTGCAGAGTCCAATAGCTTTTGATTTTGATTTGGACTAAAGGACTTTTCTTTATTATTGACTTTTAGATTTTTCTTTTCAAGGCTTGATTTTTGATCCCCAATGAGTAAGGGCTTTTGTAATTCTTGTTGATCCAAGTCCGGAAGTGGAGTGGAAATGGAATGAGTGGATGAAATGGTAAAGCTATGTGAGTTATCAAGAGGGCTGGCGATATGCTCAATAGATTCTTCGCTGGAACCACTCTTAGGACTATTGATATCAAGAGTTGCTTGCACCACTGGAGGAGATTTGCATTCAAACTCAGTAGCCACAACGCTAGGTGGTTCACATCCAATTCCTTGATATTGCAAATTGTTTGCAGTTTGTTCTTGTTGACTGAATACCTTAGGAGATAGTGGGAGTTGATCAACATGAAAGATATACTCACCACATCCCATGTCTTTAATCTTGAATTTTTCTTTGAGCTCTGCTTGCTTTGATGTAGAAGCTTTTAATGATTCTGGATCCACATATGCTGATGAAGGAATAGCTTCTCGATTGGCTTGGATTGTTATTTCTGATCTAGGTTGCAGATTGTTGCAATATATGAATGGATTTGGATCCGCTTTGATGGTCACTTCAACTCCATTGTGAGGGAACTTGATACATCGATGATATGTAGATGGGATTGCGCTCATTTCATGAATCCATGGATGTCCTAGCAATATGTTGTATGTGAGATCAAGGTCTAGGACTTGACAAACCACATCCTTTGTAACTGGCCCAACTCTGAGAGGTAAAATGACTGTACCCTTGGATGAACACTCTTCATCATCATATGCTTTGATAGTAATTTTGTTTGTAGAATTCATAGCTTTGTCGGAATATCCCAATTGTTTAATAGTGCTCAATGTACAAATGTTCAGACCTACTCCTCCATCTATCAGGACTCGTTTGATTGTATGTTTGTGTATGAAGGCTTCAATGTGTAAAGGTGCATTATGTGGCTGACTTACGGAGGCATCATCGGCTTCTGTGAATGTAAGGGAATGTGGAATGGAAAGGTATCCCACCATGGCTTGAAACTGGTCCACGTTCAGATCAGTAGGAACTCAAGTATGGAGATGAGCGTGGGTGTCTTCCCTAACTATTCTACAAGGTCATACTCAGGTTTGGTTGATGAAGAAGCGGTATTTTTAGTGGAAGCACCTGGCAAAGTAATTTTACCTCGACGAGTTGTAACATGACATTCAGAGGTATATTCGGAAGAAGATCCAACACCTCTTAGAACAATCTTGTGTCTCTGAGGAGGATTCTCAGGATTTTTGTTCTTGATGGTAATAGTAGAGATATGATTGTCCATCGAGATGTGATTGATAGTTGAATCATAGTTATAAGGTGCTCTAGTATAGTTGGCCTGATCATCTGTGACTTTGGCTTTTCCCTTGTCATGCTTTGGGAATGGCTCTTTAAACATTTCATGTTCTTGATTGGATGAGTGTCCCTCAATCTCAATGTCACCTCTATCAATGAGATCTTGCACAATGTTCTTCAGTCGATGGCAATTACCTGTCTTGTGACCCTTGCTCTTATGAAACTCACAATACTCATCATCATTCCACCAATTTGGTTTGACCTTTGGTTCATATGGAGGAAAATCTGGAACTGTGATCACTTTGTTTACCACTAGCTTTTTGAAGACTGATTCAAGTGGTTCTCCCAATGGGGTGTACTTCCTTCGTGGTCTAGAAGTTGTTTGATTATTCACTTGATTGTTTGTAGAACTTGATCCTGAAAAGATGAACTTGGGTCTCACTGTATTGGCATCAACAACACCATCATTGACTGTGTTCTTGTTTTTATTCCAAAATCTTGGCTTGTCTTTTCCTTTAGAGTCATCTTTGTTTTCCTTGAATATTTTAATGACTCCTTGCTCAATTAAGACCTTTTCTGTTGCTAAGCCCTTTTCAATAACATCCTTGAAGGTGGACAAACAAGCTTTCCTTAGATCATAGCCAATGTCCTTGTTAACGTTTTGAGTGAACATTTCTACCATTTGTTTCTGTGGGATTTCACAAGAGCATCTGCTAGCCATATTTCTCCATCTTTTTAAAAATGACGCAAAAGATTCTCCCTCCTTTTGCTTAGTATTGCACAAAGTAGTGACTGAGATATCTGTCTTAATATTGTAGGAGAAATGCTGAATAAATGGCTCTGCTAAGTCACCCCATGACTTAATGCCAGGTGGTAATTGAGAGAACCATTCCATAGGTTGATCGCCTAAGCTTTGCGGGAACAACCTCATCAAATATGTTTCTTCTGCCCCTACCTCAATGTAGGCTGTGAAAAATTGTCGTATGTGTGCCTTGGGGTCTCCTTTTCCTCTATACTTGTCAAATTTTGGCGTCACAAAGTGTGCAGGAAATGGAGGCATTGGAATGCTCTTATCAAATGGATAAGGACATATGTCTCTCATAGTGTATGTTGGTTTTGGTGTACTCATGTCCTCCATTTTCTTTTGTAAATCTCTGATTTGTTGCTCCAAATTATTCTTAGGTGGCGATCGATTTCTTTTAGCATAGCTCATGTTTGAGACACCAATTTGAGGAGGAGCTTGTTGCATGTATGGATGATATTGATCATAGACATGTTCATATGGAGGAGGTTTATATTGATGCGGCATATAGGGAGCACTTGGTATAGCTTCATGTTGAGGAACCCCATATCTATTTTGTGCATATATACCATATTCTATAGGCACGTCATGTTCTATTGTGTTGCCCCCAAATTTGACATGAGGTTTCCTTGTGTCCAAATTTTGAGCATGCCTTTGAGTATCCACTTGTTTTGATTGATCCATAGCTTGAGCATGTGATTGAGCATATCTATCTGCATAAGGCTTCCATAATGGTCTTCGAAGGTAAGTATCATATGTTTGACCATGTGTATGTGGGATTTCTGGTTTTTGAAGCAAAGCTGATGGTGATTCAGGTACCATATGCGGTCCTCTATTTCCTCCACTATTGGGTCTCCTTTGATCCATGTTGGAGTGAGTTTGTTGCGAGGGTCGGTTTTCCATAAGTTGAGACATGTCAAAGTCATGAGGTATTTTAGCTCCACTTTGTGCCATCATGTGTAAAAAGTACTGTCTATCCCTCTTCATTATCTGTTCAACCAATCTATTGAAATGAGGATTCATAATGGATTCTTCTACATCTGCTGATTGTATTGAAAAGTTGTCCACATTGTCATTGTGTGTAGCATTGTTGTTTGTAGTGTCTACGTTTTCCACATTTGGAATGTGTCTATAAACATCCATGTCAGGCAATGTAGTGTGCTCAGGATTGAAAAATAAATCATTGTCATACTCATAAGAACTCATGTTTGCGGACTCTTGAGCTTCTTTAGCTTTTCTCCTAGATTTTTGAAGACGGGTTTCAACCATGAACTAGGTGTTTGACAAAGATGTGAGAGACTAGATAAAAAATGGAAAGAGTATGGAAGACCAAGAGTTGTATGGAGTGTAAATGAATCTTGAGGTGTACTTGCAATGTCCAAAGTGTAAGACCAAGTATGTAAATAGTAGAGTAGGTGTGACTTCCAAAGAGATGATAGTTTCTCTTGATGAGGTAAGCTGACCTTGACTCTAAGTAAGACCAAATGAGACCCAAAGGTAAGAAACCTTGATGAGGGACCACTTAGCAAAGTGTAGTTGTATGTAGTGTGTTGACAAAGTATGATGAGGACAAGCAAGTGACCTTTTGACTCAAGTTTAGACAATTGTGAATGTAATGAGAGATGTGAAGCAATGATGGACTATGTGAGACCCAAGGACAGGTTGAATGCTAGATAAAACCTAAAGAAACAACCTAGGAAGCTCAAGTATTCCAAAACTAATTTCTTTTGTTTGCTAGACTGTAAAAATTTTCAATTCTATACACAGACGCTTCTGTATACTTCACAGATGCGATTCCCAGACACAGACGTGTCTCTGTTTGACACAGATGCTACTAGACACACAAACGCTATTATGCCCTTCACAGACGTGCTTATATGACTCAGACGTGGTTAAAACAAACATAGACGCGTTTCTGTAAACTTCGTGCAATTTTTCCAATCTGTGAAGTTGTTTTGTTGTGACCAAATCCGACTGTTTGACTATTTTTCGTGACAAGAGGACACAATGTTGATGAGGACTCAATGTTTGCAAGTGTGTAGACTCCAAAAGTGTGTTGTTTGATGTAAAATGTTTTCAATACACTTGAAGACACAAAAGACACAATGTTTTGTTGTTTGGTCTTGAATGTTTTGAATGTTTAACATAAGACAAGCACAATTATTATGGCTGGCCAAGACAATAGTTGTTGATCCCACATAGGGTTTTACCCCCGAGGCTACGCTATTCAGAGAGGATACTTAGATGCTTGACCTCACTGGCTCCACCCTCGGCACTCACTTCTCGGGTTAGCCAAGCAGCAATCCCCATGAAAACTCCCCATGGCGAACTTTGTATCTCTACTAAGAACCGTATGTGTGTGGGCCACTACCAAAGGTCCGACCTCCTGCCTCAACAACTAGAAGGATTTAGGCTTCTAAAAAAAAAAGGTGCTAGTAAGGGCATCCGCTTGTGTGGCCATACATGCGGCACTTTCAGCTCTGTAAATACAAAAGGCTCCTAGTCGGTAGGGGTTACGCCCTACAAATGATCAAATAAATTTGATCAAACGGGTTTATGGGGAGACATAGTGTCGGTATGAACTAATCAGCACACGTTATTCATAGTTTTCACCATGAATATATTTATTTATAGTGGTTTGGAAGAAGATGGCTTTTCTTTTGCTACCACTTGGGTCGTTCTCTTCTCACTAGTAGTCCTAATGACCACACGGGAAGACAAGCCCTTTAAAGATTAAACAAAAAAAGCCTATTGCTCAAGACACAAAAGACAATGATTCAATTTTAGTGCACCAATGGAAGTGTTTGCTAATCTATGAAAACAAGGCACACAACAAAATTTCAAAACCCTAGCCAAGGACCTGCAACAAAATTTGTTAGTAGTTTGGGTTGTTTCAAATGATCACCCCTTCCTGCAAGCACATGGGTTAGGTAAATTTTAAAAACCCAAAAGACTTTGTGAAAGAGGGGCCTTCAACCAAAACGTTTTTGCTTCCAAAACAAGCTGCACAAACTTAGTTAGCTAGATCTGACAGGGTTAGTCCAAAAATAAACCAAATCTGAAACCCTAAGTGCGAAATCCAAAAATTGAATCAAAGAAAAATTTAAAATTCTGAAACAGTAAAAACACAGATGCTGTTACCCCCGACACAGATGCGTCTGTATGACACAGACGTGGTTCTGTGATGCACAGACACGACCAAAAATCACAGACGCCCCTCTAGGACATAGACACGAGCAGAAACAACACAGACGCGCTTATGAAACACAGACGCTCCTGTCTGAAACCTGCAAAATAAAACTTGTTAAAAACACAGACGCGACTCCAGTATCCGCAGACGCTCCTGAAACTCAGAGACGCGATCCGAAAGTTCGCAGACGCGGAAAAACCTAAAATGTCATCGAAAAATGTCCGATCTGCAACTTCAAAAACGTAAAATCTACAACAAAAAGATTAAATGCAAAGAGACAAGAGTCCCACCGGGCGTGCCAAAATGTGTATGGTGAAAATGGATAACAATAATAACAATATTGAAAGACTAAATGAATCCAACCACAAAACCCTAGCCTAACAATCAACAAAGATCCACCATAACATATGAAGATTACCTAAGACAATGCAAATCACATGAAATCACAAAGATTATACCATTACATGTCCAATAGGGTTTTGATCTCCATTCTTCCTATCTCCATTGATCTTGCTTGATATATTTGCTCTCAGATTTTTATGTGCACAAGAGCTCAACAAAGAACGGAATGTGATTGTAAGTAGAATCATAGTGTAGTCAAGTCCTCCAAATTGTCGATTAGGCTGAGTGATTAGGGTTTGATAATGAAGGAAGAATCTCCTTATATAGAAGACACTATATGAAATGGAGGGATAAGATTGAGAGGTGTAAAAGGAGGTCGGCTATGATTAGAGGGTAGGTAGAAGAAATAATAAAATAATGAAAGAGGTAGGTAGTGTAGGAATTAAGAGATGAATGACATGTGTCATGGGTAGAAAAGGTTAATGAATTAATTAAATAAATAAAGATTTATTTAATTAATAGAAGAAGTGAGATCAATTAAATAGATAAATATTTATTTAATTTAGGAAAAGGATAATTTAAATAAATAAATGTATTTATTTAAATGAGAAATAAGGCTAGAAGAGGATAAATGAATTAATTAAATAAATAAAGATTTATTTAATTAATAGAAGAATTAGGCTTAGATAATTAAATAAATAAAATATTTATTTAATTAGACATGACAATTTTGAGTGTCTACAACAATTATATGTAGATTTAAATACAAAAGATAAAGAAATAAAACAGGACACAGATAACATAGAGATTTAACATGGTTCACCTAGAATGGGTTACGTCCACCATACACAACCGTCCAATCTTTCTTATTATCCAGCAAAAATAGTACATCAACCTTACAATGCCTTAAGCATCCCAGCCGCTTATAACATGTGTTTTTAGGGCAAAAAAAAAGTCCACCTTTTTAAGGTTTTATTACAATGTCGGTTTTCATCAACAAAAAAAATACCCAAAAAAATTTGTACAGTACTTTGTTGATTAGTCACCATATTTCAACAATCTCCCACTTGAAGACTGATCAGGCTCCACACCGAACAACTTAAAACTTGACAAAACTTCTTATCACAAATAAAAATTGCTTCAAAGACAATGCATAAATTGTTCACAAAAATGGACAACCCTCACTAGATCTTATGAAAGATTAGAAAGGATTGACTTGAATACTTTGCATCTTACTTCTATGAAATACATTATTTTACCGAACTAAGAAAATTAACAACTACACATATAAGAGATAATTTAGATTTACAAATATAATTTACGTATAAAGAATGACAAAGATATCAAAGCTTGACCTAAAGAACAAAAAGGAAAGATTACAAGATTTTCAAAATATCTCATATGACACAAAATTTCATGAATGGAAAACCCTCATGGGGTATAAAAACCACTCGTAACCTATCAACTTTATTTCACTTCAAAAAAATCCAACTTATCACAATGGTGGAGTCTCTGCTCAACACCTTTAAAAATGCCAACTTCTATTTAGAAAAAAATTAACTCAGAAGTGTCTGTACTTAACATCTTAGAACTTTAGAACATGTTCCAATTTACTCTCAACATTGACCCTACAATTGCATTGAATTTGCAGTTCCAAAATCATGATTGATAGCAAATTACAGGAATAACTATCAAACTTGTTTGAATACAAATTTTGTCAATCCTTACAATTTTACGAAAGAAACATCATACCCTATTTTCAACATTCGATACTCGAGATACTTAAGCCAGAGTAGCTCGGTAGAAAAACAAGCAACATTTCTTTTTGCATCAACAAAATAAATATCCATCTGCTTACTACCATAAACCAGTAAAATATCTTCCTTGAAAAAGTGAAATACCCATAATAGAAAAACTGGTAGGCAAACGTCTTTTTAACCGACTGTCCAAAGAAGAGAAAAAAATTTCTATATTTGACTTTGAAATTAACTGAATCTCTTTGTATGCTTCAAAATAATACCTGACCATGTCGACAAAAGAAATTGAAAAACACAAGAAACCTGATTTGCATCTTTTACTTGAAACCCATATTCGGTGCATGAAGCCAATGACCAATTTGCTTCTTGACAATATCACGTTCTTCCTCATGCCATAGAGAGAAACCCAACAAATTTGTAGTAGTATCAAAATTAAAAAATAGTTACTAGAAAGAGTCTTCGAAATATTATTCCAGGAGGAGATGTAGGATTGTTTCAAAAGCTAACATTATTCCACCAATAAAATCACCATAAGGAATCTTTGGATGTTCTCTTTTGCCCATATCCCTTGGGGGATATGGAAAGAGAAAAATAATATAATATTGCAGAATGACAGTAACACCTCTGAAGTGGTTTGGGTCAAGAAAAAAAAAGGTTGTGTTGAGAATGTAATGACCAGGGGAGTGCAGAGTTGTACGAGTAAGGATCTCAAAAGATGGAATATCCCAGCCTTGTTGGGCTTGAACATCAACCAAATTAATAGAAGCTTGTATTACTAGTCCTTTCCCCCCAGTGTGTGGTTCAAGGCCAACTTTGATGGGGCAGCGAAGGGTGAACTCACAATACTAGTTCCCACTTTTTGACCAACTTTGACACTTAGATGTATATTTTGAAAAAAACCTTCACTTTCTGACACCTATAACTTTTAAACTGTTAAGAATTTGAAGATGATATAAAGTAGTGATTTTTACCGTCTTGTTTGTAGATTCTAAATATATTTTTTTCCAATTTGTTTGAATAAAATTTTATTTATTTTTCCATCTCCCTCAAAAAGTAGTTTTTTACAACAAACAACATTTTTTTAAGAGAGATGTGTATCCGGAAACGCATAATTTTTTTTCTATAAATGATAAAAACTTAATTATTTTGAATTTTGGTTTGTAACATCAATACCCAGGGCATGCAGTTGGTTTGATAGAGATATGTTGAATATTTTTCATTTTATTAAGTTTTGAAGTTCGACTAATTATAATTTAGATATAGGTGTACGTTTGAACACATAACTTGTTCTATATATATCAAAATTCAATTTTCTTTTTTTTGTTAGAAAGAAAACATCAATACCTAGTGCATAGATATTTTTTAGATTTTTTTTGAATTAGTTTACTATTTTTCCCAATGCATTGAACAAAGAAGCTCATGTTCGGTGAAAAACCTACATTCATAAGAAATAAAATAAAAATATATTAATAAAATTAAATATATTAAAAGTTATACTATTTGGAAAGCTTATAATAAGGACTAAATACTTAAGAAAAAAAACTTTTAAATGAATTAATTTGACCCCCCAAAAGCTAATGTAAAACTGGTTTTTTTATCAGCATTTGATAGATGCAAAGGAGACTCCATTGCAAGTATGATTTAGAAGTAGAGAGGTTCTATCCAAGAAATTTTGATCTAAGAGCCTTTGATTTAACTCTCTTCAATTAATTACTTAAAATGGGACCTCTTAAAGCTTAAATCATTATATTTTCTAAAAAATGTATGATTTCTGCAAAAATCAGGACGTACCAAAAAGTGGGAACCAGCTTTATGAGTTCACCTCGAAAGGAAATCCAGGTCCGACTAGTTGCGGTGGTGTCATCTGCAATGAGGCTAGCTTTTGCACTAGAGTAGTGGCTATCCCTTAGGTATTCAAAGTAATCATATGGCATAAGCTATGGGGGCACTTCAATATATTAAATTGGCTTCTAATTTAGGGATCAAAATGCTTTGGTTGGAAGGTGACTCTAAAAACATCATTAAGCGCCTTCTCGGTAATCATCAACCTTCATGGACTATCAAGAACATCATTGAGTCAGCCAGAGAGCTGATTTGGGGGTTTCAAACATGCCACATCACACATGTCTACAGAGAGGCTAACTGGAGTGCTGACTGGGCAACCAACATGGCAGTACAAAGCGAAACAATTATTACGTGGAAAGGCAAAAGGGAGCTACTTAGTGTGGAATGCGACATCTTAATTTATGAAAGATTGCATGGTAAGCAGGGATAGATTTGATATCATTTCCCAAAGTGTAAGTAGACGTCATGGCCATAGGTGTTGGCTCTGCAAGTTACCGAGAAGGAAGTACAATAATCATTATAGGTTAACTTCACATTCTTTATGGGTAGTTTTATCCCTCTTCAACAATAGCTTCAGAAACTCCTACAGAATACAAACTGGTTATTACAGAGAGCCTATTGTAAAGGAAAAAATCAGGTGGGAGCTGTAGATTATTAGTATCAACAGGATCATGGGGGGTAAATGAAAGAGAATGGAGGCTACCACCATTGAGAAATGGAAGAGTCATCTGCAAGTCTGGGCTATCCTTCAAGTAGCCAAGATGATGGATTTTATGGGAAATATGCAGGAGAAACGGTCCGAAATCATGAGAATCTTCAAGAAGGGATGGAATGAAGGGACGTTAACCATTGGAAACAGGAAGGTCAAGGTGACCGAAACTATGATAGTGGAGGGAACTGGTCTTCCAATGTAGGGCATCAAATTCTACAGGGACAGAAAGATTTCAGACACTGCCGTTAAGAAATTTCCGAAGAATGAGGAGGAAAGGGCTAGATTGTTGAAGGGTAGGCATACCTACTTCTTGCCAAAGGTAATTAAGTTAATTTGGAGAAGGGTTTTGCTTGCTATTATGGAGTTTATCATGCTTGATGGTAGATACACTAGGATTTATAGCTACCACTTTGTTTTACTTAATCATTTTAGGTATAAAGATAAAATTCATTTCCCCTATTATCTTTTTTGTACTCTTAATGTGGGGATCAAGGATGCAATTTCCAACCCCAATATTAACCCTGCAATGCACCAAGGCTTGATGGTAATTTTGTATAATCACATCAAGAACATGATTGTCTAGTTGAATATAGCTGAAATCTCCAACTCGGAAGATGATTTTAATGACTCTGATGAGGAGGAAGGCGATGGCTATGATACAAAAGAGGAGATAGAGGACAAACCTCTAATTGTTGGGTCAAGTAGAAGAAACAAAAAAAAGAGCAGGGGAAACAGAGAAAAGGGTTTGCCAAAAAGAAGCAGAGAGGTGAGGATAATAGTTGGTGTGAGGAGGAGTATGGGACTGACAATGACATGGACACTGGAAGTGAGAGGGTCCAAACCCTTGTGAGCCCAAAGGAGAAAAAGAAGACTTCTAAAAGCAAGGAAGCAGACACTAAGGACCGGTCGCCTATCAGGACTGATTTAAAGTAGAAGGGATTAATGGGGGAGGACACGACAATGAAAGAAACTCAGAGCTTTGAGGATAGGGAGGTTGGCGTGAAGGTTAATCTTAACACTATGGCGATAAGAACCAGGAAGTGAATCAATTGAATATTGATCTCTGCATCAATAATGGAATGGAAATTCTCAAACAGGTAGTCAGCTGGGTGCATAAGGAAATTGATGGCATCAAAACCAAGCTGGTGAAGTGGGGAAAATCGAGACATTAAAAGCTTTAGGTTTCATAAAGTTCAATTCCCTTCCAGAATGTCTCAGTGAGCTCACCAAGGAGATTGGAAACATTGAGGAGATTATCAACGCTAACCATGAAAGATTTCTTGGCTTGGAAAATAGAGTAGGAGAAAATGAAAAGAGACTTGATGGTATTGAGCAAACACTCAAGAAAATAGGGGAACAAAGCCACAAGATTCTAAAGTCTGCCTCAGCAAGCATGAAAACCCTTCCCTTCAAGCTAGAGAACTACCAAGGGGATAAGGTCATGGTGGGTATTATTGATGTTAAGGATGATGCCCAAAATGATAGGTACATAGGGCTTGGGAGAAGAATGAGAGCAAGCACTAAAAGTATGCAAAGCCATAGTAAGGAGATCAAAGAGATTAAGCGGGCAACAGATAACATGGAATAGATGGAGTTTGAAGCAGCGAAGATGCTTCATAAATTAACCTAATCCTGGACTATTGTCGATCTTTTTTGGTCTATAATCTGCAGTCTCTTGTTTGCTAGCGTTTGGTTCGCCAACTATCTTTCTTTTGTTTGCTGTTTTTTTGCTAGACTGTAATGTTTATCTTTTAATTTTTTTACTGTAATGGGTTTCAAGGACCCATCAAAACCTATTTTCCTATATTCAAAAATATTAGTAGTTCCAAATTTGCAGCCCTTCTGCATGAATTCCCAATTGGACATTACACCCTTTCTAGAAGTAGGCAACTAGGGACAAATAGGGACAACTTAAAATTATGTATAGCACATTAGAATTAGTTTTGTCCTGCAACCCTTTTGCATGAATGCATAGATAGATTTCATTTGTAGGAGAAAACCTATCATAATAGAAAAAGAACATGTGCAACTATTGAGTCTAAATAGTGAAACTAAAAATAGAGATAATTAGACAAGAATACATAACACAATGAATTATGTGGTTAATTATTAAAGACTATATCTACGAGAAAGTAGGGGAATATCTTTATTCACTATTTCTCTCATACCAATATATAGTCTATGTTCATTCTTTTATACAAATATTTAACTCTTCAAATATGATGAGACAACAAAGAAATGAAGGAATGGAAGAAAAGAATGGTTAGCTGATCATTGGAAAAACAATAGTCCTTACTATGTGTCTCCCTAATAAATGTAAAACAACAAAATCATTTGAAAAATTAGACTAAAAAATATCTCATTATGGTGGTGAATTGATTATTTAAATTACTAAATTCTAAAACAATCTCTTATCAACATTTTTGTGTGTTGATGGTTCTTAATGGATCTGGAATTGGTTTATTATGAAGTTCAAAATGGATAATTATGTGGTTGTGGATTAAATTGGTTAAGGAGATTTTAGGTCAACAATTACTGAGTTCAGTCAACTTTAAAATAAAAGAGTAAATATATTATTATCTTTTTATTTCCATGTATTTCTATGGAATAATGTTGAATAGTAAGTATTGTTGTTGAAATTACATGTTCATATGATTTCGACAAGCATAAGCTAATATATCTATCTTTATGTTAAAAAATTTAGGATTACAAATTTCAGAAACACATATGAAAGAAACTTGTCTTCTCCACCAAATGAATTGGTCTAGATGATCAACACATCAATAAGTATAGATTTTTCAACTTTTGTTTATTCATTCAAAAGAACTAAACAATAACTTTTTATTTGTATGAAAGACTTTAGATGGTAACTATCAACAAATCAAATTATATTATGTTCTTGTGGGTTTGATATGTAATATTAAGTCATTATCCCTTTGGATATAAGTACAAAATGTTATTGAGAACATGTAGAATAGTCTTGATGAAATAGTGTATTTTAAATAAAATTCCTCAAAAAAAATGTAGTTTCAACATATGCCTAAAATTGCTGGGATTAAGGTGTCACAACCTTTGAGTCCTAAAATTGATCATTAATTTGACTAATTATTTTAGTGCATATTTATTTTTCCGAAGTTGATTATTTCCTAATTATTTTGTTCACTTTGTGGGTCCTCTTGGAAAGGTGACATCCTACATGGTAGATGAAATCAATGGCATCTTTCTTATTGTGTAGGAAAGAAGATACAATGTAATCCCTATTTTCTAGGAAATGGGTGCCCACTTTGGAGGTCCTATGATTTAGGGGACTAAAGTCAAAGATTACATGTTAAAGATAAAAACAAATTCGATTATCGCATATGTTTAGAAGAGAGACTTGTTGTGCAGTTTTTATTCCTAATATGAAAATAAAAGGAGGTAGTTTTTTTCTTTTATATTTTCTTAAAGCCTAAGTTAAGGATTGAAATACTTTCCTAAATTATTATTTTTAAAAAATAGGATAACCTTTTTTAATATGCAAGATGAAATTAGAGACATTGATGATGTGCTTTATTGAGCTTTTTTTCTTTGTTGAAGATGGTTTTTCTTTCTTTGACACCTAGATTATATATTATTTAATATCTATTGTATTGTTTATTGTAGAAGGATTAAAAGGTGATTATTATAGAGATACTATTATGTTGTTATATTTTCTCTAGATGAGAGAAAGATGTATACTCCATGTTAAGGCTATGAGCCTGAAGTGTATTATAACTTTTTTATTTTAGAGATACATTGGTTTGATGATTTGGAGTGTGGAGTTTTTAATTGAATTTTTTTTTCACACATATATTGGTGTTTTTTCTCTTCTATCTAAGTCTTTTTGCATTCATGTTTCAAAGTATTAATTTACATGTCATTATGTTACATAAATTTACATTGATATGTGTGCTGAATTATCTGTCTATTTATAATTTACATTTATATGTGTGCTGATTAATTCTTGATGAGAAATTAGCTGTCTATTTATAATTTAAAGAAATAGTATTGTGTTCTTGTATCAAGATATTAAACATCTAAGTAAAAGAAACAAAGGATATTGAAGGATAACAATGATTCTCAGAGGTCGTTCTAGGATGCCCTTTTCCTTTCAAAAATAAATTTGTTAAAATTGCTTCAAAAAAATGAATTAAACACAATGTATAGGTGTAATAACAATCTTAAAAAGCTTTACTAGAATCTTTCTAGTTTGTAACATAATTGGAACTTTGGAATAGGGCATGAATGTCTGAAGGTAAATAGCAAGGGAAGAACTTAGTAACTTCACAAGTTAATATAGTGGTTAGATAGAAAATGAAGGTAGTTGCAACCTTACTACAAGCACCATTACTTTATCCTTAGTTAGGAACACATAAGTACAAATAGAAAGAGAATAAGTATAATAACAAGTATAATACCTAAGAAATTTTTTACACAATGAAATTATCATTAAATCACATGTATAGATAGTGACCTACTAGAAACATTAAGTTGGTTCTGTTAGGCCCAATATGGAAAGGTAATGTACTGAGAGGGGAGGGGTGAATCAGTACTTCAAAAATTTTCTTTAATAATAACTTTACTGTTATGCATAAACCGAATAGTGCAATAACATAATATAAAGCTAAAACAAACAGATAACAATCATACATGATTCACTCCATAACACATATATTTTGGTTATGCAAAAACTCTTGGTTAGAGAGAAAAACTACGATGGGGATAGCACCCACAACTTCACTACTGTAATAATAAAGGTTGCTTGATTAGAGCTACATGTTTAGCTATTTTTGATAGCTTACCCTGTTAGGAGTATCAAGATCTTTTAGATCTACCTTGCTAAAGGATTTTACAACACTTAATCTAAATGTTGCACTTGGTTAGAGGCTTTACAATTTATAGACTTGATTAGAGTCTTTTACCCTGTTAAAGGTTTCTCTTACAACTTCAAAATATTATATTAAAATCACTACAAATATCTACAACTTTACATCTGGAATCTTATAGTACATTCTATGTGCTTAGATTAAGATTACCTTGCATATAGCATACCTCAGTAACCCATATAGTAACTCAGTAAACCCTTCTGTTTACTTTGTTCTTTGACTGTTCTTTGAAATCCTTCTCGGTGACCTTTGTGTCTCTGTAACAGTCATAACACTTAGTGCTTTCACATGTCTTGCTTCATATATTTCTATATCTTCCTTTCTGTCATGCTACATGTATATGTCTGATCTTAATCCATGTTTTATAAATAGATCTCTTATGTCCGTGATCCATTCATTGCTTCGATCTTACAAAGATGTTTTATCGAATGAATAACCATACAAAATATTTCATTGGTTAGATGACCTCAAAATCATACACAATCTTTAAGTGCAATTTCCAGTGTGATAACGGTTAGATGTTCCTCGATCTTGTAACACATTTTCATATGTATGTCTAGGTTCAATGAATCTAGTAACATGTTTCACTTGGTGTATATCAACTCGGTGTGTCATGTTTGCTGCTCGGTAGACATGGAATGATACTCGATAGATAGCTCGGTGTATACTATGCTCTGAGACTACTTTCTTCTATAACTGACTGGACTGTGCATACCTACTAAATATTTCGGTAGAGATAACCGACTAGAGTATATAGATAACTTTGAACATAAAACTAATGGCAACTTGATAAGTAGTTACAATCTCCCCTTTTGACATTAGTTGAGATGTTTGACAAAAACTACTTTCAAAGTTATAAATCAATAATCTATATACTTGCAAAATTTGACTATACCTATAGTATATACAATAGTCAATGAAATAGTAAGTCTAGATATACTCCCCTTATCGATATACTATACAAAACTCTGATTTTGCATGCTTGGTGATCTACTCTTGTTCTTTGCTTACTGTTCTATTTATTGCTTGGTACTCTGCTCACTCTGCTCGGTATACTCCCCTTGTATACTACACTCCTTTGGTTTGATGCTATACTTTGATGCTTTGAATACTATATCACTCCTCTAATACTATATCACTCCCCCTTTTTGACAAACATCAAAACTTAATTACCATTCGGTGGTGGCAACTGGTCAAAAATGGAATTGTACTTGGTTCATGCTTCGGTGCAAGCGACTAAGAGGGCATCTTTTACAGTGTCCATTAAAGAATTATGCACTTGAATATCAGCCAATAACGATATTAAGCCATCTAAAGTGCTTCACTCTTATGTAGTAGACAAGTATGTGGCTCAATTGATCTGTTCTTGGATGGATGAAAGATGAGGAAGGAATAATGTCTGAAGTGTCATTATGTCCATCCTGATCTTGTGTTCTTCATTTATTAGGTCCAATTGTTGAGCCATGAGCTGTTGTAGCTTTGTATAGAATTCTAAACTGAATTGGGCTCGGTGGTCAACTTATTTGAGAGATCGGTGATCTCTTTCTCAATTGCCTCTGTTTTATTTTTTATATCTTTAATGAATAAAGAAAATATACAGAGTTTCTAAAATAAATAATGAATGTGCTTGAGTTGAGGAGTCAACTCAGCAATAAATTTGACAAGTTTAACTTTGCCAATAGCTATAGCTTTTTGTACCTCTTCTATCATTTTTGCAGTGAGCTCCTTGCCTTTTAGCTTGCTCAAATATTCCAATGCATCTACTCCAGATGTTTGTATCTTTGTTAGGAGTTCATCCAGTTGAATGTGGATGGCTGCATCTGTTAACAGTGTAGCTTTAGGTAGCATATCTATTAAGAGTGCTTTCACCTTCTAAAGTACTTTATTTTTCTTTTGAATCGCCATTTGCTTCTCTTGTTCGGCCTTTGCTTTGCATAGTTCACCGAAATCAATGAGTGCTTGCCCCTTTAATTTTTATATGTCTACATTGGGCAACACTATTGGTTTTGACAAATCAACTTTAAAACTATGCTTTTTAATCTTCTTTTCTTTACCTTTCACTGATGGAACTAAGACAATGGCTTGTGAGGCTTGATGACCTTCAGTAGGTTGCTCGGTAGAGGCAACACTTTGGTCAGTTTCTTTAGCCTCTATAAAGTCCTTTGGTGTCTCGGTACTCGGTGTCTCAGTTACAACATTTTTAGTGCTAGAAGGTGCTTGAGATGTCTGTTCTTGAGTAGTACCTTCTTCTGCTATAGACTTGTGACCTTCGGTGCCTTGATCCATATCCTAAGGAGATTCGGTTGAGACAGGTTGATTAACCGGTGGATAAGGCTGAACTTGCTCCAAGATTGATTCACTGGATACAAGTTTTGCATATGCATTGCCTTCTATCATTTCCTATTCTGGTGCCTCTGTATCCATGATATCTTCATCTATTTGAATGGTGTCAGCAGGGTCTTGCTCGGTATCATCAGGATCTTGCTCGGTATCATCAGGATCTTGCTCGGTGACATCAATAATTTCAACTGTAGCTTTCTCACCAGCATCCTTGATTTTAAATATTTCCTGCCACTTTGCTTTTGTCTCATTTTCTACTTCAATATACAACCCATTCATCAGTTTTAAGGCTCTTTGTTTGACAAGAAACTTTGAGTTGTAGGTAGTTAGATGTTCTTTTATTTCAGCTATCGACATGTCTGGAAAGAGATGTACCAGACTTCTTTCTCTGATCTATTTCTTTGAGTCCATTGCATACTTCCACCTATTGTCAATATGTAAATATAATTCATTTGGAAGTGACTTAGATAGTTCCAATGGAGCCAACCGGAATTTTAGAAGTGTGCAGATGACAACTTCTTCAATTTGTCTCTTTTCATCATTATTTCTAGTTTCATACTTAACATATCTAAATCCTCCAAATCCACCATATTCTTTCAGATTAGCACAAAAATTTTCAACACTATGTACATTTACCTTCTTGCTCTTGACAATCTGAAATTTTCTTGCATCTTTAGATTCGGTGTTACTAGACTCTTTTGCCAAAATGAGTCTCCAAGTAGTTTTCTTGTAAGTTTTTGTTACCTTAGGAATAGTAGCACTCTTTTCTTTCTTACTCGGTGAAGCTACATATGCTCTAGTGTAAGGTCACTTTGCTGGTGGAGTCGGTGAGGCCTTTGATGTGTCATGTTTCTTTCTTTTCAACACTTTTCCCTTAGGCAATTCGGTGCTCAGTGTTATAGCTACCTCTTGGGCTTTAGATTCCTCTTCGGTAATGGTTATAGTGCCTTTGATAGGTGTGGAGGAAGAGTCTTCTCCAAATTTCTCTGATAATGCCTTGATCATCTTTGTTGCCTTTCTTGTATCTTTGGGTACTACAATGCTCATTTTCACTTTTTCCTTCACTTCTTCATAGATTCCATACCTCAGCTCAGTAGCATGTCTTGGGAATGTGAGAAATGCATCAATTTGCTATTGTGTGATGTCAAAATCAATCTCATAACCCATAGGTGAAAAAGATTGAGTTCTAGGTTCCACAACATTCACATAACAGTAATCAGTGTCTACTTCAAAACATATGTCATTTTTGTATTTCTCCACTAGTTGGGGTGGAATCCTATACCTGTTATGCATTTTCCCTTGGAACTTACTGAAGTAATCATCCATAATATCATTGAAATTATCAACTAAATTCTTGATGAAGTCATTACTCTGATGGGTGATTGGTTGGTGTAGTTCCCAAACAACTTTACCAACTGATGGAAAGAATTTTTCAAAATAGAAAAACATGCATACAAGTAGTGATCCAAACTTTAGTGTATTAGCTGAGTTGTTCTTCTTCGGCTTCCTGATGGTGTTCAGATTCTCAAACAAGTTTTTCAACAACACCTCACAAAGATCAATTTTCATTCCCATTTTCACAATTTTATATGCTAGGTCTACTGCTGCATAGGGTACATTGTTTTCCCTTGCCAATTGGAAGAAACAGTAACCTATTACTCTAATGGAAAATTTTAGTTCTTCATCTATGACATTGTTCAATTTCAATCCTCTGTAATCTGATTCCACTCCCGTTAAACTGATCAATTCCTTCTATGATATCATCTTTTTGGCTCGGGCATGATCATAAATAGGGTAACTGGTAATAAATTGAATGATTTCCTTGGTAATTTTAAATGGTTTCTCTTCTAACCACATGAAATCATCATGAACTCTGCTCAGAACAAACTTGACCCACTAGGGTTTTAACACACGGGGATAGGTTGGGGCTTCAGTTAATCCCTTGATCTTAATGCGCTCATACTTGCTATTCAATTTACTATCTGTGCATAATTCATCATAGGTGTCTTTGATTTCAACACGACCGAGTTCTTCAACATGACATTTGGTGAAGAATCTCACATCCTCGACTAATAACACTCTATCCGGGATAAGTGAAAATATGGTTTTGTCATCCGGTTTAGATGCAACTTTGGGAGTTAAGGAGTATTTTAGTGAGGGATTCTCAACATTATTGACAACAATGGGATCTTGGATCTTAGGTGCCATTTGTAGATTTCAGATAAAAACTAACAAAAGATGCTTAGGGTTTCAGGATTTCAAATGGCAGATGCTTCACACTTAGTAGATAATAGCAACTTGATAAGATTGGTAAACCAACTTAACAATGCATTGAGATTGATGTAAATACCTTGAATTTTCTTTGTAGGAGGTTTGATCACCTTTGATTCGCTTTTCTCTGCTCTCTCGAAAACTTGGTAAGTAAAAAAAATGACCACGAAAATGCTTTTAGTACATGGTATTCCTTATCGGCCTCCATGCAGGTTAGGTCAAAAACATTAAGTGCACTCAGTTCTATTAAACTTTCTTTCCTTTTGCGCTTTAACCAAGTAACCAAACTTCCTTCATTTGCCATCTTGATAGGTTTCCTGTATTCACCGACTTGACAAGTTTCCTGTATAGTGCTCCAAAAGACTTTGATATAATTTCAAACTTACTACTACATCTTTAACTATGCAGATTTTGAATTAAGTACATAATAAAGTAGGAACTGTTAAGATTTAACCTTTAGAGAGAATGCAGTCCCTTCATACCTTTACTGATTAATTTGTAATAGGTGCACCTAACTCGGTAGGTAAGGTGCTTTCTTCATTTGACACACTTTCCTTCTTTTTCCAAACCATCTGTATTTTGTCTTTTATTTCTTCAGTGTCTTTTCTAGGTTGATCTCTGCAATCTCTAGCCAAGTGTCCAACTTTGTGACAATGAAAACATGCCATACCAAGATTTCTCTGTGATCTTCGATTGTTCATCCCAAACCTTATAAAGCAGTTGGCACTTATATGTCCATATCTTCCACAACATTCACACCATATCCTTGTATTGTAATCCCATTGTACTGCAGAATACTATCGGTAAGGATCTATGTGAGTTCAGTAACCTCTAGCATTTGCTCGGTGTGCAGACCACATATAGTTCTTTTGCTTAAACAAACACTTCTCGGTACTATGTCCATATCTATTGCAGTTTTTACAAAACCCTTTGAATTTTTCCTTCTGATAATTGTTAACAGACTTTGTCCTACATTGATTAGATGTGTGACCATATTTATTGCAATTGTAACAATATCCATTAGACTTAGTGATATTCTGTTGCTTACTTTTTCTAATCTGGCATATGTTGGTAGTATGACCTTGATTTCCACAGTAGTAGCAAATAGGCTTCTTCTTTTTGATGTTATTCTTGTTTCTAGCTTGCTTTGATGATTCTCCTCTCTCAGTAGTATGATAGTTGTTAACAGACTTTGTCCTACATTGATTAGATGTGTGACCATATTTATTGCAATTGTAAGAATAACCTTTGGACTTAGTGACATTCGGTTGCTTACCTTTTCTGATTTGGCACATGTTGGTAGTGTGACCTTGATTTCCATAGTAGTTGCAAGTAGGCATCTTTCTTTTGATGTTCTTCTTGATTCCAGCTTGCTTTGATGATTCTCCTCTCTCGGTAGAGTCTTTTCCTTTATAACCAAGTCCTGCATCTTTGTTGGGCTGTCTTGTGTTTAGTTGCTCATCCAACATCTTTGATGCTTCATAACTCTTCTTCAGTGTTTCTTTGGATTTCTTCTTTGTTTCAAGTTCATTGGTCAACCTTGATACTTCAAGTTTCAATGCTTGATTCTCATCATTTTTCAGATTTGCTTCATGATGTGCATATCCTAGTTGATCTGATAGGTTTTGTTGAATTCCAGTCATCCTTGTGATTTCATTATCCTTATCAGATACTCAGACTTCAAGTTGTTGTTTCTCTCTTTCTAGATCTCTTACTTTATTATCGGCTGTCCTCAATGCATCAAGATTTTTAGTCATCTGTATGCTGAAATGTTCATGTTCTCTTTTCATTGCTTTTAGTTGATTAGCCAGTGCTTTGTTCTTTTCTTTCAATACTCCAATAATTTCTTCAGTCTTTTTAGATATACTATTCTCAGATGATGTCTCAATTTATTCCACTAACTCTTGAGAGTCCTACAAATCATCAGATAATCTTCTTCTCACTTTTAGATATTTTTGCATTTGTCTTTACATGTCTGCAATCACTTGATTAGCATGATCCAACTCTTCTTGTAGATACACAATCCTCCGAGATTTTTTATAGCCTTCCATTGATAAGATCTTTCTCTTTAGGCAGTTAAACTCTTTTCCAAGATTGAAGCTCTGATACAAATTGTTAGGCCCAATAAGGAAAGCTAATTACCTAAGAGGGGAGGGGTGAATCAGTACTTCAAAAATTTTCTTCATTAATAACTTTACTATTATGCATAAACTGAATAGTGTAGTAACATAATATAAAGCTAAAACAAACAGATAACAATCATACATGATTCACTCCATAACACATATATTTTTGTTACATAGAAACTCTTGCTTAGAGAGAAAAATTGCGGTGGGGATGGCACCCACAACTTCACTACTACAATAATAAAGGTTGCTCGATTAGAGCTACATGTTTAGCTATTTATGATAGCTTACCCTGTTAGGAGTATCAAGATCTATTAGATCTACCTTGCTAAAGGATTTTACAACACTTAATCTAAATGTTGCACCTGGTTAGAGGCTTTACAATTTATACACTTGATTAGAGTCTTTTACCCTATTAAAGGTTTCTCTTGAAACTTCAAAATATTATATTAAAATCATTACAAATATCTGCAACTTTACATCTAGAATGTTATAGCAGATTCTATGTGCTCAGAATAAGATTACCTTGCATATAGCATACCTTGGTAACTCATATAGTAACTCGGTAAACCCTTCTGTTTACTCTGTTCTCCGACTGTTCTCTGAAATCCTTCTTGGTGACCTCTGTGTCTCTGTAACAGTCATAAAACTTAGTGCTTTCACATGTCTTGCTTCATATATTTCTATATCTTCCTTTCTGTCATGCTACATGTATATGTTTGATCTTAATCCATGTTGTATAAATAGATCTCTTATGTTGGTGATCCATTCATTGCTCCGATCTTACAAACATGTTTTATTGAATGAATAACCATACAAAGTATTTCATTGGTTAGATGACCTCAAAATCATACACAATCTTTAAGTGAAATTTCCAATGTGATAATGGTTAGATGTTCCTCGATCTTGTAACACATTGTCATATGTATGTCTAGGTTCAATGAATATGGTAACACGTTTCACTTGGTGTATATCAACTCGGTGTGTCATGTTTGCTGCTCGGTAGACATGGAATGATACTCGATAGACAGCTCGGTGTATACTATGCTGTGAGACTACTTTCTTCTATAACCGACTGGACTATGCATACCTACTGAATATCTCGGTAGAGATAACCGACTAGAGTATATAGAATAACTTTGAACATTAAACTAATGGAAACTTGATAAGCAGTAACATGTTCAACACTATTGTATGTATATACCATTATCTGGTTCACTAGAACTTTCTCTTTAGGTAAATCCCATCTAGAAAAATAGAATTTAAGTGTCTCATCCTTTTCATTACTTTTCATACTAAATATGATTATATGTAATAATCTCATACTACCTAAAATCATTACCAAATAAGGTGTAGATCCACCAACAAACATCACATAATTCTAGTAATAATATTTCTATAGCATATTAAACATCTAATTCAACATGCAATCATATAGCTCACTTAACGAATATGGAATAAGGTATTAAGACACACTAATATTTATACTTATATTATTATTCAACTAGACTAAATTTAAAATCAAAATAATGAATATCATACCTCATGGAGACATTAATTAGGAAGCATGATGACACACATTTTTTCTAGCACACAAATGACAATGTTCAGTTACTAAGATGAGTAGATCTTGGCATTTTTCACCTAATAAGAGTTTTTGACACCCTTCAACCCTAATTTTCTTAATTAAACATCATCATTAAATTCAAGGTTAGTATTCTTGCATAACATATTCATATATCCAAATCATATCCAATTTTACCATGCCTTTACTTATTTGAAGAATGGACATCACTAGGTTTGTAGGCTAACCCATACCTTCCAATACTACTCACTAATCCTTGACATAAGGCCATAGGGCTCAATCCATATTTTTTTAATTTAAAATTTAGATATTATTAAAGGAAAACTCCATCATTTACCTTGATATAAACTGCAATGACAATGACTCTAAAAGTTCATCCAAGGTGAAAGAGGATTGTTAAAATCCAAGATCTTAAACATTAGAGTAGATAAGATTAATTATTATGAATTGCCTTATAATAGCTAAGGCCTAGAAAATGGGAACATGAATTAGAAGGGATGAGCTCAAAGTCATTTTATATTAATTTTAGACTCATGATGAAGCATACTAAAGAGAGCTAATTAGGCTTAGAAGCAACCTCAATCCTTTGATCTATTCCCTCTAGTGTAGGAGAAACCTTCAAAGGGCTCCCACCATTTGTTTTTGATTGTGTTCTTGCTTCTTTACGAAGCCATTGTATATACAATAAGAGCCATGTGCTCATTGGTCCTAGTTAGGGTCCTAGTTGAGGTCCTAGGGTCATAAGTCAAAGTTGAGGTTTTTTTGGAAATAGAGGGTATGTGTGCCTTTGAGGTGTTTCGGGGTCCTTCTTAGCATGGTGGTGTCCTTAGGTTAGCCCAATGTGGGTCTAGGAGTCAAAAAAAGCAACATTGAGAAAGTTTCTCAAAAGTTGCAAAAGTTGCATGACAACTTTTTAAAGTTGTCAAGCAACTTTTCCATCATGAGGTCAAAATCTTTAATGTAGAGTGGAAAACCCTAATATGGGCACATAGACTGAGGAAGAGGTACTATACGTAATTGCAAACCCTAAGTTAATGGGTTGGATGTCAGATGTTGTACGACCCAAGCAAAGTGACTTGAATGTGACTGCAATTTTGTTGCCAGTCGACACAAATGGAGTAAAGGAAGATTGTTAATGGATTGATTTTCATGCAAAACTATGTGGAGTGTCTTGTATGGTGTATTCACTTTCATTTTGAACATTTAGATTAGGTTTTTTTTTGTAAGTGAGGTGTGTTTGTAAATCTTTTGTAAATTACTTTCTCACTGTCCAGTTTTGGACTGGTTTGTGTCAATGGGTTCATAACTCCATTCCCCATTGTGGAATCACCATGAAACCATGGGGAATCAGAGTACAGACCCTGTACTATACTTCAAAGAAAGAAGGGCACTTGAAAATGCAAGGAGGCCATTTAAAGGCCCACTCCTATGCGAGACTGGACAATGCCCGGCTAGGAAGGGTTAAGTTGCAGAGGTCTTGGAGAGCAAGGAAGGTCAGAGGAGGAGGCACCCTTTGGAGGAGTTGTAGAGGGGTGAGTGAAGCACCATTGGTGTGAAGGAGGAGCTTCCACCAATCCAGACAAGGTGGCAAGAGCACCAAGCCTACACTGTGACCCTAGTAGGCCTGAAAACCCTTAAAAACCTTAAAATCCACCTAGGGCAGTGTATGAACACTTGGAGGCCTAAAACCTGAAAAATCATTGAGTCCTTGCCAAATGAATAGCAAGTCTTTTCAGAAGTTTCACAAGAAAGTGCATTATTTGCAAGAGGGAGCCCTAAAGGACCGGGTAGGAGGCCTAATTGGTCACAATCTTTGTAGCCCTATTTTGTAGGCAAAACAAAAAATAGTGAAATCGGTAAGGGGTTGAAAGTTTGAAACCTCTTGGGGGCACTTGAATGGGTGGAAAAACCATGTATTAGACCTGAACTATCCTTGCTAAGACCTAGGAAGGTGTGGAGCAAGCCAAACCCTTATTAGCCTAAGTAAGGGTTCTTGAATCTCATGAGTAGGTGAGACCTTATGAGTAGTTTTTCAACTTGTTAGTGGGTGGATTGGGCAAGGTCAGGGGATTCCACAAGTAGGGGAAGTCCTAGAGACCCTAGGGTGTGGTTAGAACACCTGGTGATCCAAGGAAAGGATCTAAGAGCATAGACTAGGCTAGTCTATCCCAAACCCCATCCCATCAGATTGGTATCAGAGCAAGTTAAAGGTTTGGTGGACCGTGTATGTCTCTGTATTCTAGTGAATCAGGAGGAGAAAGCACAATGGTCACTAATGCAGAGCTGGCTAGGGAGGTAGAAGAGCAGAAGGAGAAGAATAGACTCCTTGAAGAAGCTATGAGCGAGATAAGGGATAAGCTGCAGGAAGTGGTGGATCAGAGGATACAAGGACCTTGGGGTGAAGAAACCAAGGATAAAGGCAAGAAAACTATAGACATAGATGACATTATACCTGAACCAAATCCCTTGTTCAATGAAGAACCATTTGTAAAGGCTATTAAGGCCTTGAACACCAAAGCTTTTGAAGGATTGCCACATTTCAGTGGAAGGATGGACATTGACACTATCATGGAATGGCTTGAGGGCATGGAAAAACACTTTGAGTGTGAGGGAGTGATAGAGGCTCAAAAGGTAATCAAGACTAAGGGGAGCAGCTTTAACATGGTGGAAGTATCTGCAAGAAGAGAGAGTTAGCATGGGGAAGCTACCTACTGCCAATTGGAAGGCCATGGTGAGTAAGATCAAGGAGAACTACTTACCAGAGGATTATGAAGTCCAACTTCATAAGAAGAGATAGGGATTGAAGCAAAAAGACCTTGATGTGACCTCCTACACCAAAGAATTTCAAAAGTTTTGTCTTAGATCCAAAGTCCAAGAAGATGAATCTATTAAGGTGGCTAGGTATCTAAGCAGCCTAAAGTTGAACATTCAAGAGGAGATAAGCCTATGGACTCCTACCATTGTCCAAAAGTGTCATCAGCTTGCTACCAAGGTAGAAGAGAGGAACAAAAGGAAAGGAGACTCCAATAACAGGGGTAGAGGCAAAGGTAGAGAACAAATGAATCACCGAGGTGGTTACCAAAGCGAGTCAAATGAGCAAAGGAACTAAGGAGAAGACAAGTTGACTGAACATCACAGTGAAACCAATCTCTGAGGGGGCCATTCTAGAGGAAGAGGTGCACAAGGTGGTCCAAATAGTGGTAGAGGTACTAGCAGGGGTAACTCCTACTTTGCAACTATGAAATGTTACAACTGTGGACAATTGGGACACTAGGCCTGTAGATGCCCTGACAAGCCTACATCATCAAATAGTGGAAAGAGGGTTGCTTATGCACATGAAGACTCTTCAAGCAGCAAGACCCCTGAGGTGGACCATATTGAATCAGAGATTGGTGAAAATCTAATGTTCAATAGGGTCTTGATAAGACAACTAGTCAAGAATGAGCCTAAGCATAGGAGAGCATTGTTTAAGGTGATATGCAAGATCCTTGGTAAAGTTTGCAAGGTGATAGTTGATTCAGGGTCAACTAATAACATAATATCAGAGGAGGCAACCAAGAAGTTGAAACTCACAAGGATACCCCACACTAACCCATATAAGGTGGCATGATTGAATCATGAGCAGAGTGTGCTAGTCAATGAACAAACTTGGGTAGAGTTCTCTATTGGAGGATACAAGGATAAGATCATTTGTGATGTGTTACCCATGGATGCCTGCCACCTATTACTAGGTATACCCTAGCAATTTGATAGGAAGGTGATCTATGATGGAGAGGAGAACTCCATTTCCTTCAAGAAGGATAGCAAGACCTTTAAGATTCAGTCTTTGACAGAGAATGAAGAGGGAACCTCAAGAACACCTCGTGTCTTATTGGCTACTGGTAAAGAGTTCTTACACTTGCTACATGAGGAGGAGATAGTGAAGTGTGCCATCTTTGTGAAGCCAAAGGAGGAAGAAGATAAGTTGCAAGTAGAAGTACCCAAGGAGGTGAAGCAAATGTTGCAAGAGTATAAGGACATAGTGAGTGATGGAGCACCTGCAACACTTCCACCAAGAAGGTCTATAAGCCATCAAATAGACTTTGTTCCTGGTGCATCCCTACCTAACAAAGCTACATATAAGCTCACACCTGACCAAAACAAGGAGGTGGCAAGGCAAGTGTAGGAGTTATTGGAAAAAGGACCGATCAAGAAGAGCATTAGCCCATGTGCAGTCCCGATAGTGCTAGCATCAAAGAAGGGAGGCAAGTGGAGATTGTGCATTGACTCAAGGGCAATCAATAGGATCACCATAAGGTATAGGTTTCCTATTCCTAAAATAGAGGATTTGATGGACTGTTTAGGTGGTGCTATGTATTTTACCAAGTTGGACCTTAAAAGTGGGTATCACCAGATTAGAATCAAGGAGGGAGATGAGTGGAAGACTACTTTCAAGACCATAGAAGGATTGTATGAATGGCTTGTGATGCCATTTGGACTCACCAATGCCCCAAGCATCTTCATGAGGTTGATGAATGAGGTGTTAAAAGATTTTAGAGGCAGGTTTGTGGTGGTGTACCTAGATGACATTCTCATCTATAGCAAAACCAAAGAGGAGCACCTTGAGCATTTGAGGTTAGTCTTAGAGAGGTTGCGTGAGGAGAAGTTATCCATCAACCTAGAGAAGTGTGACTTCTAGAAGCAAGAGCTAGTCTAGTTAGGATTTGTGGTGTCCAAGGGAACCTTGAATATGGGTCCAAGCAAAGTGGAGGCAATCTTGAATTGGCTTGCACCTAGAACAGGGACTGAAGTTAGGAGTTTCCATGGTTTAGCCGAATTCTATAGGAAGTTTGTGAGGACTTTCAGTGGCATATGTGCACCAGTCCTTGACACCATAAAAGGAGGCCTTAAAATTAAGTTTAAATGGACTGAGTAGGCTGACAAAGCATTTCAATTATTGAAGAAAGAAGTGGCCACAAAACCTATCCTACTCCTACCTACTATTGACAAGCTATTCAAATTGGAGTGTGATGCAAGTGGAATTACAGTATGGGGTGTATTGAGTCAAGAGGGAAGACCTGTGGCATTTTTCAGTGAGAAGCTCAATGAAGCAAAGAAGAATTACTCAACCTATGACCTAGAGTTGTATGCATTAGTGCAGTATCTTAAAAAGTGGAGGCATTACTTACTTCCAAAGGAATTTGTGGTGTTCACAGACAACCAAGCTTTGAGTTATATTAACACTTAAAGAGAAGCTTAGCAATGGACATCTAAAATGGATGGAATACCTCCAATCTTTCACCTTCACCATCAAGCATAAGAAGGGGCAACTCAACAAGGTGGCAGATGCTTTAAGCAAGAAGTTGTTGGCAAGTCAAGAACTACAGTTGTAGAGCACATGAATAGAAGGTTTCAAGGACCTCTATGAAGGAGATGAAGACTTCTCATCAGCTTACAAGGTTTGCAAGGAGTTTGAGAACCATTTCCATGGTGAGTATGCAGACGACACTCTCCAAAATGGTCTCTTGTTCAAAGGTAATCAGTTGTGTGTGCCAAGAGGATCCATGAGGGAAAACCTCATCCAAGAAAAACACAATGGTAGTTTAAGTGGACACTTTGGAGTCAACAAAACCTTGGATCTAGTACAGAGGTACTCCTATTGGCCAAAGTTGCCAAGATATGTGAAAAGGTATGTGGAGCAATGTGGTGTGTGTCAAAGGGAAAAAGGAGGATCAAGCAATGCTGGTCTCTATCAACCATTGCCGGTTCCAAATAGGCCTTGGGAATGTGTAAGCATGGACTTTGTAGTAGGACTTCCCAAGACAAAGATAAGTATGGATAGCGTCTATGTGGTAGTAGATAGATTTTCCAAGATGAGCCATTTCATTCCATGTAAAACTACACATGATGCTAGCTATGTTGCACATCTCTTCTTTAAGGAGACTGTTAGGATTCATGGACTCCCTTTAAGCATTGTTTCGGATAGGGACAACAAGTTCATGGGCCATTTTTGGAAAACTTTATGGAGGAGAATTGGAACTAACCTCTCATTTAGCTTAGCTTACCATCCACAAATTGATGGTCAGACTGAAGTCATTAATAGGGTGTTAGGCAAATTGTTGAGGTGTTTAACTAAGGAGTATGGGCAGACATGGGACCTAATCATTCCTCAAGTAGAGTATGCATATAATGACAATGTATATAGGACCACTGGTAGAAGTCCTTTTGAGGTTGTCTATGGTAGACATCCAAGATGAGTGTGTGAACTCAGGGAACTTGGTTCCATGGAGATGAAGAGTGGCCAAGTAGAGGACTTCACTCAAACCATCAAGGAAGTCCAAGAGCAAGTCAAGAAAGCCATCCTTGAATCCACTCAAAAACTAAAGGCCAAAATGGATAAGAAAAGGAGAGAGGTTCAGTTCAAGGTGGGTGACTTTGTGATGGTCCATTTGAGCAAAGCTAGAATGCAAAGTGGCAAGCCTACTAAACTACAAATGAAGAGGGTAGGACCTTGTAGAATTCTGGCAAAATATGGTGAGAATGCTTATAAGGTTGAACTTCCTTTAGACTTAGCCATTTCACCAGTCTTCAATGTTGCTAATCCGATCATGTACAAGGGTGAGATAGAAGGGCAAACTGAGAACCAAGCCAAGGTACTACAAGACTTGGATGTGAATGCCTCACCTCAAGTGAAGCAGCCTATAGTAGAGGAGATTTTGGAGTCAAGGGTGAAGAATTCTACTAGACACCAGGTCTACATGGAGCACTTGGTGAAATGGGCGGGCCAACCTATATCTAAAGCTACTTGGGTTGAGGCGAGCAAGTTCAAGAAGCTTGGCATTGATCCGACTCTTCTCACTCGCCTAATTCCTTAGTTTGTTGCAGAGGGGGAGTATGGTGTAGGATCACCCTTTAAAGGGCTCCCACAATTTGTTTTTTATTGTGTTCTTGCTTCTTTAAGAAGCCATTGTATATACAATAAGAGCCATGTGCTCATTGGTCCTAGTTAGGGTCCTAGTTGAGGTCCTAGGGTCATAAGTCAAAGTTGATTTTTTTTGGAAATAGAGGGTATGTGTACCTTTGAGGTGTTTAGGGGTCCTTATTAGCATGGTGGTATCCTTAGGTTAGCCCAATGTGGGTATAGGAGTCAAGAAAAGCAACATTGAGAAAGTTGCTCAAAAGTTGCATGACAACTTTTAAAAGTTGTCAAGCAACTTTTCTACCATGAGGTTAAAATCTTTAATGTAGTGTGGACAACCCTAATATGGGCACAAAGACTGAGGAAGAGGTACTATAAGTAATTGAAAACCCTAAGTTAATGGGTTGGATGTTAGATGTTGTATGGCCCAAGCAAAGTGACTTGACTGTGATTGCAATTTTGTTGCCAGTCAGCACAAATGGAGTAAAGGAAGATTGTTAATGGATTGATTTTCATGCAAAACTATGTGGAGTATCTTGTATGGTGTATTCACTTTCATTTTGAGCATTTAGATTAGGTTTTGTTTTGTAAGTGAGGCGTGTTTGTAAATCTTTTGTAAATTACTTTCTCACTGTCCAGTTTTGGACTGGTTTGTGTCAATGGGTTCATAACTCCATTCCCCATTGTGGAATCACCATGAAACCATGGGGAATGTGTAAAGTGGAAAAATTGAACCCTAGTTGCTATCCCCTCTCCAACTCCGAGGAGAGAGAAGGGAGGTCACTAGGGTTGACGGTTTTCACTTAGGGGAGACTTTACATTCAAAAGAGGGGTTGAAACCCACAAGATCCAATCCCACGCAATGGAAGATTGGATTCTAAATGAGTTTCAAGGGTTAAGATAGCAAGGCTACCCTCTTTTGTAAAGAATGTAGATAGAAGGATCAAGCTAGGAATGCATGAAAAGTGAGAAAGATTCACTTATAAACTGAGATAGGGATATAGGATGAAGCTGCGGACCTAGAATTAGCAGTAAAATGTCGAGACGGCGCTATCCTACAAATTTGAGCAAAAGTTGACAGGACGATGGCACCCGGCGTGCACACGGTCCTCCGAAAAATCCGCGAAACGAAGGGGGATCTGTTCATCTCTACACAAGGGCTCCAGATCTTCAATTTTAGCCGCATACCTGCAACCTACACACAGAAAAGCGAAGACGATTGGGGGGTTAGGGATTAGGGGTTTGCCCTTAGGTCAAACCCCGATTTTGGCATTAACCAAGAAATGAGAAATGTTGTAAATGTAAATGTTTGTAATGTAAAACAAGTACTAGTACCTTGTTGTAAGAATGTTTGTATTCTTACATGCGAAGGTGTAGATGTTGTTATATGTTGTATGTTGTATGTCGTATGTGATCTCCTCTTCAATGGTTGAATCCTTGCCTTGAATGCAACACTTAGCCTTGAATGGAGACTTAGAATGATCAATTGCTTGAAGGAATGCTTGAATGCTTGAATGCTTGAATGTTTGAATATCGTTTCCGCGTCTTGTCCCTCTTTCCATCTTCTTCCCAAAATGGGAGAGGAAATGTAGTTTATATACTTGTCAATTAGGGTTGATAGACTGATTTTTCCGACCTTGGGCTGACAAGGAAAGAGTATTTTCCAATTTGCAAACATAAAGACCCAAAGCCCCATAGGAGACCAGGCCCAAAAATAGGGCCAGGGACCAGGGCGCATGGCGCCATGGTCCTGGGGGACCAGGGCGCTGGGCGCCCTAGTCCTGAAGGACCAGGGCACTAGGCGCTCTGGTCCCACCTCCTGAGATAGTAGGGTGCAAGGAGGATTAGGCCAGGGTGCAAGAAAATGTAGTTTTTGATGTCATGGACAAGTTTCAGGGTCTCCATTCAGGTTCCATGTTGCATCGCCGTTGTGAAGACCCAAATGCGGTCGAAATTGCAAGTGTCACAATTTTAGGATGCTACAGAATGAGAGTAAAGACCCTATACTATACTTTAAAGCAAGAAGGGCCCTTGAAAATGCAAGGAGGCCATTTAAATACCCACTCCTAGGCAAGACTGGACAATGCCTAGCTAGGAAGGGTTAAGTTGTAGAGGTCTTGGAGAGCAAGGAAGATCAGAGGAGGAGGCACCCTTTGGAGGAGTTGTAGAGGGGTGAGTGAAGCACCATTGGTGTGAAGGAGGAGCTTCCACCAGTTCAGACAAGGTGGCAAGATCACCAAACCTACACTATGACCCTGGCAGGCCTAAAAACCCTCTTAAAAACCCTTAAAAACCTTAAAATCCACCTAGGGCAGTGTACAGGCACTTGGAGGCCTAAAACCTAAAAAATCCTTGAGTCCTTTCCAAATGAATAGTAGTCCTTTTCAGAAGTTTCACAAGAAAATGCATCATTTGCAAGAGGGAGCCCTAAAGGACCGGGTAGGATGCCTAATTGGTCACAATCCTTGTAGCCCTATTTTGTAGGCAAAACACAAAATAGTGAAATCGGTAAGGGGTTAAAATCTTGAAACCTCTTGGGGGCACGTGAATGGGTGGAAAAACCATGTATTAGACCTGACCTATCCTTGTTAAGACCTAGGAAGGTGTGGAGCAAGCCAAACCTTATTAGCCTAAGTAAGGGTTCTTGAATCTCATGAGTAGGTGAGACCTTAGGAGTAGTTTTTCAACTTGTTGGTGGGTGGATTGGGCAAGGTCAGGGGATTCCACAAGTAGGGGAAGTCACTAATACATTTGGGGTCAAATTTCGATGGAGGTTTCTGACGGACAAGGAGCATTGTGTGAAAATTTGATTTAAAAAAAAAAAATGCCCGTGTTCGTCGGAATTTCGATGACCTTGAGCATTATACTAAAAAAATAAAACACAACACATTTTAATTGTGAAAAGCAAACTAAAGCCACTACCCCCCCCCACCGAAGCAATCTCTGCACTTCAAGCAAGGTAAGGTTTTTGGCTCGCTTTTGTCCAGGTGAATTTTCTATCAAGGTATTGATTGTGGCGACATTTAGAAGGACCTTTTCAAGATTTGATTTGATTAGCCATTTAAACTTGCTTTGCAATCCTTTACATGATCGGCCATATTAGGTTCCTTTGCAATTTTTCACTTGGGTAGATTTTGAATGTTTCTTTTATGCAAGCAATTTGGTGTTTCCTCGTTCTTTTGTGTAAACAAATTTATATTTTGATCTTCTTTGTTTGGTGAGTTCACTATTATGAACTTGTTTAAGACAATCAGACCTCCTTGTTTTTTCTTGCTTCACTAATATTGGCATTGATGACAAATGCGTAGCCTCCCTCATCTACTTATCTATTTCTATATCTATATATCTAGATATAACCAGGCAGCTTCTTCTTACTCCTAGTTAACTGGGGGGCACCTAGGAACAACTACACTCACAGTCGGCTTCCAAACCATAGTCAGATACATAGATTTATAGTTGGCTTTCGAACCACAGGCAAAGCAGAGCTTGTTCCCTTGGTGTTTGCAATTTCAATTGCATCTGGATTTTGACTTTGTGGTATTCCTCAGTTCAATCGATCATTTCCCTTTCATTGGTATCACAAGGTCTTGATGCTTTTTCTTATTCATTTGTATAAACAAATCTGCCCCTAATCATTCATTCGCATTGCTTCAAGTCAGTCTTAGGTTCTCCATTTGTATTACCTCATCCTTATGTGAACAAAACCTTCACTCCCAAATCGATGATTAAAGTTCCATTTGCATAAGGTGATTTGGAAGATCAAGTTTTACTTGTCTTCACTTGTACAAACAAATGAACTTGATCAAATTTTGATCACTCATTTGTTTTGTTCTGATCTTTAATCTTGATTTCTAGAGTTATCTCTCAATCTGCACCTGCACTGAATTAGACTATTTGATGTTTGAAAATAATGACCTATCCTCCCCTTCCTATCTTTTCATCCTTACTTCAATTCAGAACTTGGTAATTCTCATTAATGCCCAATCTTTCCTAAACTTGGTGTTGTTGTTGTTACATGTTTGATAATGTAATAGAATTCCTTCAAAATCTGCCCCTTTGCTTTTACCTACAAGACAAACAAGAAGATATCAAACATCATAAAGTACATATTATCTTTACCTATCCTTCATCTCTTATGTGCTCTGATCTTATATGATCAAATGATTTTTTTAGTTCTAATAGGTCATTCTCTGGGTCTATTTCACTATGCCTTGATGCATTGATCAGAACATTAATTGCTTGGATGATGTTTTGAAAATGAACTGGAATGCCTTCTTTATATGGGCATTGGATGTTAGGGGCCTTTTTCACTCTATCCTCATTTAAGTGGCATTTCTTTATTAAAAGGCCAGCTCCCTATCTTTCTTGGTGTCACACCTTGTATTATGCCTCATCGTGGCTTATGCTGGGGATATTAGGGGTCAAGGGAATGGTGAGGTGGTTGTTTCTTTTTTAAAAAAATAAATAAATAATATGCCTAAAAGTTCTTTTACCTTCTTTCAAAGATTAAGTTTTGACCAAACTAATTCTTAAATATACAAATGAAGAGTGTGGTTGGTTGGTGATTAATTGCTCTTTTTAACACCATTTACAAGATCATATCTAAATCAAGTGTCTCAAGAATTAAGCTACTACTAAGAAGATGGTTTGCCTAAAGCAAATGGGTTTCTTGGGTGGCTATTTATTGTAGATAACTTAGTTCCTTCATGAGAATCAATCAATTTGGAACATGTATAACTCACATTTGTGACATGTCACTAATGCAATTCCTTCGTACTTGTTTGAGTACTATCTCCTCTATTGTTTTCTATCCACTTTTGTGTCCTTCTTAGAACAAATAATAGATTAATGAGAAGGTGGAAAAGGTGGATTCACCTAAGAGGTAGTGGATTTTCCCAATAATATGTTAGATTCTCCCAAGGATAGATGGACTATACACTTGAAAGGTAGATGATTAAGGATGATGACAAGGTGAGTTTTCCTTAGAATGATAGGATTGATTTTCGTAAGAACAAGTAGATTCATGTAGACTAGAGGATACAAATTTGGACAAAATAATGGAAGGAGACTAAAACTAGATAGATTCACCTAAATGGGAGTGTAGTCATCTAAGAATAGGAAAAATTCACCATTTGCATAAGAAAGATGGATAAGATAAATGATTTATGTGAAATAGATTCACCTAAGAGAAAGTAGATTCACATAAGGATAGGTGGATTTTCTTAAAGATGAAGGGATAAGACTTAACAAAAAGAGGACTTAGGATGATGACAAGGAGGATTCATTTAAGGATATGGCATATTCACCTAAGGGATAGTGTATTCTCCCAAGAATATGGAAAAATTATTGATTGGTGGAATGACATACTAGATCAAGGAATGATACAAGGGTAGATTCACCTAAATATAGGGTAAATTCAGCTAAAAGGGTACCCATGAGATTGTGGTACTGAGTACCTATCTATGGATGGTGTATTTGGATACAAGTATGATGAAACCATGCTTGTGTATGATGAAACAAAGTCCAGATCTCTATTATAGGTCCAACATAGTCTCTATTATTTGAGACACCATTTTATTAGCATATCCAATTAGAGTAATTTATGGGTTTAATTATGGATCATGTTGTCTATTTCCATGCACTATTGAACTTATTTGGACGTATTGTGATTATTTTAATTTTGAAGCTATAAAGAAATTATGTTTGTACCTTAGAAAGGGTAGCTCCAATTGATGTTTGGGCAGTTTATTTGAAAACTTATGGTGATTATTACCCTATGTTATGTAATGGAGTTATTTTTACACCAAGTAATTAACTAGAAAAATGAATTTGTATTCTTGTACAAGTATGATACAATACAAGTATGATGAAACCATGCTTGTGTGTTTACATGTTTGTGCATCCTATTGAGAACCAACCTCGTTGTTGAGGAACTCAATAAATGTGGTGTTAAGTAGAAGAATGGAAAACTCAAGAAGCTATGGTGACATATTGTGGAATTAGTAGGGATTATCTCTATTGACCACTCCTTTCAAAGATAGTATCCCCTATTTCTCCTCATAGAATGGACCATTGGATGGCTCATAGTGGTATCCTATCCTACATTTATCTTGATGGCATTGCCGATAGTTGGTATGTGGTTCTTGGTACGGGTTTCCTCTTACCCTATTATCTTATTTATATCTTTGTTCCAACATGTGGAGATTGATTTTTGTCATGCTATGATGATTTTCATGTTTGCATGTGTTTTGACATTATGCAAATAGATATGATGTCACACCATACTTATGTTTTGATATAGTGTAGGTGATGGTTACATGTTGTTGATGGTAGCGATTTGGGTTCAAAGATACAATTCCACACACACACACAAATATTTGAAGATGCATTTTATATTATTCCTTCTTAGTGGCGATTAGTGTTGGAAGATTTGCACACATGTAGAGAGGAAATCATGTTAGATACAATAGGTTGTGTTTGATAACATTTGAATGTGCCTCATGATGTATACATATAGCTTTGGTGTGTGACATGCATGCACATTTTTCCATAAGACACATTGCTATGTGGGATGTGCCCTATGCATGTCTTCTTTGTGAGGCACGTTTCTATGTGCAATGTGGCCCTAGGTGTGTCTTCTCTATGAGGTGTATTTCCATGATATGTTAGGATTTGTAGTGTGCAGGGCACAAATGCATGCATGAGGGACTATTATTATAGTCATGTTTTTTGGGCATGTAGCCTAGGCATGTCTTCTCCATTAGGTACATGGCCATGCCGTGTGGGAGTTTTTGTGTTCATGCCACAAATGCACACATGAGGGACTATTATTGGAGTCATCATGAATCTTCACTCTATTTAGCCACAATTTCTATTCATATAGTTATGTAATGTGCACTTTTAAGGATTGTGAAGTTTCCTTCAATTATTGATGATCTCTCATCTTTGTTGCATTGGCCAACAATTTTATTTTATCTTGTTTGAATTAGTTTAATCACTATTGTGAGTTTTCTCTATTGTGTAGTTATTGTGGCTATGTTTGATTTGCTATTGGAATTGAACACATTTATTTGACTTATTATTGTTACTATTTTTTCTTTCTTTCAATATTTATGATCTTTGGTAGTTTAGTGAAACTCTTACTTTTTTAAATGTTGCCTTCTTTGTTGTGATGTGATTCCTCACCAAGATCCACATAGATAACCTTGGATGAGTGTATATAAGGAATCAAACATTGGGAAAATTCGAGGATGGGGTTAAGTATTTGTTGTATGGGTAGCTACGATCCACTTGTACATTCTTAGTGATTATTGATGGCTATGTCTTGGAGCTGGCTAATCCCATTAAACAAACAAGGGGGAAGTCATACATATCGTATGGATCCTCCCTAGTTGTATGTGGATTCAAGATGGCCATCATTTCATATGGTTCTTGGTTACTTTGTGAGACCATGGCATCCTCTTAGACCAATATGTGAGCCTTGTATTGTTATCCCTGCAATGTGGATGAATAAGTGTATGTTTAAATAAATGCTTTGCTTAGAATACTCAAAAATGTCTCTCAGAAAGTCTGCAATAGGCAAACTTTTAGTAATAATTTACAGACACAATGCTCAAAAATACACACAATCAGCTACATTAAATACGTTCTCTATTAAGTTCAATGGTTTTGGTTCGATTTGCAATTTTTGTGAAGCTTTTGCATTGAAGTTTCCATAGCCTGATTTTTTTGCCTGTGAAGAAAGACCATGTCAGATAATATCAGTGAAGAACAAAATAAGGAGACAATTGCTAGATTATGGTCTAACTTGAAAAGAAAAGGTGATGGGAAATGTTATTGTCCCTGCAAAATTTGTAAGGGCTTAAAGACTAGAAGACTTCTAATCAAAACAACTAAGAAACATTGTAGGCAGCATGGTCACATTTAAGGGGGACATGATTATCATCCACTAGTAAGTTGTTCATTATATCATTTTAACAATTTATATACATAATAAATCACTTGATAATGAAATCATGATCATGGTTTATTTATGTATATCAATTTTATATAGGTGGAGCACCCTAGAGCACATGGTATGGATCAACAAAACCCTAAGAATATGGTTTTGGAAGTGGAGGAACATGGAGGTGTGAATATCAAAGCTGAAGATAATGATCCCATGGAAGATGACAATCATGCACCAGAAAACACAATTGAAGATGATGGTTCAAATACATTGATCCATGACACATTTAGTACTAGCATAGTTGATCATCATGATCAGGATGACCTTGATGTTCATGATTTACCTCTTCTTGAGAAGGCATATGAGCCCCTTTACAAAGGCTCCCAAACAACTCTTCTCTCTGCTATATTGTTGTTGGTGAACTTGAAGGTTACGAATGGTTTATCCAACATAACAATCCCTCATATGTTAAGGTGTGTCATACATGTCATTACAGTTAATAAATGGTGAATCATGTACCATTAATATTCTTTATATTAACACCTCAAACTTTTATTTTTGTTGTAGATTGATAGGTGAGTTTTTCTTACCACCATCAAATATTCTACCTCGCTCATACCGAGAATTATCTGTCATTATGAAAGATATTGGAATGGAGTATCAAACAATAGATGCCTATCCCAATGATCATATTATATATCATAAACAACATGAATTTGGAATAGAATGCCCTAAATGTCATATTAGTAGATATCGAACAAATCAAATAACAAAAAAGGTGCCTCGCAAGGTTCTTCGTTATATTCCCATTATTCCATGTATGCAATGATTATTTAGGTGCACTAGCTTGGCACAATTTATGGATTACCATGCACGCAATAGAAGTTGAGATGACATTATTCAAATTCCTACGGATGGTTCAACATTTATGGACATAGAGGAAAAGTGGCCACACTTTAAAGAAAAACCTCGTAATCTCAGGCTTTCATTGGCAGTGGATGGTGTCAATCCATTTGGAGAGTTGAGATCTGTTTACTCGGTGTGGCCTATTTTTGTTATCAACAATAATATTCCTCCATGGATGTCATTAAAGAGGGAGCACATAATGTTGGCAATGATTGTTCTAGGTATTTTATCATTTAATAGTCATCTACATTTAATTATAAATATTGCAGTAAAATGGTCATAATAATTATGTAATGTTTTTGTTCATTCCACTAGGCAAGTACCAAGTTAAAGATATGAATGTATATATTGAGCCTCTTATCGATGAGTTGCTGGAGTTATGGAATGGTGTGACCATGTATGACATCTCTAGACCAATAGGACAAAGACAATTTCAATTCCATGCAATACTTGCATGGACAATACATGATGCCCCAGGGCTAACACATTTTTGTGATACGTTATAGTGTTCAAGTTGTGCATGATAATTATAATTATAAAAATTAATAGATTTAATAGAATTATACATTATCTTGTAGGTCTTCAAACAAAGGGAAAATTAGCATGTCCAGTTTATGGTCCAAAGATGAAATCCCATCATTCAAAAAGTTTAGGAAAGTAGGTGTTTGATGAGTATAGGCACTTCCTTCACAAAAATCATAAGTACCAGAATACTGAAAAACATCTTTTCAATGGGAAAGAAGAGACTACATCAAAGCCACGAAGAATGACTCCTCATTTATGGAAGTTGGAATATAATAGAATTAATCGTCAAGGTAATGTCATTCCATCTAATGGTTTATGTTTGGAATTTGAATTTTTCTATCGTGTTTTATTTACTGATGATGTAATTGATGATACTGAAGGTCATCAAGGCATGGATGGCCACCTTCCAAAGGGACTAAAAAGTTATCCTAGACAATTCAGTAGGTTGCCTTACTACAAGTAGCTACAAATTGTGCATTTGTTTGATACAATGCATATTGGAAAGAATATAATAGAGACATTATGGAAAATATTGGATGGAAGGCATGACAAAGAAAAAATTGTCAAAATTTGTAGTGACATTGTGGAATCCAATCATGCAATGAAAAATGTCATTCAATCAAATAGCAATGGAGATCAAATTAATATAAGTGCCCTTCCTTGGTTATTAATGGAGCAGCAAAGCAATTCTATAAAAGAAGTCATACGAAAAATTTGATTTCCCACAGGATTTGCTGCGAACATAAATAATCTCATATAAAAGAAGAGTGAATTTGGGCCAGGGATGAAAATGCATGATTGGCATACCTTCATTAAGGTAATTCATGTTCTTGTGTATTTACTATATATTTGTATACTGCACATGTACTTTTCATTGTATTATGTTAGAAAACAATGAAAAGATCATTTTATAATTGCTGCAATACGTTCTACCTCTGTCTCTCCCAGACCACTTCGACAATAATATCAAGAAAGTCATATATGATCTTGGAAAATACATGAGGTAAGTAGTGATGTTTGTTCAATTTTTTGTATAGATATTATATTTGCCATTTGTTTTACTTGTTATGCAATATATTTGTATATTATTTTGTAAAGTCTCATTTATATATTTTTGCATCTTCAATCTCTTTAATTAGGTGGTTATCATCTAAAGAAATCCACAAGGAAGATATAAAATATTGGAAGAGAAAAATCCCTCATATAATGTGTGAAATGCAAAAGTGTCTACCTTCAACTTTTTTCAATGCACAAGAACACTACCTCATACACCAAGTTGAGGAGATCGAATTGTGTGGACCTATACACACTAGGTCAATGTGGATGGTTGAGAGGCACTTGAAATTTTTGAAGGCTTTGGTTTGACAAAGAGCACATCTTGAGGGTTCTATGGTGGAGGGATATATGGTATACCAAACTATGGTGTACATTATTGAATATCTTCCTAAGTTTGCAGCAAAAATCCACACAGATCACATTTGGGATCCCAACCCCATTAATAAATTTGAAGGGGAGCACTTGATGGGGAAAGGTAGATTGAAGAAAGTGAGAGGTAATTATAAGATGTTATTGTAGTAAATTAATTCTTCATCTTCTAAATAAATCAATTTTAAGTGGTTTATTAATTATTTATATAGTTGGTCGGGAGTGGGATGCGCTACATTTGTATATTGCAAATAATCTTGATTGGATGATGGTGTGGATTGAACAATGTCAACATTCTGGTCGCACATTAACATGGGATGGTGTCACTTCATTGGTTAAAGAAGCTCATCGTAATGGAGATTCCAATGTTACACAAAGGGAAATTGATTTAGCATATGGTTTAAGAGATCAACAGGTACGTATAATTTTATTAATCACCCATATGTTTATCAACTCATGATGAAATAATTTTAATATGTTAGACATATTGCAGGTCAAACACCACAAGGCTATGTGCTACAATGGTCATAAATTTTCCATCAAACAGTTGGATGACACGAAGAAAACTTGTGATTCTGGAATAACTTCAGTCTTTGAGGTGACCAATATTTCATCTAGAAATGACATACATCCTCAAGTGTCTCAAAATCGATACTATGGCATTTTGGATGATATACTTGAGTGTGACTTTAATTCCTTCAAATTAGTTCTGTTCGTCGTCAAATGGTATAGGCCACGACTGAATATAAATGATCTTGATAGAACTGTTATCGAACATGATAATGGATTTACAATGGTTAATACAAGGTCGTTTGAATGAGTTGGGGATGAGCCCTATGTTCTTCCAAGTCAATGTGAGAAGGTATTTTACTCGGAGGTTCCACATAAACCGGGTTGGTCATTTGTTGTTAGACATGATCCAAGAGGAAGGCCGATAATGTATAATGTGACGGAAGAAGAAGATACCGAAGAAGTAGAAGATGATATAGGTGATCACGATCGATAGTTACTCGATGATGTTCCTAACAAAAATGTACATGAAGAAGAAGTTGATGATGATGATGGTGTTGCTGCTGATGATGATGGTGATGGTGATGGTGATGGTGTCGGTGATGGTGATGATGATGATGATGACAAACACAATGATGATGATGACGATGACAACGATGACGATGATGATGATGATGATGATGATGATGATGATGATGATGATGATGATGATGATGATGATGATGATGATGATGGTCATGATGATGAGTTGAATGAAGAAGAAGATCAATGACATGACTGAAATGTATGAGATGCGATTATTATATTATCTATTTAATATGGATATCTTGATAGAAATTGATTTGACTTATATGGTTACATAAATAATTCATATGTTTTGAATTCTAATGCCATTACTTAATTAATTCATGATGCACCTCTAGCTATGTGATAGATGGTGATTTAAAATACATATGTGATGGATTACATGCTTATGATGATACATGTGACATTTTTTGAACTTTGTGTTTATTTATGGAATGTGGACTACTTATTAGCTATGTGATGGATGATGATTTATGATATGTATGTGATGGATTACATGTTTATGATGATACATATGTGATTCTTATGATGCTCAATTACATATATGATGATACATATGTGATGCTTATGATGCTTATGATACTGCAATATTTATTCTTTATCAAATTACAAATGTAATGCTTATGATGCTCAATTGTTGGTGCAAGAACCTGAACCCCTTTGATGAGGATCCTGCACAGTCTCATGGATCGACAGGTATAAGTCAATACACCTTATAGAAGTAATATATTTTTTAAAAATTACAAGAAAAACAAACTTCCTCAATTTTTCAAACATCAACATTAGCAGCAAATCTAATACATTTATCAACACTTGAGGCCCCAATTGGACTTACTCAAATTTTAATCTCAACATCAACTTTATGGCCGACTTCTTCATCAATATTACCCTCATTTGCAAAATATCTCTCTCATTACCAACTAACTCTCTCATTTGATGGTGCACAGGTATCACCAAATAGGTATTTGTTAGATATGTCTTCCTCAAGTGAGGGAAATGTAGGAATAGAAGAGGAAAGTGAGACATGTAGTAGATCTCAAATAGGGAGATCAACTAGAGGTCAAAAGATTAGAAGAAAATTCAATAAATGCATGGAATTTTTTCTTGCTCAAGGGGGGTCATGTTCTTATGATGATGAGACCAAAGGAGACATTGAGGTGCCCTTGAGGTACAAACATCTACTGAAACAATGTGTACCCAAGGAACTTCCTCCAATAAACACTGAATTTTTTGTTAATGAGAGGATATATCACATAGCACCTTCGTTGTTACATGGTTTGGGCCTATTTTCCATGGACAACATAAAGGTCTGTTACAACAAAGTTGCTGAATTGATGGAGTTTGTTGGACCTTGTTACAATTATAATGATTGGATGTAGATTTTTCGATATAAAAAGAGTATGCATAGGTATGCACTATCAGCCAATTATATACAACAAAAAGATAATGATCAAAGTAAATGAGTGGCTGTTTACATTGATGGAAGGTCAAAAGCAATAGGGAATATTGCAGGTTTTATAAATAGTACACGACTTGGGTCAACTAATAAGCAACCCAATTGCATATTTGAGGCACATGAGGGAAATTGTGTGTTTGTATGTGCGATAAAATCAATAAGTGTAGGGGGAGAGCTGCTAATCGATTACAATTTTTATCGAATAGATACAAACAAAGTTACTATCATGGGGGTGGTATGTACTATATATATACCATTTAAGCCAACTTCCAATTAATGAATCCAATAAACCATTGTATTATTAATTTTTTTTGCTAAGTCTATTGGTTTCATTTCGCTAACATTTTTATATTTTTTCTTTGTCATAGGGCCACATGGATCCACCACATAGCACAGATAGGGGTGTAGGTCCCGACACTTCTACAGAGCAGGTAAACCTCATTGTAATTGTACAAATTAGATAGAATCAAACTGTTACATTATGATCTTTTCTTGAGTGTTTTGAAGTAATTTTGATAGTGTTAATTATATTCTTGTCACAGACAGATGTTTGGGATAAGGGAAAGGAGCCTGCAGTACCTCAGCACCTCCATAGGGATGGGGGGCACTTGACAGTGTTATGCACTAATGACATCGCACTTACCGCAAACCCTATGCAATTTGTACATAAGAATATTAGAAAAATTAGGCAAGAGATTCTTGATTTGGCAAACATAAGTCCTTAAACTGATGAGATAACAAAGAGGGTGCAACTATTGTTGATGACAATGGAAAGCTTGCAAGTAAGCAGTAATGAAATCTTTAATCATAACAAAAGTTCAATAATGGTTTATATTTTTATCTCTTTTATGTCATTAACTAAAATATGTATGTGTTGTTTTTACAAAAATCTATAGGGCCTCATCATCCTGGTGGCAATGATCAGGGTGTTGCGAGTAGTTCAGGTGATGACCATGTTCTATATATTAAAAGCACTCCTTTGGACTTGTGAACTTGCTTTTTTAATGTTTTACATATTTAATGTATTACTCTTCAGGTGCTGACATGGGTTCGAGGTCTAGCCCAACTGTATTGCCAACTGCAATATTGGCAACACGTAGCATGCAGACATCATCTGTTGCACTGGCTTGTGTTGACCCACCCACTGGTGGTAGATCCCTCTTTTTCTCTCTCTTTTGTTATGTGTTTATTACCCTTGAAGTGTTCTTTCTTGAAGGCATTTCATAGTGGATTCATTTACTATGGTAGGAGATGCACATGAGGATGCGCCAAAGGTGAGTACTGCTGATAACATACCATCATTTCCGAGATCTTCTCATATTGTTAGTATGGGAATGTTGTAGGCCACATTGGTGGTGAGCGATGAAGAATTGATTCCCTTGAAGATACAAAAGGTTCCAGGTACTTTAAAAATATTATTATATATAGTCTACTTGTAATTTACTTACTAATCACTCATTTTGGACTAATGATCCCATGTTCTTTTTGCAGGAAATGATATTTTTTATAAAAATCTTAATGACATTTCATTGCAGATATTTGGGCCCACCATACATAAAAGGTGGAACATCATACACGAACTAACCCTTATCCACTATTTTGATTTCATATCATTGCTAGAATAGTTTTCCTTTTATCCATTTCTTGAACTATATCAAAGGTAGCTTCAGTTTCTTTCTAAATCTAAGAGGTTTGTTTTTGCTTTAAAGGTGGAATGACCAAGAAAAAAAGTTAAAAGATGAACTCACAAACCGTATGGTAGGGCTATTTGGAAATGACACATTCAACAAGACTAAGCTCCTAGAAAAAGCTAGCACATATCTGAAGTATGTGAGGGACCAATACAGGACACATTTAGAGAAGAACGTAAAGTATGAGCATCCCCACATGATTCCAGAGAGGGAGTGGAAGGACCTGATTTTGGATGCAAAGGAGAGAATTGAAAGGAAAAAAGGAAATACACCACTAGACGCCAAAAGAAGGTATGTGATACTATTAAGAATGTGAATATGTACTAATTATTCATTATATTTATATAATCTAACATATTTCAAACTTTTCATAGATTGAGTGACACGTCAAAGACAACCAAGGCAAGACAAGAAAAGCATGGGCAACACAAACTCGGCTCTGGTGGTTATATGAAACTTGTCGCACGAATTGTAAGAATCAGTAAATTAAGTATCACATCAAAATATTTATAAATTGTAAACAATTTTTTTTTGATCAAACAATACAAGAAAAATTCACAATACTAAGAAAAAATGCAGGGCTCTGAATTCAATAGAGTGCCCATGGAAGATGACAAGAGAATTGGCTACCAGCAAGGCTATATAGTCGTGACTGAATGGCTATGAGAATTGAGTGGGCAAACCCAAGATTCTAATGCATCTGTCACAACGGTAATTAAGTTAAATAAAAATTATTTCAAATTGAATACTTAACCAATAATCTATTTGATGTTAAGTTTCAACATAAAGTGACTATATTTTTTTAAAATAAGAAAGCAATGATAACACTACGTGTGACATTGCAATGTAGCATGATAATCGTGGAACAGAACCTATACATGAAGGTCTGGATGTGCATCCTAGTAGTGGAGGTATTCATTTGCTATTCAAAATTTTTTATGTAATTATTAATACAATTAAACATCTTAAATTGAAAATTAGTGTAGTAATTAATGTAACCTTTATTGTTAATATTTTAGAGCATGTAGTCAGTGGTGACCAAGTGGAGCATGATCCAGGTAGACAACATCAGGAACGTGATGTTCCCCAATTAGGTAAAGAGGACCACTGTTATTCCTTTAAACAAATTTAATTGCAATTGGTGTATTGATTAATGTAACGTTTCGTATTTCAACTCCAAAGGATCTAGAGGGTGTTCAGCATGTCGAGGTTGAGGCTAGACAAAATGATGTGGCCTCATCAGGTAAAGAGTGTAATGGTTGTGTTCTTTAAATTAATGAAATACTTGTAACAATAATAAAAAAATGTTTTGAATTTAACCCAATTCTTTGTTATTGTAGAGGACTGCCCTTTGGTTCAGCATCCTCATCCTTTGTATAGGACTAGGCATACATCAAGAGCACGAGAAGAGGGCATAACATCCATAGATGGGGGAAATGATGAAGAAACCGATGTTCCACTTAGTCTTTTCATAGCTTCAAAAAAAAAACAAAGAAAGAAATGATTGTAATCTACCTTATTTGATAATGACTGATTTTTATGTGTAATGAATGTAATTATGTGCTAATGAATGTTCATGAATGACATGTGTTGATGATTATTGATGAATGTTATGTTTTAATGAAAGTTAATGAATTTTATATGTTAATGAATGTTATGTGATAATGAATGAATGTTATATTTTAATAATGAATGAAAGAATGAATGAAAGAATGAATGAATGTTAGATGTTAATGGGGAATTTAGAGTGATGTTAGGGGGGGGGGAGGGGCCAAATGAGCTTCCACCTTCATGTGGCTGGCCCTGTTAAGTAGAGAATATTAAACTATTCTCGAAACAAAGTGAAGCTCAATTATAAGATGTGAAATGTTTGAAAGGTGAGAGTCCACAAACAGATGTGAAATGTTTAAGTAGGCCTCCCAATGAAGTGGATCTCATAGACATGAAGAATCCTATATAGAGAATCATTGAGAGCCCTTGAAGAAGAAAATTTGAACTTCGATGAAGCAATACATGATGGAGGAATATCTTGCAAGAGGAAATCAAAGTCATTATGGTGTCATCTAGATCTGAAATGTGGTCTACTTTTCAAAAAAGTAAAGATGCTTGATATGAATGTGTCATTGATTTGAAAATTTCTAATGTCTGGTAGATGACTTTGATGCTCTCAAATTGTTCTTGAAGCTTATATGGCTTGGTTCTGATCCTTCTAAGCTTTTAGACTGATTTAGGCACTATGACCTCACTGCAAATTTATCATTTATTGGTTGTTCTTTTGTTGATAGTGACATTTATCACTACTTTCATCTGAGGCAATCACTTCTTGACAGTCAAAAGGTTGCCCGAGGTCAAGCTATATCATGGAAAAATGAACACAGAGAAGAACTTCTATTTTTAAGTAACAAGGTATAGATCTACATTCTGCATGACACTTTTGTAAATCCATGCATATACTGCTCTTATATATAATTTACTTTGTTAAAGAAATTCTTGTTATTATTATTCCAAAGAGGTTTACCTCGGCTGGGCATGATTTGAAGGAAAATCTCTCCCCGCATAGGTAAGGAAAGAAAGCATCTAGATCCTACGTGTAAAACTTATATCCTTTCATAATCATGCAAGCATAACTTTCACAATCAAAGCCAAGTCTTGTCCAAAAAGCTGCAACTTCCCCATCAAATGGGGAGGTAAGTCCCCCAAAAAAAGCTTGGCATCATGCCCTCTGAGGGAACTTCATTGCTGCAAAATAAATTGTATGCCTTCCATGACAATTCAAGAATCCCTTACTAGTGGCCCACACTAAGAGTGGAAATATATAACTATCTAGGTACTCTAATATTCCTTCCTCCCATCCCAGTGCAACATACCAATGCACAAATGACCATAGATTTGTGGATATAGACAGTCCACATTCAAGTCATCTCACTATAGCCAATTGATGCAGGGGCATCTTCAAATTCAAATCATGGGATTCTTGAAGAATAAAAATCTGCTTGATTGGTTTTCAGGTTTTGAAACACTTAAGGATAGTTTTGGTTTATTTTCATGTTGATGTAATAAGTCACCACACCTTGTAAGCCTATGCCCTAGGTAGGTGTGTTATAAACCACCTTGGGTATATGGAAATTGGGGTTATCATGCCTTGAAGGAATTTTTAGTGCATTTGAAGAGTTTTAAGTGTCTTAGGGGTCAATTAGTGTCTAGGTGTGTTTAGAAGGACAAAATGTCAAAAGTTGTCAAAAGTTGTCAAGCAACTATGACAAATTTTAACCCAAAATTGCAACTTCCTCCAAACCGCCATGTTGGTTTCAAAAATCAGTTGATAACTATTGGAAGGATCATTAAAGGTCGAATTCCAACCTTTGGCAAGGTTGTTGAAGGAAAATGAAAGTTTTGTGAACAAAGAAACCAATAAAAATCTATCTTTTTCTTGCATTTTGCTGCTATTTCCCATATTCTGTACAGTACGGCTTTCTCCAGGGCATAAAACCTTTTGAATATAAAATTCACATGTCTTACCTTTCTAATGCAATAAGTCTGAGCCTCTAACTCTTCTAGAGCCGTGAGAAAAGTGGTTTTTTGTGAAGGTACCCCGGATTTGACAGTCTACTTAGGGTTTGATAGCAAATATGAGTTTTTCTTGCTGATACCTCATGGGATTTGTATGGCCTTTGGGGTGAAGAAAGTGGTGAGAATTTAATTTATTATTTCCAAGACCCTTTTTAGTGAAGTGACAGGTAAAGGCGAGGGTTTGAAGTTTTAGAGGTGGGCATCTCTATGTGACCACCTTGGCTGGGTATGCATCTGACCCCACAAATGATGATAGAGGTGGAACCAAGGGCTATAAATTGGTAATTTATGTTGTATCCATGTCCCCCACATTTCTCAAGTCTTACTTTTCCCAGGAAGTAGGTTTTGAGTATACTTCCTTTGTTAAGGTGGCCTAATTGGGGCTATTAGGCCTAGGAGTGAAGTTGGGTTTATAACCCTTAGACATTGGATCTGCCCAAACCCTTTTGGAATCCTTTGGAAATCACTTGAATGAAACAAAATCCACTCTCATTTGCAGAGGTCCTTTGAGAAATTAACAAGAAACCTTATGTTTTTCAGACTGGCAAGGCTACTAGGCGTGATAGGCCTAATTATAGTAGTAGTACTATTTTTTCTCAATACATCATGTTTGATGATTGGAAAAGCTATATTAATCCTATAGGATAGTAAATCAAGATATTGGAGGTCCCCATTGCCTTAGGAAGTGTGTGTCCACCTTTGGTTGGGTGTAGAGGCCTTTGAGTCCTGAGAGACTTTTGTGAGACATTGTGGGATTGGCATTGTCCAGATGGCTTAGTATGAGGAGAGGTATGAAAACAATCAAATTAAAACCAATCCAACCCTTGATGTCTTTTTAGAAGTTGTAGGGTCCTTGTTTGGGGTTCTTGAGTGAAGGATCATGTCTCAACAACAAGGGCTCTGCATCACCAATGGGTGGATTAAATCCATACAACTACGTAACTTGTAGATCTAAAACAATGACGCATGTAAAAATCATCATCACATCAATAACTTTCAAACTAAGATACAAAGAAATACCATATGGATCTCAAGACAAAGGCACCAAATCAACTCCAAATCCGATTTGCCAAGCAATTCCACTAGTCAAGGAATCCATCAAGAAAATATTGTAGAGATGATGAGGGACTAATGATTGCATACCAACATCTCCTCAATGAGAAAGTTGCAAACAACCTCCTTGAATCATGCACTAAACATGCATGCAAACCCACAACTATCTTTCATCTAGAACCACCTATTGATTTTTTTTTATGCACCGCGAACACAATAAAATACCAAGGTATTCCATCATGTCTTGAACAAAGAAACTTTGAATGCTAAATAAAGTGATCAATCAAAGCAACTCCAAGGTTTACAATATGAACTATGCAACTTAATTGCATGGGATAGACTTAGTGAATATGGTGTGATTTTGCTAGAATCGCAAGGGGGCTTACATTTTTCTTGAACTCTACCAGAACTTGGACTCTACACTAACTTGCTTGGAAAATAAAAGACAAAAGAGATAAAGGGTTTAGAGATCTAATTTAATCCTAAGAATAGTGACAATAAAGGATGATGATTTGATAGATGAACTCCATAATCAAGCTTTGCTTTACCATGCAGAAACAAGTACACAAAACTAATGCAATCTTCTAAGGAATAATGAAGGGTTTCATATCATGAACATTCATTCGAATACCCAAAACTAGCGCAATTTAAGTGAACATTCACAATTGAACTTATGCTTGATGATGTTTAGACTAACCGTACATTGCAACTTACAACCAACAAATTACAAATAGTATGAACAGAATTCCATCAAGAAATCATCACATTTCTCCATTGCAATATATGAAATTTATCTAAACTTGAGAAGTAACAAGAAGCCATGCAACATGTAGAAATTACATGTAGAAATCCACCATGCTTCAATGAAGATCATGTATTAAAATCAACAAGTCTTGGCAACAATTCCTTCTTTCCTCCTACTCTACTATACTTGCTATCTAAGTGCTATCTATGAACTATTAATTGTTTACTAGCAACTATTAACCTTAACAAATGAAAAGGCTAGGCCTTTTATAGACCCCCATTATAATGAATGACCCAGATTGACTATCAAATAAATAGTTGAGATAATATAGTGAAACCCTAATTAGGGCTTGTTATAACAAACTCCATTCTAGCCAATTAAATAATTACATTGAATAGGACACATGTCCACCTTGAATTCTAACCAATGAGGAAATACATTAGGTATGCTTGAACAAACTTTGATGCATTGCAATGTGTCACTAGCTCATTCATTAGATGAATCAAGTATGATGAACTTGGACATGTCAATGTGGCTTCACTTGACTAGGTTGACGATGATTGGATGCCAACTCAACTTGCCAAGTCGATCATCACAAAGCTTATGTGATTGAGCAATATCTCTTGATACTCAACGTTATCTAGTTTTCTCAACATGATGAAGGTGGTGGGACATATTCCCAAATTGTATCATCTAGATGATCAAGTCCTTAGCTTTTGATTAATTCTTCTGAAACTATCTACTTGATCATGTTTGTGTCCTTCCATCTTCTTGATAGTCCTTGATCCTTTTATGTGATCGTGTGCTTAATGAAGTATATGTTTGATGATGCTTGGTCCTCCTTTTGTTGCATCTCCATACTGATGATGCTTGCTTCAACTTCATGGTGCATATACTTGACTTGAATGGATTGCTTTGATGAAATCCTATTTGAGATTAAAAAATCTACCTCTTTGTGGGGTAATTCACCTTGGTGAATATGTTTGATATAGACTTTGTAATGCCTAGGCTTGATGTAGAACCCACTTATTCTTGATCTATCCAGCCTTGATCACCTTTGTAACTCTGACTTGAATACCTTGATCATTGGTGATTGATGTCTTACATATGGCCTATCATGTTGTAGATCCCTTCATTTTAAAGCAATCCTTATTGATTTCTCCTTATTCTACTGATTGCTATTCTTGGATTTTTGAAGGGAATGCAAGATAGTCTTCTGTTTCTTCCTTGTTGAATCCTCATAATATCTTGATCATCATTTGACATTTTCCTTGAGCCTTGAGATGCCCCTTCCTTTGTATTGCATTGTTGAAAGCTTTGAATAGGTTTAGCTCCTCATGTTGCCATCCTAAACTCATGAATCTTGGTGTTGATATTGATGTGAAAATCCTCCATGATGCCAATGTCCTCTTTCATGCCTTGAAGCCTCCTTTCATCAAGTGTCTTCATCCTTGCATTGAAGCATGATGTTGGCATGCTCTACGTGCTGGGTAAGGTGTTCTTTTCCTTGTAATGAAGTCCTCCAATCCTAAAAGCAAGAAAGAACATATTGTGAATGAAATGAAAAACAAATAATGCATCACAAATAAATTTAATCTGATTTTATACCCTAATTCACAGACCTGCTCCCTAATTCTTCTCCTCTTAATTGGTTGCAAATTGAATTTGATGAGCATTTGATCTTTGTTTTATATTCTTCCTTTTTACCTTTGCCTTCATTTCACCTCCATAGGTCAGCCAACCCAATAATTGTTTATTAAATTCATGAATTTACCTTCCTTCTAGCTGACTTAAGGTGCTCTTCTCTTGTTGAGTGGGTTTGGACTCCTCTCATGCACAGATTTAGGCACAAATAACAAGAAGGTTTGCACAGATTGGGGTCAACAATGTAGAAAATTACTGATTTTATCCTTTAAACGTTTGCATTTTTCCTCAAAATAAGGCCAACTTAGGGCTATTTTACCCCTGAGTGGGTTTGAAAGGCTCATATGCACAGACTAGAGGTGAGAGAGAGAGAGAGAGGGTGAGAGGAAGAGATAATGACCTGGAGAGGGTAGAGAAAGAGAAGTAGAGAGCGAGAGAAGAAGAGAGGGATGGAGAAAGAGACCTAGAGAGGGGAGAGAGAAGAGAGATAGTAGAGAGGGATAGAGAAGAGAGATAGAATAGAGATACCAATGCCAATATTTTTCTATAAATTTGTTTTTTGGAAAAATCGGCCTACTGTTGGAATTCTGACATCAAAGCATAAAAATTCTGATAGAGGAGTGTCGTCGAATGCACAACATCCTCATCTGAACTCTCCTGGAGGCCATCATAATTCCAACACCAAACGGTTAAAATTACGATGGCCTCTAGGAGAGTTTCGATGAGGATGCGCATCCGACGACACTCCTCTGTCGGAATTTTTACACTTTGATGTTGGAATTCCGACGGTAGCCCGAGATTGAGATGGTATTCTTTCTGCGTATGAGTATCAATGGTGGCCGTCGGAAAGGATGGGGCTGATGTCAGAATTGCGACAACCACAAGGATAGTCGGAACTTTCAACAAAAAGTTTTCGACGGTTTTTTTTGTCGGTAGTGTGACAAAAATCCGTCAGAATTCTGATGATTTGCCGTCGAAATTTTGACCTAAAAGTACTAGTGAGTCCTAGAGAACCTAGGGTGTGGTTAGAACACCTGGTGATCCAAGGAAAGGATCCAAGAGCATAGACTAGGCTAGTCTATCCCAAACCCCATCCCATCACCCTCCCCTATAGACTTAGCTGATAGATCTTCTTTTCCCAAGGAATGCCTAGATAATTTATCCAAGTTAAATTGAATTTTCATTTACTTCTCATTAAAATAATCTCTTAAGGAACATATACATATTCTCCCATAGCTAAGGTTTCATAACTATTGAAATATAATTAATCATGAGAATAAAATAGACTGTAATATTTAAACTTAACAATAAGATCATTTAAGGGGAGGCTTGAAGGTATTTGATCCTTTGCTATTGAAATAATTTTCCCATACTTGGGAGGATGTTGATGCTTAGGTGGAGAAGGTGAAGTTCATCATCTCAATGGAGACTATTGCTTCTACCACTGGGTTGGTTGTGGAAAGCACAACCTTCCAAAAAATCCCAATGGCCACTACAAGGAGGACTTCAAAAGATTTTTGGGTTGGGCGAGAATGTGACCCATCTTCAAAGTGCATTCAAAAGGGACGACATGTTAGGTATCTAGAAAGAGGCATCTTTTCTCAATCACTTAAGGTATGGAGTCAAGATGAACTTTCATTTTTAGATTTTCTCCTCCATATACCAATCTATTATGGTACCCAAGTCTAAAGGTACCCTCCCCTTGCACCAAGACTTCATTCTATGCCTTTATAATTTTCATTTGGGTTTAACTCCAACAAGTAGCCTTTCCATTAATCCTTCTAGCCCAGGCCTTTGTGTTGAGTTATTGGTCAACGTGATTGAGTATAAATATTTCCCAAAGCCTCAGAAGAATCCCACTTGGGTTAACCCTTCTACTAAATAAAAAAATCCCTAGTCCCCCCCTTTTGGTGAATACTATATAGAAGTGCCTATTATTGTTGAACAAGATGCAAAGGCAAGTTCTTCTTGGTCCACTGGGTATGATTATTGGTGAACAATGCTTCTACCCCTCCTTCCCCTCCTTCCCCATCTAACTCCCCTCATTCTTCTCCTTGGAGTGCTCTATTTAAGGAGGAATTTCCCCTCTTTGTAGTAATAGTGAATGAACTCTGTGAGGGGTTCAACAAGCATAAAGTTTCCATCTACTGGATTTTGGGACAATTTGAGGTGGTAAAAAATAAAATCAATAGAATTGAATCCCTTGCTAAAGTGGATGCCAGAGACTCAATTTGGGATATGGACAACAAGGAAAACGGTACTTGGATGGTGATGGGTAAATTTCCTGCTATAGTTGATAAGTGGGGAGGGTTGGGAAGTCTATGAAGGAGATTAGTGAGAAATTTAATAATGCTAATGAAGCAAAAGGATTTGATGAAATTGGTGGAGGTGCTCTACAATTATTAGGACTCCTTGAAAAGGAAAATGGAAAATACATTTGTGCAAAAAATGGAGATGATTGAAAAAAACTCATCTACTCTCCAATATATTCTAAGAAGATGCATCATTTGCAGTCCTATGTCTATGTCCAAGGTGAACGCTACATTTCACTCCTCAACCATCTCCTCTAGGAAAGGTTCATATAGAAAGCCATCTTTTTTGGAGAAAGGAAAAAAAATTGTTAGGGTAGGAAGTTGGTGTTTTCCCCCACTAGGTAGGCCACTGGTTCATGCCTTTGGTTGGGGTGTGTCCTATTTTTTTTTCTAGTCTATTGGGTTTAGTAGTGGTGCTTGAATCTTTCTAAGTTTGTTCCTTTTTGGCAGTACACTTTCTAATCTTGGACCCTCACCCCTTGTGAGACCTTTGTTTTTTTATCTGATTGGTTTTGCAGTTATGTAAAGGTTTAGGCCTCTCCTAATTTAATATTTTTTGAACAATAGGATTTTTAAGATAAAATAATGTAACCAAAAATTATTTATCTATACACATTATAAAAAAGGTTATAGCTCATAAATTTTTCTTTGATAACCATTGCATTTAATCTAGAAAGGTTCCTTTTGACAACTCTAAAAATTTAATAATGTTTTAGAAGGAATAGGGAAACCCAACCAATTTCCTAACTTATTACTTGAACTACAACACATCCTTTTAGGGACATCAATATCTTTGATAATATCTCACCAATTTATTATATTGCGAACTTCTAAATATAGAACACAATGTGTAGTAGTAAGGGCACAAGAAGGCTATCTAATACTAAAAAAAGCTCATGAAAGGAATTATAAATTTTCTTTTAGCATGAAAAATTATTGAGTCTTACCTAAGATAGTAGAAACACTACATCCATCAAATCATCATACAAAAATATATAGTATTTAATAATAGTAGCATTTTTAACCTATTTCTTTTCAAAATAGTCCCATTCATACTTATAAAATGGTAAGTAGTAAGATACTATGAGATGCTATGTGATATGACCAAATATTGTTTGTCTCATAATTCAATATCAACAATATTGTCAATTTGAGATGTATTTATCTTCTAGTTAGAATGCAGCATGCTGTCATTAACTACAAATATAAATACCCTTCAAATTTATAAAATAAGCCCAATATTAAGGTTCTCATACTTAAGTGGCCAATAGACATGTTTATAGTCATATAACTATACCATGTTATCATCATATTACCAAAAATATTGAGTTGCATGGCAATAACGTTATGTTTAATAATGTATGGTTATAGTGCTACTAAAAGAAGTCATCATTACTTATAATAGTATGCAATTATGAGTCAATGATAGTATTAATCATATGTTATTCCTAGTTAATATTATTAGGTGATTTTATAGTTAGAGATTTGACCTAGACCTCATTATCATCTTATTGTGTATAAAGTTCCAACCTATGAATATAAAAGTAATTTATCCCTTATTATATTATGTTCTTGTGTTATGAATTTTTCTTATCCTAGTAACTTTTTCATATACGAAATAACCCAATGTTAATATGGAGAGATTTTTTTTTCAATCTAAATTATTCTTCAAATATGATTTCAATCCCACCATTAGATTTTAGTTTTGAATTGAATTTTTACATATCAAATGTCCAATGAAAAAGCTACCCATCTACTTTCCAGTATTGAAGATAAACCAGATAGTTCTATTGACATGCTCTAGTTGAATGACCTTGATCAATCCTCTTTCATAAGACTTAAAATAAATATATCCATATTCCATTAAATCCTTTGTTATTTTGCAATCATAAATTTAGGCATAGCATTCAAACTAGAAATAATAACAAGAAGACACTACCAAGAGTTGATTTCCTTTTAATAACTTTATAAGAATGTATACAAAATGAACTTCACACAAAATGTTCCTACATTTCAATGGTTATGAAGCAAGAAAAATGTTTTTTTGGTAGATAATATAATATGAGCATTAAGGTGCCTAGGTAAGAGAGTAAAATTATTTATTTGGGCAAAAGAAATGGTGAACATATAATTAATTTACATTGATCAAAAGGAAAATATATGCACAAATTCTAATTCACCTTAAGGTAAATAAGAATAGTAATAATAGCATCCGAAGAAGATTTATCTAAACAAATTCTTAAGGTCAAAGTAATAAATTGATACATTAGTTTAATGTTGCCCCATAAGGAGGACATTTCTCAAAAATGGTGAGCACAAAGAGGGAAAATAATAATAGAAATAATGCCACTATACATGGTAGTTTAACGACCATAAAAGTGGAACCAATGAAAGTGAGATGTAAGTTTTCTAGAATCCCATTAAGAGATGATGAAATATATTACAAATCCCTATTAAAAGATGAGATGAACAAGAAAGATTCTTGCACCTCTAGTCTTGATGCTTCTCAATTTGAATCCTTCAATATGGAAACACTTGTGTGAAAATAAAGGGGGATGGGGACACAATTATCTATTAATAACACTATCATCCCACTGCCAATATCATATACCTAATAAATGATGACTCTCCTATCTTATGAGAGGGATCTTGTCTCATCAAATTTTCATTATCTCAGGTTGGGTTTGATAGAATGTATGATCCCATTATTTTTGTTGATCAATAAATGACTTAGCCAGATAATTATATTAAGTTTTCCCAAATACATAGCAAGAGTTCAGTATTCTTCCATGCTAAAAAAACCAAATATAGTCCCCTTTAGAGACTGAAATCTATCTGTGATAGTGCTAAACAAACGAACAAGAGTTCATGAAAATATGAAAAAGAAACTTTTGAAAGTCTCGACAGTCTACTATTAAAGGTGATTTCCATCTATCACCTAAGAGAGTATATATTTACATATTATTGGCCTATAATTTCCAAAAAAGAAAAACATTTTGTAAATAAGCAAAAATTTCCTATCTATGAGATGAAGTCGATCGGCCCTAAGATAAAGTTGCAGTCTGAGAATGTCCTCTGCCACATGGGTGACCCCTCCTTCTACCTAGAACAACCCACCTCCCATGACCATGGACCCTACTATGACCATCAAAACCATTCACAGCATTCCTCCAGACCTTCTGCTCAATTTTTAGGGGAAGGAAACCATTCAATCTTAAAAAATCCACAAGTTCCTTCTCCTTATCTTTGTTGTCAAGATCATTTGACAAGAGCCTCTATTTTATAAAACTAATTCCATATCTGCAAATACCATGTGCTTCTTTAAAGAGGGACCTTTGAGGTGGAGAAGGAATGGATAGTAATTAATTATTTACCTGATGATAGAAAAGACAATCATATCTCTAGGGCGTGGTATGTCAGAATCAAGAAGTGCTTGATTGAGAATAGTTTCTAGACCTCCCAAGACATCTTGGTTGAATAATGCACTTGTCATTGAAAATACCTCCTCTTTGGCATCTTCGTTATCTAGGAGAGATGCCACAAACCTTGAGGAAATGAAAGTGTTATCCCTCGGATACTCGTTCTTGCTCATCTATTTGTTTCCTAAAATTAGATTAACTGTCAGGATTATTAATCGCTATGGGATACACAAAAGTATTTTGAGCCTTAAGTTTGTGATCTCTCTGAAAGAGATTTGTTGGTTCTCCAAGGAAAGGGAGATTGGAGTGTCAGATCCAAAGCAGGAAATCGGGTACGTGGGAAGGCTCTAATGATGAATCCAAAGGGTTCTTCTGTAGCCATCGCTAGATATGGGATGAGGAGTTAGGTGAATAATTTAGAAACCAAATATCGAAGGACCTAGAAGAGCGGATTGAATAATAACAAAGAATCACTAGAAAGACATTAACAACTTCCCTACATTATCGCCACTTCCTGCAGCCTTTAATGCAACTTACCTCAAATTGAATAGCCCTAGAAAGGAAGGTGGCGAGATGCGATCTTCCAGGTAGGAGAAATTAAAGACTCAATATTTGATGTCATCCCCTGAGACAACTAACCCTATCTGGGTCCTTTGGGAAGCATCCTTTCATCTTTGAGAGAGATGTGGCATATTTGGTAATGTCATAAATATCCCAAAAGGTATGCCAAAATACTTCTCATTAATTGATATCTGACAATAGGCGAGAGTATTTACAATGTCTTTCCAAATAAAAATAAAGAATTCTTCCATGGAAAGATTTGTCCAAGTTGGGTGTGACATGGGGGAAGGAGCGATGACTACCTGATCAACCTATGAAAAGGCACTTTAGCTTGCGGCGGGCACATTTGATTAAAAAATATAGCCATTGGATGAGGCAAGAAATCCCTTGTTTCTGATTCAAAGCTACTCTATTTCAAACTTAGCATTCCATCCAAAAGAGAGTTTCTCTAGTCAATATGTCGATTACTGAGACAAATTTTGACCTTTTTCTCCCACTGAAGTAGATTAATTATGACAGCCACAGACTATTATAATACAACTACTTCTAAGATTACTATATTAGGTATGTCGGCTATTGGATCACCATTAATACACCTCTATCCTATGTCAACCTACCCTAAAGAAATCACCAACAGTCTCATTTATGTACACCAACTCTGCATTCATAGACTTCAGTTATCCTGTTCGACCACTTGGATTACACATGTCATCACATTCGACATCCAGATCACTTAGTCAAGTCTGCTCAAATGCCATGTAGATCTCTACATCTGTTGGCATGCAAACGTGTCCTCAAAGTCTTCTTAATCTCCTCAATCTCCATCCAGGTCACTTGATCAAACCAGGTCAAACATCCACCTAGACTATCACACTATAGCTATGGCATGCTCTACAAACATGTTACACATATTGGGTTGACTCATTCCGATACAATTCCACAAAGCTCTATCAGAATAGCTTTAACTATTAGTATGACATCTCGCATCAACTCTGCCTTCATAGCTTATCATGATGACCTATGATGCCTTTGGTCCCTTTCATCGGCATGAGTTACTCCGATGAAAACCTCACCTTTGATTCCCGTTATCACCTTAAGCTATCTCGAAATGAAAGAGTTCAAGCCAAACAACCACTAATCAGAATTGCCATAACTATCGACATAGGAAAAGCATGCTAGAATGACAGTATAAGTGATTCTAATGATATACTATCAACCTTCCTTTTTCACCATAGGTATTCCAAAATGCATACTACACAATGAAAAACTTCATTGATATAGGTTACCCAAAATGTAATGAATTTCACTGGGACAGACTATTACAAACTCATTTACAACCAAGACATATTGGTTCCATCTACTGCAATCTTCGAAAGAGCATATGCCCCTGAATTTTCTTCTCTATAAACATTCTTGCAAGAGAAATCATCAAGCCTGGACAACTCCATCAAAATTATTTCCAACAGAGCTTGTAACCTCTAATTTGGTGACCTCGTGGATTTAACTACATTAATTACAATAGCCGAGTCCCCCTCCACAACTAGATATTTAATCCCTCGTCTGGAGCACTCTGAGAGGCCTAGCCAGAAGGCCTTTAACTTTGCAATATTGTTGGTATCTGGGGGAATAGACATAGTTATCTTTCCTATGATGATTCCTTTCTAATCTCTCACCACACAACCTATACTAGAAGCTCCTGGATTTCCTTTTTAAGCCCCGTCAAAATTTAGTTTTAGCCATCCAGGTTTGAGAGGGGCCCATACTATACTATCTCTGCCATTACTTTTATTCCCAACCTAAGGGAGAGTTTTTATGTCATTCCACTTTAATCTAGTTCTGTCATCCCAAACCGTATATTTTTTATTTAAGTTTGGAGAGAGGGCTAGACTACTATTGATATTCTCCACCATTGAGGCTTCCAAGGAAGAGAGTACTAACTATAATCTTCTTTCTTTATCATCAAAAAACCTTCTATTATGTTCTTTCCAAATCCCCCAAATAAAGTAGGAGGGAGAGATTTCCCAGAGAACTGAGAATACCATCCTTTAGTCTAATTGGCTAGCTTTGAAAAAGTGAGACTATGTCATTTGGAAGAGTCGTTGTCCATCCTAATTTGGCACATAGAATCTCCAATACTTTTCCAAAAATTGATAGTTTAGGAGAAGATGGTCTACTATTTCTTCTTGAACCTTGCAAAGATTGCATCTGGATGGACCCTCAAAATCCATCTTTCGAAACCTATTTGTAGTAATAATTTTCCTTTTTGTTGCTAACCACACAATCATGTCTTGCTTAGGAATAATTCTATTGTTCCAAAATAGTTTTTAAGGGATTTCTTGATCCTCTTAAACCCCTTGACTTGCTAGAGTTTTATAACCTTCCTTAGCATTATAATTACTTGATTTGGATGGGACAAATATCAGGGCATCTGTTCCTTCTCTAAAGAATATTTGTTTGTCTTTGATTGTCTCAATTAATTGGCTTAACTCATTGGGGCGAAGAGGAAACCCCTCCAATTTCTTCCAACTCCAACCTAGGATAGGATTCTCCCTCTCAAAATTCACATAGTCCTTGACAATTTTACCCCAATGCTGTTGTAATCACTATCTAGTTGTTGGAATGGTTAATAAACTATCTAAACTTGGATAATTGTGAGAATTTGCCAAGATCTAGAGGAAATGGAAAGAAAAAATAAGAGAGAACAAAATGTGACAAGAATAAACTGTATTCCTATCAATGATGCAAAATATTGATCAACTGGATCATTACAAGTTTTGTGTTGTTATTTCATACAATGTAGGATAAGCCTACTTATAAAGACAAGGCTAAGAGACAAGAGAGCACACAATGATGACATGTGGTTCAATGAGATGCAAGGGTAGGTAGGGGTAGGTAGGAGAAATATCCATGTAAACTTAAGTAAACTTAAGTAAGGTGTAATAATATCCAACATGAATAATTAATTACACCAACACCCCCCTTAAGTGAAACTTAGGGGAATGCACTTAAGTCTACAATACAACTAAGCAATGCAAGATGGGTCTAGACTACTAGGCCATGTTAGGTACCCATGTAAAAATGCAATGCAATCTCCCATAAAGTGGAGAAAAAGAGAAAAAATCACATGGGAAAAAAATCCCACCCAAAAGAGAGATAATGTAAGAACACAATGCTCTCAATGATGAATGAGAAGAACAAAACCTCATGTGAGGAAAAAGTCCTCTCATAAGAGACAAGAAGAGACCATGAAGCCACCCCTCGATGTAAAATCTCCAGCAAAGATGGTCCAATGATGTTGACCAAAATACCTCCCCATTAGGAAGAAATAGAGCCAATGCTGCACCAATAATGTCAAAGTGTGACAAAGGTAGCTACCAAGTGGATGATGATGAATCACTCACTGCAATAAAATGAAGATCAGGCATGGAGACAACCTGCTTTGAGCATCGTCTGGATACTCATAAATAGGAGAAATACTGGTACAATCAAAGTCTCACGAGAGTCATGCAAAAATATGTACACTCTTAAGTCTTAATTGGAGCCATGCATAAAGTGTCATAAGATATTCCTAATCTATGTGTACAAGATGATTACATCAAATAGTCATCAAATACAAGATACAAAGAGGTGTGGCACTTTATGATAGTGCGAGTACAACATTGCTCATGCAAGAGTATACAACATGATATAATGCAAATTTGAAAACATGAAGATGATTCCACTAAAGAAGCCCTATAGAATACTGTAGATAAAGATGCCTCTGATCGGGATGTCGCCAGGAAAAATATACGAGTAATAGCCCCCCCTTTGGCTGTCGGTTGGAAGCACTGCATACAAGTATGAAGTGACAAGAAACAAATTTTTTCCCACTTTTACTTATTAATGATGTTTTCTCTTTTAAAAAACTTAATTAAAAGTTTAATAAAAAATAATTTATTAAAATGCCCCCCAAAAAACTTTATTAAAAAACTAACAAAGAATTTTTTTTAAAAAAAGGTGTAAGTGATTTTATGACCCATGCAAGGGTTTCGTAGGGACAACTTGTGGGTGCAGGTGGCCTGCATACCCACAGGTACACCTGCCATTGTAGGTGGCCTACGTACCCACAAGTATACCTGCCACTACAGGTGGCCTGCGGTAACCGTCGTGGGCCGCAGGTGGCCTACAGGGCATGTTAGTACACATGCGAGCCGAAGGTGCCTACGGGGCTTGCCCCCCACAAAATAAAATTTTTTTTTAATAAAAATGCGCCCACCCCCTCCTCCCCCCCACTTGATATTTAAAAAGAAATATTGATTTTTTAATTATTTTTTAATGTGATTTTAAATAAAATCGAAAAAGCAATGTTTTTTAATTAAAAAAAAGAAATCGTACCTGTAATTCCATACGACAACCAGGGAGGGGAATTATTTTTTTCTCGGGTTGACAAGGGTTGATTTTGATGAATTGATAGTCAATTTAGGGGTTTTGGGCCTTCTGAGTGCAATGGCGATGACGGATTGGACCAAAAATGTTCCAAAGTTGTAGATTGATGTCGGGACAACTCACCACCCTCCACCTTCAAACGACTCTAGATTTAGCCTCAAATGTCGGATTTGGATGAAACAAAAGGTGATTCTAACTTTCACAAACCTCCTCAATCCAATGGTAACCTCATATTTCACCCAACAAGCTCCAATAATAACTTGCAATAAAAAGCTCCAAAATGCAAAACCCCAAATTTCTCTCAATTGGCAAACCAATGGCACTCTAATGGCTCTGATACCATGTGAGAATTTGCCAAGATCTAGAGGCAATGGAAAACAAAAATAAGAGAGAAAAAAGTGTGACAAGAGTAAACTATATTCCTATCAATGATGTAAAATATTGATCAACTGGATCATTACAAGTTTTGTGTTGTTGTTTCATACAATGTAGGATAAGACTTCTTATAAAGACAAGGCTAAGAGATAAGAGAGCACACAATGATGACAGGTGGCTCAATGAGATGCAAGGGTAGGTAGGGGTAGGTAGGAGAAATAGTAAAATATTCCACATGAGGTGGACCACCCACCAAAGGTGGAATTATCACTCCATAATAAGCGGATATCATAGAGTAACAACAAGATCACACCATAAAAGGTGGAAATTATCCTACATACACACTCCCAATGTAGCACATCTCCCTACATGTCTCATATGAAATCTACAATGTGCTACACATACCTAGGTAAACTTAAGTAGGGTGTAATAATATCCAACATGAATAATTAATTACACCAACAATAACCCCCCCAAGAGTCTTCCCAAAAAAGACTAGAAGATCCATCATGGACATCCCAAGAGACATAGTTAGCTATTAGATTTCTACATTTGTTGATAAAATTTCATATCCAAGATCCTTTGAGGTGACTAGTGGTCCTTAAGAGATTAAGAGTTTCCCCTGCTTCTACATATTTGGAATTCATCATTCTTACCCATCTTGCTTTAGGTTCTTTAAGCATATTCCAAACTAGTTTAGCTCCCAATGCCTCATTTTGAATCTAAATATTTTGGACTCCTAAACCTCTTGATGTTTAGGTTTGCTAATTTTTTCCCAAGCAATTAAGGCAATTTTGTGCTTCTCTTTAGTTTTCTACCAAAAGAAATTCCTCATCTTTTGAATGATATAAGAATTCATACATGCAGTAAGAGCTAAATAAAATATTAAATAAATTGGACGAGATGAAATGACCGCTTGGAGCATGACCAATCTGCTCGCCCATGATAACCACTTCCCTTTCCATGAATTAACATTTTGGTTCAATTTTATCTTCAAAGGATCCCACAAGTTTGTATTCATCAGTCCCCTACCTATGGGGATGCCCAACTAGATGCAAGGTAGATCACCCTTTTTACAATTGAGGATTCTTAAGATCTTGTTCTCCAAAGGTAGTGGCATGGAGAAGAAGAAAATATTTGAATTATCTTTGTTGACTATTTGGCCTAAAGCTTTGCCATAGGAATCCATAAGTGTTTTGAATTGACGTGCTTCTTTGGCTTTAGCTATTCCAAGCAGAAGATTATCATTAATGAATTGTTGATGCGTAGCTATAAAGTCAGAAGTAATCTTGATTCCTTCTAGCTCCCTATTAGAATGCTTTTCTTTAATGGCTCTTCCCAAGGTTTCAACCATAATTATGAAAAGTTACAAAGAAATTGGATATTATACCTGGTCTTTTCATGTTTTCAACTGTGTGAATTGCTTCTTGAGCCATTATCACTCCATCTAGAATTAACTACCCTAGAATGAAACCTGTCTACTCTTCTGAGATTTTACTTTCTAATAGAGGTTTCAATATATTTTTCATCACCTTGGAAAGGATTTTGTAGATAGTATTGAACAGAGAGATTGGTTTGAATTCTCCTAGACGGATGGCTTTCTCCTTTTTTGGAATTAGCACTATGGAGGTGTTGTTAATTTCCTTGAGGAGGTTGCCAGATCTTCTAGTGTACTCCAACGCCTCCACTAATTCTAACCCAAAAATATGTCAGCATTTCTTGAAGAAACTAGTTGGAAAACCATATGGACCTAGAGCCTTATCAGAAGGGAGTTGATTAAGAGCATTTGTTATCTCCTCTAGTGAAAAGCTTTCATTAAGCTTCGTATTTTGCTCTTCCGAAATAATTTTTGGGATGCAAGATAAAAGCTTTCTCTACTCCTTTAAATTTAAACCTTCCTCATTATTGAGGAGCTTTTAAAATTTGCTAAAAATTTCTATTCTCATGGCCTTAGGTTATTTAGTAAAGCTATTTCCTTGGAGTTCTAGCGCAGTGATTTTGTTGATGCTTCTCCAGAATTTTATAATATTTTGGAATTACTTAGTGTTCTTGTCCCCATATTGCAACCAGTTCTCTCTAGATTTATGCTTCCAAAATATTTCTTCTTTGGATAGAATATCCTCATACTCTACCAACAACTACTTTTCTTCTAAGAAGCTAGCGTGCGACATACCTTCCTTAATGATCCTATCATTCATTGCTTCAAGCTGAGATTCTAGGTTCTTTTTGGCAAATAATATATTTTTAAAATGTGAACCATTCCACTGTAAAAGCTTCTTTTTGATATATTTAAGCTTGGACAAAAAACAAAAAAGCCTCGATCCCTCAAAGTTGATCTCTTTCCACCATTTTTCAATCAAAGATATAAAATTAGGATCTTCCATCCACATGTACTCAAACATGAAGAGTGGCTTCAAGCAACTTGTGTACCCTTGTAGAGAAAGGAGGGGGAAGTGGTCAGAGCTTGAGCACGGTAGAATAGAGCACTCCAAGATGAAAGGGAAGAAAGAGAGATCCCCCAAACAAAAAATTATATTTTCTCTCTCCATAATATTACTAAAGCCTTGCCTCCGGTTATTCTAGGTAAGAATGATATCTTCTGATTCAATTTCAAGAAGCCCATTTCTATCTATCCAATCATTAAAATCATGTTGTGATCTACCAAGTCTTGTGATACCACCCCTTTTATCTCCCAAGCCTCTAATGGCATTAAAATCCCCTCCAATAAAAATATTTTTATCTTGAAGTTGGGAGATCACCCCATCTAGAGCGATCCAAAGATTACATCTACAGGAAGGGAATGGAGGTCCATAGACATTGAGCAAGAAGAAGGAAACATTAGATTAGAGGAGAAAAACTTGCACAAGTAACCAGTTTTTAGCAAAAGCTCTTCCCTCTATCTAGATAAAGGAAGGTTTCCAAACTATCAAAAGACCTCTCGAGGCACCATCTGTTGACACCACAACCTACTGCGAAGCTTGAAATTGGTATCCTAATCCTGTACCAAAAGACTTTGCTTGTTGGTAGTCTACTTTTTGATTCTTGAAGCAAAGTGATATCGACATTGATCAAGAGAATTCTTCTCTTTACCATTAGGGGTATTGAGGCCCCTAACATTCCATGATAATATTTTCATTGACGTTCCAGAAGGGGAAATCCCTTCCCTACTTTCCACATGTCAGTGAGCTTGGTCTAACTCTCATTCTCTCCATCTTTAACTAACTTCTCATTGAGTGATTTACTGCTTCTCTTAGGAGAAGTAAAGCCATAATCCAAATTTTCCTTTCCATCTATCATTTGCTTAATTCCCATCTTCCTTTTCTCTTTGATTTTGGAATACATGGAAGCAAGCGAGGTCTCCATGGCCAACTCTAGGTCCTCTTCTTCATTCATAAAGTAATTAAGAAGATGTTGAGGGTTAGCATCTAGGTTCACAAAAACACAAGGAACCTATAGGGGCAGAGACCATAAAGGGATTTGGAGATTCTAAAGAAAGACTAACAAGATTTTGTAGTTTAGGGGAGGTATGACATGAGTTAAAATGAGAAGCATTGTACTCCCCCTGCTGAACCTCCAGAATAGGGAAGCCTCTAGATTTTGGAAAGAAGAATCTTTGGCTGCATTCAACTCTTGAAAAATGTATTTTTTGAGAATATCTGCCTCTAATAGTAGATTGGATAATGATAATGATAAGAGTTCCCCTCATACTTTTGATTTTTGACTCGATTCCTTTTTTTGGAAACCTTTTTGGGTTTCGAAATAAAGACATTAAATGCTCCTTGCTTTAAGATAGTGTTTTTTTTTCTGACCAAAAAGTCTTCTTGAAGTGTTTTTGGTCATTAACTTCATTTTAGGAGAGATAATTAGATGAGGATCCTCAAAGAACACGTGAAGATCAAAGGGAGAAGAAGTAGCCAACCTACTTATCTTTCGGATTTCCCCAATAGGGTTTTGAAATTCGCTCTTCTCTGATACATCTTTCCCTTGCAAATCCTGTGGAACCAAGGCAATGTCCTGTATCTAGGATTCCACAAAAGGAACCTGTTGTGAGTTGCCATGAAGGGCAAAATGTTGCATTTACTCCCTTGACTGGAATAATGTGCCCCTTAAACCTTGCACATAATTCTCATTAACTATCTGATTTCTTAGAATGTATGTACCTAGAATTTCTCCAACCAATCTCTTAACTCTCTATTTTCATCTTCCAACCTCTGAGACTATTTCCAACTCTCCATAGAAGCCTCATTCCAAATTCATTTCAACATAGATGTTACCAACATCCCCTTTCAACCCATTCAAGCCATCCTCTTCAATACCCACTAGGAAGCCTAGTGCATCACCAATTTTAAAGAGCATTTCCGGACACCAGAACTCCAAGGGAAGTCTCTCTAAGGAGAGCTAAACCGGGGATTTTTCAATCTTATGAGAAATAAGGTCAAAACCCAGCTTCCAGTCAATAAAGTAGAAGGTTGAACCAAGATAGAAGATGGGGCTACCATTGAGAATACCATCCTTCAGACTAGAATCATTGCATTCAATGAAGAAGAAGTCATTTTGCATGGGATTAATACAGACCATACCAAAGAAGGAAGAAGATGACCATTCCATGATGTCTTGGCTACTACCTCCAATCCCACACCACTTAGCAAAAAGGGCATTCTCTTTGAAATGCCCTATCTTGGGGTTCAACATAGATGATGACATAACAAAGAGTTTACTTCTTAAGCCATTCCTCTTCCAGTCAGTGTGAAGAGGCATTGAGCTTATAAGAGTAGAATTCAAAGGAGGAAAACTTTTCCAACCTACCTTCAATCCTATCTTTCTAGATCCTACCGATACTTGCTTGTCTATGAAAGATTTTTGCAGGGGTATTGCAAAGTCCTTCAAAGAGTTTTGTGTTGCTGAGGGAAAGGCCCCAATATTTCTATCAAACCTTTTGGTTGACCATGTGTAGCCCTTAACTGGAAGTGGGATTTTGTTTCGTCTGGTTGCCACCCTACTTGTCCAAGAAGCAAGATCATTGAAGCTCTTCTAAGAGACTGCATTATGCAGGTGACCATTAGGTCCAGGGAGATTTACTCCAAGAAGCCGACCAATATTGCTCAGATGATTTTGGTTATGGAAACTCTTACCAGTTCACCAAGGGTTCAAAAATCTACTGTGTTGCCTCCAAGAGTGTTTAGAATCCCCCCCCGCAACGCCATGAATGCTGATAGCCTCTGGAAGCCATTCTACTTTGGAAGATCTCTCTTTTTATCCCGTAAAAATAACAACATTTAAAAATACATAAATAGAAAATAAAATGGGATCATACATTATTCTTATTTAAGAGGAATAATGTCTGATCCCATTTTATTTTCTATTTATGTATTTTTCTTATTTTTATCATATCATGTCTAGCATGGAAGTGATTTGTGGGGGATATGGTATATGTCTTATTTTGTCATAACTATAAGATTTCAAAAAAAAAGAAACAAATTTAAGTGAGAAATTCATGTTCTTAAATACATATCAAGTTTAGTAGATTCATACATTGCTTCATGATACAATTTGAAGTTAATCCTTTCTAAAAATTATATTACTTTTGCTAATGTCCTTCAATTTTATTTTTTATTATATGTTTGTTGATTTACCATCATTACTTTATGTTTTATTCATTTTAATTTAAAAATGAATATTAACAAACAAACTTTTAATAAGAATTAAAGATCTTCTAATGTATTTTTCTGGATTCGATTGTGTGTATTTTTTTCCATCAACGTTTTGAATCACACTCCGTGATTCATCATCTTTCATGTCTTTGGAATTCTTTTCATCCTGATGATGAATCACGGAGTGTGATTCGAAACATTGATGGAAAAAAATACACACAATCAAATCCAGAAAAATACATTAGAATACAAAATGGATTGTGGAAATCTCATAGCTTTAATTAAAGATCTGTCATAATTAAATTCATCAAAAATACTGTCAAAACAATACAAAAGATTAAAAATTAAATATATTAGAATTTATGGATCTCTATTTTTCAATGAAATTAAATAATTCAAAAAACTTTTTAAAAAACCATCTTAAAATCATACCCTTCGATGTAAAAGGAACAAATTCAAATATAAATCTTTATTACGAATTTACATTTAAAGCACTTTTTCTTTTCTCCTTCATGGTCTCAATCGTCTCCTTTATAAATTTGAGTAAGTTTCGCCATGATTATTGCCTCGCCACATTTATTTATTTTCATTTTGTCCAGAAAATACAGATTTAATAAGTTTTGTTCCAGAATATTTTTTCACATTAAAGAAAATATGGAAATAAAGTATCCAGTTCTCCAATGCTTCGTGGAAAAATCCTCAGAATTCCACCGTCGATTTAGCATAATCTTTGATTGAAGAAAAAGGCTTAACAGGTGTAGATTTCCTTGGGCATAATCTTTAATCAAAGTAGTTTGTGGGGATCAAAATAAATAAGTAAAAGATGGTATGTGGGGATTGCTTGTACGTGTGACGTGTAATTCTGCCTTCAAATCATATAAATTGATTGCGTGTCTTTCCATTGCTAATCGATGGGCGTCTCCTGCACCAAAAATTTGGGAGAAGTAAACGTGGGATTCACAGTTTTTCTCTTCATATTTTTTCTAAGCATTTCATTACTTCTGGTATTATTTTTATTTCCTCCATAAGACTATACCATACTATAACATTTACTTTCATTGTGTGATAATCAATATTTACAACCATTAGTTTTTGAAATATCCATAGATTTTTTTAACACTGTGTGATATCTTGTTAAATTGTGCTCCCAGCAATCACAAGATCAGTATTAATGGTTTAAAGACATAATTAATTTACATTTTTACAAATTCATCTTCAAAAAGATAGATTATTATATGAATTTATATGGTTGGTATGGTTTTATATTATATAGCGGCAGTGATTTTTTGGGATTTTGAAAGCATGATCTATGATTTTAGATAGAATTATGTTTATTAATTCCTTTCTGGCTGATTTCAACTGATCCCACGCAGGGCTGTTTATAGCAAAAATACCGATTTGAGGCATTGCCCACAAAGTGCAGCGAAATGTTTTGATACAAACTCCATTGCAAAATCAACTCTAAATGGACAGCTTTCGCCAATGAAATAGGTTGGTAGCTTCGCCTTCGTGATTTTATTTTTTATTTCAGTTGTGATTATCTTCTTTAAGCATCGACTTGCTTCTAGAATTCAAAGTTGTTGGATGTAGCATATATTTGTTTTGTTTATGTATTGAGAATGTCTGCATTGCTATGATCTCTATTTATGAGATAGCAAACCAAAACGGTTTCTGATTGAAGTAGGTTCATTGAATTGAATTTCACTACCCAAATTTTGGAATTTTGTTGAATTCATTTCATATCAAAAATAACAAATCAATTTTGTTTTCTTTTTTGTTCAAAAGGAAAATTAGTTTTTAATGATGTTTCAAAATAAAATTATTATAAAGGGTCATAGTTCAATTGAATGAGTACAACTGGTGAGAATGATGGTATGTGATATAAGACCATTTATCAAATTCAAACCTTGAAACGCGTTAGCTTAAAGTGAATTGTGGTTTATATATGCTTACTCAAAATATTTTAAACTGTTGTATAAAAACAGAGATACCGACATTTCTATATTCAGACTTATTTCCCTGCAAAAATAAAAGATTATTAGATAACGTAATTTTTACAGATTTAATAAGACTAACAAATGAATTTTAGACCATCTTAAAATCTTGACATCGTATAGAAAGGTGTGGACAAGACCGTGAGATACAGTTATTTTTTATTTTTTAAAAATGAACAGAACCGCTATTATAATTTACCTAAGGTTAGTTTAAACAAAAATAACTAAGGTGACATTCCATCAACACTCTAGACTTGGTTAATATATGGGGTAACTCAAGTATTGGGATCCTTCTCCCTGCCTCTCTTGCTACTGTTTTACCTGTCCAGGACGTTCTATACATTTCTGTGCTTTTATGCTCCAGAGTTTAGCCCCGTAAGATTTCTTTCCAACTATTTTCTTAAAACATTTATAATATTGCTTTACAAATGATATTTTATTCTTAATCATTTAAAAAATATCATATATTACTACATTTAATGGTGTTTTAACTTGTTGAAACTCGTTAATTTTCCACAGAAAGAGATCAGAGGAAATTCTACACGTTTCAAGAAACAGGGCAAGTCAGAGAAAGGGAAGAAGGATTTTCACATCGGGTATTGAGATTCAGCAATTGTGAAGGAGACAACGATGAGCGAGAAAGGAGGTGAGTCAGCAACTCTGAAAGAGACAAGCATGAGGGACAAAGGAAGTGAATCAGCATGGGTGGAAGAAGTGAAGTACAGATACACAGAGGGAGCTTGGAGTAGAAAAAAGATGAGAGAGTCTTTCGGAACTGTTTGCATTTACAGAATTCCCATGTTTCTCAGGGATTTAAATACTGCAGCCTATACACCTCGTGTTGTATCCTTGGGCCTTTTCAATCATCAACCCACTAAGGAGTTGTCTGAAATGGACCGTCCCAAAGTGGACGCCCTTCTGAAAATGTGGCAAAGGCTTCCACCACAAAAGCAAACCTCCTTATTCGATGTGTTTAATAAAGAATCCTCCATCTCTCGCATAACAAGCTGCTACGAAGAAGAAACAGATGCCGCGGATGATACTGTTGTTTGGAATTGCCTTCTGGATGGCTGCTTTATTCTTGAAATTCTTAGAGTTCTGACACGGCCAGAAGAGAAAAAAGATCAGCCTGGCTTTCCTCCTCCTTCAGATGCTGAGGAGGATTCTGATCCCATTTACAACAAGAACAGAATCAGATCTTGCCAATTTGATATCCTGGGTGATCTTTTCATGATGGAAAATCAGATCCCCGTTGTGGTTCTGGTAAAGCTATTGCAATTGGAGATGGATCCACCTCAGAATGCTGCGAAAGAATTGCACAGAATGCTTCGTGAAATAACTTTAATAGTTCACCCTTTCCTAGCCAGGGGGTTTCGCAAGGAAACACCAGATTGGATTGAAGAAGATAAAGATCTGGAGAAATACAATCACATGCTAGGACTGTTCCACAGCTTTGTGACAGAAGAACACCTAATTCGGGGTCAAAAAGATAAACCCCAACAAGAAGCTAAAAATGATTCTTCTACTATTTGCATTTCAATAAAAAATTGTATGGGCAAACCTCAGGAAGGAGATCAACTGCAAACTCAGGGTGATAAAAAACAAAAAGAGACCGAGGAAAAACATGATGATGAGCGGTTCCTCAAAGCATTTATAAAGTCTTCGGCTTCTGAGCTGTTTAATTCAGGTATGAAGTTCGTGCCTTACTATGGAGTCCCATCAAAGGAAAAACTATCTTTTGATAAGAATAAGAGGGCTCTTTCTCTGCCCACGGTTTTTATCACAGATTCTTCCGAGATGATCTTCAGGAATCTGATGGCCATGGAGGCATGCCGGCCAGAAAGTGCCAAACATATTTCATACTATGTATTGCTGATGAATACCTTAATTGAAGGAGAGGAGGACGTTGCCGTGCTGAGGAGAACAGGGGTTATTCAGAGCTCCATGGGGACCGATGATGAAGTGACCGATCTGTTCAATGAGCTTTGCAAAGGACTGGACTTGCAGGATATTGATGAAGACCCATTTGTGAAGGTAAAATTTGATCTGAATGGCTGGTATAATGACCGGCACATGGTAAAATTGAAAAAGTGGATGAAGAAAAATCCCAAGTTTGTCAAGAACGTATCTATGTTTTGGGCAATCCTACTTGTTTTAGCTGCTGGTCTACACACTCTTTTCCCAATATTCCAAAAATATATAAAAAGTCAAAACAATTCTTGAATGAAGCTCACCCTGCCAGCTCTAGTTTAGTTTTTTCTCCACCCTGTGATGTAGGGTGGACTCTTTTAGGTTCCACGCTAGCACGAGTGCACTGAATAAGTCTGTTTGGTTTTCCGCACTACTATTATGTATATTGACGACTTTAAACAAATTTCAAATCAATCTCGGTTGCTACATATATTTTATCATGTCTATTTACTGCATTGGGTGTTTGCTTCGAAGTCAATGTTATATGCATATGAAGAATATAGGGAACTTTTAAAACATTGTATAAAAAAATAATATTATATAGTGATATATATTGTGATTTGGTAAAAGTAGTTGAAAAGAAGGCATGTAATTGATGTGGTTAAAGAAAACCACTCTTAGAAAATAGAGGAATGAAATTATACTTTGAAAAGTTAATGCAAAATATCACAAATATAAGTAAAGTACTCATGTTATTATGGAGCTAAAACTATTTGAATGGGAGGAGGAGGAGGGTTATGGTAAGTGGATTCACTTGACAATTTGGAAAATCCAAACAATCAAGGATAGACTTATAACCTTTGATCATGTCCTATTTATCTTATTCTATTTCATGATCAATTGGAGTTGGGAAAATAAGAGAAAGTGTTACATTGAACCAAGCAAACTTCCTACTTTCATAATAGTCAAAAGGATGCCACTATCACACTAAGAAGTAGAATAACCACATGGTGGAGACTAGCCATGACATCTATGCTTAGGGGACATATGGGATCCACATCTGAAGGAAATAGTATGGTTATAGTCATGACAATGCCTATGTAGAGAGAAGGCATATGTGCTAGTACGTGAAAGTGACACATGGGAAATAGTACACAAAACACTAGCCTAATGCCCAATAAGAATCTACAATTGGGAAACTTTCAAAGCAATTCTATCAAATTTGACCTGAATCTATAACATATCATTATGTAACATATGATGATTGAATGATATAGATGAAAAAATGAACATTCATTACAACAGTTAAAAACAAAGTAGTATTCCTTCTTTCCATAAAGTAGATATAAGCTCTACTTTGAAAGCATGCCAAATTTGGAGAAATTGCAAAGGCATTCTAGGTTAGTGAGCTAAAATAATCATAGGATAGGATAAAATGTTTGGCAAAAAGTGTTTGAAGAAACTCATTAATCTAGGTCCACATACCTCTCCAACATGGATAGCACTAGCATGTTATGTTTGATAATATATAAACATCCACACAAAGGATAGAGTTGGTTAGAGACAATCAAGTGTATAATCTAAGATTCAATAAGTGGAATTTAGTAAGGGAGATGCCAAGAAAAATGAACTAGTTTGGGCTTCACATGATAGCCCAAATTATTTGAAACATACTTGATGTCATTGAGTATCAATTGATTTGAGACTCCACTTTGCAATGAGTTTTAAAACCGTTGGTAGGTCAAGAAAGAGCCATGAGTAGCCTTAAAAATGATTTTCATTTTATAAAGGAGTGTTTGTATACCATTCCCAATATTTCAACCAAAACCTTGTACAACTTCGAATATTATGGCTCATCTAGAGAGGATTAGATTTCATAATGGTTTAGAAGGGTCTTCAAACTCTTGATTTCTATATTTATATTTAGCTTTAAATTTTGGCCACTGTGACCAACAATTAATGGATTTGGAAAAGAGGTCTTATTTATATGAAACGGATCTTTTGAAAAAAATTTAAGTGTAAACATAAAATAATTTAGAAAGGGTTCTATCATGGAATGCAACCATATGAGACCACCAAAGAAAATACTAGTTTATGAAAATATTAATCTTGGAATCACTATCAGTCTATGTATGCGAAGGCTTAATGGCTTCTCAAGAGTTTTAGATACTTATGAAAAAAATTCCTTGAGCTTGCATAGGATCCTTTTATATTGAGAATGTAGTGAAAGCCTAGACCTTTCTAGGCCTATCTGCCATGTATAGTTTCAAATTAATACAATGTTAAAGAGGAATTTTCTAGGCTCAATTTCTCTTTAAGGATTTAATAATGTAACTTCCACACAAGTCCAAACCTTTTTGTGAGTATCAATAAGGCCAGGTTTAATGAATTTATGTTAAAGATAACAAAATTACAAGTAACTCCACACAACCATTATCCCTAATTAGAAGAGGCCTAAACAAAATGATTGATTAATATATGTAAATTTTAAAGGAACCAAGTAGGAAGACTATTACACATTGGTGGCAACAAGAAATTTGAAACATAATTTAAACTTAACCATAAGGATAAGAGGATTTAAAATCTAGAATTACAATTTATTTTTAATGTAAGATGAAGTAGACTATCAAAATGTTGAAGATGAGTATTAACAATCAAAATGAATACAAACAAAATGAATATTTTTTTTGATTAATTAATTTCTAGGAAAAATAGTCAAGTTAGGGAGGATTTGGTAAGTGTAATTGATGATAGCATTGATACATTTATCATTGTATCCTAGAGCCAAAGGCAAGGCAAAAGATATTTAGAAACTACAAGGATTTCACTACATTATCTCTCTACTCTAGGAGATTGCGAAATGAATCATCAATAAAGTTTCTAATAAAAAGATAGAGATTTGTGTTATGAAGGAAAATATCTTGTCCTCTATTGGGAAAGTACATTGTTAAACAAAAAGATAAAACCTTTTTCTACAAGAACATAAATAGCTAGAGTAAGAGACAATCTTAGGTTGATGAATCTAAATAACCCAAATGAAGAGGATTGTTTATCATTGGAGACGAGATAAGTTGTAGAATTCATAAATAACATTCGATTTGTGTAAAGGAATTAATGGTTAAGTACAAAAGCATAAGAATTTTTTTAAATGAACGTCCATTCAATACAATAATAAGCTCTGGGAAATTCAACTTTGATGATAATGGCTCCATCCTTTAGTCAAAATGTGGAAGCATTTTCTAGGAAAATCAAGGTTTGTTATATTTGGGATAAACCAATGAAGCACTTACACATAGAATATCAATATAGTGTAAAAATATGAAATATAGAATATTATTTATACTTTTAAAATATGAATTTACTATGATACCTACATGAAAACTTTCAATTTGGATACATAGTATATACAAAAGTGACCTTCTAAAAAATGTGTATTGACAACCAAAATATGCATGTGTATCATTGAAGTTCAATCAAGATATTTTTTTCACTTTTTTGATAAAGTTTTGTCAATCATTTTTTACTATGATTAAATTTTTTTTATAAATCCCTTATGTACAACCAACATAGTTTAACCTAATACAATTGTAACATATTTTTTCAATGTGTAAATATTGATAACTAGATTTGTTAGACATAATTTAAAGAAAAAAAATCTCATTGGCAACTTACATATGGCCTATATCAAATAATGGAGAGTGAGAGCCGAGGAGGATGGGATAGGATTTTTATGGATTGTGATGCCACAAGAGAGGATGGGGATGTAGATGATGATAGAGATCTTGTGCTTTGCATGTTGTAGGGAAAGACATGTGTTCTAGGTCTCTAGACTTCAGAGGATTGTTAAGGAAAATAGATGGAAAGAGATATCTATAATTGTATTTTGAGGGGTATGAATATGATGGAACAACCATTATACCATCTCAAATCATTCATAAATTACTTTGATATAACATGGAGAACAAGGAGCCGTATATTGAATTCCTATTGATTGTTTGTCATAATAACTAAGCTGGAATTGATAATTTAACTATCATTGTATTTTCCATTTGAATCTAGAAAGATCCAACTTGTCACAAAAGATATAAATTCCCTTTTTATATATGTGCATTCCTTTAAATTTGTTACAAATACCAAGAGGTTTGTGATCTCATTGGATGTGATTGTTTCAATAAATCAAGGAGGTGAAATTTTTTGGACAATAACTTAACGTTTGATTAGACCAAATCAACCTTTATGAGATGTAGATTGTCATGCTTTCTAGAAGCTATTGAAGAGGACCAAGACATGAGCTTTAAATAGTAATGCTAAAATAATCTTGTCATTCTATTTTAATGGTCTAATGGTTACCAACATTAGCAAAATGGATGTAAAAACAAGCTAGGTTTTCATATTGTGCCTCAACATCCGAAGATGTAACTATTTATTTATCTATTAAACACACCCTTGTTAGAAAGAGTATATTATTTTGAGTCTCCTTTATTTTTTTATTGAATATATTGAAGATATAAAGTGGTTGGTATACCCAATTTATTCCTCCACTTAGCCCACATAAGCTTCTTATAAGTGGATTTAATTGATCGTACTAGTTTTTAAGGGAAGAGAACATGATGAGATATTCACATGGTTTCCGATTATCTAATTTTGTTGGAAATCTAATTGTGATTAACCATAGATAAAATTCAATTAGTCTAGTTCATGATTTTTCTTTCAATATTTCGAGAAACCACCTCAATGTGTCTTTCAAAGAAACATCATCATTGAATAAGAAATGAAGATACCTAGTAATGGGGCCATGTTTAACCTCTTTCTATTCACCAACAATCCATGGGGGGGACAACATGAAAAGGTCTAATATATCCAATGTGTGAGTTACTTCATCTAATGAATTTTAAGCAAACATTGCCACCACCAATGAAGTGGGGTTGAGGAACTTAACATAGAGGAGAGAGGGGTAAGGTTGTACATGTTGGAAGAGGTATCCAAGAGCATCAATTGCAAGCACATATAGAAAGGGAATAATGGGAAGAGCTTGATTGATGGATTTTACATAGTTAATTTAGATAAGAGAGTCAATTATTGCCCACCTTGCACTAGCATCTATGAAAAACATTCAAATTTAACTAAAGAACGATAAGACAAAATCCCAACTAATGTAACATGTTAAAAATAAAAGACCATATAATGCAATAGTATGACTTTTAAAAGTCTAACTTGATAATATACACATATTCAAATATTTACTCTACCCACTCAACCATTTCAAAGCTGGAATCAAGTTTTTTAAAAAATCTCTCTCCGAGAGAGTGATCCTGTATAACATCACCTACTTCCTATGTATTGTTTATTTTCCTATGCATTGTTTATTCTGCATCTTCTTTTTCATTAAATTTAACATTAAAGAAAGAATGAAAGTGATGGAGAATTATCCCATTCGGCCTAATCATAGTAGTACTCAAGGATGAAAGAAAGCTAACAAGTATTTCAGTGGTAGGTTAATGGGAAGCACGGGTTGTACAAGTTGCGAATTTGTTTGAACAACCCATGGAAAAACCATTGAAGGAGAATGAATTGCTTTTATCTTTTCTTGATGACTTTGGTATAATCTTTAGTTAAAGTAGTCAAAAGAGAAAGCAAAATAGGCCTGAGAATTCAGAATTTCCTATTAAAGTAAAATTGAGCAACTACAGAGAATAAAAGGAAGGTATGACGTGTAATTCTACTGCAAATTACATAAATTGGATGTGCATATTTTCACTACCAATCGGTGGGCATTTGCCTCTGCAAACGTTTGAGGCGTCTGAGCAAAATATTGTATGATTGACTTACAATTTTTCATTATTAAATGTGAGGTGGGAAGATGCATATAAAAATAGAATAATAAACCAGAACAGAAAGAAAAACTATGCAAATGTTATATGACACTAACAAGATAAACTGATTTTTTCTCTATTGCATTACATAAAACATATTTACATTGCCTCTTTTTATAGAGAAACTTAGAAATATATGGAAAATTCTAGAAAGGTGTCGACTCACACAAATTTAGGAGATACATACAGATTTCATATACGAAAACTGAAGATTGCATAAATACATTACATGAAATAACTATGCATGAAATAACTAAGAGTTCAACTGCTGATTTTATGGTGATAGAAATTATCGGAAATTTTTAGAACCTTCTAACACTCCCTCTTAATTTATAGCACTAACTACATAAATATTTACAATACTCAAAAGATTTCTCAAATATTCAAATTGTTTTTGTGCCAAGGCCCTTGTGAATATGTTTGCAAGTTGTTCCTTTGATCTGCAATGTTGTAGGATGATTTGTCCATTATTGACCAACTCTCGAATGAAGTGATATCTAGTGTCAATGTGCTTTGTCCTCTTGTGAAAAAATGGTTCTTTGATAATGCACTGGTGGACTTGTTGTCACAATAGATTGTAGTAGGCTCCTCTTGCTCATGCATTAGATCCTTCAAGATTCTCCGCATCCATTCTGCTTGACATGATGCTGATGTACCTACTACATACTTTGCTTTTGTTGATGAAATCATGACTATTGGTTGCTTCTTTGATGCCCATGGTACAACACCTGTTCCAAGATGAAATGCATATCCAGATGTACTTTTTCTATCATCAATACTTCCTACAAAATCACTATTAGTATATCCAATCAACTGAAAATTATCTGAGGTAGAATACAATATTCCGTGATTCATATTTATTGAAATGTACCTCAATAACCTTTTTCCTGCTTGCCAATGTGAGATCTTTGGTGTGTCCATGAATCTAGAAATCAAACTAGCTCCATACATTATATCCGTCCTAGTTGCTATGAGATACATCAAACTACAAAGCGATTTTCAGAATATAGTTGAATCAAAATCTGTCTCATTATCTTCTCTACTTAGTTTTGTCCCTATTGCCATAGGTGTAGAAACTGGACTGCAATTTATCATTCTAAATCTTTTCAAAACATCTTTTTCATATTTACTTTGACAAATGAAAATGCCCTTATCATTTTGTGTGACTTCAATACCAAGAAAATATTTCATTAAACTCAAATCGGTCATCTCAAATTATTTCTTCATTGTAGATTTAAAAATGTCTATAGAAAGATTTCTAGTAAAAATCAAGTCATCAACATACAAACAAACAATTAAAATCTGACCTTGCTCATTGACTTTGATGTAAAGAGTGGGCTCACTAGTACTTCTGCTGAATTCATTTTTTATCATGTATGAATCTATCCTGCTATACCATGCTCTTGGTGCCTGCTTCAACCCATAAAGTGCCCTCTTCAACCTGTATACCTTGTCTTCATGTCCTTTTATTTCATATCTTGGTGGTTGTTGAACATAGACTTCTTATTCTAAATATCCATTCAAAAAAGCTGATTTCACGTCCATTTGGTAGACTTTCCAATTTTTTTGAGCTGCAATAGCTAGTACCATTTTAATAGTATCAAGTCTAGCTAGAGGTGCAAATGTTTCATTATAATCAACTCCATATTCTTGTGCAAATCTCTTAGCTACTAACCTTGCCTTATATTTATCAACTTCACCATTTGCATTATACTTAGTTTTATAAACCCATTTCACACCTATGCATTCTTTGTTCTTAGGCAAATCAACTAATTCCCATGTATCATTTTTCACAATAGACTTTATTTCATCATTCATTTCATTAGTCCAATGTTATTCTTTAATTGCATCTTCAAAATATATGGGATCTTGATCAAATAAAGATAAATTTGATTGCATATCTATCCTATCTCCTTCATCATAAATTTCTTGCAAACTTCTAATCTTCTTTCCTTTTAGTCTTGGTTTTAAAGATGCAATTGTAGGACATGAATCATTACTTACTTGTGGACTTGATGATTTTCCTTGCTCAACTTGCCTTGATGAGTTTTCTCCTTGTGGGCTTCTTGATGGACTTCCTCCTTGTTCATGTGATTGTTCTCCTTGTTCTCCTTGATCTTTTTCTCCTTGTTCATCATATGGTATTGTTATTGCACCTATAATTGTCTTGTCTATATTGTCATCCCAAGATTCTTCTTCTTTGAATACAACATCTCTACTTACAATGACTTTCTTGGTTATAGGATTAAACAACTTATATTCCTTACAGTATTCATCATAGCCAATAAAGATGCATTTTTCATTCTTATCATCTAATTTGCTTCTTGTTTCCTTAGGTAAATGTGCATATGTAATAAAACCAAATATTCTTAAATGAGAAACACTATGATGCTTACCACTCCATGCATGTTGAGGAATCATGTCCCTAACAATCTTTGTTCGACTCTTATTAAAGATATAAACTGCATGAGCTATTGCTTCAGCCCAATACTCATTGGGTAGATTCTTACCTTTCAACATGCTCCTTGCCATCTCCATTATTATCTAGTTCTTCTGTTCTGCAGCACCATTTTGCTGAGGTGTGTAATTTGTAGTAAATTGCTTCCTTATTCCATGATACCTTCAATAATCCAAAAACTCATTTGACTTGTATTCACCTCCTCTATCTGATCTCAATGTTTTGATGGATAGGCTATTTTGTTTCTCAACCAATGCTTTGAACTCCTTAAAATTTCCAAATGTCTCATATTTATATTTAAGAAAATAAACCCATGTTTCCTACTAAAATCATCAATGAATGTTAGAAAATAAATGCTCCTCCCTAATGATGGTGTTTTCATTGGACCACATAAATGTGTATGCACAATTTCTAAAGGTTCCCAAGCTCTATATGACACTCCTTTTGGAAAACTGTTTCTATGTTGCCTAGCCAAAATACAACTTTCACATGAACTTATTCGTGATTCAATAGGGGGTAAACCTCTTACCATTTCCTTTCTTTACAAAAAATGCAATCCTTTGAAATTTAGATGGTCATACCTCAAATGCCATACCCATGCTTGCTCTAGACTTGTTGCCTTGAAACTTGCTTCCATCTCCTCCATCATTTCACTTTCCCTGCGAAGTGGGAACATTTTGTTATTTGTCATCTCAACCTTTGCAATCACCATGTTACTTGTAGAAATATCAAATATAGTACAAACATTATTCTCAAAAACAAATCGATAGCCCTTTTGAATAGCTTGTCCAACACTTATAAGATTATTCTTCAAACTAGGTACAAAATAAACATTAGGAATATTTTTCTTAGCAAGTTTAGTTATCACATTAATTTCACCTTTGCCCATGACTTCAACAATATTATCATTACCCAATTTGATTTCAAATTTGATTGAAGTATCCAAATTCTCAAACAAATCCTCATTTCCAGTCATATGATTACTACAACCACTGTCTAGAAACCAAATATTATTTGAACTTTCTTGAGCTACATGGCATGTAATGAATAATGTTTCAGAACTACTTAGAAAAATATGCATTTTGCTTATTCATATCAACTTGTTTTTTTTGACATTCATTTACTTAATGACCATACTTCTTGCAGTAATAACATTGCACATTTGATTTTTCAAACCTTTGTGATACCTAATTGTTATTACGTCCCCCTGAGCTAAAATTTTGATTTCTCCTTCCTCCTAGATCTGGACTCCTTTCTTCTCTTTGATAATTGTTTTTTCCTCTTCCTCTGAATTTTGGATTTCCTCTTCCTTCGCCTCTACCAAAGGTCACTTGTGTTTCCAATTAATTCTCCAATGAGGTGCCAACATTCTTATTCAACCTATCTTCATGATTTTTTAAAGAACCAACCAACTCATCTATAGAAAATATAGTTAAATCCTTGGATTCCTCAATTACCACAACAATAGCATCAATTTTTTTAGGCAAACTCCTTAAAATATTTTCTACAACCTTTTGATATGTTAATTCATCACCATTTTGCCTTATTTGATTAACCAAATCCCTAACAAGATATGTAAATTGTTCTATTGTCTCAGAATCTTTCATTTGCAAATTTTCAAATTCTCTTCCAAGTGCTTGTAGTTTGACAATTTTTTCCTTGCTAGTACCTTGATATGTTGTTTCAAGGATGTCCTAAGCTTGTTTGGTTGTAGTGGTTGTCTTGATCCTTCCAGCAATTGTATCATCCAATCCTTGTGCAAGTATCTGATGCCCTTTCTATTCTTTTGCCTATTTTCATTAAGCTTTTTCTTATCATCTGGACTCAAAATATACTCATCTTGTGGTTCAATATAACCATTTATAACAATGTCTAATAATTCATGTGAATCAAATGTTAATTTCATTCTAAAAGCCCAATTATCATAATGTTTACAAAAAAATATTGGAATAGGTTGAAAATTACCAGTACCAGATGCCATAGCTTTAAAAAGTACACTTTTTCACTTCTTTCTCTTCAAACAACTATGTTTGCCTTCAATAATTTCCTTCACAATGCTTCGAAACACTAATTCAATTTTCACAAACCTCATATACAGTCTGATTGTAACTTGGATCTACAAAACAAAATTCACACGATGTCTTTTTTTGGCTTTGATACCACATGTGAGGGGGTAGATGCATAGAAAAATAGAATAATAAACCAGAATAGAAAAAAATAATGCAAATGTGCTACGACACTAACAAGATAAACTGATTTTTTTCTGTATTGCATTACATAAACATATTTACATTGCCTCTTTTTATAAAAAAACTTATAAATATATGGAAAATTCTAGAAAGGTGTCGACTCACACAAATTCCAGAGATACATACAGATTTCATATATGAAAACTGAAGATTGCACGAATGCATTGAATGAAATAACTATGCATGAAATAACTAAGAGTTCAACTACTAATTTTGCATGGGTCTTCCAAGGCTTGAAGCTAGTTTTGGAGATGGTGTACATGTAGTTCACTAAATTTATTTGGTCACTGTCAATTATTCCTTAATAATTATAGATAAGTTATTCATCTAGAGAAAAAAATCAAGACTAATTATTTGAACTTTGATCTCTTAAGAGAATTTAGAATAATAATGAAGTTTCTAAAGCAATTTGATAATGACATTATGTAATGCTAATAAACCTAAAAGAGTAGATTTCCAAGAACAAAAATATGAGATAATACTAAAGCTTATGGGTAAGTGATAAAAACTAGTAGCAAAGCTTTATAGATTTAGGTGAAATACAAAAACAAGGAGGTTTGTGATGGGTAGACAAATTTAAAATTGGTGTAAAATGGCACTTTATGATGAAGTGGTTGTCATGTGATGGTTTGTAATCATACATTACCTTTGGATTACCAAACGCGTTGCCATACCTTATTCTAAATGAACCTAAAATACTTGCACATCCACTTGGAGTTGAGAGGATGGTCAACAAAAATAGATGGATGAAGAAATATACAATGGGCTTTGGGGGGGTAAAATTGTTGCAAGGTGTGCGCCCTTGGTCTCCTTGTGTTATGTAGTGCAGCACTCAGATTTGTGACATGGCTTAACCACCTCCTATGGATTCTATAAGTCTAGTGGTTCTAATGAGCATTAACAAGCCGGTCTTTTGGTGCGATGACAACCACACTTGTAACAAGTGGTATCAGAGCTTGGTCACATGTTCAAACCCTTTTCTTCTGCTAGGGGGGATTTTCGGAAGGTGTGCACCCTTGGTCTCCTTGTGGTGTGCAGCATAGCGCTCGAGTTTTTGACATGGCTCAACCACCTCCTATGGATTCTATAAGTCTAGTGGTTGTATCGGGCATTAACATGTCAATCTTTTGGTGCAATGGCAACCACATTTGTAACAAAAATATGGTGCTATAATGATCGGCAATGCTAGATCATTCATAAGACTAATATAACATGAAGACCAAGATAGTAAAGAAATAAGGAGCCATATATTGAGTGCCTAATGATTTCTTATTGTAATAACTAAGATGTATCTGATAATTTAACTTATGTTTTCCATTTGAAGATAGAAATGTCACACCTATCATAATAGAGTCGAATGCTTTATTTTTTATATAAGCATGTACCTTTAAACTTGTTACTAATACCAAGAGGTTTTGTGATCCTATTGGATGTGATTGTTTCAATCGATGGAGGTGGTGGCTAAGCTTAGGCAATGGCTTAATATTTGATTAAAGCAAGTCAACTAATATGATATATGTATTTTTTATGTCTTTTAGAAGATATTAAAGGAGACCAAGCCATGAGTTTGGAAGAGTGGTGCTAAAATAATATTGCCATACTAGTTTAGTGGTCCAATGGTGACCAACATTAACAAAATACATGCAAAAATAAGTTGTGTATATTTTGTGCTTCACCATCTAAAGATCTCACTATTTATTATCTATTAAACACACCCCTATTGGAAGGGGTTTTTTCTTTGAAACCTCCTTAATTTCTTAGTTGAATATAATGTAGTGATAAAGTGGTCCGAATACCCCTTTTTTCCCCAATAATCCAATCAAAGGTTTTTTATAAATTGATTCAATTTATTGTAATAGGTTTTAAGGGAACCTAACATGATAAGATCTATATACATGGTTTCAATAATAATTTTGTTGGGCATCTACATGTGCTGAACCAAAGATAAAAGTCAATTAGTCTAGTTTATGAATATTCTCTTAATATTTTTAACAAACAACATGTCCTTAAAAAAAAAAAATAACAATATTGATGAAGCTATGTTTACCTTTCTTCGATTCACCAAGAATCAATGGGGGAAACAACAAAAAGAGGTCCAATATGTCCAATATGTGAGTTACCTCATCCATTGAATTTTGGATAAACATTATCACCACCGTTCGTGTGTGCACACATGCATGTGCGTGTGCATGTGCGTGTGCATGTGCGTGAGAGAGAGAAGGGTGTAAGATTGTGTGCATAGAAGAGGTATCTAAGAGCATTATTTGCAAACACAAATACAAAAAGGAATAATGAGAAACTTTGATTGTTGGATTTTAGAAAGGTAATTTAGATTAAAAAGAGTCAATTATTGCCAAACTTACACTAACATCTACGAGCAACATTCAAATTTATCTAAAGAACATAAGGTCAAATCCCACCCACTGTGACATGTTAAAAATAAAAGACCATCAGTATTGTAGTATGTCTTATCAGAATCTAACTTGATATTAAGTACATCTTAGACTGTTTACTAAGCCACAACAATGCTGTAAAGAAAATCTACCCCAAACAAAGTGATCTACCCACTGTGACATGTTAAAAATAAAAGACCATCAGTATTGTAGTATGTCTTATCAGAATCTAACTTGATATTAAGTACATCTTAGACTGTTTACTAAGCCACAACAATGCTGTAAAGAAAATCTACCCCAAACAAAGTGATCTTTTATTGCAGCAATATTTCCTGCGTATTGATTATTTTGCATCTTCTTTCTCATTAAATATAGCATTAAAGAAAGAATGGAAATGATGGAGAAATATTGGCCGGGCTAATCATAGTGGTACTTGAAAGAATTCTAACCCTTTTGTCAGCGATAGGTTAATGGGAGAATGCACAGGTTGCACGCTCCATAGAATAAAAAGCAAGAAGCACGGGTTGTACGGCTTGCCAGTTTCTGCCAACACAATCCGTAGAAAAATCATTAAAAGAGAAAGAAGCGAAGTGTCTTGATTCTCAGGCAATGAACAAAATACAGCCCATCCAAAAGAATCTATTCTCCATCTTTAAGTAAAGTAGTCAAAAGAGATCAAACAATTTTATTGAAGATAAACTTTAATTGAAGTAGTCAAAAGAGAAAGCAAAAGAAGCCTGGGAATTCGGAATTTCCAAGTAAAGTAAAAGAGAGCAGCTGAAGAGAATAAAGGGAAGGTATGACGTGTAATTTTGCTCCAAATTACATAAATTGGATGTACGTGTTTCTACTGCCAATCGGTGGGCGTTTGCCTCTGCACAAGTTTCAGGCGTCGGAGATAAGATAGAGTGAGGTCTATTTACATTGTTTATTATTATGTTCATATTCTTTTTTATGTTCATATTATTTATGTATGAAGACATTAAAAAACAAACATGTAGTTTTCGTGTTGATTCAATGATTAAATGATTTGATAATTTGATTAGAGATCAGAGATGAAGGATGCATTACATTAACTTCTATATAATTTCCTTATTGATTCAATGATTAAATGATTTCATCATAATGTCTAGAGATCAGAGACAAAGGATGCATTACAATGATTTCATCATATAGAAGTTTTGGATAAATTGAAAGACAACTAAAAATAGTCGCATGCATTCTCGTCCTAGAATATAAGAAATTATTAGATATTCCAACAATCTTGTTTTGAACTTGTCAAAGACTTAATCTTAAACTGTACTTAATCTTAAACTGTATTAGAAGATTACTTTTAGGATTTGAAGGTGATCTGAAACAGGATGATGTATATTGATCCGAAGGAAACATGAAATCAAGAAACCAAGAAACTGTATACATAATCCAATCAAGAATATGTTTCAAATATGAAGCATTAAAACATTTGTTTCATAAAACTATCTGTTCTGAGCGTGAAAGTTTCTGCAGAACCATTCCGTGCCTTGCTTGAATTGATAAATATTACAAAATTGCTCTCCTTTGTAATTCAGGAATATTGCATATGCCCTTTATAGAATTTATATAATTTTATAGAACCTTTTTCCAAGCAGTAATTTATATAAATATTGAATTTTATAAGCAGTTACTTTTTAAGTGAATTAAACGTGGAGATTTTGGAAGGGTCTCAATTCATTAGTACAGGTTCAAGTAGATATGATAAAGAAGTTTAGTAAGTATAAATCAAATTAATTGTTAGTTTCAAGGTTACTATCTGGTGGGTTAGCTTTAAGGTTTTTTCGGGGCTTCTGGTTGTGTGATGTCAGTTGCTGTTTCTGTTGTTGTTTTTTTGTACCGTGTGATATCTTAACTTTGTGAGTGATCAGGATTGACTTTTAACTACCTTTACTTTGAATTGAGTGTTTATAGACTTCAGTAACTGTTAATGATGAACAACGAGCAACCAGCTCAATGTGACTTGAAGTAAAAGTACTTTAGAATGCTCTGAACCCTCGCATCATTCCTCCCCACTACCTTATTGATACAATTTTTTTGGTTCTTGGAAAGAACTTCCATTCATTTAAACCAAACTTGAATTACAAATAAACAAGGGGCATGAAGAGAACCTTTCCTTAGATCTCAACCTCTTATTTAAGCTAAAAGAGCCCTGAGTGGAGACGAGGGAAACTCCCTGCCACTTCGAACCACGGGTAACTCCACATCTGATCAAGGGAGAGATGGCACCATTTGAGTCTTTTTTTCTCATGGATTTTGCTTATTTGATTGATCTTTCGAAACATACCTGCATGATTATCGATCTTTTATTTTTTATTTAATTTGAGAGATAGCACTACAAAGTGATAGAAGCACTTTACTAACAACCACATTAACATAGAATCTAGCAGACAGTAGATACTCTTTGGTTTAATCATCAATGTCAAGTCTGCCAGAATGCCCTGAATGAGTTAGCTATACCATCCAATACCTCCTCCCAATAATCTAACGCCAAGAAATCTGACCAAAAAAGCCTGCCTAAAGATCTCATTGTGGAGAGAAAAACCCAGATGCCAAATTTTCCCTGGTAACCCAGCTTTGCCAAGGAACCAAAGCCCATGCAAGATAGTCCTAGCACAATCATCATGATTTTTCTCCAAGCCTATTTCTTGAACACATCTATATTATTAAGATTAGGAGCCTCAAGAATTCTATAAAATCTTAATATGATATGAGAATTAAACCAGTCTAAGAGCCCTACGCATTCTAGAGCGGCTTGGGGTGTTAGAAATAAATTTCAATTAACCAAAGACGGACTGGTCTTAAGAGGTCAGTATTTCGCATATATTAATAATAAATGGAAGATCTTAGATTTGTATCCTAAGTGATCTAAAATTAAAAACAAGAACTATTAAAACATAAATCTCTGTTGTGATGCATTATTCAAGGGCACAATCTTTGGATTTCTTCTTTAACGAATGGCTATAAACATCAAATTCACAATCAGGCCTTGGTGATTGTATTAATTCCATTAGTTAAAAATGAAGCTTAAACATTAGTCTGTAAATTAAATTCTTTAACATCAGAAATATTAGTTGTGGTCTCTTTCATTGTGTTTGCCAAAAATTAACGATGAAATGCCATTATAAATTTTCTCGATTTCATCTTCAAGTGCTAACGCTTCCACTTTCTGCAAATGAAATTTGTGGCTACAGTGCGAATTGATCAGTTTGGGGAACGCGAAACATACATAACTTATAAAAACTCTGTTGTAATATACTTGGTATGAGGGAAAACAGAGAAAATGACATTTCAATGAAATAGTATTGCATTTAATGGTGCTCGGCTTCACGAAAATCCTGATTTCTCAGTTATTGTTTACTTGATATTAGGGAAAACAGAGGAAATGAAATTTCAATGAAATAGTATTACATCTTATGGTGCTTGACTTACGAAAGTCTTGACTTTTTCAGACAAAGAGATGCAAAGAGGAGTTTCGACTCCTGTGAAGCAAGAGAGAAAATCCGAGGCAGCAAAGAGGAATTCCCGCATTGCGGCGAAAGCGAAAGCTCCAATAATGGCGGGGGACAAGACGATGAGTGACAAAGAAAGTGAATCAGTATGGCTGGAGGAGGTGAGGCACAGGTTTAATGAGGGAGCCTGGACGCGGACAGCGAGAAAAGAAACCTCAAGAACTATTTCAATTCACAGAATTCCAACGTATTTCAAGGATCTGAATGCCAAAGCCTACATACCACGGGTTGTGTCGTTAGGCCTTTTTCATCATCAGCCCACCAGAGCATTGTCTGCAATGGACCGTCGCAAAGTAGATGCTGTTCTGAGAATGCGTCAGAGGCTGCAACCATCAAAGAAAACATCTTTAGTCGATTTGTTCAAGAAATCAATCCCTGAAATAGCAAGCTGCTACGAAGGGGAAATGGATGCTGGGGACGAAACTATTGCCTGGACTTGTCTTCTCGATGGCTGCTTTGTTCTTGAGATTCTCAGAGTTCTAACCCGACAGGAAGATCAGATCAATCGTCCTGACAATCTTACTTCCCCTACACAGGTAGAGGAGAATTCCGATCCCATCTATAATAAGAATAGGGTTAGAACCTGCCAGTTTGATATTCTGGGTGATTTCTTCATGATGGAAAATCAGATCCACATTAAGGTTCTGTTGAGTCTATTGCAATTGGAGATGGATTCACCTCAGAGTGCTCAGAAATGATTGTACAAAATGATTTGTGAAATCGTTTCAATAATTCATCCTTTCCTTCCCAGGGGATTTCCCACCGCGGAAAAACCAGATTCATTTGAAGAAACTGGAGATCTGGAGAAATATAAACACATCCTGGGACTGTTCCATTGCTTTGTGACAGAAGAATACTTAGCTAGGCGGTTAGAGGGCAAACACAAACCAGACATCAAGAAAAATTCTTCTGCTATTTGCTTTCCAATAAAAAACTATAGAAGCAGACAAGAAGAAGAGCAATTGAAAAAACAGAATGACAAAAAACAGAGTGATGAAAAGATCGGTGATGAGCAGGAACTTAATACATTTATAAAGGGTTCGGCCTCAGAGCTCTTCGATAATGGTATGAAGTTCAAGCCTTACTATGGAGTCCCATCGAAGGAAAAAATATGTTTCAGGCACAAAACCCTTTCTCTGCCCACAGTTTTTATCACAGATACTTCAGAGATGATCTTCAGGAATCTGATGGCCATGGAGGTGTGCCGGCCAAAAAGTATGAAATATGTCTCATATTATATATTGCTCATGAATACCTTGATTGAGGGAGAAAAAGATGTTGCCGTGCTAAGAAGGGAAGGGGTTATTCAGAGTTCCATGGGAACCGATGATGAAGTCACCGACTTGTTCAATGAGCTATGCAAGGGACTCAATTTGCAGGATTTTCAGGAAGACCCGTTTGCGAAGGTAAAGCGGGATCTAAATATGTGGTACAATAATCAACGATGGGTAAAATTGAAACGTTTTTTTATCAGGCATCCCAGGCTTCTAAGGAACTTCTATATATTTTGGGCAATCGTACTTGCTCTGGGGGCTGCTGTACCCACCCTTTTACCAATAGTCAAGAAATTTTTGGACAATCAGATCAACTCTTGATCGAAAGCCACCATGCTCTGTTTAATTCAGTTTGTACTTCTAAGGTTCTGGTTGGATTGTGTGTGCTTGTTTAATACTGTGATTACCTAAATAACTCATATAAGAGATAATAAGTTTTCTTCCATAGGGAGTCTGAAATTGTCTCGGAGATAATCGGAAACCCTGTAACCAATCACTCTCAAATGTTTTCGTAGATCCCAGTGAATGGGATTGCATGGTATGGCCTTTCTGAAAATGAATCAGGTTAGTGTTTGAATTTGTCGGTCACGTAGGGCTGTCAAGTAAGTTTTTTAGGATGTTTTTCCACAGTGCATACAGTTGTATGGTTGGCAATATTTTTTTGAAATATAGAGGCGCCCACTATTTATTTCTTCATATTCTATGTTTTCATATTTCTACATAAAAATTGACAGAGTTTGTTTTACAACTGAAAGGAAGGACGGACAATTCAAAATATTAGAAGTTTCTTATTGGTTGAAAAGACAAAAGTATCAATGATCGCAAATTTAAAAGTTTAATTCATATATAAAATAAAATATTTTTTAATATACATTACAAAATGATTCTGATCATTATTTTTGTTAAATTGATCTTTTGAACATATTGATGTGTATTGATGATTTAAAGTTCTTTTACGGATAATTAAATATAAATATGAAAGATACAAATATAAAGACGTTTCATGATGAAAGATACAAATATGGACATGGCTATGGAACCCTAGAAGACCGTCATTGCTAGTCCATGTAAGAGAACGAAAGGTATGAATATCATAAGCATCGTCTAAAAGAGGCAGGTCTATTGTGTTGAAACCCTCACACCTTTACCACTATCATAGAGAAAAAGCCTATAGTCTTTTACTATTGAGTATTTTTTGAAGATCTCCATTGAGTTTTCAAGAAAAGGTGTTTGCAAGGAGTGATAGAGGTTTTATATAGTAAGAAATGGTGAAATGAATCCTATAATGATAAGAAGCTAGAAAGTTATTCTCAATATTGAGAGCCCATTTTTAGGGATGGTCTACTAAAATAAATGTGGGTAGCTTTATTATAGAATATAAGCAATTTGCCAAAACCATATGCATTTAAATATTCCTTAAACCATTATGAAAGCCTCTTCATAAAACCCTTAGCAAGACTTCATAAACCATTGTTGTTAATATTTAAAACCTTGTCATTTGCTAAAACCACTATAAAAAAGTCACTTTAAAACCCTTATCAAGCAGGTCAGGATCCCTAGAGGCAATAAAGATGACTTGCATGATGAGTAAAAGATAGTCTCGGAGAAAGACAGAGAAATCATTTTTGAAGATGATAGTTGAAGTAAGGAAAATGTGTGGAAATTAAATCATTGTTATGAGGATTCACAATCATATAGTAAGAAAAGGAAGTGATAGTGACAATGTTAGATTTCATATCTCTCATCATACAACGATAAAATCATGAACTAATATGACAATCACAATAATAAAAAGTCATATGAATACACTAAAAGCATTGACTGACAGCAAGTGATTAGGAAAACTAAGTAAATAAGTGAATGGGTAATTTACAATCCTAACATGACATTGGAAAAGAAAGTGCACTATGATAGTCTTGTAGGAGGTGAATACTTGTGATAACGAGCATGAGAAGGAGGATTCCCAATGAAATAATAGTAGAAGGTGAATACTTGTGATAACGAGCATTCCCAATGAAATAATAGAAATATGATAATCATTGAAAATTAGATGTTTTCAATAGATCATGATAGTCCACTAAAATTTGACAATTCACTAAGAGATGGCGGTCAAGGATAGTGAGTAGACCATAAGGATACGTACATCATAGCAATGTACACATACAAAGGGTTTGTGGATTTTTTTCAGAATGGTAGTGAACTCATTTACAAAAAATACAACATGAAATATAATGCAAAAGAAGAAATATCTCATGAAATATAATCTTAAAAAGTTAAAATGTAGTCCAAAAGATGAAGAAATGAAAGAAAATCATGAGTGTTGCAAAGAACTCATGGGTTTTCTTACAAATTATTAGAAATGATAAAGAATACTGCCCTTAAAAAAAGGATAATTTCCATTTTGTCATGAAAAAGCTATTAGGATATAGTGACATTAATAATGCAATCCTAATACATTCACATGTCTCCATGTTCCTTGGAAAGTGTTCTCTAGGATATGTGAGGAGAATATTTTATATTTGTACTTTATGGCTATTTTGTAATTCCATTTTCAAGAGGTGATAAAAGATAAATTAAAATGGAAAAACTATACTCTTTTGCAAATCCACTTTGAGAGATGAAGGGTCATTCATTAGGCATCGGAGTTTAGGAAGAGAAACAATGTCCATTTGGGGATTTGAACAATCATTGAGAGTTACAAAGCACTTGTAATGTCAACAGTCTAATTGGCTTTGGGTTTGGAACCCAAGGATGAGTCACTTGAATAATTTTATTAGTTATTATATTTATTGTCTAATCATTTTCCAAAGCATGGTTTTTTGCAAGTGGGTTTTGCCCCTTGTTACAAGAAAATAGTAATGGTTCCTTCTCTGCCATTTGGTTATAAATTGGAGCCAAGGCATAGTTGTTTCATTATAAGTTTCTTTGAGGTATCTAAGTAGTTCTAGGTTTAGTTGGAGAAATGAAGTGAAGTGTATTATTACTGCATTGTCTCTTTTGAAGACTAATAATATACTTGCCCTCATTTTATGGTGAACTTTTTTCCGAAAAGGGTTTCTCCATGTAATTCTAGTGTCTTTTACAGTATAGTGGTTTTATATTTATGTGGGATTGTGTAGTCACATGTTTAATTGAGATTTATATTTATGCAAAAATGTTTTTTAAATTTGTAATTGCGTAAGAAAGAATATCGCAAGAATTCTTCACCTCGTTTCTCAACATTTCATATTAGAGCTAATGGTTTTGTTGACAGGGGTAAGCCTTTGTCTTTAAGTGTTGAATATTTCTCCTATAGTGAGAGATATTTTTGTGTTACTTTATATTTGAGAAAAGGATTAAAATTTATGGCTTCTACTTCTAGCACATATATTGGTAAATTCAATAGCACCAGCTATGAGATGATGAAACTAATGATGGAATATAGTTCGGAAGAAAGAGATAAGAGGTTTCCACTTTCAAATGAAAATAAACCAAACTATTATACTATGATGGATGATGTTTGGAATAAATTGGACAATAAGGTATGAGGAACCATTCACTTATGTCTTACAAAATTTATCCTCTTTAATGTCTCAATGGAAGACTCTGCATTCAAGTTTTGAAAGAGGATATGTGATAGTTATCCAGCCAAAAGTTTGTCAAATAAGTTATTTATTAAGAGGAGGTTGTATTCATTGAAAATAAATGATTGTGAATCTATTAGTGTTCATTTGAATGCATTTTATCATATTTTAAGTTAGTTTACATTAATAGATGTTAAATTACAAGAAGAAGATAAATACATATCCTGTTTCTTTTCTCTTTTCCCAAATCTTGGGAAAATATAATTGTTCCATTAGTAGTGGTAATGAAGAGCCAAACATAGAAAACTTGATTTCCATACTTCTTTTAGAATATTTGAGCAGAAACTCTATGGATATTGGTTCCCAAGATGCCTTGCATGTGAGAGGAAGGTCCAAAGAGAAAGGGCCTAAAGGGGATAAAAAGAGGAAGAACTATAAAGGATATTAAAAGACCCCTAGAATTAGCAAAGTAAAATTTTTAGATTGTGGGAAAAGAGGGCAACTAAAGAAGGAATGTAGAACTAATAAAAAGAAAAACTTTTCTTCCTCTGAAAAGTCCACAAATGATGATTGTGATTCTTTGTTTAATTCTACTACTAGTGGGTTTTTTAATATTCTTGGCTTATTGATTCAGATGAATCATACCACATAACTCCACATAAGGTGTAGTTTTCATCTTACAAAGAATACGATGGGGAATAGGTTTTCCTTGGTGACAACAACACAAAGAAGATTGTTGGTAAAGGAAAGATAAAGTTTACTTTAGTGGAGGGGTAAAAACCATTAAAGACACCAAAAAGATGGAAGACCATTCTTATATTTAGTTAACTTCTTGATTAGAGATAGGATTATTTAAGGGTTTGTACAAGAAATTGAGTCCATTTTTTGGTCAAAAAGTGGAATTGTTTTCCGTGATTTTTAGATTTGCCTCATTTGACCTAAACATCTAAAGCACTTAGAGATTTAATATTGTAAAATGTCATTACTAAAAAATGTAGCACTCAAATTCTAGTTTTCAAATATGTAATTTATTATAATACCCAACTAATAGAACTTGACTTTCAAAAAGGATTTATGAAAATTACTATTTCAAAGTCTGCATTTTAGGACCGAACCATGCACGTGTATGGACACCACTTTTTGACACAAATAATTATATTTTTTTAAACCCTTTTGGAAAAAGATTTTTAACAAATTGAAGATTGACAAGGATAGTTTTTTGTACATGATTTTAATATTTGTTTTTTTATTAATTTTATATTGGTCATATTTGTTGTTTTAAAAACCCCTCATGTATGATCACCATAATTTGACCTAAACTTATCATTTTTTGAAGGTTATTTTTAATATTGAAAATAGTTCTTTGTAGATTGATGTCATATAGATTTTTTCCCAAAAAATATAAAAAGCAAAAAGTTATTCAATAAATAAGAAAACTTAATATTTCAACTTTATGGAACAAATCAAGTACAAATTGATTAAAAAATAGAAAAAATAATTAAAAAATTTTAAAATTATAATTTTGGAATCCACAAAATATAATCTCTAATGGGTTTTAATTTCGTTTGATAATTTTATAAAAATGGGCATCAAAGATATGCCAAAAGCTAGTATTTTGTTACTCACATAGTCCAACCTTGTACTTGTAGGTCCAAAGCTTAGGTTTAGGAATTCCAAGCCTTAATCGACACAAATCCTGATGGATGTGATGGGATTGGTTTTAAAATTTTAAATAATAGGGTCATTGTCTATAATGGGTCCCAATTATTTAAATGTAACCAGTGCCCATTATATAAAGTGCAAAAATGAGCTTGTAGGAATTTTATTTTTAAAAAATACTTTGACATAATGAGGTCCCATTTTTTAAATAATGGGGCCCTTTTTTTACATAATGGGGGGCCCTATTTTTTAAAATTATATATTTTAAAAAATGGGGCCCCATTTTGTAAATAACAAGGCCCCTTTTATAAATTTTTGGATTGAGATCTCAAAGAATAATATGTACCCATTTTTAAAAAAATGGGTCCCCATTTCTAGTGGCCCTCTTCCCAACATGAAAACCTCCCTTAATTAAAACCTAAATTCTTGCACTCACCCGTTATTGAGAGGAACAGTTCAACTAAAAATAATTCTAGAATACAATAATTAAAGAGTTGTAAAATGGATACAGGGGCTTCAAATACTCTTAAATCACTAGATTTGATAAATGGGTATTTGAAAATGATGAAGGTTATGTATTTGTATCAAATTGGGAAGACCCTCTCTCAGAGAATTATGATGGGGATTATTCTATAGATTAAATAAAGGATGTATATTTGTAATTGATTATAATTTTCAATAGCCACAAGTGTTGTAGCATCATAATACTTGAATATGTGTGTATCTTTCTTTATCATATTAATGATTGATAGTGTTTTAGTCCCTATCCATATTTATTATAATATCATGGATACTTGAGTTTGTCCTTCTCTTTTATTGAGAGTTTAGTAAATTTATTTCCATTGAGGTGAACTACTAAGTAAGCTCCATTCAAATGAATAATTGATTGTAACCTTGTTCACAATGATGTAATTCATGAGTTATAATTTGTATTCCAATGAATAAAATTTGAATTAATTATTGAACCATTAAATGTACTAAAATTCAGCAAACGATTGTTTGGGGTAGTGTGTTAGTTCTACTCTACTGAATCTCTAACTATAGAAAACATGATGTAGTAATGCAAGATTACTAGAACTATTAGATTATGGGCATTTTATGACTGAAATTTTACCATCCCACATGATATATTTAGTTGAGTATAGTTGAGTAACTTGGATAAGCAAGTAGCTGAGTACGAGAATTGTATTTTGTGTAAAAGAATTTTTTTCTAGAGTAATACAAATAACCAAATATTTTTAACCTAACATATTATTATATGAATATCTTCACCTTACTAGATGTTACTATGTGCAAGCAATAAACACGATATGCACAATATTTAGTGTATGAAATCATACATGTTATGGGGTATTATCATGTATTCATTAATATACAAAATTATGCACCACGTGGTTAGAGTGAATGAAATCTTGGAACCATATTTTTATTTTTTTTAAGGTTCTCAAGGATAAGAGGGAATTTTGTGAAATACTTAAGTTTGAAAGAATTATATACTTTTTAATATGTTATTATAGGTGATCTCACAATAGTATGTCTTACATTTTTTGTAAAGTAGGATATTCAAATCATCTTTTTGATAAATTTTTTTTTTCACTCATAAAAGCTAAACTATTAATAATCTGAAGATGATGTAAACTAGTAATTTTATATATTTTGTTTGGATAATGTAAATATTTTTTTATATTTTGTTTCAGTCATATAATGTAAGTTAAATAATTATTTAACTTTTATTGTTACTAGTATTTGTAAAAGTGACATTTATTCCATAATGTATAATTTTTTATATTAATCAAATAAAAAATTAATGTTATTAATTATGTTATTAATTATAGTACATCCTCTGTGATGATTAATAACAAATGTAAAAGAAACCTTGTTTATATAGGCAAAGTTGAGAGATAGGTTCAAACAAGATCATTGCAAGTTTCTTAATCCTAAGATATAAAACAATTAACATTAAATGACCCGAGACATCATAAGTAAATGACATAAAACAAGATCTCATGACAACTATGACGTTTAGAAGAATTGCTAATACTTAATTAAACTTGACATTTGAATAAGACCTAATTTTTGAAGTAGTTAGATAAAACAATTTATTTAAAATAAAAATCTAGAGGATAGATATCTTTTTCTATAGGTTTTTGTTGCATTTATTTATTTATTTAAGTTTAAAGTGAGATTAGCTATAATTTAGACATCAACTTATTATATATGACATAATTTTTTATATATGTACTTGAATTAATTTTATTTTCTTATGAATCAAAAACATCAATGCCTAGTATAATAATATATTTTTTAAATATCTACCATTTTATTTAAATTCCATATTTGTGGAATTGAGAATGTGATGTTTGGTGAGAAAAATATGTTCACTAGAAAGTATAAAATAAGTATAATAATGAAATTGAATATATAAAAAAAAATGCATTTCTGAAAACTTAATTGAAAGATATATTATCTTGTAATAACCTCCTATTATTTTGATTCTATTTTCAAATCCAACTTAAGGCTTGAAACATGAAATCATAAGAAAGATAGAAGAACCAAAAAAAGCCTATCAAAGGGCCTTTGTTTGAGATACCATTGAATGAAGTCATCCAAGAACATTGGTTCAAAGTTAACTTCTAATCAAGCTCTCCACCATGCTAAAATAATATTAACATATTAAAAAACTATATGACCTTTGAATAAAGGTACACTTTCATTTGAATGCAATTATGTGAATACCTTTGAAGCGAATTTGTGTCATTTTTCTTTCTCTTCAATCATGGTAATTCTAGTGTCAAACAAGTGAGACACACTATTATGATTCTATCTACATATAATACTATTGACAAGAAAAATAGGCTTCTTTATGTTAATTAGCTAACTAGATACAATTAAGTGCAAATTGACCTAGAAGAATACATATAAGGGTTCTACATCAAGTGGAATAGAATGGATTAGGTTAGACAAGATAGGTGTTGGACAAGATCATGTCTTAAATAATGAAAAATAAAATAATTAGGTCTATGAGTGAAAATAAGTGTGAAGTAAAGAAGATAATGAAGTTTTTGTACCTTGAGGTATGTATATGCTCTAAAAATTCATGTATGTGCAATAAAATTGAAGTTTTTTCTTCTCAATCATGTTAAATTTACCTTAATTGTATGAATCTAAATCATGGCCACAAATATATTTTCAACTATTGACTTGAATTGTGATAGTCCTTGTATTTTGTCTTATGCATTCATGCTAAAAAATAAAGTGCTAGATAGTGAGAATACTAGTCATGTTGCCAAGTTTTTCTATGAAGATTGTGTTATTTAAAACATTGTGATGTGTTGAGAATTGTGCAAAGTTGGTATGTGATCAAAGTATAATATTAATTTAACTAGTTAAATGTTTGATTTTGATTTTTAATTTGAGTAGATCAAAATTGTGGCTACAAGAAAATAATTCACACTTGTAGACACAACCTATATTAAATGACCAAATTAGATTAGTGTTGAGGAAAATTGAATTGGATAAATAAATAAATTAAACTAAGATTACATGCACACAAACATATGAATAAATGATAAAAATAAGACTACATACAAATAAGATTTGATAAATGCCTAACTATATAAAAGAATATACTATTCATTGCTGTATACCTATATTAAAATATTATTTGAAGTTTTAATATATTAAATGAAAATGGTTTTTTTAAACCATTACAAATATATAATGTTTTAAAAAGCAAACTTGCTAAATGAGCATTTCTTCTCAGATACTTTCACTAAGAGGAGGTAGCAAGCAATCTAATGAAAAGCATCCATGTATGACACAAGCTCTATTTGATCTTTTCCCATATTTTGACAAGAGTCGGTATGGCAGCAGATACCAGAAGTGCGAGGCCCCAAAAGATGGAAAAGTTCCGCCAGAGCCTCGGATGCTTGTCTTTGTATTCTCTTATCTGGATCTGAAAATTGCCTCGATACCAGTGATTTATCTCCACCTTCAAGTTCATGAAGGGATCGTCTGATGAATTGAAATTGATTCCCTTGCCAAGATTATTCAGCATGTAGGACACTTCTTTGTCCGTGCCCATGGAGCTCTGGATAATGCCAGCCCTCCTCAGTATAGCAACATCGGCTTCGGTTTCCACCAAGCCATTCAGAAGATGCACATAATATGAAATCACAGTAAGCGCAGATCCCTGGCACACCTCCAGAACCATGAGATTCCTCAGAATCACTTCTGTACTGTCAGTGATCCAAATTGTGGGGAGCAAAAGAGTCGTCCTTCTGAATGTCATCCCTCCTTGGGATGGAATTCCGTAATACTGTCTGAACTTAATTCCTGCCTTGTGCAAATCTCTGGCAGAGGCCATGAGCGTTTGATGATGCTCCATTGCCTTTTGCCGAATTCTCAGCTTTCCAAGAAGGCCTTGTATTGCAAGGCGAAATCTGCTCCGTTCAACAGGCGCTGTCTCTTCTATATCTCTTGGGTCTGCTGCAATTAAACTCTGGAGTAACCCCAGAATATGTTTATAACTCTCAAGATCTTCATATCCCTTCAGGCGTGATTCAAGCAAATTGGCTCTGTCAAGCCAATTTGGCAAGAATGGGTGAATTTCAGGTATAATACTGCTGCATAGTAATCTCAGAAGCTGTTTCTTGGCTTCTGACTCTGAACCTGTTTCCACTTCCAGTAACTTTATTAGGACCATTATGGGGATTTGGTTTTCAAGCATCAAAAAATCACATAGCAGATCAAATTGACAGGACTTGATCCTGGTAGTGTTAAAAATGGGGTGGGAATTCTGTCCTCCCTGTCGTTGCTGCTGCTGTTCGGCACTCAAAACTCTTAAGATCTCCAGAACAAAGCATCCATCCAAAGTGAGAATCATGGCTACTGTTTCGTCCTTGTATACAGATTCTTCTTCATAGCAGCCTCGAATTTCACAAACAAGGCCCCTGATGGCTTCTTTCAAATGCAAGTGCGCCTCTTGCTTGTGTAGCCTGTCTGCCATTCTCTCTACGGCTTCTGCTTTGAGGCGCTCCATATGAGAGAGTGGCTGCCCTATCCGATGGTGAAAAAGGCCAAGGTGCACGACCCTAGGAGTGTAGGATTCCTTTCTTAGAAAGGACAGAAACTTGGGGACCCTGTTTATCGTCACCACAGGATGCCCTAAATCTTGCTTGCAGTTCTTGACAGTGGTATCTGTAATCCTCTCTGTAACATCAACAATCCATTTGTCTTCATCTGGTATTTCTAGAACTGTGGTGGGAATTTCGTCAATCATAGCATTGGCTTCAAACATCCTTCCTGTTCTCCTACACAAGAGTTAAGGTCTGCAAAAGAATGTTGCAGGTACTATTGGATTAGGCACAGAACTTATTGGTTTCCTAGTCAGGCCCGCTGTAAATCCAAGCAATTATCTCATGAGATGAAATTTCTTTTCTTCTTTGATGAATTGAAGCTTAGTGTTAAAAAACCAGCATCACTTAAAGACAGATAGTAGAGTGTGTTCTTGCATGGATGTGATGATCTCTTTAGCCAGGAAAATGGAAGAGTCTCACATCAAACATACCCATACCACACCATGTTTTCTAAATATGAATACCCAATTTGTCTATTGCTTGTCAAAGATGGAATTTCAAACTATTGTTTTATATGGATAACATGACATTGCCCAGAATAAAATATAAGCATCCATGCAAGTCTCCATCATTTCTGTTGAACAAGAGCAGCGGTACACCTACACATATAGGTCTTACATATGGAGCTTAACTAGCCAGATTTGTGAAGAACGTAAAAGACTACAGAGGCTATAGCTGCCACTACATCTACCACTAAAGGCTAAGATCGAATCTGTGCAGGGCCCGGGGCTACGGTACAAATATGACTTATTGTCTAACAATGGAATAAGCTGGCCATTCTTTAAAAAATTGCTAGCCAAAGGATGCGTATTGTCTTTGTAGATCACAGGATTCAATTAGCCAAAGGATGGGGCTATTCAGAAAATAAACCTGTAATGACAGTCAATCTCATAAGTTTTTAAAGTGGATAGTCAAAAGAGGTTCTTTCTTTATAGTCATCTTTATTTTAGACATTAATCAAAATGTGTAATTAAACTTTTTAATTACAAATAGTGATGGTGATTATATTATTCATTAATGTTTAAACTTCATCTATGATATGATATATATATTTTTTTAAGGCAAAGAGGCGAACCTCATAAATATATTTAGAGTAATAAAAGAATGCAAAGCTGTCTTATGGTCGAACCCAAAAAGTGCTAAAAAAATAAAAATAAAAAAAAATAAAAGTTAAAGATTCAAATATACACAATCTCATCAGTCCAAGACATAAAAGACCCATAACATTAGGCTAAAACTAAATACAGCAAATCCACAAAGAGACAAGCTCCTCAGGCTTGAACATTAGCATAAAACATCCCAAAAGACAGGGGAAGAGCATTGTGCTGATCTGAAAAATACATGAGATGTAGAGACAACCTCCAAGCGCTCCAAAAGCACCAAAAATAGCAGGACACCATCATCGTTAAAGTAAAGCCCAACCTCCAAGTGCTCCAGGAGCAACAATATTGCAGGACGCCAACAACATCAATCTTAAGAAGCAACAAATGCATTTTCTAAAAAGTTATATGAGTATTTGATAATTTTGATAGAATGGATAATTTTAAGTCCCTAGTTCTATATGAAGAGGTATCAGTATATGAAGAGGTATCAGCATAAGGTTGTGTAATAAATTTTTGTTGGTCTAAATCATCAATTATTTCTAAATATTAGATTTTAGTGATCAAATGTAAATTTTCGTAAAGATGAGACATAAAACTATGATGTTTAAGAAGAATGGACACTCACCAATATTTATAATCATAGTATATTAAAAATAGATACCTATCAATCCTTTAATCTGACTTCAAATATATCACTTTACACATAAAAAATTATAAAAACCTAAACAATAAATCTTTAATTATATAAAATTTGAACACACAACTGCAGATATACAAGCCTACCACTTTATTAACTCAACTGGTAGATGTACTAAATAAACATTTTGACCATTTTGACCATCTCTTATGGGCTGATCAATTGTAGGTAGCCCCAATTTCACTTCCGAAAAGCTAAAATTACAATCAATTGTGGGTAGCCCCAATTTCACTTCCAAGAAAAGCTAAAATTACAATTCACAAATCTATTAAGCTATTCATAAAATGATGAATCTGATATTATAAACTCATACTATTAGAGTCCAAGCGAACAATATGTTTTCACAGTTGAACAGAGACTAATCTAGTTAAATTTTATATATGAAACCTGATATTCTATGTCCAGAATTGTATATTAACCCAAAGCGAATCAATTAAATTTAGAGTTCAAAAGGACGGCTGAGAAATCATTTTGAGACAATTATGCACAACCAATTCAAATCAAATTTATTTCCTATTATGATGAATGATTAAATGCGACCTAAAATATTGATAAAAGCCTATACAATTGATTAGAAAAAACAATCTAGTGAAAGACATAATATCAAACAGAAATATATACGATCGTAGAAACTTCGTCCCCTTAGAAAACAACTTTGTAAGATCTATACTACAAATAACCATGAGCTAATTTTCAGTGAAATGCAGAAAGAGCATTCCAATTTTTCTGAAATAAAAATGTATTCCACAAGATTAAAGAGCTAAGAAGACATAGCAATGGCATTCAATGAACTCTTGCAAATAAGAAACTTCTCACATCAAACATTTCACAATCCTCATAATTAAAAGTATAGAGACTTACGCGAAATCTAGTCCTTGTCGAAGTTTGAGGGGCGGCAGAACCAAGAGCCATAATTTAAAAAGGCGCCCAGATATTCAATCAATGTATCCATATTCCCTTCTTTTACTTTTGATTTATTTTATGTTTAAGTATCTTTAGCTTTTAGTTACTTATACAGCAAGAATGGAGAAGAAATTGAGTTTCATGATTGTTGTTCTGTTAAAAGCTTTTTGCCTTGGCGATTACTCCAACAATCGGATAAAGATGATCTTGAGTATCCAGGCCATCCTGGTTTGACTATGTTTTTCCTTTGAGAATGAGTAAGCTTTCATATATGGATTATACTTTGCGTCCTTAGGACTAAATGCTATGGTCCACCAATATAATATTGCAGAGGACAACAGGTCGCTCTCTTCGTGAGAAGGTAAGTAACTCGCGGGAGAAAGCAATTTCTGTAAAGCGGCGTCGGTATTTTTTCTGAAAGAGGATAAAAATTTATTGAAGTGCGCTATAAGGAGGACTAACAGTTCTATCTTTTACAATTAATTGTCCATGTGAGATAAATCCATAGACAAAAGTTGAGCATCCAAATTAAAATGTCATAAATTATAGAATAAATTGTACATGTGTTAAGATAGACAGTTTTAGGATGACAGTGAAGAATATTTTAGACATTGCACTAAAATCTTTTTATTCAGAAGTTCAGAAGAATTACTATCTTTATTTTGTCATGCAATTATAACTATTTGTAATGGATAAATATTATGCTTTCACGAGTGACTTTCACATGCATAAATTTGCTGTGTTATATTGATTTGATATCATTAATTCTGCAGTTATGATGTCTAATATGTTAAACTACTAATATTTTTTGAATTATCAAAACTTGTGGTGTTTAAAAGCACTATTGTAAGAGTGTAAGAGTGCGAGATCACAATGATTTTGTTTTGCTAGGTCAAGTATCTTGATGACACCAACTTTAAGGTCATACTAATGAACATCGAAAACACTTTACAATCATGCAAATGGTTAAGAACTATGATGCAAAATAAGGTTTCTTTTAGTTAAAAAGATTCTTGGAATGATTCTTCTTTTGAATGTATAGAAATTCAAATATGATTATATTTAAATTAGATAATAAGTGAAGATAAATTGAATGCCTTAAATATGAGCACATACTAACAAATCGTTTGAAACATGGACCAAGTTTTCTCATTGAGGGAATGAAATGGATGGGAGTTAAGAAAAGGAAAAAAGAAAAATTCAATTGTCAACTCTTTGTAGCCTAGGATTTACTCATACCATGGAATTGGCCCAAAATAATAAAGCATTATTATTTTTGGGTTGGCTGTGGGAAACCCTTTAGGAATTTCAGTCATTGTTAGGAGACAAAGAATGTACAATAATAAAATGAGTATGCTAAAAAGTTTAACGAAAACAAAAGAAACAATATAAAATATAAGAGAAGAGGAAAATAGGGGTATAAAGGAGTTCCATTATTTTTTTAAAACATATGTATTTACAAATAAATTTGTGTATGCAGGTGAAGAGGAAAAAGAAAATATTCCAACAACATGTCTCAATGATTGCATAAAGAGAGCAAAGGTTGAATTGTAGACAGTGAAAAAGAGGAGAGTGTACTAGTACATGCAAGTCCTATGGAGGATGCAAAGGTATTTCAAGGTATTGCAAAAGTGATAGAGAAAGAGGTTGATGAGGACAAGGATGTCATCATATTGGAGATTCAAAGAATCAATATCTTCTCATAAGGTTAATCTAAGAAGAGGGTGGAAGAGATTGTAGCAGAGACAAGTCTTTGCGAAGGCTTGAAAATATTCATAGCAAAAAAGAAACGTGGATAAAATGTTGTAGTGGTGGATGATATTGTGCAATAGTCAATGAAGAATAGTTGTCATCAATTAAAGATAAAGGAGTGTGTCTTGGGGAAGGAATAAAAGAAGAAAAGATAGAACTTGCAGTTATGGATGGTATTGAACAAGATGAATATTTAATAAAATTTGAGAAATATCTTTTTCAGGGCATAAGGATGATGGAAAACCTAGAGCAACCAAGCACAAAGAGATTGGATGTAAAGAAAGAGGATGATAGACAAGTGTGTTTTAAGGTGGTCAACATAGATGATGTTACAAAATGTTATTTTTGGATGTGGTCAGACTGGGGACTGGGGAATGTTAAAATCCACAAAGAAAAGAAGAGGAAATTTGAATGGTGAGATGAGGAGGGATGATAAGAGGAGAAAAATTTGGTAGAGGAGGTTAGTTTAAGGTGGAGGTAATTCCACATTGAGGAAGACAAGAGTTGAGAAGAGTAGTTAGAGGAGGATGCTTGTTCTAGATAGGTATTTGATTAAGAGAAAAAAGAACCAGTCGAAGGTACAAGGTGCAATGATGAAGTTTGTTGAAGTTTTTTGGTAATCTACAAGGATGGCTTTACCATTCAACTCCATTTTGTGAGACCAATTTAGTAATTTTTTAATATTTTATGTGAATATTATAAAGACATTTTATATTAAAATTATTTGTGAAATATTTAATATCTAAATTAAATAATATTTTAATTTTAATAGTCATTTCTATTATTTATGTGACATTTATTCCATGGTGTATAACATTTGTATTAATTAGATAGAATTTTAGTTGTTAAATATAGATTGTTAACAATAATATATATGTAGGAGCTAATAGTGAGCTCACACACCCTAGGATCATGCACAAAATAGAAATAGCCTTCCTAAAAAAAAAAGTATGAAGATATGATAATTTGCTTCATTATGGATGCAATAATGCACAATGATAAATAATAGATCAATGATAGTACATCCTCTGTAAGGATGTATATAAAATGTAAAAGAAGCCATTCTTATATAGGAAAAGTTATGAAATATTATTAGACAAGATCATTGTATGTTTCTTAATCCTACAATATAAAACAATAAACATTAAACTACCTAAGGTATAATAAGTAAATGACACAACATATGATAAGATAAGATAAGATAAGATAAGGTAAGATGAGATAAGATAAGATAAGATAAGATAAATTCTGAATACTTAAGTAAAATGAAAATGTGAATACGACATAATTTTTGAACTACTTAGATACAACACCTTATTCACACCAAAAATCTAGAGCATAGATATTTTTCCATAAGTTTTTGATGCATATTTTATTTCTAATTTATGCTTGAAGTGAGATTAGTTATAATTTGGACATCAACTTATTATATAATGCATAATTTATTTATTTTTATATATGTATTTGAATTAATTTATTTTTTATGAATCTAAAACATCAATACCTAAGGGAAACTACAAGGAGGACTTTGACCAATTTTTTCAACCAGGTGAAGTGGCCTCCAAATTGTAAAGTAGCTACAATTGTGAAATGCTTCTAGGTATATGGAAGGAAGTCGCCCTACTCTTAATGAAATACTTCAAAGCAGATGGAAAGAAGAGGAGATTGCACCTTGAGCTTTTCCCTATGTTGAACCATCTGTGCCATGGGGTAAGGATGAACTTCCCTTACTAGGTTTTGTCTTTCATGACTCAATCTATTTCTAGGGCTATTGCTAAAGGAAAACCCTCCTTGCACTAAGGTCTTATCTGTACATTGTATTATTTTCACATTGACAAAAAGCCCTCGTGTGGGTCACTACAAGTGAAACTGGGCCCACCCTTGATCCTAATCTGTGTGTTGATCTCATTGTGACTCTATCTAATTCTATCAAATTGTCCCACTTAGACCTTAAATTGCCCACTAAAAAAAAACTTGCCTACATGCCCAAATTTAGGGCCATTACCACTTCTAAAAAGGACCTTATCAAGGAATCCCCATTGGAGCAGCATAAGGAGGTGAAAATTGTTGAGGGCTCAGAGTCTAATTCCATTTCCTCAAAGGATTCTGAATCCTCTAAAATGAGAGGTTTTGTTTGGTCCCCTGCCAACATTTTTACCGATTATGCTAACACTCCATTGTCCCCTAAAAATCCTTACCCCACTAAGCCCTTGAGTTCTATTACCATCCTCACCAAGATTGTGAAGGATATCCACAATTATGTGCAAAGACAGGATGACTTGCTCAAGTGGATTTTTAGGTAGATGAATGTTTCTATTAGGAAGATCAATAGGCTGGAAGCACCCACTAAAGTTGAATCCAAGGCTAATACTTGGGTTGAGGGAGTGGATGATGACAGTATTTGGAAGGTGGAAAATGATTTTATTGGTATTTTAGACAACTGGGACAAGATGAAAGGAAAATTTGATGACCTAGATGCTAAAATGAAAATAACTAGAACAAAAGCTGAGTTGGAAGAAATTCAGCATATCCAAGGGGACCTCAATTCTAAATTTGAGGTGGCTAATTCAAATTATAAGAACGTGGCCAATTTGCACCACTTGTCTCTATAAGCTATTAAGACCATTCATGCTGATCTCAATAGGAAAAGAGAGAAGAAGCACAAATAGACAAAGGCCATGACCATTGGTTCTGGTCTTTTAGAGTCTATGGTGAAAGTCACACTAGATTCAATTCTAGTTCCTTCTAGCTCTAGTTTAGAGTGTTAATGTAGGTTTTTAATTTTCCTTATGTTAGGGGGTATTTATTTTTCTTACACATATATTATTTAAGATTTCTTAGGTTAATAGGAGTGGTTTATATGAGGACATGTGGCAAAATACTACAACTACATGTGTAACTATCAGCCTCACATGAGTAGTTGAGTTACACACACTCTTTTGGCTTGTTGTGCCACCTCTCATAACCACTATTTTGTCATTTCCTAAGTGTGTTATGGGGTAGGTTTTGTCACCCTCTTTTGGCCTTATGTGCCAACTTTATCAACTCCTTTCCTATCTTCATGTAAGGATGTGATGCCACATGTATTGACATTTACCAAAGAGGTAAAACCTCCCACTTTTATGGGTAATAGGAGTTAATGCACCCCTTAGATGTATATGCTTCTATTTTCTATATAATAAGCACTATACTCTTACCTTCACTAGTTTAGTGATAGTTAGGTGAGAGTCTTCTGCAAATTCTCTTCTTCATCTCTATTTTTCTCTCATATCACAATTATCTTCAGTCAACTATTTTGATCTTTGATCATCTTTTTCTTGGGGAGTTACTTGTGATCTAAGACCGATATCAGATCCTTGCTCGGTTCTCGCTTCTCACAGAATCTAACATGGTATCAAGTCATGTCATCTAGTATAGCTCATTGTTTTTTCTTATTTATTTGAGAGATTTGAGAATTCTAGATACCTAATATTTTCCTTAAAAACCAAGTATGCTCTTCTCCTACATTCTCATGTGACCTAGAGAATCAAAACAATTTAAAGGAAAATAACTTCTAGTTAAATCTGGTTTATATGTATCAAAAGGGCCTAGTAGAATAATCTCAATATCAAGGAAAAAACCTTCATTATTTTTCAATAAGATGATCTCATAATAAGTTCAAGGTAGTATACACTCAGAGCAACCTGTTAGTAGTCTCCAAACAAAGTTCATTGTTATTGAGCAATGAAAGATGCATCTAAAATAGATATATTAAAGGATGATAATACATATATGCAACCTATACACAGTGACCCAAATGCAATTTTGAGATATCAAGAGAAATTCTTGGCAACTTTAATGATTAAGAAGTCACAAGAGCAAAAAGTCTAGCTGATAAAGAGAATTGTGTATGAACAACTCCAATTGACCATACCTTGATGATTAACTGCAAATCAATAGAGAAATACAACCATGTAAGGGAAATGAATAAAGAAGCAATTTTCAATGCTATGGAACAACAAAAGTAGGGTTACAAGGATAGGTTTGTAAACTTGTTGATAAGGTTTCTAATGTGAATCTAATATAGTGACACGTCTACTATCAATTTACAGTCAGTTAGGGACATTATCAAACTCCAAATGATAGTTGATGATCAATCAATCATTGATAATCTCAAAAACAATATACAAAGAACAACATATAACCTTATAAGAAGCCACGCTATAATGAGGACAGTGCCTTAACCAATGACAACCGAGCAAAAGTAATATGAAATGATAGTGGATAACAATGAATGCAAACCACAATGTCTTATGCAAGATACAATGTCTAAGAGGTTGTTCCATCACAAGACATATCCAAAGAGAAAGAGATTTCAATAAGCAGAGATGGTCATTCAAAGAGATTTTACAGTAGCTCATTCTTATATCCGAACTTGCAGCCTACCAAGGGGCATTAATAATGATAAGATATATTATGTATGAAACAACAAGGAGCAGCAATAATGAACTAAGCTTCCAAATATGCAAAGATAGTATATACCATGCAGTGATCCATTTCTACAAACAATGTTATTGTCATAGGATTGTAGAGGTATTCATGAATCACAAAACTTCAAAACTATCCTATTAATGACAGAAGAAATAGCAGTCATGAGATAGTAAATGCAGTAGTCACTATAGAGTCTGACACACCTTAGCATTGGTAGTCATCACATAAGCCAGTAAATAGCCCTCTACCCTAGACAGTACATAGTGTTTCCAAAGTCTAAAAGTACAGTCATTACAGTGTTTTCAACTTCTGTCCTTTTCGATCTCTCAGAGATTAACAAACCATGAATGAAAGGAAGTAAGAAGAATGTCTATCATAATATTTTACAAGAGGTTTAATACCTTCAAAACATTCATGTTCAAAAAATAATATTATGTGCCCAAGAATAACAGTTGAAGATCAATATGGCAGCGAATGGACCAAAAATAAGAAATGCTACAAGAAGGTGCAGTCCAAAGGCACAAGGATGATAACAAATGTGTTTTGATAGACAAAGTACATAGTCACAAATTAAGTACAGAGATCACCCACAATGAGTAGTAATAGTCACAATCATCATGCAATAATTGCAAACCTACAATCAAGGTAGAAAGACTTCAAATTATCCAAGGCAAAATAAGGTCTCATATTTAACAATAATATGCAGGAGTAGCCCCAGGTCAATAAAATAGTTAATAACTGGATATAGTCCATCAAAAATCAAAGTACAGCATCAAAAGACAAAAATATTTCCAAGCATTGAAGATAAGATAAACAGAAGTCACATAGTAGCTTCAAAAATATATACTGTTAAAATAACATTGAAACCCTCATGATCAACAATCATGCATGAAGCTATAGGAATACATAAACCCCAGCTAAAGGCAGTGAGCAGGTAACAGAGGTGTGTAAGAACCTTTATGTTAACAAAGAGATCATAGCCATAGTGTGCCACAAGAGCAGTGCATAAGTTCAATGGTTTTGTAAAAGAACCATAGATCTACAAAGCCCAATATTATGACAGCCCAGTAAATAGAAAATTAAAGGACTATATTGCTAGTGGATGCCATCCTAAGAACAAGTAGTAAAAGGGTGTATACACAGAGGTGTCGTATCATATATTGAAAAATCACACAAGAACCATCTACAGTTATAAACCCTCAGAGTACAAAGATGCACATTATTACGGCTTTATTTTTGGTCTTCATCCAAAAATAGTGAATGCAATTACAGGTTTTTTTTCAGCTTTTCTTCTAAAAATTGTATTTAAACTGAAGAAAATGCATGAAATAAAAGCATAAGTTATGCCAATATTTTTCTAAATTTCTTTCAGAGTATTGCATGATAAAAGAAAGTTCTCAAAGTTTTAAAAATAAGAGTAGGATAAGGAGAGAAAATCATGCGTACTGTGCTTGCTTTCAAAAAAATCCATTTCAAAAGTCCAGTTGAAACCCTCAGAAAACCCTAGTTCTAGCCAAAAAAGGAGATGCAAAATGGCTAGAGGAAAGACTTCACAGTGAAGACAAAATGCATTGTAAATGATAATTACGGTTTGAACTTCTATCCTAACTTGCATGCCCTAAGTATTGACTTGATATTTCTTTTATTTGTTTTATTAAAACAAACATTGCATATAATGAAGCCTCGAGGTCATGACTTTATGTTATGCAACCTAGGCTATTTTTTTTTGTAAGGGAATATTTTAAAGGAATTCATCCTTTATATTATACAATATAAAATAATTAAGACTTCTTTTCTTTATCAAAAGTCTTAATTATTTTATATTATATAATATAAAAAAGAATTATTATATTAAAAATAATAGTTTGACTTTATAATTTATTGAAATTAAAATAAATAAATACTTCAATAAATTCTAAAATAAAAGTATTATATAGTTTTACCTTAACACTCAAATAAAACAAATTGTTTTAATTTATCGTATTAGAATAAAACTAATTTCAGAAACCCAAGATAGAAGATATCATGTACGTTTTCACATGGAGGTTTTTCTTTTTGTTTTTCCGAGTGCTATATTTGGTAGAGGGCATGCAATTTTTAGCGGGGAGATTTTTGTTTTCTCTCAGCTCTATATTTAGTAGACTTGGCATGCAGATTGTCAGTGGAAGAGGTTTACTTTCTTTTTTAGTGCTATTTTGGGCGAGTATGGTAGTTTTTTAGAGGATGGGTTCTTTTTTTAGGGGTATATTTAGTGGTCTGATAGTTCTATTTACAACAGAGGGAGTCTTTTTCATGCACTATTAGTGGGAGACCTATTTTTGGTAGCATAGACTATTTTTAGCAGGGTTACGCATGAGTTTTTTATGCTATTTTGGGGAGATTCGCCCAGGCTTTTTTCTCATGTAATTTTTCATTTTTCAGGGTTTTGGAGAAGATATTCTACATGGCATCTATATATTCTTCTATTCTGCATTTTTACCTCTGTTTTTTTCTTTTTTGCATACAGGTTTTTGCAAAAAGCATTGTATCTTAGCACTTCAGTTTTTTAGTTTTATATAGCAGCATTCCTTTGATATTACAAAGTTTCATATGTCTGCCATGGTAATAGTGCATGTTCATTTGCAAATTTGATAGAGATTTACTGTGTCTTGATCTAGAAACCTTTGAATTTCAGTCTATTTTATGTGCATGTATTTTCTGCTTTTCGTATAATCATAGGTTTTAGGTTGTGTAAAAGGGGTATTTTGTCAATTTGGTTGTGAAACTAGTTTTCCTTCCAAGTTTACAACCCCCTTAAATCCTTCTCGGGAAATATTTATATGGTTGAAGAGTAAAATTATTATGTGTGGGTGAAGTTCTGTCATATTTTTGTGGGTTATTAGGCTATTATCATAATAATTTTGGTGTATCACCTCCTAGTTTAGTTGATGCTTTCATTATTTTCAGAATTATTTCTCACTCTTTTCCACACCAGTCTTTTAGTTTTAGGAGGGATTCAAGGGAATCCATCCCATAAACCGAAGATTCACCTTCACTTTGAGCAACCCAAAGGCTCGAAGGTGTTTCCACGTTTCACATGATTTCTTGGTTTCACACTTGGCATCATCGGTGCAATCCTTCATGACAACAAGAGTGATTGCAGTTTAATGTGGCTATATGAAAGATTAACAAGATTGAGGAAATGGTAGAGGTGTATGCTAAGGCCGATAAATGGGCAATGGAGGAAAATGATGAACTGGTCTGGGAGGCTGCTAGTAATATGGTTAGAAAATCAAAGAAGGGGGACAAGGCTGAGGGGATGCTAAATGACCTTAGTGAAAATTTGTCTCAGAGGGATGAGAGTAAGGTAGTGATCGAGCTGAAGGAAAGCCAAGAGACCTTGAGATGAAAAATTGAGGATATGTCTATGCTGAGCCAAGAGATGGCCTTGAAGAATTTAGCCTCCTTGCAAACTATTTAGAAAGAAATTGATTGCAAGAAATTAAAATGCAAGAGATATGTGATGTCTCCCTCTGCTATGATGGAGCTCTTTACCTTAGTGTACAAATCTACTTTGAAATCTAGTTATCCGACCTTTATTAATAATTCTAAGAAAAAAATTATTTTTTGATTAAGTCATTGGATTGTGTAAAGATTGCCAAGATGCTAACACCTCTACCCAGTAGACCACCCCTTTGTGTCTTGGCTAGTGATTTTGGTGTTTATTGTTTTTTCGGCTAGGTGTGCATTCCTCATGTGCCCTAGGTGTTGTTGTTTAGCAGTTATGTAAAGGTTCAGGCATATCCTGATTTTTATTAGTTACAACAAATAATGGCTAGTAGAAATAATACATCACATGCTATAAAGCTTGAAGGGGCATAAGAACATAGGAAGAAATATCTAGGCCCAAGGGTTTCTCAAACCACAATACTCAAATTATAGTTCAAGGCATCAAGGGTCAAGTGATCATGTAAGGAACAAAAATTTTGAATTTTAATTGAATACAATGGTGAAAGTCTTGACAAGATGAAGAAGTCTAAAATCTTGACATGAAGAAGGGAAAGACAGAGTTGGAAGAAAAGACATGGCATGATGGAGAACCATAAAATTATGAATGGAATAAAAGACGACAAGAGTCAAAAGAATAAGCATAATCAAGAGGGTAAAACACATAATAGATGGAAATTGGGAAGACATAACTATGAACCTAATTTATACAAGCTTTGATTAAATTTGAAATGGGATATATATATTTTTATTTATTCCTAAAGTGAGCAAGCATCAAGAGACTAGTGACTACCATCTACACCCAAAAAGAAGTAATGTTGTAGAAAGAAACAACTCTATTGTTATAGAAGTATTACAAATCATGTTGAAGACAAAGAAGCTATTTATAGTTATTTTGTAGAAGCACTAGTATTGATAGTATACCTAAAAAATTGTAATCTCACAAAATCAATGAAGAAAAATATTCCAAAAAAATATTGGAATGATCATAAGAATTTTGTAGCTTATTTTCATGATTTTAGTGATATAAAATTGTATATATTCTAGATCAAGAGAAAAATATGTTAGATGTAAAATATAACCTTTGTACTTTAATGTGATATCTTGATAAAAATAGAGTCTTATAACAAAAAATAAATTGTGAGTCAGGGCAAGTGCTTTACATTGAAGGTGGAATTATAGTGGTAGGAGGATGTGCGTTAAACAACAAAAGTATTTCAGAAAAGAGAAGATGCATTGTTCATTTTCTTCTAGTAATCTTTAGTAGTAGCTAAGTTCAAGTCATTCATACTTATGTTTTCCAAATAAACCAAGTAGTGTTGCTAGTTCAGTTTCTTCTTCATGAAATTCTTTAACGATTTCAATTGCAAAGTCTTCAACAAACATAACAAGCTTAATGAGTGAAATTTATGAAAGCAATCTTAATATGAACCAAATTATTAATTTGGCTTTACATTGAATTGATTGGATTTTAAGATGTAATGAAAGAAAAAAATATAAATTGATGCTATGAATCTAGGGGTGGAAGTGATATATAAAAAAAAATACATGATAACCAATGTAACTTTGAAAACATAAATAAGTGGTTCAGGTCAAATGGTTCTTTAAAGATATATAAAATGTCAATGGTTATATGAAATGACATAAGGAAAAACTTATTGCCAAGATCTTTGTATAGACAACTAGAATATTTAAATAAAAAACAACCTTGCTCCAATTGCAAAAATTAATAGAATCAAAGATTATGTTAGCAGTTATTGCACAATACAAATAAAATGTGTCTCAATGAATTCTATATAACTCTTCCTTTACTACTTTTCTAATTATTTTCTTTCTATAAATAATATGACAACGTGTAATACCTTTTATACGTACAAACACTCAAATGCTCAATCTTTCTATTCTATTTCTGTATACAGTTTAAGTGCAAGGGCACAAAGCTGAATGAAAAAAACAACAATTTGGAAAATACAAATGCATATTTGCTTTCACACAATTAACTAAGAGTAGGCAGCACGCTATCTAATTAAAAACTATAGCCGTGTGATGTACGTTTCTTCCTATACGATCTTTTGCCATATATTGACGAGAGTGGGTATGGCAGCGGATACCAAAACCGCGAGGCCCCAAAAGATTGAAGCGTTCCGCCAGAACCTTGGGTGCCTGTGTTTATAATCACTTAACAGGATTTGAAAATTGCTTTTATACCACTCATTGATCTGCATCTTCAGCTTCATGAAAGGATCCTGCTCTGATTCAAACTTGATTCCCTTGCCAAGATTATTCAACATGTAGGCCACTTCTTTGTCCGTGCCCATGGTGCTCTGGATAATTTGAAACTTCCTGAGCACAGCAACATCTGCTTCGGTCTCCACCAAGCTATTCAACAGATACACATAATATGAAATTGCAGTGAATCCCTGGCAGACCTCCAGAGCCATCAGATTCCTCAGAATTACTTCTGTATTGTCAGTGATCCAAATCGTGGGGAGCGAAAGAGTCCTCCTTTTGAAGGTCATCTTTTCGATGGATGGAAGTCCGTCGTAATGACTGAACTTCATTCCTGCCTTGTGTAAGTCTCTGGTAGAGGCGATCAGAGTCTGATGCCTAATTAACTTGGGCTCTTGTGGTTGAATGAGGAGCTTTCGCAGGAGACCTTTTATTGTAAAGCGAAGTTTGTTACCTCCACTAGGCGGTGTCTCTTTTGAATCTTTTGGGTCTTCCACAATTAGACTCTGGAGTAGCCCGAGAATATGTCTATATTTCTCAAGATCATCAAATCTCTTCAAATCTGGATTGTCAGGCCCATTTCGCAAGAAAGGGTGAATTTGAGGAATAATACCGTTGCATAGCAATCTCAGCAGCTCTTTCTTAGCTTCTGCCTCTGAGCCTTTCTCCACTTCCAATAACTTTATCAGGACCTTAATGGGGATTTGATTTTCAAGCATCAGAATATCACTAAGAACATCAAATTGACAGGACTTGACTCTATTACTGTTGAAAATTGGATGACAATGCTGCTGTGGCTGTTGTTTATTCTGCTCTCCAGTAGTCAAAACTCTTAAGATCTCTAAAACAAAGCATCCATCCAAAGTGAAAACCATCGCTATGGTTTCGTCCTTGTATTCAAATTCTTCTTCATAGCACCTTCTAATTTCACAAACAATATGTCCGACTGCATCATGTAAATGCAAGTGCTCCTCTTGTCTTGGTAGCCTGCGTGCCATCATCTCTGCGGCTTCTGCTTTGAGGCGCTCCACATTGGATGCTGGCTGCGCTATCACATGGTGATAAAGGCCAAGGCGGACGACCCGAGGAGTGTAGGCTTCCTTCCTTAGAAACAACAGAAACTTGGGGACCCTGGTTATGGTCACCCCAAAGTAGCCTGAACCTGGCTTGCAGTCCTTGATGGATCTATCAGTAATCCTCTCTGTCATATTAATTACCCATATACTTTCCTCTTCCATAAACATAATATTGCCTTGCGACATCTTTCAGATTCTTCTATGTTAGAAATAAGATCTGCAAAAGGATGCTGCAGTCACTAATTGATTTGGCCCAGAAACTACTGTCAAGAGAATGATATTATTATTTGTCAAGAGAATGATATTATTATTTGATAATGATAGTAAATTGTGTAACTTTAATTTGAATAATTTCATGAATGTCGAAAGACATGACATAAATAAATTTCAATATATATATTGTTGTATAGTTTAGGATTCTATTTGGTTCAATTCTAGATTTATAATTATAGTTAGGATTGGAATCAAAATAGTAGGCCTAATTCAATAAGGATTAGGGTTCATTATGGTTTACTATTAGGTTTAGGATTTGATTTGGTTTAAAATAGTAGGCCTAATTCAATAAGGAATAGGGTTCATTTTGTCTTGCTATTAGGGCTAGGGTTATGGTTGTAGTTAGGGTTTACATCATTGTTTAGGTTAGGTTAATGGTCAGGATTTGGATTTACATCATGTTTAGTGTTATGGTTAGCGTTAAGATTGTGATTAGGCTAGGATTTAGGGTTATGGTTAGATTATGTGTAGGGTTATGGTTTATATCATAGAGCTATGATTAGGGTTAGGATTATAGTTAGGGTTTACATCATTATTAGGGTTAGGTTAATGATTAGGGTTTGGATTTACTTCATGATTAAGATTAGGGATAGGGTTAAGATCATGGTTAGGGTTTTAATTTATCATTATGGTGAGGATTATGTCTAGGGTTAAGGATAGAGTTAGGATTATAGTTAGGGTTTACATCATTGTTAGGGTTAGGTTAATGGTTAGGGTTTAGATTTACATCATTGTAGGGGTTAAGGTTCTAGGTAGGCTTAATTTATAGGTATATGGTTAGGATTATCTCTATGATTAGAGTTTATATCATAAGGTTAGGGTTATGATTGTGGTTAGGGTTAGGGTTAAGGATTAGGTTTAGGATTATAGTTAGGGTTTACATCATTTTTATGGTTAGTTTAATGGTTAGGGTTTTTATTTACATCATGTTTAATGTTACAATTAATGTTAAAATTGTGGTTAGGCTTAGGATTTAGGGTTATGGTTAAGATTATATGTAGGGTTAGGACCTTTATATCATCGGGCTAGGGTGGCTATGGTTATGGGTTAGGGTTAGGATTATAGGTAGGGTTTACATCATTATTAGGGTGAGTTTAATGGTTAGGGTTAAGATTGTGGTTAGGATTAGGATTTACATTTATGGTTAGTTTTTATGTTTAGGGTTGTTTATAAATCACCGTGTTAGGGTGAGGGTGAGCACAGTGGTTAGGGTTATGGTTAAGTTTAAGATTATGGTTAGACTTAACATTTATAATTATGGTTAGGGTTATGTCTAGGGTTAGGATTTATATCATAGGATTAGGGTTAGGGTTAGCATTATAGATAGATTTTACATCATTGTTAGGGTTAGGTTAATGGTTAGAGTAAGGGTTAGGGTTAGGGTTAAGATTGTGTTTAGGCTTAGGATTTATGGTTATGGTTAGGATTATGTGTAGGGTTAGGATGTATATCATAGGGTTATACTCAAGGTTAAAGGTTAGGGTTAGGGTTAGGGTTATAGTGATGGTTTGTATCACTTTTAGGGTTAGGTTAATGGTTAGGGTTATGGTTGCAGTAAGGGTTTATATCATTGTTAGAGTTAAGTTAATGGCTAGGCTTAGGATTTAGTATTATTGTTATGATTATTTCTAGGTTTAGGGTTTATATCATGGGATTAGGATTAGGGTTAGGATTAGGATTTAAGATTATGGTTAGTTTTACATTTAGGGTTAGGGTTTATATCACAATGTTAGGGTTAGGATTAGCATCAAGGTTAGGGTTATGGTTAAGTTTATGATTGTGGTTCAAAGGATTAGTATTTAGAATTATGGTAAGGGTTATGTCTATGGTTAGGGTTAGGATTATAGATAGATATTACATCATTCTTAGGTTTACGTTAATGGTTAGGGTTCGGGTCGGGGTTAAGATTATGTTTCGGCTTATGATTTATGGTTATGCTTAGGATTATGTGTAGGGTTAGGGTTATAGTTGTGTTTTGCATCACTTCTAGGGTTAGTTTAATGGTTAGGGTTTGCATTTACATCATGGTTAGGGTTAAGGCTAGGGTTAGGGTTAAGATTGTGGTTGTGCTTAGGATTCAGGGTTTATATCATAGGGTTAGGGTTAGGATTAGGATTATGTTTATGGTTTATATCATTGTTAGGGTTAAGTTAATGGGTATAGTTCGGATTTACAACATGGTTAGGGTTTGGCTAATGGTTATGGTTTGCATCACTTTTAGGGTTAGGTTAATGCTTAGCATTAGGATTGTAGTAACGGTTTACATCATTGTTAGGGTTAGGTTAATGGTTAGGTTTTGGATTTAGGGTTTGAGGTTAAAGTTAGGGTTAGGGTTACGATTATTGTTAGGGTTAGGATTTAATGTTATTATTATGATTATTTATAGGGTTAGGGTTTATATCAGGGACTTAGGATTAGGGTTGGGATTAGGATTTTTGATTATGGTTAATTTTATGTTTAGGGGTATGGTTTATATCACAATGTTAGGGTTAGGGTTTATATTAGAGGGTGAGAGTTAGGGTTAAGGGTTAGGGTTGGGATTATAGCTAGGGTTTACATCATTGTTAAGGTTAGGCTAATGGTTAGGGTTTAGATTTATCTCATGGTTAGGATTAAGGTTGGGGAAAGGGTTAAGATTATGGTTAGGATTAAGGTTAGGGAAAGGGTTAAGATTATGGTTAGGCTTAGGATTTAGGGTCACATTTGGGATTTTTTCTAGGGTTATGATTTATATTTATTGTTATGGTTATGGTTTGGATTTATATTTATGGTTTACATCACTTTTAGGGTTAGGTTAATGGTTAGGATTAGGATTGCAGTACAAGTTTACATCATTGTTAGGGTTAGGCTAATGGTTAGGTCTTGGATTTAGGGTTAAGGTTAGGGTTACGTTTACAATTGTTGTTAGGATTAGTATTTAGTGTTATTGTTATGATTATTTCTAGGGTTAGGCTTTATATCATGGGATTATGATTAGGGCTAGGATTAGGATTTATGATTATGGTTAGTTTTGTGTTTAGGGTTAGGGTTTATATCACAACATTAAGATTGGGGTTAAGGGTTTAAGGTTTATATTAGAGGCTTAGAGTTACGGTTTTAAGGGTTAGGGTTAGGATTGTAGTTAGGGATTACATCATTGTTAGGGTTAGGCTAATGGTTAGGGTTTATATCATAGGGTTAGGGTTAGGATTAGGATTATGTTTATGGTTTATATCATTGTTAGGGTTAAGTTAATGGGTACAGTTTTGATTTACAACATGGTTAGGGTTAGGGTTTGGCTAATGGTTATGGTTTGCATCTCTTCAAGGGTCAAGTTAATGGTTAGGGTTAGGATTGTAGTAAGGGTTTACATCATTGTTAGGGTTAGGTTAATGGTTAGGTTTTGGATTTAGGGTTTAAGGTTAGAGTTAGGGTTAGGGGTTAGGATTTAGGGTTTTATATTAGAGGGTTAGAGTTAGGGTTTTGGATTAGAGGGTTAGAGTTAGGGTTAAGGGTTAGGGTTAGGATTGTAGTTAGGGTTTACATCATTTTTAGGGTTAGGCTAATGGTTAAGGTTTGGATTTATATCACGGTTAGGGATAAGGTTAAGAATATGGTTAGGCTTAGGATTAGGGTTACGTTTAGGATTATCTCAAGGGTTATGGTTTGTATCATAGGTTAAGTGTTAGTGTTAAGGGTTAGGGTTAGGATTGTAGTAAGGGTGAAGTTAGGGTTATATTTAAGTTTAGGGTCAAGTTATGGTTTAGAGTTCAATCAGGTCTAGATTAGAGATATTGTCAAGGTGAGGGTTTTATTATGGTAAGGTTTTCATTATATTTAGGGTTTGTATTTTTTTAATGTTGTTAAATGAATCAATAATTAGTTTTAGAATAAATTTAAAACTAAAACAATGATTAGAGTATTCTTTTAATGTTTATCAAAGCCTAATGGTAATCAAACCAAAATATTAATTAAGGGTTTAACCTTTATGATATAATTTTAAAAATTTAAAAATTATATTGTTAGAGTTAACTTTAAGGTTAGGTTAGGGTTGGCATTAAATTAGAGAGATTAGGTTTAGGGGTTAAGGTTATAGTGAATTAGAGTTTAGTTTGAAGGTAAGGCTAGTAGGTAACTATTGTAGGATAATGCATTCATAACACTTATAATCATTTTTTATAAAATATTAAAAGAATCTTTATTATTATGTACTTTTCTTATGAATATTTTTTTTCCTTATTTATAAATTTTAAAATAAAACTTAAACTTATACTCCATAGGCATTAGTAAAAGTTAATTGATAAGAAATTGTTAGATTATGCTTTTAGTTGTCAAATTGAAAAAAGAAAAGAAATTAATCTAAATATATTAACAAAATTCCTATTCTACCCTTTGTTTTTGCATGAAAAAAAATTCAAATTTTAAAATTCAAATAATGGTAATCAAAACAAAAAATTAATTAAGGGTTTTAAATTTTATTATATAATCTGGAAAATTTAAAAACTATATGATTAGAGTTAACTTTAAGATTAGGTTAGGGTTTGCATTTATTTAGAGAGATTAGGTTTAAGGGTTAAGGTTATAGTTAATTAGAGTTTAGTGTTATGGTAAGGCTATAAATAGGTAACTATTGTAGAATAATGCATTCATAACACTTATTGTCATTTTTTATAAAATATTAAAAAAGTCTTTAATATTATGTAATTTTCTTATGAATATTGTTTTTCCTTATTTGAATTTTTTTATGAAATAATTACCATGAAGCTTTGTTCTAATGAAATAAATACATTTTAAAATAGCTTCAAAGTTTATTATAATTTAAATATAGACATTTTAAAATAGTTCAAAGTTTCTTATAATTAAAATTATCTTACTCATAACCTTTTATTAATTTAGACATATAACATTTTTATCCTACCTTTTCTATTTGCATGCAAATCATTTCAACTAAATTCATTGTTTTTAATTGTTAAATGAATCAATAATTAGTTGTAAAATAGATTTACAACTCTCACTGGCATCTTACATTCCTTTTGCAATGCATTGATATCCTCATTTGCAATTCAAACGAGTTTATTAAAATTGAAAAAAGTTATTCATAAAGATAATGAAAACATACTATGCAACATATACAAAAATATAAAATGCAAAACCCTAAATTAAATACAACAAAACCAAACATTATATAAAAACCCTAAATCTTTTGAAAGTGAATAAATGTCAACCTAGAAAAATTCACAAATGTAACTTAGTTAAAATGATGCATTGAAAATAGGATATCTATTTTTTTAGTTTTTAATTTCTTACTTTTCTTTTTATCATTCTTAAGTAAATTAAAATTCTTTAAAACTACTCATTATTTTCATTCAATCTTTTTGGTAAATTTGGACTCACCTTCATGGATCAAAAGAGATATTAAAATAAAATGATGCATTGAAAATAGGATATATATTTTTTATTTATTTTATTTCTTACTTTTTCTTTTTGCTTCTTAATTTAAAAACTACCATTAAAACTTTTTTTTTTTTTTCACTATAATTGCCAGAACAAGGTTTTTTACAGATACTTTTTTCTGCAAATCCATTTATGGTATAAAAATATGTGCTTTCGTCCATGAAGCAACATCATCGTACATGCAGGTAAACACCTTAAAAATCTATGGAGAAACAAATAGCAGAGCAGAAACCCTAATCTCTAGGGTTAGGGTTTCAAAATCCACTGCCTTGCAAGTTCAACGGGCTTAGTTGTACACGAAATGCAGGTGGAGGAGTTTTCCCCTCTGAGTTACAATCATTTAGACCATTTTCTTGCCCTTCCAAGTTACAATCGTTTAGACTATTTTCTTCACCGTTTTCTAGATTTGTATGCTACAAGATGGAACAGACAAATATTAGTGTTACAAAGTTTAGCTGGAATTTGTATCCTTTTCATATTATTGATTTTGTAATTCTTCTGAAGATATCATCTGACTATAAAAATCTAAAGTCTTTAACCGAAGGAATGAATTTGTAGGTAATAACCACCCATTCCTTGAGAATAAAGCACTTATCACAACCAAGATCAAAGTAAACACATTTAGGAGTTGAAGACTCAGTATGTGTAGATTTTTGGATTAAGTTTTGCAACATTTTATAATATCAATATTTTGGATCGTATTTCCATGATCCTATAAGATAAAATTGGTTTCATTTATTTTCATCTTTGCAATTTTAGATCTTATATTACAATCCATCAGTAACATGAAACTGATTTTATTTTGTTTTCATATCGAAAACATTGATGTTGGTAAATATTAAGAATCAAAACCAGAGATCAATGCATACTGAAATTATAAAGTGTGGAAAATTCATGTTGTTAATAGATAACAACTATTTTAAGAAGAAAATTAAATGCTTGTGTCAATGTTACCTTGCTTTCTGTCTTTGGGCGTTCATATTTTAAGACTTCTATCTGTTTTGAAACACCAAGTAAAAGAGGTAAACTGATCAGTATACAGTATTTTTTGTTCAATTCATATACACGTATTAATATGTTTGCCTTTCTCTCTCGAACTTTCTTTTCTAGAAGCACAAGATTTTCTTCAAGATAACCCAGTTGTTTTGGTGTAAATGTCTCCACATCTTCACCCGTCACACAACTACACAGAAGAATCAATCCAGATAGCTTTCCAAAAGTTGAATATTAATATGTTGATGATTCTGCAAATAAAATAGATTCAACAAACCTACAATATGAAATCTATAAAACAATATTACATACCTCTATCTCACAATGAAACTGCACAATTGATCCCTTCGAAGAATGGTGCACTACCGTTTTTGCAATTTTTAATTATCGAATGGAGTGAAACTGTCTCATAACCATTTTGAAAACCAAATCTATTAATCTATTAATTATTTTACTTTCTTTATTAGTTAATTATATTTTAAACATTAAATAATTCAAAACCAAATGACCGTCAAAATTAATGTTGACGCATAAATTTGCTGCCATTGTAGAAGCCTCTCAGCTTAATAACATAATTAACATAAATAATTCGTACCTTATTTCAGCTCAGGGAGAGGGGAAACACCACTGATTAGCAGTAGAAACGCACGCAATCAATTTATCTTAATTTGGAGACAAACTTATTTGCACACTTTTCCTTTATTCTCTGAAGCTTCTCACTTTCACTTTTAACTTCTCATTTAAGATTCGGAAATTTGGAATTCCCAGCCTTGTTTTGCTTTCTCTTTTGGCTACTTTCATTAAAGATAATGCGTAGGTTATGGAATATAGGCTGAATACAATTTTTTATATCATGTAGAATTTCTTTTCAATTTTCTTTACTAAATTACTATCATTCAACCCCCCAAAAAATCCATTGTTTATAATTATCCTCCAAATATATTCATATATCTATTTCCTTTTTATAGTTATCCTCCCTAAATTTATATTTATCTATTAATATATTAGATATTTCTATTCTTTTGTTTGAGCATCAAAAATGTTATTTTAGGTTGATTACTATGCCCAGTCTCTTAGTAGTTGGCTAGTCAATTCGAATAGGGTACGACGATAATAATGGAAAAAAATACTGATGGGAAGGATAAGATATTAAAGATAAAGTTTGTAAAATCACTTCAAACAACTTGTATTCATACAGTAATAGTACATATGATCAGAACCTTCAACAATTACTGCAGAGTAAACACGGTGGAAAACTATATACAATAAAAAACTGCTTTAAGAAAGAAAAAGAGGAAACATAGCATTGCTGGAAAATCGAATCAGCAACTTCAAGAAAAACGAGTGATCAAAGATATCGTCAAGGCATTGAATCATTTTAATTTCACTGACAAGAAAAATGGAAAAACTGTTGATTCATTTTGTTCTTGATGACAAATCAGTAAAGCTACGTGTGTTTAAATTCATAGGGTTGTCGTGGCAAAATTTGACTTCGGGTTGACAGTTAACTATTCACTTTGGTAATATGTACTCAATACCTAACTCACAAGAGTTAGTGATGGACGTAAGAGTAAAATAAATTATGACAAAGGATGTTGTTTGAATTGTTTTGTTTATTTCACATTTTTGTGAAACCCTTTCACGGGTAACTCAACAAGGTCTCAAAGGGCAAAGATTTGTTACCGCAGTTTAAGCTTTGAGAAGGTGCTTTGTTACCACAGTTTAAGCTTTGAGAAGGTGCTTAACCGCGACAGTTTTCGGTAACTACTGGTAAATCTTTGTGATTTGTCATTGCAAAATTTTTATGATTTGTTTATGATAGTTGGCAGTTTATCTACAGGAAGAAACGGATTTTTTATGGCAGTTTTGTTGAAGATAAACAAAGTTGTAAAATGAAATTTGTTTTAAACCCTAACGGGTATACCAGGAAGTTATTGAAAATAGTTTTTGGTTGTGACTGCACATACATCTATAGATGCATAGTGTGTATAAATGGATATGAAATGGCATTGTGAGAGAGAAAATTTTGAAAGAAAAGATTGTGTTGTGAAATAAAATTGAATATCTTATAGACTATAATAAAAATCTGTGATTGTATAGCCTGCAAGATTGCAAATATACTATCATAGATCTTGTTGATTTTCATTGGAAGGTTAGGAGTTGGACTCCTTGCAGCAGGGCTGCTAAACTGGATGTAATCTTGGATTTTTTTTTTGGACTGGTTAATATAATAACGGAGTAGTTTTCTCCCTATGACAAGATCTGGTTGGATCTTGAGGGTTTCCACTCAACACAAAATCGTGTCGAGTTTATTACTTTTGTGTTAATGCTCTGATATTTATCTGTCCTATTTCTATTTCAGTTTTCTTATCTTGGCAAATCACTCTCAAACATATTGCTACATTTGTACAATTCTGCTCTTTGTCTCTATTTTTGTAAAGCTTATTCCAATCTTAAAAAGCATATTTATTTGGTGTATTTCAAAGTTCATAGTACTCTAATTCACCCCCTCCCCCTCTCAGAGTACATCTGCTTTCAACAATTGGTATCAGAGCATAGGAGTCTTTTAGGTTTGCCCTAGGACTGATCCTGGTACTTGAAAGAGATGGCTCAAAATGAGGGTGCTTCACTCACCAGAGAACCTCTGTTTGATGGCACTAATTACACTTTTTGGAAAGTTAAAATGGAAGCTTTCATTCATTCTCTTGATATTAAAATGTGGGAGGTAATGGCTAAGAAATACAATGTACCTTCTACTGTGCCTATTGATGCAGATGAAAAGGCAAAATTTGAATTGGATAAACGTGCTCGCTTTGCACTACTTTGCGGGTTATCAAAGGAGGTCTTTGTTAAAGTTATGTACTTTAAATCAGCGAATGAGGTATGGACAAATCTTGAATCCATTTACCAAGGTGATGAGAAAGTGAGAGAATCTAAATTGATTACTTTGAAAACACAGTTTGATTCTTTAAAAATGAATAATGATGAATCAATAGCAGCTTATTTTCTACGAATTTGTTAATGCTCAAAAGGGCCTTGGAGAAGAAATTGATGAACATGATGTAGTTGCTAAGGTCATTAGAACATTATTGCCTAAATTTGAAACTAAAATTTCTGCTCTTGAAGAAAAGAAACACTTTTCTAAAATGACTGTTCACAAACTTCAAAGCATACTTACAGCATATGAAATGAGGATTGGAAATGTTCCTTCAACCTCTACTGAAATGACTTTCAAAGTTGAGAAACATGAGGATAGTGAGTCTGAACTCTCTGATGTCTTTGAAGCATTACTTGTCAGAAAACTTAAGAAAAAGTTCCAAGGAAAGTTTAAATGTTTTGGATGTGGAAAAACTGGACATTTTGCTGCAAAATGTCCATATCTAGATCTAAGAAAAGATGATGAGAAGTCAAAAAAGTCTTTCAAAAAACCTTGGAATCCTAATAAAAAATTTAATAAAAAGAAAAGTCTCATGACAAAAGAAGAGTCTGATGATGACTCTGATGAGTTAAATGGTGATAATTGTGAAACACTTTTCATGACTGAAGTTGAACCCATTAAGATCCATTCTGAAAAACCAGAAACAAATTTTTGTATTGAGTTAAATGAAGTTAATTTTGAAGAGGAATTGCTTTGTGCTCTTCAAGAAGTGAAATGACTCAAAAAACTTGTTAATGCCTATGAAAATTCTAGTCAAATTTTGCAACTGGATCTAGCAAATACAAATAAGGTCATTGAAACCCAAAAATGTCTTATTGATGAGAAAGATGTAGAGATCAGAAAACTAAAGGAACAAGTGTATGTTCTTGACAGCCAAAAACAATCTAAAAATACTGCTGAAAAGGGTGAAACATCATATCAAAACACTATCATAGCAAACAGTAATTAGTTTTTGAATAATAGATTCTTTCATGGTTATTGTCACTTTTGTCATTTGTTTGGACACAAAGTGAGTACCTGCAGATTTGCAAAAAAATCCGCTTATGGATACAAACAGGGTTTTGGTTTCTTAAGAAACACAAGGTGTTTTGCATGCTATCAATATGGACACACCTCTAATTATTGTAAAAAGTTTAAACAACCGAAACAGGTTTGGAGACCAAAGCTAGAACAAACTATGCTTGTTCAAACAACATTCATTTCTACAAAATCTGCTATTTGGGTTTTAGATAGTGGGTGTTCCCATCATATGACAAGGGACAAAAGAAAGTTCTTAAACTTAAGGGATCATCCAGGAGGCTTTGTTAAATTTGGAGACAACACTGGACTTTATATAACTGGAACTGGTACTGTGATGATAAACAACAATACTCTAATAAATGATGTTTATCATGTGGAAGGTTTGAAATATAACTTACTAAGCATCAGTCAGATATGTGATAGCGGGTATCAGGTCATGTTTAATGCTTATGGATGTACTATTAAGAAGAAATCTGGGAAAACAGTAGCAAATGGTTTTAGAACACCTGAAAATGTGTATAATCTTTCAGATTCCACAGGTCAAGAACAATCTATAGGCATGTGTCTTATGAGCCATGTAGATGAAAACTGGCTATGGCATAAAAGGTTTGGGCATGTGAACTTTGACAATATAGTCAGAATTAGTAAGCATGAAAATGTTAGAGGTTTACCTCTAATTAGTAAACCTCCAAACATAGTTTGTAGTGAGTGCATTAAAGGCAAACAAACCAAATCATCATTCAAGACAAAATAATTCTTGTTGTCAAGACCTTTAGAGTTGATTCATATAGATTTGTGTGGTCCAACTAAGACTTGGTCCTTAAATGGAGAAAAATACTTCATGCTATTTGTAGATGACTATAGCAAGATGGTTTGGGTTACCTTTCTCAAAAACAAATCAGAAGCATTTAATAGGTTCAAAGTTTTCAGAAAATTGGTTGAAAGAGAGACTGATCTAAAATTAAAATGTTTAAGATCAGATAGAGGAGGTGAATTTACCTCTCAAGACTTTGTCGAATATTGTGAAAAACATGGTATCAAAAGGCAATATTCTGCAGCACATACACCACAATAGAATGGAGTGGTCAAAAGGAAAAATAGAGCAGTAAAAGAAATGGCTAGGACTATGTTAAATGAGTCAAGATTACCTGATAAGTTCTGGAAAGAGTTAGTACATACTGCTATTTATATTCTTAACAGAGTTCAAATCAGAGTTAGAACTGGATGTACCCCTTATGAATTATGGTATGGAAAAACTGCTTCTGTTAAACACTTTAGAATTTTCGGTTGTAAGTGCTATGTTAAAAATGACTCTGATAATTTGGATAGTTTTCAGTCAAAATCTGATGAAGGCATTTTTCTTGGCTATTCCTCAAATAGTAAGGCTTACAAGTGCTTTAATAAATGGCTGAATAAAGTGGTCGACTCTGTAAATGTTATTTTTGATGAAAATTTGAATATGATAAAAAATGATTTGACTATTGAAGAAGAATCAGATCTAGATTTTGGAAATACTTCAACTTCTATTGAAACTGTTGATCCTAAACAAGTTTAACTAGTCCAAACAAAGATGAGGAACTTACTGATATTAGCACAGATGTACCTTCAAAAACACCTTCTAGAATTATTTCTAAAAGGCATCCTAACACACTTGTCATCGGTGACAAAAATGTTGGCATACTGACTCGTGGAAAGGCAAAACATGCAGAACAGGCTCAAATGGATGAACACTTCTGTCTCATAACTGATTTTGAACCACAAAATGTCTTTGAAGCTCTAAATAATCAATCTTGGTTAAATGCTATGAAAGAAGAAATCAGTCAAATTGAGAAAAACAAAACTTGGGAACTTGTTCCTCGTCCTGATGACAAAAATGTGATTGGCAGAAAATGGGTTTTCAGGAACAAACTAGATGAGTCAGAAAAAGTGATAAGAAATAAGGCAAGGTTTGTGTGTAAGGGATATGCTCAGCAAGAGGGTATAGATTTTGGTGAAACTTTTGGTCCTGTGGCTCGTTTAGAATCTATTCGAATGTTTCTTGCATATGCCTCGCATAAAAAGTTCACAGTTTACCAAATGGATGTTAAAACTACATTCTTAAATGGTTATCTTGAAGAAGAGGTTTATATGGAGCAACCAGAAGGTTTTGAATCTTCTGAATTTCCATGTCATGTGTATAGGTTACGAAAGGCATTATATGGTCTTAAACAAGCACCTCGTGCATGGTATGCTAGACTTGACTCTTACTTAATTTCAAAAGGCTTTACTAAAGGCAGTGTTGATAGCACACTGTATACAAAAGATGCTAATGGTAATCTTCTAGCTATTGAAATCTATGTTGATGACATTATCTTCAGATCCACCAATGATTCATTGTCTAAAAGTTTTTCAACTATTATGGAATCCAAATTTGAAATGTCTATGTTAGGACCTCTAACATTTTTCTTGGGAATAAAAGTGTCTCAACTTGATCATGGTCTCTTTATATCTCAAGTAAAATATGCTAAAGAAATGTTGAAGTGGTTTCAAATGGATCAATGTAACCCTGTTGGCACACCTTTGGAAACAGGATGCAAGTTGGTCAAAGTGGATGACTCGCCCCTTGTTAACCAAAGGGAGTATAGATCCATGATAGGTAGCCTATTGTATCTTAATGCATCTAGACCAGATTTGATGCAAGCTATGTGTTTGGTTTCTTGGTATCAATCGGCTCCTAGACAATCTCATCTTAATGCTGTCAAACGTGTATTCAAGTATATACAAGGAACTCTTGATTATGGTTTGTGGTATCCAAAGCATGATGATTTTACTTTGACGAGCTATACTGATGCTGACTGGGGTGGTTGCGTTAATTATCAACGTAGCACCCGTAGTACAGCATTTTTCCTTGGAGATAGGTTAGTTGCGTGGCATAGCAAAAAGCAAGACTGCATAACTTTGTCCACTGCTGAATTTGAATATATTGTAGCTACTGCTTGCTGTACATAGTTGTTGTGGATGTCCTACCAGTTATCTGAGTTAGGCATTACAGTATCTAAACCAATGTCTATATTTTGTGATAATACTAGTGCCATTCAGATTTCAAAAAATCCTGTCATGCATTCTCATACAAAGCATATTGCTTTAAAATTGCAATATTTACGGGACCAAGTTTCCTCAAATGAGGTCAAGCTCATTCATGTTTCATCACAGGCACAAGTTGCAGATATATTTACTAAAGCTCTTCCCAAAGAACAATTTGCTCGGTTACGTGATAGGTTGGGAGTCTACTCTCAATCTTTTATTAATGCCTGATTCTTCTGACATATGGGGGAGCTTTTATGCTAGCTCCCAGTTCAATCCTCTTTGTCCTTGATGACAAAAAGGGGGAGAAAATAGCATGATGTTGGTAGGTATTTTGGCATTCATCATTTGATTTGGTTCTGATCTGGCAGTTGATCTACATTGGTATTTTGTGTTGGCATTCATCATTTGAATTGGTTCTGATGTTTTGACAGTTGATATTGGCATATTGGCATTTGGTTCTGACAGTTGATATTAGCATACATTAGTATTTTGTGTTGGCATTCATCATTTGAATTAGTTCTGATTTGGTAGTTGACAATTGGCATTTGGTTCTAAAAGTTGATATTGGCATACATTGGTATTTTGTGTTTTGGCACACTTGGCTATTGACATTGGTTCTATATTTTCCATCAATATTCTTTGATATATTTTCAATTGGCAGATTCATTGGTCGGTCTCATTGGCACACTTCATCAGTTTTTTTTTCATTGGACATTGTAGTTGATATCTTTGTTGAGTTGAAAGTTTTGAACAAGAAAGATTGTTTTTTCATTTGTTCTGATGGTTAGTTTTTTTTCCATCAAGGACAAAGGGGGAGTTTGTTGATTCATTTTGTCCTTGATGACAAATCAGTAAAGCCACGTGTGTTTAAATTCATAAGGTTGTCGTGGCAAAATTTGACTTCGGGTTGACACTTAACTATTGACTTTGGTAATATGTACTTAATACCTAACTCACGAGAGTTAGTGATGGACGTAAGAGTAAAATAAATTATAACAAAGGATGTTGTTTGAATTGTTTTGTTTATTTCACATTTTTGTGAAACCCTTTCATGGGTAACTCAACAAGGTCTTAGAGGGCAAAGATTTGTTACCGCAGTTTAAGCTTTGAGAAGGTGCTTAACCGTGACAGTTTTCAGTAACTACTGGTATATCTTTGTGATTTGTCATTGCAAAATTTTTATGATTTGTTTATGATAGTTGGCAGTTTATCTACGGGAAGAAACAGATTTTTTATGGCAGTTTTGTTGAAGATAAACAAAGTTGTAAAATGAAATTTGTTTTAAACCCTAACGGGTATACCAAGAAGTTATTGAAAATAGTTTTTGGTTGTGACTACACATACATCTATAGATGCATAGTGTGTATAAATGGATATGAAATGGCATTGTGAGAGAGCAATTTTTGAAAGAAAAGATTGTGTTGTTAAATAAAATTGAATATCTTATAGACTGTAATAAAAATTTGTGATTGTATAGCCTGCAAGATTGCAAATATACTATCATAGATCTTGTTGATTTTCATTGGAAGGTTAGGAGTTGGACTCCTTGCAGCAAGGCTGCTAAATTGGATGTAATCTTGGATTTTTTTTTGGACTGATTAATATAATAACAGAGTGGTTTTCTCCCTATGACAAGATCTGGTTGGATCTTGAGGGTTTCCACTTAGCACAAAATTGTGTCGAGTTTATTACTTTTGTGTTAATGCTCTGATATTTATCTTAGTCCTATTTCTGTTTCAGTTTTCTTATCTTGGCAAATCACTCTCAAACATATTGCTACATTTGTACAATTCTGCTCTTTGTCTCTATTTTTGTAAAGCTTATTCCAATCTTAAAAAGCTTATTTATTTGGTGTATTTCAAAGTTCAAAGTACTCTGATTCACCCCCTCCCCCTCTTAGAGTACATCTGCTTTCAACAAAAACATCATGTCAATTCGAGGGAAGGAATTTATTTTTCTTAACTATTCTTAACATCATCATTGTCATGCAAATCTTTTGGCTTATACGATAAAGTAGCCTAAGGTTGTAGATTTCTCACAATACACAAGAAATTAAATTTTCTAAAATAGACCTAAAAAGAAAAATCATGAATCATACGAGTACTCTTCCATTTTCTAGAGAAAGGGGATTGTGAGACAGGGAGAACCAAAGCAAGAGGAAAGCTTGTTTACTGCTTTTTACTTTAAAAACAATGGTAAGTGATGATTGAGGTGTTTGATACTTGATTTTTGCAGTTGAAGTGGGAGTCAGATTCTTACAGCTAAAGATAATAATAATTGGACAGATTTTCCGATCGTAAACCAAGATAAGATTGCATTCTTTCTTCCCTGGTCTCCTTTTTTAATCTAATCACTTGTGGAAGAAGTTAACAAAAAGCAAGTTTTAAGAGTGGGACATTCCACTGTTTCGTATGATACAGTTTTGCTATAATTTTTGTATAGCAAACAGTACACATCAACATTAGAAGTTCTAAATTTGTAACCCTTCTGCATGAATGCCCAGTTGGACATTACACCATTTCTAGATGTAGGCAACTAAAGACAAATAGGGACAACTCAAAATTATGTATAGCACATTAGAATTAGTTTTGTCCTGCAACCCTTTTGCATGAATGCATAGATAGATTTCATTTGTAGGAGAAAACCTGTCATAATAGAAAAAGAACATGTGCAAACTATTGAGTCTGAAGAGCTAAAAATAATATCAAACAGTAAAACTAAAAATAGAGATAATTAGACAAGAACACATAATACAATGAATTATGTGGTTTATTATTAAAGACTATCTACAAGAAAGTAGAGGAATATCTTTATTCACTATTTGTCTCATATCAATATATAGTCTACATTCATTCTTTTATACAAATATTTAACTCTTCAAATAAAGAGATGGAGGAAAAGAATGGTCAGCTGATCATTAGAAAAACAATAGTCCTTACTATGTGTCTCCTTAATAAATTGGAAACAACAACATCATTTGAAAAATTATTCTAAGAAATATCTCATTGCAGTGCTGAATTGATTATTTAAATTACTAAGTTCTAAAACAATCTCTTATCAACTTTTTTGTGTGTTGATGGTTCTTAATGGATCTGGAACTGGTTTATTATGAAGTTCAAAATGGACAATTATGTGGTTGTGGATTAAATTGGTTAAGGAGCTTTTGGGTCAATAGTTATTGAGTCAGTCAACTTAAAAATAAAAGAGTAAATATATTGTTATCTTTTGATTTCATATGTATTTCTATGCAATAATGTTGAATAGTATGTATTGTTGTTGAAATTACATGTTCATGGGATTTCAATAAGAATAAGTAAATATATCTATTTTTATATTAAAAAATTTATGATTACAAATTTCAGAAACACATACTAAAGAAACTTGTCTTTTCCACCAAATGAATAGGTCTAGATGATCAACACATCAATAAGTATGGATTTTTCAACTTTTTTTAATGCATTCTCTAGAACTAAACAATAACTTCTTATTTTTATGAAAGATTTTAGATGGTAACTATCAACAAATCTAATTATATTAGGCTACCTAATTTAAATTAAATAAGACAATTTCAGATTGTGTGAGTTCTTGTGGGTTTGATATGTAATATCATGTCATTATCCCTTTGGATATAAGTATAAAAAGTTATTGAGAACATGTAGAACAATCTTGATAAAATAGTGTATTTTAAATAAAATTCTTCTAAAAAAACGTAGTTTCAACATATGCATAAAATTGTTGGGATTAAGGTGTCTCAACCTTTGAGTACTAAAATTGATCATTAATTGAACTAATTATTTTGGTGCATATTTATTTGTCCTAAGTTGATTATTTCCTAATTATTTTGTTCACTTTGTGGGTCCTCTTGGAAAGGTGGCATCCTACATGGTAGATGAAATCAATGACATGTTTCTTATTGTGTAGGAAAGAAGATACAATGTAATCCCTATTTTCTAAGAAATGGGTGCCCACTTTGGAAGTCCTATGATTTATGGGACTAAAGTCAAAGATTTCATGTTAAAGATAAAAACAAATTTGATTATCTCCTATGTTTATAAGAAAGACTTGTTGTGCAATTTTTATTCCTAATATGAAAATAAAAGGAGGAAGTTTTTTTTCTTTTATCTTTTCTTGAAGGCTAAGTTAAGGATTGAAATTCTTTCCTTAAGATTTATTTTTAAAAAATAGGATAACCTTTTTTGAATATGCAAGATGAAATTAGAACCATTGATGATGTGCTTTATTTAGCTCTTTTGCTTTGTTGAAGATGGATTTTCTTTCTTTGGCACCTAGATTATATATTATTAAATATCTATTGTAATGTTTATTATAGAAGGATTAAAAGATGATTATTATAGAGATACTGTTATGTTGTTATATATAAGCTTTTCACTTAGAGATACATTGGTTTGATTATTTGGAGTGTGGAGCTTTTTACTTGATTTTTTTCACACACATATTGGTGTTTCTTCTCTTCTGTCTAAGTCTTTTTGCATTCATGTTTTAAAGTATTAATTTACATGGCATTATGTTACATAAATTTACATTGATATGTGAGCTAAAGTATCTTCCATTAAATTATTAATTCTTGATGAGAAATTAACTCTATCTATTTATAATTTAAAGGAATATTATTATGTTCTTGTATCAAGATATTAAACATCTAATTAAAAGAAACAAAGGATATTGAAGGATAACAATGATTCCTAGAGGTCATTCTAGGATGCCCTTTTCCTTTCAAAAATAAATTTGTTAAAATTTCTTCAAAAAAATGAATTAAATGCAATGTATAGGTGTAATACCAATCTTAACAACCTTTACTAGAATTTTTCTAGTTTGTAACATAATTAGAACTTTGGAATAGAGCATGAATGTCTAGAGGGAAATAGCAAGGGAAGAACCTAGTAACTTCACAAGTTAATATAGTTGCAACCATGCTACAAGCACCATTACTTTATCCTTAATCACTAATGCATAAGTAAAAATAGAAAGAGAATAAGTATAATAACAAGTATAATACCTAAGAAATTTTTTAGACAATGAAATTATCATTAAATCACACGTATAGATAGTGACCTACTAGCAAAATTAAGTTGGTTCCACACTATTGTATGTATATACCAAATGTATCTGGTTTGCTATAACTTTCTCTTTAGGTACATCCCATCTAGAAAAATAGAATTTTAGTGTCTCATCCTTTTCATTACTTTTCACACTAAATATGATTATATGTAAGAATATCATACCACCTAAAATCATTACCAAATAAGGTGTAGATTCACCAACAAAAATAACATAATTCCAATAATAATATTTTTAGAACATATTAAGCATCTAATTCAACATGCAATCATATAGCCCACTTAACGAATATGTCTTAAGTTATTAAGACATACTAATATTATTATTCAACTAGACTAAATTTAAAATCAAAATAATGAATACCATACCTCTTGGAGACATTAATTAGCAAGCATGATGAAACACAGTTCTTCTAGCACACAAATGACAATGTTGATTTACTAAGATGAGTAGATCTTGGAATAATTCACCTAATAAGAGTTGTTGACACCCTTCAACCCTAATTGTCTTAATTAAACATCATCACTAAATTCAAGGTTAGTATGCTTGCATAATATATTCATATATCCAAATCATGTCCAAGTTTATCATGCCTTTATTTATTTGAAGAATGGACATCACTAGGTTTGTAGGCTACCTTCCAATACTACTATCTAATCCTTGACATAAGGCCATAGGGCTCAATCCATATTTTATTTATTTAAATTTTAGATATAATTAAAGGAAAAATCCATCATTCACCTTGATGTAAACGGCAATGATAATGACTCTAAAATTTCATCCAAGGTGAAAGAGGATTGTCAAAATCCAAGACCTTAAACCTTAGACTAGATAAGATTAATGATGATGAATTGCCTTATACTAGCTAAGGCCTAAAAAATGGGAACATGAATTATCTGGGATGAGCTCCAAATCATTTTATACTAATTTTAGACTCATGATGAAGCATACTAAAGAGAGCTAATTAGGCTTAGAAGCAACCTCAATCCTTGCATCTATTCCCTCCCCTATACACTTAGTTCATAGGTAATATTTTCCCAAGGAATAACTAGATAATTTATCCAAGTTAAATTGAATTTCCATTTACTTCTCATTGAAATAATTTCTTAAGGAACATATACATATTCTCTCATAGCTAAGGTTTTATAACTACTAAAATACAATTACTCATGATAATAAAATAGAATGTAATATACAAACTTAACAATAAGCTCATTTAAGGGGAGGCATGAAGGGCTTTGATCCTTCACTATTGAAACAATTTGCCCATACCTTGGATGATGTTGATGTTTAGGTAGAGAAGGTCAAGTTCAAAGTGTAAATTGAGACTATTGCTACCACCACTAGGTTGGCTATGGAAGGCAAAAACTTCTGAAAAATCCCTATGGCCACTACAAGGAGGACTTCAAAACATTTTTGGGTTGGATGAGAATGTGACCCATCTCCAAAGTGCATTCAAAAGGGACGACCTGTTAGGTATCTAGAAAGAGGAAGCTTTTCTCAATCACTTAACATATGGAGTCAAGTTAAACTTTCCCTTTTGGATTTTCTCCTCCATATCCCAATCTATTGTGGTAACCAAGCCTAAAGGTACCCTCCCCTTGCACCATGACTTCATTCTACACCCTTATAATTTCTATTTGGGTTTATCTCCAACAAGTAGCCTTTCCATTAATCCTTTTGGCCTAGGCCTTTGTGTTGAGTTACTAGTCAACCCGATTGATTATAAAGATTTCCCAAAGCCTCAGAAGAATAGAACTTGGGTTAGAATTCTACTAAATAAAAAAACCCCTAGTCCCCCCTATTGGTGAATGCTATATAAAAGTGTCAGTTATTGTTGAACAAGATTCAAAGGCAACTTCTTCTTGGTCCACTGGGTATGATTATTGTTGAGTAGTGCTTCTACCCCTCCCTCCCCTCCTTCCCCATCTAACTCCACTCATTCTTCTCCTTAGAGTGCTCTATTTAAGGAGGAATTTCCCCATGAACTCTGTGAGGGGTTTAACAAGCATGAATTTGCCATCTACTAGCTTTTGGGAAATTTTGAGGTGGTAAAAAATAAAATCAATAGACATGAATCCCTTGCTAAAGTGGATGACAGAGCCTCAATTTGGGATATGGACAACAAGGAACACGGTGCTTGGATAGCGGTGGGTAAATTTTCTGCTATAGTTGATAAGTGGAAAGGGTTGGAAAGTCTATGAAGGAGCTTAGTGAGAAATTTAACCATGCTAATGACACAAGAGGATTTGGTGAAATTGGTGGAGGTGCTCTATGATTATTAGGGCTCCTTGAAAAGGAAAATGTAGAATACATTTGTTGAAAAAATGGAGATGACTGAAAAGAACTCTTCTTCTCTCCAAGTTATTCTAAGAAGATGCACCATTTGGAGTCCTATGTCTATTGGGTTTGGTTGTTTTTTTTTCTAAGTTTAATTACTGGTGCTTGAAGCTTTTAGGGTTTGTTCCTTTTTGGTAGTAGGATTTTTGGTCTTGGACCCTCACCCCTTGTGAGCCCTTTGTTTTTGTCTCTGATTGGTTTTGTGGTTATGTAAAGGTTCAGGCCTCTCCCAATTCATTATATTCTGAACAATAGGCTCATTTAAAACAAAATGATGTAACCAAAAATTATTTATCTATACGCATTATAAAAAGGGTTATATCTCATTAATTTTTCTTTGATAACCATTGAATTTAATCTAAAAGGTTCCATTTGACAACTCTAAATATTTAATAATGCTTAAAAGGGAATAGGGAAACCCAACCAATTTCCTAACTTATCACTTGAACTACAACACATCCTTTTAGGGACATCAATATCTCTAATGATATCTCACCAATTTATTATATTACGAACTTCTAAATATAGAACACAATGTGCAGTAGTAAGGTCACAAGAAGGCTATCTAATACTTCAAATAACTCATGAAATAAATTATAAATTTTCTTTTAGCATGAAATTTTTTTGAGTCCTACCTAACATAGTAAAAATACTACATCCATCAAATCATCATACAAAAATATTTAGTCTTTAATGATAGTAGCATTTTTAACCTTTTAATTTCATTTAATAGATGGTGTAACCTATTTATTTCCAAAATAGTCCCATTCATGATATAGAAAGTACTTTTATTTACTATTCATACTTATAAAATGGTAAGTAGTAAGATACCATGATATGCTATGTGATATGACCAAAGATGGGTTATCTCATAATTCAATATCAACAATATTGTCAAATTAAGATGTATTTATCTTTAAGTTAGAATGTATCATACTGTCATTAATTACAAATATAGATACCCTTCAAATTTACCTAATAAGCCCAATATTAAGGTTCTCATACTTAAGTGGCCAATAGACATCTTTATAGTCATAAAGCTATACCATGTTATCATCATATTACCAAAAATATTGAGTCTCATGGCAATAAAGTTATGTTTAATAATGTATGGTTATTGTGCTACTAAAAGAAGTCATCATTACTTATAATAGTATGCAATTATGAGTCAATGATAGTATTAATCATATGTTATTCCTAGTTCATATTATTAGGTGATTTTATAGTTAGAGATTTGACCTAGACCTCATTATCATCTTATTGTGTATAAAGTCCCAACCTAAGAATATTAAAGTAATTTATCCCTTGTTATAGTATGTTCTTGTATTATGAATTTTTCTTATCCTAGTAACCTTTTCATTTAGCAAATAACCCAATGTTAATATAAAGAGATTTTTTTTTTCAATCTAAATTGTTCTTAAAATATGATTTCAATCCCACCATTAGATTTTAGTTTTGAATTGAATTTTACAAATTCATATGTCCAATGAAAAAGCTACCCATCTACTTTCTAATATTGAAGATAAACCAATTAGCTCCTTTTACATGCTCTAGTTGAATGACCTATATCAATCCTCTTTCATAAGACTACAAAGAAATCTACCCATATTCCATTAAATATTTTATCATTTTGCAATCATAAATTTAGGCAAAGCATTCAAACTAGAAATAATAACAAGAAGACACTACCAAGGGTTGATTTCCTTTTAACAACTTTTTAAGAATGTATACAAAATGAACTTGACACAAATTTTTGCTACATTTCAATTCTTAAGAAGCAATAACAATGTTTTATTTGGTAGATAATATTATATGAGCATTAAGGTGCCTAGGTAAGAGAGTAAAATTATTGATTTGGACAATAGAAATGGTGAACATATAATTAATTTAAATTGATAAAAAGGAAAATATATGCACAAATTCTAATGCACCTTAAGGGAAATAAGAATAGTAATAATAGAATCCAAAGAAGATTTATGTAAAAAAATTATTAAGGTCAAAGGAATTTGTTGATACATTAGTTTAATGTTGCCCCCATAAGGAGGACATTTCTCAAAAATGGTGATTGCAAAGAGGGAAAATAATAATAGAAACAATGCCACTATACATGGTAGTTTAACAACCATAAAATTGGAACCAATGAAAGTGAGCTGCAAGATTTTTAGAATCCCATTAAGAGACGATGAAATATATTACAAATCTCTATTAAATGATGAGATGAACAAGAAAGATTCTTCACCTCTAGTCTCGATGCTTCACAATTTGAATCCATCAATGTGGAAAAACTTGTGTGAAAATAAAGGGGGATGGGGACACCATTCTCTATTAATGACACTATCATCCCACTGCCTAGTGTCATATACCTAATAAATGACGACTCTTATGTCTTATGAGAGGGAGCTTGTCTCATAAAATTTTCATTATCTCACGTTGGGTTTGATAGAATGTATGATCCTATTTTTTTTTTTATCGATAAATGGCTTAGCCAGATAATTATATTAAGTTTGTCCAAATACATAGCAAGAGTTCAGTATTCTTCCATGCTAAAAAAAAAATAGTGTCCCACTTAGAGATTGAAATCTATCTCTGACATTGCTAAATAGATGGACTAGAGTTCATGAAAATATGAAAAAGAGACTTTTGAAAGTCTTGATAGTCTACTGTTAAAGGACATTTCCATCTATCACCTAAGAGAGTATATAAATACATATTATTGGCCTATAATTTCCAAAAGAGAATTTGTTTTTGTAAATAAGAAAAAATTTCCTATCTGTGAGAGGAAATCAATAGGACCTAAGATGAATTTGTAGCCTGAGAATGTTCGTTTCCAGATGGGTGACTCCTCCTTCTACCTGGAACAACTTACCTCCCATGACCATGGAGCCTACCGTGACCATCAAATTGTTTACAACATTCCTTCGCACATCTTGCTCAATTTTTGGGGGAAGAAAACCATTCAATCTTAAAAAATCCATAAATTCCTCCCCCTTATCTTTGTTGTCAAGATTATTTGACAAGAGTCTCCAATTTAGAAACCTAATTTCTATAGCCGCAAATGCCTTGTGCCACTTTAAATAAGGACCTTTGAGGTCCAGAAGGAATGGATAATAATTAATTACTTCCATGAGGATAGAAAAGAGAATAATATCTCTAGGGCATGCCAGAATCAAGAAGTGCTTGATTGAGGATAGTTTCTAGACCTCTCAGGTCATCTTGACTGAATAATGTACTTGTAATTGAAAATACCTCCTCTTTGGCGACTTGGTTATCCAAGAGAGATGCCACAAACCTTGAGGAAATGAAACTATTATCCCTCAGATACTCGTTCTTGCTTAGATGCTCGTTTCCTAAAATTATCTTAACCACCAAAATTATTAATGGCTTTGGGATAAGAAGAAGTCTTTTGATCCTTAAGTCTATGATCTCTTTGAAAGAGATTTGTTGGCTCTCTAAGGAAAGAGAGATTGGAGTTTCAGCTCCAAAGAAGGAAATTGTGTGTGGAAAGGCTCTAATGATTAATCTAAAGGGTTCTTCTACAACCATCTCTAGATATGGAATGAGGAGTTAGGTGAACAATTTAAAAACCAACTATCGAAGGAGCTAGAAGAGTAGATTAAATGACAACAATGAATCACTAGAAAAACATTAATAACTTCCCTACATTCTTGCCACTTCCTGCATCCTTTAATGCAAGTTACCTCAAATTGAATAGCCCTAGAAAGGAAGGTGGCGAGATGAGATATTCCAAGCAAGTGAAATTAAAGACTCAATATTTGATGTCATGTCGTCGAGACAACTCACCCTGTCCAGGTCCTTTGGGTGGCATCCTTTCATCTTTGAGAGAGATGTGGCATATTTGATAACATCATAAATATACCAAAAGGCATGCCAAAATACTTCTCATTAATTGATATCCGACAATAGGCGAGAGTATTTAGAATGTATTTCCAAATAAAAATAAAGAATTCTTCCATGAAAAGATTTGTCCAAGTTGCGCGTGACATAGCAGAAGGAGCGATGACTACTTGATTAACCTATGAAAAGGAACTTTAACTTGCATCGGGAACATTCGATTTAAAAAGATAGCCATTGGATGAGATAACAAATCCCATGTTTCTGATTCAAAGATACTTTGTTTCAAATTGGCATGCAAATGTATCCTCAAAGTCTTCTTAATCTCCTCAATCTACATCTAGGTCACTTGATCAAACTAGGTCAAACATCCACGTGGACTATCAGACTATAATCATGGCATGCTCACACACATGTTGCACATATTGGGTTGACTCATTCCGATACAATTCCTCAAAGCTCTATCAAAATAGCTTTAACTATCGGGATGACATCTTGCATCAACTTTGCCTTCATAGCTTATCCTGATGACCTATGATGCCTTTGTTCCCTTTCATCAGCATGAGTTAGTCTGATGGAAACCTCACCTTTGATTCCCCTTATTGCCATAAGCTATCTCAAAATAAAAGAGTTCAAGCTAGACAACCACGCATCAGAATTTCCATAACTACTGACATAGGAAAAGCATGCTAGAATGACAATATAAGTCATTCTGATGATATACTATCAACCTCCCTTTTTTGCCATAGGTATTCTAAAATGCATACTCCACAGTAACAAAATTCATCGGCATAGATTACCCAAAATGCAATGAATTTCACTCGGACGGATTATTTTGAACTCATCCACCCACCAAGACAGATTGGTTCCATCTGCTGCAAGGTTGGAAAGGGCATCTGCCTCTAAATTTTCTTCTCTATAGACATGGTTTCAAGATAAATCATCAAGCTTGGAGAACTCCATCAAAATTATTTCCAACAAAACTTGTGACCTTGAATTTGGTGACCTCGTGGATTTAGCTGCATTAATTGCAATAGCTAAGTCCCCCTCCACAACTAGATATTTAATCGCTCATCTGGAGAACTCTAAAAGGCCTAGCAATATTGCCTTGAACTTTGCAATATTTTTGGTATCTGGGGGAATAAACATAGCCACATTTCCTATGATGATTCCTTTATGATCTTTCACCACACATCCTATACTAAAAGCACCTAGATTTCCTTTTGAAGCCCCATCAAAATTCAGTTTTAGCCATCCAGGTTTGGGAGGGGTCCATAATGCACTACCTCTGCCATTACTTTTATTCCCAACAGAAGGGGGAATTTTTATGCCATTCCACTTTAATCTAGTTCTGTCATCCCAAGCCGTAAATTTTTTATTTAAGTTTGGAGAGAGGGATAGACTACTGTTGATATTATCCACAATTGAGGCTTCCAAGGAAGAGAGTACTGACTCTAATATTCTTTCTTTATCATAAAAAGTCTTCTATTACATTCTTTCTAGATCCCCCAAACAAGGCAGGAGGGAGAGATTTCCTAGAGAGCTGAGAGTACCACCCTTTGGTTTTATTGACCAAATTTGAAAAAGTGAGACTATGTCATTTGCAAGAGTCGTTATCCATCCTAATTTGGCACATATCCATCTCCAACACTTTGCCGAAAAAATGGATAGTTTAGGACAAGATGGTCTACTATTTCTTCTTGAGCCTTGCAAAGAATGCATCTAGATGGACCCTCAAAACCCATCTTTTTGAACCTATTTACTGTAAGAATTTTCTTTTTTGTTGCTAACCATGCAAAGATTCCTACCTTAGAAATAATTCTATTGTTCCAAAATAGTTTTTGAGGGATTCTTTGATCCTCTAAAACCCATTGACTTTCTAGAGTTTTGTAACGTTTCTTAGCACTATATTTACTTGATTTGGATGGGACCTATATCAGGGCATCTCCTCCTTCTCTAAAGAATAATTGTCTACCTTTGATTTTTCTCAATTAATTGGCTTAACTCATAGGGGGGAAGAGGAAACCCCTCCATTTTCTTGCACCTCCATCCTGGGATAGGATTCTCCCTCTCAAAATTCACATAGTCCTTGACATTTTTCCCCAAATATTGTTGTAACCACTGTCTAGTTGTTGGAATGGTTAATAAACTATCTAAACTAAGATAAACTCCCAAGAGTCTTCCCAAAAATGACTAGAAGATCCATCATGGACATCCCAAGAGACATGGTCAACTATTAAATTTCTACATTTGTTGATAAAATTCCATATTCAAGATCCTTTGGGGTGACTAGTGGTTCTTAAGAGATTAAGAGGTTCACCTACTTCTACATATTTGAAATTCATCATTCTTACCCATCTTGCTTTGGGTTCTTTAACTTTAAGCATTTTTCAAACCAGTTTAGCTCCCAATGCCTCATTTTGAATCTAAAGATTGTGGACTCCTAAGCGTCCTGATGATTTAGGTTTGCTAATTTTTTTCCCAAGCAATTAAGGCAAATTTGTGCTTCTCATCAGTTTTTTGCCAAAAGAAATTCCTCATCTTTTGAATGGTATAAGAATTCATACCTGTAGTATTAGATAAATAAGACATTAAATAAACCAGAAGAGCTGAAATGATCGCTTAGAGAATTACCAATCTGCCCGCCCATGATAACCACTTCCCTTTCCATGAAATAACATTTTGATTTAATATCATCTTCAAAGGATCCCACAAGTCTGTATTCCTCAGTCCCTTGTCTATAGGGATGCCCAAGTAGATGCAAGGTAGATCACCCTTTTTACAATTGAGGATTCTTAAGATCCTATTCTCCAAAGGCAATGGCGTGGAGAAGAAGAAAATCTTTGACTTATCTTTGTTGACTATTTGGCCTGAATCTTTGCCATAGGAATCCAGAAGAGTTTGGAATTGATGTGCTTCTTTGGCTTTATCTATTCCAAGTAGAATATTATCATCATCGAATTGCTGATGTGTAGCTAAAAAGTGGGAAGTAATCTTGATTCCTTCCATCTCCCTATTAGAATGTTTTGCTTTAATGGCTCTTCCCAACGCTTCAACTATAATTATGAAAAGGTACAAAGAAATTAGATATCATAGCTGGTCTATTCGTGTTTTGAAATGTGTGAATTTATTCTTGAGTCACTATCACTTCATCTGGAATTGAGCGCCCAAGAAAAAAACCTATCTACTCTTTTGAGATAATACTATCTAATAGAGCTTTCAATCTATTTGTCATCACCTTGGAAAGGATTTTATAGATAGTATTAAACATAGAGATTGGTTTGACGTCTCCTAGATGGATGGCTTTCTCTTTTTTTAGAATTAGTGCTATGAAGGTGTTGTTAATTTCCTTGAGGAGGTTGCCAAATCTTGTAGCATACTCCAACGCCTCCACTAATTCTAACCCAAAAATATGCAAGCATTTCTTGAAGAAACTAGTTGGAAAACCATCTTGATGCCTTATCACAAGGGAGCTGATTAAGAGTAGTTGTGATCTCCTCTAGTGAAAAGAATTCATTTAGCTTCTTGTTTTGCTATTCTGAAATAATTTTTGGGATGAAAGATAGAAGCTTCCTCTGCTCCTTTAAATCTGAACCTTCCTCATTATTGAGGAGCATTGAAAAATAGCTAACAATTTATATTTTGATAGCCTTAGGTTCTTCAATAAAGTTATCTCCTTGGAGTTCCAGCCTAGTGATTTTGTTGATGCTTCTTTGGACTTGTGTAACATTATGGAAGTACTTAGTGTTCTTGACCCCAGCGTGCAACTATTTCTCTCTAGATTTATGCTTCCAAAAGATTTCTTCTTTGGATAGAATATCCTCATACTCTGCCAACAATTGATTTTCTTCTAAGAAGGTAACATGCAACATACCTTCCTTAATGATCCTTTCATTCATTGCTTCAAGTTGAGATTCAAGGTTCTTTTTGGTAGAGAATATATTTTTAAAATGTGAACCATTCCACTGTAAAAGCTTCTTTTTCACATATTTAATCTTGGACACAAAACAAAAAAGCATGGATCTCTCAAAGCTAATCTCTTTCCACCATTTTTCAATCAAAGTTAGAAAATTCGGATCTTTCATCCACAATACTGAAACTTGAGGAGTGGCTTCAAGCAACTTGTGGACCCCCTTATAGAGAAAGGAGGGGGAAGTGGTCAGAGCATGAGCACGGTAGAATAGAGCACTCCAAGATCAAACAAAAAAATTTATTTATTTTCTCCACAATATTACTGAAGCCTTGCCTCTGGTTATTCCAGGTAAAAGTGCTATCTTCTGATTCAATTTAAAGAAGCCCATTCCTATCTATCCAATCATTAAAGTCATATTGTGATCTACCAAGTCTTCTGATGCCACCCCTTTATCTCCCAAGCCTCTAATGGCATTTAAAACCCCTCCAATAAAAATATTTTGATCTTGAAGTTGGGAGATCACCCCATCTAGAGTGATCCAAAGATTACATCTAAAGGAAGGGGATGGAGGTCCATAGACATTGAGCAAGAACAAGGAGACATTATATTGGAGGAGAAAAACTTTCATAAGTAACCAATTTCTAGCAGAGGCTACTCCCTCTATCTGGACAAAGGAAGGTTTCCAAACTATCAAAAGACCTCCCAAGGCACCATCTACTAACACCACAACCTACTGCAAAGCCTAGAATTCATATCCTAATCCTGCACCAAAAGACTTTGCCTATTGGTAGTCTAGTTTTGATTCTTGGAGCAAAGTGATATTGGTGTTGATCAAGAGAATTCTTCTCTTTACCACCCATTGTATGTTAGGAGCATTGAGGCCCCTAACATTCCAATTTATTTTCATTAGTGTTCAAGAAGGGGACATCCCTTCCCTAATTTCCACATGTTAGTGAGCTTGGTTTTACTCTCATTCTCTCCATCTTTAACTAACTACTCATTGAGTGATTTCCTACCTCTCTTAGGAGAAGTAAAGCAATAATCTCGCTTTTCCTTTCCATCTATCATTTGCCTAATTTCTAGCTTCCTTTTCTCTTTGATTTTGGAATACATGGTATCAAGTGGGGTCTCGATGACTAGCTTTGGGTCCTCTTCTTCATTCATAAAGTCATTTAGAAGATGTTGAGTGTTAGCATCTAGGGTCATAGCAACACAAGGAGCCCGCATGGGGGGGACACCATAAAGGGATTTGGAGATTTGGAGATTCCAAAGAAAGACTAACAAGATTTTGCAGTTTAGGGGAGGTATGATATGAGTCAGAATGAGAAGCTTTGTACTCCTCTCGCTAAACCTCTAGAATGGGGGAAGCCTCTAGATTTTCGATAGAAGAATCTTTGGTTGCATTCAACTCTTGAATAATGTATTTTTTGAGAGACTCTGCCTCTAATAGCAGATTGGATAATGATAAGTGTTTATCCTTATAAGTAACTACTAGTGAAGAATTCCTCTCATACTTTTGATTTCTAACTCGATTCCTTTTTTGGAAACCTTTCTAGGTTTCAGAATAAAGACATGAAACACTCCCCACTTTAAGATAGGGTTCTTTTTCTAACCAAAAAGTCTTCTTGAAGTGTTTTTGGTCTTTAACTTCATTTTAGGAGAGAGAATCAGATGAGGATCCTCAAAGAACACATGAGATCAAAGGGAGAAGAAGTAGCCAACCTACTTATCTTTTGGATTTCCCCAATAGGGTTTTGAAATTGGTTCTTCTCTGATACATCTTTCCCTTGCAGATCCTATAGAACCAAGGTAATTTCTTGTATCTAGGATTCCACAACAGGAACCTGTTGTGAGTTGCCATGAAGGGTAAAATGTTGCATTTACTCCCTTGACTGGAATAATGAGCCCCTTGAACCTTGCACAAAATTCCCATTCACTATCTGATTTCTAAGAATGCATTTACCTGGAATTTTTCCAATCAATCTCTTAACTCTCTGTTTCCATGTTCCAACCTTCGAGACTATTTCCAGTTGTCCATAGAAGCCTCGTTCCAACTTCATTTCAACATAGATGTTACCAACATCCCCTTTTGACCCATTCAAAAAATCCTCTTAAATACCCACTAGGAAGCCTAGTGCATCGCCAATTTTAAAGAGCTCTTCCAGATACCATAACTTCGAGGGTAGTTCCTCTAAGGAGAGCCAAGCCAGGGATTTTTCAATCTTATGAGAAACAGGATTAAAACCTGGCTTCCAGTCAATAAAGTAGAAGGTTGAACCAAGATAGAAGATGGGGTTACCATTGAGAATACCATCCTTCAGACTGGAATCATTGCATTCAATGAAGAAGAAGTCATTTTGCATGGGATGAACAAAGACCATACCAAAGAATGAAGAACACCATTTCATGATGTCTTGGCTACTACCTCGAATCCCACACCACTTAGCAAAAAGGGCATTCTCTTTGAAACGCCCTATCTTGGGGTTCAATTGAGATGATGGCATAACAAAGAGTTTATCCTTTCTAAAAATGGTATTACTTTTACTAATGTCCTTCAATTTTTTATTTTTTATTTTAATTATATGTTTGTTGATTTGCCATCATTACTTTATGTTTTATTCATTTTAATTTAAAGATGAATATTAACAAACAAACTTTTAATAAGAATTAAAGATTTGACATACTTAAATTCATCAAAAATACTATCAAAACAATACAAAATATTAAAAATTAAAAAAAAATAGAATTTATGAACAATATTTATTCATTTATCTCTATTTTTCAATGAAATTAAATAATTCAATTTTTTTTTTAAAAAACCATCTTAAAATCATACCCTTCGATGTAAAAGGAACAAATTCAAATATAAATCTTTATTACGAATTTACATTTAAAGCACTTTTTCTTTTCTCCTTCATGGTCTCAATGCTCTCCTTTATAAATTTGAGTAAATTTCGCCATGATTATTGCCTCGCCACATTTATTTATTTTCATTTTGTCCAGAAAATACAAATTTAAAAAGTTTTGTTCCAGAATATTTTTTCACATTAAAGAAAATATAGAAAAAAAGTGTCCACTTCTCCAATGCTTCGTGGAAAAATCCGCAGAATTCCTCCGTCGATTTAGCATAATCTTTGATTGAAGAAAAAGGCTTAACAGGTGTAGATTTCCTTTGGCATAATCTTTAATCAAAGTAGTTCGTGGGGATCAAAATAAATAAGTAAAAGATAGTATGTGGGGATTGCTTGGACGTGTGACGTGTAATTCTGCCTTCAAATCATATAAATTGATTGCTTGGACGTGTGACGTGTAATTCTGCCTTCAAATCATATAAATTGATTGCTTGGACGTGTGACGTGTAAGACTATACCATACTATAACATTTACTTTCATTGTGATATAATCAATATTTACAACCATTAGTTTTTGAAAAATCCATAGATTTTTTAAGCACTGTGTGATATCTTGTTAAATTGTGCTCCCATCAATCACAAGATCAGTATTAATGGTCTAAGACATAATTAATTTACATTTTTACAAATTCTTCTTCAAAAAGATATATTGTTATATGAAGTTATATGGTTGGTATGGTTCTATATTACATAGCGGCTGTGATTTTAGATAGAATTATGTTTTATATTATATAGCGGCAGTGATTTTTTGGGTTTTTGAAAGCATGATCTATGATTTTAGATAGAATTATGTTTATTAATTCCTTTCTGGCTGATTTCAACTGATCCCACGCAGGGCTGTTTATAACAAAAATACTGATTTGAGGCATTGCCCACAAAGCTCAGCGAAATGTTTTGCTACAAACTCCATTGCAAAACCAACTCTAAATGGACAGCTTTCGCCAATGAAATAGGTTGGTAGATTCGCCTTCGTGATTTTATTTTTTATTTCAGTTGTGATTATCTTCTTTAGGCATCGACTTGCTTCTAGAATTCAAAGTTGTTGGATGTAGTATATATTTGTTTTGTTTATGTATTGAGAATGTCTGCATTGCTGTTTTCTCTATTTATGAGATAGCAATCCAAAATGGTTTCTGATTGAAGTAGGTTAATTGAATTGAATTTCACTACCCAAATCTTGGAATTTTGTTTTCTTTTTTTGTTGAAAAAAGAAAAATTATCTTTTAAATTGTCTAACAGCTGTAAGGTATATGTTTCAAAATAAAATTATTATAAAGGGTCATAGTTCAATTGAATGAGTACAATTGGTGAGAATGATGGTATGTGATATAAGATCATTCATCAAAATTCAAACCTTAGAAACGTTTTAGCTTAAAGTGAGTTGTGGTTTTTATATGCTTACTCAAAATATTTTGAACTGTTACATAAAGACAGAGATACCGACATTTATATATTCAGACTTATTTCCCTGCAAAACTAAAAGATTATTAGATAACGTATTTTTTACAGATTTAATAAGCCTAACAAATAAATTTTAGACCATCTTCAAATCTTGACATCATATAAAAAGGTGTAGACAAGACCGTGAGATACAGTTATTTTTTATTTTTAAAAAATGAACAGAACCACTATTATAATTTACCTAAGGTTAGTTTAAACAAAAATAACTAAGGTGACATTCCATCAACACTCTAGACTTGGTTAATGTATGGGGTAACTCAAGTATTGGGATCCTTCTCCTTGCCTCTCTTGCTACTGTTTTAGCTGTCCAGGGACGTTCTATACATTTCTGTGCTTTTATGCTCCAGAGTTTAGCCCCGTATGACTTCTTTCCAACTATTTTCTTAAAACATGTATAATATTGCTTTACAAATGATATTGTATTCTTAATCATTTAAAAAATATCATATATTACTACATTTAATGGTGTTTAACTTGTTGAAACTCGTGAATTTTCCACAGAAAGAGATCAGAGCAAATTCTACACGTTCAAAGAAACAGGGCAAATCTAAGAAAGGGAAGAAGGATTTTCACATCGGGTATTGAGATTCAGCAATTGTGAAGGAGACAACGATGAGCGAGAAAGGAGGTGAGTCAGCAACTCTGAAAGAGACAGGCATGAGGGACAAAGGAAGTGAATCAGCATGGGTGGAAGAAGTGAAGTACAGATACACAGAGGGAGCTTGGAGTAGAAAAAGGATGAGAGAGTCTTTCGGCACTGTTTGCATTTACAGAATTCCCATGTTTCTCAGGGATTTAAATACTGCAGCCTATACACCTCGTGTTGTATCCTTGGGCCTTTTCAATCATCAACCCACTAAGGAGTTGTCTGAGATGGACCGTCGCAAAGTGGACGCCCTTCTGAAAATGTGGCAAAGGCTTCCACCACAAAAGCAAACCTCCTTATTCGATGTGTTTAATAAAGAATCCTCCATCTCTCGCATAACAAGCTGCTACGAAGAAGAAACAGATGCCGCGGATGATACTGATGTTTGGAATTGCCTTCTGGATGGCTGCTTTATTCTTGAAATTCTCAGAGTTCTGACACGGCCAGAAGAGAAAAAAGATCAGCCTGGCTTTCCTCCTCCTTCAGATGCTGAGGAGGATTCTGATCCCATTTACAACAAGAACAGGATCAGATCTTGCCAATTTGATAGCCTGGGTGATTTTTTCATGATGGAAAATCAGATCCCCGTTGTGGTTCTGGTAAAGCTATTGCAATTGGAGATGGATCCACCTCAGAATGCTGCGAAAGAATTGTACAGAATGCTTCGTGAAATAACTTTAATAGTTCACCCTTTCCTAGCCAGGGGGTTTCGCAAGGAAACACCAGATTGGATTGAAGAAGATAAAGATCTGGAGAAATACAATCACATGCTAGGATTGTTCCACAGCTTTGTGACAGAAGAATACCTAACTCGGGGTCAAAAGGATAAACCCCAACAAGAAGCTAAAAAGGATTCTTCTGCTATTTGCATTTCAAAAAAAAATTGTATGGGCAAACCTCAGGAAGGAGATCAACTGCAAACTCAGGGTGATAAAAAACAAAAAGAGACCGAGAAAAAACATGATGATGAGCGGTTCCTCAAAGCATTGAAATTGCAGAAAGAAATGTTTGTATTACAGTGATTTGAGATACAGAATAAGGCAAATAAATAGAACAGCATCTGATGGAAAACACACCGTAAGGGTGGTTGCATAACTGGGAAACTAACTAACTACCACCTTAACTAACAGTCTAATGAATTAACACTAACATTCCCCCCTTAATACATTAGGGTTACAAATAAAGCTACAAAAAAAATACAAACTGCACTTTGCCAAGAGGCTTATTTAGTACATCTGCAACCTCGGAAGAGGAAGGACAAAACTTGAGTTGAATACTGTGCTCGAGAACCTGTTCCCGAATATAGTGACAATGCACCTCAATGTGTTTGGTGCGTTCATGAAAGACAAGATTCTTAACAAGTTTTAAAACATCTTGATTGTCATAGAACAGTACTGGTGGACGATCATCTGAAATATCAATATCGAAGAAAATTCGACAGAGCCAAGCCACCTCGCAGACAGCCTCCCAGGCAGCTCGATATTCACCTTTAGTGGATGAAAGAGATATGACATTCTATTTCTTACTCATCCACGAAATAGGGCCAGATCCAAGATGAAAAATATAGCCTAAGGTTGATTTGCGATCATCTAGAAATCCAGCATAATCTAAGTCAGCATAGCCCTGTAAGAAGAATTCCTCATTCTTCTTATAGTCCAGACCATACTCAAGAGTACCTTGAACATACCTCAATACATGCTTGGCTGCCATCCAATGACATTTCTTTGGTTCCTGCATGAAGCGAGACAGATAGCTTATAGCAAAGCACAAATCAGGTCTGGTGTAGGTCAAGTAAATGAGACTCCCAACAAGTTGTCGATAGAGAGTCACATTTACTTGAGGCGAATCCTGGAAATGAGAAAGTTGTAGACCTTTCTCCATAGGAGTTGAGATGGGTTTACAATCTACCATGCCAAACTTGTCCAAGAGTGTCTTGGCATATTTCATCTGAGAAATAAATATATGACAATCCTGCTGCCAAAATTCTAAACCAAGACAATAATGAAGTAGTCCCAAAGTCATATCAAAAGATTTCTTCAGATCATGCTTGACAGTATCAATGAGATTGTCGGAGCTCCCTGTAATAACCAAATCATCCACATACACCACAAGTATGACAATCTCTATGCCAATCTTCTTGATATACAAATTAGGATCAGAGGGACTACGGATAAAACCATGTTGTAAGAGATGTCCATCTATTTTAATGTACCAAGCTTGAGGGGCTTGTTTAAGTCCACAGGGAGATTTGATAAGATGACATACCTTGAGAGGATTTTGTTCATCGAGAAATCCGTCAGGTTGGACCATATAGACTTCTTCTGTAAGATCACCATTCAAGAAGGCAGTCTTGACGTCCATCTGATGAAGCTTCCATCCTTGTTGTGTAGCAAGAGCACATACCACTCGAATAGTTTTAAGCTTTGCAGTGGGTGCAAAGGTTTCTTCAAAATCAATACCCTATTGTTGAGCATATCCTTTTGCAACAAGACACACCTTGTACTTGTTGATGTATCCATTTGCCTTATACTTTGTTTTGAAGACCCATTTGTAGCCTATGGGTTTCTTTCCTGGAGGTAGATCAACAAGATCCCATGTATGATTCTTCATTAGAGACTCGTATTCAACATTCATGGCATGCTTCCAATGAGGTTGACTAAGAGCCTCAGATATGGCGTCAGGTTCAGTACTTTCTTCAATTGAACTCACTAATGCTAAGTTCACTCCATTTCTGGTGTGACTGCGGGTCTGTATCCTGGTAGAAAGATCAGGAAGAGAACTCAAGTGAGAATCGCGAAGTAATGATTGCACTTCTTTGCTGGTGTGACTGCATGTCTCTATCCCAGTAGAATGTTCAATATCTCCACTATACCTAGTTCATCCTGGAATCCTTCATCTGCATTGGGTGATTCAGACTCATCATTAGTCGGAAAAAAAATCTTATGAGAGGACGATGGAGACTGTGTAGGCAAGCGAGAATCAAAAGCTATTTCATCAAATACCACATCATGACTAACAAGAAGTGTATGTGTCTCAAGATCCAAGAGACGATATGCCTTGGACTGTGAACTATAGCCCAAGAAGATACATGGAAGTGTCTTAGAATCTAATTTCTTGCGTTTCTGAGCTGGAACATGCATATAGGTAGTACAACCAAATACTCGCAAATGAGAAACTGATGGCTTATGGCCACTCCATACCTCTTCTGGTGTTTGATGTTGAAGAACCGTTGTCGGAGCCCGATTGAGAAGATACACAATAGTTTGAATTTCTTCAGCCCAATATTGTTCACCTAACTTGGTCGTGGAAAGCATAAAGCAAGCCATTTCTAAAACAGTCCGATTGTGCCACTCAGCAACACCATTCTGTTGAGGGGTATAGGGAGCAGTCAAATGATGCTTAATACAATGCACGTGCAAGAACTCCTCAAATGCATGAGATGTGAATTCCCCCCCACGATCTGAGCAAAGAACAAGAAGAGGCTTGCTGGAGTCATGAACAGCCTGATGGTAGAACTCACGAAAGCGGGAGAAAGCTTCACTTTTCTGATGAAGGAAGAAAACCCAAATCTTTCGAGAGAAGTCATCAACAAATAACTGAAAATAGCGACAGCTGTGAAAAGATGTAGGAAAAGGCCAACAAAGATCAGTATGAACAAGAGCAAGATGCTCGGTGGCATGATAGGAACTAGACGAAAAGTGATCACGATGTTGCTTCCCTGCAAGACAACTAGAACAACTAGGCAATGAAGAGGAGAGCGGAGGAAGAACCTCTACCATGGCCTGGGATTGCAAAAGAGAGAGAGAGCGGGCAGGAAGATGACCATATCGGTAATCCCAAAGTGAAGTGGACTCAACAATAGAAGCAGAAAGAGCAATTCCATGAGAAGAGAAAACACCAAGTGCAAAGAGAGGACCCCGTTTAAAACCATGAGCAATGATCTCACTATCGCGAGAAATAAGACAGGACTTAATACCATCTTGAACTTGAAATTCTACCTTAAGTCTATGATTTAGAAGTTGACTAATAGATAAAAGATTGCTAGTAAAACCAAGAACATAAAGTACATTGGAAAGAGAACAACTGCCTTCAATAAGAGGGATAGTAGCAGTACCAATGCCTTCAGCGACATATTCCTTATCATCAGCAATACGAATGAGATCACCAATTGGAGTGGAATCCAAAGTATCAAACAAACCTTTATCTCCAGTCATGTGTTTACTAGCACCAGAATCAATTAACTAGACATCTTGTGAAGAGGGAGATGTTTGAGAAACCAAGACCAGATTCGGATGCACAACAGAAGTAGGAGCAGGAGTAGACGTATCTTCATCGGAGGGCCCATCAAAGATGTCATCTTGGTGAGTAGAAACATTTCCTTGCTGATGTCGTCGACCACGAGATGAACAAGAATAAATATGGCCAAATGTACCTTCTTTACTGGATGCACCTTGAGTAAGACCATTGTACCAACAACGATCAGTATCATGAGTAGGAGCATTACAAATAAAACACCATCGAGTGGAAGTACTTTTTGGTGGCACAGGTGGTGATGGCTGTATCTAAGACTGTGAAGATCATCATCGGTGTCAGTGAGAGACAAGAGCTTTTTCCTCAAACTCCTCATGCAATGAGTGAACAACCTCTTCCTATTGAAGCAAATTGACAAGCTCTTCAAAAGATACCTGTTGTTTGGTGATATTTAAAGTGGTAACAAAAGTCCGAAACTTGGAAGGAAGAGCATGTAAAGTGATGGGAATGATCATCTTATCCTCCATTGTTTCACCAAGAGCCACTAGTTCCGCTTGAAGAATAGACACACAATAGAGAAAATCAGCTACATTTTCACCGGCTGACATAAGAAGAGTATACAGCTGAGACTGCAAATGAAGAATTTTAGTCTGATTCTTTGCTTCAAAGATGGTGGAAAGTGCATCCTAGGCTACCTTGGATGTAGTTGCATCTCAAATATAAGGTTGAACCTCATCAGCGATGCTGAGAGTGATACGCATTAGTGCTTTATTAGCAACTTTATCAAACTTCTTTTGTTCATCAGCATCAGTTTTGTGTCGTGTGATAGTACTAGAGATAATCTCCCATAGTTCTTCAAATTGAAGAATGGTCCTCATCTTTGTTTTCCAGGCAGCATAATTAGATCCTTTAAGAAGCTGAGTGTCGGACAAAAGAATCTTTGGGGCAGACACGATAAAAAACAATAATAACAAAGAGCAAACACAAAAATGCTTTATTATGCTGGTATTGATTTTAGAGACGAAGAGTCCACATACATGTATGAAAAATAGTCTTATTTAAAGACGACAAGAGGCAAAATGAGAATGGTAAGCACGTGCAGTGAGATGGGGACGCTTTGGTGAGCGTTCTACCTCTTCTTCATCATCTACATCATAACCGGCTTCAAGTTACACATTAATCTGTCTGGCTTGGCAACGAACGTCAAACAGAAAGTATTCAAGGAGTCCGTTGCGGATTAATTCATCAAATGCAAGGTTTCCAGTATGTCGAAGAGAATCAAGCAAAGCAAAATAGAAGCCTGTGCTATCATTCACAGCTTGTTGTGCTCCATGATTACTCTCCACACTACATGCATCTTCAGGTGTTGTCGACATTCACTAATCTCCAAGCCAACGACTGTAAAACTTGCTTCTTTTGTACACACCAAAGACTCAGAACAGAATCACCTTCCTTCAGCGCACTGTTCCCTTTCTTGCTCTGATACCAAATGAAATTGCAGAAAGAAATGTTTGTATTGCAGTGATTTGAGAATCAGACATCTGATGGAAAACACACCGTAAGGGTGGTTGCATAACTGGCAAACTAACTAACTACCACCTTAACTAACAGGGTAATGAATTAACGCTAACAAGCATTTATAAAGTCTTCGGCTTCTGAGCTGTTTGATTCAGGTATGAAGTTCGTGCCTTACTTTGGAGTTCCATCAAAGGAAAAACTATCTTTTGATAAGAATGAGAGGGCTCTTTCTCTGCCCACGATTTTTATCACAGATTCTTCCGAGATGATCTCTAGGAATCTGATGGCCATGGAGGCATGCCGGCCAGAAAGTGCCAAACATATTTCATACTATGTATTGCTGATGAATACCTTAATTGAAGGAGAGGAGGACGTTGCCGTGCTGAGGAGAGCAGGGGTTATCCAGAGCTCCATGGGGACCGATGATGAAGTGACCGATCTGTTCAATGAGCTTTGCAAAGGAATTAACTTTCAGGATATTGATGAAGACCCATTTGTGAAGGTAAAATTTGATCTGAATGGCTGGTATAATGACCGGCACATGGTAAAATTGAAAAAGTGGATGAAGAAAAATCCCAAGTTTGTCAAGAACGTATCTATGTTTTGGGCAATCCTACTTGTTTTAGCTGCTGGTCTACCCACTTTTTTCCCAATATTCCAAAAATATATAAAAAGTCAAAACAATTCTTGAATGAAGCTCACTCTGCCAGCTCTAGTTTATTTTTTTCTCCACCCTGTGATGTAGGGTGGACTCTTTTAGGTTCCACGCTAGCACGAGTGCACTGAATAAGTCTGTTTGGTTTTCCGCACTACTATTATGTATTATGTATATTGACGACTTTATGCAATTTCAAATCAATCTCGGTTTCTACATATATTTTATTATGTCTAGTTACTGCATAGGGTGTTTGCTTCGAAGTCAATGTTATATGCATATGAAGAATATTGGGAACTTTTAAAATATTGTATGAAAAAATAATAATATATAGTGATATATATTGTGATTTGATAAAAGTAGTTTATCAAGAAGGCATGTAATTGATGTGGTAAAAGAAAATCACTCTTAAAAAATGGAGGAATGAAATTATACCTTGAAAAGTTGATGAATTTTTTTACAAATATAAGTAAAGTATTCATGTTATTATGGTTCACTTGACAATTTGGAAGATCCAAACTATCAAGGATAGACTTATAACCTTTGATCATGTCTTATTTATCTTATTCTATTTAATGATCAATTGGAGTTGTGAAAATAAGAGAAAGTATTACATTGAACCAAGCAAACTTCCTACTTTCATTATAATCAAAAGGATGCCACTATCACACTAAGAAGTAGAATAACCACATGGTGGAGACTAGCGATGACATCTATGCTTAGGGGACATATGGGATCCACATCGCAATTAAATAGCATGGTTATAGTCATGACAATGCTTGTGTAGAGAGATGGCATCTCTGCTAGTACAAGAAAGTGACACATGAGAAATAGTACACAAAACATTAGCCTAATGCTCAATAAGAATCTACAACTGGGAAAATTTAAAATCAATTATATCAAATTTGACTTGAATATATAGCATACCATTAGAGCATATGATGATTGAACGATATAGATGAAAAAAAGAACATGCATTACAACACTAAAAAAACAAAGTAGTATTCCTATCTTTCCATGTAGTAGATATAAGATCTACTTTGAAAGCATGCCAAAATTTGGAGAAACTCCAAAGGCATTCTATGTTAGTGAGCTAAAAGAATCATATCATAGGATGTAAGTTTTGGCAAAAAGTGTTTGAAGAAACCCATTAATCTAGGTCCATATACCTCTCCAACATGGATAACACTAGAATACTATGTTTGATAATATCTAAGTATCCACACAAAGGATAGACAGGGTTAGAGACAATCAAGTGGATAATCTAAGATTCAATAAGTAGAATTTAGTAAGGGAGACACCAAGAAAAATGAGTCAGTTTGGACTTCACATTGTAGCCCAAACTATTTGAAACCTAATTGATGTCATTGAGTAGCGCAATTGACTTGAGACTCCACTTTGCATTGAGTTTTAAAATTATGGGTAGGTGAGGAGAGAGCCACGAGTAGCCTTAAAAAGTAGTTTCATTCTATAAAGGAGTTTTTGGATCCCATCTTCAATATTTCAACCAAAGCCTTGTACAACTTCCAATATTATGTCTTATCTAAAGAGGATTAGATTCCATAATGGTTTAGAAGGATCTTCAAACTCTTGATTTCTAAATTTGTATTTAGCTTTAAATTTTGGCCAACGTGACCAACAATTAATAGATTTGGACAAGATGTCTTATTTAAACAAAATACATCTTTTGAAAACATTTCAAGCGTAAAAATAAAAAAAAATAGAAAGATTTCTATCATGAAATGAGATCATATGAGACCACCAAAGAAAATACTAGTTTATAAAAAATATTAATCTTGAAATCATTTTGACTCTACATATTCAAAGGATTAATGGCTTCTCAGGACTTCCATATACTTGTGGAAAAAATTCCTTGAGCTTGCATAAGATCCTTTATATTGAGAATGTAGTGAAAGCCTAGACCTTTCTAGGCCTATCTAGCATGTATAGATTCAAAATTAATACAATGCCAAAGAATAATTTTCTAGGCTCAATTGATCTTGAAGGATTCAATAATGTAACTTCCACACAAGTCTAGACCTTTTGTGAGTATCAATAAGGCCAACTTTAATGAAGTTATGTAAAAGATAATAAAATTACAAGTAACTCTATGTGACCATTATCCCTAGTTAGAAGAGGCCTAAACAAAATGATTGATTAATATATGTAAATTTTAAAGGAACCAAATAGGAAGAATATTACACATTGGTGGTAGCAAGAAATTTGAAACAAAATTTAAACTTATCCATAAGGATAAGAAGCATTTAAATCTAGAATTACAATTTATTTTTAATGTAAGTTGGAGTACTTTCAAAATGTTGAAGATGAGTATTAAAAACCAAAATGAATACCAAAAAAATTAAATTATTATTTTGAGCAATTAATTTCTAGAAAAAAATGTCAATAGGGAGGATTTGAGAAGTGCAATTGATGATAGATTAATACATTTATCATTGTATTCTAGAGCCAAAGCCAAGGAAAAAGATATTTAGAAACTACAAGGATTTCTCTACATTATCTATTAATTCTAGGAGATTGAGAAATGAATCATCAATAAAGTGTAATAAAAAGATAGAGATTTTCATTGGGAAGAAAAATGTCTTGTCCTCTATTGGGAAACTATGCATTGGTAAACAAATAGCTAAAACCTTATACTACAAGAACATAAATAGTCAGAGTAAGAGACAATCTTAGGTTGATGAATCTAAATAACCCAAATGAAGAGGATTGTTTATCATTGGATGTGAGATAAGTTGTAGAATTCATAATTAGAATTTGATTTGAGCAAAGAAATTAATGGCTAAGCAAAAAATAATAAATAGTTTTAATAATTAATGCCCATTTAATGCTAAAATAAGCTTTAGAAAATCCAACTTTGATGATAATGGCTCCATCTTTTAGTCAAAATGTGGAAGCATTTTTTAGCAAAATCAAGGCTTGTTATATTTGGGATAAACGAATGAAGCACTTACACATAGAATATCAATATAGTGTAAATATATGAATATGCGATTTTATTTATACTTTTAAAATATGAATTTATTATGATACCTATATGATTTTTTTTTACTTTGGATACATAGTATATACAAAAGTGACCTTTTCAAAAAAGTGTATTGGCAGCCAAAATATGTTGGCCTTGTAATTGCTTCTACTTGTGACCTTTCTGTGAATGCTTTGCTTGTTTCAACCATGGATGTCGAAGATCAAACCCCCTACTGGGTTGTTGTTGGATTCTTGGATTTGCTTGACATCCCTATTGTTAACTATTGGTTGATGGTGTTCTATGGTGCCTTTATGCTCTTTTATGTCTGCCAGACCTTCTTTGCCTAGTTTGCTAGGAGATATAGAGTTTTTCATAGGTTCTACATGGATTTTTTCTGATACTCCCTAGGTTCTATGTTGTGCACTCTAGAGTACAATGTTGTTGTGGAGGGTGTGGGTGTTTTCCACCTAGTGGAGACACTTAAAAAGATCATGTTGGCCCTATGAAGGCGAGTTTTAAATTAAGGTCTTCCTCTAGGTTCTACCTCAAGTTTTCTTTAGATATTCTGTTGAGATCTCTATTTCAACCTTTTCTATTGAGGTGGCGGGCTACAACAAGGGCTTCTTTTTGACCTTGCATGTAGGTCATCTGTTGCAGGACTATGTGTGCTACTCTGATGATAATGGGCCTATTGATGTTTTCCTATTTATAATGTTTATTTGTGCTACTATAGACAACATTTCTATTGAAGTGTTTCATGTTGGGCCTATTGTAGTGGTCCATGATGTGTTGTCTATAGGGATTTCCACTAGAATAAGGTTTAGAGATGCCTTTAAAAACCCTCTAGACTATTTTGTACTAGTCTATTCCTTGGTTATATGATTTATTGTGTTCTTGGAATGGCAAGGTGATTCTCTTGTCACATGGAATGGCCAGGTGATTCTCTTGTTACATGTTTCTCTTTGTGGTTTTTGTTGGAGAAACATGAAGATTCCTTAGGTAAAAGGTTGGAAGAAGACTTTGAAAATATGTTGGTTGTTGTTTGTTCCCTTGGTTGCTATGGTCCCAGCACAAGGGGTTGTTTTAGGAAGATGGTTCAAGGTTCTTTCCTAAACCCTTATGTTCTAATTAGGCAGTTTTTGTGTGTTAGGAATCCTATTTTTGCTAGTTTTTTGTTCTAGTGAAAATCTCATTTCAAAAAAGGTCTTGTCCAATTTTGGTGTTGATGATCTCACTACTTGTGAGCTCCTCCCTTTTGTGCACCTGTGTGGTGGTTATGTAATGGTTCAATCCTATCCTGGTTTTATCTAATCAAAACTTAGATATGGTCTATCATGGAAAGGAAATTGTTCATCCAAGAGATAAACTTGATATTTATTTTAATGATATAATGTTTTCATATATTAGATAGAGTGCTACCCAATCTAAAGGAAATTCTTAGATAGCAAATAATTTCATCATGAATTAGAAGGTCCCAATATTTAGGGATCCTCTTAAAGGGTGAAACCATAGTGGTCATGAAGCTTTACACTTCTTGTATTGAAATTCAAGAACTAAACACAAAACATACGATTTTGTTAGGGTTAGGCAGATCTAGAGAAAATACAAATTAACAATTATATGCAGATTCAAACACAAAAATGAAGAATAATACACAACACAAATAACACAGAGATTTAACATGGTTCACCCAAGGTCATAGAACACAACCCTCCAATTTTCTCTTATTATGCAATAAAACAATACAACACTATTACAATGCCTTTTTCATTCTAGCCACTTATAACATGGAATTTTTAGGGTAACATACAAAGTTGGATTTTTAGGGATTTCTCCAATGTCGGTCTTTCAAAACAACAACCAACGTAAAATAAAATTAGGAACATGATCAATTATGTTATGAGTGTATAGTAAATGCATGATGAATCACCACATACCAACATGATGCCTATCTCATAATAGGTATTGCAGACTCCATTAACATTTTTTTCTATGAAAAGCATATTAAAATATACAAAGTTAGAATTTAAGGCATGTGAATTATTAGGAACAAAAACACCTTGGATTAGAGAGTGGGAATGTTATAGGGATCAACCAACTTGGCATAAATTATGAGACTCGATATAAGGAAAATAGTTGAGGAAACCTTGTGTAATGGTTATCGAAGGAGGAAGTTAGGAGATATTGTCCCATTAAAAAGAAGGTAAAAATTAGCATGATCAAAGAGAAGTTATAAATGGGTCCAAAGGTAAGCTAGCTAAACATTTTATAATATAAATAACTAAATTTATTTTATTATAATTTTTTTTGAAATTTAATCTAAATTTATTTATTATTTGTATTATATTAAGTTTTTTAAATATTACAGGAAAGTAAGATCTTCAAGGAATAGTAGTCAAATACAACTCTAGGTGGTAAAAAAAACTTACATAGTTTTATAGAAACAAAAGAGTAGTATTAATATATGGCCACTATTCAAAATACTTCCCTCACCATTCAAGTCCTCCAACAAGAACTAGAATATTGGAAAGAGAAGAAAGGAGGAGATGCATTGCAATGTTTGCACCTTAGAGTACCTGTTGACCCTTAGTTGTTACCCTTGATGACAAAGCCACACAAGGATGATGACATAGATTGGTTGGTAGAGGTATTCTTTATGATTTATCCTCTATCATGGATCATTGACAAGTTGTTCTTGAATAGAATGATACATGAACAAGGATGACATTAATGTTTTGGCACTTATGTCAATAGAAATAAGATAGTAATATTTGATTGGTAAACATCATAGTGACATCAGTGAACAATCATCTCTTAGCATATATCTTCATTGACTTTGGTTGCTATAGTAAAAGGTAGTGATCATGTGCAAATACAATTACATGGTTTGAAAAATAATTCATTACCATATGTTATAGGCTAACAAATGTGGTAGTTGAGTTTTATGTTGAGGCATATTCATGATCATTATAATCGCCTCTTCATTATAGTTCTTTGATGGTCACTTATTTTGGAATACAATATTATGAAGTTCATTACAATTTATATGTCTTGCTTTGGCCTTGGTTGCTTATGTGATAATATATTGAAAAGGAATTTTATATGACATATTGTGTGGTGATATATATGTTCATATGGAAAGTGCAATCTTAAGTCTTGGAGAGGTTGCATAGACTTGTCAATTTTATATTCTTCAATGAATATTTGCATAAGTCATATGATTTATTCTAAAAGGAATTGGCGATAAAAGATTAATAAACCTTATCATGGGCACAAAAGGCTTTGAGAACTAATAGTATTTGAATAGAATATTTGCAAAAGGTTGATAATACCGAAGGCATTGATATTTTCTAAGGCATTGGAAATAAAAGAGGGAAATATTTTTCTTCTTGGGCTTGCAAAGTTTAATGACATATGTCATAAGACATGAAAGGAAAAATGTAATACCTATACTCATTTAATTTTATCTTCTTTAGTTTGGAAATCCCTTAAGCTAATTCATGTTGAATAGTTAGGGTTTGTTTCATTTCTATGGCAAGGTGGGGATTTTGGAGTTGGTTGTTGATGGTGTGAGGAAGACATGATGTGGCAATAGGATGTTTCAGATCGGGAGTTTTTTTAGGTGTCTCTTTTCTTAATTCTTGTTTTTGTTTGTCAAACCCAAAAGAGGATATCATGCTTGGTTTGTGTTAACAATGTTATTGTTAAGTTTCATTATCTCTATTAACTTTCTCCAACTCTGGTATAGTTTTTGTTCTTTAAAAAAGTTGTAAAAAGGGGTTTTTTTTGGTTAAAAAAAATGTTATTTGTCTTTCTTACTCTATAACTACCTTAACATAGAATATGTGGTTAAGTCTTGGTGAAACCCTAGTTGAAATAATTCTGTTAAAACTATTGAGGGTTGTGTTTGGTAAACCATAGTTATTCCTGGGTGTCACATTGTGTAAGATTTGAAGTACAATTGTAAACTGGGTCCATGCATATCTCTGTGTAACTCTGGTTCGGGTATTGTTGATAGTGATTAAGTGTGTATTTTTAAATACTCTTGTGGGTGTTTAAACAAAGATATTATGTTAAGGTGTTTGTAAACCATATTTCAATGTTGTGATTTATGTAAAGGGTTTTTGTGAATAGGTTTTATATCGAACCCTAGTTTGGGTTATCATATTGTTATGGTCAGTGTTATGATTTATGTTAAAGTTTGTTATGAGTTAAAAACAACTTTCTTCACTCTCAACTTTGCATACACCATGGCACAATGCCTAGTTAGAGTTTAAAGATGTAATATTTAGTTGAGGCAAAAGCATGTTTATGTCATTTTGTTATTTGTTAAAATATTAAAAGACCATTACGAAGTTACAAATCTATTTTCAATTAAAGGATAAAGAACATTATCTATACCTTGTTGAAGACATCCCATGGGTGTGGTTGTTTCAGAAAGAAAAAATACTTGATTATTATACTCTGTATAGAGTTATTGTTTCAATGTTATAAAGGTATTATCATTCAGTTTCTTAAGGAGAAAGTTTGTAAAGCAATTATAGTGTATTATGAAAGAGAATCACTATATTATACCATTGTGTATACTTTACATATGCACAATGATATATTATATGTGAACAATTGACACATATTATACTTTTTCTTCTAAATTTGAAGTGATGTGAGATCAAAAGATGTTGTGAAGTGAAATAGAGATGATACTTTGTATTTGTATCAAAACTATGTTGGTATGAGATAGATTATAATAGCTAGTGAGGCACATTTTAATGATAATGAGATACATTGTATCCAATGAGGCTCTACCAGTGAGGCTCTACTAGTGAGGCATTTTCATAATTAAGCCAGTTAAGCATTTTTGAGTGGTTTTTATTCCCCTTGAGGGTTTTCCATTGAAGACAATATATGTGCTATGTGTTGTTATTATCACCGATGAGTTTCATCTTCATGTTTATTTGCTTACCATGTGTCATTCAGTTGTCCTTGGTTTGTTTGATTTGCATATATCCATTATGGGTCATTGTTTGAAATGATGTTCTCTTCTCATCTTCATTATGATCAATCATGTTACAGGTCTAAGTTAATATCTTGAGTTCACAATGTTTGTAAAAGGTCCGAATATGCTTGTTCTCATAATTGTCATACTTCAAAGCTTTTGAAAGATTATTTTAAGATCTTTTGAAATTGGTATACCACTTATTCACCCCCCCTCTCCATCGTATTGCACTCCAACAGTACCCTTCCATAAAAAGGCCAAAAAAGACCAAAGTACCTAATCAAGTTCTCCAAATCTCCCAATTTGGCTAAAGAGGGCATTGATTCTCCCAAGATTAAGGGTGTCTCCTTTAGAGAAAGGGTGGATATCCTACATAAAGAATGATAGCTTATGAAGGGACTGAAGTCTCTTGATGATAATTAACTATCTTATTTCCCTATTTTTTGTCTTTTTTGGTTTAAAACCTCTATTTTTTATTTTCTATAAATATCACCCATTGTGAGATAATTTTTGCTTTTCCTAATAATGATTATGTAATGGGGTTGGGCCCTTTACCATGCTCATATAATCAAAACAAAAGAGTAGTATGAATAATCAATGATTCTATAATGAATCTGACGAGATATTTGAACTCCACAAACAATTTTAAATTTGCTATCATATATACATAGCCAAGAATATCGATCATCTAACACTATGAAATGTGTGCTTAATCATACAAAGAAAATAAACTAGAAATCTATTTCTAGTTTAACAAGAAAGAATAAAATTTATTATTTTTAAGTAAATGGGATTCGATTAATTTCCTTGGAAACATTAAAAAATTGAATTTTTCTTTTTTATATATGTTCTATCCAAGCTTTGTTCAAGCTTGTTTTAGAGGTGGCATGGTAGATTAGATCTCTTTATCTTCATATCATTTGATCCTTAACAACTATGGACAAGTTCATCATCTCTAGAAAGAATTCAACTTTAATTATTCGAACTTCAATCTTCAAAGGGAATTTAGATTTATAGAGAGAAAGATTAGAAGAAAATTTTTCCAAATGAATTTGATAATATAGCATTGTACTAGGCATTGAGGATAACATTGTAAGATGTTTTTGAGAAAGATAAACAGGTTTTATAGGGACCCAAAACCCAAAGTTTTATAGACCAAGGCTAGTAGCCAAAAAGATATTAATCATAAGAAATATAGGGAAAAAACCCCACAAAGACCCAACACTAAAAAAAAAGTCTCCAAAAAAGACAGGAAGATGCCCTCAATTGAGTGAGTGCACCAATTCAGTATTCTTCTGAATAATCTTCTTGTTGATTTTTTCCAAATCCTCCACGATGAATCTGGAGGTACCCTAGTCCTAGGTCTGACTCCTGGTCCTAGTATAGGGACCCAAACTAGTCTTCCCTCTAGCAGCACTTAGGCCACCCTCTGAAGCATTCTTTTTCTGTTTTTCCCCCAAGGGAGGATCACTAGCTATGGGTTTGGTTATATAGCCGACCATCATGGGATTCATTTTCTCCAAACCTTTAGCACTATTACTCATCGCCTCCCTAATAATTTCCACCAGATTATTTAGGCTATCTTTGATGTTATTCACATACTCTTCCAGCTTATCAATTCTGCGCTCATGGAAGATCTTCATAGTTTCAACATCTTGAGATATCTTCTGAATCATGCTTAACATCATCTCAGTTTTACTAAGCCCGGGGGACTCCATGAAAGTTTTGATAATTCCCTTAATCCCATCTTTCAGGGTTCCAATTTCCTTATCCACCCACTTCCAACTATTCTCTTGGCCCCAGGTGACCTCCAAAATCAGGTCTCCTAGCACCTTCTCCCCCTTTTTATCACCTTCATTCTCCTTATTCACCATGCCATGTTTCTCGTTATCCACATTGATGGGGATGTCCAACCTAATCTTGTGCTCCTTGTCTTTGGACCCACTTGACTTGGTCAATTTTGTTTTCTTCTTGATGGGGGTTTCCAGGGCCTGCATTTTCCTACTACTGGATTTAAATTTTCTTTTGGCCCACCTTGGAGGATTGGTTTTTCTTCTATTGTTAGTTATCGGGGTCACGATATCCTCCCCTTCTTTCTTTTGTCTATATCTTGGGTCCTCTGAATCCTTGATCTTACACCAATCCATGGCAGTGCCATTGTCATCCTCTTCGATCTCCATATCAGAAACAAACCCCATGGGGGAGGGTTTCACTTCATGAGATTTGGCATACTAAGCCCCTCATGAAGCACCAGATTATCCGGGTTCTCAACATGCTTAGCTAAACTATTTAACATTGTGAGATGTTAATACACCTAAAAGAGTAGATTTCTAAGGCCATTTATGGGAAAACAATAAGAAAAAAATACATAATATAATAAATGATAAATCTTATGTAAAAGTGAAAGTGACATCAACAATAAGAAATGATCAATAGGTTTAGTTAAATTGCAAAACAAATAAATGGTGGTGGATCAATGAATTTCAAAATGGAATAAATTGGCATTTTACCATGAAGTGATTTTCAAGTGATGTGTTGGAATTATGCATTTCCTTTGGATTGTTGAATATATTGAGTTAGCTTATTGTAATTGGACCTACAAAATTTGCACATCCATTTAGAGTTCAGACAATGGTCAAGGAAAATAGATGGAAGGAAAGATCTATAATTGTATTTTTAAGGGAATGAATATGATGGTAAAACCATTATACCATCTTAAATCATTCATTAATTACTACGATATAACATGGAGAACAAGGAGTCGTGTATTGAATTCCTATTGATTTTTTGTCATAATAACTAAGATGGATTTTATTATTTAACTATCATTGGTTTTTCATTTGAAGATAGAAAGATACAAGTTGTCACAAAAGACTTAAATTCCCTTTTTTATATATGTGCATTCCTTTAAATTTCTTACAACTACCAATAAGTTTGTCATATTATTGGATGAGATTGTTTCAATGAATTGAGGAGGTGACAATATTTGGACAATAACTTAATGTTTGATTAGACCAAGTCAACTATTATGAGATATATATTGTCATACTTTCTAGAAGCTATTAAAGAGGACCAAGATATGAGCTTTAAAGAGTAGCACTAAAATAATCTTGTCAATATGTTTTAATGGTCTAATGGTTACCAACATTAGCAAAATAGATGCAAAAATAAGTTAGGTTTTCATATTGTGCCTCAACATCCAAAGATGTGACTATTTATTTATCTATTAAACATACCCCTATTACAAAGGGTGTATTATTCTATGTCTCCTTTATTTTTTTATTGAATATAATGTAGCTATAAAGTTGTTGGAATACCCCATTTATTCCTCCACTTATCCCACATAAAGCTTCTTATAAGTGGATTTAATTTATTGTACTAGTTTTTAAAGGAAGACAACATGATGAGATATTCACATGGTTTCTAATTATCTAATTTTGTTGGAAATCTAATTGTCATTAACCATAGATAAAAATTCAATTAGTCTAGTTCATGATTTTTTTTCAACATTTTGAGAAACCACATCCATGCGTGTCCTTCAAAGAAACACCATAATTGAATAGGAAATGAAGATACTTAGTAATGGATCCATGTTTAACTTCTTTCTATTCACCAAGAATCCATAGGGGGACAACATGAAAAGATCTAATATATCCAATGTGTCAGTTACCTTATCTAATGAATTTTGAACAAACATTGTGACCACTAGTGAAGTGGGGCTGAGGAACTTAACATAGAGGAGAGAGGGGTAAGGTTCAAGAGCATCAATTGCAATAACATATAGAAAGGGAATAATGAGAAGACCTTCATTGATAGATTTTACATAGGTAATTTAGGCAAGAGAGTCAATTATTGCCCACCTTGCACTAGCATCTATGAAAAACATTCAAATTTGACCAAAGAACATAAGACCAAATCCCACCTAATGTAACATGTTAAGAATAAAAGACTTTCCAATGCAATAGTATGACTTATAAAAGTTTAACTTCATTTACTTTACCCACTCAACCATTTCGAAGCCGCAACCAAGTTTTTAAAAAAATCTATCTCCAAGACAGTGATCTTTTATAGCATCGCCTACTTCCTCTGTATTTTTATTTTCCTATGCATTGTTTATTTTCCATCTCCTTTTTCATTAAATTTAACATTAAAGAAAGAATAAAAGTGATGGAGAATTATCCCATTCGGCCTAATCATAGTAGTTCTCAAGGATGAAAGAATACTAACCCTTTTTTCAGTGATAGGTTAATGGGAAGCACGGGTTGTACGAGTTGCGAATTTCTTTGAACAACCCATGGAAAAGCCATTAAAGGAGAATGAACCGTGTTTATCTTTTCTTGATGACTCTGGCATAATCTTTAGTTAAAGTAGTCAAAAGAGAAAGAAAAAAAGGCCTGAGATTTCGGAATTTCCTATTAAAGTAAAAATGAGCAACTACACAGAATAAAGGGAAGGTATGACGTGTAATTCTATTGCAAATTACATAAATTGGATGCGTGTATTTCCACTCGCAATCGGTGGGCGTTTGCCTCTGCAAAAGTTTGAGGCGTCGGAGCATGAATATTGTATGATTGACTTACAATTTTTAGTTATTACATTAATATTCTCTCTTCTCGTTATTTTATATTATATATATATACAGTTTTGAACTTCAAAAACATATCCTAAACTAGATTAAAAGAGTTACTTTTAGGATTTGAAAGTGGCCTGCAATGCGAAGTTGTATACTGATCAGCCAAAAAGAATGAACCAACAAACTGCATTTCATGATCTGATCAAGAATTTGTTTTAAAGATGATTTTTTTTTTTTAAAACAATCTGTTACTGAGCTTGATAGTTTCTCCAGAGCCATTCTGTGCCATGCTTAAATTGATAAATATTACACAATAGGCTACTATAAATCTTAAATTCGTTTCATATTTTTAGAATTTTTGTGCAAGCAGTTATTTTATGATTTTTTCAATGTATATCAAATTTTCTAAATGAGTGAATTAAATAAGGAGATTTTGAGAGGCCTCAACTGACTAATACAGATTTGTGTAGATATGATGAAGAAGTTTAGTAAGAACAAACCAAATGGAAAAATAACAAAGGAACATTGATGTTGTAATCTGACAACAACCTATCATCAACTCACAAGGTGGATCAAAATCAATAGATACAAAGCTAAGCATCCACTGGCAATGAACAAAGACTAGCCAACTTAGGGTACCTTGTTAAAATGTTTTGGAATGCTCTGAACCCTCACAACATTCATTCCGAGTGTCTTATTAATAAACTTTTTTTATGGTAGAACTCCCATTCTTTTAAGCCAAACTTGAGTTACAAATAAATAAGGGGCATGAGGAGAGCCTTTACTTAGATTGAACTCCTTAATTTGAAAAATATTAGTTGTGTGATCTTCTAGGGTATTTGCTAAGTTTAACAATGAAATGCTATTAGAAATTTTGCTACAATTTATCTTGAAGTGCTAACGTTTTGACTTTCTACAAATGAAATTTGAGGCTACACTGCTCTTTGATCAGTCTGTGGGAAATCTTAGCAGATTTGAGTTATTTGAACAGTGAAACATATATAGAGGAGGGAGTTCATTTATGTTTCAATTATCTTTTATAGAATATTCAGTAGATAGAAATAAAGTTAGTAATTAGATCAATTGTACAACTTTACTGGTATCGATAGTGCATGATTATTGAGACATTTGTACATAAGTATTGGATCAATTATACCAATTTTGTGATTCTATAAACAAACAGTTAACAGGGCAATAGGAAATAACGTTTCAATCAAATATTGTCAAAATCAAATGGACTATTTAACAGCTTAGGAGGATAAGTAGAGGAAATGACGTTTCAATCAAATAGTATTACCTTTAATGAGGTTCTATTTAAAGAAAATCCTGATTTTTCAGCTGTAATTTACTTCATATGAGGGATAACAGGTTTAACGAGGGTCCCTGGTCTTAGACAATGAAAAGTGACTTGTTAAGAAGCATTTCCACTCATAGAATTCCCACGTTTCTCAAGGATTTGAATGCCACAGCCTACATACCATGGGTTGTGTCGCTATGCCTTTTTCATCATCAGCCCACTAGGTCATTGTCTATAATGGACTATCACAAAGTGGATGTTGTTCGGAGAATGCAGCAAATATTACAACCACAAAAGAAAATATCTTTAGTTGATTTGTTCAAGAAATCAATCCCTGATATAACAAGCTGCTACGAAGGTGAAATGGACACTAGAGACGAAACTATTGCCTGAACTTGCCTTCTTGATGGCCATTTTGTTCTTGAGATTCTCAGAGTTCTAACCCGACAAGAAGAGAAGAACAATCATCTTGACAGTCTTACTTCCCCTACACAGGTAGAGGATAATTCCGATCCCATATATAATAGAAACAGGGTTAGACCTGCCAGTTTGCTATACTGGGTGATTTTTTATGATGGAAAATCAAGTCCCCATTAGGGTTCTTATGGACTTGTGATGCATGAGCCTCACCGTCATGCTACAGTTCTAATTTTAGACTATTAGATTAGATAGTTCATTTTGTCTTAGATTAGTTTTTTATCTATCAGTTATAATGTTGGCAAATAATGCAGAGGACATGCGGAATACAATCTCTATTATTAGCAGAGTTAATTGCAGTTATCTTGTGCGACTACGAGCTGTTTCTAAGAGACTATGCATCAACAGTATGTATGTAATATTTTATATAATAGTTGCCTCACTATTGTTTTAGGAGGAATGAAAATGTAAGTCTGAGAAAGATCTGAGAAAGACCTCTATTGAGCCACAATGTAATCCATCGTCTTTGAGTTGAATAAAAATATTTTATGTGTTTGTGTTAATAATAATTATTATGTGTTTGTTGTAGCAGTGTTTTGTTCCTCTGTTTAGTTGCAGCATTTAATGCTCTATTTCTGCACTCATTTTATACATGATCTTCAAATTAATATTCTTTTCAACCCAACCTTTTCTATTAGCATCACAAGTCACATCGGGGGATTTACATATATCCTTACCTTCAATTTGACCATCTTTATGTGAAGAAACTTTCGGTACTTTATCCATATCAACTGAAGACCACAAATCAATTGTATCACATGAGGCATCATATACTGGAGACTTCAAGTTTAGACTATCATTCTCTTTTGCCAGCAAATTTAATTGTTTTTCTATATCTTAATTCTTCTTTTGGATTTAATCAAGAAAATTAAATTTTTGTTTAAATTCTCCATTTTGCTATTTAACTTCCTCTAATTCTTTTGAAGAATATCATTTTCACATGAACTTTCATAAATATCTTTTCCTGCATGCCTTATCTTTTCTATCAAACTTGAGTTACAATTCTTTGTTTTCATCAATTCTTCTTTCAATAGATCCTTCTCACACATTAAAGTTGCGTTTTCTTTTCTCTTTTACCCGTTTTCTTGTCTTTCCCATCAAGAAACATATTTTCAATTTACATGGTACTCTTCTTCTTTGTTATTTCAGATTTTCTTCTTTCTTTGACTCTCCTTTTCAAAATCAATAGACAACAATATCTTTCTGTAGTTATTCAATAGGCCTGTAAACTTGATCAAATCTCCTTTTTATAGATTTGATGACTTGCCTCCTCTTGGCTTCTGAACATCATCTTTCTCAACAACTAATAAATATTTTTATTCATTTAAATTGAGACTGCAAGCTTTTTTGATCACATGATCAAGGGTCAAGAGATCTAATGATGTAAGAGAAATATTTCATTACAATCTACCTCTTTATATAGAGGTCTTTGGCACATGAATGACAACTAAAAAGAGAAAAACAAACATACATATTCATGCATGACTACAGTTAGCTTTATTTATGCAAATTATATGTTTAAAAAATAATATCATTAACTGCAGTTCTTCCCATGCAAGTGGGAGAAATTACAAATAATCTATTTTTATCTCATGCAAGACTATGGTTCAAACTACAATTGATCACATGCATGCGAGGAAATTACAGTTCCAACATTCTCCCCCTTAATTTCGACTAGTAACGGATTGCTTCAGCACAAATTTTGATATCTTCTTCCAACTTCAACTAGATTTTCTCCTACCATGATGCACCATCCACTAATCTCCTTTTGGATGGAAAATTCTTGGCTTTTAGCTCCTTAAAGCCTTTTTTAAGACTTGGATTTGACTTCCTCACTCAATTGAATTTCAGTGGCTTAGAATATTTTGTGGCTTTCATAAAATTCATGATCTTCTTCCTCCTATAGAGGGTTTCTATTCTTTTTTGACAAAAAGTAGTATGGCCTTTTCTAAGACCTTTTTGGCTTCCTCACAAATTGGGGGCTTTACCTTTTTCATAGGTGATGTTGGTAGATTTTTGAAGCTACCCCGTCTCCTCTAAGCCAACTTATTATCAAAATAAAATAGGAGAGAGCATACAGTAACAAATAATAAACAAATTGCAAGAAGGAATCACAATTTAGAATAAAAAACATAGTGCCTTGTTTTCTTAGACTACACACATAAATTATTTATTGCAGCTTAACATTCTCAATAGTAGGGGATCTCTATTTAAGGATAACAATCTTATAGTTAGACTAAAATTGGACTTATCTTGAAGCAGTCACTGGTGAGGAGGGACCTCAAAGAGATTAGTCCGGACCAGTCAGCAAGAGTAAACACAATGAAAACACAAAGATTTGATGGATCCAATGTAGAACAGGTTATTTTATTGCATAAAATTTGATTACATCTAACCGGTAACAACTGGTTTACAACATACTGGCTCACGGGCCTAGTAGAATAGGTCACAACTGGGACCTTGAATCTTATGATCTATCTTCTATGCACAATCTAGCTACTTGATTCTTTGATTGATTACATTTTAATATATAATTACAAATATATATATCGATCCAAAGGATCCAGTCGACCCAAAAGGGATCAAAACCAAAAGAACGAGACCTAAAATGTAAAATAACAAGGTCGGCCTCCACCAATAGATTCCTCTGGAAAATCCAAAGGATGAAACATAGATCATAGGAAAAGGTCAGCCACATGCCAAGGAACATCATAATCAATGCCCAAGGCTCTACAAGCTTTGGAAGGGGTTCCAGTAGATTAGTAGAATAGGTCCAAGCAAACAGTAACAAAGGAACAACTGGTAATAGGAAACTATTAAGGAAACCAGGAGTGATTTCTTGCAGGAAAAGTATCCAAATGCAATGCAGTCTAGAAGCAAGAAAGATGATCAAGTCTTCAAGTAGAGTCCAACTCCACAGGATCTGGTGAGCCAAAACTAGGACACACAGAAGAGAAAATTGAAACTGCAAACAGGAAACAAAATAGAAAGGAAAATGTTTTTGGTTGATGCAAGATTGCTGTGAACCGGGGATGTTCATGCATCATATTTTTGGTCCATGCAATTGTCATGCATTTTGTGCATTCTTCGAACAACTGTTTGAAACTAGTAAATAAGTGGTAAAAGTAATACTATTAAAAGAGTTATTTAAAAAGTAAACTATACTTAAACTAACTATCAAACTATGCATTGCAGTACAAATAATGGTGCATGGTGGTGAGGCTCATGCATCACACGCCAACAATGTCAAACTTTATTGCGCTGGCTGGATTCTTTTTAGACATGAGGTTATTCAAAATCTTGATACTTCACTCTTCTCTTTGGAGTGTGGGCTTCACCTTTGTATGGTGTCTTCTACATTGATAGTAGTATTGACTTCATTGCCTTTGGAAAAATTTGGCCCTTTCACCTTCAACAGCTTCCTTGACAAGAAAAAATTTCACAGATAACAACTTGATCTTCATCGATCTCTACTGGTGGCTTCCTATGGATTGCTTCTCATTCTGAAAAACAAAAATCTCCAACATGTAAATCATCATTGTTTGATTTGCGATCTTCCTCCAACTTTGAATGTGGTAGCGAAGCTTCATCTTGAAAATGACGATCTTCTCGTCTTATCAACCTTGTCAGATCTCTATGGATCTTTCTACAACTTCAATAATGTAACCCAAATAATTTCTTAAACATGGCTCTCATATCAATTGAAGAAATTAAATAACTCTGATACCAATTGAAGAAAATAATAAACAAAGACAAATTGGTACATAGTAATAAACACATATAAATTGCTACTCAACAACTAATAAATATTTTTATTCATTCAAATTGAGTTTACAAGCTTCTTGATCACATGATCAGGGGTCAATAAATCTAATTATTGACAAAGATTTTATTACAATATACCTCTTTATATATAATTTGATCATCTTTATATAAAATCTAATATATAAAGATTTTACTACAGTTGGGTTTTTTAATGCAAATTATATTTTTAGAAAATAATATCATTAACTTTAGTTCTTCCCATACAATTAAGAGAAATTACAAATATTCTATTTTTATCTCATGTAAGACTACGGTTCAAACTACAATTGAGAAATTACAAATATTCTATTTTTATCTCATGTAGGTCTACGATTCAAACAACAGTTGATTGTTGTGAGAAAATTACAGCTCCCACAGTTTTGGTGAATCTACTTCAAATGCAGATGGATTCACCTCAGAGTGCTCAAAATTATACAAAATGATTTGTCAAATTGTTTCAATAATTCACCCTTTTTTTCCTAGGGGATTGCCCACCTTCAGAAGACCCTTTTCTTACACACTATTTTTATCACTGACACTTCAGACATGATCTTCAGGAATCTAATGGCCATGGAGGTGCACCGCCCAAAAGTACTAAACATGTCTCATATTATATATTGTTGATGAATACCTTGATTGAGGGAGAAGAAGATGTTTTGATGCTAAGAAGGGAAGGGGTTAATTAGAGTTTCATGGGAACTGATAATGAAGTCACCGAATTGTTAAATATGTTGGGCAAGGGACTCAATTTATTAGATGTTGGAGACCTGTTTGATAAAAGTAAAAGGAGGATTTGAATGTGTGCTACAATAATCAATGATGGTTAAAGTTGAAATGGTTTTTCATCAGGCGTCCCATGCTTTTTAGGAACTTTTATATATTTTGGGAAATCGTACTTGCCCTAGGGGTTGATGTATTCACCCTTTTACCAATAGTCAAAAATTTTGTAGAGAACCAAACCAACTCTTGATCAAAACCCATCATGCTCTGTCTAGCTCAGCGTGCGTTAGTTTAATACTGTGATTGCATAAATATCTCACATAGGAGATATTCAGTCTTCTTCCATAGGGAGTCTCAAATGACCTTAGAGATTCTCAAAGCCCTGTAATGAATGAATCAAATGCTTTCAAAGATCCCAATAAACGATATTGCATAAAATGGCCTTTCCTAAATGAATTAGGTCAAGTTCTAAATTCAACTGTCACCTATGTTTGTCAAGTAATTTTTAAGTATGTTCATCTTTTATGAATGTTTATCATAGTGCATATAGTTACATGATTGACAATATTTTATTGAAATAATGAAGAAAACATTGTTTATTTCTTCATATTCTTTTTTTTTTTTTGATAAAAGTGGATGAAACCACTGAAATTATATTAAAATTTTTGTTTTTTACATGTGTCTGGTTCAAAGAGCACTGAAGGGAAAGAACCAGTAAGAAAACCCTTCAGTATTGCTCAAGAAAACATAGGCCTATCTACCCATTACAAAAGCTCATAGGATCCCCAACAACCCTCCCAATTACATAGCCATCCACATTAGATATAAAGGAAGTTGCCTCAACCAGCATATAGAAGAGAACACATCAAAATAGAACCAGTACCTTCAACCCAAAACCATCCTGTCTAATCAACACATGTTTCTAGTCCTCTGATTAGAATAAAACTCACAACCAGAAAAGAACCTATGATATGTGAACCTGCCAGCACAAAAATGGTGAGAAAACTTATTACAATCCAAATAAGAAAAAGAGAGGAATGTTGAACACCCCAAAGAAGCAGAATAAGACACATCCCTGCCAATAATAAGGCATGGTAACCCTCGCATGGAAGGAGTAAAAATTGTAGGCCTTGGGTTAGAGTGCCATACCAAAAATTAAAATAACGTGAAGGCAAGAATGGAAGAGGATGGAAAAGGGGATTTAAGTCAAATTTTTGGGGATGCAAGTACGCTAGTAGACATGTATGTAAAATATGGAAGCATAGCCAACGCACGAAAAGTGTTCCACAGAATTCCTGAAAGAGATGTGATCTCCTGTACCTTAATGATTGCAGGATATCCACAAAATGGGCCTATTGAAAAAACCTAAGAGATTTTTCAGAAAATACAATTTGCAGGTGTAAATTCTAACTCAACAATCTTTGTTAGTGTATTATCATCCTGTGCCAAGTTCGAAGGATAGGAACACGGAATGAATCTCCATTGAAGCATAATTAAGGGAAGATTTTTGTTTGATGTTGTATCCGTGAGTGTCCTCATAGACGTGTACGTGAAATGCAGAAATGCACATAGGGCATGAAAATTGTTTTACAAAATTCTTGATAGAAATGTCGTCTCATGGACTACAATAGTTCTAGGATATATCCTAAGTATAGTTATATCAGGGATGCTCTCAAACTCTCTGAACAATGCAACAGTCTGGAATATAGCCAGTCCATAAATTGGTAGTTGGGGTGATGTTGAAAATGTAAGAAGAGTGATGGAGGATAGAGGAACAAAAAGACACCCGGATGTAGCTGGATTGAAGGCCACAAAAGGATTCTAGGTAAGGTGGTTGGGAGATAAACTAGCTGACGTACTAAGGAGATGATATAATTCATGTATCTTTGAACATCTAATAAAGATACCCTCCTTTGTTCCATGGTTTTTCAGAAAATATAATTAGCAGGTGTAAATTCTAACTCCAAAATTTTTGCTAGTGTACTGTCAGCCTGTGCCAAGTTCAGAGGTTAGGAACTCGGAATGAATTTCCATTGAAGCATAATTAAGGGAAGATTTTCGTCTGATGTTGTATCTGTGACTGCCCTCATAGACGTGTATGTGAAATGGGGAAATGCAGATAGGGCATAAAAATTGTTTTAGAGAATGCTTGACAGAAATGTTGTCTCATGGACTACAATAGTTGTAGGATATCCTAGGTATAGTTATGATAGGGATGCTCTCAAACTCTGAACAATGCAACACTCTGGAATGTAGCCGGTCCATAAATTGGTAGTTGGGGTGATGTTCAAAAGGTAAGAAGAGTGATGGAGGATGGAGGAACAAAAGGACACCCGGATGTAGCTAGATTGAAGGCTACAAAAGGATTCTAGGTAAGGTGGATGCGAGATAAACTAGCTGACGTACAAAGGAGAGGATAAAATTCATGTGTCATGGAACAAAGGAAGGTGTACTATGGATGTTCTGGTTACTTGTAACATTGAAATGTTAGATGTAGAGTTATAATGAAAGGATACCAAGATGCATCCAATTACAGACCATCTAGGAAATCCTATTGTAGTGGCAATAGGTGATTTAATTTTTTTTAATGTCATTTTAATCCCCATGACAAGTGAAATAATAATATGTACTCTATAGTTCCTTAGAATGATATTTGGGAATTCGGGTAATGGCTCTTATATGACTAGAAGATATCCATTGACTCTTGAGGATAGAAGAATCTTCATACTAAATCAATTCAATGAATTTTGAAGGTAGGTGTGTTCCTATGGTTTGTGTGAACTAAGGTGATCTCGGGTTGAGAGAATCTGAGGCTATCCCCTAGGGTGATAAAATAGACCATGGGGTGTTCAAGTTGGTTTATGAATGATAACTGGAGGTGTTATAGTATGGGCTTGTAAAGTATAAACTACATGAGATTTCCCTAACTATTGTTATGTGTTATTAATTAACAAAGCCTTGGTTATAGGAACATGTGAATAGGCATTCCTTGAGATAAACATGTTAAGAGAACTACATGTGACTTTGACCCATTTGGAAGCAGGAACGTAGGCAGTACTTGGGCAAAGTATGCCCCTGTGATGTCAAGTCCATAGGGGTAGGGTCTAGGGGGGGAACAGCTCTAAGGTTCTGAGTTAATCGTAATGTTTTGACCTTACCTCTCTAGTAGGATTCAGATGAGGCTGATTAGGCATTAAAAGATTATGAAGGATTTAAGAAAATAAGTGTAATATCATGTAATGTGCCATCAAATAGTAAGTTCAAGGAAGTGAACATGGGTTGGCTACCATACAATCAATAGTGGCTTAAGGGTATAGGATGAGATGAGGCCATCTTGTGTTAGTTCTTTATAAATTTTGTATCACGTGTTTGTGAAGTTAAACCCTAGAGTTATAGGCTCCTCAATTTCTTGATTGTGTTGTACTTATCTATTTGTCTAGTATTGTGAATCTTGATGTGTATGATCCCCACAAAAGTGAACCACCAAGATATTTATGCAGAGTCAGGTAGTCCTTGGACCGTGCCAACAATCGATATCCAGGTTATTGCAAGGGATTACTCGATAATCACCTGGTTCACGAAGGTGATGTGCCTAGACTACCCTGGACATGACATGGTAACAAATAGAAAGTTAAGTCATTGGATCATGTTGATGGCGAAGGCCTAGAGCTATTGTTGTATTGTTGGATCAGCCAACACTCACTGGGTTCATGGTGGTGAAGGACTACTAAGGGCTATCGGGGATTTGATATGGTAATGGTTGCATGGGTAGTTGTCTTACCATGTAGTTAATAGTAACCGGAGCTAACTCTTGTATTGGGAGGGTTCACTGGAAGCAACCTAGCATTGGGGTGATTGATGTCAGGGGTTACCCAGAATTGTAAAAAAGATAGTTGACAATATCACTAAGGTCACTAAGTGGTATTTGTTAGAAGCTACTTCTTCCTGGATGGGCAAACTTGTCATCAGTGGCCTATAGGAGATTGAATTTAGTTTCCATTGGGATGGGTTGGTTCACTACTTGTGGAAATCCTTGGGATTGAGAATGGACCCGTAGTGTAGTATGTGATGCACTAGATCCTCTTCCTGGTTTTTTGATGGTATACTTGACCCTGTTGGGTTGAGGATTGACCCACAATGTAGTATGGGATGCACTGGATCCTCTACCTAAATCCATTGGTCCAAATGACTAGGGAGAAGAATGGGACCCACGGTGTAGTGCATAGTGCATCAACATTCCTTGTCTATCTAGGATTCATTATGGATAGGAGATAGTTAGCCATTGAGGATGAGTCAATCATGTTGTTTCTATGATGCCTATATGATCCAGCCACTATTATATGTGATTCTTGTACTTTAGTCAATCACTATTATCTATTGTTGCATGTGTATGAGCCAATCACCATTAACATGTGATACAAGAATAAGAACCAATCAGTTATCCATGAATCTTGTAAATGAGTCATTCACTTATATATGGTGATGTATATATATGAGACAATCATCGTCATCTGTAATGTTGTATGAGAAAATCACTAATGTTTATGTGATGTATGTTTGATCTACTCATTAGGTATGCAATGTATGTTGGAGCTAGCCATCATGTGAACTTATAACGCGTAGTAAATATTTCCTTGTGTATACATGATTGTGATAATCATTGAGTGCAGGAGATGTGATATGACCCTTGTGTGTATATATCCACATTGAACACCAATTATTAGGTACTATTTGTTATGGAACCAACACTTGATGGCAATGTGTATCTCTCCTTGCAATGAGTCTAAGTTAATAGGTTCACTCAATTAGTTGTCAACTTTTAGAGAGGGATCAAGATCTCATCAAGGGAAATAGAGAAAACTCTCTTTGAATGCTAACTAAAAAGCCTCTGACTCCCTCTGAGAAGATACATATGAAGGATCATCAAGAGTAAATCCTTAAGCCTTAGGCTTGGGTCTAGGAATGACCCTAATTATATAAGGCTAATACTTAGGTTGAAAGTATTAAACAATGTTGTTTCATTGGGTTGCCACCATTGTGGTGAATAGAGAAGTATTAGAATAGATGCTATAATAAATGGAAGATGGTTATTCAATCAGTTCTGCAATGGATGCTAAGTGTAATAAAAAAATAATTGTGGTGGCAGAAGGGTAGATCATACATAGGTATCAGAGAAACCGGTTTCAAACACTAGAGGCCTATGGAACCCACTTGACTTTGGATTATTGGATATAGTATCACACTAATGAATGATCACAACTAATTGATTCTTGGCAATAATAATTTCAACTGAATTTATTAAATGGATTTTAAAGTAATGAGACTGATTGGTTAGCCCTATCCAAGACCACCTAAGAAGGTGTGAATGGGAATTCTAATATATAAATTGTAATCAAAGATTAGAGTGGTACAACGAAATCATAGTGGGCCCATAACCCACAATTCCAAGGATCAAAAGTGGACTAAAGTTTTTATTATGATACAAGCATGAATTTCTATCCCCATTTAATGCATTAATAGGTGCTTAAAAAAGAGTTGCTAGTACCCTTAAAAGGTAGTTGATAACTACTTGATGATGTAATTTCAAGTCTAATTGAGAAAGAGGAAATGCTTATCAATAGTGATAAAGTTTCTAGGAGGGATGACGAGTGGTTGGAGGCTATCGTGCATCCACTATATTCATTGCCCTTGCAAATGACATACTACGAATTTGGAAATGAGATTACATTGTAAATGACACCACATGAAGCTGTATGAATTGTACTCTACAAAGAATATAAATACCTATAATTGTCCCCTTTGATGATTAAATAAACTTTCTTAAGTTTAAATTTCTCTAATGTTTGGACATTATGATAAGTGAATCCAACCCACCTAGTGAGTGATTGCACTAAGGAAATGCGATTCAATAAAGAAAATGTATGATGTCTCAAATTGTTTGTACATGGTACTTTGAAAGAAATATCATAAAAATAGGTATATTGAATGAAATTATATCGATTCTTCTTATGGAAATCAACCTATGAATTGAAATGGAGGAAAGTATTGAGAAAATACTGGCCCAGTCAGGAGTAAATTTTAGATCACCTCATCTTAAATCTTGTAAATTGATTCAAATTTGTTAAATTATGGAAGATGCAACCAATTGAAATAACAATGCTAAGGGGTCGAAAAGAAATTAATCTGGCTAGTGACCCAATAATTTGAATAAATTAACAAAATAAACCCCTTAGTAAGTCGAGGATAGTGTATTCTAAGGGAGGAAGGATGTCACATCCCTACCAATGGGTCACCTCCTATAGGTGATTATGGTAAAAGAAGCAAACATGAAATAATAAATGGAGTCAAGATGACTATTGAAATAATACAAAAAGGCAAAGGAGGGATGATCAAGGAGAGAATCCTCATTTATGAGGAATGGGCATGTGAGGGAAGCTAGTTCATTCCATTAATAAGTCATAGTAATCCTCACATGGAAGGATTAAAAATCATAGGCCCTGGGTTAGAGTGCCACGCCAAAAACAAAGAAGTACATCAAATCTTCTCAAAATAAGGCCATATGATTCCCTCTAATCCTATGAAGTAAAATGACAATATCTCGTACCTCTCTAATAAAATGTTCCCTAGTTAATGGTCTAGGTAAATGAGAGCCACCCTTCTAAAGCTTCAATAACCAGTTCTGGAAAATAACACCTTGATACATTGTCTTCTTTTTGGAAAACAACCCCTGTGACTTAGACACTATCCAATCTTCATGTCGTTCTTTCTCAAACTACAACAATGGTTTCCCAATTCACTTTCAAAAAAACCATTTACGGTTTGAATGCTCCTCTTAATAGGGTCATACTGGTTGATACATTCTTGGACTAATTCTGGACAAGGAACGACTGGTGGAAAAGTTGTCGCTTCTGTTAACCCACTATCAATTATTTTTTGTATGAGATGGGAATTTGTAGAATCCCACACTCTCTCATAAAATTCCTCTAAATCTACCGATGGGAGGATAGTATCACCTAGGTTTGGGTGTGAAAAAACTAGCTCTTGAAAGAGGATTTTGGATTGTAAAAATAGAGGTCAAGTCACCATGCGTAGCATCCAACACTTGCTTAATTGTGAAATGGGCAACTACAAGAAATGTTTAAAAAAAAGAAACTCATGTAAGGGTGAGATAATTGATCACATAATTCATTTAAGATTAATTGACTACTTATCTGTGCCTTCTTACTCTGAAAAGACCCTTTCTTGACATCTCATTATTATTTGGCTTAGTCCTTCCTCTTCATGATTACCATGCAATATAGTACACCTCATGGATTATTATCTGGGGTTCTCTTTAAATTTGGAATATTCTTTTCTTTAAACACCCGTTAACATGATGCTTTCCTTTTAAGCTTGAAGTTGCATTCACCCAATGTTGAACCTCGAACTATGAACCCCTTCAATGGTGGTTCAAATTCAACAAAACCAAAATGGTCTACTAACGAAACAAGATAAGAATATACAATAGACCTTGCTAAAGACAAGACTTAGGACCAAATTCAACTCTCACACATATTGAACCTTGAACCTTGAAATTTCTTCAAAGATGATTCAAAGGTTCAAGTTCAAAGACCCACTCAACAAAAATTTACTAAAGACATTACCACAGAGTGATAGGACCGCTTAAACCTAAACTTTGTATCTTAGACAAGTTCAATAAAAAGGTTCAAGTTCAAATAATTTATGACCCAACATATAACTAAACTTTACACAATGCTCCACTCTAAAGAACACTGCCAAGCATTGTACAATCTTTAACAATTGATAATGAAGGGAGGGTAACAGTGAGATAATTTAGGACTAAAGTGACTACAGATTTAGTTGGTGAATTTGTTTGTGGCTGACCTATGGATATTGCAATTATGTTCTACATTTACTAGTGAATGTAATTATCATCGCAATGCATATATATTTTTAATATAGGTTCATTCCTAGTATGTCGAAAAAGTGAATATGGTGTAAGAGTTTTGCAAGATACTTATTCAATTAAAAAAGATGAATTAAGGTATGTGAATCAAGCAACAAATCCTATACACATTGAGAGATTCTTTTTTTAGATCAAATTTGAATAGTGGTGTAGTATGAGTTTGGAAGGTTTCCATAATTCATATCTTGTTGTATTTGAAGTTGGTGTCTCTTAATTTAAGTTGGAACTTAATTCTTGTATACGATGATTGTCTGTGGTGAGTTGTTGCTTATAAACATTTTTAAGTTTTATATTTCTTTGTGAGGTTGGATTTGCATAGTAGATGGACAAACAACTATTATCACTATTATTTTTCCCTTGTAGGTTTCCATGTATATATCTGGTGCTCTCTTATGTGGATATGTATTTATATTTATCATTGGGATAGTTGCTTTATTGTTAAAGTAAGAAGAAAAATGCTTCTAAAATGATAAACTAGATTTAAAAATTTTAATCACTATGATCAACATTGTCATATTAATGTCTTGTCATTTTATGAGAACTATAAGTTCTTAACTTAGATGTCATTGTTGGTATTCTACACTCTTATGAGAATAGTTGATGTTGTCATTGATGGCAACCAACTCGCAACCAACTAGAAATCATCTGGCAACCCACCAGTAGTTATCGGTACCAAAAATAGACTTATACATACACCGATAGGCACTTCACTGACAACGAAAACAATGGATACCGACACTCAAGCCAACATGGAATAAACTTTTGTTTATTGTTTTTCTAGTATAATTATCTTTTGTAAAAGCCGACATGGCATATTGTAAAAGAATCATATATATGTGTGAGATCTTATAGGTCATTTGGTATGAGAAAAAAAGGGATACATGATAGATGAGATTTTTGTATAAGGTGATATAGTTGACAACAAAGGTTTTGGTAATAGATTGAGCTTAAATTGGTATGGAACTTGGCATAGTTGATGCTGATCTAAAGTAGTACATTGTATTGGATTTTTATAATCCATTTTGTAGGTAAGTGAGACTTCTATTTTGTGATTGAGCATTGAACTCTAGGCTGCTAGCCTTCCTGCATGTGCAAGCCCCTCATTGTAAGCAATATTTATTCATTGGCCAGTGAGTGAATATTGTGGGTCACAAATCCCACTGAGGTTTTTCCCACACTGGGTTTCCTCATTAAATATCATGTGTTATGATGTGTTTTCTATGTTGTCTCTGTTATTCTTATTTGCTACATTAATTTTTATTTATCGGTACACTATTTTGGGATACAAAGTTCTTAATAATTTTAAATATTCTGCTAACCAGTTAGACACTGATTCACCCCCCCTCTTAGTATCTTTGGGACTATCATTGGTTCTAACAATTGGTATCAGAGCTTGGTCATCTATTTTACAAAGCCTAAAAACTTGAGGAAGATTCTGACACTGGTATAGATGGAGAACTTAAGGAAATAATTAGAAGGAGCTCTTGTAGACTATGATGCAGAAAAAGTGAAAAACATCAGATTGGAGGATGAACTTAAAACTGCTCAAGAATTTATTTTGGCACTTCAAAATAACCTAGTTATTGCAAAGAATAAGAGAAAATAACTTCATATGCAGATACATAATGAGGATGATGAAAAAGAAACTCTTAATGCGCTTGCAAACAATTTGATATAAGACAACAGTAATATGAAGAATCAAATGCAAGACATGACTATGAGGTTTTGTAAAGACATTGAAGACAAGAAGAAAAATTAAGAAGACTTGAATAGGTGACTCAATGATGTTGGAAATGAAAATATAAGACTTATTCATGAAAATGATATGTTGAAGACATATCTGATACACATGCAACATGATAAAACTGAGCTTATGAGACAAAAGGAAATTCTGGAAAATGAGGTGGATACTACAAATCAACCCAAAGAGAAATTCAAGAAAAGTTCAGAGGAGCTTGATGACATGTTGAAAAGTTAGAAACCTGATGGAGATACTAATGGACATGGATTTGAAGTTGGAGAATATTCCAACACTGCAAACAATCTAGATCAAAACAAACCTGTAAGACAACCTAGTGCTTATAAGTCTAGTGGCAAATGTTTCAATTGCAACCAATATGGTCATAGAGAAAATCAGTGTAGATTTAGAAACAATCAGAATATTAATCCACCCACTGGTCAATGTTCCAAATGTAACAAAGCTGGTCATAATTCAGAAAACTATAGAATGAATATGAAATGTTATGCTTGTGGAAGATATGGACACTTATCTAATCAATGAAGAACACAAACCGACATATGATATAGAAAGGCTATTTAGAGGAATAATGTGACTTGTTATCCTTATAAAAAAATTGGACATATTACTAAATTTTGTAGAAGCAAGGCTTCACCGGCAAAAAATAAAGGATCTAGTTTGAAAGGTAAAGAAAAGGTAGATGAGGTAAAGCAAGAATTTTGACGAAACTATCTCTATATCGGTAGAATAGAGTAACCCTCAACTGGCAGGATATTCTTCATCCAATTGAGAAGTAACCCTTTGGGGGTATTGCAACAAATTGAAAATCATGCAGATTACCATCAGTCGATAGTGATAAGATAGATTTCTTCCCTACCAGCAGATGTGTTAAGTTTTCACTTAATCGACAAGCATTTAATGCGGTTGGTAAGAGAAATGTCATTATAAAACAACTAACTTCCCTCATTTTTTATTCATCGAGCATTCAAATTAGAAGAGAGCGCAAAAACAAGTGAAGGTATTCAATGTGAAGGTGCGAAGTGATTTCTTCAAGCATTCAGAATATTTTCACGCAACTAAAGGTATTTTTCAATGGCTTCTTCTTTTTCTCCCGAGTTTATTTTGAACCCTATTATTGTGGAAAATGTAAAACGCCCTAGGCCTATATTTAAGGTAATCTATGAGATTGCAAAACAAGATGACTCTATAGGGGCATTTTCTAAAATTCTTAAAGGTGTAGTATTTGTAGAAGATCCTAGGATTTATATACATTGCAATATAAAAGAACCAAGTTCCTAAGAATTGATGAAAATGTTTACTAAAGTGATTTGTGATGAAAATGGTGTTGTCAAACCCGAACACAATATTATAGAAACTCTAGGTTTTGTGGAGATACTGAACATTCCTCAATTTCCAGAGTAAGTAGTAAGAATTGTTTTAAGTAGAGCACATGGAGAATTTTTATGGTTGGAATCTATCTGCAAAATAACTGGATAAGCAATTAGGGTAGTAACTGATTTACCCTCAACTGGCAACAAACCTGATAAAACAAAGAAGATTCCTAACAACAAAGTGATGACCCTAACAGGAGAAACATCTAACAATAGATCACTCAAAGTGAATGAGATCAAGGACATCGAAGTAAGATTTGTAAGTATGGTGCTAGGATACAAAACCATACATGAAAATAGGCAAAATTCAGTTTCTAGTCTTTGTATAAATAGTGCTTGTGAGATTGTTAAAAACAATACAATGATAGATGTGTGTGAATGGATGAAAGATGAACTCATTGACAATTTGAAAAAGATCAAAGGAGATAAGAAAGGGACATTCCAATTTGGAAATCTTTTGGTATGTTTAATATTGTATTTCAATAAGGAAATCCCTGGTACATGACCTAAAGACTTTGGATATGACATACCGGCAGGAAAAAAATTATAAGAAGCTTTTATCGGCATAGGAACTGCAAAGGACAATAAGATAAGTGAACATTTTAAAACTTTCCAAGCTAAAATGAAAACTAGAGAAAGTCTACTAGAGAGTATAGTGGACAATTATGACAAAGAGATTTATTTTGTTATCAAGAAAGATGAGAGATGGATGGAAGCTATACTCCCTAGGACTGTATGGGTGACTAAAATGGGATATGATGTAGATCTTAACATTCTCAAAACTTATGCAAAAGCTATACTAGATGCACCAAGAGAACCATCAAAACAAGTTTTCAGTAGTGCTGAGACTATTGAAAGTGGTGTAAAAATATTGAAGGAAAGAAAGAAAAGAGAAAAATATATTAGAGATGCATCCAAGAAAGTGAAGTAAATCAAGGAAAATGTAATGAACATGAGTGGCATATCAGATAGTGAGCTTGAAGGACTTCAACCGGAGGCACACATTTCACCCGTTGGCACATCTTCTGATAGTAACAAGGAAGAAGAGTTCAAAAGAGTTGAAAGGAGGAAGAGAAAACCTTCACCAGTACCCTCTCCTTCACCTAAGAGAACAAGGACTTTGAGGAAGAAACAACAGGTAGTAAGGGAACCACAAACGAAACTAACACCAAACAAGAAACAACAAACTATTATTCCTTCTTTGAATGATTTATTGAATGAGATAAGTTATGATGGAAACCTGGCTAATGTACACAAATTTTATAACACATTTAATGATTCTGACAAAGAAAGCATTGAGAACAATATTATTTTACATCTAGACATATATAGAAAGGTTTAAATTGAAGATGTGGATAAAGGATTGCAGTGATGGAATTAGATAAGAAACTAAAAGTTAAAAAAATTCTAGTTGTACAACCTGTAAACTCAAAAGAGGAAATTGGTGAATTAATCTCTGAGGCTAGCCAATCCATTTTTTCTAGTGATCACCGGCAAGTAAGTTTAATGGCAGGAAGAGTAAAAGAGATTGAAGATGAAACTATTGATAACTGGGATATATTTTTGTGGAGAAGGAAAAATAAGAGGAAATGACCTCACCAAAGAAAACATTTAAAGTCTATCAGAAGGATAAGGACAAGGGAAATGGAAAAGTTGGTGGTATTCCAAACATCAAGGTCACTGACAATTTACCACCACCTTTAGATACTACACCGGTACATACAGATGATCCACCGATTATTGACACTGAAGGTGTTACACATGATGACACAAATTGTGAATCTGAGATACTCTTCACCATGCATGCGAATACTCAGGAAGTGAATATTTTTGTAGATAAGAATAGTGCAGAGGTTAAGGAAGACAATGTTGATAGTGGCAACATGGCTGAGAAGCCGATAGAGACTGTTGAGGTTGAGATCCCAACCCAAACAGAGAAACCCTTAGAAGTAGAGAAACCTACTGAAGGTATAGATGTTGGCACAGGGCCACCTAAGACTGAGTTACCGATAGCTAAACTTACTAAGAAACCTACTGAGGCAAAGGTATATACTAAGGCAAAGAAAGTGAAAATCACTATGACATCAAAGCAGACTGAGAAACCCTTGCTAGTTGAGATGCAAACACAAACTGATCCACTAGAGGTAAACACAAGTAAAATGGTTACAATTGATGGAATCACAGAGGTAATAAAGGTAAATGGTCAGACATCCGGTACATCAACAAGTGAATTCAAACCTAGCAATGTTACAGAGGTACTTTTGGATTCAATAAAAAAGATAACATATTGCAATGCTTTGGTCTACAAGGCAATTGATAACACTGTACCCATTCCTAAATTGATTTCAGCAAATTGTAACATAGATCATATTAAGGATTCTTTTGGCAAATTGGACACATTGTCCAAATTTATTGCTAACAACATCATAAGGGTTGATAAAGTGAATGAGGAGACAATAAAGGAAAGAGTTGGAAAAAGAAGAACAAATTCTTTGATGACGCCATAAAGAAGTGCACAGAACACCTGAATACATTACTATTGAGACTGAACTCTATAATTTTGGAGTACATTACTATTGAGACTGAACTCTATAATTTTGGAGTACAAAGAGCTATACAGGAAAACATGCAAACCTCACATTCTTATAGAGGACATAGACAAGGAGATCAGTAAAATGTAGAAAGAAATTGAAGACATAGCTGATAACATAATTGGTTCATCTGGTCACATATCTATTTTTGAGCAAGAGATGGTAGGTTTTGAAGAAAAAATAGAGAAACTTGAGAAAGAAAAGGCAAGGATAAGGTCTAATGTCAAAGAACTGACAAATAAATTTGGTCCCAAGTTGGACAATCTTATATCTCAGAGAATAGAAATATCCAAGGCATTACTTCAAGGAGAACGATCATCGGAAGATCACATGCATCACCTCATCGACATGATCCAACAAACTAAGGCAACTTTGAATGACAACAAAAGGTTTATGCAGAGTATGAATTTGGTTTTAGCAGATATCTTTCAGATTGTAACCAACCAGTTATAGACTTTGAGGTGACATTTTTGCACTCATTTGACAATTTTTGACAACCTTTGTCATTGATGTCAAAGGGGGAGTAGTGGAGAGAAAAATGCTTATTATTCAGAGGAGATCATTTGCTCAGGGGGAGCACATCTTTTTGGAAAATTTTGGGACTTCATTTTTTGGAATAGTTTTGGATTTTTCTTATTAGTGTTGCCATCAATGCCAAAGGGGGAGATTGTTGGCATTCTATGCTCTTATGAGAATAATTGATGTTGTCATTGATGGCAACCAGCTAGCAACCAACTGGAAATCATCTGACAATCCACTGACAGTTACCATCACCGGCAATAGACTTCAACATACACTGGCAAGCACTTCATTGGCAGTGGCTATAATGGATACCAACACTCAAGCCGATATGGAATAAACTTTTGTTTATTGTTTTTATATTGTAATTATGTTTTGTAAAAGCCAAAATGACATATTGTAAAAGAATCATATATATGTGTGAGATCTTATAGGTCATTTGGTATGAGAAAAAAGGGATACATGATAGATGAGATTTATGTATAAGGTGATATAGTTGACAACGAAGGTTTTGGTAATAGACTAAGCTTAAAAGCATAATGAACCTAGCATAGTTGATGTTGATTTGAAGCAGTACATTGTATTGGATTTTGATAATCCATTTTGTAATTCAATGAGACTTATGTTTTGTGATTGAGCAGTGAGCTCTAGGCTGCTAGCCTTCCTGCATTTGCAGGCCCCACATTGTAAGTAATATTTATTCATTGACTAGTGAGTGAATATTGTGGGTCACAAATCCCACCGAGGTTTTTCCCACACTAGGTTTCCTCATTAAATATCTTGTGTTATGATGTGTTTTCTATGTTGTCTCTATTATTCTTATTTGCTGCATTAATTCTTATTTATTAGTACACTATTTTGGGATACAAATTTCTTAATAAGTTTAAATATTCTGCTAACTGGTTAGACACTGATTCACCCCCCCCCCCGCTGCCCCTCTTAGTGTCTTTGGGACTGTCATTGATTCTAACAGTCATCCTAGACAATAACTACTGATGATCCTAATGGAATTATTACAAATATTTTTTGTAAAACCAAGATAAACATGTATTGGCTTTATAATCTAATTTATAAATAATCATTATAACTCACATTTCCTTGATGGATTTTATCAAAATATTATACAAACTCAAAATTTTATAATTTAATATTAATGAAATCTTAAACCAAATACTCATAACCATTATAAAGGTATATAGACAAATTATTGATCATGATTAATAATTATCTCAATATTACCTTGGTAAAATCTATTCAAGAAAATACACATTTGATCAATTCAAATCAATGACTCTTGATCAATGATCTCAAATATGGTATAAATAATTACATATAAAGTTTCTAATCCCAAAAAATAATAGTTTATAAACACTTACACTCTTAGTCCATGCTCCATGCTCATACTATCTATGGCACTATATAAATTCATTAAACTCTTCATAGTTCCTAAGAACCAACTCAATTCAACTAATGTAATTCTATACTAGTTAATATTTCAAATACAGAGACAATTATCTACAAATATTTAAATATTCAAAACATGGCTCAAAATGTCACTATATTTCTTCAATCTCTTCCTCAAATACATTTAAGAAATATTAGACAAGAAGGCAAGAATGACAATTTTTCTCTCGTTGTGCAACAATGTTCTCTTCAATGTCACGAGTGAAGCAAAAATGAAATATGTATGGGATAAATTAACATCCATGTATGAAATAGTGTCGACTACAAATAAAGTGTTTATGATGAAGCGATTGTACAAGTTGAAGATGAAGGAAGGTTGCGCAATGGAAAATCACATCAATGAATTTAATACATGGATCAGTCAAGGAAGTTCGTTGGGGATGACACTGGATGATGAGAGAAAGGTTGTCCTTTTGTTATGCTCTTTACCAAGAAGTTGGGATGGTATTGTAATAACCGTTAGCACATCGAAATTCGATAAAATAAGTTAGTTTTTAATGGTGTAGCAGCTACTCTTCTTAGAGAGGATTTGAGAAGAAAAAAAGAAGAACCTTCATCCGGTGAAGCCTTAATGTTGGTATGTACTGAAAATAGAGGTAGGATCCATAATAGAGGTAGATATAATTATTATAGGTAATCAAAATCAACAAGGAGATTGAAGTCTAGAAATAGAAATGATGATTATTGGTTTTGTGGCAAATCTGGTCATGTAAAGAAGGATTGTAGAAACTACAAAAGGGCATAAGAGAAGGTGCGGGACAATGAAGAGAATATTGTCTACAACAAGGATGATAGGGTAATAATCCTTTCAACAACCAACACTACTCTAGATTCATGAGTACTTGATTCCGGTGCCTCCCATCATGCTACCTCATGCCTTGAAGTGTTCATAAACTACAAAGAAGGTCACTTTGGAAATGTTTTCTTAGGAGAAAAAAGCTTGCAAAATTATAGGCAAGGGTGATGTGTTAGTACCATTAGAAGGTGGTAAAACATGGCTGCTCAAATATGTTTGACATGCCCCACAATTTAAACAAAATTTGATATCCATTGGACAACTCTTCAATCAAGGTCTTAATGTGAATTTTCCTCTAGATACTTGGAAGGTAACTCATGGTACCGTGTTGATTGCCAATGGAAATGAATTGGGTAGTCTATATATATTTAAGATTCATGGTGAAGTGGGAGCTGCAATGGTTGTTGAGGACAACAAAGTGGATCTTTGGCATCAAAGGGTTGGGCATATTATCAAGAAAGGGCTCCATGTTATGCACACAAGGAATCAATTTCTGGGTTTGAAACTTGTAGATTTGGCCTTTTGCAAACATTGTCTTTATGGCAAAAAAGGCGAGTTAGTTTTTTGAAAGGTGGGTGTGATATAAAAACAACACCGTTGGAGAGAGTACATTCAGATTTTTTTGGGACTTCCAAGGTAACCTCCACTGGAGGAGCTAACTATTTTGTCACCTTTCTTGATGATTGTACAAGGAAAGTATGGATTTACATGCTTTGTAAGAAATCTCAAGTTTTTATAAAATTTAAAATTTTTGAGGATTTAGTTGAAAATTAGATTGGACCTAAGATCAAGTCTCTACAAACAGATAATGGTGGAGAATTTTGTTCACAAGAATTTCATGGTATTTGTGTTGATAATGGGATTCGAAGGATTAAGGTTGTTCCTTTCACTCCTCAAAAAAACGGTGCAGCCGAGAGGATGAATAGGACAATTCTTGAAAAGGCACGATGTATGTTATCAAATGTAGGTCTAGGTAAGGATTTTTGGGCAGAAGTTTGCAACATAGTAGTATACCTGATCAATCGAAGTCCCTCATCTAAATTAGATTTTTGTATTTCGAAAGAGGAATGGCAGGGGAAGAGGATTGCATACTCGCATCTTCACGTATTTGGATGTGAAGCCTTCTTGCATATACCCAAGGAGAAAAGAACCAAATTGGATCTCAAGTCGTAGAAAAGTATTTTTGTTTGGTATGGCAAAGAGCAATTTGGTTTCAAGTTGTGGGATCTGGTTCTTAAAAATATTATTCGCAGTAGGGATGTTATTTTCAATGAGACTTCTTTCCCTGCGTTGCAAGTTCTGAATAAATCAGAAATATAGTTAGTTCCTCTATCGGTTTTTGAAAATTATTCTTCACCAGTTCAGACTAACGGTGAATTACATCAATCTTCCCATCAAGTGGGAGCTTTGATGATTATTAATCTGCCATTTGATGCGAGTTTTAAGTCATTTGGGCAGAATCACAATGGTGAAGAATCTGATAGCCCCTTTATTGCATCTCCTCTGCTCATAACAGAGCCATCACTATTTGGAACAGGGCAATTTTGGCCTCCATTCGAATCCTCACAGGTTAAAATAGGGGCTCACATGGAGGATCATGGAACTACCAGCAAGCAGTCTTCATAGCTTGGCATCGAGGCTTTACACCCTGACTTAAACCGTACCTTGCAGCTTGCATCTCAGTCTTGGTTGCTTGGTCTAAAGCAGTCTTTAGGGCACGCTAGGAAGTACACATGCCTTCCCTGAAACTCCTCCTCCATGGGCTCATAGTAGGGGCGAGAAAATTTGCTTGCAGTGGATGATGCCTCTATGGCATATCACTCATGTGGTCTGCATTCTCAATGCGTTGGTGATACTAATACGTGTGGTCTTTGTGGGCTTCATGGTCTGAGTCCTCCCTGTCCTAGTAATAATACTATGCAGAATGGTTGTCTCGACTTTGAGTGTGCTCGACACACAATTTCCACACAAGAATTTATAATCTATTTTGTGCATTAAATTTTGCCTACAGAAGACATTGATTTGAATAGATAGAGACCAAATGATTTAAATACTTAGTAGGGATGATCTCACTACTCACATAGAGAGTCAATTGAGAAGGTCTACCAGGAAAAGCAGACCTTCGGCTAAGTTCTCAGATTATGAATTATTATTCTGTGAAGAAGTTGAGCCCACCTTGTTAATCTCTAATCAAATAGAGCCTGCAACTTATAAAGAAGCTTGTAAAACTCCAGATCCCGATAAATGGCATGATGCAATGCATGAAGAAATGGATGCATTATTGCAAAACTAGACATGGGATTTGGTGTCATTTTCGCCTAACAGAAAGGCATTACGTAATAAATGGGTTTATAAATTGAAGGATGAAGTTGGTGGTTGGAAACAATTTTGAGAAATATTAGTTGTCAAGGGGTATGCTCAACAACAAGGCCTCGATTTTAAATAAATTTTTTTACGAGTAGTCAAATTGACTATCATCCGAATTGTTTTGGGATTGGTTGCAACTTGAGATCTTGAGGTTCAACAATTAGATGTGAAGATGACATTTCTCCATGGTGACCTTAATGAGGAATTGTTTATGGATCAACTTGAAGGATTTATAAAAAAAGGTCAAGAACATCTCTATTGCAGATTGAAATGAAGTTTGTACGGGGTTAAGAAAGCCCCAAGACAGTGGTATCTCAAATTTGATAAGTTTATAATTGATCACAAGTTTACTCATTATGAGTCTGATCCTTGTATCTATTTTAAAAGACTTCCAAATGGCAAATTTATTATACTTCTCCTTTATGTGGATGATATGGTAGTGGCCGACACAAGCATGAAAATTGTTTGTGAGCTTAAATCTCACTTAGCTAATGAGTTTGCCATGAAAGATTTAAGGGCAACGAAGAAATCCTTGGGATGACGATTCTTCGAGAAATGAAAAAAAGATAACTTAAACTATCTCAACAAGAATACATTAAAAAAGTATTGGATAGATTTGTTATGGCGGATGCTAAGTTTGTACGTCTCCCCTTAGCCTCTCATTTTCAGTTGTCTTCTGAATTGTGTCCAAAAACACAAGAAGATAAGGAGTTATGGACAATATTCTATTCAAATCTGTAGTTGGTAGTCTTATGTATGCTATGGTGTCTACTCGTCTGAATATTTCTCATGCTGTGGGAGTGGTGAGAAGATTTATGTCTAATCCAGGCAAACCACATTGGGAGGCAGTCAAGTATGTTTTATGGTATCTCAAGGGTACTACAGATTTTTGTTTATGTTTTGGGAAGGGCAAGGCACACTTGCAAGGGTATACCAATTCTGATTTTGTTGGGGATTTAGACAAATGCAAGTCTACTTTAGGTTATGCTTTCATATTTGTTGGGACAGCGATCAGTGGGGCTTCTGAATTATAACATATAGTTTCTTAATCAACTCGAGAGGCTGAATACATAGCTCTTTCTGAGGGAGCCAAGGAGATGGAATGGTTGCAACTCTTGTTCAATGAATTGGGTTTGAAGCAATCAAATTTTGTGTTGTTTTGTGATAATAGCAATGCCATCTTTATGAATAAATATCAGACATTTCAGCCTTGGTCAAAACACATCGATGTGTGTAGTCATTATGTTTGTTACATGGTGGAAAAGGGCAAGTTTCACATAGACAAAATTCACATTGAGGAGAACCTAGCTAATGTGCTCACAAAAGTTGTTAAATGGGAGAAGTTCGAGTTCTGTCGAGCTTCTCTCGGCCTTTCCAACATATGATAGTAGCACTAAGTGGGGGAATCTACTTGTGCAGCAGTTCAATGGCCTTCAAGTGGGAGATTGTTGGAAGTGAAGTCCAACGGACTCCTTCTCTTTTCCGCCAAATCCTTCGGCCTTTCAACTTCTGATGTAAAGCTCTTTAAAGAGCTGGTTGAATATCATTTTCTGTATGTGTTCTGAAGCTGCTTTCAGCTGTGTATGTAAAACGAGAATTGGTCATCAATAAAATTGATTCCCCTGCTTTGAGTGTGGATTAGACAATCTGCTGAACCACACTAAAATTGTGTGTTTCTTTTTGTCCCTGTTTGTGAATTCTCTGTTGAATTTCTGCTCTTCTAATTTGTATTCAATCCTAACATATATCTTGTTTTATAGTCCAGGTTGGACCGCTCATGGTGAGCAAATGTCGTAGGCACAATATTGGGTGCACAATCTAAATAGTCTCATATCCAAAAACAACAATAGCCCCAACCAAAGAAGGATTTATAATTTAACATGTCAATATCTATTAGCAAGGGAAACATAGGTGGAATCCATCACAAGCATCTCCGTTACTAGAGAGGTTCATATCTGCACACGATACATGATCAATATTTGATCACTGATGGAGACCGATATATTTAATATGGAAGGTGATTAATAATTCGATTAGTATGAATAAGCCGAATAAATGATTAAGACATGCGATTAAAGGGAAGGACTGATTACTGAAAGGAAGAGGCAAACGAATTGAAGAGCCATGGGATGTAACTCTCGGGTGCCCCTCTCAACCATATACAATTGGACAACATATTTAAGAAAGAGAAGGTTGGATACTACAGGGACGAAAGGAAATTTATGACATTGACATCGCCTTATTAGATCTTTCGTAAGCATTGACCATTGGGGATGTCGGTATGAGGAAGGCACATCATTACCACCGATATAAATATAACTCCATGGAAGATATCGACACATTATTACCACAAACAAGAATACATGTTGTCGAGCGGAGTTGATAGAATCTGTTAATTGATGAATACCAGAATTGAACCAGGAAGATCCAATGAAATGGATTATATGACCAATCAAATGATTATCTTTACGAAGGATGCGATCTATATACTACTGCGATTCTTAAATGAGTCACTATACGTGGGACAACTAATAATGGCAATACATTTCTCTGTCATATCGCAAGAGTGGAGAGTGGCGAAAGGAGGAACATATGAATAATATCACAAACTAGAATGGTGGCATCATTGACCAAAAGCAGCAATCGATAAGGGATAATAGCAATTACAAGGCTCAAGGAGTGGTCGATTACAACCTAGGAGAATGTACTGCAGTTACTATCTAATGCGGACTAGCGACGATCTATACATAGTCAAACAAATCATTAGTATTAAAGTGATAAGAACAATTATGGACCGGAGTACTCTATATGAATATAGAAGTAATACGATTGGGGACAGGGATCCGAGATGGAGGTTCTTATTCCATAGGAAAGCACTCAATAAGAGCAGCAGATCAAATCAGAACTGTTCTTAAGTTACAGTCAGTAACACCTTTTTAATTTATTTTGATCTCATTTTAGTAGAGAAGAGGTTTATGATATAGAAGAAATACTCTCAACTATATAAATTGGGAAAGCTATAAAGATAAGTCCCATTCTCCAGAATTATTCTTAAAAATTTAAATTAAATATCATAATGAAATGTCTTCACTTTGGGTAAATTTTATATTATAGTTCTCACTTTAAGTCTGAATGATTATCTTGGGATTAAATTAAGGGAAATCCCAAATGGGGACATTACAAAAAGACAACAAAGAACATTTTTTCTTGTGGTTTCAATATTCTCTCCACCAAATCCATGAATAAAGGAGTTTTAGGTGCACTCGTCTCTAATTCATGAATTTAGCACTTGTCATTTAAACAACCTCCATCTAAACACTCCATTTTCCCCTCAATTCTAGGGAAATTCTCTCATTAATGCTCCATTGTTGATTTCTTCATCACATCTCAACCATCCATTACCTCTCCTAGAAATGTATAAATTGAGGCACCTTCACGTCTGTTTTATTTTATTGTAGTTTGAGCTAAGTATATGCTATCAAAGTACGTACTTTTTGTGCAAGAGCATCCATATACCAATCACTTCAATCAAATCAAGTCTAGAATAAAGTTTTTGGTAATATATTTTTAAATATTTGTTATTGCTATGTTTAAATTCCTTTGTTATAGTTGATTGAAGTTTTTATTTTGATTTGAATAGAAAACGTTGATCTTTTCTTTTATCATTTGCATTTCAAATTTGAATGTGTAGCGTCATAAAATTGCAACCCTTGCAATTTTGACTATGTTTTAAGTCCCCACCCTAGCGACTGCATCTCCCTACTCAATTGGGACCCCTTTCTGTATCATCCTTCCAAATCTACTCCTGTTTCAACTCTTGTGTCAGCTTAGGACCTTGTCCAAGCCCCAAAATAGGGCAGGGAAGGGGCATGGTGCCCCTATCTCCCCCACGAAAAGGGTGTGGCAACCTTGTCCCCCTTGGACAAGGGCATGGCACCCCTGTCCTCCCTCTTAGGGTGGCCCTAAGATGGGTCCATTTGACCCTTGGACCTAATTTTCTTCTCAGGGACTTAAATTCTCCTATGTCGGCCTTCGGTGAGATAAAAATTAATTCTCCTAGGCTAGTGAAATTCTAAAAGGGGATTTGGTCCTCTCATTTGCATAAGCAAGAATATAGAAGATAAGCATAGAGAAGTGAAATTCGGGAGGAGGTCTTTATTATCATCATCAAGCATTGAAGTCTTCAAGCACCCATCAAGTTCTCTTCTTCATAAGTATTCTTCATTCCTCCATTGGAGCAATATTGTAACATTCATTTGCAAGCATGTGTGTGTGTTAAGGTTTTGTCATGTTACATTGCATTTCATGCAATACTTGTGTTTACATTGAAGAAGAAAAGCAACTATCATCAACAAATTGCAGATCTACAAGGTATACATTTCCATTATTTACATTTAAGCATTTGCAATTACTTTCTTTCAAGCTTGATTCATCAACTAGGGTTTGACTAAGGCAAACCCCTGTCCACAACCCTTCTTCCCTTCTTTTCTATGTGTAGGTTGCAGGTGTGTAGCTGTAATTGGAGGTTTAGGCTTCATTTTTAGAGACAGAAAAACTGTTTTCAACTCACGGATTTTTCAGAGGACTAAGTACACTTTCAACCCAGTCCCGACAACTTTTCTCGAAATTTGCAGGGTAGGTTCATATTAGTCTAAATACTCAGATTTGAAGTTATAGCATGATTCCAAATCGGTAGCTCCTTATTTCACCCATTTTTCCTTCATTTTCTACATAGTCAACAAGTCAACATATCTATTTACAAAAGAGGGTAAATTATAATTAGAATTCAGTTCCTTATTCACTCTAGGGTTTGGCTATAGTGAATTCAACCCCTCTGTTGAATGTAAAGTATCTCCCAATTGAAAATCATCCTAGTGATTTCCTTTCTCTCTCTCCTAGATGGGGAATCACTAGGGTTCAATTTTCTACTTTACATTTTGGTGAACCTGACGTCTTACATGCTTGTATTTTCCAAAAATTGCTCTTTCTTGTCTTACATATGAAAATTACGTTGCTTATCAAATTCAATTCTTTTATTGTCTTGTTCAATTTGCAAATCAAATTTACAAAATTAAGTCGGTGATTGTGAAAACTCTAATTTCAAACATCAACTTTAACTTGTGCAAAAATTTGATTTACATTTAATTTTCAGATTTGTGACTCTTTTCAGACTTGTCTTCTTGCCTAAAATTCAAACTTTCAATTTCCCTCCTTTTCCCAAAATTCAGAATTTCAAAATTCAGTGGTTAGGTCCTAAAACCCTAATTTTCAAATTTAATTGGATTTTGTGAAAATTTCAATCAATTTCAACCAATTTCGATTTTCTAAATATTATTCAAGGTGGCTCTATCTAATAGGTTTGACCTTTTTTAAATTTGCAATTCAATTTCTTATCTTTTTCAAAACCCTAATAGGGTCCCATTTCGACATTCAAACCTTAATTTCACCTATCTAGAGATCGTAAAATCAATCAATTTGTTGGGGTTATCTCTCAAATCATTGTAGCTTTCATCTTTGAAAATTCCAAAAACGTTGGGAAGACCGGGTGTACTTTCAACTTGGTCCCTTGCATTTTTTCTCAAAATTTTAGGAGATTGTTATGACTATATTTAATTGCTTAAATCCAAACAATTGGCCTATTTTGTCGAATTTTGATCCCTCTAAAATTGAAAACATTTCCAAATTTCAACATTGAAACTTTCAAGGAAAAATTTAAAATTATGTGGTTAATTATAATTTGTTCTAATTTTAAGATCTTAATTGTGTCCATTTTAAATTTGAAATTAAGTGGTATCGCATAGGCCCTACTTTTAAAGATTCAATCTATTGTGGATAATTTTAAATTATGACGTTTTTGTTTTTTTACATAATCCTTATTTTAAATTTCAATTTCCTAGGAGGTTTCATTATTATTCTTTCAATCAATTTGTTCATTTAATTGAATAATCATTTTTCCTAGAATTTCAAATTATTCAATTATTTTTCAAGTTTCAAATTTCAAATTCAAAATTCACAATTTCAAATTCAAATTTCAAAATTCAAAATTCAAATTTGCAATTCAAATTTCATTTTCCCTCCTTTATTCAATTTTCTATGCATGTATCAGGTGAAAATTATTATGGCTAAATGACATGAGTTTCTTGTTTGATCATAGGTGCATATGGAGTTACTATATTATTTTTCTAATTCAATTTCAAGTTAAATTAAATATGTTCATGATGTTCCCTTTCATGCATATGTTGATAGTTTAGTTCTCCCTTTCATTCATACCTATGATTTACCCTCTCCCAAAATTGATCTCATTAATGAGGGCACATTGGTGCAAAAAGGGAATATGGACACTTCTTTCAAAGATCTCTCTCCTAAAGATGAATCTTTAGAGAATTATGTTCCTTCTTCTCCTAAAAATTACCTCCCTCATAAGGATTATTTGGTGGAAGAGGATGATTTTATGGCTACTTATCCTAGGGATACCATACCTTCTTTTCATGATCTTCCCTCTAAAGATGAAGCATTAATTACATATGATATACTTTTCCTAATGAGTGTCTTGAACATATAGATAAATTAGAAAAAGAGGATGATATTATTTCTCATCATAATACTCTCTCTCCCAAAAATCAAGAGCCTAACAAAAATCAAATCAATTCCATTCATGATCCTAGGAAACCAAAAATTCTCCCCAATTAACATGCAGTGCCTTACACATATACTAATGACATAGTTGATGAGAACATAAGTGAAGAATCATATTCTTTCTTAGTTCCCACCATCCTCTCTTCAATTAACTTAAATACACCATCTCCTACCAAAGAAGTTCCTAAAAAAGAACTCTTAGAGGATGATTGGGGGTCCTTAGATTTCACTCCTACCTTTTCTAGAAAGTCTAAGATACCTGAATTTCATATTCTAAATTTTTCTCTTAACACATGGATGCAATGGACAAATGATTGTATGTGAGAAACAAAATCATGAGAAATCACACTTTACTTTGTCAACATCTTCTTCTCCATTGTCTTGTAAATCCACACCTTCTCATTCTAATTTTGAGTTACAACAAGAAAATGTGTTGACCAATCTTCTAAATTACAAATTAATATCTCCTCTTTGTCCTAAATGAAGAAGAAAACATAAACAACATTCTCAAACTTCTTTTTTTTTAAAATATCATCAAACCCATGGCCATTCTACTAATGAGTGTCAAGCTTTGAAAACACAAATACAACATTATATTGATTCAGGCATGTTAAAAATAGCATCTAACATTGAATGGCATATTCATCATGATCATTCAAAATAACATTCAAGTTCCTAATATGTTTCTCCTCACTATGTGACATAGTTAACCTTCTTGTTGGGGGATTCTTTTCATTCATGGTGGTACAATTTTGGGTGCAATCATACTTAGTGAGAAACGTAATAGTCTATTTATTCTTGCCTCTATGCTTGGGGGGCAAGAATATTCCTTTTCCTCTTTCTAAGGTTTCACTATTTTCTTTATGTAGTACATTATTCATAAACTTTATTTCCTTTCTTGCATGGAGTTCTCCTTCATGCGAGCACATGTCTATTCTATGAGTGAGACCTTTTCCTTGCTTGAAACAGTACGTCTATTCTGAACAATCCCTCCTTAGAGAACTTTTTGTGAACCTTCTTCTTCTTTCTCTCTCTTTGCAAATTACCTCTTCTATTTTGTTATTCATAACTTTATGTCCTTTTTTGAATGGAGTTATCCTTCATGTGAGCGCATGTCTGTTCCTTGGATAGGATGTAATCCTTGCTTGAAATGGTACATATCTTATGAGTAATCTCTCTCTAGAAGTTGTGTAATTCTTCTCACTATCCTACAAGTGGGGGGCAATGATATCTCTCTCTCTCTTTAAGGATCCACTCTTTCCTATGTTGTGGATGGTGTGAGTTTTATTACTTGATGTCATTCCTTGTGTGGAATTATTGTTGTTCACCCAAGGTTTCTCTCTTATACAAGAGGTGTAATTCCCTTACTATAATCTCTTTTACACTTGGTAATGTACATCTATAATAAATACACCCATCCCCATTGGGATAAAAGTGAGTCATCCTTCATCAAGAATCCCTTTCACCTAGCAATAGGAGGAAATATTGAATTCTTGTTATCTTATGCTCTTTGTTATAGAAGATGTTATATTTATCTAAGACAACTCCTCTTGGAGGTAGATGTCTTTTGAGAAAAGATCTCTTCTCCTCCAAGGATCTCCTTTACACTTACAACAAGTTATCTCTTTTTAACTATCTTATCCTTGATTGAAGAGTATTCTGTCTCTTTCATATATCTATGAAATTTTTGCATGATAGATAAATTCTTTGTGTTGAAGGTAGGTATCCTTGTTATAATTTCCTTAAGATATCAACATTAAACTTTGTTTATATCTTAAGGGGGGGCACCCACGCTGCTCCTTTTGTATTATATTTCTCTCATGCATTGTATCTCTATACAATGGGTCATTCTCATAACCAGATGGCAGCCTCTTACAGCGAGATGTCACCACTTTCACTTATACAGTGGGTCATTCTTAGAATGAGAAGTCACCATTTTAATTTTATACAGTGGGTCATTCTTAGAATGAGATGTCACCACTTTTCTTTTATAGAGTGGGTCATTCTCAGAACGAGATGTTGCCACCTTTCTTTTATACAGTGGGTCATTATGAGAATGAGATGTTTCCACGTTTCTCTTATATAGTGGGTCATTCTCAAAATGATATGTTGCCACTTTTCTCTTATATAGTGGGTCATTCTTAGAACAAGATGTCACCACTTTTCTCTTATACAATGGGTCATTCTCGGAACTAGAGGGCAGCCTCTTAGAGCGAGATGTCACCACTTTCTTGATATTTGTACTATACATCTTATATAAGTTATAGCATACACGGGAATAGAATCCTATGAGGTGCTTCAAACCTCACTTGCACATACATGCATGAGGTTAAGTGGAACTAATAGTGTTCTCACCCTCCTCCCTTACATTGATTACCTAGACAAAATCTGGGGGCTAGTTTTCCATGTCCTCTTTTCTCCATGGATCACCTAATTCTAGGGGTGACATGTCCATGGTTCCTTTTGTTCTCCTTTCTTCTCATGGATCACCAAAGTGTGTATTCATGTACTCTCTCTTCTTCCTCTCATGAACTCATAGTTTTACTATTGGTGGTTCATGGATGATGTTTTTGAATAAGGAAAAATAGGTTTTTATGGGCCCCTAAAACCCATTACAAACAAAAGAACATGAGATAAACATTAAAATGCAACAAAAAACAAAAGACAACAAACAAGAAAAGGACAACTGACGAGAAAAAAGGCCAACAAACTGGAGACCGCTAACAACATACAAGATCAAGAGAGAAAGAGACCAGGTTAGATAAAGTTCTGAAGCATCTCAGCAGCATCTAGCTCTAGTTGTTCCATATTATCAGTTGTCCACTTGATATCATCATTTTCTTACTTTGGCTTTGCATCTTTCTGGTGCTCGCTCGAGTTCTTCTACCAAGCCATGTATCCTTATCATTAGGGGTGTCTTCCTTCACATAAATGATGCCCATAGAGGTCTTATCCCCATGGTCATTCTCAAGCTTACTGATAAGAGCCTTCATACTAGCAGAGGCAACCTGAAGGATCTTATGACTTTTATCACCAATCTTTTTGAGTGTGTTCTCAACTCCTTCGAGTCTTTTTCAGTAGCCCCTACTCTATTCTCCAAGATTTGGAAGCTATTCTGATGAGAATTAATGATCTCCTCAGCATTATTGATAGCTTTGGTAAGCTCACTGAGACATTCAACGAGCAAGTTAAATTTACCCATGCCAATAGCTTCTAAAGTCTCAATTTTTTTGGTTTCCTAGGCTTTCTTGATTTTAATGCTAGTAATTTCCTTTGTAGCTAGAGGAAAACCTTGATGAAGCTATCTGTGCTATTTTTATGCAAAGTTCAATATCCAGATGATGGCCTTCTTGGGCCTTGTCTCCAACATGCTCTAAATTCATGTCAAGACCCACCTCCCTGACATCAGAGCTCTGAGTTTCTTTCGTGGTTGTTTACTCCCCAACCAGACCCTTATCCTTAGAACCAATCATGAGAGGTGACCGATTCTTGGTTCCCACATCCTCATTTTAAGGAGTTTTCCTTTTCCGCTTTTGGCTTGAGAGGATTTGGACCTCTTCCCTTCAATATCCATGTCGCCATTGGTTTCATTTTCCTCCTCATACTAGCTATCATCATCCTCCCCCCTCTGCTTCCTTTTGGCCGACCCTTTGTTTTATAGCTTATGCCCTGTTTTTCTTTTTCTCTTGCCCGACCCAAAAATTTGGGGTCATCATCTGCCTCAACTTCCATGTCATGTCCATCACTATCCTCATCATCTGAGTCATCCAAATCCTCTTTCAAAATAAAAACCTCAAGAATGTTCAGATGGGTGGTAGTATTTTTGATGTGATTATATAAAATCACCATCAGACCCTCATGCATTGCAGGACTAGTATTGGAGCTAGAAATAGCATCCTTTATCCCAACATTTAGGGCACAGAAAAGATAATATGGAATGGAAATTTTCTCTTTATACCAAAAATGGTTAAGAATGACAAAATGATACTTGTAAACCCTAGTAAATCTCCCATCTAAAGTGATAAATTCCATATTAGTAAGAAAAACCCTTCGACAAATCAACTTAATTACCTTTGGTGAGTAGTAAGTATGGCTGACCTTCACCAATTTGGCTTTCTCCTCCTCATTCTTAGGAAATTTCTTCACAGTCGCATATGAAATCTTCCCTTCCCTATAGAACTTGATGTCGTCCATCGGAAGATGCGTAGCCTCAACAATCATAGTTTCAGTCACCTTGACCTTCCTACTGCCAATGGTCAATGTGTTGGCATTTGCATGAAGATTTCATTAATGATATGTTATGTTGTCATTGATGTCAATTAACTAGTAGGAAGAGCTAGTGAAGGGAATTGTAATCGGTAGGTGAGTTTGTGGAGTGAACCAATATTGCTAAGTACTGGAGAGCTAAACTGGTAAACCCTACCTATTGATCTGATAAACCCTAACCAATTAAGTTGGTTGTATTGGTTTATGATCTGATGATGAGCAGAAATAATTATGACACGTATGCATATTGTATGAGAAGAGTATCAAAGTGTTTTTGGTGCATTAATATAATGATTTTTATCTTGGGAATGAGCAAGTATATTTCTTGTAATGCAAAACGTGTGATGAGTTATTGAGTTCAATGAAGTGGTGATCAAGGAGTGGTTGAGGCTTTCTTGAATGATGAGAATAGATTGTTATGTAATCCCACAGTCATACTTGAACCGATTTGTTTGTAATCTCTATGAGAGAATTAGGTTTTTATTGTCTTACCGACCTAATGATTTGTTTATAAGGTCGATGAGTTATTTTATTTTAGAGTTGGCAAAGTTCTAGTTGAGTGTGTGGTTGCTGAATCAGATGATGTATCTTTAGTTTGTGTAAAGGTAGATAGGATCATGAAAAGGATCTGAACAAGCAAGTATAGTGTTATTGAAACAGATCAGCAAACTCCTATTGTTTTCTAACAATTACAATACTTAAATCCCCTAACCGGGTAAGTTCTAATAAGCTTGGTGTTATTCAAATCCTCTAACCAGGTGGTCCATTAGTTTGGATTTAAAATCCTCTACCGAGGTTACTCCTCATGGGGTATTGCTTCTAATAGGGCATTATAGTCAATCCCTTAACCAGGTGGTCCCTAATAGGATCTGTTCTCCATAGGGTGAACTTGAGAAGAGTTTAGATAGTTAGCTTGTGAGTCTCATCTCACCATGGTTTTTCCCATTTGGGTTTCCAAGTCAAAAATATTGTGTCAAGTGGTGAATTTTTTTGTGGTTATATTTACTATGGTTGAATTTCTTAACTACTTAATCCACTTTGATAAGTTATGATAAACGACAACAATTTGAAATGTGGTTTTACTTATGTGAGTAAAGTATTTGGATGTTTGTGAGTTTCAAGTTGTTTACTATTAATTTATTGTAACAGACAACCAATTTATCTTGACAATGATATTGCATTTATAGTTTAGTGGTTTAACTTGTCAGTTTAAAGTTTGCTTTGAGAGGTTGATTCTGAGATTGGTGAAAGTTTATATCAATTTTCTATCTACTAATTCACCCCCCCCCTCCTTAGTAGTTGACAAGATCCTTATTCTTTCATCATGCCATCAATTGGTATCAAAGCTTCTCAGGTCCTCTAAGGTCTAAGGCTAACAACTTGAGGTAAAGATATTGTAGAACATGAAGAAGAAGGAAGGTCTGAAGTTTAATAGAGAGACCTATAGAATATGGAGTGATAGAATGAAAATTTATGTCAAGAGTCTAGGAAATGAATACTAGGAACATGTTGGTACTCAATATGTTGCACCTAGTGGGATTATGATTGATGATCAAAAGAAAGAGCAACAAGAAAACAATCAAGCATTGGAAACTATTATAATTTCTTTGTCTGATGAAGAATATGTTGATGTCTGTGGTTTGGAGACTACATATGAGGTATGGAAGAAAGTTGAAGAGATTTATAGTGGTGATGAACATGTAAAGATTGCCAAAGAAGAGAGTCTAAGAGGAAAGTTTGATGACATGCGGATGGTTGAAGTTTAGAATATAGAACAGTATGGTTAGAGGATAAAAGAGATTGTTGGAGAGATCAAGAGTGTTGGTGGTAAAGTGGAAGATACCATAGTGTATAGTAAGGTTTTGAGAACCCTGCTACCAAGCTATGCTATCTGAGTTGCAACTTTATTTCTAAGGAATTCAAGGTGGTGAATTTATTTATGAGGAATTCAGTAGATATTATGAAGAAAATGGTATCAAATGATAAATTTTTACGCTGAGGACACCACATCAGAATGGCATTGCAAAGAGGAATAACCTGTCAGTTGTTGTAGCTGCTAGGACAATGTTGATACAAGGAGGTGTAGCAAAAACTTTTTGGAGAGAAGCTGACAACACAATTGTCTACACTATGAACCAAATTTTGGTGAAAATAGGTAAGGACAAGAATCCTTATGAATACTAGTATGGTAGATCACCTAATGTTAGTAATTTTAAGATATTTAGTAGAAAATGTTTTATTAAGAGAGGTGACTATTTTAGTAAGTTCGAGGCTAAAAGTGATGAAGGTATATTTCTTGGTTATTCCACAAAGAGTAAAGCCTACAAATGTTATAAAAAATGGACATAGAGAATCATTGTGAGTTTTGATGTTCAAGTGGATGAGTATCCAGAAGTCTTAGGGGAAACCAGTATGGAGAAAAAGGATGAAGACCCTTGCATTTTGTTTCTGGAGCCACAACCTATGAAAATTGAAACTGGTAAAGAGAATGTTGTTGTACCAGTTCAACTGGAAAAGCACAACTGGTGGAACATTCTTTCTTGGAGGAAGACTTATTTTATGGAGTAGCAAGAAGCAGAGTTGTATATAACAGTGTACTACTAAAGCTAAGTATGTTGCAACTTATATGAATTGTACCCAAGCTAACTAGATGAGGCCCATTCTGGAAGGTTTTAGGATGATGTTTTCAGAACCTGTAAAGATCTTATGTGACAATACCATTGCCATAAATATTTCCAAGAACCCTATTTTGCATGCACAAACCAAGCATATTGAATTGAAGTATCATTTCTAGAGGGAAAAGTGCTGAGTAAAGATGTGATCTTGGAGCGTGTTTCTACCAAGGAGCAGCTTGCAAATACCTTTACTAAACCTCTACCTAAGACTAATTTTGAGTATCTTAGAAGTCAACTAGGGGTTGTACCCCTTCATAAGGTCAGTTGAGAATGATGTAGAGTACATCAGTCCCAAAGCTACTTGCAGAATTTTACTATAGGATTGGTGTAGAGAGGAGTTATTCCACAGGGGGAGCGTCAAGTTACAACTTGTTGATGCTGAACAGTGAAGTTTGACATTGCATGGTTTACTTTCACTTTGGCATTGTTGTCAAAGGGGGAGAAGAACTATGTGATTATGGGGAGAATAATTGTATGACTGATAGATGGAAGATCAACAACCAACTACTAGTTGAAGACAAGGAGAGTACATGATAAAATGTAAACCAGGATTCTTATTCATAATCACAACAATCAATGGTATTGATATTTGTATTGCCATCAATGCCAAAGGGGGAGATTATTGGAATTTGCATGAACATTACATTAATGAATTTTAATTATTAGGTGAGTTTGTGGAGTGAACCTCTATTGTTAAGCATTGGAGGTTTGAACCGGTAAACACTACCTGTTGATTTGATAAACCTTAAGCGATTAAGTTGGTTGTATTGGTTTATGATCTAATGATGAGCGGTAATGATTATGACACGTATGCATATTATATGAGAAGAGTTTCAAAGTGTTTTTGGCTCATTGATATAATGGTTTTTATCTTGGGGATGAGCAAGTATATTGCATGTAATGCAAAATGCGTGATGAGTTACTAAGTTCAATGAAGCAGTGATCAAGGAGCGGTCGAGGCTTTCTTGAATGATGTGTCGAGATTGTTATGTAATCCAATGATCATACTTGAACTTACTTTTTTGTAATCTCTATGAGTGAATTAGGTTTTTTTTATGTTACCAACATATTGATTTGTTTATAAGGTTGATGAGTTGTTCTGTTTCAGAGCTGGCAAAGTTCTAGTTGAGTGTGTGGTTTTTGAATTGGATGATGTATCTACAATTTGTGTAGAGGCAGATAGGAGCATGAAAAGGATCTGAACAAGCAAGTGTAGTTCTATTCAAACAAATCAACAAACTCCTATTGTTTTCTAACAATTATAATAGTTAAATCCCCTAACCGGGTAAGCTCTAACAAGCTTGGTTTTATTCAAATCATCTAACCATGTGGTCCATTAGCTTGGATTTCAAATCCTCTACCGAGGTTACTCCTCATAGGGTATTTCTTCTAATAGGGCATTATAGCCAATCCCTTAATCAAGTGGTCCCTAACATGATATGTTCTTAACAAGACTTTTTGTAAAGCTTTAACAGGCTTGGCTCCTAACAGGGCAAACTTCAGAAGCGTTCAAATAGTTAACTTGTGAGTCTCATCTCACCATGGTTTTTCCAATTTGGGTTTCTATGTCCAAAACATTGTGTCAAGTGGTGAATATTTTTGTGGTTATGTTTACTATGGTTGAATTGCTTAACTACTTAATCCAATTTGATAAGTTATGATAATTGGCAACAATCAGAAATGAGGTTTTACTTATGTCAGTAAAGTATTTGGATGTTTGTGAGTTTCAAGTTGTTTACTGTTAATCTATTGTTACAGACAATCTATTTATGTTGGCAGTGATATTGCATTTATAGTTGAGTGGTTTAACTTGTCAGTTTAAAGTTTTCTTTGAGAGGTTGATTCTGAGATTGGTGAAAGTTTATATTAGTTTTCTATCTACTGATTCACCCCCCCTCAATAGTTGATTGGATCCTTGTTCTTTTATCATACCATCACAATGTGCCTTTATAACAACACTTTTTGAAAATTTTAGTAATTTTGGGCCATTTCTCTTGTATTTTCTCCATGAAATCAGTCATCTTGGCAGCTTGAAGTACAACCCAGACCTGAGGATGGTTCCTCCATTTATCAATAGTGGTAGCCTCTGTTCTCTTGCAATTTCCACCCATATTGTTATTGATATATGTCAATTGTGAATTCCTACAAATACCTTTCTTCTCTATGAACTTTCTATGAGAAACCACTAGAAGCCTATGGAAATTTCTAATGCTTCTACTCGATAGGGAAAAAAGAACCCATAAAGCATGCGAAGTGATCCTGCAATTATTAATGTACCTCCTTCTCGGCTGCATACAAAACCGAGTCCTACTACCACGACCTCCCTTATCATCTTGGGAAATGATATCAAATTTGGCCTTGCTTACCATAATATCTTTCATAAGTTAATATGTCACATGCCACACATGGGAACTCCCCCTCTCTATTCCAGATCTTGATTTGCTCACTCCATATCGCCTCATTGGAAGCCCAATTAGCACACTTGTTGGCCTCTCTATAATCATGGGAAATGTAGCACTTATCAAACCCTTCAAGCAACTCCCTGATAGAATCAATGATGTTTATAATCGTCCATGAGGGTTGGTGTTTACCAAGGAGGCAATTTAATTTAACACCCAGATTATAAGTTAATTTAATAGTTGGGAGGGTGCCCATAGCTTTAGCTAGATGATTTGTCTGAATCCCCAAGAAAAAGGCAACCACCCCAATACAAAATCCAACACCATTCCAGATAACTCCACGACAACCAATAGGCCCTGGGTTAACTTTAGCAGCTCCATCGAAGTTAGCCTTAAGCCAATCATTAGGGGGAAAAGACCAGCTGCACATACTTCTTTTGATTTGGTTGATGTTACTGTCCATGTAGGCAAGGAGATTCAAGCTCTTGAGAACATAAAATTCCTCCTTATTATTACAACAATGCTCTTCCTTGGCCATCATATTCTCAATACAATTATATTTTATCTTGGCCCACACCACTTCAGAGGTGTTAATATAATTCATGGAGATTTTGTTATTCCTCTCTTTCCATTTACCCCAAAGGATATGAGTGAAGGAAAACTTCCATAAATTTCTTATGGTCAGATTATTAGTAGTGTAGTGCTAGCTTCTAAAACAATCTTGAATCTCCTCTGGGAAAGCCCAATTCAAACCCCAATGTTGAAAAAACATTGCCCAGATAGGAAGAACATAAGGACAGTATATAAAAATGTGGTCCACTAATTTCTCATCATTGAGACAAAGATATCATCTGTTGGGGATCTAGAAACCCCTCTTTATCAAATCATTAGTAGTTAAAATCTTATTTTGGAAAAGAATCCATAAAAAGATATTGATTTTAGGAGTCAAACCTAGATACCATGCCTTAGCCCAGCAAGGGGTAGGGTCTTGGGACTAAGCCATCATAAGGATAGTAGATGAAATAGAATAAATCCATGAAGAGGTCCCACTCCACACCATGCAGTCTTCCCCTCTAGTTTTTAAGATTGCACGGTTGATCATTAAGCTTACCTGCTTTAGGTTGGGGTCAGTAGAGCTAAGGTCCACCCATTTTTAATCATTCCATTAATCAACCACTTTAGCACTGAACTTCTCCTTACAATTATAGCTGAGCATTTGAGAGACACACTTATTAAGAGGGGCTCCTCCAATCTAAGCATCATCCTAGAAATCCACCTTCCTACCATTACCTATGGCCCAGACATTGCCTAAACTAACAATACCTTTAGCTTGGATTACACTGTTCCAAATAAAAGAGCCACTTGGTATTTGATATGAGGAAAGAAAATATTCCATGGTGGGAACCTCCTGTAAGTACTTAGTCTTCCAAATATGCTTCCATTCTTCATTTCCTTGATAGGTTCTATAGATTTGTTTGGCAAGAAGAGTCTTGTTCAAGGTTTTAATATTTCTTAAGCCTAGACCCCTGACCTTTTGGGTTTACAAACATTATCCCAGGCTATGAGTACCACTCTCTTCTTCTCCTCAACCCTAGACCAAAGGAAGGCTTTTTGAATTTTCTCAATAGCATCAACAAATTTTCCAGGGATTTTGAAGAGGCTTAAAGAATACACTGGAAGACTCTGGAGAGATGATTTTAAAAGCTGAATTTTTCTAGCTTCACTAAGAAGAGTACCTTTCTAACTAGCCAGCTTCCTACTAAATCTATCAACAAGACTATTCTAGAACAACTCCAAAGGTTTCAAACCCAAAGGGAGACCTAGGTAAATAGAATGAGCCTTACCAATTTGGCACCCAAGGATCTGGGCTATCCTAATTTGTCTATCCTCTGGGGTGTTGAAGAAAAAATAGAGCTTTTCTCCCAATTGATTGTTTGACCCAAGGTATAACTATAAGTATTGAGGAGGTTCTTCAAATTGGATGCTTCTTTGATTGAAGAAGTACCCATTAAAATGGTATCATCAACAAATTACTGGTGGGTACAGGCTCTGAAACCAGAAGAGGGGGAAATTCCACAAAGAAGCCCTTGAGAAATAGATTTGCTAATAAATCTACCTAGACATTCAGCCAAAGTAATGAAGAGAATAAGGGAGATGGGATCCCCCTTCTTGATGCCCCTAGAAATTTTGAAGAAGGGGGGAGGCACACCATTCACAATAACAAAGAAAGAAGGGGTTGAGATAAGTTGTTCAATCAACTTAATAAACCTAGCACAAAAGTGAAAAGCACCAAGCACCTTACCCAAGAAGCTCCAGTAAACCCAGTCATAGGATTTTGATAGGTCCAATTTCATTAGAAAGATTTGTTTCTTTGAATCCACTAGAGAAAGTATGTTTTCATGAATAGCAATGATAGAGTCAAGGATTTGTCTGCTGGGAAAAATTCCACTCTGTTGGGGCGAAATAATCAATGGAAGGATCCTTAGTAGTCTGCCAGTCACCACCTTGAGATGATTTTATAGAAAGAATTGCTTAAGATTATCAGCCATAACTTATCCATAGAATTAGCCCTAGGGCATTTGGGAATCAGAACCAAGAAAGTAGCATTGAGTTCCTTTAAGATAATTCTAACCCCAAAAAACTCTTGCACACCTTTAACCACATCACTTTTGAGGATGTCCCAAAAGGCTTGAAAGGAGAACAACGGAAAGCCATGCGAGCCTGGGGCTTTATTGCCATCAAAAGAAAAGACCACTTTTTTAACTTTGTCCTCAGAAGGGATGACCACCAAAGCCTTGTTTTGAACCTCATTAATGATAGAAGGAATTTTCTCTAAGAGGGCCCTCTGAGAACGACCATCGAGACCTTTATCTACCAAGAGAAGGGAAATGAAAAACTTCTTGGCTTCCTTCCCAATCTCATCATCCTTCCCAGTTTCAATTCCCCCAATTCTCAACTTAGAAATCCTATATGCAGCCTTATGTTTCATACAAGTCATATGGAAGAACCCAGTGTTTCTGTCCCCAACTTTAAGCCATAGAGATCTAGACCTTTGTTTCCAAAATTCTTCATCTCTTCTGATACTCTTATGGTACTTCACAAGTACTTCATTTTCCTCCCTGATAGATACTTCACTGTATCCACTAGTTTGGATTTTATCCTGCATTTCCTTAAGCTCCAATTGGGTTTTGAACTTGGTAGCAATCAGATCCCCAAAAACCACCTTGTTCCATTTCTTAATATTATCTTTCACGTACCTTAAATTATTATCCATTCTATACATCGCAATACCTTTAACATCAATAGACCAACACATCTCAATGGCCTTCTCAAGGTTAGGATCATCCAGCCACATCCTTTCAAATCTAAATGAGAAGTTTCTTTTAACACTTGTATTCTTAGCAACAAAAACCATAGCAAAATGGTCAGAACCAATCCTAGAGATTGCAGATAGGGAGTGCTCATAATGGTTATACCACTCATTAGAAATAAGGGTCCTGTCAAGTCTAGCTTTAATAAGTTCTTCCCCCATCCTCCTATTGGTCTAGGTAGAATTAGCCACTTGGAGATCAATATCATGCAGACCTTGGTTGTTGATAAAGTTCAAAATATCCATTCTACTATCTAATTGAGATGGGACACCTCTAAACTTCTAGTTGTCACGGAGAGTGGAGTGGAAGTCCGCCATAACTATCCACATATCATCCTTATAAAGAGCCTGAATAACTTCCAACTTCTTCCAAAATTTACTTCTACCAAGTCTATTATTTGGGGCATAAATATTGGTAAGGAGAAAAGAGGTTTCGTCCCCAAGGTGATGAGACCTGATAAAAGCCAAATTTGTATCCTGCTTGACAGGCTCCCCAAAAACCTACCTCAGATTACAGAAAATGGCAATGCCCCCAGAAGCATTATCAAAGCTACCACCTAGAACTCCCCCATCCTTATAAACTTTATCTTCTCTACTTTCTCTTTTTGTCATTTTAGTTTCTTGGATAACAACAATGTCTAGTTTATATTATCTAACCAAATTTCTGAGAACATCTTGTTTTGTGAACTATTCAATCCACGTATATTCCATGAAATAATTTTCATTTTCTAACTAGGGAACATACCTCATGGATGGTTAGTTGAGTACCATTTGCTATATTCTTGCTTGCCTCTTGATCTTTGATCTAGCTTGGTTTTTTCCTCCAAGGAGGAGAGGGGTTAAAACTCATGTCGGCTTTGGTCTGGTTTCTTATCTTGACTGGAGTAGCCTGAGGGGTAGATTTCGGCCACTTTTTCCCCCCTTTCTTTTGATCCACTACTTCACGTATTTGGAAATCTTCCTCTTGGCTATTCTGGGTGGTTATATTTTGGTCAACATCCTCAGCTTCAGCCCACTTAGCACTTATATTAAGCAGTGAGGTTGTTGGGGACTGTTGGAAGGTGGATTTTACCATCTCCATCGATTGTTGTGATTCTGACGATGAGATTCCTCCAAGGATCAAACACTTCTGGGCTTCCTCATAGTCAAGTCTAGGGTCGTCTCTGATGGTGTTTTCCATAATGTGATTCTAAGTTGCTTCCTCCTTGGCCTATAACACCACCTATATTTCTCCATCTTCCAGATTATCACTTCATTGATCCTCTTGATTGGTATCTTGTCGTTCTCTCTTGTCTTTGCCTATTTGATCCTCTTTACCATCTTCAAGGAAAGGTTTTTCTAGGATTTCCACATTAATATTCTCTTGTTGTTCGATAGTGTTAGGGATGATGAGACTCTAGGCCTCTTCAATCATTTTCTGTTTTTCAGAAATATCATATTGCTTGATAGGGTTTTTTGCTTTGCATTACATTGCCTTTTCTTTCTTTTCTTTCTCTTTGACAACCTAAAGAGGGCATTTTCTAGCTGTATATCCTGATTTTTTGCAATGAAAACAAGTGAAAGAGACACTTTCATATTCCATTGGTTGGTTCTGTTTCCCCAATCTAGAGTTAATCTCAATGAATAAGGGCATATTTGTGCCTTTCATAACTCCCACACAAATCCTAGCAAAGGTAAGTCTTCTTCTAGTAGTTGTGATAGGATCCATAGATAGGAGTTCCTCGAAGGAGATATCAATTCCTTTAAAGACATCTTCAACCCAGAACTCTAGGGGAAGGCCAGGCAATGTGACCTAAATTGAAGGTTGCACAAAAAAGGATTCATTTAGGGTGAACTCACAATAATGGTTCCCACTTTTTTGCCACTTTTGACACTGAGATGTACGTTTTTAAAATAATCTTCAACTTCTGAGAACTATAACTTTTAAACTATTAAATATTTGAAGATGATGTATATTAGTGATTTCTAGCATTTTGTTTGTAGATTCTATATACATTTTTTCAAATTTTTTTGAAGGATTTTTTTCAAATTTTCCATCTCCCTTGAAAATTAGTTTTTTACAACAAACTACATTTTTTAAGAGTGAGGTGCCTCCCGAAATGTATAACTTTTTTTCTATAAATGATAAAAACTCAATTCTTTTGAATTTTGGTTTGTAACATCAATATCCAGGGCGTGCATTTGGTTTTATAGTGATATGTTCAATATTTTTCATTTTATAAAGTTTTGAAGTCCTACTAGTCATAATTTAGACATAGGTTTACATTTGAACACATAACTTGTTCTATATAAATCGAAATTAAATTATTATTTTTTTGTTAGAAAGAAGAATTCAACACCAGGGGCATAGATATTTTTCAAAAAATTTTTGAATTAGTTTCTTATTTTTCCCAATGCGTTGAACAGAGAAGTTCATGTTTGATGAAAAACCAATTTTTCATAAAATTAAAAAAACAAGAACATAATAAATTCAAAATATAATAAAATTATAGTCATTGGAAAGATTTCTCCGAGTACTACAATCTAATATTTTTGGGTTATCAGGATTATTTCATTTGTGCTTTGAACTAGAGCTCCAAAGTCATTAATTCTTCAAAATTCTGAAAATTTTTGGGAGAAACCTCAAATTAGAGGGTTCGAATGAACAATACTTCGAGCGAACCCCATTCGCTCGAACCAATAGGCTTGATTTTGGCCTATACAAAGTCACCCGCGGTTCGAGCGAACCTAGGTCCGCAACATGGTTCGCTCAAACTACCAGGGGTAGTTCGAGTGAATACCACTATTTTGCTTGAACACCTAGAAAATTGAATTTCCCACTTTCGCCAAATTCCTTCGTTGGCAAAAGTGGGAACCAGCTTTGTGAATTCACCCTTTACATCCATCTTAAGCATCCATTTTTTCAAAGCAAGCATTGATTTTTCGGTCAGCCAAGGGCCATCACAAAGCACCCTTGACATGTCTTCCTTACATGAAAAATCCATTGACAATGCCCCTTTGGACATAGCATTGATCTCCACTTGACCTTTAAGCACCCATTTGCATTTAGCAAATGCCCTAACTACATCAATATTTAGCCTCAAGCCCAAATTTTTTCCCACTAGTGTCATTGCCATAAGGTTAATATTATGCTCAATAAATGGGTTTGGAATTTCAATAACAAATATACCTTTTTTCTGGGTCTGAGATATTATGAACTAGAGGGAGCGAGGACTTTCCACTCAGTTTGACATCTAATAAAGAAGTCCAAGACTGACTACTATCCCTTCGAACAGGTCCCTACCTTGGGTTGTCTCCAGCACATGATTCTCCAGTCTCCCCATCAGGATCAATAGGCTTGTCGCCTCCTTGTGGGTCCCCATCCACGAGATCCTTTCCATTCAGCTCAGAGGAATCCAGGCAGTCCCAGGAATCATCCTTTCTGCTCTCCCCCTAGTTCCCCTATCCATTGCAGGGTTTATCATCGTTCCCTTCTCCTGCTCCCACGTTGTCACTCTAAGAGTGACAAATCCTCTTAGAATGTTAAGAAATCATTTTATGTTGAATGTTCATGGATGATGTTAGCTGTGCTCTCTTATGTGATTATTGGTGTTTATGTGATGACATTTTTCTTTGTGTTTCAATTAGTTGTTCAGGCATTTGAGTATTGAAGTCTCTTCAACTAGTTGATTTGTGGTCTTGTGTTTTGGTTTTTATCATGTGTCTTTTGTGCTTTGTCTTGTTTTGTTTGTCTTGTTCTTTTTTTGTTTTATGTTCTCTTGCATAATGTTTGAGTGAGTTAAGATCCCGAGATTAGAGGCTTAGTTCCTTGAGATTAGTGACGTCTTATACTCCTTGTGATCTTGCTTTGAATTTCTTATCTTCATCTCTCTTTTTATTCTACTTTACTAATAGTATTGGTGTAAGCCTTACTCCCGCTAAAGTGGGGAATAAGTGTACGGTCATAAAATTGTGACCCTTGCAATTTTGACTACGTTTTAGGTCCTCACCTTAGCGACTGCATCTCCCTACTCAATTGGGACCCCTTTCTGCACCATCCTTCCAAATCTACTCCTGTTTCAGCTCTTGTGTAACCTCAGGACCCTTTCCAGGCCCCAAAATAGGGTAGGACAAGGGTGCTACGTCCTTGCCTTCCCTCTTAGGGTGGCCCTAAGATGGATCCATCTGACCCTTGGACCTAATTTGCTTCTTGGGGACTTAAATTCCCCTATGACAACCTTTAGTGAGATAAAAATTTATTCTCCTAGGCTAGTATAAAAGGGGATTCAGTCCTCTCATTTGCATAAGCAAGAATAAGGAAGATAAGCAAAGAGAAGCAAAATTCAAGAGGAGCTCTTCATCATCGTCATCAAGCACCCATCAAGTTTTCTTCTTCATGTGTCTTACTCATTCATCCATTCGAGCAACATTACAACATTCATTTGCAAGCATGTGTGTGTGTTAAGGTTTTGTCATGTTACATGCCATTTCCTACAACACTTGTGTTTACATTCAAGAAGGAAAGAAATTATCATCAACAAATTGCATATCTACAAGGTATACATTTCCATTATTTACATTTAAGCATTTGCAATTGATTTCTTTCAAGGTTGATTCGTCAACCGAGGTTTGACTAATGCAAACCCCTATCCACAACCCTTCTTCCCTTCTTTTCTGTGTGTAGGTTGCAGGTGCACAACTGTAATTGCAGGTTTAGGCTTCATTTTTCAGAGACGGAAAAATAATTTTTGACTCGCAGATTTTTCGGAGGACCAAGTACACTTTCAACCCTGTCCTGACGAGTTTTTTTCCAAATTTACAGGGTAGGTCCGTATCGGTCTAAATACCTTAGATCCAAAGTTACAGCACGATCCTAAACTGTTAGCTCTTTTTTTTGCCCATTTTGTCTCCATTTTCTACATGGTCAACAAGTCAACATATCTATTTACAAAAATGGTAAATTACAATTAGTATTCAGATCCTTATTCACTCTAAGGTTTGGATTTAGTGAATTCAACCCCTCTTTTGATTGTAAAGTATCTCCCAAGTTAAAATCATCCTAGTGATTTTCTTTATCTCTCCTAGGTGGGGGAATCACTAGGGTTCAATTTTCCACTTTAGAGAACGTTACAATAAAAAAGGAATAATTAAAATAAGAAATACAATAAAAGTATACAAATATGATCTAAGAAGATAAAACCACATCTAGGAATTTAAAAGAAATATAATAATCAGATCTAACAATTATATTTATTCTAGTCTATAAAAGATTATTATTAATAATTATCAACTAATTATTTTCAATTCTAGATATGTTCAATCTTTCTTTTTTATTTCTCTACAAAATTTATGTGTAAACACACAAAAGTAAATAGAAAACAACATTTTTTAATCATTGTATCTATTTAAAATTTTAAATAAATAGAAAACAACATTTTTTTACCATTATATCTATTTAATGTTTTGAAAATCCAAATGAATATTACATACACATTTTTGGATGAAATCACAAACAAATAAAACCTTATCCAGACCTCATCCTAACATAAGCACTTGGCAAAAACATCCCAAAAGATTTGAACATAATATTCCTCACATTTAACTAAGAGTAGGTACTACGCTATCTACTGAAAAATTATAACCCTGTAACGTAGACTTCCTATACGATCTTTTCCCATACATTAACCAGAGTGGGTATGGCAGCAGATACTAGAACAGCAAGACCCCAAAAGATTGAAACGTTCCGCCAGAACCTTGGATGCCTGTGTTTATAATCACTTATCTTGATGTGCAATTGTTTTTTATACCAGCTATTTATATCCACCTTCAAATTCATGAAGGGGTCGTCCGCTGAATTGAAATTGATTCCTTTCCAAAGATTATTCAAGATGTGAGCAACTTCTTTGTCCGTGCCCATGGAGCTCTGGATAATTTGAGCCTTCCTCAGCACAACAACATCTCCTTCCGTCTCCACCAAGCTATTCAGCAGATATACATAATATGAAATCAAAGTGAAGCCATGACAGACCTCCAGAGCCATCAGATTCCTCAGAATTACTTCTGTATTGTCAGTGATCCAGATTGTGGGGAGGCGAAGAGTACTACTTTCAAATATCCTTTTAACGAACCTCATTTTTTTAAGGGTTGGAACTCCGTCATAATGTTTGAACTTTATTCCTGCCTTGTGTAAATCTCTGCTAGAGGCCATGAGAGTCTGATGTCTCATTACATTGATCTCTTCTGGTTGATTGATGAGCTTTTGGAGGTATTCTTTTAGTACAAGGAGAAGGCGTTTTATTGCAAGGAGAAGGCCTTCCACTGCAAGGTGAAGACCATTATGTCCACAAGGTGGTTTCTCTTCTAAATCTATTGGGTCTTCTACAATTATACTCTGGAGTAGCCCTAGAATATGTTTATTTTTTTCAAGGTCTTCAAATCTATTCAGCCGTGCTTCAACCAAATTTGGTGTGTCAGGCTGATATGGCAGGAAAGGGTGAATTACAGGAATAATACCGCTGCATAGCAATCTCAGCAGCTCTTTCCTGGCTTCTTCCTCTGAGCCTTTCTCCACTTCCAATAACTTTATCAGGACCATAATCGGGATTTGATTTTCAAGCATCAGAATATCACCGAGCACATCAAATTGACAGGACTTGATTCTGTTAGTTTTGAAAAACGGATGGCAATGCTGCTGTGAGTGTACTTGATTCTTTTCTCTACTTCCATCAGTTAAAGCTCTCAAGATCTCTAACACAAAGCATCCATCCAATGTGAAAATCATGGCCACGGTTTCATCCTTGTATTCAAATCTTTCTTCATAGCACCATTTGATATCACAAACAATGCTTACGATTGCTTGTTGTAAATGTAAGTGCTCCTCTTGCCTGGGTAGCCTTCTTGCCATCATCTCTACGGCTTCTGCTTTGAGGCGCTCCATATGAGACTCTGGCTGCGCTATCACATGGTGATAAAGGCCAAGGTTGACGATCCTAGGAGTGTAGGATTCCTTCCTTAGAAACAACAGAAACTTGGGGACCCTATTTACGGTCACACCAGAGTAGCCTGGCCCTGGCTTGCAGTCCGTGATGGACCTATCTGTAATCCTCTCTGTCATATCAATTACCCATTTTCTCTCCTCTTCCATAAACATAATATTGCCTTGCGACATTCTTCAGATTCTCCAACACCAGAATTAAGATCTGCAAAAGGATTCTGCAGTCACTAAAAGATATGCTCCAAACCCTACTGGTTTCTTACTTAGGTCAATTTTAAGTCCCAAAAATGATATTAATGTTTTATGCTTTTACCTCCTATATGTAATCACTCTATCTTATTATATTCAGGCTCTATGCCTTTTATCATATATATATATATATATATTATAGACTTTTCTTTCCTCTTCTAAAGAATGATATTTATAGGATACCCATTTTATTGTATACAAAAATCAAACAATGATATGTTATGAGATTTATTTCAAGATAAATATGTACTGTTTGCTTCAATTTTAACTTTAGTTAAAATAAAATTAATTTAAATCTATAAGGTCTACATTCGTACACATAAATGAGTTATGTCAATTAATTTGATGAGAGTTGATAAAGATTTTTCATAAAATATTCTCTTTGAGCTTCACAATGAAGATTTATTTTTCAATTAAGTTCTGATAATATTTATTTTTCAATTAAGTTCTGATAATGAAGATTTATTTTTCAATTAAGTTCAATTAAGTTCTGATAATATTAATAAAATTGAAAGAGACTCAAATTTTACATAATCACAACAAAATTCACAAAACCTGAAACTCACGATAAGTGTAAACCCATAATCAAAAAGCTTTCTGCTAACCCAATGCAGTAAAAATGGCACCAACACACTAACACCCAGCAACAAAAGAAAAGAAACACTCTCCCACCAAAAATACAAACCAATGACTCATCCCACAGAAAAGAACTCCAATTTCCTGTCCACACAAATGTCTTATTTTCCAATGAAGTTACGAGCTTCTAAAATAAAGAGTTCACTTAAAAAGCTCAAACACAAATTATCGCCATATAAAATAAAATCGATGTCATAATTATTTTATGACTAGAAATCATTTGGCAGAGCAGGAGAAAGAACAGATTTGCAGAGCACTTATGAACAGTATACAACTTTTCGGGGTTTCAGTTTAATATTTTCTTCTTATCCGTATACAGTTTCAGATTGCAAAAACTAAATAAATTGGTCGGAAAATAAATCTTTATACAACTATTTTATATAAATTGGTTGGAAAATAAATCTTTATACAACTATTTTATACAAGTATTTGACAAATTCAAAACTAAATTTGCGAGTGCCTTATTAACACTACAAAGGGGAATATTAACATAATTAACATAAATAAATCGCACTTTTTTTAAGCTCAGGCTGAGGCAGACACTACAGATTGGCATTAGAAGCGCACACATCCAATTTATGTAAATTTGAAGTTAAAATTATTCGTCATACTTTCACTTTATCCTCTGTAACTACTCATTTTTACTTTAAAGTTTTCATTTAAGATTCGGAAATTTGGATTTATCGGCCTTGATTTGCTTTCTCTTTTGCCTACTTTGGTTAAAGATTATGCTGAAGTTACGGGAAGAACAATAATGAAATAATTATCTTTTCAAGAAGCCTCTCTTAATAGATATCGATATAATTTTTTTATTAGAAAATATGTTAAAGAAGTCACAATTATCTTGGATATGTTAGGGGAGAGGGATTAATAGGTGAGAGGGGACTAATATATGTTATGGTATTTGGACAAAATGAGATCAATAGTGGTGTCCTAAAAATGTCATGTCAATGCTTATCTTCAAAAAAGTACCCCTAAAATTCAAAGAGTAACCAATTGTGTGATGCCACTTTAACGCACAAGTAAACATGACTTAGTGCATACCCATTGGTCTTATACAATTTGAGACCAGTTTAGACACCTTCACAAAAATGCATGCTGATATTTGACCACATAGACCTAAAAATGATTTATTTAAGTAGGAGACTTGACAAGTCACTCTTGTACAAAATTGAAAGAAATTTGAAATATCCACATAAGATTTTAATAGGCGCGAAGACCCTCTCCCCTAAATCCTAATGTGTTGTGTTAGGTTCTCGAATGTCCATACAAGAAACAAAGTACTTCAGACCACTATAGCTCCTCTCCTAGACTGTATCCCTAGAGAATGATTGTATACAAAATGGTGAAATTCCTGAATATATAAGTACTTCCATTTGCTGGAATTTTTGAATTTAAAATCAAATTGTTGTCTAAGCCTTCATCCTTTCTGCCTTGCTACATTAGGATCACTTCCATCCCAGTTGCCTCCAATGTGCAGCGAGTTTGCCAGTGAATTTAATTGGGTAGGTAATTTTGACTTCAAACTTTGAGAGGGAATTTTTAGTGTGTAGTCCTAGCCAAATAGAATTATTAGAAGTTAGTGTGTAGAAGCAAAACGGGAAGTTTATTCGCTGAGTGATCCAGATGAACATTGTGAGTGTTTTGACAGTAGCGGCTGGGTGTATCTGCTAGGAGTAATGATAGATCCAAGCATGTGTAGCTCCAAGCGAGCAGTGTGTAGTAGTTTGCGAGTGAGTTAAGTGTAGCTCGAGGCTTAGTGTTTGAGAGTAGCTCTAAAATGCTACAAACAATTTGTAATCAATAGTTTGGTTTAGTTTTAGTTTGTAGTTTTTTTTTATATACAGAAGAATTTGCATCTCTCCATTATTGTTTGAGTTTTATTTCGTATTTGTATTGTCAGCGATTGGCAACTGAGCAACAATCTTTGCATTTATATTTCTTAGATTTTGGGCATTTTAGATTATTTACACCATTAAGTTGGTTTCACCCTATTTGATATGTTGAGATTATATATCATTAAACTAAAAGTCAAGTTGGTCTTGCAGATGAACAAACTCCTCTCTATGGTTAGTAACATTTATGTTGCCTACAAGATTCTCATTCCAAAACATACTTATGTTTCCTCTTGTTTTCTATATTCCAAAGCACACAAAATTAACATAAGTTTTTGATGGTCAAAGGTGGGAAAGAAGAAACGCATGAATATTTGATATTGTATCTTAGTGACCAAGGACGATTATACCTCAATGATCTTAGCACCGAAGGCAAATTCCTTATTACTAAGTGGATCCTTCTACCCATGCATTGAGATAGTCCTTGGAACTTAGATACTAATTAGATTTCAGACTACCACTATTCTTATATCATGTTTTTTATTAGAGGAAAGGGAAAGCTTCTTTTGGCATCTTCCTTCAAGACCTATGTGCTATATCAATTTAACATCATTTAGGAAGTCTATCAAAATATCCCTTTCTTGATATGCCTAGTTCTTAAAGTGCCCAAAATAGAATGCTCTAATATGCAATATTGAATTATGATAGAAAACCTATATAAACAAATAGCACATGCCTATTGAAATATCTTCAACCTATAAGACCCTCCTTATCAACCTTCTAACATGATCAACATATTTTCTACCTAATATCTTCATCCTATAAGACCCTCCTTATCAACCTTCTAACACGATTGACATATTTTCTACCTCTATCTCTTTCTTTTATATATGTACTTATCTACATATATGTATATATAGATGCACACATATATATATTTAGTTTTACATACATATAAGTAAGTATGTATGTATGTATGTATGTATGTAAGTATGTATGTATGTATATGCATGTATATATGTATATATATACACAAATGGAGTCAATGGTTTTTTAAACTCATGGTTTTACTTTACCACTTGAAAATGTAAAATTAAAGCCATAAATCCATGGTTCTCAAATATGTGTTATTTTTTTATATCTTTATCCATTGATTTAGGGTTCAATTTGAAATTAATCCTTTTTAACAATAATAGTACATTTGATTGAGTGAAAACATTAATAGTAGATTTGATTGAAGTAGTTGAGCTACCACTACCGAGTAGAAGATAAGGCTCCAATATTTGATGAAATGCTAAAGCTATCTTGTTAGACAACTTTCCTTCAAAATACAATAATATTATTTTTATACTCAATTAAATAACTATAAAAACCTTGGGAGATATGATTTTAACCCTCTTAGAAGAAGAAAATAGAAGAGAAGATATAAAAGACGATTCTCAACAAGAGAAAGCACTATATTCAAAAAGAAATAATAAATGGTTGGGAACAAACAAAAGAAAAAATGCATGTTTTTACTATAAGAAAAATGGTCACATAATTTGGTCTTGTAGAATTTGAGCTAGTGATCTTTTAAGGGAAAAATGAAAGATTAGCTAGATGCAAGTAACTTAATTTGCATTAAGAATGAGGATTCATTAGATGAAAAAAGCTTCGATTAGTGATTCTTTGTTTGGTCCTAGTAGTTAAAGGAGAGCACAAAACTTATTTCTTATATACCAAAGTAGAAAGATATAACAAATAATGGAACAATGTAGATAACAATTAACATACCTATCATATAGTTAATGCACAATAGTTACACCAACATTCTCCCCTTAATACATTGTTCCAACAAATGTACCACTGAATTCATAAAATTCACCTTGCCCTAGGGACCACCCCTTAAGGCTTACACACCAAAATTTGTTGATTACATAATATGAATTCTTATTTTTGAGAATATCTTCTATTGAAGAATAAAATATTCAGTGAAGTGGGAATCCATAAAGCTATCTCTTGATGCCCATAGAGATGTAGCTTCGAGTTGTGTTTCTGAGCTCTTAGTCCCAAACTCTTGAATCAAAGTCTTGAACTATTTGAAAAAAATCCCTAATAGTTGCTACAGAGCTTTATCATTGTCTACTAACCTCAAAAGGGTATAATTCTTGACCATATACTTTGAAGCTCATTAGAGAGAAATCCATATTGCGCTCAACCAAATCCAAAAATTATCTCTAGAACATAACCTTCATGATACAAGTATTCTTGAAATGTGTTAGCATTAACAAAGAAAGCAAATAGGAATGCATAAAGAAAAAATGTCAAAAAATGGTTCTCATCTCAAAGAAAGAAGCTAACTTTAGATGATAAAAATCCTCCACCCTCTATTTCCACTAGCCTTCAAGATGACATTTGTTAGTCCTTTTCCTTCAAATGTAGTACCAAAAGAAGTACTACAGCCTCCCAAGTATGGGTAACAAGTACAATAGACTCAAGTGATCAATTAGTCCTTCAAGAAGCTCATACTCCAAACCTTGCACTAGATACATGTGACTTTCTCTATCAATATCTTTGAATACCTATTCAACTATTTTTCCTATAATTTAGATAGTAATCTAACCATATTTATTTTGTGAAACCTTATTTCTTTTAACTATACCTCAACATTATATGCTTTCTTACTTATCCTTCCAACTAGTTGATGCAACATAATCTAGCTATTAAAAATGGAAAAATGCTTTCTCATAATTCCTACTACCAAGACTATGGTTGTAATTGATGCACATTTTCTTAAACCCATAGTAGAAAAATCAAGTTTATGGAATTGAATTGTACTGAAGATGACCATGATTTAACTTCCACCTATTGCAAATGAGGTACCTTCTATTTTGACATGAGTAAAACTATTATAGGAGATGTAGGTCCTACTACACATAAAGAAATTAAACTAAATAGAATTTATTGGACCATTGGAGATTAGAATGAACACAAGAGCATGTTGGAGATTCATGTGGTTTCATGTATGGCTATGGTGATGCATTTTATTGGTTTACCCTTATAAAATGTGTAGAAAAAGTGAGATAATGTTGGGACAAGGTGTTGTATATCTTTCATAATGTTTATAATTTTTATTTTATTATTATGTGTGTGGGGTATCTAAAGGAACCTAGATGGACATGCATCACTAGGAGTTAACATTCCTGATACCACTTTATGTGTTGTGTGCAACATTGGAAAAAATATTTAATATGGGTCTCACACTAGAAAAATATGTTTAATTTAATATTGGATATGTACTAATAAAGTGAAAATTTGGTACGCGATATTAAAATGTGGAGTCAATGGTTTTTTGAACTCATGGTTTTACTTTACCACTTGGTTCTATTTCTGTGATCTTGATCTAGTATAAGAAAGCATATATCTAGTGGTTAAGGTTGGTTGGTTGAACTTGGGTTGTCATTATATTGGGTCTTTCTAAGGAGTGCAGATGTAAACCATGACACTAGACATGTGGATTCATGCTTGACCACATGGAGGTGTTGAATATCCTAGACAATGAGAGGGGGTGAAATAGTTTTAGTAATTAAAATATTTTACTTAACCCACAAAAATAGATATTGTAAATAAAATTCTTATAACTTAACCAAAAATAGATATGTGTGAAAGAGTACACACATAAAACATACACAAGAACACCTGATGTACGTGGAAAACCCTAGGAGGGAAAAACCATGGATAATACTAATTCTCAATTATGAAACACCTATTAGGGTGACATCGGTTATGGTAATTTTTTAAAAGGGTGGCTCACTACCAAAATTCTCACTGTAGGTGGGTTCACTACCTTGCTACAACCACTAGAAAAAGAAGGGCTCACTACCCAAAAGAAGAAGGAAAAAGAGAGAATCTAACACTGAAGCGCAATTTCCACAACGCTGCAATGCCGAAAAAAACTTTTAGCTCACTACCTCTGGTATCAAACAACAAAAACACACAATATCACTACTCAACCACAACTTCACACAACCTCACACACATTTGCAAAAAATATATCTTCCTTTTCAATCCAGTTGTTTCCATATATTCTTCATTATAATCATCCTCAATCCATATCAATCTCTTGAATTAATAATCTTTCCAAGTTGGCCAAACAAACAATTCACCGAAATGCAATTTGAAATAGGTCTACACTAAACATTCCCATAGTGGAAAGGAATAAGAAGTGGAGCACATAATAGTGACAACATTGATCAAAACAAAACGTTATCCATATGCCAAAAATGCCAAAAAAAAATATAATCATTCAAGGTCAACTAGACATGGAATGAACATATCAACAACCACGACTTTGGAGCTCATCATCACATTCCAAATATAAATATGAAAGATAAATACATGAATAACATAAATCCAAAATCTCATTATTAGAATAAACAATGCAGAGAAACGTGGAGCTCTGTAAACTCTTCTGAAAAAAAACACCATCATCGTTGCATATAATTCCAAAGCATGACTTCTGGAGCACCAAATCACAAGAATAGCATCTCAAGGCAACTTCAAACAGTATACCAAAACCTCATGTTTACAACTACAACATATCAGAAATGCGGAAAACAAACCAATCACTAAATCACAGAACCAATTTGTTGGTATCAATGACAATCATACTGACATACCATCAACTTCACATTTACAATAGGAGGATGCATGTGAGAGACTTGACATTTCAAAAGTATTCATTATGACTCTATAAGTGCATGTAATATTTATTTTCTAAATAATAGATGGAGTATGGATGCTTTTGGAGTTTAGTCTTTTCAATCTTGAGGGTTTTTCTAGGGTATATCATGTTTTATCTTGTCACTTGTCTATTAGATCTATGCATGATGGTTATTCTATAAATTATTATGCATGCTTTTATCTCATGGGTTATGGAATAAATATATTAAATGAATTCGATATTGCTATATTAATTCCTAACATTTATTAGATAAAATATATGAGCATAAACTTACCCAAGTAAGTGAATAAATTTTTCAATTTGGACTTGAGAGGAGTGATAATTTTATTAATTTTGAGCAACCCAAATGGAAGATACATACACAAATTTTGAAATATCCTAAGAGAACGAAGAATAGCAATAAGAGAATTTAAGGAAGAGTTCATTTAAAAAATTGTTAAAGTGAAAGGAAAAAATTGTTACATTATTTTGATACTACCTTAAAAAGAAAGAGAAGAACAAAATTCGAATATGGTGAGCACATAAAGTAAAATTAGTAAGAGTAACAATGCCACTATATATGATGGTTTAACAACATTAAAAGTGGCACAAAACAAGGTGATATACAATAGTTTTGGAATCCCATTGAGAAAACATTGAAAGACATTACAAAGTTTTAATAGAACCAACAAAACCCTCTTTTTTCTCTAGCTTCACTACTTCTCTATTATCCTCATTGTGAAGACACTCATCCAAAACTTGGTTGGAAGGGGATACCTTTCATTATTAATGGCATTGTATTCCTCCTTCCTAGTGCAATACTCTTACTTAATGAAGGTTTACTATCATATGATATGAAGCTTCTCTCATCATTTTTTTTCAAATGTTTTGGATTGGATTTGTTATCCCAAGATTTTTATTTATTTTTTAATTATTTATGTTTCCTCCTTTCTAATTCTTTTTATTTTTATCTTCTTCAAGGCATGTCTAACATGGACATGACTTGTGAAATGTATAGTCTTGTTTTATTATAATTGTAAAGTTTGAAAAAAAATAGATTGTAAAATTGAAGTGATAAATCCATGCCCCTCAAATATGTGTTATTTTTTGGTAGCTTTATCCATTGATTTAGGATTCAATTTAAAATTAATCTTTATTTTTAAAATGATATTACATTTTTTCAATCATTTATGAAAAGGTTGACTATCATTATTATATATTTATTCATTTACATCATTTCAATATATTTTATTCATTTTAATTTAGAAATAGAATATAGATAAACAAACATTTAATTAGAATTAAGAATCTCACATTATACTTAAACTCATAAAAATAATTTTAATATATATTAAAACTTAAATATACTATAATAAATCTATCAAATTTATTAAATTGCCTTCTTTTTAAAAAAATTATATAATCCAAAACCTTTTCTTTTTAAAGAAAACAATGTCAAAACCAGACCCTTTAGTATAAAAAGAACAAATTCAAGTAAAATTCTTTATCATAAATTTACATTAAAACCACTTTTTCTTTTCTCCTTGATCTCTACGTTTTCTCTTCTTTTGCAAATTTCAGGAAATTTCCTCACAACTATTACCTCGTCATATTTAATTGAAATTCAAAAAGTTTTGTTCAACCTTCTCTATTTTCTACTGAATTGACGCCTAAAGCAAACATGGAGGAATAGTGTCCCTTTCTTCCAATGGATCGTGGACAAGCCTAAAAAGATGAAAAATCCGTAGATTTCTTCCGTAGCTTTGGCATAATATTTAATTAAATTAAAAGACTTTAACAGGCGTAGATTTCCTTTGGCATAATCTTTAATCAAAGTAGTCTATGGGGAATGCGCGGACCAAATAAATCCAATTGCAAAATAAAGAAGTAAAATATAAGGTTGGATGTGTGATGTTTGATTTTGCCTCCAAATATATAGCATGCCATTAGAGAATATGATAACTAAATAATATTCATTACAACACTTAAAAATAAAGTAGCATTTCTATTTTTTCATATGATAAATATAATTTTGAAAGTATTCTAAATTTAAAAGAAATTTCGATGGCATTCTAGCATGGTCATCTACGAGAATCATATGATAGAATAAATGATTTGATAAAAAGTAGTTGAGAAAATCTATTCATCTAGGTCATTATTGCTTTCACACATGGACACAACTAGAATATTAGCTTGATAGTTTCTAAAATATCAACGAAAAGGATACCAGAGATTGGAGACAATCAAATTCATACTCTAAGATCCAATGAGTAGAATTTAGTAAAGGAGACAATAAGAAAATTGGGCTAGTTTGGGTTCCAAAATAGTAGCCTAAATTATAAACCTACAATGTCATTCAGTAATACTAGAATTGAGACTCCATTGCACATTGATATTTGAAAATCTTCGTAGGCAAGGAGAGATCCATGAGTAGTCTTTAAAGGGATTTTAATTCTATAAAGGAGCGCATGGATACCATTTTTGATCTTTCAACCAAAGATGTGTACAAAATATTCCAACCTCTGAGATCATCTCAAGAAGATTAGACTCCATAATTGTTTAGAAACGTTCATACAAATATTTATCTTTAAATTTTTTCCAAGTTAACAAATATTTAGTGGCTTTGGAAAAAAGGTCTCATTTATAGAGAATCTTTTTGTTTTAAAAAATTTAAACCATAATTCTAGAGAAATTTGGAAAGAGGTCTATCACATGGAAAGTGATCATATGAGAGCACAAAAGAAAATTTTAGTTGATGGAAATATTAATCTTGCAATCACCCCCATTCTACATAAGATAAGCTTAATAACTTCTCAACACTTTTACATACTTATGGAAAAAATTCCTTGAAATTGCATATGTTCATTTATAATGAGAATTAAGTGAAAGCCTAGGCCTTTCTAGCCCTATCTACCTAGTATAGTTTCAAAATAATACAATGTTAAAGAAGAATTTTTAGGCTTAAATTCACTCTAGGAAATTAATAATCTTCATAACACACAAGGAAAAACCTTTTTAATGAGTATCAATAAGGCCAAGGGCACTAGAGCCACATAAAAGAATTATTTTCAAGCAACTCTATGCGATGGTATTCCCCATGTATTGTTCAGAAGTGGGGTTCACTAGTTTAAACATGGAAGCTAGGAAATCAAACCCATTTATCACACATCATATCATGGTTAAGCAATCCAATAGGCTCAACCTCAAGATCTATTAGAAAGGGGGTTGAGAACAAACTAGATTCCCTTCCCCTTATTTGAGTCATGGGCTGTAATTGAATATGAAATTATTTAAATACAAGAACTAGGGATAATAATAGGAATTTGATAATAATCAACATGAACAAATAGTTTTATAACACATATATAAACATCAAGTACAAATCTATAAATGGGAACTTGTGTCTAAAATCTGAGCTCAAAAATGTGGGGCAATGAGACTAGGTGACCTTGTCCCAAAGTTATTAGATATGAATATCATAAATAGATTCAAGATTGAGATTTCATTCTAAGTATCCCCCTAAAGTTTTTTATAAAAAAGTGTCCAGCAATGGAGCTAGGCAGCCTTATCCTCACTTTTTAGCTTCTATAAAATCTAGTTCTATGAAGCTCCTAGTCTACACTTTTTTGTTTTGTATTTGTTCTCTCCAAAATTTATCACCTGCACACACAAGAGTAAAAAATATTGTTGGTCTGATAGGGTTTACCTACTTCAAATCTCGGGATTCGAATTAACCCTATGATGAATGAAATAGAAAATAGAGAGTGTGCCTTTATGGCATCCAAGCTAGATTTGGAATTGAAATGTTATACCTTTATGAATCTCCTTTTTCTTGAAGTCTTCATGAAAAGGTTGATGTTGTCATGTAGGAATTTATGAATGTCTTCATAAGAACTTGTCATGGATGCCATATTGAATATTTGATCTCTCCATCAATGCTCTAATGATGCTTGATTACTTTCTCACTTGAATATTTTTTATATGAATTGAATTATAACTTGAGAGATATTTCAATTGAGAGGATAGATTTTCTTTTATACCTATCCTCATGAAACATGTTGAAAATTATGAAGAAGGCTCAAATCAAAAATCAATTCCTACTCAATTTTTCTTGATTGTTAGAGGGTTAAAAATGGTCCCTTTTGGACTTGAAAAGGGAATTAGGGACCTTATTCCAAGAGGAAAAGGGTTCTAGATACGCTCGTTTAGTCGGCTTAGGTCGAACAAAGATCCTGGAAACAAAGAAAAGAATGAAGATCACAGATTTGGCACTAGTGTGACTAGAATTAGGCAAAATTAGGGCATAGAGGGTAGAAACACCAAAGTGAGGTCCAAGTGAGTATGAAATTATATACACATATATTTTACAACACTACATTCAGCCCTTACTTTAGTTGGATTATGAACTTATGGTCATACTCTCATTCAAGTATATAATAGCATTAAAAGACTTATCAGGATATTAAAGGGACAAGAAACACCAAGCCCATAGGAACATAGGATCTTATTAGTCTAACATTGAGATAAAAGGAGCAACACATGAAGAGAAGAGAGCAAAGAAAAGACATGATTTCTTGGTCTAGTAAGGATATGCTTACTATATGTCATTTAAGCACAAAGAAAGAAAAGATTGACTACAAAATTGACACTATAGCCTACACCAAACATGTCATGGTGTGTGATCAAAGTGTAAAACTAAAATCTCAGTGACCCATGTGTACAAAGTGTAATAACAAGAAGAGTGCATGATCCCACATTAAAGAAAATGTGTATGCCTTACATGGAGAAATTGCTTTAAGGTAGCATTCATGCAACCAAAATACAAGGATGTTGCACTAGTGAAATACCCCCAAGCTTGAGAAACTCAAAGGAGATAGTTCACAAGAAACACAAAGAAATAGTGAATAAGGGATCCACTATCTAGGGTCAGTGTGCATGTTAGATAAATTATTTATATCAAGTATGATTGTACTGAATTGACCTCATCCCCCAAAGGTAGTGGAACTACGAGCACAATGGAAGAACACATTATATGAACAATAAAAGTCTTTTTGGGTGAACATGGAAGATACCAAATATAGATATCTCAATGCTTTACATCATCCCCAAGTAGACAACACAATAGCACATTTTCAACAATATCACATAATTAATGACATAACATGAATACAACATATAAAAGGATCAAGATAGAAATAGAGGAATGCCACAACAAGTTCGGTCTCTTCATTAGCTTACACCAATAGAGCAATGAGGACTATCCAAATAGAGCTTAACATAATATAAAGACACAACAGGTATGACATCATGGGGGAAACACATCACATGCAAGCAAACATACAAAAGAGTCTACTATGAAAGTGAATCTAGTATAGAATATCATCTTCCTCCTAGTATTTATTAACAAAATTTAAGAATGGTGGGAAATATGCAAGAGGAGGCACAACATGTAGATGGAGCTACTACAAGTTTCAAACAAGGATCTGTTGCAAGGTGTGTGCCCATGGTCTCCTTATGTTGTGCAGTGCAACGCTTGGGTTTGTGGCATGGCTTAACCACCTCTTGTGGATTCTATAAGTCTAGTGGTTGTATCGGAAATTAAAAGGTCAATCTTTTGGTGCAATGGTGACCGTAATTGTAACAAGTGGTATAAAATCTTTCTGACAAGTTCAAAATCCTCGCTTGCCCTAGGGGGATTGTTGCAAGGTGTGTGCCCTTGGTCTCCTTGTGTTGTGTAATGCAATTTTGGGTTTGTGACATGGCTTAACTTCCTCCTATGGATTCTATAAGTCTATTGGTTGTATCGAGCATTAAAAGGTCGATATTTTGGTGCAATGACATACACACTTGTAATAGGATCATCCTCTAATGATGAATCACTTTTTTTGTCACTAGGACCTAAGATTAAACCTTTTAAAAATATCAAAGATAGCTCATGATTAATCTCAATAACCTCATAAATATCATCAAAATCTTTAGTATGTATATTATAAACATAAACATCATCATCCAAATAAATCACAATAGGGTCCCTACTGCACATAGAATATGATGAAAAAAAATCATTTCGCATAGATAATTTTAATTTTTGATATGGTTGAGTAAGATAAAGATCCTCCCTAGGGTTAGACAAAGGTAGGGCAAATGAGACCAAGTTAGGATTTGATAGCTTAGAGTAGCATTTTTTTTGAGAAACAAGCTCACAAGACTTTCCATGACATCTTAATCATTGTTTTGATAGGCTTCTTTTCTTCCTTTGTATAAGGAGGAACTGAAGAAATATCACTATGTTGAGAGATATAGGATGTTTGATGGTTTCCTTGTTGACCTTTAATAGATATATATGGTAGGACTGTAGCACATATAGGATGAATAGGAGGAGTAAGAAGAAGTGAAGGTCTAGGATGTGAAGGAGTAATATCCACATCTATAAGCAAGGAGTCCTAAGGTTTACTCAAGGTCAATATACTCTCATGTTTGAATTTTTGATAAGATAAGAAAAAGATATCTTTTTTAGTAATGTATTAAAGATCCATCAAATTCATTAATAATCTCCCTTGAGTCAAAGGTGATTTGAGGGTCATGCATAGGCTTAGGTTGCTCAATAAGGTTCATGACATGGTTGGCTTCAAGACATATATCATTAGCAACTCCATAACATTGAACTTTTAGGCTCAATGACATTGGTAGATTAAAAAGGCAACATATTGGTTAAGTTTTGCAAGTTTTGATTAAGAGGTACCAAAAAATTATTTTTTTCATTCACAAGCTTTACTATTCTAGTATTATAATCAATGAGATATTAAATTGCAAGCTTCAATACATAGCACTTCTTAGTATCATGCCAATCTTGATGGTGGCATTAGAAAAAGACTTTAGGATCAAAGGATGTTGGCAAAGGCATCGAAGCATATATCTAGGTTTGGTGGGAGGAAGCTTCATCATATTAGCATTAATTAATTTAAGCATGACACTATGCAATGATTCAAAAAGAGGAGTAAACTTATGATGTTTTAAGATTGATGATAAAGGGGTCAAATATTTTGTTGCAACTACCACTTGAGAATGAATATGATTGGAAGAGTTTTTTATTAAGGCAAAAGAGAGTTTTACAGGGACCCAAAACCACAAAGTTACAGGCTAAATGAAACTAAATGTCCAAAGTCCACTAAAACAGAAAGGTTGTCACATAGACAAAAAAGATAGCAGACTGAACCAAGAGACAACAAAAAGCTAAAACCAATCAAACATTAACCTAAGGTCTTTAAAATCTAGATACATTATTAGTTTCAAGTTTTTTCATCTCTTGAGCTGCCTTCTTCAGGTCCTAGAACTACTAAATGGAAGACTCTGCCTTTCTATTAAGGTTGGCTCTGGTTGTCATAAAGGAACATGACTCCTCTTTCTGGCCTTCTTCTCTGTTAGCGTCTAGGTCCATGATCATGGAACCCTACTAGGATTTATCCAAACTTATCCACCAATGTACTCATAGTGGCCAATAGTTCTTCACAATTTGATGGCTTTGCTTCATAGTGGCGTTCATTGTTTTCCTGATTTTACCAATTTTCCCTTTGAGCTGCATGGTCTTTTTCTCGTTTTCCTTTTTCATTTTATAAATTAGTTCCATAGTTCTTTGGAGACATTCTGCCATCAACATCTTCTCTTCTTCAGTCCACAATGCCCCTTGAGTATTCTGAGGCTACCCTTTTTCTATCAATTCATTTAGTTTTCTAGACACCACCCTGTTCTTTAAGTTAATGTATTTTATTTCATGAAAAACCCATTTAAAAATCCTAAAGAAATCCACACAACCATTTTTGGCATATACCAAAATATCATCTGGGAATTCCTGGTCTGGTTTAAAGTAATGGTATTTAGGTTTGAGGTCTTTGGGGAATCTAGGCCTATTCTCTCCATCAGTAGCAGGGTGAGAAAAGTGGGATCCTATAGTGGGATTAGAGGTATCATAGCAGTCTTCCGACGAGTCCTCAGAGTAAGAAACCAACTTCTTCTTAAGAGGGGCCTTCACCTTGTTTTTAGCTTTAGAAATTCTTTTCATAGAGAGATTTGTTTTACCCAAAGGCTTACTCAAAGGGTTTTTATTAGGCGCCTTCTTAGAGGGGTGAGTATTTTCCTCTTCCCATTAAGAATCCCAATTAGTATTTCCCTTAGACAAACTTGTTTTAGTATCATACCCTTCTGAGGCTAGGGTTAAAATGGGATTAGATGGAGCTGGCATGTTAGCACTGTGCTCATGAATAAGTTGAATGAGACCAACATGCAAGACATGGTAATTCCTAGGGCTATTACGATGTTCCTAAAGATAATATTTTAGAGAGCACAACAAGTAGTAGGGGAAATAAATCCTAACCTTGTGCCAGAAGGGGTTTAGGAGGATGAAATGGTAGCCGTAGACTCTGGTAAATTTATCATCCATGGTATTGTATTCTATTAAAACCTTGAGCACCTCCCTCTAGAGCTTCTTAATGGTACTAGCCTCAAAATAGTTGTTGTAAATTTTAACAAGCGCTTCCCTTTCCTCGATTTTCAGAAATTTGATAACTGCTTCATTAGAGATCTTTCTATCACAGAAGAACTTCATCCCCTTTGTAGAAAGGCTCGTTACTTCCCCAATAAGATTTTCATCTATCTTCACTTTTCTCCCAGAGAGAGCAATTCCTTCCTCCTTCCAATTTTTGACAAAATACTTCAGAATATCAAGGTTAGCGCCATGAAGTTTATCAAGGAAAGGTCTCCGTCCTCCTCTATCAATTTGCCTCTAAACCTTCTATTTTTTTTTGTCCTTCTCATAGTTTTTTGGCTCCACCCTCTTCTTGCTTCCCCCCATTTTTTCACAAACTTTTCTTTTCATAGTAGTAGAGCAGATAAACTTAGGAGAAAGCCAACAATGAAACCAAGGCACCCACAAAACATGCCACGGCTTGCAACTTGTAAAGATAATAAAGGTACTACTAATGTATTGAATGATGAAACAATACCCTTCTCTGATCTACTTAATCACTATTTGAAATGGAAACTTTACCATACGTGAAATCATAGTCAAATACTTGGCTTTGACATCCACTTCTAATTCATTATAGGTTTTCCACATTTGTCGGCCAATAAGCTTGACCCCTTCATTGGAAAAATAAATGGCCATCGCATTAGCTTCCCTAAACGTATGGGAAATTATAACCTTTTCAAAGTTGGATAAAAGGGATTTGACATCATTGATCCAGAATTTTCTAGAAGGTATTCGATAATATTTTTTGAGTTCCCCTTAATCCATATATTTTTTATGTTCATTTTTCTAGCAATATCAATGACCTAGAAATCTCCTATGGCTTCGACTATGTAATTAGATTGAGAGCCCAAGGAGAGTGCCACAACCAAAACAAAGTTTCCATAGTGATCTCTTAACACTCCCCCACTCCATGTTGGCCCAAGATTACTGTTGGTCGACCCATAAAAAATATTTTTTATCCATCCCCTTGGGGGATGATTGGAAGAGTTACTAATGATCATGATTAAATTTTTTTTTTTAAACTTTTGAAAGGATTTGCACCCCCATTCTCACCTTTTACATTTCTCTCTCTTTTTAACCTATTTAGGTCTATAACTTTACCACTTTAATCTCCTTTTTTTCTCCATCATCTTGATGATAGATCATAGAGTGTGTTCCAAAATGTTGATCTAAAAAATATTACTTACACAATCAAATCCATAAACCACATTTAGACATTCTTCATTTTTATCAACTAGAGCCATTGATGAAGATGATTCAAATTGACTCACTTAAAGCTGATAATTATGAACTATTGTGCATAAGTGTGTGAAATATAAATAATAGAAAACAAGAGCTTATCTCTAATATCCTTTTAAAAATTATTAATAAAAATTCTCTGAACATCACCATCAAGTACATGATAAGCAATTTATAAATGCAAATGCTCACATACCAATGAAATTGGTCTCTTTTTCTTCACTCATTTCTTATAATGTATCACATTAGTTAAAGTAATTTGAGAATCAATATTTGTTTGAAAATTTTGCACCTATGCATTAGAATTTTTTTTAAAATAATCAATTGAATGAGGAGGGAAGGAGCAAAAGCATTGCCAAGATATTTCTCTCAAAGTATGTGTGAATAGTTTTTCCATGAGTCTATGATCATGTGAGAAGTCAATATAATTTTTTTAAATATTATCACATGAGTATGGGGTTCACCTTTTCCATTATATCTATTAAAGTGGTGAACATCCTTGTATTGTGGGACAATAGTAGGAATGATGTCATTAGAAAGTAAACTAGTGGTATCACGTGTAGGAATATTAATTTTGGAATGGGTTATACAAGTTAATTGTTGTTGCAAAGATGAAATGCTTTGGGCCACACTATTCATAGTAGCTTAAGTGGATGGATTGGAGTTGGCATGCTAAATTTTGATGGAGGTGTACCATTATGATAGGTAGTTAGAGCTTGAGAATAGAAAGGTGAAACATTATGATTGATGGGTAAAGTAGATGGTTGAGAAATAAATGGAAGGATAAGAGAAGGAGGTATGCAAGAGTATTGATTGATAGGATTTTCAACACAACTAACAAGAGTAGCTTTAAAAAATTGTGTAGAGGTAACCATGATGGAAGGTATATGCAAGCACAACAGGAAAAGGTATAGGAATAGAATTCTCAACTGCATTTGTAGTATTGGACTGATTAAACACTTCAACACAACTTTTTTGTTGTCATAACATATTTGTCCATAATATGAGAAATAATAGGAAACACATTCACACTATTTTGATCACTTCAAATCGTCCTCCTCAAACCTTCAATCAACGGGATTGACTCTCCACCCAAGGGTTCTTGACTAATCCATTATTAAAGATAATTCAATTTCTAGTCAAGCTTGCCAAATTGCTTAATACGAACCCTGGTCCTATTAATCAGGACTTAGATTTTAATAGGGATAGAAACTCAGTTGAAAATTCAAATTATAGTGAGGTGTGAGAAAAATCAAAGAAGACATCAAACACTGAAAGACAAAACACTAAGGTGAGGTCTAAGTGAGGATAAAATTACATGCTTGTACAATTCACGATGCTACAGAGAGTGTATAGGAAGGACATTAGAGGAAACCTTTTCTAAGTGATATCTAAAGGAGGAAGTTAGGAGAGAGTGATTTGTTAAAGTGAAGGTAGATATTAGCATGATAGGAAAGAAGCTACAAATGGGTCTGAATATAATTTAATCTATACATTTTTAAAATTAAAGTAGTATTTTATTTTATTAATAAATTTGTCAAAACTAAATCTATTTTTTTTATTTACAATGTATTGAGCATAACAAAGATTACTTTTTTCCCCTATGGGTTTTGTTGTCTTTATCTCAACCTGTTTCTAAATCCACTCATAAAGGTAAACCCTCTCTCCTTCAAGGCCTTAGATTACCACCTGGCTATGAGCCCCCCTAGTGGGCTACTTTATTTTGAGATTGGGTCCATGTATGACCCAATTTATATATGGACATTATTTTTACTCCCTCTAATTTTGAAGAAGTTTCTCATTCGAGTTGTAAAATGCCCACCAGGAAAAACCCTGCTAGAATGGCCAAATTAAAAGGCCATAGCCACCACTAAAAAGGACCAGGATGTGAATGTTTAGCATGAGATGCAATAGAATAGGGATATTGTTGATGTTTCAAGCTTTAAGTATCTTTCCTCAGATGAGTCTGACTCCTCGAATATGGGGTCAAATTGGTTCCCTGCTAAAACTAATGCTATTCCTAGCCCTCTCCCAATAAATCCTCCTTCCTCTACAAATACCAATCCCTCGAGTTCAATCTCTATCATAACTAAAATTGATAAGGACCTACATGAGGATATGCAAAGATAATATGACCTATTAAAATGGCTCTATGCATAGCGAATGTGGCCATAAAAAATATCAATCAGTTGGAAGTGGTGGTCAAGGTGGTCGTAAGGGCTAATATTTGGGTTGATGATTTGGATGATGACAAAGTCTATAAAAATTCCAATGATCTTGTTGGAATTATGGGGAAATGTGATAAGGTAGGTGGAAAGATTGATGATTTGGAATCGAAGATTAAGATGGCAAAGTCCAAGCTCAAGCTAGAAGAGATCAAGAAAACATGAGGCCCTTCAAATGAAAAATTTGGAGGTTAACCTTTCTTGTAGGAATGTGGCCAGTAAGCATAATGCCTCCCTATTGGGTATTCATGATGATATGGAAAAGAGGAGGGTGAAGAAAACAAAATAACACATGGAGTCCTTGGCTGCTAGCTATGCTCCCACAACTTTCTTGGTTAAAGCCATCCTTGACTCTACGTTGGTTTCCTTTGGATCTAGCAATGGGTCATTTTTTTTTTCTTAGATAAAGTTCTTAGTTTGTGTCAAGATTGGTAGGAAAAGGGTACCCCCATGTAGTGGATCATCTCTTTGTGTCTGTGCTGGGTGGTTGTTCTATGTTTTTAGTTATCTTTTTTTTCTCTGTTTACTTATCTTTTAGTTTAGCTATTAGTTTTCTATTCACTCTGTTGTGTTTTTGTTGTCAATAGTGGGGGTTTTCTTGCTAGTTGTTCATCCCTCATGTACTCTAGGTGTTTATTTTTGGTTATGTAATTGTGCAGGCTTATCTCACCTTTTTACTCAAAACAAAGATTGTAACAAACTAAGAGATTCAAGTAATACTAGTCAAATACAAATATATTTGATAGAAGGAAGACATACATAGTTGTATGGCAATAAATTGGTAGCACTACTCATCAATGATTCTATGTATCCCAATGAGGAATTTATACTACACAAAAAATTCATAATTGTCCATGAGATACACATAACCAATAATAGTGATTATTTAATACTACAATTAGTGTGAATAATCATACAAAAGAAATAAAATAGAAATCATTTGCTAGTAGAGAAACACAAAATAAAATTTATCAATGAAAGGAAGATGAAAGTTGATTACATTCAATGAGAAGATAAAAGATTTTTTAATTGAATTTTTTATATGGGTCTTCCAAGGCTTGAAGCTAGTTTTCGAGATGGTGTACATTTAGTTCAGTATTTATTTGTTCACTATCAATTATTCCTTAATAATTATAGATAAGTTATTCATCTAGAGAAAAAAATCAAGACTAATTATTTGAACTTTGATCTCTTAAGATAATTTAGAATGATAATGAAGTTTCTAAACCAATTTGATAATGAAATTATGTAATGCTAATAAACCTAAAAGAGTAGATTTCCAAGAACAAAAATATGAGATAATACTAAAGCTTATGGGTAAGTGATAAAAACTAGTAGGAAAGCTTTATAGATTAAGGTGAAATACAAAAAACAAGGAGTTTTGTGATGGGTAGATGAATTTAAAATTGGTGTAAATTAGCACTTTATGATGAAGTGGTTTTCATGTGATGAGTTGTAATCATACATTACCTTTGGATTACCAAACGTGTTGCCATACCTTATTCTAAATGGACGTAAAATACTTGCACATCCACTTGGAGTTGAGAGGATAGTCAACAGAAATAGATGGATGAAGAAATCTACAATGGGCTTTGGGGGGTAAAATTGTTGCAAGGTGTGCACCTTTGGTCTCCTTGTGTTGTGCAGTGTGACACATAGATTTGTGACATGGCTTAATTGCCTCCTATGGATTCTATAAGTCTACTAGCTGTATTGATCATTAATAGGTCGATCTTTTGGTGCAATGACAATCGCACTTCTAACAAGTGGTATCAAAGCTTGGTCATAGGTTCAAACCCTTCTCTTGTGCTTGGGGGGGTTTTTGCAAGGTGTGTGCCCTTGGTCTCCTTGTGTTGTACAATGTAGTGCTTGAGTTTGTGACATGAATCAACAGTCTCCTATTGATTCTATAATTCTAGTGGTTGTATCGGGCATTAATAGGTCGATCTTTTGGTGCAATGGCAATCGCACTTGTAACAAAAATATGATGCCATAATGATCAGCCATGCTAGATCATTCAGAAAACTAATATGACATGAAGATCAAGATAGTAAGGAAACAAGGAGCCATATATTGAGTGCCTAATGATTTCTTGTTGTAATAACTAAGATGTATTTGATAATTTAACTTATGTTTTCCATTTGAAGATAGAAATCTCACAACTATCATAATAGACTTGAATGCTTTATTTTTATATAAGTGTGTACCTTTAAACATGTTACTAATACCAAGAGGTTTTGTGATCCTATTGGATGGGATTGTTTCAGTTGGTGGAGGTGGTGGTTAAGCTTAGGCAATGGCTTAATATTTGAATAAAGCAAGTCAACAAATATGAGATATGTATTTTTATGTCATTTAGAAGATATTAAAGGAGACCAAACCATGAGTTTGGAAGAGTGGTGATAAAATAATATTACCATACTAGTTTAGTGGTCCAATGGTGACCAACATTAACAAAATGCATGCGAAAATAAGTTGTTTATATTTTGTGCCTCACCATCTAAAGATCTCACTATTTATTATCTATTAAACACACCCGTATTGGAAGGGGTTTGTTAATCCAAGCCTCCTTAATTTCTTTGTTGAATATAATGTAGTGATAAAGTGGTCTGAATACCTCTTTTTTTCCCAATAATCCACTTAAAGGTTCTTATAAGTTGATTCAATTTATTGTAATAGGTTTTAAGGGAACCTAACATGATGAGATCTATATACATGGTTTCAAATAATAATTTTGTTGGGCATCTACATGTGCTGAACCAAAGATAAAAGTCAACTAGTCTAGTTCATGAATATTCACTTAATATTATTGACAAACCACATGTCCTTAAAAAAAATAACAATACTGATGAAGCTATGTTTACCTTTCTTCTATTTAGCAAGAATCAATGGGAGAAACAACAAAAAGAGGTCCAATATGTCCAATATGTGAGTTACCTCAACTATTGAATTTCTGATAAACATTATCACCATCGTTTGTGTGTGCACACTGTTGGTATTTTGGTATGGTTTTGTCATTGATGTCAACACCTACTGAAAACTAGCAATTTGAGATACGGCAACATTCACCAGCAAGCAAGTAACTATTGCATAGTTATTGGTATATGGTTCACTAGCAGGATATAATGTTCACCGGTATTTGGAATGATATGGAAGACACTTGGTAATGTCGAAGACATCATGTGGTCACTTTGTTTTGAAGAATTAATCATTGGTATATTCATATTTGCATATTTGCTTTTAGCGACAAATAGGTCCAGGTTATCTAGGGTTACACCAGCAGGTTTATCTTTTCTAGATCAGCATGGCATGCTATGGAGATGATTTATTATTGATGTAAGTGCATTAAGCCGACATGTTTAATCGATTATTGCATCGGATATTATATTGTTTGTAAAATGATTTTATTGTAATATCTTGTAGAGCCAACCTACTAAAATTGGTCTTAGGGTATGGTATAAATGTAAGATCTTATTTGTAAGATCAATTGTGGAATGCAAAAAAAGAATTGAGTGAAGGAATATGCGATATTAAGTAGAGGTATACATGAAGACATCATTTGAAGGTGAAGCTAGGTTTTTGTAGAACCATATCAGCATTACACCAGTACTGAATCCAGCATATGAAGATGCTATTTTGTTTTTACACTCTTATTGGATTTAACCATCCAACTGTCGTCAGTGTGACTCCCATTTTGTGTTTGAGCAGTGAGCTCTAGGCTGTTGGCCTTCTTGCATGTGCAGACACCATTTATGTACACTTACTATCTACAGTAGTATCATCTGATTGTGGGTAATGTTTCCCACCATGGTTTTTCCCCTTACAGGATTTCCACGTACAAATATTGGTGTTATGTGTTGTGGATTACTTTATGTTTGTGTTTCATAAATTAATCTTTACCGGTATAACAATTTACTATTAACACTATCTACCAGCATGCTTAACTGGTTTACTGGTATTAAGCATTAAGCTGGTTAATTGGTTTTTGATTTGAATTTATTAGACAACTGATTCACCCCCCCCCCCCTCTTAGTTGTCTCTGGGACCTAACAATTGGTATCAGAGCTTAGTCCTCTTTTGAAGAAGTTTAACAACTTGAGGATATCCAATGTCTGCTAATTACTTCAGGAAGGATAGTCCTAAACTTGATGGAACCAACTATGGGATATGGAAGATCAGAATGGAGACACATCTGAATTGCATTGGTAAAGACATCTGGGAAGTTACAAAGAATGGTTATACTACTGTTGTAGCTGGTCAGACTGCTCCAACCACCTTAGCTAAAGACGAAGAGAATGATTGCAAAGCAAGAGAAGCACTTTTGAGCACATTATCAGATCACATATCATGGGATTATTAGATAGGTCTACTGCTAAAGCTATTTGGGATCATTTGGAAACAGTGAATAAAAGAGATTCCACAGTCAAGATTGCAAAACTTGAAAGCTTCCGAGTCAGGTATGAAAATCTGAAAATGGAAGAAGATGAAAGCATTTCTGCTTTTATGGAAAGAGTAAATGAAATTGTTTTGGGTATTAAATGTTGTGGAGGAACTCTGAGTGAGGATGAAATTGTTTCAAAAATATTAAGAGTTTTTTCACCGGCACATAAAATGAAGGTTACTGCTATAAATGAGTTGAGAACAATGCCTAATACATCAGTAACTAGGGATACATTGATTGGAAAACTTTCAGCCTTTGAAATTGAGGAATTTGGTCCTATTGCTACTATAAAAACTGATTTGGCCTTTAAAGCATCAACATCATCTGCTCCATCATTTGACAAATTAGACTGTAGAGCCTTTTATGCAAGAGAACTTGATGAATCCAGAAAGGAGAATGAAGAGCTTGAAGAACTTGGAGCACTATTTGCAAGAAAAATGCCAAAAGGTCCAATTGGAAGTAAGTATGAAGGTAAAGCACCCTTTAAATGTTTTAACTGCAATAAGATTGGTCATATGGCTTCAAGATGCCCTGATAGACATGCTAGACTAAGAGAAGAAGGTAGAAGAACATACAAGCCTAATCTTGAATATCAGAGATACAAATTTAAGAAGAACAAAGACAAATCTTGTTACATTGCTGATGAAGGTGTGACTGGTGATTCTGATGAGGATCTAGTAGACAATGGATGAGTTTTTGTTGCTATAACAGAAGATCAACCAACACCTACTGCTCAACCGGTAGAACAAGCCCTAGCAGCTAAAGTTGAAGCAAAGGATGAATGGATCATTGACTCGAGATGCTCACATCACATGACTAGAGACAAAGGTAAATTCTTAAACTTTCAAGAATACAATGAACGTTTAGTAAGATTTGGAGATGACAAAGCCTGTTCAATCAAAGGTAAGGGTTCAATATCTCTTGATGGTAAGCATAACATTGACAATGTCTACTATGTTGAAGGATTAAAGCATAATCTTTTAAGTGTTGGTCAATTAATTGAGAAGGGATTTCAATTACAATTTAAAAATGGAAAATGCAAAATCATGAATAGAACTGGTTTGGAAATTGCAATCGGTAATCAGACTAGAGGCAATATCTTTCATTTGAATAACAGTGAAAAGGCATGCTTTATTGCACATATAGATGAAAGTTGGTTATGGCATAAGAGACTATGTCATGTAAACTTTGATTGCATGGTAAAAATCAGTACTTCTAAGGCAGTTAGAGATCTACCTAAAATTGTGAAACCTCAGAATACAATTTGTAAGGAATCTCAATTTGGAAAACAAGTTAGAGCTAGTTTCAAAAGTATTCTAGAAAAATTCAATAATTCTCTTGATTTAATTCACACTGATTTATGTGGTCCAGCTAGAACTAAAAGCTTAAAAGGTGATAGATATTTCATGCTAATTATTGATGATTATTCTAGAATGTGTTGGGTTACTTTTCTCGGAGAAAAATCAGAAGCACTCGGGAAGTTCAAACTGTTCAAAGCAATGGTTGAAAATGAAACCGGTAAGAAAATCAAATGTTTAAGATCAGATCAAGGAGGAGAATTCACATCTAAGGACTTTAATACATTCTGTGAAGTGAATGGAATCAAAAGACAATTATCAGCACCTCGGACACCACAACAGAATGAAGTTGTTGAAACGAAAAATAGAACTATCTTGGATGCAGCAAGAAGTATGTTATCAGAAGCAAATCTACCACATGTATTGGAGAGAGGCAGTTAGCGCTATTGTCTATACATTCAACAAAGTTCACATCAAATGTGAAACCGGTAAGACCCCTCATGAACTATGGTTTGGTAATACTCCTACTCTTAAGTATTTCAGAATTTTTGGAAGTAAATGTTATATTAGAAGAGATGAGTATATTGGCAAATTTGATCCTAGAAGTGATGAAGGAATATTTCTTGGTTATTCATCTAAGAGCAAGGCATATAGATGTTTTAATAATAGATTGCAGAAAATTATTGAGAGTACAAATGTAAAGATTGATGAACAATTCAGAGGAACTTCAAGGTATATAGACTCTGAACTGGCAATAGATATTGTGACAAATGAACCTACACTAAATCCACTGGTACAGAATGAAGATCAAGTTACCCCGGTGTCATCAGAAGATTCCATAGTAATTGAAGAACAACAACAAACTAAGACACCCTGATATGTAAGATTGAATCATTCTGAAGATCAGATAATTGGAAACAAATTTAAAGGAGTTATGACAAGAGGAAGATTGGCAAATGAAGAGGTATGTCTTATTTCCCAAATTGAACCATCATCTATCAATGAGGCATGTGAACATAAATTTTGGATTAAAGCTATGGAAGAAGAATTAGGAAAAATTGAGAAAAATAATACTTGGACATTAGTTCCCTGGCCTAAAGATAAAAATGTAATTGGAACCAAATGGGTATTTAGAAACAAACTTAATGAAGATGGTAAGGCTGTCAGAAATAAAGCAAGACTAGTGTGTAAGGGATATTTTCAGAAAGAAGGAGTTGATTACAATGAAACCTTTGCACCGGTAGCCAGAATTGAGGCAGTTAGATTATTCTTGGCTTTTGCAGCTCACAAGGACTACAAAGTTTATCAAATGGATATTAAATGTGCATTTTTGAATGGAGATCTTGAAGAGGAAGTATATATTGAACAACCTGATGGATTTTCCTTGACAAACAACAATGATATGGTTTGCAGGTTAAGAAAAGCTATGTATCGATTGAAACAAGCCCCAAGAGCTTGGTATGCAAGGTTGGATAAGTATCTTTTAAAGATTGGATTTACTAAAGGAAATGCAGATAGCAATTTATATTACAAAATAACTAATGATGAAATCTTGATTATTGAAGTATTTGTTGGTGATATAATCTTTGGAGATGGATTATGTAAGGAATTTTCAATTAAAATGCAGCAAGAATTTGAAATGTCTATGATTAGAGAAATAAAATTCTTTTAGGTTTGTAGATTTCACAGATTGATAAAGGTATATTTTTGAGTCAATCCAAGTACTTGAAAGAATTGCTAAAGAAATTTGGGATGGAGAACTCTAAATTGGTAAGCACACCTATGACTACAAATAACAAATTATCTCAAAGGGATGAATCTACACCTGTTAATCCAACTAGATGCAAATCTATGATAGGAGGTTTACAATATTTGACACAAACCAAGCCTGATATTATGAATGCAGTATGTATTGTTTCTAGATTTCAAAGTAATCTTAGGGAAAATCATGAATCAGCAGTGAAAAGGATTTTCTGGTACTTACAAGGCACAACAAATCTTGGATTATGGTATCCTAAAGATGAAAATTTTGACCTATGTGCATACACAGATGCAAATTGGGCAGGAGATGTAGATGATAGAAAGAGTACCACTGGAGGAGCATTCTTTCTTGGAAAGAGATTAGTTTCTTGGTTGAGTAAGAAACAAAGTTGTACATCTTTATCAACAATAGAATCAGAATATGTTGCAGCAGCAACTAACTGTACACAGGTATTATGGCTTAAGCAAATGTTGAATGACATAAAGGTAAAATGCAAAGAACCCATTACTATATATTGTGATAACACTGCAACAATTGATATATCTAAGAATCTGGTATTACATTCTAAAACTAAACATGTTTCTATCAAACTGAATTTTCTAAGGGAAAAAGTTGAAGAAAAGGAGATAAAACTGGTTTATGTGAATACTAAAGAACAACTTGCAGATATTTTCACAAAACTTTTGCCTAATGAGACTTTTGAATATCTCAGAGATCAACATGGAGTCATACCACCGCCGGTAGAGACTTAGATAGTTGATGATTGTCATCAATCAACAGAATTAAAAAGACAAACCTTTATTCCGGTCTTTGATGAGGAAGCTACTTCTCAGGGGGAGTAGTTGGTATTTTGTATAAAATTAATTTTTGTAGCTTTAGCATTTTATCTCAAAGAGGGAGAGATATCTATGGAAAAACACATTATCTTTTAAGGAGAGTTTGGTATTGAAAATAAATCTTTGGATAAACACATGTTGCTCCCAGGGGGGAGAAATGGAGATTGTTGGTTTTTGGTATTTGACATTTCTGTTTTGGCACTTTGATGGTTTTTCCATCTTGTGTTGCCATCAATGCCAAAGGGGGAGATTGTTGGTATTTTTGTATGGTTTTGTCATTGATGTCAACACCTACTGAAAACTAGCACTTTGAGATCCAACAACATTCACCGGCAAGCAAGTAACTATTGCACAGTTACTGGTATATGGTTCACCAGCAAGATACAATGTTCACTGGTATTTGGAATGATATGGAAGACACTTGGTAATGTCAAAGACATTGTGTGGACACTTTGTTTTGAAGAATTAATCATTGGTATATTCATATTTGCATATTTGCTTTTACCAACAAATAGGTCTAGGTTATCTAGGGTTACACCGACAGGTTTATCTTTTCTAGATCAGCATGGCACGCTATGAAGATGATTTATTATTGATGTAAATGCATTAAGCCGACATGTTTAATCGGTTATTGCATCGGATATTATGTTGCTTGTAAAATGATTTTATTGTAATATCTTGTAGAGCCGACCTACTAAAAGTGGTCTTAGGGTATGGTATAAATGTAAGATCTTATTTGTAAGATCAAGTGTGGAATGCAAAAAAAGAATTGAGTGAAGGAATATGCGAGATTAAGCAGAGGTATACACAAAGACATCATTTGAAGGTGAAGCTAGGTTTTTGTAGAAGCATATTAGCATTACATCGGTACTGAATCCAACATATGAAGATGCTATTTTGTGCAGTACATTCTTATTGGATTTAACCATCCAACTGTAGTCAGTGTGACTCCCATTTTGTGTTTGAGTAGTGAGCCCTAGGCTGTTGGCCTTTCTGCATGTGCAAACCCCATTTGTGTACACTTACTATCTGCAATAGTATCATCTGATTGTGGGTAAGGTTTCTCAGCATGGCTTTTCCCCTTACAGGGTTTCCACGTACAAATATTGGTGTTATGTGTTGCGGATGACATTATGTTTGTGTTTCATACATTAATCTTTACCGGTATAACAATTTATTGTTAACACTGTCTACCGGCATACTTAACTGGTTTACCGGTATTAAGCATTACGTTGGTTAATTGGCTTTTGGTTTGAATTTAGTAGACAACTAATTCACCGCCCTCCCCCCCTCCTCCCCCCTCTCAGTTGTCTCCGGGACCTAACACACACATGCATGTGCATGTGCATGCAAGTGAGAGAGAGAAGGTTCTAAGATTGTGTGCATAGAAGAGGTATCTAAGAGCATTATTTGCAAGCACAAATACAAAAAGGAATAATGAGAAACCTTGATTGTTGGATTTTAGAAAGGTAATGTAGATTAAAAAGTGTCAATTATTGCCAAACTTGCACTAACATCTATGAAAAATATTCAAATTTATCTAAAGAACATATGGTCAAATCCCACCCACTGTGACATGTTAAAAATAAAAGACGATCAGTATTTTAGTATTGTGATTGTATTAAACACACCCCTATTGGAAGGGGTTTGTTAGTTGAAGCCTCCTCAATTTCTTAGTTGAATATAATGTAGTAATAAAGTAGTCTGAATACCTCTTTTTATCCCACTAATCCACTTAAAGATTCTTATAAGTTGATTCAATTTATTGCAATAGGTTTTAAGGGAACCTAACATGATGAGATCTATATACATGATTTCAAATAATAATTTTGTTGGGCATCTACATGTGCTGAAACAAAGATAAAAGTCAATTAGTCTAATTCATGAATATTCTCTTAATATTTTTTTGACAAACAACATGTCCTTCAAAATAAATAAAAAATAACAATATTGATGAATCAGTGAATCACAAAGAATCAATGGGAGAAACAACAAAAAGAAGTCCAATATGTCCAATATGTGAGTTACCTCATCCATTGAATTTTTGATAAACATTATCAGCGCCGTTTGTGTGTGCATAATGTCTAACTTGATATTAAGTACATCTTAGACTGTTTACTAAGCCACAACAATGCTGTAAAGAATATCTACGAAAACAGCTACGACAGGCAATGAACAAAAGACAGCCCATCCAAAAGAATCTATTCTCCATCTTTAATTAAAGTAGTCAGCAATCTCGGAGATCAAACAATTTTATTGAAGATAATCTTTAATTGAAGTAGTCAAAAGAGAAAGAAAAAATAATCTTTAATTGAAGTAGTCAAAAGAGAAACTAAAAGAGAGCAGCTGAAGAGAATTGGATGTACGTGTTTCTACTGCCAATCGGTGGGCGTTTGCCTCTGCACAAGTTTCAGGCGTCGGAGATAAGATAGAGTGAGGTCTATTTACATTGTTTATTATTATGTTCATATTCTTTTTTATGTTCATATTATTTATGTATGAAGACATTAAAAAACAAACATGTAGTTTTCGTGTTGATTCAATGATTAAATGATTTGATAATTTGATTAGAAATCAGAGATGAAGGATGCATTACATTAACTTCTATATAATTTCCTTATTGATTCAATGATTAAATGATTTCATCATAATGTCTAGAGATCAGAGACAAAGGATGCATTACAATGATTTCATCATATAGAAGTTTTGGATAAATTGAAAGACAACTAAAAATAGTCGCATGCAAATTCATGTAAAACTCTTTTTATTTTCTTTTGTTTGAGTAAAACTTAATTGACATAATCTATTTTAATTCTTTAACTCTGGCAAAAACTTTGCATGCATTCTCGTCCTACAAAATTAGAAATTATTAGATATTCCAACAATCTTGTTTTGAACTTGTCAAATACTTTATCTTAAACTGTATTAGAAGATTACTTTTAGGATTTGAAGGTGATCTGAAACAGGAAGATGTATATTATCAGAAGGAAACATGAAATCAAGAAACCAAGAAACTGTATTCATAATCCAATCAAGAATATGTTTTAAAGATGAAGTAGTAAAACATTTGTTTCTTTGGATGAAGTTAAGAATGTTGTTTTTGCAATGAAGCCTGATAAGGCTCTAAGACCGGATGACTTTACTCCTTTATTCTTTCAAAAATGCTGGGATTTTGTTGGAAATGATGTTTTATTGGCCCTTGAGGAAGCTAGAAGGAATAGGTCTATTTTGAAAGAGCTCAATAATACAAGGATTGCAATTATTCCTAAAAAAGAGGTTACCAAGACATTTGCTGATTTTTGCCCTATTGCTTTATGTAATACTTTGTACAAGATTTTTACCAAGGCTATTTCTTTAAGGTTGGCTAAAATTCTACCTAGATCATTTCTTTAGAACAAGGTGGTTTTGTTCCAAGAAGGGAGACGACGAAGGGAGCTATAGTGGCACATGAGGTTCTGCATTCTATTTCTACTCAGAGAATCCCGGCCATGATCCTCAAATTAGATATGATGAGAGCATATGATAGAGTAGAATGGGGGGTGTTGTGTGTTGTTCTACTTAAATTGGGCTTTTCCAAGACATGGCTCAAATGGATTCGTGCTTGTATTTCTTCTGCAAGGTTCTCAGTTCTAATTAATGGCTCCCCTTGTGGTTTTTTCTCCTCTTCTAGGGGTTTGAGGCTGGGGGATCCCCTGTCTCCTTTCTTGTTCATTCTTCTAGCTGAAAAGTTTAGTTGGACTATAAGAGCCGCTAAGTTGGGAGGGCTTTGGAAGGGAATTAGGATTCAGAATGTTCCACAAAGCATTTCGCATTGCTTGTTTGCAGATGATACCTTGTTATTTGGTCAGGCCTCTTTGGGTGAGGCAAGAGTGATAAAGGGGATAATACAAAATTATGCATCCTTTTCTGGTCAGAGAGTCAATATTGATAAGTCAAAGATTTTTTTCCTTCATGCTTCACAATTGGTTTAGGATAGATTGAAGATTTTTTGGGGATTTGCATCTGGAAATCTTCCTTGTTCTTATCTTGGTATACCTTTCTTTATTAAGCAGGATAGAGTTGAGTTTTGGGATAAGATCATTTCAATTATCTCTAGAAGGATCCTATCCTGTAATCATAGATGGTTATCTTTGGCTTGTAAGATTGTTCTTATTAAGTCTGTCCTAAATGTTGTTCCTATTTATCTCATGTTTGTTTTGTCATCTCCGAAAGCGGCTCTTGTTAGTTTGCAAGATACTCTTAGGTCCTTCCTTTGGAGTAATAATAAATATGGTCAGAAGAAACTCCCTCTGGTAGCATGGGATAAAGTTTGTTTGCCTAAAAACCTTGGGGATACAGACATTAGGAGTCTAGAAAGTCATAATTTAGCCTTAGGTGCTAAGTTGGTTTGGAAATTGTATGAGAGACCATTCTCCTTTTGGGCACAAATTATGTTTGCTAAATATTTAAATAACCGACCAAGAGAATATGTTTTTCAAGTTTCTAATTTACCGTCTGGTTCAGCTATTTAAAATTTTCTATGTAAATGTAGATCAATGATTTTGCCTCATCTCTCATGGATTGTTCATAATGGTAGAAAGATCAGGTTTTTGGAGGAAGTTTGGAATGGGCATTCCCTCTGGTAAACTCGAGGGATTGGTCTCCTTTAATTTCCACTCTTTCTTCCCTTTGGGGTGTCTTTGTGGCTGATTATTTTGAAATTGAGTATAGTGGGAATCTTAAGGTGGCAAAATGGAAATCAATTGAGTTTTTAGATATTGATCAAAATGTGAAATTGGAATATGAAAAGATGTTGGCGGAGAGAGTAATAATTTTTTCTGATGCTGACGATGAGGTTATTTGGACAAGGAATATCTCTGGTAAGTACACAGTTAAGGATGGCTATAACTCTCTCTTGGTTACTAAAGATTTGTCTACTTGGCCATACAAGTTGTTTTGGCATATGGCTTGCCTCCCAAAGGCTGGTGCTTTTGCTTGGTTAGTAGTGCAGGAGAGGGTCCTTACAGGAATGAGGTTGGATAGGTTGGGTATTACTACAGTATTTTCTTGTGTCTTTTGTAATAAAAATTTAGAATCCTCTGCACACTTGTTTCTTCATTGTGATTTTGCCTATGCTTGCTGGAAGTGGTTGTTTGAAAAGATTAATCTATCCTTTGTTATTGGTAAGGATCTCCTTTCCCACTTTAGAGCCTGGCCTCTCCTATTTGCCTCATCTTTCTATGCATGTCTTTGGATTATTTCTCCATCTATTATGATTTGGAATATTTGGTTAGAGCGTAATAATAGGATTTTTAAACAAACAAGTTCTTCCTTGGTTGATGTTTTATTGAGGATTGAATCTTCCATCTCTGAAGTTGCTTTGTCTTTTATCTATAAGAATTTGGAAACCCTTACCTCTTTTTCTCATTGGGATGGTAGGGTAACTCGAGTTTGGAGAATGTTATCAATCTTACCATCTTATGGATCTATTTTAAATAAGACTAATGCTATAAGTAAGAGAAATTTTGCTTGCTGGAAACCTCCTCTGCAAGGGCACTTTAAATTGAATTTTGATAGTACCTCTCATGGGAACCTTGGCCTGGCAGGGGCAGGTATGGTAATTTATGATCATAAGGTAAGATTTATTTAGGCTCATTGTCATGCGATTGGTTTCAAGTCTAACAATTGTGCAGAATTCTTTGCTTTGTCCTTTGGTTTGAATATGGCTATATCTTTGGGAATTAAGGACTTGATAATTGAGGGTGATTCTATGGTTATTATTCAAAGTGTCATGAAAAAGAAGTCGAATTGTTGGCAATTAGAATATATACTTGATCATGTTTTACAAAAATTAGACTTTTTTGATTCCTTCTTGATTTCCCACTGTTATAGGGAAGTGAATAAGATTGCAGATTTCTTGGCTAACCTAGCCATTGACAGTGATGCTAATATGTGGGAGGTAAGTGTGGATGAGATCGCTTCCTCAGTTTTGGAATATTTGAAGTAAAGAGGGGCACAGTTGTAGTCTTCATCAACCTCCTTTTTTGGTGTGGCTTTCTTTGCTGTGGGTTCTGCTATGCTTGATCACAATGTTTATTTTGACAGGGTGTCTGATTATGGTTTCATTTCTGCTTTGTGGTATCATTCTAACTAGTGGTTGGAGAATTGTGTTTCATAGACAGGGGTGGTTCAGACTGGTGTTTTTTGGCAGCAATGGATAGGCATCTTTCGGTGATCATACTTTAATCTTCCTTCTATATGCTTCTATTGGCAGCTTCCTTTATATCTAATGCAACTTATGTAATTGGGATGGGTTTTTTGATGTACTATGCCAATGGGCATTTGGTATTGGGTAGAATAGGCTTGTGTTACTTAAGCAATTGATGTCAATTGATTTTTCTCCAAGCCTATTTCTTGAACACATCTATATTATTAAGATTAGGAGCCTCAAGAATTCTATAAAATCTTAATATGATATGAGAATTAAACCAGTCTAAGAGCCCTACGCATTCTAGAGCGGCTTGGGGTGTTCGAAATAAATTTCAATTAACCAAAGACGGACTGGTCTTAAGAGGTCAGTATTTCGCGTATATTAATAATAAATGGAAGATCTTAGATTTGTATCCTAACTGATCTAAAATAAAAAATAAGATCTATTAAAACATAAATCTCTGTTGCGATGCATTATTCAAGGGCACAGTCTTTGGATTTCTTCTTTAACGAATGGCTATAAACATCAGATTCACAATCAGGCCTTGGTGATTGTATTAATTCCATTAGTTAAAAATGAAGCTGAAACATTAGTCTGTAAATTAAATTCTTTAACATCAGAAATATTAGTTGTGGGGTCTTCCATTGTGTTTGCCAAAATTTAACGATGAAATGCCATTATAAAGTTTCTAGATTTCATCTTCAAGTGCTAACGCTTCCACTTTCTGCAAATGAAATTTGTGGCTACAGTGCGAATTGATCAGTGTGGGGAACGCGAAACATACATAACTTATAAAAACTCTATTGTAATATACTTGGTATGGGGGAAAACAGAGAAAATGACATTTCAATGAAATAGTATTTCATTTAATGGTGCTCGGCTTCACGAAAATCCTGATTTCTCAGTTATTGTTTACTTGATATTAGGGAAAACAGAGGAAATGACATTTCAATGAAATAGTATTACATCTTATGGTGCTTGACTTACGAAAGTCCTGACTTTTTCAGACAAAGAGATGCAAAGAGTTTCGACTCCTGTGAAGCAAGAGAGAAAATCCGAGGCAGCGAAGAAGAATTCCCGCATTGCGGCGAAAGCGAAAGCTCCAATAATGGCGGGGGACAAGACGATGAGTGACAAAGAAAGTGAATCAGTATGGCTGGAGTAGGTGAGGCACAGGTTTAATGAGGGAGCCTGGACTCGGACAGCGAGAAAAGAAACCCCAAGAACCATTTCCATTCACAGAATTCCAACGTATTTTAAGGATCTGAATGCCAAAGCCTACATAACACGGGTTGTGTCGTTAGGCCTTTTTCATCATCAGCCCACCAGAGCATTGTCTGCAATGGACCGTCGCAAAGTAGATGCTGTTCTGAGAATGCGACAGAGGCTGCAACCATCAAAGCAAACATCTTTAGTCGATTTGTTCAAGAAATCAATCCCTGAAATAACAAGCTGCTACGAAGGTGAAATGGATACTGGGGACGAAACTATTGCCTGGACTTGTCTTCTCGATGGCTGCTTTGTTCTTGAGATTCTCAGAGTCCTAACCCGACAGGAAGATAAGATCAATCGTCCTCCTGAGAATCTTACTTCCCCTACACAGGTAGAGGAGAATTCCGATCCCATCTATAAGAAGAATAGGGTTAGAACCTGCCAGTATGATATTCTGGGTGATTTCTTCATGATGGAAAATCAGATCCCCATTAAAGTTCTGTTGAGTCTATTGCAATTGGAGATGGATTCGCCTCAGAGTTCTCAGAAAGAATTGTACAAAATGATTTGTGAAATCGTTTCAATAATTCATCCTTTCCTTCCCAGGGGATTTCACACCGCGGAAAAACCATATTCATTTGAAGAAGCTGGAGATCTGGAGAAATATAAACACATCCTGGGACTGTTCCATTGCTTTGTGACAGAAGAATACTTAGCTAGGCGGTTAGAGGGCAAACACAAACCAGACATCAAGAGAAATTCTTCTGCTATTTGCTTTCCAATAAAAAACTATACAAGCAGACAAGAAGAAGATCAATTGAAAAAACAGAATGACAAAAAACAGAGAGATAAGAAGATCGGTGATGAGCAGGAACTCAATACATTTATAAAGGGTTCGGCCTCAGAGCTCTTCGATAATGGTATGAAGTTCAAGCCTTACTATAGAGTCTCATCGAAGGCAAAAATATGTTTCAGGCAGAAAACCCTTTCTCTGCCCACAGTTTTTATCACAGATACTTCAGAGATGATCTTCAGAAATCTTATGGCCATGGAGGTGTGCCGGCCAAAAAGTATGAAATATGTCTCATATTATATATTGCTCATGAATACCTTGATTGAGGGAGAAAAAGATGTTGCCCTGCTAAGAAGGGAAGGGGTTATTCAGAGTTCCATGGGAACGGATGATGAAGTCACCGACTTGTTCAATGAGCTATGCAAGGGACTCAATTTGCAGGATGTTCAGGAAGATCCCTTTGCGAAGGGAAAACGGGATCTAAATATGTGGTATAATAATCAACGATGGGTTAAATTGAAACGTTTTTTTATCAGGAATCCCAGGCTTCTAAGGAACTTCTATATATTTTGGACAATCGCACTTGTTCTCGGGGCTGCTGTACCCACCCTTTTACCAATAGTCAAGAAATTTGTGGATAATCAGATCAATTCTTGAACGAAAGCCACCATGCTCTGTTTAATTCAGTTTGTTCTTCTAAGGTTCTGGTTGGATTGTGTGTGCCTATTTAATACTGTGATTACCTAAATAACTCATATAAGAGATAATAAGTGTTCTTACATAGGGAGTCTGAAATTGTCTCGGAGATAATCGGAAACCCTGTAACGAAGGACTCTCAAATGCTTTCGTAGATCCCAATGAATGTCATTGAATGATATGGCCTTTCTGAAAATGAATCATGTTAGTATTTGAATTTGTCGGTCACGTAGGGCTGTCAAGTAAGTGTTTTAGGATGTTTTTCCACAGTGCATACAGTTGTATGGTTGGCAATATTTTTTTGAAATATAGAGGCGCCCACTATTTATTTCTTCATATTCTATGTTTTCATATTTCTACATAAAAATTGACAGAGTTTGTTTTACAACTGAAAGGAAGGACGGACAATTCAGAGTTTTAGAAGTTTCTTATTGGTTGAAAAGACAAAAGTATCAATGATCGCAAATTTAAAACTTTAATTCATATATAAAATAAAATATTTTTTAATATACATTACAAAATGATTCTCATCATCATTTTTGTTAAATTGATCTTTTGAACATATTGATGTGTATTGATGATTTAAAGTTCTTTAATGGATAATTAAATATAAATATGAAAGATACAAATATAAAGGCGTTTCATGATGAAAGATACAAATATGGACATGGCTATGGCACCCTAGAAGACCGTCATTGCTAGTCCATGTAAGAGAATGAAAGGTATGAATATCATAAGCATCGTCTAAAAGAGGCAAGGCTATTGTGTTGAAACCCTCACACCTTTACCACTATCATATAGAAAAAGCCTATAGTCTTTTATTATTGAGTATTTTTTTAAGATCTCAATTAAGTTTTCAAGAAAAGGTGTTTGCAAGGAGTGATAGAGGTTTTATATAGTAGGAAATGGTGAAATGAATCCTATAACGATAAGAAGCTAGAAAGTTATTCTCAATATTGAGAGCCTATTTTTAGAGATTGTCTACTAAAACAAATGTGGGTAGCTTTATTATAGAATATAAGCGATTTGCCGAAACCATATGCATTTATATATTCCTTAAACCATTATGAAAGCCTCTTCATAAAACCCTCAGCAAGACATCATAAACCATTGTTGTTATTATTTAAAACCTTGTCATTTGCTAAAACCACTATAAAAAGTCACTTTAAAACCCTTATCAAGGAGGTGAGGATCCCTAGAGGCAATAAATATGACTTGCATGATGAGTAAAAGATAGTCTTGGAGAAAGACAGAGAAATCATTTTTGAAGATGATAGTCGAAGTAAGGAAAATGTGTGGAAATAAAATCATTGCTATGAGGATTCACAATCATATAGGAAGAAAAGGAAGTGATAGTGACAATGTTAGATTTCATATCTCTCATCACACAATGATAAAATCATGAACTAATATGACAATCACAATAATAAAAAGTCATATTATGAATACACTAAAATCATTGATTGAAAACAAGTGAATAGGAAAGCTGAGTAACTAAGTGAATGGGTAATTTAGAATCCTAACATGACATTGAAAAAGAAAGTGCACTATGATAGTCTTGTACAAGGTGAATACTTGTGATAACGAGCATGAGAAGGAGCATTCCCAATGAAATAATAGTAGAAGGTTAATAGTTATGATAATGAGCATGAGAAAGAGCATTCCCAGTGAAATAATAGAAAGATGATAATCATTGAAAAATAGATGTTTTGAATAGATCATGATAGTCCACTAAAATTTGACAATTCACTAAGAGATGACGGTCAAGGATAGTGAGCAAACCATAAGGATACATACATCATACCAATGTACATGTACAGAGGGTTTGGGGATTTTCTTAAGAATGGTAGTGAACTCGATTGCAAAAAATACAACATGAAATATAATGCAAAAGAAGAAATATCTCATGAAATATAATCATAGAAAGTTAAAATGTAGTCCAAAAGATGAAGAAATGAAAGAAAATCATGAGTGTTGTAAAGAACACATGGTTTTTCTTACAAATTATTAGAAATGATAAAGAATAGTGCCCTAAAAAAAAGGATAGTTTCCATTTTGTCATCAAAAATATATTAGGATATAGTGACATTAATAATGCAATCCTAAGCCATTCACATGTCTCCATGTTCCTAGGAAAGGGTTCCCTAGGATATGTGAGGAGAATATTTAATATTTTTACTTTATGGCTAATTGTAATTCCATTTTCAAGAAGTGGTAAAGATAAATTAAAATGGAAAAACTACACTCTTTCCCAAATCCACTTTGAGAGATGAAGGGTCATTCATTAGGCACCCATGTTTAGGAAGAGAAACAATGTCCATTTGGGGATTTGAACAATCCTTGAGAGTTACAAAGCATTTGTAATGTCAACATCTAATTGGCTTTAGGTTTGGAACCCAAGGAGGAGTCACTTGAATAGTTTTATTATTTATTATATTTATTGTCTACTTATACTCCAAGGCATGGTTTTTTGCAAGTGGGTTTTGCCCCTAGTTTCAAGAAAATAGTAGTGGTTCCTTCTCTGCCATTTGGCTATAAATTGGAGTCAAGGCATGGTTGTTTCATTATAAGTTTCTTTGAGGTATCTAAGTAGTTATAGGTTTAGTTGGAGAAGTGAAGTGAAGTGTATTATTACTGCATTGCCTCTTTTCAAGACTAATAATATACTTGCCCTCATTTTGTGGTGAACTTTTTTCCCAAAAGGGTTTCTCCATGTACATCTAGTGTCTTTTACAGTATAGTAATTTTATATTTATGTGGAATTGTGTAGTCACATGTTTAATTGAGATTTATATTTATGCAGAAATGTTTTTCAAATTTGTAATTGCGTAAGAAAGAATATTGCAAGAATTCTTCACCTTGTTTCTCAACATTTCGTATTAGAGCTAATGGTTTTGTTGAGAGGGGGAAACCTTTTTCTTTAAGTGTTGAATGTTTCTCCTATAGTGGGAGATTTGTTTTGTGTTATTTCATATTTGAGAAAAGGATTAAAATTTATGGCTTCTACTTCTAGCACATATATTGATAAATTCAATACAACTGGCTATGAGATGGTGAAACTAATGATGGAATATAGTTTGGAAGAAAGAGAAAAGTGGTTGCCACTTTCACATGAAAATAAACCAAAGGAGTCTACTATGATGGATGATGTTTGGAATAAATTGGACAATAAGGTATGAGGAACCATTCACTTGTGTCTTACCAAATTTATCCTCTTTAATGTCTAAATGGAAGAATCTACATACAAGTTGTGAAAGAGGATATGTGATAGTTATCTAACCAAAACTCTATCCAATAAGTTATTTATGAAGATGAGGTTGTATTCATTGAAAATAAATGATGGTGAATCTATTAGTGTTCATTTGAATGCATTTTATCATATTTTAAATTAGTTTACATCAATAGATGTTAAATTAGAGGAATAAGATAAATACATATCTTGTTTCTTTGTTCTTTTCCCAAATCTTGGGAAAATATAATTGTTCTCATTAGTAGTGGTAATGAAGAGCCAAACATATAAAAATTTATTTCCATACTTCTTTTAGAAGAGGTGAGCAGAAACTCTATGGATGTTGGCTCCCAAGATGCCTTTCATGTGAGAGGAAGGTCCAAAGAGAAAGGGCCTAAAGGGGATAAAAAGAGGAAGAAGTATAAAGGATATTAAAAGACCCCTAGAATTAGCAAAGTAAAAATTTTAGATTGTGGGAAAAGAGGGCAACTGAAGAAGGAATGTAGAACTAATAAAAAGAATGACTTTTCTTCCTTTGAAAAGTTCGCAGATGATGATTTTGAATCTTTGTTTAATTCTACTACCACTGGGTTTTTTAATATTCTTGGCTTATTGATTTAGATGCCTCATACCACATAACTCCACATAAGGAGTGGTTTTCATCTTACAAAGAATACGATGGGGAATAACTTTTCTTGGTGACAACAACAAAAAGAAGATTATTGGTAAAGGAAACGTAAAGTTTATTTTAGTGGAGGGGTGAAAACCATTAAAGATACCAAAAAGATGGAAGACCATTCTTATATTTAGTTAACTTCTTGATTCAAGATAGGATGATTTTAGGGTTTGTGCAAGAAATTGAATCCACTTTGGCCAAAAAGTGGAATTGTTTTCCATGATTTTCAGTTTTACCACATTTGACCTAAAAATATGAGCACTTAGAGATTGAAGCTTGTAAAATGTCAATAATACTAAATGTAGCACTCAGAGTCTAGTTTACAAATATGTAATTTATTTTAATACCCAGATAATAGAACTTGACTTTCAAAAGGGATTTATGAAAATTACTATTTTAAAGTCCTTGTTTTAGAACTGAACCATGCACGTGTATGGACACCACTTTTTGACACAAATAATTTTTTTTTAAACCCTTTTAGAAAAATATTTGTAACAAATTTAAGATTTACGAGGATATTTTTTTGTATTTGATTTGAATATTTAATTTTTAATTAATTTTCTATTGGTCATATTTGTTGTTTTAAAAACCCCTCATGTACTACCACCATAATTTGACCTAAAATCATAATTTTTTGAATGATATTTTTAATATTGTAAAGAATTCTCTATAGATTGATGTCATATAGTTTTTTTTTTTTCAAAAAATGTAAAAAGAAAAAAGTTATTGAATAAATAAGAAAACTTAATATTTCAACTTTATGGAACAAATCAAGTACAAATTGATTAAAAAATAGAAAAAATAATCAAACCTTTAAAAAAATTATAAATTTGGAATCCACACAATATAATCTCTAATGGGTTTTGATTTCGTTTGATAATTTTATAAAAATGGGCATCAAAGATATGCCAAAAGCTAGTATTTTTTTACTCACATAGTCCAACCTTATACTTGTAGGTCCAAGGCTTAGGTTTGGGCATTCCAAGCCTTACTCGACTCAAATCCTGAGGGACATGATGGGATTGGTTTTGAAATTTTAAATAATAGGGCCATTGTCTATAACGGGTCCCCATTATTTAATAGTAACGAATGCCCATTGTATAAAGTTCAAAAATGAGTTTGTAGGAATTTTATTTAAAAAAAACACTTTTACATAATGAGGTCCCATTTTTTAAATAATGGGGCCCTTTTTTTACATAATGGGGGAACCTATTTTTTTTTTTTTAAATATTTTAAAAAATGGGCCCTTGTTTTGTAAATAATGAGGCCCCTTTTTCTAAATTTTTGGCTAGGGAGCTCGAAGCATAATGGGTACCTATTTTCTAAAAAATGGGTCCCCATTTCTAGTGGCCCTCTTCCCAACACACAAACTTCCCCCTAATTAAAACTTAAATTCTTGCACCCACCCGTTATTGATAGGAACAGTTGAACTAAAAATAATTCTAGGATACAATAATTGAAGAGTTGTAAAATGGATATAGGGGCTTCAAATACTCTTAAACTACTAGATTTGATAAATGGGCATTTGACAATGATGAAGGTTATGTATTTGTATCAAATTGGGAAGACCCTCTCTTAGAGAATTATGATAGGGATTATTCTATAGATTAAATAAAGGATGTATATTTGTAATTGATTATAAATTTTAATAGCCACAAGTGTTGTAAGATCATAATGCTTGAATATGTGTATCCTTCTTTATCAAATTAATGATTGATAATGTTTTAGTCCCTATCCATATTTATTATAACATCGTGGATACTTGATTTTGTCCTTCTCTTTTATTGGGAGTTTAGTTAAACTATTCCCATTGAGGTGATCTACTAAGTAAGCTCCATTCAAATGAATAATTGATTGTATTCTTGTTCACAATGATGTAATTCATGAGTTATAAGGTGTATCCCAATGAATAAAATTTGAATTAATTATTAAACCATTAAATGTATCATAATTCAACAAATGGTTGTTTGGGGTATTGTGTTAGTTCTACTCTACTTAATGAAATATCTAACAATAGAAAACATGATGTAGTAATGTGATATTACTAGAATTATTAAATTATGGGCATTTTATGACTGAAATTTTACCATCCCACATGATATATTTAGTTGAGTATAGTTGAGTAACTTGGATAATTAAGTAGCTGAGGACGAGAATTATATTTTGTGTAAAAGAAAAGATTTTTAGAGTAATACAAATAACAAAATATTTTTAACCTAATATATTATTATATGAATATCTTCAGCTTACCAGATGTTACTATGTGTAAGCAATAAACATGATATGTACAATATTTAGTGTATGAAATCATACATGTTTTGGGGTATTATCATTTGTTCATTAATATACAAAATTATACACCACGTAGTTAGAGTGAATGAAATCTTGGAACCATATTTTAATTATTTTAAGGTGCTCAAGGATAGAGGGAATTTTGTGAAATACCTAAGTTTGAAAGAATTATATACTTTTTAATATATTATTATAGGTGATCCCACAATAGTGTGTTCTACATTTTTGTTAAAGTATGATATTCAAATCATCCTTTTGACAATTTTTTTTTTTTTTTCACCCATAGTAGCTAAACTATTAATAATTTGAAGATGATGTAAACTAGTAATTTTATATATTTTTTTTGGATAATGTAAAGATTTATTTATATTATTTGTTTTTGTCAAATATATAATGTAAGTTAAATAATGTTTTAACTTTTATTGTTAGTAGTATTTGCAAAAGTGACATTTATTCCATGATGTATAATTTTTTATATTAATCAAATAAAAAATTTATGTTATTAATTATAGACTCGTAACAACAATATATATGTAGGAGCGATTAGTGAGTTCACACACCTTAGGATCATTTGCAAAATATAAATAACCTTACTAAAGAGAGTATGCGAATATAATAAATTTCTTGATTATGGATGCAATAATCCACAATGATCAATAATCAATCAATGATAGTACATCCTCTCTAACGATTAATAACAAATAGAAAAGAAACATTGTTTATATAGGCACAATTGAGAGATAGGTTCAGACAAGATCATTGCAAGTTTCTTAATCCTAAGATATAAAACAATTAACATTAAATGACCTAAGACATAATAAGTAAATGACATAAAAAAAGATCCCATGACAACTATGACATTTAGAAGAATTCCTAATACTTAATTAAACTTGACATATGAATAGGACCTAATTTTTGAAGTAGTTAGATAAAACACCTTATTCAAAATAAAAATCTAGAGCATAGACATCTTTTTATATAGGTTTTTGCTACATTTATTTTATTTATTTAAGTTTGAAGTGAGATTAGCTATTATTTAGACATCAACTTATTAGATATGACATACTTTTTTTTTATATATATACTTGAATTAATTTTATTTTTTTATGAATCAAAAACATCAAAACCTAGTATAATAATATATTTTTTAAATCTCTACCATTTTATTTAAATTCCATATTTGTGGAAAAGAGAATATGATGTTTGGTGAGAAAAATATGTTCACTGGAAAGTATAAAATAAGTATAATAATCAAATTGAATATATCAAAAAATATGCTTTTTCGAAAACTTAATTGAGAGATTTATTATCTTGTAATAACTTCCTATTATTTTGATTCTATTTTCTAATCCAACTTAATGCTTGAAACATGAAATCATAAGAAAGATATAAGAACCAAAAAAAGCCTAACAAAGGGCCTTTGTTTGAGATACCATTGAATGAAGTCATCCAAGAACATTTGTTCAAAGTTAACTTCTAATCAATCTCTCTACCATGTTAAAATAATATTAAAATATTAAAAATCTATATGACCTTTGAATAAAGGTACACTTTCATTTGAAGACAATTATGCGAATACCTTTGAAGAAAATTTGTGTCATTTTTCTTTCTCTTCAACGATGGCAATTCTAGTGTCAAACAAGTGAGACACACTATTATGATTCTATCTACATATAATACTATTGACAAGAAAAATGGGCTTCTTTATGTTAATTAGCTAACTAGATACAATTAAGTGCAAATTGATCTAGAAAAATACATATAAGGGTTCTACATCAAGTGGAACAGAATGGATTAGGTTAGACAACATAGGTGTTAGACAAGATCATGTCATAAATACTAATTAATGAAAAATAAAATAATTAGGTCTATGAGTGAAAATAAGTGTGAAGTAAAGAAGATAATGAAAGTTTTGTACCTTGAGGTATGTAGATGCTCTAAAAATTCATGTATGTGCAATAAAATTGAATTATTTTCTTTCAATCATGTTAAATTTACCTTAACTATATGAATCTAAATCATGGCTATAAATATATTTTCAACTATTGACTTGAATTGTGATAGTCCTTGTATTTTGTCTTATGCATTCATGCTAAAAAATAAAGCACTAGATAGTGAGAATACTAGTCATATTGCCAAATTTTTCTATGAAGATTGTGTTATTTAAAACACCCCGATGTGTTCAGAATTGTGCAAAGTTGGTATGTGATCAAAGTATAATATTAATTTAACTAGTTAAATGTTTGATTTTAATTTTTAATTTGAGTAGATCAAAATTGTGGCTACAAGAAAATAATTCACACTTGTAGACATAACCTATATTAAATGACCAAATTAGATTAGTGTCGAGAGGATTGAAATCGATAAATAAATTAATTGAACTAAGATTACATGCACACAAACATATGAATAAATGATAAAAATATAAATAAATGATAAAAATATGACTAAATACAAATAAGATAAATACCTAACTATATAAAAGAATATACTATTCATTGCTGTATACCTATATTAAAATATTATTTGAAGTTTTAATATATTAAATGAAAATGACTTTTTTTAACCATTACAAATATATAATGTTTTAAAAAGCAAACTTGCTAAATGAGCATTTCTTCTCAGATACTTTCACTAAGAGGAGGTAGCAAGCAATCTAATGAAAAGCATCCATGTATGACACAAGCTCTATTCGATCTTTTCCCATATTTTAACAAGAGTCGGTATGGCAGCAGATACCAGAAGTGCGAGGCCCCAAAAGATGGAAAAGTGCCGCCAGAGCCTCGGATGCTTGTCTTTGTATTCTCTTATCTGGATCTGAAAATTGCCTCGATACCAGTGATTTATCTCCACCTTCAAGTTCATGAAGGGATCGTGTGATGAATTGAAATTGATTCCCTTTCCAAGATTATTCAGCATGTGGGCCACTTCTTTGTCCGTGCCCATGCAGCTCTGGATAATGCCAGCCCTCCTCAGCACAGCAGCATCGGCTTCGGTTTCCACCAAGCCATTCAGAAGATGCACATAATATGAAATCACAGTAAGCGCAGATCCCTGGCACACCTCCAGAACCATCAGATTCCTCAGAATCACTTCTGTACTGTCAGTGATCCAAATTGTGGGGAGCAAAAGAGTCGTCCTTCTGAATGTCATCCCTCCTTGGGATGGAACTCCGTAATACTGTCTGAACATAATTCCTGCCTTGTGCAAATCTCTGGTAGAGGCCATGAGCGTTTGATGATGCTCCACTGCCTTTTGCCGAATTCTCAGCTTTCCAAGAAGGCCTTGTATTGCAAGGCGAAATCTGCTGCGTTCAACAGGCGCTGTCTCTTCTATATCTCTTGGGTCTGCTGCAATTAGACTCTGGAGCAACCCCAGAATATGTTTATAACTCTCAAGATCTTCATATCTCTTCAGGCGCGATTCAACCAAATTCGCTCTGTCAAGCCAATTTGGCAAGAATGGGTGAATTTCAGGTATAATACTGCTGCATAGTAATCTCAGAAGCTGTTTCTTTGCTTCTGACTCTGAACCTGTTTCCAATTCCAGTAACTTTATTAGGACCATTATGGGGATTTGGTTTTCAAGCATCAGAAAATCACATAGCAGGTCAAATTGACAGGACTTGATCCTGGTAGTGTTAAAAATGGGGTGGGAATTCTGTCCTCCCTGTCGTTGCTGCTGCTGTTCGGCACTCAAAACTCTTAAGATCTCCAGAACAAAGCATCCATCCAAAGTGAGAATCATGGCTACTGTTTCATCCTTGTATACAGATTCTTCTTCATAGCAGCCTCGAATTTCACAAACAAGGCGCCTGATGGCTTCTTTCAAATGCAAGTGCGCCTCTTGCTTGTGTAGCCTGTCTGCCATTCTCTCTACGGCTTCTGCTTTGAGGCGCTCCATATGAGAGAGTGGCTGCCCTATCCGATGGTGAAAAAGGCCAAGGTGCACGATCCTAGGAGTGTAGGATTCCTTTCTTAGAAAGGACAGAAACTTGGGGACCCTGTTTATCGTCACCACAGGATGCCCTAAATCTTGCTTGCAGTTCTTGACAGTGGTATCTGTAATCCTCTCTGTAACATCAACAATCCATTTGTCTTCATCTGGTATTTCTAGAACTGTGGTTGGAATTTCGTCAAACATAGCATTGGCTTCAAACATCCTTCCTGTTCTCCTACACAAGAGTTAAGGTCTGCAAAAGAATGTTGCAGGTACTATTGGATTAGGTACAGAACTTATTGGTTTCCTAGTCAGGCCCGCTGTAAATCCAAGCAATTATCTTATGAGATGAAATTTGTTTTCTTCTTTGAGGAATTGTAGCTTAGTGTTAAAAAACCAGCATCAGTCAAAGACAGATGGTAGAGTGTGTTCTTGCATGGATGTGATGAACTCTTTAGCCAGCAAAATGGAAGAATCTCACATCAAACACATACCCATACCGCACCATGTTTTCTAGATATGAATACCCAATTTGTCTATTGCTTGTCAAAGGTGGAATCTCAAACTATTGTTTTATGTGGATAACATGACATTGTCCAGAATAAAATATAAGCATCCATGCAAGTTTCCATCATTTCTGCTGAACAAGAGCAGCGGTACACCTGCACATATAGGTCTTGCATATGGAGCTTAAGTAGCCAGATTTATGAAGAACGTAAAAGACTACAGAGGCTATAGCTGCCACTACATCTACTACTAAAGGCTAAGATCGAACCTGTGCAGGACCCGGGGCTACGGTACAAATATGATTTATTGTCTAACAATGTAATAAACTGGCCATTCTTAAAAAAAATTGCTAGCCAAAGGATGGGTATTGTCTTTGTAGAACACAGGATTCAATTAGCCCCCTATTCAGAAATAAACCTGTAATGACAGTCAATCTCATAAGTTTTTAAAGTGGATAGTCAAAAGAGGTTCTTTATTTATAGTCATCTTTATTTTAGACATTAATCAAAATGTGCGATTAAACTTTTTAATTACAAATAGTGATGGTGATTATATTATTCATTAATGTTTAAACTTCATCTATGATATTTTTTTCTTTTAAGTAAAGAGGCGAACCTCATAAATATATTAAGAGTAATAAAAGAATGCAAAGCTGTCTTATGGTCGAACCAAAGACATAAAAGGCCCATAACATTAGGCTAAAACTAAATACAGCAAATCCACAAAGAGACAAGCTCCTAAGGCTTGAACATTAGCATAAAACATCCCAAAAGACGGGGGAAGAACATTGTGCTGATCTGAAAAATACATGAGATGTAGAGGCAACCTCAAAGCGCTCCAAAAGCACCAAAAATAGCAGGACACCATCATCATTAAAGTAAAGCCCAACCTCCAAGTGCTCCAGGAGAAACAATATTGCAGGACGCCAACAGCATCAATCTTAAGAAGCAACAAATGCAGTTTCTAAAAAGTGATATGATATAGTTAAGATCATTTATTTGATAATTTTGATAGAATGGATAATTTTAAGTCCCTAGTTCTATAAGAAGAGGTATCAGCATAGGGTTGTGTAATAAATTTTTGTTGGTAAAATAAGAATAATTATGTTTCTCTTAATCATCAATTATTTCTAAATATTAGATTTTAGTGATCAAATGTAAATTTTAGTGAAGATGAGACATAAAATTACTATTAATTATTTGATCATTGACAATGTGATGTTTAAGAAGAGTGGACACTCACCAATATTTATAATCATAATATGTTAAAAAGAGATACCCATCAACCTTTTACTCTGACTTCAAATATATCACTTTTGAACAACGGCAGATATACAAGCCTACACTTTATTAACTCACCTGTAGGTGTATTAAATAAACATTTTGACTTTCGAAAAGCTAAAATTACAATCAATTGTGGGTAGCCCCAATTTCACTTCCAAGAAAAGCTAAAATTACAATTCACAAATCTATTAAGCTATTCATAAAATGATGAATCTGATATTATAAACTCATACTATTAGAGTAGACTAATCTAGTTAAATTTTATATATAAAACCTGATATTTTATGTCCAGAATTGTATATTAACCCAAAGCGAATCAATTAAATTTAGAGTTCAAAAGGATGGCTGAGAAATCATTTTGAGACAATTATGCACACCAATTTAGATTAATTTATTTCAGTAATAAATAATTAAAAACAAATTGCATAATATTAAAAATATTTCATCATAATTAAGTGCGATCTAAAATATTGATAAAAGCCTATACAATTGATTTAAAAAAAAAATCTGGTGAAAGACATAATATCAAACAGAAATATATACGATCGTAGAAACTTCATCCGCTTAGAAAACAACTTTGTAAGATCTATACTACAAATAACTATGAGCTAATTTTCAGTGAAATGCAGAAAGATCATCCCAACTTTTCTGAAATAAAAATGTATTCCACACGATTAAAGTACTAAGAAGACATAGCAATGGCATTCAATGAACTCTTGCAAATAAGAAACTTCTCACATCAAACATTTCACAATCCTCATAATTAAAAGTATAGAGACTTACGCGAAATCTAGTCCTTGTCGAAGTTTGAGGGGCGGCAGAACCAAGAGCCATAATTTAAAAAGGCGGCCAGATATTCAATCAATGTATCCATATTCCCTTCTTTTACTTTTGATTTATTTTATGTTTAAGTATCTTTAACTTTTAGTTACTTATACAGCAAGAATGGAGAAGAAATTGAGTTTCATGATTGTTGTTCTGTTAAAAGCTTTTTTCCTTGGCGATTACTCCAACAATCGGATAAAGATGATCTTGAGTGTCCAGGCCATCCTGGTTTGACTATGTTTTTCCTTTGAGAATGAGTAAGCTTTCATATATGGATTATACTTGCGTCCTTAGGACTAAACGCTATGGTCCACCAATATAATATTGCACAGGACAACAGTTCGCTCTCTTCGTGAGAAGGTAAGTAACTCGAGGGAGCAAGCAATTTCTTTAAAGCGGCGTCGGTATTTTTTCTGAAAGAGGATTAAAAATTATTAAAGTACACTATAAGGAGGACTAACAGTCTAGTGAAGAATTATACAGTTCTATCTTTTACAATTAATTGTTCATGTGAGATAAATCCATAGACAAAAGTTGAGCATCCAAATTAAAATGTCATAAATTATAGAATACATTGATACTGAAAAATATTTTAAAAATTGCATTAAAATCTTTTTATTGAAGTTTAGAAGAATTACTATCTTTATTTTGTCATGCAATTATAACTATTTGTAATGGGATAAATATTAAGCTTTAAGTGACTTTCACATGCGTAAATTTGTTTTGTGATATATTGATTTGATATCATTAATTCTACAGTTATGATGTCTAGTATGTTGAACTTCTAATATTTTCTTAACTATCAAAACTTGTGGTGTTTAAAAGCACTTTTGTAAGAGTGCGAGATCAAAATGATTTTGTTTTGCTAGGTCAAGTATGTTGATGACACCAACTTTAAGGTCGTACTAATGAGCAATGAAAACACTTTACGATCATGCAAATGGTTAAGAACTATGATTCGAAATAAGGTTTATTTTAGTTAAAAAGATTCTTGGAATGATTGTTCTCTTGAATGTATAGAATTCAAATATGATCACATTTTAAATTAGATAATAAATGAATATAAATTGTATGCCTTAAATATGTTCACATACTAACAAAATATTTGAAACATGGACCAAGTTTTCTCATAGAAGGAATGAAATGGATGGGAGTTTAGAAAGAGGAAAAAAGAAAAAATCAATTGTGAACTCTTTGTAGCCTAGGATTTACTCAATGCCATGGAATTGTCCCAAAATAATAAAGCATTATTATTTTTGGGTTGGTTGTGCGAAACACTTTTGGAATTTCAGTCATTGTTAGGAGAGAAAGAATGTACAATAATGAAATGAGTATGCTAAAAAGTTTAATGAAAACAAAAGAAACAATAGAAAAGATAAGAGAAGAGGAAAATGTGGGTATAAAGGAGTTCCATTATTTTTCTAAAACATATGTATCTGCAAATAAAGTTATGTATTTGGGTGAAGAGGAAAACGAAAATACTCCAACAACATGTCTCAATAATTGCATGAAGAGAGAAGAGGTTGAATTGTAGATAGTAAAAAAGAGGAGAGTGTAATAGTAGATGCAAGTCCTATGGAGGATGTAAAGGTATTTCAAGGTGTTGCAATAGTAATAGAGAAAGAGGTTGATGAGGACAACGATGTCATCATATTGGAGATTCAAAGAATCAATTTCTTCTTAGAAGGTTAATCTAAGAAGAGGGTGGAAGAGATTGTATAGTAGAGGCAAGTCTTTTCAAAGGCTTGAAAATAGTCATAGAAAAAAAGGAACGTGGATAAAATGTTGTAGTGGTGGATGGTATTGTGCAATAGTCAAGGAATAATAGTTGTCATCAATTAAAGATAAAGGAGTGTGTCTTTGGGAAGGCATAAAAGAAGAAAGGATAGAGATTGCACTTATGGATGGTTTTGAACAAGATGCATATTTAACAAATTTTGAGAAATATCTTTTTGAGGGCATAAGGATGATGGAAAACCAGGAGCGGCCAAGCAGAAAGAGATTGGATGTAAAGAAAGAGGATGATAGACAAGTGTATGTTAAGGTGGTTAGTGTAGATGATGTTACATAATGTATGTTTTGGATGTGGTCAGACTTGGGCATGTTCAAACCCACAAAGAAAAGAAGAGGAATTTTGAGTAGTGAGATGAGGAGGGATGATAAGAGGAGAAACATTTGGTAGAGGAGGTTGGTTTATGGTGGAGCTAATTCAACATTGAGGAAGACAAGAGTTGAGAAGAGTAGTTAGAGGAGGATGCTTGTTCTAGCTAGGTATTGGAATAAGAGAAAAAAGAACTAGTCGAAGGTACAAGTTGCAATGATGAAGTTTATTGAAGATTGTTGGTAATCTAAAAGGATGGCTCTATCATTCAACTCAATTTTGGGAGACCAATTTAGTAACTATTTTATATTTTGTGTGAATATTATAAATTTTTATATTAAAAATTATTTATGAAATATTTAATATCTAAATTAAATAATATTTTTATTTTAATAGTTATTTCTATTATTTATGTGACATTTAGTCCATGGTGTACAACATTTTGTATTAATTAGATAGAATTTTAGTTGTTAAATATAGATTGTTAAGAATAATATATATGTAGGAGCTAATAGTAAGCTCACACACCCTAGGATCATGCACAAAATAGAAATAGTCTTCCTAAAAAGAGTATGGAGATATGAGAATTTGCTTAATTATGGATGCAACAATGCGCAATGATAAATAATAGATCAATGATAGTACATCCTCTGTAAGGATGGATACAAAATGTAAAAGAAGCCATTCTTATATAGGAAAATTTATGAAATATTATTAGACAAGATCATTGTAAGTTTCTTAATCCTATGATATAAAACAATAAACATTAAACTACCTAAGGTATAATAAGTAAATGACACAACATATGATAAGATAAGATAAGATAAGATAAGATAAATTCCTAATACTTAAGTAAAATGAAGATGCGAATACGACATAATTTTTGAACTACTTAGATACAACACCTTATTAACACCAAAAATCTAGAGCATAGATATTTTTCCATAAGTTTTTGGTGCATATTTTATTTCTAATTTATTTTTGAAGTGAGATTAGTTATAATTTGGACATCAACTTATTATATACCACATAATTTATTTTTATATATATGTATTTGAATTAATTTATTTTTTATAAATAAAAAACATCAATACCTAAGGGAAACTACAAGGAGGACTTCGACCAATTTTTTTAACCTGGTGAAGGGTTCTCTATATTGTAGAGTGGCTACAATTGTGAAGAGATTTTAGGTATATGGAAGGAGGTCGCCCTGCTCTTAATGAAATACTTCACAACCGATGGCAAGAAGAGGAGATTTCACCTTGAGATTTTCCCTATGTTGAACCATTTGTGCCATGGGGTAAGCATGAACTTCCCTTACTAGGTTTCATATTTCATGACTCAATCTATTTCTAGGGCTATTGCTAAAGGAAAACCCTCCTTTCACTATGGTCTTATCTGTACATTGTATTATTTTCACATGGACCAAAACTCCTCGTGTGGGTCACTACAAGTGAAACTGGGTCCACCCTTGATCCCAATCTATACGTTGATCTCATTGTGACCCTGTTTAATTCTATCAAAGTGTCCCACTTGGACCTTAAATTGCCCACTAAAAAAAATCCTGCCTACATACCCAAATTCAAGGCCATTACCACTTCTAAAAAGGACCTTATTGAGGAATCCCCATTGGAGGAGCCTAAGGAGGCAAAAATTGTTGAGGACTTAGATTCTAGTTCCATTTCCTCAAAGGAATATAAATCCCCTGAAAAGACGGATTTCGATTGGTCCCCTGCTAAGATTGTTACCAATGATACTAACACTCCCTTGTCCCCTAAAAATCTTCCCCCCAATAACCCCCTGAGTTCTATTACTATCCTCACCAAGCTTGTGAAGGATATCCAAAATGATGTACAAAGACAGGATGACTTGCTCAAGTGGGTGTTTAGGTAGATGAATGTGTCTATTAGGAAGATCAAAAGGTTGGCGATTGATGGGATGGTGCTTGGGATAGACTAGCCTAGTCTATGCTCTTGGACCCTTCCCTTGGATCACCTAGTGTTCTCTCCACACCCTAGGGTCTCTAGGACTTCCCTTGCTTGAGGAATCCCCTGAACTTGCCCAATCCACCGACCAATGAGTTGCAATGCTACTCCTAAGGTCTCACCTACTCATGAGACTTAAAACCCCTTACTATGGCTAATAAGGGCTAGGCTTGTTCCACACCTTCCAAGGTCTTAGAAAGGTTAGGTCAGGTCTATTTCATGGTTTTTCCACCCATTCATGTGCCCCCAAGAGGTTTCAAGATTCCAACCCCTTACCGATTTCACTATTTTGTGTTTTTGCCTACAAAATAGAGCTACAAGGAATTTGACCAATTAGGCCTCCTAACCGGTCCTTTAGGGCTCCCTCTCACAAACGATGCACAAACTACCCAAACTCCCAAAATGGACTACCATTCATTTGTCAAGGGCTCAAGGATTTCTCTAGTTTTGGGCCTCCAAGTAGCCGTATAGTGCCTTGGGCGAATTTTGGGGTTTTTAAGGGTTGTGTGAGGGTTTTATGGTTTGCTTGGGTCATAGTGTATGTTTTCTATTTTAGCCACCTTTTCTGGATTGGTAGAGGATCCTCCTTCACACCAGGGGTGCTTAACACACTCCTCTACACCTCCTCCAAAGGGTGCACTCTCCTCTGACCAACTTTTCTCTTCAAGACCTTTGCAACTTGACCCTTCCTAGCCGGGCACTATCCAGTCTCGCCTAGGAGTGGGTCTTTGTATGGCCTCGTTGCATTTTCAAGGGCCCTTCTTGCATTAAACTATAGTACAAGGTCTCTACTCTCATTCCCCATGGTGTCATGGTGATTCCACAATGGGGAATGGAGTTATGAGCCCATTTATTCAAACCAGTCCAAAACTAGATAGTGAGAAGACAACTTACAAAATATTTACAAGCACACCACACTTACAAACCAAAACCTAATCTAATTACTCAAAATGATAGTATTTACACCATAGAAGACAATCCACATAGTTTTTGACGTAAATCAATCCATTAACTTGCTCGGTTGCTTCATTCAAACTGACTGGTAACAAATTTGCAGTCTCAGACAGGTCACTTAGCTTGGGCCGTATAATGTTTGACATCCAACACATTAACTTAGGGTTTGGAAATACTTATACTACCCTCTCCTCAGTCTATGTGCACATATTAGGGTTGTCCATGCCAAACTAAGAATTTTGGCCTCATGGTGGAAAAGTTGCTTGACAACTTTAAAAAGTTTTCATGCAACTTTTGCAACTTTTGAGCAAGTTTCCCAATGTTGCTTTTCTTGACTCCTAGACCCACATTGGGAAAACATAAGGAAACCACCATGCTATGAGGGACCCCTAAACACCTCAAAAGCACACAGACCCTCTATTTCCAAGAAATCTTCAATTTTGACTCATGACCCTAAGACCACAACTAGGACCCTAACTAGGACCAATGAGCACATGGCTCTTTATTTTATATACAATGGCTTCAAAAGAAGCATAAAACCAAAAAAAAAGAGAAGGAGGAAGAGCTTGGAAGGGTGCTCCTGCACCATACTCCTCTGCACAGAACTGAGAAATAGAAGAAGAGATGAGAGCTGGGTCTAAGCCAAGTGTCTTGAACCTTCTCTCATCAACCTAGGTAGCTTCAGACTTAGGCTGACCTACCCACTTCACCAAGTCTTCCATGTAGACCTGGTGTCTGGTGGACTTCTTTACTCTAGATTCCAAGACCTCCTCTGCTATTGTCTTCTTCACCTGCGGTAAGACATTAACATCTAGGTCCTTCAACACCTTGGCTTGGTTCTCCTTTTGCCCTGCTATTTCACCCTTGTACATGATCAGGTCAGCTACATTAAAGACTGATGAAATGGCTAAGTCAGAAGGAAGTTCAACCTTATAGGCGTTCTCACCATATTTTGCCAGAATTCTACAAGGTCCTACCCTCTTCATTTGTAGTTTGGTAGGCTTACCACTTTGCATCCTAGCTTTGCTCAAATGGACCATCATAAAGTCACCCACCTTGAATTGAACCTCTCTCCTTTTCTCATCCATTTTGGCCATCAGTTTCTGAGTGGATTCAAGGATGGCTTTCTTGACTTTCTCTTGGACTTCCTTGATGGTTTGAGTGAAGTCCTCTGCTTGCCCACTCTTCATTTCCAAGGTACCAAGGTCTCTCAACTCACATACTCCTCTTGGATGTCTACCATAGACAACCTGAAAATGACTTCTACCAGTGGTCCTATTCACATTGTCATTATATGCATACTCTGCTTGAGGAATGATTAAGTCCCATGTCTGCCCATACTCCTTAGTTAAACACCTCAACAAGTTGCCTAACACCCTATTGATGACTTTAGTTTGACCATCTGTTTGTGGATGGTAAGTTGTGCTAAATGAGAGATTAGTTCCTAGTCTCCTCCATAATGTTTGCCAAAAATGACCCATGAACTTGTTGTCCCTGTCTGAAACAATGCTTAAAGGGAGTCCATGAATCCTAACAATCTCCTTAAAGAAGAGATGTGCAACATAGCTAGCATCATGTGTAGTTTTACATGGAATGAAATGGCTCATCTTGGAAAATCTATCTACTACCACATAGATGTTGTCCATACCTGTCTTTGTCTTGGGTAGTCCTACTACAAATTCCATGCTTATACATTCCCAAGGTCTATTAGGGACCGGAAATGGTTGATAGAGACCAGCATTTCTTGATCCTCCTTTTTCTCTTTGGCATACACCACATTGTTCTACATATCTTTTCACATCCCTTGGCAACTTTGGCCAATAGTAGTACCTTTGTACTAAATCCAAGGTTTTGTTGAATCCAAAGTGTCCACTTAAACTGCCATTATGTTTCTCTTGGATGAGGTTTTCCCTCATGGATCCTCTTGGTACACACAACTAATTACCCTTGAACAAGAGACCATTTTGGAGACTGTAATCTGCATACTCACCATGGAAATGGTTCTCAAACTCCTTGCAAACCTTGTAAGCTAATGAGAAGTCTTCATCTCCTTCATAGAGGTCCTTGAAACCTTCTATTCCTATGCTCTGCAACTATAGTTCTTGAACTATCAACAACTTCTTGCTTAATGCATTTGCCACCTTGTTGAGTTGCCCCTTCTTATGCTTGATGGTGAAGGTGAAGGATTGGAGGTATTCCATCCATTTCAAATACCTATTGCTAAGCTTCTCTTGAGTGTTAATGTAACTCAATGCTTGGTTGTCTGTGAACACCACAAATTCCTTTAGAAGTAGGTAATGCCTCCATTTCTTTAGAGACTACACTAATGCATACAACTCTAGGTCATAGGCTGAGTACTTCTTCTTTGCTTCATTAAGCTTCTCACTGAAAAATGCCACAGGTCTTCCCTCTTGACTCAATACACCCCCTACTGCAATTCCACTTGCATCACACTCCAATGTGAATAGCTTATCAAAAGTAGGTAGGAGAAGGATAGGTTTTGTGGATACTTCTTGCTTCAACAATTGAAATGATTTGTCAGCCTGCTCAGTCCATTTAAACTTAGTTTTAAGGCCTCCTTTTATGGTGTCAAGGACTGGTGCACATATACCACTGAAGTTCCTCACAAACTTCCTATAGAATTGAGCTAATCCATGGAAACTCCTAACTTCAGTCCCTGTTCTAGGTGCAGGCCAATTCAAGATTGCCTCCACTTTTCTTGGATCCATCTTCAAGGTTCCATTAGACACCACAAATCCTAAGTAGACCAGCTGTTGCTTCAAGAAGTCACACTTCTCTAGGTTGATGGATAACTTCTCCTCATGGAACCTCTCTAAGACTAACCTCAAATGCTTGAGATGCTCCTCTTTGGTTCTGCTATAGATGAGAATGTCATCTAGGTACACCACCATAAACCTGCTTGTGAAATCCTTTAACACCTCATTCATCAACCTCATGAAGGTTCTTGGGGAATTGGTGAGTCCAAATGGTAGCACAAACCATTCATACAATCCTTCTGTGGTCTTGAAAGTAGTCTTCCACTCATCTCCCTCCTTGATTCTAATCTGGTGATAACCACTTTTAAGGTCCAATTTAGATAAATACATAGCACCTCCTAAACAGTCCATCAAATCCTCTATTCTAGGAATAGGAAACCTATACCTTATAATGATCCTATTGATTGCCCTTGAGTCAGTGCATAATCTCCACTTGCCTCCCCTCTTTGATTCTAGCACTACCGGGACTGCACAAGGGCTGATGCTCTTCTTAATCAGTCCTTGTTCCAATAACTCCTGCACTTGCCTTGCTACCTCCTTGTTCTGATCAAGTGTGAGCTTGTATGTATCTTTGTTAGGTAGGGATGCTCCGAGAACAAAGTCTATTTGATGACTTATAGACCTTCATTGTGGGAGTGTTGCAGGTGCTCCTCACTCACTATGTCCTTATACTCTTGCAACATTTGCTTCACCTCCTTGGGTACTTTTTTGTGCAACTTGTCTTCTTCCTCCTTTGGTTTCACAAAGATGGCACACTTCACTATCTCCTCCTCATGTAGCAAGTTTAAGATCTCTTTACCAGTAGCCAATAAGACACTAGGGGTTCTTGAAGTTCCCTCTTCATTCTCTATCAAGGACTGAATCTTGAAGGTCTTGCTATCCTTCTTGAATGATATGGAGTTCTCCTCTCCATCATAGATCACCTTCCTATAAAATTGCCAGGGTCTTCCTAGCAGAAGATGACAAGCATCCATAAGCAACACATGATAAAGGATCTTATCCTTGTATCCTCCAATAGAAAACTCTACCCAAGTCTATTCATTGACTAGCACACTCTATCCTTTGTTCAACCAAGTCACCTTGTAAGGGCTAGTGTGGAGTATTCTTGTGAGTTTCAACTTCCTAACTGTGTCTTCTGATATGAAGTTGTCAGTTGAACCTGAATCAACTATCACCTTGCACACTTTACCAAGAACTTTGCATCTCACCCTAAACAATGCTCTTCTATGTTTGGGTTCCTCCTTAACTGGCTGTCTGATCAAAATCCTATTGAACATCAGATTCTCACTAATTTCTGATTCAATTTGGTTCACATCCGGTGTCTTGCTACTTGAAGAGTCTTCATGAGCATAAGCAACCCTCTTTCCACTATTTGATGAGGTAGGCTTGTTAGGGCATCTATATGTCGGGTGTCCCAATTGTCCACAGTTGTAACACTTCATAGTTGCAAAGTAGAAGTTACCTCTGCCAGTACCTCTACCCCTACTTGGACCAGCTTGTGCACCTCTTCCTCTAGAATACCCCCCCCTAATATTGGTTTCACTTCCATGTTTAGTCAACTTGGCTTCTCCTTGGTTCCTCTACTCATTTGACTTGCTTTGGTAACCACCTCGGTGATTCATTTGGTCTCTACCCCTGCCTTTACCCCTGTTATTGGAATCTCCTTTTCTTTTGTTCCTCTCTTCCACCTTGGCAGCAAGCTGATGACATTTTTGAACAGTAGTAGGAGTCCATAGGCTTATCTCCTCTTGAATGTTCCACTTTAGGCCGCTTAGATAACTAGCCACCTTAATAGATTCATCTTCTTGGACTTTGGATCAAAGAAAAAGTTTTTGAAATTCTTCAGTGTAGGAGGTCACATCGAGGTCTTTTTGCTTCAATCCCTATCTCTTGTTATGAATTTGGACTTCATAATCCTCTGGTAAGTAGTTCTCTTTGATCTTGCTCACCATGGCCTTCCAATTGGCAATAGGTAGCTTCCCCATGATAACTCTCTCTTCTTGCAGGTACTTCCACCATGTCAAAGCTACTCCCCTTAACCTTTTGGGCCTCTATCACTCCCTCACACTCAAAGTGGTTTTCCATGCCCTCAATCCATTCCATGATAGTGTCAATGTCCATCCTTCCACTGAAATGTTGCAATCCTTCAAAAGCTTTGGTGTTCAAAGCCTTAATAGCCTTTACAAAAGGTTCTTCCTTAAACAAGGGATCTGGTTTAGGTATGATATCATCTATGTCTATAGTTTTCTTTCCTTTATCTTTGGTGTCTTCTCCCCAAGGTCCTTGTGTCCTCTGATCCACCACTTCTTGCAACTTATCCCTTATCTCTCTCATAGCTTCTTCAAGGAGTCTATTCTTCTCCTTCTGTTCTTCTACCTCCCTAGCTAGCTCTGCATTAGTGACCATTCTGATCTCCCCTACTGATTCACCAGTATATAGAGACATACACAGTCCTTCAAATCTTTAACCTTCTCTAATACCAATCTAATGGGATGGTGCTTGGGATAGACTAGCCTAGTCTATGCTCTTGGACCCTTCCCTTGGATCCCCTGGTGTTCTCTCCACACCCTAGGGTCTCTATGACTTCTCTTGCTTTAGGAATCCCCTGACCTTGCCCAATCCACCCACCAATGAGTTGCAATGCTACTCCTAAGGTCTCACCTACTCATGAGACTCAAAACCCCTTACTATGGCTAATAAGGGATAGGCTTCTTTCACACCTTCCAAGGTCTTAGCAAGGTTAGGTTAGGTCTATTTCATGGTTTCTCCACCCATTCATGTGCTCCCAAGAGGTTTCAAGATTCCAACCCCTTACCGATTTCACTATTTTGTGTTTTTGCCTACAAAATAGGGCTACAAGGAATTTGACCAATTAGGCCTCCTAACTGGTCCTTTAGGGCTCCCTCTCACAAACGATGCACAAACTACCCAAAATCCCAAAATGGCCTACCATTCATTTGTCAAGGGCTAAAGGATTTCTCTGGTTTTGGGCCTCCAAGTGGCCGTACAGTGCCTTGGGCGAATTTTGGGGTTTTTAAGGGTTTTGTGAGGGTTTTATGGTCTGCCTGGGTCATAGTGTATGTTTTCTATTTTAGCCACCTTTTTTGGATTGGTAAAGGATCCTCCTTCACACCAGGGGTGCTTAACACACTCCTCTACACCTCCTCCAAAGGGTGCACTCTCCTCTGACCAACTTTTCTCTTCAAGACCTCTGCAACTTGACCCTTCCTAGTCGGGCACTATCCAGTCTCGCCTAGGAGTGGGTCTTTGTATGGCCTCGTTGCATTTTCAAGGGCCCTTCTTGCATTAAACTATAGTACAAGGTCTCTACTCTCATTCCCCATGGTTTCATGGTGATTCCACAATGGGGAATGGAGTTATGAGCCCATTTATTCAAACCAGTCCAAAACTAGATAGTGAGAAGACAACTTACAAAATATTTACAAGCACACCACACTTACAAACCAAAACCTAATCTAATTGCTCAAAATGATAGTATTTACACCATAGAAGATAATCCACATAGTTTTTGACGTAAATCAATCCATTAACTTTCTCGATTGCTTCATTCAAACTGACTGGTAACAAATTTGCAGTCTCAGACAGGTCACTTAGCTTGGGCCGTATAATGTTTGACATCCAACCCATTAACTTAGGGTTTGGAAATACTTATACTACCCTCTCCTTGTTCTGTGTGCACATATTAGGGTTGTCCATGCCAAAATAAGAATTTTGGCCTCATGGTGGAAAGGTTGCTTGACAACTTTTAAAAGTTGTCATGCAACTTTTGCAACTTTTGAGCAACTTTCCCAATGTTGCTTTTCTTGACTCCTAGACCCACATTGGGAAAACCTAAGGACACCACCATGCTATGAGGGACCCCTAAACACCTCAAATGCACACAAACCCTCTATTTCCAAGAAATCCTCAATTTTGACTCATGACCCTAAGACCTCAACTAGGACCCTAACTCGGACCAATGAGCACATGGCTCTTTAATTTATATACAATGGCTTCAAAAGAAGCATAACACCAACAAAAAAAAGAAGAGGAAGAGCTTGGAAGGGTGCTCCTACACTAGCAACACGTCCTAATGTTGATTCCAAGGCTAATACCTAGGTTGAGGGAGTAGATGATGATAGTGTCTAGAAGGTGGTAAATGATTTCATTGGTATTGCAGACAACTGGGACAAGATGAAAGGAAAAGTTGATGACCTAGATGGTAAAATAAAAATGACTAGAACAAAAGTTGAATTGGAAGAAATTCAGCATGCCCAAGGGGCTCTCAATTCTAAATTTTGAGGTGGCTAATTCGACCTATAAGAATGTGGCCAATTTGCACCACTCCTTGCTAAAAGGTATTAAGACCATTCACGCTGATCTCAATAGGAAAAGAGAGAAGAAGAACAAGTGGACGAAGGCCATCATCATTGGTTTTGGTCCTTTATAATCTATGGTGAAAGTCACACTAGATTCAATTCTTGTTTCTTATAGCTCTAGGTTAGAGTCTTCTAAAATGGTGTTGGTTTTTAATAAAGTTTTAAGCTTATTCTAGGATTGGTAGGATAAAAGTTCTCCCATGTAGTTGGCCATCCCTTTATGCCTTTCATGAGTGGTTGTGTTGGTTTTTGTGTTATCTATATTTAAATTTTAGTTTTGTTCTTGTTGGGCTTTTAATTTTTTGTAATAGTTCTTGGGTGTCCTTGCTAGTTATTGCTATGTTTTATTGGGGCTTTTTAACTGGTTGCACACCCCTCATACACCCTAGGTTTCACTTCGTGGTTATATAATCATACAAGCCTATCCTAGTTTTATTAATCAAAACATAAATACCTAATACAATAATATATATTTAGTTAAATCTCTAATTATTTATTTAAATTCTATATTTGTGAAATTGAAAATATGACGTTCGGTGACAAAATATGTTCACTGTAAAATATTAAATATGTATAGTAATCAAATTGAATATATTAAAAAAAAACACTTCTAGAAAACATAACTACAAGTATATAATCTTGTAACAACCTCTTATTATTTTTATTTTGTTTTCTAATCCAACATAAGACTTGAAACATGAAATTCTAAGAAATATATAAGAACAAAGAAAAAATCCCATCCAAGGTCCTTTATTTGAGGTACCTTGAAATGAAGGTATCCAAGGATATTTGTTGAAATTATCTTCTAATCAAGCTCTCTATCATGTTAAAATAATATTAAAATATAAAAAATATATATGAGTTTTGAATAAAGGCACACTTTCATTTTAATGTAATTATGCAAATAACTTTGAAAGAAATTTGTGTCATTTTTCTTACTCTTCAGCCAAGAAAATTATAGTGTCCAACAAGTGATACATACTATTCTATCCACATATAATACTATTGACAAGAAAAATAGGCTTCTTTAGATTAATTAGGTAGCTAGGTAAAATTAAGTGATAAATTGACCTAGAAGAATACATACAAGGGTTCTACATAAAGTGAAATGGAATTGATTAAGTTAGAAAACATAGGTGTTAGAAAAGATGATGTCATAAATGTTAATTAATGAAAAAATAAAATACCTAGGTCTATGAGTTAAAATAAGTGTGATATGAAGAAAATAATAATGTTTATGTACCTTAAGGTCTCTGGATGCTCTAAAAATACATGTATGTGCAATAAAATCGAAGTATTCTCTCCTCAAATGTGTTAAATTTACCTTAGACTTATGAATCTAAATCATGGCTACAAATATATTTTTCAACTATGGACTTGAATTTCAATAATCTTTGTATTTTTTTGTATTCATTTGTGCTAAAAAATAGAGTGCTAGGTAGTTAAAATACTAGTCATGTTATCGATTTTTCCTATAAAGATGGTGTTATTTAAAAAACCCTGATAGGTAGAAAGCTTCAAATTTGTACTTTGGTTCTTGAGTGATTGTTAGATGATTCACATGCAACAATATGAGCATTAAAAAAATATTTTCCTTAGTTCAATATTCAATGTAGATCACTGATAACTTAAGAAATCCCCCCTTGAGAAAGGATATAAAATATTAGTGAATATTTCCTTTTTCTGAAAAAAAAAATTAATTTCTATTGACAACTCTTTTATTCTTTTGAAAAATATATAAATTTAATTGATAATATATTTTAAATCACTAGAAATTTATATAAAATCATGGTGAATCTTGACAAAAAAAATGAAAATACATTAATTACTATTGTGAATCCTTTAAAAAAAAAAATTGTGGGCCCCATAGAAATTGGAGCTTTATAAGTACATTTTGACTCACAAAACTTATATTCTTTTTTTTTTCTTTTGAAATTTTTTGGATTTGATTGTGTGTATTTTTTTCCCATCAATGTTTCAAATCACACTCTATGATTCATCATCAGGATAAAATAACTCCAAAGAGATGAAAAATATTGACTCACAAAATTTATCCCTAACTATTAGATTATAAATCTTGAATGACCAAAATACAATTTTAGGTTTAGTGGATATTAGAGCTCCATGGGTACATTTTTAACTCATGGAATACAATCATATCTATTATATTGCATATTAAATCAATGGCAGTGATTAAAAATTAGAAATATGACCCTAAATCAACTAAAAATTATATAATATTCTTAATCTTTACGAGTGTGGCTCTGCGTAGAAGATTAGTTTTCCCAAGAGCTCTATTTTCTTCCTTAATACTCTTGGTCATAGGTAGATTAAGATTGTGGATATTTTGGGGTGCTAGTTAGGATCTTTTCCTGAATCATATCCTAGATTACCTCTTTGCACAAGCTTGACTCCTAATGTTTTCTGGTTCAATTTGTGTGATCGCTTTCAAAATAAGCCGACAGGTTGGAAAGGTACTCTCTTGAGCCAAGCTTGTAAGCTTCAACTCATCAAGGCTTCCTTACAGATCTTACCAGTCTATGCTATGAGACTCTTCAAAGTTCCTTCAAAATTTGTTGAGGGAATGGAAAGATTTCACAAGAATTTCTTATGGACCAGTACTGAATCCAAAAACCATCGCCATTTTGTGGTCTGGGAGCAGGTTTTTTGGCTGAATAAACTTGGAGGCCTTGCTCTTAGGCATATTCGTGATTTCAATAAAGCCCTTATGGCGAAGCAAATTTGGAGATTCCCGAAGGAATCCAATGAATGGACCTCTATTGTCCATCATAAATATCACATTAATGACCTTCAAAGTTTGTTGGAAGACTATAATTTACCAGTGATAACTTTAAGAAACCTCCTCTCAAAAACTACATAAAATCTTGATGAATATTTAATTTTTTTTTAAATAATAATTATTTTAAATGGTGAATCTTTCCTGTTTTTAAAGAAAAATATTAATTTTTATTGGCAAATTTTTTTATATTAATTTTTTGGTAGAAAATATTGGCAATTCTTGGAGAATAATAAGAGTATGCATTAATTACTATTGCAAATCCTTTCATTTAAAAAAAATAAAAATTAATAGAAGAGTAAAGGCCTGAAGGCAGAAATCATTAATGAGTTTAAGGTGTAGAATCTACTTTACTTAGTTTATGCCATTAACTTAAAATAATCTAATAGCCCTCTTTGTATTTTGTGAGATAAAATGTATGAACAATTTGTAATACTCATGGGGCCAAAAATTGCTTTTAGATGATTCATTTTCATTGAGGCCATTACAACTTGTAGCTACAATTTACCTCATAGAATACAATGAAGGTCATTAGATTATATTTTAAATCAATGGTGGCAACTAAAAATTATTGATATAACCCTAAAGTAATTAATAATTATGATATATTATTGGCGAATTCATTTAGATTTCTACAATAAATTATAAAATGTTGGCAAATATGATCCAATCATGTATCCAATATTGTGGTGAATATTTCAATTAAAAGAAACTAAAAAAATAAATTCTCTGGTGATTTAAATAACAATAAAACAAAAATTTGTAAAAATGTGGCGATTCGGATCACCTCAAAAGGTAAACTTATTAGCCAAATCATTTCCAAATTTTAGAAAATGGCCAATTTGTGAATACTAGCCACTAAAATTTTCACTGTAATTTACCCCTCGCAACCTCTTGTCTATAGGGAAACTTGTTCAGCACCATATGATATTATTATGAAAGGAGCTAGATGGATTCTTGGGAATGATAGAAAATTTTGATTTTGGGAAGTCTGGTGGGCTGGAGATGGTACACTGATTAACTTTCATTGGGCTTCTCAATTTAAAGAGAGATGTACAAAGAAAATTGGTTCCTAGGCAGTGGATTATATTAGAGATAGGAGATGGATTAATCTTATTGGCTTGGATCCATCCTTGCTCCCTCTCTCATCTTGCCTCTCCTTTATCTACATCCCCTCTTTCCCTGTGGAGGATTATGTGGCATGTAGTGGATCTTCTTGAGGAGTGTTCTCTATCTCTAATGGATTTCACCTACTCACGAGAACCTTCTCTCTTGCTCCTTTCTAGTATCGCATCTAGAATAAGCTAATGATTCCTAAGATTAATATTTTCTTTTGTCTTTTTATGCAGGATAAAGTTCTCTTAATTGATAATCTGTGTAAAAGAGGAATGGCTATTCCTAAGAGATTTTTCTTGTGCAAGGAAGATGCTGAAGATGTCTCCCTTTTGATTCTCCATTGCTCCTTCTCCAGAGATGTTTGGGCATATTTTTTTGAACTATGTGGAATCTGATGGTGCTTGCCTAGTAATTTTCATGATTGCTAGTCCTAGTGGAATTTTCCTTCAAATAAACTCTCCCTCAAAATTTTATGGATCTTTATGTTGCCTCATTTAGCCTAGAGCCTGTGGAAGGAAAGAAATAATTGGATCTTTAGGGATATTGAGTCTTTTGCCTTGTTAGTTGCTCACTGGATTTAGAATGGTATCAAGGAATTTTTTTTTATCTTTCTTCCATTCATGTAAGGGTGACCCTCCCATTAATACCCTATCATGGGATTCAGATATCATCAAAAGGTGGCATATCAGCTGGGACATATCTATTCCCACGATAAGCTAAAACAAGCAAGAAACAAAGTTGTTTGGACCCCCCTCCTAGTGGATGAATTAAAATCAATATTGATGGGGCGACCAAGGGTAACCCTAGGCCGACTAGCTTTGGAGGAGTTGTTTGGAACCAAAATGGTAAGCTTGTCTCAATGGTGGCTCTCCCTTTGGGAAACCAACTAGGGTTTATCGTATGACAATCTATTAAAATTTATTTTTTCATATAAAATCATTAGAATAGTCATTCTGTATGTTCCCTTTAGTCGTACATGCATGTTGACCAGAGACCCCTTACTCGTTCTAACCCCATTAGTGACTCGTATCAACAAGTTTACTTGTACTATCCCCAATCTTTACTCATACGCATTTCTGCCCCACTTTGAAAACTCGTATGGAAAACAATGTTTATTTTTGAAGGCATAAATGTGAATTTTTTATTTCCATGATTGATGATTTGGATGCATGAGCACTTTTGAAACCTTTCTAACTCAATTTGTTTTGTGTACTAATGATATTTCATTCAATTTTCTAGGTGAATTTATGTGTTATTCAGTTTTGATGTACATATCCACCCATTATAAGATTAGTTTGAGATCTGACAGATGTTCAGAGAGCTCATATTAACACATGTGGGTTGGGATGGTTTCTTTATACGTCAAATATTCATGTGAATCATGGATTACTCAATGCTTTAGTTGAGAGGTTTCATCTTGAGCATGATACATTTCACTTTCCTACCAAGGAGATGACTATTACTCCTGAGGATGTGTATAGGATCCTGAGGATACCATTTGCATGTGGTAGGGTAGACTATGATTCTTCAGCTCAGTAAGGGATTACAACATTGCAGAGAGTGTTTCATGATGACACTCTTATACTTCACTCCATCACTTGGGATGACATGTCGAGTAGGTATGGCGCCCAGTTTCCAGTTGCTTGTATACTCGGTGGCATTATTGGGTGTTTTGTCATGCTTGATAGGGGACAATAGGGATTCTTGTGCGGCTGGGGGAGGATGCTAGATACATTAGTGACATAGCCGAGGAGATTAGGTTTGGGGTATTTCTTATTGGCCCATATGTATCACGAGATGCACGAGATTGGCTATCAAGAGGTGAAGAGCATGGTCATTGGAGTCCTTGTTTTTATAGATTTGGACATGGGAGCATATCCTAGTCTATAGGCCAGTTGTTGATGATTTGAGGCAGCCACATCAGCCTATTGTTTTGTCGATATGCAAGTTTTATGATGTGGCCCCAGTTGGGGAAGACCCATTATTGGAGATGACAAATTGATGACTTGATCGTAGTGGTATGGAGGTTGTATAGGGGATTAGAGGAGTGGGATGATTGGAGGCAGGAGAGGAAGGTGATGTTCATGAATCACCCACTTATTGGTAGGTCCCAGATCATTATTGAGTGTTTTGTGTTGAGTAGGGATATGAGGCAGTATGGGCAGCCATAGGCTATATCATACGAGTTCACTACTTATACCAGGTTTGGGGATGAAGAGAGGAAGAGATGGGGGGTGAGGTTATCTTATGCCCTCATAGTGCAAGAGTTGGTAGCTCTCCAGCCACAGAGCTGGGATTACTTGGAAGATATAGTGGATGCGGGGGTGACTGTAGAGTGTAGGGATTATTTTCTAAGACATCCCTTCCCACATTTTATGGGTACTAGAGAGTGGGTAAACTTGGATAGATGAGGGTGGGGATGATGCACCAGTACAAGCACAGAGAGGAGACACACCTAGGTGGACAAGGGGTGATCTTGTTGCAAGCAACAATAGGAAACCAGTGGTTGGCTGGCAGAGGAGGAGAGGAGAGGGTGTCTCTTTAGGTGTTGTTGGAGGAGATGGAGGTGGAGCTGGGAGTGCAAAGCCTCAGGTAGATGTTGGGGGTGAGTGGGAGATGGGTGAGAGAGTTGCCCCTTGAGAGGTGAGGCAATGCAGAGATAAGTAGGCTAAGGGAGGAGATGAGGAGATACCTCGGGGATAGATGCCAGTGAAGATGACTTATATAGAGGGAAAGTGAGAACCCTCCAAATGCAACTAGTAGTTGCACAGAAACAAGTTACAAAGTGTGACCATGAGATTCATAGATTTATATCAGAGCATGATCAGGAGATGCAGAGATTGAGAGAAGTGCTAGCTACCTCCCAGCATGAGGTCCTTCACTAGTCCTGTCGAGCAGCATATTATGTAGCATCTTATAGCACAACAGTGTCGACAGACAGACATGTGGTACCCTATTCAAGTATATAGATCGATTAGAGGGAGCATAGGCATTGAGATAGTTTGATGGCCAGGAGGTACCACCTCCTCCACCATGGGATGAGGGAGAGGGCCATAGCTAGATTGTGATGCTCTTTGCCATTTTGTTGTATACCCCATTTTTTGTAGTTGATGCGATTCTTGCCCCAATTGATAGTATTTTATGATATGTGATATTATTTTTACCCTTTAGACATTGATAATTTTTTTATGAGATTTATATTTCACGTGATTCGACCTCATTGTACTTGTGTTGATTGATATGAGATGTTTTTATGAGATATATTTCTATATGCATATTTCTATATGATATTCTATATGAATGCATTTATTTTCAGTATGTATGTAATACAGATGAATTTGGATGTATTTTTTTTCTTTTTCATATGCAAATAAATGATTTGATGAATGAAATGATGAGATAATAATGCAAATGTTATTTCATGCAATAGTATAAATGCAAATGAATGCATAATGGACTTATGATATGCTTATGTATGTAGCTAACATCTCATGTAGGATTTGTGATGTCGACCCACGGGTACTCAGTCATGTCAATGATGATGATACAGGTGACAACTTGGAGAGGAAATGATGATGATTTTGAATTTAGGCTCTCATTCAAAGAACAAAGAGAAAAATTGTATTATTGTGAAATCACTGGAAATGTACACAATTAAGTATGAATGCAACCCAGAACTTAAGTCACTAGATTTGGTATGCTTAACTATCATCATTAAGCCTTTTACAAACACAATAGGCAAAGAAGAGTTCCTTCCTTTTTATATGCAATTATTGATTATCTTGTCCCAATGATCTTGTTATCATTCATATCCTTGGATAGATTAAGCATGCATCTAGATTGCACATTTAAAGAAATTTCCTAAGAACAGACAAAGAACTAATTCCAACCTCCCTGTAGCATACAAACAAATGGATTCGAGGTATGTGTGGTGATTTCACCTTGATATGAAAGTACTTATCATAGACAACCAACTTATGAGATGTTTCTAGATCATCAGAATCATTCCTACAAGAAGAAAACAAAGAAAAGTATTATGCCCCCGGTCCTTGCTCCTCTTAGTCAAGATAGACTTGAACCTCGAGTTGCTCAAAGGGAATAATAATAGAAAACAAATTTAAAAGACAACATTCAAAGAAAATTTCAATTAGATCTCAAATAGTTTTATTGATTATTTTTTAGTGTTCTTGTTTTACTTGTTTATTCAGTGGTAAAACTCTGCAATGATTTGAAGATAGGTGACTAACTCAAATTTGAATGATGTGGTACTGTTGGCATTTGGCATTATAATAGACAATGGGAGATTGTTGGCATTTCAATAAGGATATTGAGAAGGTTGTTGATGATTATGGATATAACTGATTAAGGATGTTTACTGTCTTAATATTATTATTTTTTCATTGATGTCAAGAAATTGATTTTCTAATTCAGTATGATGTTGCCATATCTTGAGAAGTATGATTTGATGAGTATAAAGATGTCGGTAAAAGACACAGAAAGAATATAATGAATAAGGGGATGAATAAGGTATTCAATGGGCAACTATTACCGAGTCAGACAATGATGAGATAATGATGTTTAGATTGTTTTAACATCATACATATGTTGTAAATTGTAAGGTTAATACTATACTATGTAAGCCCTATGGAACTTAGTCGGTAAACCCTAAGGTTATCACTATTGGTTAATAAAGGTGGAATGTCTACCGAGTGAAGTTTAGTATTTACCGAGTTGTTACCGAGTTGTAACCGAGTTGCAATAGAATACATTAAATGGTTACATGCGTTATTTAATGAAGGAAACTAATGAGCTGGAACTAATTAAATGATTGGTATGCCATGCATGAAGTTTGTTAATGAATCTATGGCAAAGGAAAATTGACATAAAGATCTATAGCGCAGATTGAACCGCATTACCCTAGCACAGGTTCCAAGAAATGCATGCAAGTTCCTAGGCAGGGTAAAACATTTTTCAGATTGAAGGATACATTGAACCTGGACAAGATTGAAGATCTGATGGCTATGATTGATCATGCGAAATGTGATCAAGGAGATTAAGCGGTTAGTTAATTGTTTATAAATAGGGAGCTATTGATAAACAATGTATGCAGGCAAATGTATGCACAGGGATGCTACATAGTGATTACCGAGCACAGAAGCTTGAAGACTTGTTTTGAATAACAGAGTATAGAAGCCCAGTAGATGGACTAGACTAGTTCTATGTCGAGATTGTATTGAGAAAATAAGAATTTGCTTTAGCATTTTAGATGTGAAGTTGCAGATAGATTTTTATTACTGTTATTTTGTGAAAGTGACAGAAAATCTCTTAACTGAGTGGACTTAACAGTCTTATTTGTAAAACCCTCTAGCAAGGTGACATTCTAATTGAGTGTTCGAAATCCTTTAACAAGGTCGCCTCTAACAAGGTGAAGATCCTAACAGATCTGAGGGCAAACCCTTAATCGGGTCACATCTAGCAATGTGTTTGTAATCTTTAACAAGATTTTTTTTTAACCGAGCATACTCTAGAAGAGTATATTTGTTAGTGGGTTCAAAATCCCACAGTGTTTTTTCCCTATTTGGGTTTCCACGTTAAATCTGGTGTTATGAGTGATGTGATGTTTATATGCTTTTGAGTTTGCATGTTTAGTAGTTTTGGTTATATTACTGAAGTATACGTTACTGAGGTTGAATCTGATGTTTTTTATGGAAGATTAAGTTCGTATGATTCACCCGCCCCTCTCATCTTGTTGGCTATTGGATCTGTACTTACTTTAAGTATCAAAACTATCTATTGGTATCAGAGCTTTGGACTCTGGAAGAAAAAGTTTAAAGGTACTTGAGGAAAAGATCCAAAGATGTATAAGAGGGATGCACCGAAGCTGAACAAGTCAAGTTTCTCTACATGGTAGAAAAGGATGAAACTGCACCTATCAGGAATTGGAGAATATGCTGTATATTATCTGGAGAATGATTTCATCACACCGAGCACCTATCCATTGGCTATGGAAGAAATAAAGGCAAAGCAAGAACATATCCAAGCAATGATTGAAATAACATCTGCATTGACTGACTCAGAGTTCAATGATCTAGAAGGCTGCAATGATGCAAAGGCAATGTGGGACAAGCTCATATCAGTGTATGAAGGTGATGAACATGTTCAAAGAGCAAAAGTAGATAGTCTAAGAGGACAACTTGAATCTATAAGGATGAATGATGATGAGAACATAACCCAGTATAGTACAAGACTAAAGGAGATTGTCAATCAAATCAAAGGAGCAGGTGGAACTATTGAAGAAAAGGATATAACAAGTAAGTTGTTAAGAACCCTTCTACGAGCTTATGCAATCCGATTCTCTGCAATCAATGAATTGAAGTTTGTACCTAATATGCCAGTTTCTTTAGATGCTACTATTGGTAAGCTACATGCATTTGAGTTAAGTAACTTTGATAACAATGGATCTTCAGTAAATAAAGTTGAATTTGTATTTAGTTCTTTTCATCTTGATGAATCTAATGATTACAATGAAAGAAAGTATAAGTACTCTAAAGGAGATCATAGTGGAGGAAGTGAAAGATTTCGTAAGAACATGGAAGAAGTACAAAAATTGTATGAGGAAATCAGAAAGCAGGAAGAGTTTGAAGCACTATTAGCCAGAAGGTTACCGAGAGGCAAAGGTAAGTATAAAGGAAAACTACCTTTGAAATGTTTCAATTGTGATAAGATAGGACATATGGCTTCTAACTGTCCTGACAAAGATTCTACTAAAAAGAGAGATTATCGAGATGACAGACAGAAAGATAATCATTACAGAGGACACCGAGACTTCAGAAGAAGAGATAGAAAGACATGCTTAATAGCCGATGAGGAATCCAATGAAGATAAATCAAATGAAACTGATATAGAGGAAGTAGTTTATGTGGCTATGAAAGATGGATCAGATGAAGAAAGGTATGAAGAAAAAGCCCTAATATCTCACATAAATACTAATGATTCTTGGATCATAGATAGTGGATGCTCACATCATATGATAGGTGATAAACACAAGTTTGTTATGTTAGAAGATTATGATGGAGACTATGTAAGATTTGGTAATGATGCACCATGTCTAGTAAGAGGTAAAGGATCTATAACACTTGTTGACAATGCAAGATGCAATGATGTTTATTGGGTTGAAGGTTTGAAATACAATTCGTTGAGTGTAGCACAGCTAAACAATACAGGTTACCGAATAGAATTTCAGAAAGGAATTGTCAAAGTTCATGACAAGCATGGAAAGTTAGCTGCTACTAGGACACAAACAAAAGGTAATACATTTCACCTTGACTCAACTTGGAACAAGTGTCTGTATGCAAAGATAGATGATACCTAGTTATGGCATAAAAGATTTTGTCATGTAAATTTTGATAATTTGATCAAAATAAGTAAGAAGCACCGAGTAAGAGGTCTACTGAGTCTTGAAAAACCTGAGAATGCTATGTGTCGAGGATGCCAGATGGGTAAAATGACAAGATCAAGCTTTACAAGTAAGTCTTACACTTCTAAGGGAATTTTAGATCTTGTGCATACTAATCTTTGTGGTCTTATGAAAGTTCAAAGTTATTATGGTGATAAATATTTCATATTATTTGTGGATGACTATTCAAGGATGATGTCAGTAATGTTTTTAAAAGAAAAATCAGAAGCTTTTCAAATGTTTAAATGGTACAAGGCAAGGGTTGAAAATGAAATAGGAAGACAACTGAAATGTCTTAGATCAGATAGAGGAGGAGAGTTCACATCTGATGAGCTTAGCTTATTCTGCAATGATCATGGTATTAAAAGACAAGTCTCTGCACCGAGAACTCCATAGCAAAATGGAATAGCTAAGAGAAGAAAAAGATCTATTATGGATTGTTCCAGAACCCTGATGATTGAAAAGAAAGTACCACAAACATTTTGGAGAGAAGCAATAAGCACATCAGTTTACACCCTAAACCGAGTACAACTGAAGAAAGGTACTTTGAAGACACCATATGAAATCTGGTATGACAAAAAACCTAATGTAAGTTATTTTAAAATCTTTGGAAGTAGATGCTATGTACACAAAGATGATAGAAATGGCAAGTTTGATCAGAAAAGTGAAGAAGGAACATTTCTAAGTTATTCTTTTAGAAGCAAAGAATTTAAATGTTTGATCAAATCATCTAACAAAATAGTAGAAAGTGCAAATGTGAAAATTGATGAATTTGCAAAAAAAGAAATGATGAAGGAAATTCCAAAGAACTAGAAGATTATGATGAATTTATCTATGTTCAACTGACAAGTCCTACCGAGAAAACTATTGAAGAAAATGAAGAGAATATCCAGTTACCGAGTGATGAAGAATATGATACAGAGCCTACCGAGCCTGTATTAGCCAAGTATGTCAGAAGACATCATGCACCAAGTCAGATTATAGGAGATAAGGATGATCCAGTGATGATAAGGAGCAAACTGAGACAGAACACATGTCTGATATTTGAATTTGAACCGAGAATAATGAAAGAGGCATTTAACAATGAAGATTAGATAAATGCTATCATAGAAGAGATTGATTAATTCAAGAAGATTGACACATGGACACTAATCCCAAGACCAAAGGACAAAAATGTAATTGGTACAAAGTGGATTTTCAAAAACAAGCTAAATGAAAAAGGTGAGGTCATTCGAAATAAAGCAAGACTAGTATGCAAAGGTTATGCTCAAGAAGAAGGAATTGATTATGGTGAAACTTTTTCACCTATGGCTAGACTTGAAGGAGTAAGAACATTGTTGGCATATGCTACTTTCAAAAACTTCAAGGTATATCAAATGGATGTCAAATCTGCATTTCTGAATGGAATATTAGAAGAAGAAGTTTCTATTGAACAACCTAAAGGATTTGTTGAAGACAAGAGTAAAGATCAGATATGTAAATTGAACAAAGCATTATATGGTCTGAAACAAGCACCTAGAGCATGGTATGAAAGATTGCACTCTTATTTGATTAAGATTGGTATTATAAGGAAAAGTGAGAACAACAATATGTACATGAAGAATGATGAAAATGGAATACTGATCTCAGCCATATTTGTTGATGATATTATATTTTGTGGAAATGACTCTTTATGCAAGAACTTTGGAAATGAAATGAGTAAAGAATTTGAGATGTCATTAATCGGTGAGATAAAGTATTTTATAGGTTTACAGATACTGCAAATGAAAGATGAGATTTTCATTACTCAATCCAAGTACATAAAGGAAATCTTGAAGAAATTTGGAATGGAGGACTCAAAACTAGTAAGTACTCCTATGACTACCAACTGTAAACTATCAAAGAATGATGAATCTGCATCCATTGATGAGACACATTACCAATCCATGATTGGAAAGCTACAATATGTTGTTCATAGCAGACCAGACATAGCACATGCAATAGGTATAGTTGCAAGATTCTCTGCAGATCCTAAGGAAACACACACGACATCAATCAAAAGAATTTTAAGTTACTTGAAAGGCACCGAGGATTATGTCTTCGTATATCAGAAAAGAAATGATTTTGATTTAAAAGTTTATATTGATGCTGATTGGGCAGGCAACATTGATGACAGAAAAAGCACAAGTGGAGGAGCTTTCTTTTTAGGAGAAAGATTAGTGAGTTGGCTTAGCAAGAAACAAGGATGTGTTTCACAGTCAACAACAAAAGCTGAATACGTTATTGCAGCATTGAATTGTACCAACATAGCATGGATCAAACAACTATTGGAAGGTATAAATGAGAAATTTACTGAGACAGTAACTATATTCTGTGACAATACTAGTGCCATTAACACTTCGAAGAATCCTGTTATGCACTCTAAGACAAAGCACATCTCTATCAAATATCATTATCTTAGAGAAGAAGCTCAAGAGAATAAAGTGGTGTTGGAGTATGTTAGCACAAAGGAGCAAATAGCAGATATCTTCACCAAGCCACTACCAAGGGACACTTTTGAGTATCTCAGAAGTAAGTTAGGGGTCCTACCCCTATCTTCTACTCACTGACTGAGTTCGGTAAAAGCATTAATTCGATGACTCTATCGAATATCTTTTAGGAGTTGATGCTGATTTACACACTTTAGGATGTTTTCTAAAGGTGTGCAGGAAATAGTGTAGGATACAATATAGGGAATAGGAATTGACGACAAAATGCTCTGACCGAGACTAAAGTTGACACATAACAGCAGAAAATTACCTCATATATGAAGAAATTACGTCTTAATTGTTTACTTTTCGACATTGTTGTCAAAGGGGGAGAAGACTGTAGACGAAGACTGGAAAAGACTGAGAAGACTAAAAAAAATTAGAAAAAAAAGACTGAGAAAAGATGAGAAGTCTAATGTATGGGGGAGAATTCTGATGACAGGAAGAGAGCATTTCAGAATCTCACAAACAACTCACAACAATCTGAATCAATTAGGTCAAATCAATTGGTTTTGCCATCAATTCCAAAGGAGGAGATTGTTGGCATTTGGTATTATAACGGACAATGGGAGATTGTTGGCATTTCAATAAGGATATTGAGAAGGTTGTTGATGATTGTGGATATAACTGATTAAGGATGTTTACTATCTTAATATTATTATTTTGTCATTGATGTCAAGAAATTAATTTTCTAATTCAGTATGATGTTGCCATATCCTAAGAAGTATGATTTGATGAGTATAAAGATGTCAGTAAAAGACACAGAAAGAATATAATGGATAAGGGGATGAATAAGGTATTCAATGGGCAATTATTATCGAGTCAGACAATGATGAGATCATGATGTTTAGATTGTTTTAACATCATACATATGTTGTAAATTGTAAGGTTGATACTAGACTATGTAAACCCTAAGGAACCTAGTTGGTAAACCCTAAGGTTATCGCTATCGGTTAATGAAGGCGGAATGTCTACCGAGTGAAGTTTAGTATTTACTGAGTATTTACCGAGTTGTTACCGAGTTGTAACCAAGCTCCAACAGAATACATTAAATGGCTACATGCGTTATTTAATGAAGGAAGCTGATGAGCTGGAACTGATTAAATGATTGGTATGTCATGCTTGAAGTTTATTAATGAATCTATGGCAAAGGAAAATCAGCATGAAGATCTACAGCATAGATTGAACCACATTACCCTAGCACAAGTTCCAAGAAATGTATGCAAGTTCCTAGGCAGGGTAAAACATTTTTCAGATCAAAGGATACATTGAACCTAGACAAGATTGAAGATCTGATGGCTATGATTGATCATGGGAAATGTGATCAAGGAGATTAAGCGGTTAGCTAATTGTTTATAAATAGGGAGCTGTTGATAAACAATGTATGCAGGCAAATGTATGCACAGGGATGCTACATAGTGATTACCGAGCACAGAAGCTTGAAGACCTGTTTTGAATAACAGAGTATGGAAGCCGAGCAGATGGACTAGATTAGTTCTATGTCTAAATTGTATTGAGAAAATAAGAATCTGCTTTAGCATTTTAGATGTGAAGTTGTAGATAGATTTTTATTACTGTTATTTTGTGAAAGTGACAGAAAATCTCTTAACTAAGTGCACTTAATAGTCTTATTTGTAAAACCTTCTAGCAAGGTGACATTCTATTTGAGTGTTCGAAATCCTTTAACAAGGTCGCCTCTAACAAGGTGAAGATCCTAACAGATTTGAGGGAAATCCCTTAACCGGGTCACATCTAGCAACATGTTTGTAATCTTTAATAGGATTTGCTTTTAACCGAGCATACTCTAGAAGAGTATATTTGTTAGTGGGTCCAAAATCCCACAGTAGTTTTTCCCTATTTGGGTTTCCACGTTAAATCTGGTGTTATGAGTGATATGATGTTTATCTGCTTTTGAGTTTGCATATTTAGCAGTTTTGGTTATATTACTAAAGTATATGTTACCGAGGTTGAATTTGATGTTTTTTATGGAAGATTAAGTTTGTATGATTCAACCCTCCCCTCTCATCTTGTTGGCTATTGGATCTATACTTACTTTAAGTATAAGAACTATCAGGTAATACTGACAAAAGGATGACTTGGTTAAACTTCTTAGGCCATTTAGATTGATTAGTTTACTACCCTAAGACTAGGACATTGATCAGTTTCAAGCCATGAGGGTTCCAAGAAGAATGAAGGTGTCATGAAAGTGACTGAAAGATATGTACAAGCTAAAGAAAAGATGCAAAAAATTAGGAAATAAAGTAGGAAATGCCAAATTTGCTTTGATGGATGGAACAATTCAGTAAAATAGGCACTTGTTTACTAGGTTTTCACCGTCTTGGCAAAGATTCTCCTTTTTTACTACCAAGGTGCCTGTTTACCAGGTTTTCACCAAGGAATTTTTTTTTTTTTCATATTTTGATTTTTTTATTTTCAGGACTTTGTATGATATTTAGAATATTTTTTAAGGATGTTTTACAATTTTTTTCAAGACTTTTTAACAACACAGATTCACTTGAACAAATAATGCTAAGTGTAGAATTTCTTCAAGTGAATGGTGTTGATTGGTTCATTGAGTTGTTCTCCTTCTGGTGTTGAGAGTTGATAGGTGCTAGAGCCAAAGACTGTAGTAACAATATAGGGACTGAAGTAGGTGGGTCCAAACTTCCCTTTTTGTTCTTGAAACTATTGATTTTTAGGATTTTCTCTCAAAACATGGTCAGCAATCTGAAACTCTCTATGTCAAACTTTCTTGTTATAACCTCTAGACATTCTCTTCTGGTAAGCTGTCATATGATCAAATGCCACTTGCCAATGGTCATCCAGCAATTTGAGGTCTTACAATCTAGATATTTTGTGATCTTCATCAGTGACAAGACCTTTCAAAGAAACTCTCAAAGAAGGGAATTTGACCTTTATAGGAAAGACTACTTTAGCCCCATATACCAAAGAAAAAGGTGTACCTCTTGTAGGTGTTCTGATGCTCATTCTATAAGCCCATAGTGTTAGATTGAGCTACATATGCCAATCCTTTCCAGATTTGTTGACCGTTGTGTGCGAGATTATCAACAAATTTTTGTTAGATGCTTCATCTTGTCCATTACCTTGAGGGTAGTATATAGAAGACCAGTGCTGTTTGATTTTGAACTTATCACAAAGCTCATCTATATCTTAATTTTTGAACTTCCCTCCATTGTTAGTCACAATTAAAGAAGGGATCCCATACCTACAGATAATATAGTTAAGAATGAACATAGCCACTTGTTTGTTAGTCACTTTGATTAGCTGAACTGCTTCAACCCACTTAGTGAAGTACTCAGTGGTAGTTATGATGAACTTGTGTCCTTTAGATGATGCAAGATAGATTTGGCTATTTAGGTCAAACACCCATTGTTGAAAAGGCCAATGTGTAATAAATGGTATGATGTGGGAGCATGTATGAGATTTCCATGCAGCTAACACTTCTCATAAGTTTTAGCAAATTTTATAGCATCTTTTTTCATATCTGGCCAGTAGTAACCAACCCTTAGAACTTACCAAGCTAGTGTTAGACCGTTTGAGTGAGATCCAAAAATGCCTTCATGGACTTCAAATAATGCACGTTGAGACTCTTCAGGTTCTCAACACCTTAGAAAAGTACTATCTACAACTCACCTATATAGGTCGTTAGCGATGATGATATACTGTGAAACATTTTGAATCGGGTTTCTTTTCTCATTACGTGTAATGTTATCAGGGATAATTTGGTCACGTAAATAGGAGTAGATATGGCTATAGTGAGATGAGTCATGTTCAAGAATAGAGTAGACCATCTAGGAATCAGGAGAATCATAGGTAGGATAATGAAGCTCTTCCCCCAAGAACTCATAGCGAAACTCTATTTCTTGTAGTTGTGGTATAGATGCCAATGTAGCCATAGCATCCGCTACTCTATTTTTTGATCTAGGAATCTATTGAAATAAAATGAAGAAAAAGTATTTGTTAAAGTCATTCACCATTCTTTTATAGGGTATCATTTTCTCATCTTGAGTTTGATATACACAATTGATCTGGTTGATTATCAACTGAGAATATCCATAAATGTATAGCTCAATAAATTTCCATTTGATGGCTAGTTTGATTCCATTTACCAAGGCTTTATATTTTGCAATATCATTTGCAGAAGGAAAGAGGATCTTGTATGACTTCGGAATGGAGTATCTCCACGGAGTGATAAAAAAAATTATAGCACCAGACCCTTGTTGAGTAAAAGATCCTTTAAAGAACATTTTCCAAGATTGCTGAGTAAGATGCATTATGGATTCATCTAGAAATTCTATAGTCTGATGTTGATTATCTTCAAGTGGAGGACCAACAAGTTGATCTACAATTACCTAACCTTTTATAGCCCTGTGTACCAAATACTCAATATCAAATTCTATTAATATCATAACCCATTCAGCCAATCTTCCTATAAGTGTTTCTTTGCTTAGAAGATATTTCAAAGGATCAATCTTAGCAAGCAATTTGATAGAATGTGCTAGCATATATTGCCTTAGTTTCTATGAAGCAAACACAAATTCCAAACAAGATTTCTCAATGATAGTACAGTTCATCTCATACGACACCAATGTCCTACTCATATAGTATATAGCTCATTCCTTTTTATTCTCATTCCGTTGAGCAAAAAGTACCCCTAGTGATGTATCAATAGCTGATAAATAGAAGAATCAAAGGTTTACCTTGAATTGGTGGCATCAAGATTGGTCGATTATAAAGATATTTCTTGATCTCATTCATATGTTGTTACCATTCTTTATCCCAGTTGTCTGTCACTCCTTTCCGTAATGCTTTTGTGAATGGTTGCGCTTTATCTGCTAGCTGAGAAATGAAATGTCTTATTGATTGGATTCTCCCTTGTAGAGTTCTCATTTGACTGACATTCTTTGGAGCTGGCATTTCCATTATAGCTTTAAATTTTGTTGGATCAACTTCAATCCCTTTTGCTTAAACAGTGTATCCTAGGATTTTACCAGATGTAACCCCAAATGAACATTTCTTAGGATTTAACCCAAGTATAAATTTTTCCATTTTGTCTAAGATTAGACCCAACTTAGAAAGATGTGTCAATATTTTCATGGTTTTGACTAGAGTATCATCAACATCATCTTCCATGTTTTTATGCATCATATCATAAAAAATTATGGTTACAAATCTTTGATATGTAGCACCTGCATTCTTTAAACCAAAGGGCATAATATTCTAGCAGAGAGTTCCCCAGGCACATGTGAACTCTTTTTTCTCTCGATCTTCAGGTGCAAATTTAATCTGATTTTCATCGAAGAAATCATCCATTAGAGATTACATCTCATAGCTAGCAGTCATGTCTACTATTATGTCAATGTTGGGCAATAGAAAATCATCTTTTGGATATGCCTTATTTAAGTATCTGAAATATGTGCAGACACAAACTGATTTATCAGACTTTGAAACAAGAACAATATTAGATATCCATTGAGCATAATCAATTGCTCAGATGAATCCTACTTTGAGTAACTTTTCTAGCTCAACTTTAACAAGAAATGCAATATGAGGATGCATTTTTTGGAGCTTTTGCTTGATAGGTTTAACTCCAGAAGTAATTGAAAGATGATGCATAATGAGGTCAAGATCCAAACCAGGTATATCAACATACATCCTTGCAAAGTTGATTTTTTTCTTTATGAAGAAATTAGAAAATTCTTTCAATTCTTTTGCTGATAAGGATGGAGCCACATGTATTATATTCTTATTTTCCTTTGTTCCAATGTTCATTGGCTATGTAGGTTCAATCTGTTGGCTTGATTATGATTGTAATGAATTCATCATATGTTGTCATTGATGAAACACATACACACACATATGTTTATATTGTATACCGGTATGACTTCAAGTTGTTTATACTACAATTGGTATACTAGAGGTTTATTTCTAAATGGTATTTGCTGACAACTAGTATATGCATGGAGATAACCACTTGGTTATACATGTCTTGGCATCAACATGAAGATCCAATGGAGACTATCTCAGAAGCATCAAGGACAAGTAGTTTAACTCTAACCGATATTAAATGTTCCAACCAGTATTCATAGATTGTGTGATGAGTTATCACCACCAACAAGTTTTGGTGGTATTTTTGTGATGAGTTATAATCACTTGACCGGATACATTACACCTAGGAAATTGTGTTATGATTTCTTGAGGCCGACATGAAATCTAAATGTCTATATATTGACATCACAATGAATTATTTTGTATGAGCAAAAGTGATATGTTATGTGCAAAGGAAAAAGTGTTAAGTTACAGAGTATGTTGAAAAGCACTATTGAATACACTTGAAATGATCTAATCAAGCAAGTATTGTGCTATTCAGATAGATCAAACAAATCTTGTTGTCTTCTAACAATTATAGTAGAATTAAAATCCCCTAACCGAGTAAGCTCTAACAAGCTTCATTGTTCAAATCTTCTAACAAGGTGATCCATTAGTTTGGATTCAGAAATCCTTTATTGGGTTACTCCTAATAGGGTATAGCTTTTAATGAAGCTTTGGGATCTCTAACAAGATTCGCTCCTAGCAGAGCACTTTGTAGACCTTAATCGGTTAGTTATCTATTATTGCAGATAGTTAACTTGTGAGTTCCATCTCACCATGGTTTTTACCTATTTCAGTTTTCCACATACAAACACGTGTTATAGTGGATGTTTTACTTATTGTTTATGTTATTATATCATTTTGGATTGCATCCATTGTGTTTAAAAGTTTTGTTAAGTTCATCTACCAGTTAGTGTTTGAAGTAGTTTTATTTTTGGTGACACTGATTCACCCCCCCTCTTAGTGCTTTTCAAGTCCATCAATTGTTATCAGATCCTAACTTCTTTAAAACCTAATTGCTTAGAAGGGAGCCTTGAAATCACCATGGGGGACATGAGCTACTTTGAAATGGCCAGAGAGCTTGAAGCTAGTAGAAATAAGCTTGAAAATGTTAGGGTCAAACTGAAAGCTTCACAAGTCAAAAGGAGAGAGCTAACTGAACAACTATTGGAAATATATGATAACAGTTCTTCAGATGAAGCCAATATTGATTCTTTAGCCGAGGAAGTTGAAAAGTTAAACAATGGGAAACTAAATCTGAGGAGAGAGTTAGAAAGTTTAACTATCTACATGAGTCAGGAACTGGAAGCCAGAAGAACAACTGAAGATCTTATCAAGGAATGAGATCAAAATATTGTCAAGATCAAGAGAGAGAATGATACCTTGCATGAGAATTTGAATGCAGAAAGAGAAGAAAAAGAGAACCTACAACTAGATCTTGAATTAGCATCATCTTTGAGAGAGATCCTATCAAAACATAATGAAGATCTCACCAGGCATCTCATCGAAGCTAATGAGAAACTAGAAAAGTTCAACAGAAGTTCCATCTTGCTGGAAGAGCAAATTCAATCAGAAAGAATGAAGAGTGATACCTCTAGACTTGGTTTTCACACATCTGAGAAAGGAGAATCATCTGGTACAAGGTCTTTAAACCTATTTGTTTTGTTTTCCATAAACCTGGTCACACTACAAATGTTTGTAGATAAAAACCTAACATAAATGCAAGCTACAATAGTAATGCTAGGTATGCATCCAAGAAATTTGAAGGTCATTGCTTCACATGTAGAATGTATGGACATAGATCAGTTGAGTGCATATATGGAGCAAATAATCTTGTACTGCATATGCATCCAAGACCAAATGGTAACTGGATGAGAAATTTGGACAACTGGGTCAACATGAACTGGTAAAGACCCTACAACAACAAGTTTAGTCCATTTGAGATGGAATAGGTAACAAATGTCATTTGCACCATCTGTAACAACTTTGGTCATGTGGCTATGAATTGTAGAAGAATAATTGGGAGATGTAATGGAAGACCTTGGAAATCATCTGGTATGGCCTGCTATCAATGTCACAAATCGGGACACTTGGCAAAATTCTGTACATCCAGGAAGAGAAAACCGATCAACCCTTCTGAAGATCAGAAAGGCAACCAAAAGGTCAATGTTGAAGAAACAAGAGAAGAAATGAATCAAACTTGGAAGAAGAAGAGTGATGATTCACCTAGAGAGAAAACTATTCATTCACCCAATGAAGAGAATCCTACACTAGTGAATTAAGCCTTTCCATATGGCTAAGGGGAACATAACAATAAATCCACCTCCAGACCCCTTGAAGTGAATACGTGGTAAGAGAATTTGAACGCATGAAATTTTGATAACTTTTTATCATTTAGTTAACCGGTTTTTCCTTGAGTGGTGTAATTAGGGTTTGTAACCCTAATGGGAGAGCATTTATTGCAGTTGGTAAAAAGAATAAAAGCAAGTTTTCACTTTGTTATTTTTACCCTAATGCTTTCTAGAAAGAACCTTTGAGTTTTGCAGAGCTAAGTAAAGATTATTAGGTGATTTTAGTTGAAGTTGCATTGAGATTTGAGTAATCAAGCTGATTTGAAGGTTGGAGAAGACAAAATTGGTGTGCACTTGGGCATTCAACCGATAAACAAGGCAGTTCATGAAATAAGGTATTTCTTGATAATCTTGCTTCGTAATCTAGTTTATTTGGAATGGCATCATCTTCTAAGTCAGTAGGGAAATTGATGATCACATCATAACCAATGGAAGTTGTAAAAGAAGAAAAGATTGTGTCTTATAATGCTTTGTCACAAGTTCCTAGTGGTGTCCTAGTAAGAGGAAATTTTTCCAGCCATATTGACTGCAAAATTGAGGATTTAGGGTCACTGTCAATATATTCTTAGTTGAAATCACTTTGTGATGAAAATGGGAAAATTCAAATAAAGTATATTAGGGTTTTTGAGAAAGGTTTTCATGATGCGGCTTAATTCCTTGAAGATTTTGAAGAAGAGCATATTCGAATCATCTTGAGTAGAGTTCATGGGGAGAACATGTACTTAGAGAGGACTCATACCATAACCAAGGAAGCCATTCAGGTCGTAACTAGTTTTCACTCAACCGGTGAAGTACCTCAGTTGAGATGTATTTTAAAAGATATAGTAAATACCCTAACCGGTTCAACCTCTGATGGTCATGCCTTCTTTGTTAACAATATCAGAGACCCAACCATAAAATTAGAAGCTATGGTCATAGGCTACCGGGTATTCTTCTATAGTAGAATGAATAGTGTTCCATCAGCAGCAGTGCATACTGCTTACATGATCATAGCTAAAAATGCAGATTATGACCTCTGTGAGGCCATAAGGAGCCAATTATTTTTAAGTCTACAATCTATCAAGAAGCACAACAGCCTAAAGTTTAAATATGGATAGTTATTGATCAGGTTATTCTTTTATTTTCAGAATTTCCTTCTGAGAATCGAAGATCTTGAATGGTCTAAGGATCTACCGGTACCCACCCAGATCAAGAACAACATCAAGTCTATAAGGAATACTTTCTCTACCACTATGAATAAATACTTCAATGAATTTCAGAAGAAGATGAGCATGAGAGTAATATTTCCTAAGGATGTGGTAAAACATTTTGCCAAAGACATTGTTTTTACAGTTACCACTGATTTTTGTTTAATGTAGGCAATTAATCCTAGAGAGGAAGAAATGGAAGATATGAGTTATGAGGTTAACTACGACTTGTTGATTGGTTATGCCAATAACTTGTTGGCATCTCCAATAGATAAAAAGAGGGAAAAATTGAGTTCAGTGAAAGAATAGACTACACAAGATGGAATAAGTATTACTCTGACCATAATCAGTAAAGGTAAGAAAAAGAAAGATGAGGATGCACCTCTGGTGATGAAAAGTACTAGAATGATGCAGAGTGTCCAAAACAAAAAGAAACTGAAACCTAAGGTGTATATGAAAAAGGAGACAAAGAAAAGAGCTCGAAAGTTAATTCTTCAAGAAGAATCTAAAGGCACTGACATTGAGGAAGAACCCAAGAAGATGAAAGCTACCGATAGAGTAGCAAAGCAATTGAAAAATGTGCCAAAGGCAACTATGCCTATTGATATTTCAACTTACAAGCCTAAGACCCACTTTGAAAGAATGGTGAAAACATTAGGGAGAAATAGATTTGATAATATCAAAGAACATTTTGATTCCTTCACTGTAGAATAAAATGAGCAAATCATTCAACACCTAATTGATCATTTGTGCCATTATAGTAGATTACCACATGATCTTGAAAAAGACATCTGTAATTGCTTGTATATTATTCTTTTGAATAAATGGGAGGAAGCTATAAAGGAGGAAAAAGAAATTGTAAATAAGATAATTGTGCAATATTTTCATTAATTATCCAAGGATGAGTTGAATGAGTTGGTTGATAAGTATAAAGCTCATTTTCCTTACAAATCAAGAAGATTGAAGCTGATCAATGGAAAAGTGCAAACTATTGAGATTGAGACTCATCAGATTGCTTGAAGTATCAAACACTCAGAAGATCTTATACATTCTTCAAAGGATAAACAAGATACTATTGATAGACTAGAAATGGATGAAGAAAAAATTGTACAAGCTAATGTTGTCTATCCTATCAAGGACTTGGATGACACTCTTATCCATGATATTGATGATGTTAGATGCAATGATAGTCCCAAAGATACTAAGAGCGGGGGGTGAATCAGTGTCTAACTAGTTAGTGGAATATTTAAACTTATTTATAACTTTGCAATCCAAATTAATGTACCAGTAAACAAGAAATAATGCATTAAAGAGAAATAACATAGACAACATAAATGCACACCATAAGACAAAATATTTTGGCGAGGAAACCCAATGTAGGAAAAAACTTGGTGGGATTTGTGACCCATAATATTTACTCACTATCCAATAAGAATAAATATTACTTACAATAGGGGCCTGCACATGCAAGAAAGCCAACAGCCTAGAGCTCACTACTCAATAGAAGAGTCTCACTGACTACAAAATGGATATTTAAATCCAATACAATGTATTGCTCAAAATAGCATCTCTTATGCTTGGTTCAGTATCAGTTTAAGCTCAGTCAGATACCTTAACCAAAATCCTTTCGTTGTCTTTACATATGCCAGTAATAATAACCTATCCTTCTTTATACAAAATGATCTATAAGATCTCATACATATATGAGTCTTTACAATACATCATCTTGGATTAAAAATAAATAATTACATTTACAATACAAAACTTTGTCTCATGTCGGCCTGAGAGCTGGTATACTTCATTGTCGATGTAGTCTGGATGTTGGTGAATGTGTATACCAGTGCCGGTGCCGGTGCCTACTAGTGTATGATGTCTGCGATGCCGGTGCATGTGTAGAAACCAGTTACTGATTGGTTGCCTTCAATGACAACATCAACCATATTCTCATAGAGTGTAGAATTCCAACAATCTCCCCCTTTGGAATTGATGGCAACACTCATGAGAAAAATCCAAAACTATTATCCAAAAATGAAGTCCAAAATCTGATCCAAGAAAGAGTGTGGTCCCCCTAAGCAATTGATCTCATCTCTGCATATATTTTTCTCCATACTACTCCCCCTTTGACATCAATGGAAAATGATGTCAAAAAGAATCAAAGAATACAAAAATGCTACCTCATACCCTGTAACCAGTTCTGTACAAGCTGCAAAATGTTTTCTAAAATTAGATTTAGTTTGTGCATGAATTTGTTATTGTTAGAAAGAATGGTTTCTATTTTTTGGATCATGCCGGTTAGATAGTGTATCTACTGCTTCGATGATCGTTCTCCTTGAATTTTTGCCTTTGATAGCTCAACCCAATGAGTGATAAGACTATCCAATCTTGGACCAAGTTTTCTTTTCAGTTCCCAATCCTTTAACCTTATCCTTGCTTTCTCTTTCTCAATTTTTTCCAACTTCTCCTCAAAAACTGCCATTTCCTATTCAAAAACTGAGATAAGTCCCAAAGAACCTATCATATTATCCACATTATCATCTATTTCCTTCTGTGTGTTCTTAATTTCCTCATCAATATCTTCAGTCCAGAGGTGAGGCTTGCAAGCTTCTCTATACAACTCCTTATATTCCAAAATTGTTGAGTTAAGTATAGGTAATAGTGAATCCATGTGCTCAGTACAGTCTTTGATAGTTTTCTCAAAGAATTCACCTTTCTCTTTATCTGCTCTTTCCTTTACAGTATCCTCATTCACCTTATCTATAGTTAGAACATTTTCAGCAATAAATTTGGACAATGTGTCCAATTTACCTAAAGAATCCTCAATGTGATCTATCTTACAAGTTGGTGCAATCATCTTCAAAATAGGTAATGTGTCAACAATAGCCTTCAATGCTAAGGCATTGCAATCTTTTTTCCTCTTAATAGAATCCAATAGAACATCCGTTACATTAGTGGGTCGGAATTCTCCAGTAGATGTCCTTGGTTTTGCAATAGATTTCCTTTCAACAGATACTTGCCCAATTACCTTCACAATTTCTTCCTTATTTCCATCAATTCTCTCCTCTTTATTTACATTTTTAGCTGGTTTCTTTGTCTGTGCTATTACCTCTTCTTCTTTTGTTTTTTCAGTCTATGTAAGTACTTCTGCAACTTCTGGTTTCTCCGACTTCAGTTTCTCAGTGTTAGTTACCTTATCCTCTGTCAGTTTCTCAGTCTCTGGTTTCTTAGCTTGTGTTGGTATCTCAGTATGTGTCGATGACTCAGAGATCTCACTGATCTTAGCATCATCTACCTTAACCTTTGTAGTCTCTTTATCTATAACAATTTTAATATCTTGTGTATCTACATTCATGGTGAAAAGAATTTCAGAATCGGGGTTAGTGTCATCATGAGTAACTTCTTCAATTGTCTTATTCGGTTGATTGTCTGTATGTACCAGTGTCTCAGAAGTTATTGGTGGAGTATCCTGTGTTGGTGGAGGGATGTTATTTGTTACCTTTATAATAGGTATACTACCAGTTTTGCTTTTACCTTTTTCCTTTTGGTATACCTTAGCAAAAGATTTGTGCATTTTTTGTCTCTCCCTTTTCTCTTTCTTTTTTTTTTCCACAAAGAATATCTCCCATTTGTTCGTAGTTTCATCAGTAATTTATTTCACTCTCCCAACCATTAGGATAACCTGTCGGTGTCCACTCACAAAAAGTGATCGGTTTGCTTCAAAAATTAGCTCATCAATTTCCTCTTTAGAATTCATAGGATGCACTTCCAATAATGCTTCAACTTTTATCTTTTTGTCTAATTCAATTACTAACATTCTTTTAGCTTCTAATCTTAAATACAAGTCATTCTGCAGATCATCTACAACTTCAATCGAAATCTTCTTATAGATGTCTAAATGCAAAATAATACTAGCCTCTATTGTGTCCTTGTCAGAATCTTTGAATGAATGATACAATTTATTTACATTGCAAAGATTACCATCTTGTGTTATCTCAGTTACCAGTTCCTCTGGTGTAAGGGTATCCAATGTCTTAGTTTGTTGTTTCTTCTTTGGAGTTAGCTTCTTCTTAGGCTCCCTTATAGCTTATTGCTTTTTCCTTAATGTCCTAGCCTTTTTAGGTGAAGGAGAAGGTACTAGTGAGGGTTTTCTCTTCTTCCTCTCAACTCTCTTGAGCTCAACTACTTTTCCACTGTCTGTATTTGAAAAAGTGACAACCAATGAAACATGAGCTTCCAATTTCAATCCTACTAGTTCACTAGCAGATATACCACTCAAGATCATTACATTTTCCTTATCCTCCTTAGCCATCTTGGATGCATCTCTGATAAAATTTTCTCTTCTTTTTCTCTGCTTTTGCATTGAAACAACACTCTCAATTGTCTCATCATTACCACAAATTTCTTCAAATGGTTCCTTAGGTGCATCAAGAAGTGTTTTAGCATATGCTTCAAGAATATTCAGGTCAACTTCATAACCCATTTCCGTTATCCAAATAGTTCTAGGAGTAACAACTTCCATCCATGTTCCATCTTGTTTGATTACAAAGAAGATTTGCTTATCATACTTATCTACTATTCTATGTGGTAACCTTTCTCTAGCTTTCATCTTAGTTTGGAAGTTTTTGAAGTAGTCTACTATAATATTGTCATTGTTAGAGCCCATACCGATGATAGCTTCCATGATTTTCTTGCCTATCGAGATGTCATATCCAAAATCCTTTGACCAATGTCAGGTATCTCTTTGGTGAAGTAAAGCATTAAACACACAAGTAGGTTGCCAAAATGAAATGTCCCCTTCTTGTCACCCTTAATCTTCTTCAGGTTATCAATCAGTTCATCCTTAAGCCATTCATAGATATCAATCCTAGTATTGTTCTTGATCAACTCATATGCACTATGAATACATAAGCTGGAAATAGAGTTTAATCTATTAGTATGAGTTACTCTATAGCCAAGTATCATGATCACATATCTCACATTTGCATTAGTAATGTCATTAACCCTAAGAGATCTATTGTCAAATGTAGCTCTGATTAAATCCATAACACCCTTGTTAGGCATCTTCTTAGTTTTGTCGGGCCTACTACCGGTTGAGGGTAAACCAGTAAATGCCTTGATTGTTTCCTTTGAGATTTAAAAAATAGAGTCAAGCCACATAAATTCTCTATGAACTCTGCTCAGTACAAGATGAAATACCTCCTTCAGAAATTTAGGTATGTTAAGTATTTCAACAAATCCTAAGTCTCCTATAATCTTGTGCTCTGGTTTAGCCAAACGTAGCTCATCAGTAATAACATCATTGTACATGTTTTTCAAATCATCAGTCCCTAAATTTTCTATGTTGCAGTGAATGTAGATTATAGGGTCTTCGGCAAAAGTGACTCCCTTCAGAATTTTTGAAAAAGCTCCAATAGACTCATCTTGCTTGGCAATTTGACAGATGATCTTAAACACGAGCCTAGAGTGCTTAATGTTTTCTACCAGAGTAGGGTTTGCAATAAACTTAGGTGCAGAAGATGAAAATGCCATTTTGAAAGATAAATACCTCTTGCTTGAAATCCTTGAATGCTTGAAAATAACTTTGCTACTTGACCTTTGGATGCCTTTGCTCAATTCCACACTCTCTGAATGCTTAGATGTTTGGTGGATTGAAATGAGGTTTTTATGGTGCTTTATAACCAAAAAGTTCTTTAGAAACCGTATTAAATGCTTGACGGTTAAGTGAAATCTTAACACATCTATCGATAAAGAAGAAATGTGTCCTCTTACCATCAACCGAGGGTAGAATCCATGATTTTCAACTTGCTGCCACACCCCCTAAGGATTATTCCTTAGTTAGATGAAGAATCTCCTACGGTGGAGGGTTATCCTGTTCTACTGGTGCAGAGACAGATTCATCAACTCTTTGATCTCTTTTCTTAATCCATTGTTTTGAAAATTCTTTCTTTATTTCATTTACCTTTTCTTTTCCCTTCTCATTAGATCCTTTATTGTTCGTCAGTATAGTCTTGCTTCTACAAAAATTTGCAATATGCCCAATCTTGTTACATGCATAACAAGTTACATTATTCCTCTGAATAGCTTTTCCATATCCATGACCGGTTTGTGTTCTGCATTGATTAGATAAATGTCCAAATCTACCACAAACATAGCATTTCACATTCATTCTACAATTTTCAAAATTGTGATCAATTTTATTACATTTGGAACATTGACTGATGGGTAAGTTTGTATTCTGATTATTTCTAAATCTGCACTAATTTGCTCTATGACCAAATTTGTTGCAACTGAAACACTTCCCATTGAATTTATAAGCATTAGGTTCTCTTATCGGTTTACTGTGATCTTGATTATTTGCAGTCCCAAACTTTCTCCATGTTCAAATCCAAGTCCAATTGTATCTCCATAAGGTTTTTGTCTTTTCAGCATGTCATAAAGTCTTTCTGAACTTTTCTTGAATTTTTCTTTGTGTTCATTTGCAGTGATCAACTCATTTTCCAAAATGCCAATTTGTCTACTAAGCTCTTCTTTATCATGTTGCATGTGAATTAGATCTGTCTTTAGGATAACATTCTCATGAAAAAGTCTCAAATTTTCATTTGCTCCATCATTAAGTCTCCTAGTCAAGTCTTCTTCATTCTTCTTTCTGTCTTCAATATCCTTACATAGCCTCATGGTTAAATCTTGCATTTCATTCCTCATGTTAGTGTTCTCTTGTCTCAACTTATCTACAATATCACTAAGAGTTTCCTTTTTATCATCATGTTTCTGCATTTGCTCATGAAGTTCCTTCCTCTTGTTTTGTGCTATAACCAAGTTCTCTTGAATTCCTTAGCGGTCATCAGATCATCTTCAAGTTTGATATTCTTAAATTTTTCTGCATCAAAATATTCAAGATCTCCTTCCAACTATTTTCTCAAACTTTCCATTAGTATCAGTTTCAGAATCTTCCTCAAGTTGTTAGGCTTTTGTAAATAGAGGACCAGGCTCTGATACCAATTTTTAGATGCAAAGACAGTCCCAAAGACATTGAGAGGGGGGGGGGTGAATCACTATCTAATCAGTTAGTGGAATATTTAAACTTATTTATAACTTTGCAATCCAAATTAATGTACCAGTAAACAAGAAAAAATGTAGTAAAGAGAAATAATAGAGACAACATAAATGCACACCATAACACAAAATATTTTGGCGAGGAAACCTGGTGTGGGAAAAATCTTGGTGGGATTTTAACCCACAATATTTACTCACTGGCAAATAAGAATAAATATTACTTACAACAGGGGCCTGCACATGCAGGAAGGCCAATAGCCTAGAGCTCAGTGCTAAATAGAAGAGTCTCACTAACTACAAAATGGATAATTAAATCCAATACAATGCACTACTCAAAATTGTATCTCTAATTCTTGCTTTAGTATCAGTTTAAGCTCAATTAGATACCTTAACCAAAAACCTTTCGTTGTCTTTACATATACGAATAATAATAGCCTATCCTTCTCTATACAAAATGATCTATAAGATCTCATACATATATGAGTCTTTACAATACATCATGTTGGCTTGCAAATAAATAATTATATTTACAATACAAAACTTTGTCTCATGTCGGCCTAAGAGAGGGTATATTTCATTGCCGGTGTAGTCTGGATGTCAGTGAATGTGCCTGTCGATGTATGATGTTTGCGATGTTAGTCCCTGTGTAGAAACCGTTTACCAGTTGGTTGCCATCAATGACAACATCAACCATATTCTCATAGAGTGTAGAATTCCAACAGATGATAATCAAGACACAATTGATCTATCTAAAGACATCATTGCACCTGATATGAAGCCACCTGTGATCATTGTCTTATAGGTTACTTCAATTGAGAAATCAACAACTCAACCAGGAGTGGTAAATTCACTAGAAAAAGATAAACCTAAGAAACCCCAATCCCTACCGGTTTCATAGGATATTCAGAAGGAATCTAATACAAATATTGGTACTTAGTCATTTGAGCAACAAATGGAGTAAGAGCAAGAAAAATTAATTGCTAAGCTAACATCTTCTGAATCGGCAAAGCCATTAGTCTTACAACAAAATGATGAAGATGAAGATGACTCATTAGGCATTTTATGGCCTATAAATGTTGATAATATGAGTGCATCTGAAATGATGAAGATTGCAACTATCATGCAATCTAGAGCACACAAGAAAAGACTTAAGGAACAAAGGATAAAAGAAGAAACCATTCAAAAAGCAGTAGATATTCTGACAAATCTACTACCAGAAACTGCTATAGGGCACCTAACAACACCCATTAGAAAGCTTGGTCAATTATTTGCTAATGCATTTGACCAAATTATATCACTTGAAGAATCAGCCCAAACATACGCTGATAAGAGTTATAGGAAGAAGCGAGGTGAAAAACTTATGAAGGATATTAATACTGGGAAACTGGGTCTATCACTTAATAAATATTTATTAAGGCAAGCTATTGAAATGGGCGGGAAGTATCTTGCATTTAATTCTAATATTTTATTCTTTTTTACTAATATCAATAGCAAGCATACTAAAACTAAGCAAGAGCTAGAAAAGATATGCAATGCATATATGCCACTTCAACACTCTGTTTTTGCTTTTACAAAATCTGTGGATGATTTGCACAATAGGTTAGACACCTATGATCTTGAGAAAGACAAAAGACTCCGGTCACTAAAAGAATTGAAGAGTCAACTCACAACACAAGGGGACATCCTATAGAGATCCTACACGCATGAAGAAGCTATTTTAGCTACCCCATAAACCTGTTCACTGGGTTCCATTGAGGAATTTCATACTCAGATCATGTCTACACTTGAGTTCACTGAGAATTTGCTGGAATGTGGGAACTTGCTTTATCTCAGTTGAAGAGTAATTTTAGTGCAATTTTTTTGAGGATTGCTAATGTATGAATATTGATTCAATTTTTCAAATTGTTGTATATGCTGAACACTTTGATACAAAATCTCTCTCTCTCTCTCTCTCTCTCTCTCTCTCTCTCTCTCTCTCTCTCTCTCTCTCTCTCTCTCTCTCTCTCTCTCTCTCTCTCTCTCTCTCTCTCTCTCTCTCTCTCTCTCTCTCTCTCTCTCTATATATATATATATATATATATATATATATATATATATATATATATATATATATATATATATATATTTCTTTTTTCAATTTGGCATTGTTGTCAAAGGGGGAGTAGAAATATGTATGTGTATTTTTGAAAATTTTGTATGATGTATGTAGCAAGGGGGAGTATCTGTATATGTGTATAATTTTTTTTGTAAGCACCACTTAGCGGTATTGTTGTAAAATATAAAAAAAACTAAGTCAGGGAAGTCTGGTGACAACAAGGAAAATGAACAGGAAATTAAAATTGACATCCCTATTAATTTTGACCAAGGAAAATAGGGGATGGACACTATTGACTCGATGCTGGAGAAGCTAATCAAATTTTTTATTAGTGGGCAAGACAATTGTTTCCTGTGGGTTGGTAAGGAAATTAACATACTGAAAGAGGGTATCAAGGGTATCATTCATACATTTACCGATAACCCTAAGCCAAGTAAAATTGATAAGCTCCTCCAAATGACACAAAAATTAACTAAAGATGTGGAGACTATGAAGACTAACCATAAGAGTAGAATTGGTTATCTGGAATCAAGCGTGGAATAAATAAAAGGGAGCTTGAGGAATTTAGTGAACATTAGTAAGGAAGCAATGAATAGCATTACAGAGGGCCTCAAGAAGGTTAATGTGATGATTATTGATCACCAAGCTTGGCCTGTATCCAACATACTGCCTCAGGAGATTAAACAAAAGAAGAAAATATGGGATTTGAGTGTGCAAGGAAGGAGTTCTCAGACTACAACTGGCCCATATACTAGAACCAAACGTAAGAATCAGGAGCATGGTACCCTCCAGGTTCATTGTTAAATAAACTAACTGAAGTAAGATTACATGATAAACCTAAAACTAAATGCAAATAAGATTTGATAAATAAACCTAATTATATAGACAAATACGCTATTTATTACTGCATACCTATATTAAAATATTATCAAAAGTTTTACTATATTAAATTAAAATGTCTTTGCTTGACCATTACAACTTTATAATTGTTTAAAAGATAAACTTGCCAAATGAGCATTTGTTATCACATATTTTCACTAAGACAAGATAAGAAGAAATCTAATGAAAAGCATCCCTGTATGACAAGCCTCCTATTTGACCTTTTCCCATTTTTTGACAAAAGTCTGTATGGCAACACATACCAGAAGTGCGAGGCCCCAAAAGATTGAAAAGTTCTGCTAGAGCCTCGGATGCTTGTCTTTGTATTCTCTTATCTGGATCTGAAAATTGCCTCAATACTAGTGATTTATCTTCACCTTCAAGTTCATGAAGGGATCGTCTGATGAATTGAAATTGATTCCCTTTCGAAGATTATTTAGCATGTGGGCCACTTCTTTGTCCATGCCCATGCAGCTCTGGATAATGCCAGCCCTCCTCAGCAGAGAAACATCGACGTCTGTCTCCATCACTGTAGAATTTTGAACCTGACCTATCCTCTCTGAACCAACTGATTAGCAAACAATAATAGCAAAAAGAAGAAATTGCAAAAAGAAATCACAATTCAGAATAAAAACCAAAGTGCCTTGTTCTTTTTGGAATTGCACACATCAATTTCTTTATTGAATCTTAATTAAAAAATTACATAGAGGTTGTATATATAAAGAATTTGCAGCCTAGAAGAATTAATAATAACTGCAATTCTAAATATATTTCTAGCATTGCATGGAAAGCTATTAAGGTTCTCAAACTTAAAATAACAAACTACTCCCTAAATTAAGAATACAATAAGTGCATGCACAACATGCTTTATTTACTAAAAACAAATTCATGCAAAAAACAAAACTAAAAATAGTCCTAAGGATTAATGCATGTTGGAGTACATGCTTTATTTGCATGAATAAACAAAAAACTATTAACTAAATTAATCTAGCTGCTTGCTAGAGCAGCATCAGTTATCAACATACTCCCTCTTGATGCTAAGAGGGCTCACAATCTTATCTTGTAGTGCTATAAAATGAGCTTTCCCAACCGCTTTGGTGAATATATCTGCTAGCTGATCCTGGGTGTTGATGTGCTTCAATTCAACATCATTCTTTTGCACCAAATCTCGTATGAAGTGATATTTCAAATTAAAATGCTTTGTTCTGCTGTGATGAACTAGATTCTTATCTAACTTGATGGTACTCACATTGTCACAATAAATTGCTGTAGGCTAAATTTTTTTTTCTCCAATTTCTTCCAAAACTTTTCTAACCCAAAGAGCTTGTGTACTTGCTAAGGTGATTGCAACATACTTTGCTTCTGTAGATGAGAGGGCAACAATACTTTGCTTTTTTTAGCTCCAGGTACTTAAACCAGAACCAAAAGAAAAATAATTTTCAGATGTAGATTTACGGTCATCCATACTACCTCCCCAATTTGAATCACTAAAGCCTACAAGATTGAACTTTTCAGAAGAGTAGTAATGAATACCAAAACTACATTTCTTTTTTCAATTTGGCATTGCTGTCAAAGGGGGAGTAGAAATATGTATGTGTATTTTTGAAAATTTTGTATGATGTATGTAGTAAGGGGGAGTATGTGTATATGTGTATAATTTTTTTTGTAAGCACCACTTAGCGGTATTGTTGTAAAATATAAAAAAACTAAGTCAGGGAAGTCTGGTGACAACAAGGAAAATGAACAAGAAATTAAACTTGACATCCCTATTAATTTTGACCAAGAAAAATAGGGGATGGCCACTATTGACTCGATGCTGGAGAAGCTAATCAATTTTTTTATTAGTGGGCAAGACAATTGTTTCCTGTGGGTTGGTAAGGAAATTAACATACTGAAAGAGGGTATCAAGGGTATCATTGATACATTTACTGATAAGCTGCTCCAAATGACACAAAAATTAACTAAAGATGTGGAGACTATGAAGACTAAGCATAAGAGTAGAATTGGTTATCTGGAATCAAGCGTGGAATAAATAAAAGGGAGCTTGAGGAATTTAGTGAACATTAGTAAGGAAGCAATGAATAGCATTACAGAGGGCCTCAAGAAGGTTAATGTGATGATTGTTGATCACCAAGCTTGGCCTGTATCCAACATACCACCTGAAGAGATTAAACAAAAGAAGAAAATATGGGATTTGAGTGTGCAAGGAAGGAGTTCTCAGACTACGACTGGCCCATATACTAGAACCAAACGTAAGAATCAGGAGCATGGTACCTCCAGGTTCATTGTTAAATAAACTAATTGAAGTAAGATTACATGATAAACCTAAAACTAAATGTAAATAAGATTTGATAAATAAACCTAATTATATAGACAAATACGCTATTTATTACTGAATACCTATATTAAAATATTGTCAAAAGTTTTACTATATAAAATTAAAATGTCTTTGCTTGACCATTACAACTTTATAATTGTTTAAAAAATAAACTTGCCAAATGAGAATTTGTTATCACATACTTTCACTAAGAAGAGATAGCAAGCAATCTAATGAAAAGCATCCCTATATGACATGCCTCCTATTTGAGCCTTTCCCATTTTTTGACAAAATTCTGTATGGCGGCACATACCAGAAGTGCGAGGCCCCAAAAGATTGAAAAGTTCTGCTAGAGCCTCTGATGCTTGTCTTTGTATTCTCTTATCTGGATCTGAAAATTGCCTCAATACCAGTGATTTATCTTCACCTTTAAGTTCATGAAGGGATCGTCCGATGAATTGAAATTGATTCCCTTTCCAAGATTATTCAGCATGTGGGCCACTTCTTTGGCTATGCCCATGCAACTCTGGATAATACCAGCCTTCCTCAGCAGAGCAACATCGACGTCTATCTCCATCACTGTAGAATTTTGAACCTGACCTGTCCTCTCTGAACCAACTGATTAGCAAACAATAAGAGAAAAAAGAAATCACAATTCAGAATTAAAAACAAAGTGCCTTGTGCTTTTTGGAATTGCACACATCAATTTCTTTATTGAAGCTTAATTAAAAAATTACATAGAGGTTGTATATATAAATAATTTGCAACCTAGAAGAATTAATAATAACTGCAATTCTAAATATATTTCTAGCATTGCATGGAAAGCTACTAAGGTTCTCAAACTTAAAATAACAAACTACTCCCTAAATTAAGAATACAATAAGTGCATGCACAACATGCTTTATTTACTAAAAACAAATTCATGCAAAAAACAAAACTAAAAATAGTCCTAAGGATTAATGCATGTTGGAGTACATGCTTTATTTGCATGAATAAACAAAAAACTATTAACTAAATTAATCTAGCTGCTTGCTAGAGCAGCATCAGTTATCAACATACTCCCTCTTGATGCTGAGAAGGCTCACAATCTTATCTTGTAGTGCTATAAATTGAGCTTTCGCAACCGCTTTGGTGAATATATCTGCTAGTTGATCCTGGGTGTTGATGTGCTTCAATTCAACATCCTTCTTTTGCACCAAATCTTGTATGAAGTGATATTTCAAATTAAAATGCTTTGTTCTCCTGTGATGAACTGGATTCTTAACTAACTTGATGGCACTCACATTGTCACAATAAATTACTGTAGGCTGAATTTGTTTTTCTCCAATTTCTTCCAAAACTTTTCTGACGCAAAGAGCTTGTGTACCTGCTAAGGTAATTGCAACATACTCTGCCTCTGTAGATGAGAGGGCAACAATACTTTGCTTTTTTGAGCTCCAGGTACTTAAACCAGAACCAAAAGAAAAATAATTTTCAGATGTAGATTTACGGTCATCCATACTACCTCCCCAATTTGAATTACTAAAGCCTACAAGATTGAACTTTTTAGAAGAGTACTAATGAATACCAAAACTTAAATTCCCTTTCACATACCTCAAAATCCTCTTGGCTGCTTTATATGTATTTTAGATGGATTTGTCATATACCTTGAAACAAGTGAAACTGAATAGGCAATATCAGGGCTCGTGTGGATTAGAAACATCAAGCTCGCCACAATACTTATGTAAGTTGTCTCATCAACTAAATCAGCACCATCATCTTGACATAACAAAACTCCATGAGCACTTGGAGTGGAGGCAGGGTTACAATCAGTCATATTAAATTTCTTCAGCATATCTTGTGTATACTTTGTTTGACAAATGAAAATCTCATCCTTACTTTGATAAACCTCCATTCCTAGAAAATATTTCATCAGACCGAGATCTTTCATCTCAAATTCTTTCATCATAGCAGCTTTGAATTCATCTTTCATCTTAGAACTACTACCCATATACAAAAGATCATCAACATACAAACTTATGATGAGGATATTAGTACCTTCTTGTTTGTAGTATAGGGTAGGATCACTCTTACTTCTCTAGAAGCCATTCTCCTGAAAGTATCCATCAATCTTGGCATACCATGCTCTTGGTGCTTGCTTGAGGCCATACAAAGCCTTCTTCAACCTGTACACTTGATGCTCTTTTCCTTCCTCTTCAAAACCTTGTGGCTGCTCCACATATACTTCCTCTTCTAAGTACCCATTAAAGAAGGCACTTTTCACATCCATATGATGTATGCTCCACTTCTTCTGAGCTACTAATGAAATCAGCATTCTTATGGTCTCTTTTCTTGCTACTGGGGCAAATGTCTCTTCATAATCAATTCCATAATTTTGTGTGAAGCCCTTAGCAACTAATCTCACTTTGTGTCTTTCAACACTCCCATCACTGTTAAACTTGGTCTTGTAGACCCATTTGGTGCCAATCCTTTTTTTGTCATGTGGAAGTTCTTTTAACTCCCAAGTGTCATTCCTATGAATGGAATCCATCTCTTCTTCCATGGCTTTCACCCAAACCTCATTAGTGCATGCATCTTCAAAACATGATGGCTCAAAATCAGCCTTGGCTAATGAAGCAAAATTCACTGTCTCACCTATTGGGTTTTCTTCATGTACTTGATTTCCACTCTTCTGGTAGATATCACTCAATTTCCTTACCTTCCTTGTAGAACTTGGAGAAGAAGCTGGACTTGAACTTGGTACTGAAGAACTTGATGAAGGATTGCTTGGTGGAGTCAAACCACTAGATATAGAAACATTAGTTGGCTGCTCATGATCAATATCAGCAATTATATCATCATTCAAAACAGATTTTGGCTTATCAACATGGCCTTTTTGATGACCATAAACTCCCCCTTCATCAAAAATCACATCTCTTGAGACAATAAGCTTTTTAGTGAGGGGATTATACAATCTACAAGCCTTGCTTTTCTCACTATACCCAATAAAAAAATATGAGTCACTCTTTGCATCTAACTTCTGTCTATTCTGATCAGGTACATACACATAAGCTAAACAACCAAAAACTTTGAAATGATTAACATTAGACCTTTTTCTATACCAAGCTTCATAAGGAGTCATCTTTTCTAGTGCACTGGTGGGGCTACGGTTGAGGATGTATACTACTATAGCAACTGCATCTCCCCAGTAAGAATTGCTCAATCCCTTAGTTTGTAACATGCACCTTGCCATTTCAACCACAATATGATTCTTTATTTTAGCTACCCCATTTTGTTGAGGTGTGTATATAGTAGTAAGTTGTCTCTTGATGCCATTAAAATCACAATAACTTTGGAAAGCCTTTAAGCAAAACTCTTCTCCACAATCAGTCCTTAAACATTTGATCTTGCACCCTTTCTCATTTTTCACAAGAGCTTTAAACTTCTTGAATGTATCCAAGGCTTCATCTTTGGCCTTCAAAAAATATACCCAACAATTTTGTGAGTAATCATCAATAAAAGTGATGAAATATGATGACTTACCCAAACTCTTAGTCTGCATAGGACCACATATATGAGTCTTTACAATACATTATGTTGGCTTGCAAATAAATAATTATATTTACAATACAAAACTTTGTCTCATCTCTGCATGACAGAGGGTATATTTCATTGCCGGTGTAGTCTGTATGTTAGTGAATGTGTCTGCCGATGTATGTAATCTGCGATGTTAGTGCCTGTGTAGAAACCTTTTACCAGTTGGTTGCCATCAATGACAACATCAACCATATTCTCATAGAGTGTAGAATTCCAACAAATGATAATCAAGACACAATTGATCTATCTGAAGACATCATTGCACCTGATATGAAGCCACCTGTGATCATTGCCTTACAGGTTACTTTAGTTGAGGAATCGGCAACTCAACCAGGAGTGGTAAATTCACCAGAAAAAGATAAACCTAAGAAACCCCAATCCCTACCGGTTTCATAGGATATTCAGAAGGAATCTGATACAAATATTGGTACTCAGTCATTTGAGCAACAAATGGAGAAAGAGCAAGAAAAATTAATTGCTAAGCTAACATCTTCTGAATCGGCAAAGCCATTAGTCTTACAACAGAATGATGAAGATGAAGATGACTCATTAGGCATTTTATGGCCTATAAATGTTGATAATATGAGTGCATCCGAAATGATGAAGATTGCAACTGTCATGCAATCTAGAGCACACAAGAAAAGACTTAAGGAACAAAGGATAGAAGAAGAAACCATTCAAAAAGTAGTAGATATTCTAACAAATCTGCTATGAGAAACTGCTATAGGGCACCTTACAACACCCATTAGAAAACTTGGTCAATTATTTGCTAATTAATTTGACCAAATTATATCACTTGAAGAATCAGCCCAAACATACGCTGATAAGAGTTATAGGAAGAAGTGAGGTGAACAACTTATGAAGGATATTAATATTCGGAAACTGGGTCTATCACCTAATAAATATTTATTAAGGCAAGCTATTGAAACGGGCAGGAAGTATCTTGCATCTACTTCTAATATTTCATTCTTGTTTACTTATATCAATGGCAAACATACTGAAACTAAGCAGGAGCTAGAAAACATATGCAATGCATATATGCCACTTCAACACTCCATTTTTGCTTTTAGAAAATCTGTGGATGATTTGCACAATAGGTTAGACACCTATGATCTTGAGGAAGACAAAAGACTCTGGTCACTAAAATAATTGAAGAGCCAACTCACAACACAAGTGGACATCCTATAGAGATCCTACATGCATGAAGAAGCTATTTTAGCTACCCCAGAAACCTGTTCATTGCGTTCCATTGAGGAATTTCATACTCAGATCATGTCTACACTTGAGTTCACTGAGAATTTGCTGGAAATGTGGGAACATGCTTTATCTCAGTTGAAGAGGAATTTTAGTGCAATTTTTCTGAGGATTGCTAATGTATGAATCTTGATTCAATTTTTCAAATTGTTGTATATGCTGAACACTTTGATACAAAATCTCTCTCTCTCTCTCTCTCTCTCTCTCTCTCTCTCTCTCTCTCTCTCTCTCTCTCTCTCTCTCTCTCTCTCTCTCTCTCTCTCTCTCTCTCTCTCTCTCTCTCTCTCTCTCTCTCTCTCTCTCTCTCTCTCTCTCTCTCTCTCTCTCTATCTATATATATATATATATATATATATATATATATATATATATATATATTTCTTTTTTCAATTTGGCATTGCTGTCAAAGGGGGAGTAGAAATATGTATGTGTATTTTTGAAAATTTTGTACGATGTATGTAGTAAGGGGGAGTATGTGTATATGTGTATAATTTTTTTTGTAAGCACCACTTAGCGGTACTGTTGTAAAATTTGCTAAGTTTTGCCATCAATGCCAAAGGGGAGGATTGTTGGCCTGATGATGATTGTAATGAGTTCATCATATGTTGTCATTGCTGAAATACATACACACACACAAGTTTATATTGTCTAGTGGTATGACTTCAAGATGTTTATACTACAGCCGGTCTACTAGAGGTTTATTTCTAACTAGTATTTGGTGACAACCAGTATATGCATAGAGATAACCACTTGGTTATACATGTCTCAACATCAACATGAAGATCCAATGGAGACTATCTCAGAAGGATCAAGGAAAAGCGGTTTAACTCTAACCAGTATTAATTGTTCCAACTGGTATTCATAGATTGTGTGATGAGTTATCACCACCGACAAGTTTTGGTGGTATTTTTGTGATGAGTTATGATCACTTGAGCAGATACATTGCACCTATGAAATTGTGTTATGATTTCTTGAGGCCGATATGAAATCTAAATATCTATATATTGACATCACAATGAATTATTTTGTATGAGCGAGAGTGATATGTTATGTACAAAGGCAAAAGTTTTAAGTTGTAGAGTATGTTGAAAAGCAGTGTTGAATACATTTAAAAGGATCTGATCAAGCAAGTATTGTGCTATTCAGACAAATCAAACAAATCCTATTCTCTTCTGACAGTTACAACAGAATTAAAATCCCCTAACCGGGTAAGCTCTAACAAGCTTCATTGTTCAGATCCTCTAACAAGGTGATGCATTAGTTTGGATTCAGAAATCCTTTACTGAGGTTACTCCTAATAGGGTACTGCCTTTTACAGGGTATATCTTTTAATCAAGCTTTGGGATCTCTAACAAGATTCGCTCCTAGCAGAGCACTTTGTAGACCTTAATTGGTCAGCTATCTATTATTGCAGATAGTGTAATTCCCAAAAATTTATCACACCAAACACAACCATTTTTTTTTTAATTTCTTAAATATATATAACAATGTATGACATGCTTAATCATGGTAAGGGTATAATTTCCCTTAAACGTATGTTTCATATGAAGACCATTTTATTAGTTATATTGCTATGGAACAATCCAAGGCTTAACAAATATTTTAATTGACCATATTTTTAAAGCATCCAACCTAGTTATCTGATAGTTCCAAATCTTTACTATTATCTCTATCAATTATAAAATAACTTTACATGGTGATTTTAAACTTTTGAATTTAGACATTGAAATAATATTTGTACTTATTTTCCTAACCATGGGGCTAACACTTGACAATTTTGGTCTCTAAATAGATTAAGTTGGTCACTTAATCTTTAAATTCTTTCAATATGTAATTAATTGGTCCCAATACTACTATTATAGAATTGGTTATTTTATATATGAATTAATATCTACTATCCCATCTTATTGGCTAGATACCTTAATGTATCTATTTAAAATCCTTACTTAGAAGTCACATTAAAATATCAACTCAATGATTTATCATAATCTTGATAATCACGATTTTATTATTTTATTTTATAAAATACTAGGAATCATATTATAATTTGAAAATAATTTTATTTCCATCTCATCACTATTTTATAGTTTAAAATAAAGGATCATTTGATTTTATTTTTATAATAAAAAAAATTGCATTTCATTATTGAATGGGTTTTATTATCAATTCCTACTATCTTATAGAATAAAATGTGGGATGGTATTTATATTACATTCTAATATAAAATGATTTTATTATATTGCTTAATTCTTTTATAGAATCAGATATGGAAACTTTCATTTTATATTCTATAAAGCAAGATTTCACTCAATCTTCCTTCTATTTTTATGGGACATCTATCACATTTTAATATAGAAACAATTGTATTATAATTTCCATAGAAATCTTTATTCTATTTTTATTAATGAAAAGTCGTCTTTTAGTATAGAAGTCATGTTAATTATTTTTATGGGATAATAGAGAATAAATCTCCCTTTTATTTTTGAACCAAAACAAATAAAAAAAAAATCACAATTGAATATAGAATAATGTCATAAATAAATCTTCATCCTATCTTTATAAGATAAGAATCATATTGAATATAGAATAATTCTATTACCATTTGTTATTATTATCAATTAATTTGTAAAATAAGATAAGATAAAACTTACCTCCATTAATAACTATACTAAATAGATTTTATCCCAGAAAGTTAGTTCATATTAATGTTATAAATTTTTCCATATATGTTAAGTTGTCTTCCTTTATAATCTCCTATTTTCTGTCTATTTACTCTGGGTGAAAGAAGCTACTCACAGGCAATATTTTCATTTAGAAAGAATAATGGCTTCTTAATCTGTTCTAATGGCTTGGGACTCGATAATCTTTTCATTGCTGTGAATCTCAATAAGAATAATTGCCTAAACAGTAATATAATATATTTATACTTTAAACACCCTTAACTCCATTATCGGCTATGCATAGGAGGTCATCTATCTCTTCAATAGATGTTAGATTTGTGTAATAGACACCTGCGCTATGCGGTTAAATGCTTAGTACGAATGTGTGGAGCAAGAAAAGAGTCAGACTTATGCTTTCTGACTTAAGATAGTACAGAGCCAATCTAATTATCAGATGTCTTTTATGTAATAGACTCCAGATCATTCTCAATCACTTCTATGGATTTGACAATAGTTTGACGGTTTTGTACTTACGAGAAATGAATGAATGGTTATTTCATATCAAGCAGGCACGCCAATGCTGTCAAGCTGCCTTAGAAGTCAAAGAATTAAATACATCATAACTCGAGAATGCATCTTAAGTCTTGCCCAATATATTACTGGATGCTAGAATACACTGTTACTCTTGATTCAATAATATTATTATTTATTTTCCTTCACGTGACAGGCTGAGCAGTGCATTCAATTCCTCGTGCAAAGTGGTGCAGTTCCATTTGAAAATGTGAATGCCTATAACAAATCAATGTACCCAGAACTCTATTGATGAGTCAGGGATCAGGCATGCTAATCTTTTCTTATTTTTGTTCATTCATCCTACCACAGACAATGTATGACCATAATGGCCAGTGAAGATCCTAATACAATAATATTTCTATATTCTATATTCTATTCCTATAGAGACTATCTCTTGCAAATGTAAACGCAGTATATGTTGGAATGCATGTAGTTTCTCCCTACCACAAACTTCAGTCTGCCACCGTCGGTTCTACCATACATTTGGAGGTAGTTTATTTACATGCACCGAACATGCAAAGCTAGGCAAGAAATTCATGCATAGGTTAGTAAAAGAGTTTGCTACAGTCAACATTTAGATCCACTGTTGTCGCTATGAGAATGCAGTCCGCCACCATTAAACTTTAATCATGCAATTTATGCATGCAAGACTATGATGGTTTCCAGAATATTCTAAACTCCCTTATAAAGCAGGGAAGGTGTAAATCAATTAAATAAGCAATCAATAAAATATGGTTTGGTGTTGAACTACATAATTTGTTGTGTAAATGTTTGTGTTAATGAATAAAGAAAAAGGAATTTGTTTTCATGCTGTAGCATGTTATTAGTTTTTGTTCTATTTTTATCTATCTTGTAGCTGAATATTATTTTGTGTTTATTTTTAATCTATCCTTTTAGATTACACCCCAAATACTTCTAAGATAGAAGTGTGATAGTCAGTCCTTTAAACGCGTGTATGTTGGCAATGTGTCTAGAATGAAGAAAATAGATGATTAAGCAGATATCCAAATAAGTACGCCTACCATACACTGTATTCTGAATTGTATAGAACAAAGACTATCAATCTAACCTTAAGATCATATTTTCTTACAGCTGGTTTATTTACTCTTATATTTTCCTAGCATATTGAATGGCTCATAGAGCATATATATTTCCATTATATAAGCATTGCATGATGCAAGATATCAACCAAGAATCTTATCTTTTTTTTATTTCATTGCTCATTATTTTCTAGTAATTTTCACTGTTCTAAGTAATTTTCATTGTTCTAAACAACATATGTTACTCATTTTAAATATTACAGTAGAATGCAATATTAAATCTTACTTTAAACAAAATTATTCAACCTAACCAAATTACCATATGCCAACAACATGCAATCATATTTAAATGTATTCTAATGGAAAATAAATTAACAAGCCTTTCTCTTGAGTGTAGGATTTTTACATAATATTTCCATGGACTATACTTTTGAAAATAACATATATTTTTCATTGCAAAGCAAAAATGGACAAACAACAAAATAAGGCTTGCTCTCCTCCCAACCATAATAGCATCATGAAGCCTCGTGGGCTCTAGCCATACCCCCGGGGCAAGATAAGCATATTATACACCATGAAAATCTATGGTGAAGGTGTCCTAGAATAGCAAAATATTTCTTTAACACTTTTTTTTTTTTTTTCTCCAACATTCACACAACTCAAGTCTTCCATGATGTCCAATCCTCATAGTATCATCTATACTAAATTCAATAACAATGGTGAAGAATAAACTTATCTTTCTTTCAAGCCCACAAGATGCTCTAATTTTCCATCAAGAACCTTTCCTCTTCTTCTTCTTCTTCCATCTTCTATTTCTTCTGAATCCAAGTTCTCCAAAAGGAGAAGTGGGTAATGCCCTCTCTAGCTTCTTGCTAAGACATATATGGGTCTCAACCCTAATCCCGTCACTTACAAACAAGTGGGATTTTGAAGGGTCACATCAAGCCCAAAGGACACTATCACATGTTCTAAAGGTCCCCAACCCCAAGGTATTGACCCTAGGGGTCTATTTTTGCACCATAACCCATAAAATGGACCACACAATACCTTTTTGAAATCCACACAAAGACCCATTCGAGTTTTGGCTTTACCCAAAGGATTTCCAAACACAAATCTCCTCTCTCACCACATGACCTAAAGTTGTATGCCCTCTCAACACATTTAAAATTGACTCTAAATAAGATAAATATATTCCTTCATCCATTTCTATGCAAAATAGGTTACCCTTCTAACACCTTCACAAGATATTTGATTTGGAGTAATCCTCTTTTCTTCCTTATATTGTACACCATCTATCCTGCATTATCCAACCACAAGCACAATTAGATCATCATAATATTGCATATAAATTGTTGTCCAAATTCCCAATAACTTTTACTTGTGAATTATTTAAACATCATTTCTAAGCAAACCCATATTAAATCACCATTTCATATGCACATATGCAATTGTTAGTTATCAATAATCAAATCAATACATTGGAAACTTATATGTTAATGCTATCTAACTTTCATCATAATTAGAGCGATGCATAAAGAAAAACACAACTAATATAGTGGCATCACTTCCATTCTACCACCATTTTAGTTTAACTATGATTTTTTTTGCAACAATTAGGATTATATTAATGGTGTGGGTTCTTACAGATAGTTAACTTGTGAGTTCCATTTCACCGTGGTTTTTACCTATTTGGGTTTTCCATGTACAAACACTTGTGTTATGGTAGATGTTTTACTTATTGTGGATGTTGTTATATCATTTTGGATTGCATGCATTATGTTTAAAAGTTTTATTAAGTTCATCTACCGATTAGTGGTTGAAGTAGTTTTATTTTTAGTGACATTGATTCACCCCCCCTCTCAGTGCTTTTCAAGTCCATCACAATCAACACTGATGAACACTCTTGAAAATGATCAGGCAGAATATCACGTATCTCACATTCAGGTGCCTTAGAGAGGTTTTCACTATCAGATACATCTTTTAATTTTACGTTTTTTGATTTTGATACTACCAGAATATGGTGCTCACCATCAGAACGCTTGTTTTTATTTTATTTTTATTTTTGAGACTCAGATACTTGATATTTGCTTCTAATATGTTCATGCTTTGTTCTCAGGTGGAAGAGCTCATGGGTTCAACTACATTAAGGTAACGGGATAAAGCACAGTCGTTAGCAAAGGTAGGGATATACATGGGTTGATTTTCTAAGGTATGGTCAATAAGTTTTGGATGCATGAAGGATAAAGGTTCAACAGGTTCAAGGAAACTCACAATATTGTCATCAAAACCTCAGACCATCAAGTTGAGTTCTAAAAGATCACCTTGCGTTAATGTCTTGAGACTAGGAAGAATCATAATAAGATTATTGAAGCTTACGTTAGTATTTAAATAATCTGACCCAATAGACCTAGCAATAGACCCTTCTCCTACTTCAGACTAGACTACGTATTATGATTCAACAAAAGCAACTTCTTCAAAGAGAGTTTCAGTATTCATGACAAAATAGTCATTGTTTGGTGTCGAATAGGTAATTTCATAGATGGATCTTATTTCAACTTGATTAGAGTTAGAAGATGAAGCATCTGACTCCTCTTTAAGTGGCTCAATGAAAGAATGTATAGTATCAATATCAACATATTTTATGCTGCAACTTCCCTCATGTTCTGGTTTAGTGATCACCTATAGTTGACATACCTGTTGAAATGGCTCTGTTAATCTCTATCTTCTTTTCCATTCATCTTCCTCTGGACTAATGACTGATTCTGCTTGACTAGCCTCTGATTCTTTAGTTGTGTTCCCATATCTTACTTGCTTTATTTTGTTAGAGGTAGATACACTAAGTGAGTGATTTTCTCATGCCTTCTCTTTTCTTAACTGTTGTTCATAGGCTTTTTGTTTTTGGAACCTAATTTCCTCTAATTCTTGTTGTGGTTTCATCCATATCACCATTGGATTCTTCAAGATTTTCTTCAGTAGATGCATTTGATAGAGATTTTGGACCCCATTCATATTCATTTTAGTCTGTTTCTGAATCTTCTTGTTGCATTCTTCCCATATATGTGACAGGAATATTTAATGATGCAAACATTTATTTAATTCCTTCCACCTCTTCTCTCATGTCTTCTGGAATATCTACTTCTAGTAATATTCTTGGTGACACTTCTAGAACTTAATTAATTCTTCTCTCTTGATTGCTAGTTCTTCTTGTTCTTTCTCATACTCTTCTTGAGTTTGCTGAGCATGTACTTCCTATGATGCTTGATGTAGTGTCTTTTTCCTCCACTTAGGTTGTTGATAAGATGTTTGTTTTTTATTTGATGATACATCTGGATAGTATCCAAGTCCAGTTTTTTCATTTATAGATTTAGTTTGTAGCTTGATAGGTTGAATGATTCCTTATTGGCTCTTTTTGAGAGGACCTATACCTGAATATCCCATGCATTGGATTATCTTATAGCCTGGAACATATTATGCAGGAGAAATCTCACAGTGTTGTACTTATCTAATTACACTTTCTTCTTTGAAAAGCCATTTGAGAATATTTGTCTCTTTTGTTTCATCTGTGAGGGATTTAGAGGACTATACAAAAATATCATCATAGATAACATTTGTTGCTGAAGTTTGTGGCTTCATACCCTCAAATGGTTTTCCAAACTATTTGGGTGATGGGGGAATATTAATCAATGAAAGTATAGGTTCTATCTTGTATCCACCCATGCCAATATTTGTATTTGTTAGTTTTGTTTCTAAATACTTCATAATAGCTTATGAATTCTCTACTATAGAGGCTGCTCCGTTGTGACAAACAAGAGTATCTGCACATTATTTTAATGTGTTGCCAACATAGCTTGTATCAGCAAGAATACTGACTTCAACTCCATTGTAGGGAAACTTCAAGAATTGATGATATGTAGAAGGAACTTCTCGCCTAGAATGAATCCATGGTCTACCCAAAAAAATATTGTAAGAAAGAGGAAGATCAAATACCTAATAGATAACATCTCTTTCCATGGGTCCCACTTTGATTGGTAATAGCACCAGCCCTTTAGAAGTTATCTATTCCTCATCATAACATTTAATTGTTATTTTCTTTCCTTGATCTATAACATTCTCATAAAATCCCAATTGTATAAGTAAAATATAAGTACAAATGTTTAATCCAACTTCTCCATCTATGAAGACACACTTGACTCGGTGTTTATGGATCATAGCTTCAATGTGCAATTGCTGGTTATGGGGATGGTTCAAGGAATTATCATCTTCTTCAGAGAAGGACAGGGAGTGAGGTGAGGTTAAATGACCCACCATGGATTGAAACCGATCCAAATCTAAGTCTTTAGGTACATTGGTAGCAAGAAAAGCATTGTCCAGAATATCTCTATGAGCAAGAGAGATTTTAAGCAGTTCAAGAATAGAAATCTGAGCAGTAGTTCATTTTACTTGTTCAGAATTGTTGTAACCAAAAGAGGATGGTGAAACCAATTATTTTGATGAATAAGGCTTAGCCATAATAGTAGTTGGTTGTTTATTCTAAGATGTCAATTGTTTGGATGATGATGTTTGGTCAGAAGATGAGGAACCGACTCCTTTAAGAGTAAGTTTTCCTTGAGCACGGGTCACACCATTTTCTTCTCTCATCTTGTTTTGATCTTCTTTGATTATGATTACATTCCAATGCTCTGATTTTGAGGGTTCAATCATATTGATGACATTATCAATGGTATAAGTATAATTTATCTTTGCACCTCCCTTGGATTTAGATGAATCTCCTTGTTCATAAGTGGGCAAGGGGTCTTTGAAATTTTTGTGATCGGCACTGGTTGCATGATTTCCCATAATAATTTTACTAGCATCGATAAGGTCTTAAATATTGTGTTTGAGTTTCATGCAATTATTAGTTGTGTGAACTTTGTTTTGGTGATATTCACAGTAATCATTTTCTCTCCACCATTTGGGTTTGACTTCAGGATCATATGGATTTGAGTTATCAGGCAATGTAATCAAATTATTTACCATCAAAGTTTTAAGAGTTTATTCATAGGATTCTCCTAGAGGAGTGAAATCATGCTTAGGTTTCGAAACCCAAGGCTTATCTTTAAACCACTATTTTGATTTCTTAGGAGGGTTTTTATACAACACTTTGAGCAGATTTGAGGGTGCGCGTACCACTAGCCAGATTAAATACCGTTGGGTTTGGTTTTGACTTTACAGTATCGACTACTCCATTGTTCACAACATTTTTGTTATTATCTTTTCCATACTTCTAGTATTTCATTTTGTCTTTAGAACTAGATCCCTGTTGTGTTTTCTTATAAAGTGATATCTCTCCTTTCCTTATAAGAACATCTTTTATTTTGAGAACACTATCTACCATCTTGTTAAATGAATGATATACTTGCATTTGAATACTATATTTCAACTGAGGAATTAGATTGTTGACAAAGATATCCATCTTTTCACAATTAGGAATGGTTCATAAATATCTTGAGAACTTCTTTCTCCAATGTTGAAGGAAAGTGAGAAACAACTCTCCCGTTTTCTGTCTTGTATTACAAAGGTCAATCATGGTGACTGGATGGCAAATTTTATAAGAGTATTGTTGAAGGAATAGTTCAATCAACTCCTCAAAAAATTTGATTCCCATAGGCAATTTTGAAAACCATTCCATAGCTTGTCCTCCTAGACTTCTTGGGAAGAGATGCATAAGATATGTTTTGTTCATGCATAAATTTCATACATAGAGCACAAAATTCTTGGACATGGTCTTGGGGATTCAAGTTGCCATCATATTTATCAAATTTAGGAATTTTTGTTCTCAAAGGAAATGGAGTCATGTAAAGACTCTTGTTGAATGGAAACCAAAAAATTATATCCAAAGAATATTCCACAGGAGATTTGTCTTTGTCTTCATTTCTTTGATCTCAGTTTGTAGTTCTTGTAATTGTTTTGTCACCAATGCTAGTGGAGTATCTTCTTCTTTAGTGATAAGACTTTCAACATTATAGTCAAGCGGGAGTTTGGCTCCTTGTTTGGCCAATTCCAAAAAATACTCTTCTTTTTCTTGGGCCATGATAATCTTCATCATCTTTTTGAAGTCTTTGTCCTTTTGACATTTTACTATAGTATTTTCTTCGGGTTCAGAAACTTCAGAATCACTGGAAGAGGAATCATTGTCATTAGCCTAGATGCTAAGGTTATCATGAGCCTTACATTTAGAAGACTCTTTTTCTTGTTTTTGTCTAGACATTTTGGAAGATAAAGGTTGATCAAATACTAGTTGACTTGATGATGAAGGTTTATCAGAGGTTTGCTATTCAAAATGTTCATCAAAGATTGGTTGTTCTTGGAAGAATGGATTTGTTTACAATTTGTAAGACTGCTCTTCACTTTCATTAAATTTCTTAGAAGACCTCCTGGTTCGAACAGGCATTTAAAATTGGTGTGATCGAGAGATAGAAGTGGTATAGATGTCAAGACCAGATCAAAGCTAGTTGTTTTTCTTGAGGTGGTGATTGAGGAGATGAAGACCAAGTCTGGTTTCATGAATGATCTATCTTGTATAAAATGTGATCTAAGTGGATCAAATTGATCAAGTTAATGAGAGGTTGATTGAACTAGCTAAGATATGATCGACAAAATCATGTAACACAACAACAGGGATACACTACCAATATTGTTTATGCTCAGGGTGAAAAAGACCAGTTATACCCTCACTGTTATTTAGGCAAGTATGATAGAGATCTGAAAAGGTACATAGAGAAACAGGTTTCTAGATTGATGAAATTATAGGCTCGTACGACAGAATACTATGACTCAGACAATAATTTAGGATCTTCCAGATGACACAAATAGATACTCGTACGAGTTGCTTCCTATACTTGAATGATAATTTAAAGCTTGCCAGATGATAAATGTCAAAGATGAGGATGACACATACGATAGATTATATATGACTAGATGACAATTCTCAGAGATCAGAATGTTAGTTTACTAGATATCAGATGATAATTCTCAAGGGGTAATACGACAAACCAAAAGACTCATATGATAGAAGACTGGACAGGGACAAGTTTCTGGCAAGGACAAAGTTTTCACCACTGAGTTTTGATGTTTTGATTGAGTTCTTGAGTTTCAGAGTTTCAATTTCAATTTTTCAGGATGAAGACACAACAAACATGCAAGATGTAAAGTCACTTCAATCACAATATGCTAATCCTAAGGAAGTTGGCTGAGAGAGAAAATCTTTGCTTGCAAACTTAGGTACACATCCAATAGCTAATCAGAATATGACCATTGAGTCTCACACAATGGATTTTCAATGTTGTATTAGTCAACTCCTAATGCTAATGGGGGCATGATATGGAAAGTATCTTGGGAGAGTTACTATCTCTCTTGCACAAAGATTATCCCCCTTTCAGAGGAGAACCGAGTAGCTTCCATCTTAAAGTTATTAGTAAGGATTTTTGTTCGAAATTACCCCTTGAAGTCATGCAAGAGTGATTAAGGCCTATGGCCCAAAAAGGTACCAAAAAAAGATGTAGTCATGCAAGCGTGATTGATACCGCGAGACCCTACAAACTACCTGATATGAGAGATCTCAAAGAGAAAACTCAAATAGTCCCATCCTCCTAGACTTTGATCCTGAAAGGCCTATTTATTATATTTTTTTGGAATGCTTGGGTTTAGCTGTACTCACTTGGGTCATTCTCATAGGGTGATTAATTTTTCCCACTTTGTCAAGCCCACTAAAAGGTACACAAATCTCAAACTAGAAATAACTTCAAGGGTCTAGATTTTTGATTGTCTGTATAGACAAGAGTATACTCTCTTACCTTTTAGAAATGTTTCAAACACGGAAGACAAATTTGTTCATTAACCACATCACAATTTAAGTGCCTAGAAATTAATTAAAGAATACACAATGTTCAATTGATTCTCCTTAGGCAACCTGCAAAAACAATGCATAAGTAGTCATATTATTTTTTAGCAATGGATTCTTTGACAGGCATAAGTTTGATTGATAAATTCATTAACAAGGGTTCTAGAAAAAAGCGAGTTAGGCTGTGAAAATCTCCCAGGTAGACATAAGACTATTCAAGGTTAGCATCATTAAATCCAAATTCAATTCAAGAAAAACCCTAAAAAATCGCTCTGTTTTTAATATGAGAAAACATAAACTCGTACGAGTATTCTCACCAAATAGTATGACAATTAATCATAGACCGTATCATATTCCTTACAGAGCCATACGATAAAAAAATATTTGTATGAGTCATCTCATAGATCCATACTATTATTCTCAGATAACCAGATGAGTAAACATTGAATGAAATGATAGAATCATATTATCGTATGATAATTCCCACCAACCGAGACGACAAAAATTAGAACTCGTATTGTGTGCTACATAAACTTGTATGACTCTTTGCAGAGACTGTATGGATGAAATTTTGAAAATAAAAGAAATGATTTCAAGGCCGAAAAATTGAATTCTTGAGCCCCGCGGTGGGTGCCAAAAATGTGTGTGAAAAAGTAGATCTATATTTGTATCTGTATCTGAATCTGAATACACCACACTTCAATAAGTCATTAGATGCATGGTTAGTAAATCAATAATCAATGAATAATAAAACCATTACAAGGCGACCTATTGCCTCCTAATAGATGAAAGTTTTAGTCTTTCTCTCAGATTTCTATATGCAATACCAATGACTAGACAACATGTAAATGATGGATTTAATCTATATGTATGCAAGATTAAACTAAATATGCAAGATTAAGCTGACATGATTCAAGCAAATTATCCATCTATATGATCATAATCAAGCTAACATGATTCAAACAATATGATTAAGCTAATGTAATAATCTCAATGTGCAATATTCTAAATGAACCTAGAGCGAAAACAACATAATAACAATAAAATCTCTAGGGTGCTTGATTAGGAGATGAGAGCCTAAATTTATAGAAAATCCAGAAAGAAATCAACAGTTGAGATCGAATGACAATGAGAGGTCAACATTCTTCAACAAGAAGAACAATCTAGGTGAATTGATGTGATGGGCTTCTTTTCTCAGTTTTAAAGAAATTGAACTAAAATTAAGATAAAATAAAAAAAACTGATTTAATCCAAATTTTTATTCAATTTTAAGATTTAATTGTTTTAATTGCTTTTCTTGAAATTTTTCAATTGATTAGATTTTCAATTTGATTTCAATTCTCAATTTTAATTCCTTCTAACAAATTAATTATCTTTTTCATGATTTAATGGCAAATTGATTTATTAATTAAATATGTTAGGATATTTAATTAAATAAATAGGATAATTGATTAAAATGATTTACTTGGAATGATTAATTAATTAAATAATTATTTAATTAATTTAAGATGATTTATTTGCCATGTGACATTTAATGATTTAAAGATTAATTAATTAGGTGCTCATGATTGATTTAATTTTCCTTTGGTTAGGATCTTGGTGATAAAATCGAGATTAGGGGCCCATGGTTTAGATGATCATTTTTAGGGAATTACAGTAAGTATAAGACTCTTGGAGCCAAACTACAGGATTTTGACCCTCCAAAATATAAAAAAACCAAGTCAGGGAAGTCTGGTGACAACAAGGAAAATAAACAGGAAATTAAACTTGACATCCCTATTAATTTTGACCAAGGAAAATAGGGGATGGCCACTATTGACTTGATGCTGGAAAAGCTAATCAAAAATTTTATTAGTGGGCAAGACAATTGTTTCCTATGGGTTGGTAAGGAAATTAACATACTGAAAGAGGGTATCAAGGGTATCATTGATACATTTACTGATAACCATAAGCCAAGTAAAACTGATAAGCTGCTCCAAATGACACAAAAATTAACTAAAGATGTGGAGACTATGAAGACTAACCATAAGAGTAGAATTGGTTATCTAGAATCAAGCGTGGAATAAATAAAAGGGAGCTTGAGGAATTTAGTGAACATTATTAAGGAAGCAATGAATAGCTTTACAGAGGGCCTCAAGAAGGTTAATGTGATGATTGTTGATCACCAAGCTTGGCCTTTATCCAGCATACCGCCTCAGGAGATTAAATAAAAGAAGAAATTATGGGATTTGAGTGTGCAAGGAAGGAGTTCTCGGACTACGATTGGCCCATATACTAGAACCAAACGTAAGAATCAGGAGCATGGTACCTCCAGGTTCATTGTTAAATAAACTAATTGAACTAAGATTACATGATAAACCTAAAACTAAATGCAAATAAGATTTGATAAATAAACCTAATTATATAGACAAATATGCTATTTATTACTGCATACCTATATTAAAATATTATCAAAAGTTTTACTATATTAAATTAAAATGTCTTTGCTTGACCATTACAACTTTATAATTGTTTAAAAAACAAACTTGCCAAATGAGCATTTGTTATCACATACTTTCACTAAGAGGAGATAGCAAGCAATCTAATGAAAAGAATCCCTGTATGAGAAGCCTCCTATTTGACCTTTTCCCATTTTTTGACAAAAGTCTGTATGGCAGCACATACCAGAAGTGCAAGGCCCCAAAAGATTGAAAAGTTCTGCTAGAGCCTCGGATGCTTGTCTTTGTATTCTCTTATCTGGATCTGAAAATTGCCTCGTTACCAGTGATTTATCTTAACCTTCAAGTTCATGAAGGGATCGCCCGATGAATTGAAATTGATTCCCTTTCCAAGATTATTCAGCATGTGGGCCACTTCTTTGTTCGTGCCCATGCAGCTCTGGATAATGCCAGCCCTCTTCAGTAGAGCAACATCGACGTCTGTCTCCATCACTGTAGAATTTTGAACTTGACCTATCCTCTTTGAACCAACTGATTAGCAAACAATAATAGAAAAAAGAAGAAATTGCAAAAAGAAATCACAATTCAGAATAAAAAACAAAGTGCCTTCTTCTTTTTGGAATTGCACACATCAATTTCTTTATTGAAGCTTAATTAAAAAATTACATAGAGGTTGTATATATAAAGAATTTGCAGCCTAGAAGAATTAATAATAACTGCAATTTTAAATATATTTCTAGCATTGCATGGAAAGCTACTAAGGTTCTCAAACTTAAAAAAACAAACTACTCCCTAAATTAAGAATACAATAAGTGCATGCACAACATGCTTTATTTACTAAAAACAAATTCATGCAAAAAACAAAACTAAAAATAGTCCTAAGGATTAATGCATGTTGGAGTACATGCTTTATTTGCATGAATAAACAAAAAACTATTAACTAAATTAATCTAGCTGCTTGCTAGAGCAACATCAGTTATCAACATACTCCCTCTTGATGCTGAGAGGGCTCACAATCTTATCTTATAGTGCTATAAATTGAGCTTTCGCAACCGCTTTGGTGAATATATCTGCTAGCTGATCCTGGGTGTTGATGTGCTTCAATTCAACATCCTTCTTTTGTACCAAATCTTATATGAAGTGATATTTCAAATTAAAATGCTTTGTTCTACTGTAATGAACCAGATTCTTAGCTAACTTGATGGCACTCACATTGTCACAATAAATTACTCTAGGCTGAATTTCTTTTTCTCCAATTTCTTCCAAAACTTTTCTGACCCAAAGAGCTTGTGTACCTGCTAAGGTAATTGCAACATACTCTACTTCTGTAGATGAGAGGGCAACAATACTTTGCTTTTTTGAGCTCTAGGTACTTAAACCAGAACCAAAAGAAAAATAATTTTCAGATGTAGATTTACGGTCATCCATACTACCTCCCCAATTTGAATCACTAAAGCCTACAAGATTGAACTTTTCAGAAGAGTAGTAATGAATACCAAAACTTAAATTCCCTTTCACATACCTCAAAATCCTCTTGGCTGCCTTCATATGTATTTCAGATGTATTTGTCATATAGCTTGAAACAAGTGAAACTGAATAGGCAATATCAGGCCTCCTGTGGATTAGAAACATCAAGTTCCCCACAATACTTATCTAAGTTGTCTCATCAACTGAATCAGCACCATCATCTTGACATAACAAAACTCCATGAGCACTTGGAGTGGAGGCAGGGTTACAATCAGTCATATTAAATTTCTTCGACATATCTTGTGTATACTTTGTTTGACAAATAAAAATCTCTTCCTTACTTTGATAAACCTCTATTCCTAGAAAATATTTCTTCAGACCAAGATCTTTCATCTCAAATTCTTTCATCATAGTAGCTCTGAATTAATCTTTCATCTTAGAACTACTACCCATATACAAAAGATCATCAACATACAAACTTATGATGAGGATATCAGTACCTTCTTGTTTGTAGTATAGGGTAGGATCACTCTTACTTCATTAGAAGCCATTCTCCTGAAAGTATCCATCAATCCTGGCATACCATGCTCGTGGTGCTTGCTTGAGGCCATACAAAGCCTTCTTCAACATGTACACTTGATGATCTTTTCCTTCCACTTCAAAACCTTGTGGTTGCTCCATATATACTTCCTCTTCTAAGTACCCATTCAAGAAGGCACTTTTCACGTCCATATGATGTATGCTCCACTTCTTCTGAGCTGCTAATGAAATCAGCATTCTTATGGTCTCTTTTCTTGCTACTGATGCAAATGTCTCTTCATAATCAATTCCATACTTTTGTGTGAAGCCTTTAGCAACTAATCTCACTTTGTGTCTTTCAACACTCCCATCACTATTAAACTTGGTCTTGTAGACCCATTTGGTGCCAATCCTTTTTTTGTCATGTGGAAGTTCTGTTAACTCCCAAATGTCATTCCTGTGAATGGAATCCATCTCTTCTTCCATGGCTTTCACCCAAACCTCATTAGTGCATCCATCTTCAAAACATGATGGCTCAAAATCAGCCTTGGCTAATAAAGCAAAATTCACTGTCTCACCTATTGGGTTTTCTTCATGTACTTGATTTCCACTCTTCTGGTAGATATCACTCAATTTTCTTACCTTCCTTGTAGAACTTGGAGAAGAAGCTGGACTTGAACTTGGTACTGAAGAACTTGATGAAGGATTGCTTGGTGGAGTCAAACCACTAGATATAGAAACATTAGTTGGCTTCTCATGATCAATATCAGTAATTATATCATCATTCAAAATAGATTTTGGATTCTCAACATGGCCTTTTTGATGACCATAAACTCCCCCTTCATCAAAAATCACATCTCTTGAGACAATAAGCTTGTTAGTGAGGGGATTATACAATCTACAAGCCTTGCTTTTCTCACTATACCCAATAAAAAAACATGAGTCACTCTTTGCATCTAACTTCTGTCTATTCTGATCAGGTACATACACATAAGCTAAACAACCAAAAACTTTGAAATGATTAACATTAGACCTTTTTCCATACCAAGCTTCATAAGGAGTCATCTTTTCTAGTGCACTGGTGGGGCTCCGGTTGAGGATGTATACTACTGTAGCAACTGCATCTCCCCAATAAGAATTGCTCAATCCCTTGGTTTGTAACATGCACCTTGCCATTTTAACCACAGTATGATTCTTTATTTTAGCTACCCCATTTTGTTGAGGTGTGTATGCAGTAGTAAGTTGTCTCTTGATGCCATTAAAATCACAATAACTTTGGAAAGCCTTTGAGCAAAACTCTCCTCCACGATCAGTCCTTAAGCATTTGATCTTGCACTCTTTCTCATTTTTCACAAGAGATTTAAACTTCTTGAATGTATCCAAGGCTTCATCTTTGGCCTTCAAAAAATATACCCAACAATTTTGTGAGTAATCATCAATAAAAGTTGATGAAATATGATGACTTACCCAAACTCTTAGTCTGCATAGGACCACATATATCTGAATGAACAAGCTGAAGTGGGTGATGAGCCCTCCATGCATTTCCCTTTGGAAACTTTTCTTTTGCATGCTTTTCTTTAGCACAACCTTCACAAACCTCCTTGTGTTCTTCAACCTTGGGCAAACCAGAAACTAATGCATGTGAGGTTAGAAACTTCAAACTATGAAAATTTAAATGTCCATACCTGAGATGCGATAACCAACTTGAATCCTCATAAGCCATATTTGCCAAACTATTGTTATGTTCACCAAACCTCAAGGGGAACATCCTATTTCTTGTCATAGGAACAACAGTGATCACCCTATTACCCTTATTCTTATTGTAGATAGTACATGTCTTATTCTCAAAGACTACTTTATAATTTTTCTCACACAGCTGCCCAACACTTAACAAATTGTGCTTCAATTGTGGAGTATAATAAATATCATGAATACTCTTTATACCTTCTTTTGTTTGTACCTCCATAGCTCCTTTGGCAGCAACCTCCAATGATTTATCATCACCAAGATAGATCTTGGATTTGAAACTTCCATCCTTTGTTGAGAACAACTTCTCATTCCCTCTCATATGGTTAGAGCATCCAAAATCTAGGTACCAAACATGTTTACTAGTATTTTCACCCTTTGCATAAGATAAAAATAAGTGATCAAGAGAATTCTCACAACTTTCTTGAGCATAGTTAGCACTTTTACCTTCTTTCAATCTGCATTCTCTTTCAAAGTGGCCATACCTATTACAATGGTAACATTGAACATTTCTCTTATCAAATCTGCCTCTACCTCTTCCTTTGAAACCACCACTTCCTCTTGAGCCACCTCTTCCTCTACCTCTTGAAGAATTTTGGCTTTGTCCTTTACCTTGACCTTGATTGATTTTGGCACTACTGTTGCTTGCATCTTCATTTTTTTTGATTAACAATTTAGAGGAAAACGCTTTCTCTACACCTTCAAAAGAATCTTTCAATCTTTCTTCATGTGACATCAGGGATCCAACCAGTTGATCAAACTGTAGTTTTGTCAAATCCTTGCTTTCTTCTATGATTATTGCTACATGATTCCATCTGGGTGTCAAAGATCTCAACATATTTTTAATCAAAACTTCATTGCTTACAATTTCTCCAAGTGTAGCCATTTTATTGACCACATCTTTGACTACAACACACTAATCACTTTTACTTTCAGCTTCTTGCATCTTCAAATTTTTAAATTCTCGCTTCAATGTCTAAAGCTTGACCACTTTAACTTGATCACTACCCTAGTAAACTTCTTGTAGAGTCTTCCAGGCATCTTTGGCAGTTGTTGCTCCTAATATTCTTAGAAATAAGCTCTTATCAAGAGCTATCTGAATGTGAAACAAAGCTTGAGCATTCTTTTTTCTTGCTTCCTTTCTTGCTATTCTATCATTGGTTGTAAGGGCATTCCAATCAGCTAGCTCTTCATAACCTAATTTAATAATCTCCCACAAATTTTTTCCAATAAAAAAGCTCAGCATCTTAATGCACCAATAATCATAATCATTCCCATCAAATTCTGGAATGGGCATATTGTTAGAATTCAACATGATTAACTTGGCGAAATTCCATCAATAAAACTTTAACCCAAAACAATTTTACCTACTCTGATACCACTTGTAGAATTTTGAACCTGACCTATCCTCTCTGAACCAACTGATTAGCAAACAATAACAGCAAAAAGAAGAAATTGCAAAAAGAAATCACAATTTAGAATAAAAAACAAAGTGCGTTGGTTTTTTTGGAATTGCACACATCAATTTCTTTATTGAAGCTTAATTAAAAAATTACATAGAGGCTGTATATATAAAAAATTTGCAGCCTAGAAGAATTGATAATAACTGCAGTTCTAAATATATTCCTAGCATTGCATGGAAAGCTACTAAGATTTTCAAACTTAAAAAAAAAAAACTACTCCCTAAATTAAGAATAAAATAAGTGCATGCACAACATGCTTTATCTACTAAAAACAAATTCATGCAAAAAAAAAAAACCTAAAAATAATTCTAAGGATTAATGTTGAAGTACATGCTTTATTTGCATGAATAAACAAAAAACTATTAACTAAATTAATCTAACTGCATGCTAGAGCAGCATCAGTTATCAACATACTCACGCCATTCAGAAGATGCACATAACATGAAATCACGGTAAGCGCAGATCTCACTGGTACGCCTCCAGAACCATCAGATTCCTCAGAATCACTTCTGTACTGTCAGTGATCCAAATTGTGGGTAGCAAAAGAGGGCCGCAAAAGAGTCGTTCTTTTGAATACTATCTCTCCTTGGGATGGAACTCCGTAATACTGTCTGAACTTCACTCCCGCCTTGTGCAAATCTCTGGCTGAGGCCATGAGAGTTTGATGATGTTCCATTGCCTTTTGCCGAATTATCAGCTTTCCAAGAAGGCCTTGTATTGCAAGGCGAAATCTGCTGCGTTCATCAGGCGCTGTCTCTTCTATATCTCTTGGGTCTGCTGCAATTAAACTCTGGAGTAACCCCAGAATATGTTTATAACTCTCAAGATCTTCATATCTCTTCAGGACCGATTCAACCAAATTTGCTCTGTCGAGCCAATTTGGCAAGAATGGGTGAATTTCAGGTATAATACTGCTGCATAGTAATCTCAAGAGCTGTTTCTTGGCTTCTGACTCTGAACCTGTTTCCAATTCCAGTAACTTTATTAGGACCATTATGGGGCTCTGGTTTTCAAGCGTCAAAAAATCACTTAGCAGATCAAATTAACAGGATTTGATCCTGGTAGTGTTAAAAATGGGGTGGGAATTCTCTCCTCTCTGTCGTTGCTGCTGCTGTTCGGCACTCAAAACTCTTAAGATCTCCAGAACAAAGCATCCATCCAAAGTGAAAATCATGGCTATTGTTCCGTCCTTGTATACAGATTCTTCTTCATAGCAGCCTCGAATTTCACAAACAAGGCCCCTGATGGCTTCTTTCAAATGCAAGTGCGCCTCTTGCTTGTGTAGACTATCTGCCATTCTCTTTACGGCTTCTGCTTTGAGGCGCTCCATATGAGAGAGTGGCTGCCTATCCGATTGTGAAAAAGGCCAAGGTGAACGACCCTCGGAGTGTAGGATTTCTTTCTTAGAAAGGACAGAAACTTGGTCAGCCTGTTTATCGTAATCAAAGGGTGCCGTGATTCTTGCTTGCAGTTCCTGACAGTGGTATCTATAATCCTGTCTGTAACATTAACAATCCATTTGTCTTCATCTGGTATTTCTAGAATTGTGGTGGGAATTTCGTCGAACATAGCATTGGCTTCAAACATCCTTCCTGTTCTCCTACACAAAAATTAAGGTCTGCAAAAGAATGTTTCAGGTAAATATTGGATTTGGCACAGAACTTATTGGTTTCCTAGTCAGTCCAGCTGTAAATCCAAGCAATTATCTTATGAGATGAAATTTCTTTTCTTCTTTGAGGAATTGAAGCTTAGTGTTAGAAAATCAGCATCACTTAAACAGAGACTGTAGAGTGTGTCCTTGCGTTGATATGATGATCTCTTTAGCCTGAAAAACTGAAGAGTCTCATATCAATAATCAAACACATACCCTTACCGCGCAATGTTTTCTAGATATGAATACCAACTCTGTATTTCTTGTCAAAGGTTGAATATCAAACAATTGCTTTATATGGATAACATGACATTGCCCAGAATAAAATAAAAAGGCTCCATACAAGTTTCCATTATTTCTGTTAAGCAAGAGCAGCGGTGCACCTGCACATATAGGCCTCACAAATGGAGCTTAACTAGCAAAATTTCTGAAGAACGTAAAGGACTACAGAGGCTAAAGCTACCACGACCTCTACAACTAAAGGCCAAGGCTGCGATACAAATATGACTTATTGTCTAACAATAGAATAAGCTGGCCATTCTTAAATAAATTTGTCAGTCAAAGGATGCGTATTGTCTATATAGAACACAGGAATAAATTAGCCAAACGATGCAGCTATTCAAAAAATAAACCTAAGGGAAACGGCTATCCAGCAGATAAACCGCACCTTTGTATAAAGGAGGTAGATAAAACAATTCCAAGTTTTAAATTGCTAGATAGTCAGAGATTAATCAAAGGATGTAATTAAACTATATAATTACAAATAGTGATGGTGATATCAAATTAGAATTCTTGATTATACCATTCATCAGTGTTTAAATTTCATTTATAATATGATCTAGTTAAGATCATGTATTTGATAATTTTGACAGAATGTATAATCATAAGTCTGTAGTACTATAAGAAGAGGTATCAGCATAGGGTTGTGCAATAATTTTTTTTGTTGTTAAAATTAGGCTAACTATGTTTCTGTTAATCATCAATTACTTCTAAATGTTAGATTGTAATAATCAAATGTAAACTTTAATGAAAATGAGAGAAAACATTACTATTAACTATTTGACCATTAAGGCTTACTGTATTAAATAATCCTCTCTTTACTTAAACAGAACTTTAAGATCTCAAATAACTAATTTAAGTTTTAGAGGAAAACTTAGATCTAGATCAAAACGAGCTAATAGTACATTAAATTTGGATAAATTTATCTTTCAGTTTTGGTTGATTAACCTTCACGCAACTATAGTTCAACTCTCTATTACCTAACTACGGCGGTTTAAACAAGAGGCCTATTTCTTCCACAAACACAGATCGGCAATCAATCGCCTATGCTCTTTTCTTTGCAAGCCAGCCTACAGAAACAAATGCAGATTGTATCCAGAGAGTGCAGAGATCAAGAATTATACTTTGATACGGCAACATCCTATAGAGCAGATCAACGCATTATCTTATATACAGTCATCTTGAACTTGATACTATTCATAATTGTTATCGCTGCACTAGGAGGGATAGAGTTCTCTTATCTGTTATCAATAGATGTTCGCAGCCGCTACATTTGTCAGAGCTAGGGTTTATCAGAAGCATCATTGTCAGGAAAGAGAAAGAAGTCAATAGCCTTGATTTCATCCTGAAATAGTTAGAAAGGAGCCGAAGAAGGTAATAATTGTAGAAGTTAAAGAGTGTAGATTGCTTGTGGCAACAAATCTGTTCTAGATCTATCAAAAATTGCAAAAATAAATATGAGATCACGGTACATTGTCGCTGTTTTGAAGACGCTAAGCTTGCAAAATGAGAATTAGCTGTTCTTCCAACCAATGTGCGGACTCCATAAATAGCTGCAGACAATGTTTTGAATCTAGAGGAAGATCAGGAGTGTGAGAGCTTTTTTATTCAATCGTTCTCTCTCAAGTTTAGTAGAAATTTAATACAATGATCAGACATGGCTGGTAGAGGACATTTGGGTTCATAGGCAGATGTGGGCTGGGAAGACCCACTTCATGTTCCGTAGTGGGTCTACACGAACGACAGATGGAAGGACATGGTGATACAGGTAAACCGGAGTGGAAATAACAAGGTTTTTCAGCTAGCTTCAAAATACTTTCAAGGCTTCTTTGGGAATAGACGCAGTGTGGCATAGAGGCAAAATAACAATGGAAAGAATTTCACTCTAGGGCATTTTAATAATGGTGCGAATCAAGGGAATTCTGAGAAGCAATTCACGGGCTTTTTGAGGAAATGGTCTTTGGATCTGAGCAATCAGCAAATATTTGCTAGGGTTGTTGGCTTGGCAAATAAGGAGACTATGGCTAGGGTTTCTGTTTCTTCACAGCAAGTGGGAAATAAGGTAAATGTGAACCTCAAGGAAGCTAGTCCGGAAAAGGTAAGTAAGATACCTTCTGATCCTATTCTGCCGAGGGTTTCTTCATCACAGGTTTGGGCTCCTATCCCTTGTATCGATCTTTTAGGTTCCTATGTTGATAAGAAAGCGAATTGTTTGCATACGAATACTATTTCTGGGGAAATTTGGGGTGATCAAATTAGTTTATTAAAGCTTTATCATAAATTGCAAAAAAGATGGGGGGATATGCAATATTTTCAATTATTGTCTGCGAATGCTTTTATTATTGTCTTTGATTCTCCTTCTTTCAGAGATGAGGTATTAAGAACTTCGCATCATTGGTTTAGAAAACATTTAATTTTAATTGCAGCTTGGAAACCTTTTTTTGTTCCTTCTTAGTCTAGTTCGAAACTTATTCCTTTCTGGTTTGGTTTACCTAAAATTCCTTTTGAATTTATGTATCCAGATGTTCTTGAGAAAATTGGAAATACTATTGGAACTTTTTTAACATATAAAATGGACTTTGTGGATGGGGAGGTTCTGGTAAAAAATTGTGTTCTTATTAACCCTAACAATGTTTTCCCCCATACATGTAATATCAAGTCTCATGACGGTATTTGGCACCAGTCAATTGAGAAATTAAATACAGAGCTTCTTAAGTGTCCTTTACTTTTTCCCCATAGTTTGTCAGCGGGACATTCGATTGAAGGATGCGGAAATGTCTCTTCGCATATATTGGTAGAAATGGGTCACATTAATCTTGAAAATAATCCATTGTGTCATAGTTCTGGGAAACCAAATGATCACACTTTGGGTTCGGTCTCACTTTCGTCTTTACTGAAGACTTTTTTTAATAATGGCGGTATAGTGGATGGTAATCCCCCGATGAATTGAGTAGATCATCCATTGATGATAGATTGCCCTAAGATGCCAAATAATCACACAAAGGGTTAGGACGACAATTTGTCTTCATGGACTCAAAAGGAGGTTCTGGATTCTTCAAAGAATGTGAATTTAGATAAGAATGCAGTGGTTGATATGGAAACTATTAAACAAGTATCTGCCACAGGTTTTCCTAATGATACTTCTTTAGTTCAGGAAATTAAGAATTTGGTGTCCAAACAACTCCGGTTTTTTCACCATCGGTGGTTTCTCCTAGGAGAGGTAGGCCTCCAAATAATCTTAAGACTCAAATAGAAATTGATGCTAGAATTCAAAAGACTTTGTCCCTTTCTCCTGCTAGTGGGCAAGGGAGGCATTCAGTCTCTCTTGGTAGGCCTAAGAAAATATGCCTAACTCCTATAAGTGTAAAAAAAAAGAGGAGTAAAAGATTTGTGACTAGTCCTCCTGTGACAAGATTAGGGGCTATGAAACGTAATTTGCAAGGTTGCTTTGGGGAAAGCAAAAATTCTTTGATTAATGGGAAGAGGGGAGCTTCGGCCTCCCCTCAAGGACAATGAGAATTTTTTCTTGGAATGTTAGGGGCTTAAATGCCCCTAACAAGAGACGCTTAATTAAGTCCCAGATGGACTTAATTAAGTGTGATATTTTTATATTGGAAGAAACAAAGTTGTCAAAGGAGTCTGCTGATTTAGTTTTTTCATTTTGGAGAAGGTGGAATTTTCTTTCTTCTCCGACTTGTGGTGTTTCAGGAGCTTTGGCACTTCTTTGGAGTAATTATAATATTGAGGTATAGTTACTGGCATCTGCTACAAATTGGATGTTGGCTTTAGTTATAAGCAAGATTTCAAAGTTTAAATCCTGGCTTTTTAACATTTATGCTCCGTCAAGAATTCAAGGGAAGAGTAAGTTATGGGGTGAATTAAAGAGGATTTCTTCTCCCTTAAAACATGGTTCCTTTATTATCTTCGGGGGTGATTTTAATGCTATCGCTGATTTAGATGAGAAAAGAGGAGGTGTTTTCCCTAATAAAAGGATTGTGGATGACTTTGGGGATTTCATTTCTAATATGAGCCTTTTTTATTGTAACTCTTAGAATGGGGTTTTCACATGGACAAACATGAGATGGGATTTTTCTCAGATTGCTAAGAGATTAGATCATTTTTTGTTATCTAAAAATTGGATTGATTCAGATTTTGAATTCTTTTCCTCTATTTTACCGGTCTTGGGTTCTGATCATTTTCCAATTTCCCTTTTAGTTATTGAGAATAGAGATTCTTTTAAGTCTCCATTTAAATTTGAGCCCATGTTGTTTAGGGATTCTTCCTTTTTGCCTCTTCTTATGAAATGGTGGAATTCTACTCCTTTTTGTTTTGGGTCCCGCATGTTTCAGATTGCTAAGAAGTTAAGTTATTTGAAATTGAATATTAGGGAATCGAATATCTCGCATTTTAAGAACATTTTTTAGGAGAAACAAAGGATTCAAGGTATGATTGAGTGTCTTAATACTCATATGCTCAACATGGTATGGTGCCACAAGTTTTTGATGAATTGAAGTCACTAAAATTACAACTTGAGGAGGTGTTAGCTAGAGAGGAAATCTATTGGAGACAGAAATCTAGAGAGTTATGGCTTTCATATGGTGACATGAACACAAATTTTTTTCATTCTTCAACTAAGATTAAAAGGTGTAAGAATAGGATATCTTGTATTCAGAGTCAGAATGAGAATTTATTGATAGAGCCAGAAGACATTGCTTCAGAGGCACTTAGGTTTTTTAAGTCATTATTATCTTCAGAAAATGGAAATCTCAGCAATGATATTATATCTAATATTCCTCCTTTAGTATCTTTGGAAGACAATAAGATGTTGATGTCTCCCTTTTCTTTAGAAGAAGTTAAGAGTGTTGTCTTTGCCATGAATCCAGATAAAGCTTTAGGACTAGATGGTTTTACTCCATTATTTTTTCAAAAATGTTGGGATTTTGTGGGAAATGATGTTTTATTGGCTCTCAAGGAAGCTAGGAGAAATAGGTCTATTTTAAAAGAACTTAATACTACAATGATTGCAATTATTTCTAAAAAAGAGGATATTAAGACTTTTTCTGACTTCCGCCCCATTGCTTTATGTAACACTTTGTATAAGATATTTATGAAGGCAATTTCCCTTAGGTTGGCAAAAATTCTACCTAGGATCATTTCATTGGAGCAAGGTGGTTTTGTTCCCGGAAAGGAGACAATAGAGGGTGCAATTGTAGCACATGAGGTGCTTCTTTCTATTTCCACCCAAAGAACCCTAGCCATGATACTTAAACTACACATGATGAAGGCTTATGATAGAGTAGAGTGGGGGGCTTTATGTGTTGTTCTTGAGAAGTTATTTTTTTCTAAGGCTTGGGTCAAATGGATTCGTGCATGTATTTGTTTTGCAAGATTCTTGATTTTTATTAATGGTTCTCCTTGTTGTTTTTTCACTTCCTCTAGGGGTTTGAGACAGGGATATCCCCTTTCTCCCTTTTTGTTTATTCTCCTAGCTGAAACCTTTAGTTGGGCTATTAGGGATGCTAAAGTGGGGGCGATTTGCAAAGGTATAAGGATTTAGAATATTCTCCAAAGTATTTCTCATTGTCTCTTTGTAGATGATACTCTGTTATTTGGACATGCTTTGTTAGTTGAGGAAAAAGTGATTAAAGGAATAATACAAAATTATGCATCATTTTCTGGTCAGAAAGTGAATGGTGATAAATCAAAGTTTTTTTTCTTAATACATCACAACTGGTTCAGCATAGGTTGCAATCCTTTCGGGGATTTGAGACTGGAAATCTTCCATGTACTTACCTTGGGATTCCTTTCTTTGTTAAACAAGATAAGATTGGTTTTTGGGATAAGATCATTTCGGTCATTTCTAAAATAATTCTCTCATGGAATCATAGATGGTTAACTTTGGCAGGTAAAATTATTCTCATCAAGTTTGTTTTGAATGTTGTTCCCATATATCTCATGTTTTTTTTGAAGTCTCCAAAAGCAGCTATTGCTAGTTTACAGGATACTCTTAGAGATTTTCTTTGGAACAATAATAAAGATGGCAAGAAGAAACTCCCTTTAGTTGCATGGGATAAGGTATGTTTGCCTAAGGAACTTGGGGGGACAGGAATGTGGAGTCTGGAGAATCAGAATTTAGCTTTAGGTGCTAAGTTGGTTTGGAAATTATGTGACAAGCCTAGCTCCTGATGGGCACAGATTATGTTTGCCAAATATTTAAATAATGGACCGAGAGAGTACATTTTTAAAGTCTCAAATTTGCCTTTGGGTTCTACTATTTGGAATTTCCTTTGTAAATGTAGATCAATTATTCGGCCTCATCTCTCATGGATTGTTCATAATGGTAGAAAGGTCAGATTCTGGGATGAAGTATGGAATGGACACACAACTTTGGTGAATATTAGGGATTGGTCTCCTCTGGTCACTGTTCTTTTCTCCCTTTGGGGTGTTTTTGTAGCAAATTATTTTAAAATTGTGACTAGTGGAACCCTTAAGCTAGCTAGATGGAAGTTGATTGATTTCTTAGATGTTGATCAAAGCATGAAATTAGATTTTGAGAAGATTTTGAGAAGATTTTGGGGGATGGAAATGTATTTCTTTCTGATTTTGAGGATGAACGTATTTGGACAAAGAATATTTCTGGTAAGTACAATGTTAAAGATGGTTACAACTCTCTTATGATTGCTAAAGATTTATCATCTTGGCCTTATAATTTTTTTGGCATTCGACTTGTCTTCCTAAATCTAGAGCCTTTGCTTGATTGGTAGTTCAGGACAGAGTCCTTACAAGCATGAGACTAGACAGGCTTGGTATTACTGTTGTTTTCCCTTCTGTCCTTTGTAACAAAAATTTGGAATCTTCTTCACACCTATTCCTACATTGTGATTATGCTTATGAATGCTGGTAGTAGTTGTTTGAGAAGTTAAATATATCCTTTGTTATTGGCAAGGATCTCATTTCCCATTTTAGATCTTGGCCCTTTATGTTTGCCTCATCTTTTTATGCATGCCTTTGGATCATATCTCCATCTATTGTTATTTAGAATGTTTGGCTAGAGAGAAACAATGGGATATTTAAAAAAACAAGGTCTCCAATGTCTGAGGTTCTATTTAAAATTGAGTCTTCAATCTCTGAGGTTGCTTTGTCATTTATTTATAAGAATTTGGAAAATATTACTTCTTTTTCACACTGGGATAGTAGAGTTACTAGAGTTTAGAAGATGTTGTCAGTTTTACCCTCTCATGGTGCAATTTTAAAACAGAATGATGCAATAGGTAAGAGATTCTCTGCTAGATGGAAACCTCCTCCGCAGGGGCACATTAAACTGAATTTTGATGGGTCTCTCATGGTAACCCTGGGCCGGCTGGGGTAGGCATAGTAATTTATGATCACAATGCAAATTTTATTCGAGCTAAGTGTCATGCTATTGGTTTTAAAACTAACAATTATGCGGAATTTCATGCTTTGTCTTTTGGATTGGATATGGCAATCTCTTTGGGAATTAAGGACTTAATAATTGAAGGTGATTCTATGGTGATTATTCAATGTGTTATGCAAAAGAAATCAAATTGTTGGAATTTGCAATATATACTTGATCCCATTTTACAAAAATTAGAATTGTTTGAATCTTTCTTGGTATCCCATTGTTACAGAGAAGTTAATAAGATTGTGGATTATTTGGCAAATTTAGCCATTGATAGCAATGCTAATCAGTGAGAGGTGGGTTTTGAGGAAATTCCTTCTAGGGTATGGGAAGGTTTGCAACAATAGTTATATGATTTTCTTGAGTAATTTTGATGTAAAATTTTATGATGATAATTATTCCCACTTTCCCCTTTCATTTCAAGTATTCATGTTCGTTGTCTTGAGGAGAGTTCGAGCTCATGGTATTTGATACAATAGTGTTTTCCCAAAGGTTTTTTGATACTTTCTTTTTTGGCAGGAAGATTTTTGGTTCATAGGATTTGGCACAGGGCTTTGGAAAATTTTGTCTTGTTCCATTGATAGCAACTGTGGAGTCTACATTTGAAAATTATCCGATGGGTTTTTTTGGCAAATTGTCATATGGGCTCTATGCAAAACTGATATTATATGTGTTGTGACCGCATTTTGTATGTGGTTTTGGGCAGGGTGTATAAACTTATCCATTAGATACTATAGGTTTATTTTATGAGCTGTGACCGGAGGTTTTCTTCCTAGGGTTCTTTCCTCCGATATGCTCTTTGAATCCTGTGTAAAAAATAAAAAATATTAATAAAAAAGTTTAGTGAAATAATCTACTTTTATTGAAAAAAAACAAAACTATTTGACCATTAACAATACGATGTTTAAGAGAAATGGACACTCACCAATATTTATAATTATAACATGATAGATATCCATCAATCCTTACAATCAGTTCGAACATTCACTTTACACATATTCATATATAGAATTTAAAAAATATAAACGTTAAGTCTTTAAATATTTAAAATTTGAACACACAAGCTCAGATATGCAAGCCTACCACCTTATTGACTTCCCTGCAGGTGTACTAAATAAACAATTATAGGCGGTCCCAATAATTATCGGTATTCGACGCAAAGACCTCATTCTTACTCTATCGATATAATTTATAATTAAAACATATATCTTGATTAACCTATTATAAACTCATACTAAATTGGAGTCCAAGCAAAGAATGTGTTTTCATAATTAGACAGAGACTAATCTAGTTAAATTTTATATATCAAAGCTGATATTTTATGTCCAGAATTGCATATTGACTTAAAAACAATCTATTAAAATACATAATATTAAAAAATATATACTATCTTATGAAATTCATCCCCTGAGAAATAACTTTCTAGGATCTATACTACAGATATCTTTGTTTGAAAAAATGCAGAAAGAGCATTCCAGTTTTGCTGAAATAAAAATGTTTTCCATAAGATTAAAGTGCCAAGAAGACATAGCAATGGCATTCAATGAAATCTTCAAAATAAGAAACTTATGACATTAAGCATATCGCAATCCTCATAATTAGAAGTATTCAGACTTACGCGAAAATCCAGTCCCTGTCGAAATTTGAGGGGCGGCAAATCTAAGAGCCATAATTTAAAACGGCACCCAGATATTCAATAATTGTGTCTATATTCCCTTCTTTTACTTTTGATTTCATTTATGTTTAAGTATCTTTAACTTTTAGTTATTTATACAGCAATAATGGCGAAGAAGTTGGGCTTCATGATTGTTGTCTGTTAAAAGTTTTCTTCCTTGGCGATTACTCCAACCATTGGATAAAGATGATCTTGAGAATCCTGGCCATACTGGTTTGATTATGTCTGTCCTTTGAGCATGAGGAAGCTTTCATATATAGATTATACTTTGCGTCCTTCCAATTAAATGCTATGGTCCACAAATATAATATTGCAGAGGACAGTAGTACGTACTCTTGGTAAGACACTAAGTATTAATTAATGGAGAGGTAAATAATTTAAATAATATGATGAATTATTTGGTGTGATTCAAAATTCATTAAGAAAAATATAGCAATTTAAAGAAATTATGTTCTAATTTAAATAGCACATTAAAATGTCATAACATTAAAGATAATTATAGAATTAATGGTACATGAGTTAGGGTAGATAGCTTTAGCACGATGGTGAAGAATTATTTAGACATTACGTTATGGAGAATAATTATTATTCTTTTATTTTTTAATAAAACTATGATATAAGAAAATTTTGTAAAAGGTTAAATTTGTAGCTTCGGGTCACTCTTACATGCAAAGATTTGCTTTGTTATATATTGATTTGATGTCATTAATTCTACAATTTTGAGGTCTAATATGTTGAACTTGCAATATTTTTTGAACTATCAAATCTTGTGTTATTTAAAAGAACACCTATAAGGTTGTTAGATCACAATGATTTGTTTTGTTAGGTCAACTACCTTGTTGAGACCAATTTTATGGTCATGATAATGAGCAAAGAAAACATGTTACAATCATGCAAATGGTCAAGAATTATGATAAAAATTTAAGTCCCTTTTAGTTAAAAAGATATTTGGAATGATTAATCTCTTGAATGCATAGAAATTCAAATATGATTATATTTAAAATTAGATAATAAGTGAATATAAATCAAATGTCTTTAAATCTGAGTAAATACAAACAAATTGTTTGAAACATGTATGAAGTTTTCTTATAGAAGGAATGAAATGGGTGGGATTTTAAAAAAAGAAAAATTAAATTTCAATAATCAACTCTTTGTAGCTTAGAATCAACTCATGCCATGGAATTAGCCAAAAAACAATAAACCATTATTTTTTATGTGTATGGTAACTCTTTGGACATAGGGGTATCATATTTACAAGTGCATGGTAACATGTTCAGGTATGAATGGGAAATATAATTGAACCCAATGAATAAGTGCCAATGGATAGAAACAACAAATGAGGAAATGAGTACTATTCAAAAAAACATAAACGATCGAGACTATCTCTAAAAAGGGCCCTAAACTAAATGGAAATTGGCATGGCTTCACATAGCTCACAATTGCATTTTATCCCCACTTTGAGGTAAACAAAAATCCTAGTTAAGTCTTCATACTTTTAATTATGAAGATCATAGAATGCCCTAAATTTGAAGTTCCTAATTTTAGAATTGTTTTTATTTCCTTGATGTTGTTATGTAAGACGCATCGAGTAGTGAAATGAGATCAAAGATTTATTTTGACGAAATGCATCCTCACAAATTATATTCAAGATGCATTATAATTAATCTATATTTATGTTTTTTCAGATTTTTATTTATATAAAAGTTGTAGGTATTAATGGACTTGAAAATCAACATCTTTATTTATAGTAGGATTGTAGTAGCTACAACATTACTTCAACATTAAATTGGTACTCTAAAGTTGTAGTTTGTATAGTGAATTTAATGTTGATTTGAATTAATGTTTTCGGTAGATCAAAAGAAATAAAAAATAACAATTAAAGCAAACAAAAAATTAGAAAACCATTTCTAGGATGAGATCTTCGTCCCTTGCAAAGTCCATAGAAATATGCGAGAAAAATAGGTAAACCTAGTCAGTACTAAAAATAATGTATCAAAGAGAGGAAGAAGAAAAAAATTGGTTGAATTTAATTCTAAATTTGAAAAGAAGATGGTGATGCATTTATTGTAGCTTTAAAAACTTATACAAGTGGTAATGTGTGGTTAATTAATTCAAATGTATAGTTCCATATATCCTTATAGAGATGATTTTTAATAGTATGAAAACTACAATGGAGGTACGTTGTACTTTAGTGATGGATCTTATTTCAAGTTTGGTGACCATGATATATTTCAAATTATACTTATCATTGATAAAGTTAAGGGAATCAATAGTGACTAAAATGTCCTTGTGTTAACATGAACTTTTGGCTTATACGAAGATTAATTTATGTGAGTATGTAATTTATCTTCTCTAAAATGGGAATGTAACATGGTGAAAATTTATATGATGTTTGGTAGAGGTATTTGATTGGGAACACTAGCCTAGCTTGATTCATACATTATTTACCACAATAGTACTCATGTTAAAACTATTTCTTCATTTAATTCATTAAAAAAATGAGTGATATCTTCTTTAGTAGATGGTCATTCTTTCTAGGTGCTCAAGGGGATTCTTTCTACAAAGACTAAAGTACTAGCTAAAAAGTTAATATGAGGCAAGAGATAAGCCAAATTAGAGATAATGGCCTATGGACCTTACCAAATAAAAACTTCGTTAAATTTTTTTGTTAGAATATTTAATCTTTACTTGGCTTAGGTTTATTTGTATTTAGTTTAGGATATTCCTTTGGAATTCCTACATGTAATTTGTCCTCTAGTACATGTGTGAGGACAAGTCATTTCTTTTATTTTCCTTTATTAAGGAATATTAGATTTCCTCCATAAGAGGATGTGTACACATGACACACACATTTTATGAATGGTGGCATTCATAGATTTGGGAGTTACTTTGTAACTACTCTCCTCATCTCTATTTAAGAGATGTCTCCTCTTTCATTTCTTCTTAATGACAATATTGTAAAGAGCTTCTTGCTCTCTCTCTCTCTCTCTCTCTCTCTCTCTCTCTCTCTCTCTCTCATTTTAGGCATTGCCTCATTCATAATAACACAAGGGGTTTTTCTTTTCTTTTCCCCTTTCAAAAGCTTTTGTGCCTCCTTCTTTACATTTGGGTGATTGCTCCAAGGTTTCTGCATTTCTCTGGGTAACATTTACTTCATCAATAAACTTGGATTTTATTTTTCTTGCCTTGCTCTTGTATTTCCTTTCATGGTATCAGAGCAGGCTCTAATCCTTGTTTCAAGTTGAGATTGATGAAGGTTACCATTCCATGGAGTTCACCTTCTTGGAGGCATTCTTGAGAGGAGAAGAAGTTATTTCTCTAATATTTTCTATTGTGCACGTTTTGGTTTCAGTTTTAATTTTTTTTCCAAACTTGTTAACAAGTTTGCATGCAGGTTTAATCTTTTGAGATTCTAGTTTAAAGCCTAAGTTTTTTAGTTTTGGGAGGCCTACCACCAAAACTTTGTTCTAACCTCATTATTTTCTTGCATTAATTAATTTATTCACTTCGGAAGGCTTGCCGCCAAAGTATTTTTTGGTTTAATTTTTATTTTGGAAGGCTTGCCACCAAAACTAATTTATTATTAAATTACATTTCTGATTCACTTGCAGATTTTAACTTTTTTTTTTGCTTACAACTATTCTAATTCAATTTGTTCGAATCTACCATTCAGTCCTAACATCTTTATTCGCAGGTGTTGTTGATAAATAAAAATGGTTTATATTGTAAGAATAACTGATTGTAGCGAGCTATTATAATTTCTCTTTAAGGCAGATACAATTTATTTTTTATTATTTTATTTCAAACCTTCTCTGTATTTATGCATTTTGAAAATTTGAAATCTAAAATCATTTTAAAAGTACCTATAAATGATCCCTAACTGGCAATTATTCTTAACATTATAGAGACAGAGAGGTCTCTGTGCTCTCTCTTCATTACGTCTTTGCCCATTTTCTTTTCACTGTTTCCTTTTCTCTGCATGCTCTCACTGTAACTCTCCTGCCTGAATCCTCTGTAACATTTGTCTGTCCTTACTTCATTTCTGCCCAGAATGCCTCTATCAATTTTTGTTATTCGTTGCATGCAGGAGCCATTATTTTTTTCTTTGACGGTAACGTTTCACGTTGAATTCTTATTTCATTAGTCTTTAAAGAAAAAAGTTTTAACCTTTTTTTTTATGCGTACAAGGTAAACTTAAAGTTTTATAATTTAAGTTTAAGTTTTCCTATTCGTATAAGTTTTAGTTTACTTTATTTTAAATAAAAGTTTAAGTTTCTTTAAGTAAAGTAAAGTCTATTTAAAATAAACTAAACTACAGTTTAGTTTAGTTAAATATTAATTTTTTTATTTTTTAAAGTTTATAAGCTTTTTAATAAAGCTTTGTTTCTTTAAAAGTCTTTTTTTCATATAAATAATTTTATTTTATTATTAATTAAGATTTAAAGTTTTTAATATAAAGTTGTTTAATTGAAATTAAAGTTTTTTTAAATTTAATTTTTTTATTAAAACTTTGAAAATTGCAATTTTTTGGGTATTTTTATAAAAAATTGTTATTTAAAAAAAAATATTATTCACATTTGGTTTATTTTAAATCAAGGAGGTTAATTTTTTTTTCGATTTTAATTCAAGTGGTATTTTTTCAATACTAATCTTAATTTGTTCATTATTTTGTTATAATGTCTACATTAATTCCTGACATTAAATTAAATAGCACTAATTATCATTCATGGAAAACATATATTTCCTTTATTTTTCGTTTCAAGCACCTTTTGGATGTTGCTACTAATAAAACCTTTGAACCTTCTTCAACTGCTCCTCAAGCCAACCAAGATAGATGGAAGGCTCAAAATGATGAAGCACTTGGTTTAATTGGTATTTCAATGGTTCCTGATTTGTATGTTCTAATTGGAAATTGTAAAAAAGCGTATGAAGCTTGGAAAATTTTAAAAACAACTTATGATAGCTCAAATGAATCCCGAAAAATTCAGCTTCAAGATCAACTCGAAGATCTCAGGTATACGGATTTTAAAACCATGGATGAATTCTTATTAAAGTTTGATTCAATTAATAGTCAATTAACTAGTATAGGAGTTATGCTAGCTGATTTAAATTTAATTCATCTTATTCTTAAAAAGTGTCTTCCTCGTCAATTTCAACAATTTATTACGAATATTCATGCTCAACTTGCTATTCCTAGTTTAGCTACTCAATTAACTTATGATATTTTTTGTTATTTATTACATCAAGAGGAAGCTAAATTAATTCAATTTGGTACTCGTAAAAGTAGTGAACATGCTTTTATGTCTAAAAATCATCATAATAATAATAATTTTAGATCCAATAATAATAATCATAATCATAATAATAATCACAAGTCTTCTAATCATCAATCTCATTCTAAATCCTATCATAACAATTCTAATAATAATTCATACAATAATCAAAGGAATAATTCTCAAACAAGACCCCATTGCACATATTGTGGGAAAGATGGACATATTACTAATAATTGTTTTAAGAAGCAAAATGGTAAAAAGCCCATGAACCAAAATAATCAAAATAATCAACAACATAAACCTCATTAAAAGAAAGGTAATAATAATGGTAATTCATCTTGTCATGCATTTACATGTACTTATAATGTTTCTCAACCACTTGAGTGGATTATTGATTCTGGTGCATCTCAACATGTTAGTTTTCATAAAGAATGTTTTGAATCTTTGCATCTTGATACTTCCAATATTCCTGTTCAATTAGCTAATAATCATAGTTGCAAAGTTGAAGCTATTGGAGATGTGAATGTTCCTAATGGGAAATTACATGATGTTCTTTATGTTCCTGAATTAAAATCAAATTTGATTTTAGTTCCTAAACTTTGTCAAGATTATAAGATTAATTTTTATAGGGGCATGTGTTCTATCATTGATCCAAAAACTAATCATGTTATTTCTACTACTAAAATGGATAGTGATAACTTATTCAAGTTTTATGAATTTACTTGTACAAAGTATTCCTTGCTTACTAGTTTTGATTTTACTATATGGCATGAAAGACTTGGCCATCTCAATTTTGATTATATTTGATTGATGCAAAAATCAAATATGGTTGATGGATTGCCTACTATTGTTCCTTCTCAAATTGTTTGCAATGGTTGCATGAGTGGTAAGATGCATAGGCAACCCTTTCCTCATGGTCAACCTTGAAGGGCATATACTAAATTGCATCTAGTTCATAGTGATCTCTTGGGTCCCATGAAGAATCCCTCCATCCAAGGTTCAAGGTATGCTCTTACCTTTGTTGATGATTTTTCAAGGAAAACATGGATATATTTCCTTCATAGTAAGGATGAAGTGCTTGATGTGTTTACAAAATTTCATATGCTTGTAGAAAGACAATCTGGTTCTAAAATTAAGATTCTTTGTTCTGACAATGGAAGAGAATATGTCAATAATGCATTTAATGCTTATTTGAAATCTTTTGGGATTAAACATGAGCTTACCATTCCTTATACACCACAACAAAATGGTGTGGCGGAATGGAAGCATAGGACCATTGTGGAAATGGTCAGATTTTTATTGCATGCAAAAAATATGGATTACAAGTTTTGGGCTGAAGCTATGGCTTGTGCAACTTATTTAATTAATAGAACACCTACCAAAGCCTTAAAGGATAAAACTCCTGAAGAAGCTTGGTCTGGTAGAAAGCCCAATTTGCAGAATTTAAGAATTTTTGGTTCTATAGCTTATGTTCACAAACCTAAGGAGAAAAGAAAAAAATTATATGCTAAATATTCTCCTTTTGTTTTTGTTGGTTATGATGAAAATACTAAAGGTTATAGAGTTTACAATCCTATTACTAACAAGGTAAAAGTTGCAAGAGATGTTTGTATTGCAAAAAAAGGCATTCATGATTTTTCTAAAGTGGAGGATGATGAACTTTCTCAAAGCAAAGTTGTGCTTGTGGAGGACCAACCTCCTTCTCTTAACCCTACTCCTAATGCATCTCTTTCTATTCCTTCTAGTGATAGTGATGATGATAATAATAACTCTACTCCTCATGACTCTTCTTCTAGTGATGAATCCATTACTTCTAAAAGAAAACCTAAATGGTTTAAATTTTTAATTCAAGATAGTGATGAATACTTAGCTAGAATTTATAGAATTCAAGCTAGAGGAGTTAATTATTGTAATTATGCTTTAATGACTACTATTATGAATTCTAATGATCCTGAAATATTTGATCAAGCTAAAAATCAACCACATTGGCAAAAAGCAATGAAGGAAGAATATGATACTTTAATTTCTAACCAAACTTGGAATTTAGATCCCTTACCTCATGGTAAAAATATTGTTTCTTGCAAATGGCTTTATAAAACTAAATTGAATGCTAATAATCAAGTTAGTAAATTTAAAGCTAGATTAGTTGCTAGAGGTTTTTCTCAAATTGAAGGCTTAGATTATACTGAAGCTTTTTCTCATGTTGCTAAAATGCCTATGATTAAACTTGTGCTCTCTTTGGCTTCTAGAATGAATTGACCTATTCACCAAATGGATGTTAAAAGTGCTTTTCTTAATGGTGATTTACATGAGGAAATTTATGTCTCAACCTCCTAGTTTTATTAAAGAAGGTAATGCACACTTAGTTTGTAAATTAAAGAAATCAATTTATGGATTAAAGCAATCTCCTAGGGAGTGGTATTCAAAGATTAATGCATTCTTTCTTTCTCAAGGCTTTATTCGAAGTAAAAATGATCCTAACTTGTATATTAAACATAGTGAAGATGATATTATCATTATTATCTTGTATGTAGATGATTTGATTCTTACTTCAAGCTCCAATACTTTGATTTCTGATATTAAGTTTCAACTTAATAAAAAATTTCAAATGACTGATTTAGGTCTTTTACATTATTTCTTAGGAATGCAAATTTGGCAAACCTCTAAAGGAATTTTCTTATCTTAAAGTAAATATGCTCAAGATCTCATAGATAATTTTAACATGAATGATGCTCACCATGTTTCAATTCCTATTGAATTAGGCACTAAGTTATTGCTTGATATGCAAACTCCTCTTGTTGATCCTACTTTGTATAGACAATTTAGTTGGAAGTTTGAATTATTTAATTCTTACTAGGCCAGATATTGCTTATAGTGTTGGTTTGGTTTCAAGATTCATGTCTAAACCTCACAAACACACTTTAAAGTTGCTAAAAGAATTTTGAGATATATTAAAGGAACTATTAATGTAGGTTTGTTTTATGATGCAAATTCTGATTTTATTTTAAACGGTTTTACTGATTCCGATCTAGGTGGAGATCCCAATGATGGGAAATCTACTTGTGGTTATTGTTTTTTTGTTGGTTCAGGAGAAATTTCTTGGAATAGTAAAAAGCAAAAATCTACCTCCCTTGGATCCACTGAAGCTGAGTACAAAGGATACACTAATGGTTGCAAAGAAGCCTTGTGGCTTAGAAGACTACTTGAAGATTTGGGTCTACCTCAACATGAACAAACTCCATTATATTGTGACAACCAAAGTGCCATTGCCTTGGCTAAAAATCTAGTTTTCCATGCAAGGACAAAACACATTGCTCTCCAACACCACTTTATTAGAGAACAAATTGAACACAAGCAAGTTTCACTCCTCTATTGCAAGGGGGAAGACGAAGTTGCTAATATTTTGACCAAGCCACTTTGTAAAGAAAAGTTCCAATTTCATTGTAAAAATCTTGGCTTGCAACCCATTGAAGGGTTTGATGTAAATTCCCCAAGTAAAGCTTAAGGGGGTGTGTTAGAATATTTAATCTTTACTTGGCTTAGGTTTATTTGTATTTAGTTTAGGATATTCCTTTGGAATTCTTACATGTAATTTGTCCTCTAGTACATGTGTGAGGACAAGTCATTTCTTTTATTTTCCTTTATTAAGGAATATTAGATTTCCTCCATAAGAGGATGTGGACACATGGCACACACATTTTATGAATGGTGGCATTCATAGATTTGGAAGTTACTTTGTAACTCCTCTCCTCATCTCTATTTAAGAGATGTCTCCTTTCTCATTTCTTCTTAATGACAATATTGTAAAGAGATTCTTGCTCCCTCTCTCTCTGTCTCTCTCTCATTTCAGGCATTGCCTCATTCATAATAACACAAGGGGTTTTTCTTTTCTTTTCCCCTTTCAAAAGTTCTTGTTCCTCCTTCTTTACATTTGGGTGATTGGTCCAAGGTTTCTGCATTTCTCTTGGTAACATTTACTTCATCAATAAACTTACTTGGATTTTGTTTTTCTTTCCTTTCTCTTGTATTTCCTTTAATTTTCTTTAATTTTAATCTCATGTTTTATTTCCATGAACATTGCATATATGGAAAATAAAACTATGTATTCAAGTTTTCACAAGTCTTCTAGATTGTTAGATGTTTTTGGTCTTATTGATGTTCCTTTATTTGAAAAACTATTTATTTGTTACTTTTGTTCATGGATATAATAGGAATTTGGTTTATTTTCTCATAAATGTATGTAAATGTTCAAACCTATGATAGAAAATTTAATTTAATAGAAAAAATCACAATATAAGGGTTAATAATGGTGGTTAATATCTTTTGATATATTTTGATAACATATACAAGGATGTTGACATTCAATGGGGGGGTTGCATTGATTTTTAGGCATCAATTATTGATTGAATATTATGTTTCCTACATTAATATTGATGCAAAAATTATCCAAAAGGAATGGTAAGGTCTAAGTCCTCTATAAATGAATCTTTGTATTTTTGGTTATGAGTCATAGCCACAAATATTGAAGGATAATGAACAAGGTATTAAAATGTGTTTTTCATTGGTTATACTTATGATGTTGAAGGATACAAGCTATGGGATCCTATTGTAACCATGTACTATATAATAGAGGTGTTATTTTTTCATATATTAAGTACTCTTTTTTTCTATTATAGATAGAAAAATGTTAAAAGAGAGGTGTGCTTTACTATCATCTTACACTATAAAAGAGACATTAGCTTTTCAAGCTTAGAATATTTCAAGAAGGAAGTAGAACCATTTCTTCATATCAACCACGATATTCTTTCACATGTAAATATTTATTTTACATTCATGTTTATGATTGCACACTTATATTCACATGAATATTAACTTCAAGATTAAAATGCAGCTCAAAGTGGGGAAAAAATATAATGATTAAATTCAATCCACATGAGTTCATATGTAGTTATAGTCCAATATTAGAAATCTTTATATACAATTACTTATTTTCAAAAGATACAATTGTGTGTAGAGTTAATTTCATTTTCCTATTTTTAATCCCAAACTATTTTCGCTTATTTATATTTATTGGATTATATCTTATATTTATGTACACTTATTCCCTTATCCTTGGTCAAACCAACAACATATGATTTATCCCACACCATGCATAATTGAATATTGAATTTTTAAATTTTTAAATTCAAAGTTTGTTGGTTTTTATACACTTTATTCCCTGTATGAGCCAACTTGGTCCACTTATCAATTGGTTTGTTGCAATGTGGTTGTATTTAAAAAAAATTACTCTACATTCATTTGTGATTCATTTGAAAATCATATCAAATTAAATTCTAAGACGAGAACCATTCTACAAATCAATAGTGATTAACATGTCCATGGGTTAACATGAATATTTTACTTATATGAAAATTAATTGATGTGAGTATCTTCTCTAAAATGGGATGTAACATGGTGAAAAATTATATGATGTTTGCTAGAGGTGTTGGATTGGGAACACTAAGTTAGCTTGATTCATACACTATTTACCACAATAGTACTTATGTTAAAACTATTTGTTCATTTATTTCATTTAGAAAATGAGTGATATATTCTTTAATAGATGGTCGTGCTTTCTAGTTGCTCAAGGCTATTATTGCTACAAAGACTAAAGTACAAACTAAAGATGCAATATGATGCAAGAGATAAGCCAAATTAGAGATAATTTGGCCTATGGACTTTACTGAGTAAAAATCTCATTGAAATTTTCTTTTATTTTAATCTCATCTTTGATTTACATGAACAATGCATACATAGAAAATAAAAATATGTACAGTTTTAGTCAAGTTTTTACAAGTCTTCTAGGTTGTTAGATGTTTTTTGTCATATTGATGTTTCTTTAATTAAAAATAGATTTATTATGTTACTTTTGTTGATGAGTATAATAGGAAATTGGCTTACTTTCTCATAAATGAATGTTAGAGTTCAAAGCTATGATAGAAATTTTAATTCAATAGAAAAAATTAGAATATGATGGATACTAATGGTGGTGAATATCTTTCGATATATTTGCAAGGATTTTGGCATTCAATCTAGGGCTTTGCATTGAGATTTTAGGCATCAATTATTGATTGAATATTATGTCTCCTACATTAATATTTGTGCAAAAATTATTCAAAAGGAATGATAAGGTTTAAGTCCTTCATAGATTGATCTTCCTATTTTTGGTTATGAACGATATGCTCAAATGTTGAAGGAGAACCATAATAAATTAGAGAATAAGGTATTAAAATATATTTTCATTGGTTATAGTTATGATGTCGAAGGATACAAGCTATCAGATCTTATTGTAAGCATGCACAATATAATAGTGGTGTTATTTTTTAATATATTTAGTATTATTTTATTCTATTATAGATAGAAAAATGTTAAAAGAGAGGTATGCTTCACTACCATCTTACACTATAGAAGGCTATACAAGCTTAGAATATTTAAATAAGGAAGTATAACTATTTCTTCATATAGACCGTGATATTCTTTCACATCTAAATATTTATTTTACATTCATGTTTATGATTTCACACATTCACATGAATATTAACTTCAAGATTAAAATGTAGTTCAAAGTGGGGGAAAAATGTCATGATTAAATTCATTCCGTGCGATTTCATATGTAGTTATAGTCCAATAATAGAAATCTTTATATACAATTACTTATTTGCAAAAGGCATAATAGTGTATAACGTTAATATAATTTTCTTATTTTTTATCCCAATATGTTTTCACTTATTTATATTGATTGGCTTGTATCTTATCTTTGTGGACACTTATTCCCTTATCCTTGGTCAAACCAACAACATAGGATTTATCCCACACTAGGCATAATTGAATATTAAATTTTAAACTTTTTAAATTAAAAGTTTGTTGGTCTTTATCCACTATGAGTCAACTTTGTCCATTTATTAATTTATTTGTTGCTATGTGGTTGCATTTAAATGAATTTAGTCTACGTTCATTTATTATTCATTTGAAAATCATATGAACTTTAATTCTAAGACAAGAACCATTCTACAAATTACTCAAATTGTAGAACTAAGAGGAAACTAAACATGTATCAACATTCTAGAGCATTTACATGATTGTTAAGTGATATTAAAACTATTTTTGATGAATATAATACCAACCTCATCAACGATGTTGACATATGGGAAAACAACTCATGTGATGTTATAATCTACTAAGGAATTTCAAAGATTGACAATCACTGATAGTTAACACAATGTAAGAGTTTTGCCTATCATATAGGACAAGTTTTCACTCACCACATTAAGTCTGAAGCTCATAAAATTATAGATCTATGTATCTAAAAGAAACCAAAAAGTATGTAGATTCAATGCTCCACATAATTCACAAAAATATATATTTTCAATCTTAAACCAAATGAATTTCAATATAATATCTTGATTATGCTTCAATATCATCATAAACATGTATCCAATAATTTGTATACATGCAATTGTCTAAACCCTAAACTATATTAATTTAATAAGTCTAAAAAACAAAATTTATTACCTATATTAATCAATCGGTCTCGATAACACTTAAAATAGTTATATTTTCCTTCACATGACCCTTCCCAACTACAAAGGAGCTTAATTAAGAAGAGAGTAAAAAGTTATATCCGTGCAAAATTATACTAGTTCGCAAGATTCTAAGTTAACTCTTTATCCAGTGTTTGGAGTAATTTCTAAGCAAAAGCACCTTTGACCAAATGACAAGCATGAACCTTAAGCGATTCTCATCCTAGAAAAGAAGAGAAGTTTAGATATAAACTCATGTTAAAGTATTAAAGGTTCTATAAATACCTTGAATATATCAGGAGGTCTACAAATGTCCTATTAACTTATATCTCATTGTTATACTACTGAGCTTCGATCAGCTTCAGACATTTACGTAAGTCTTCGTACTTTTAATTATGACCGTTGTACATTGCCCTAAATTTGTAGCTACTAATTTTCAACAAGTGCTTTTGTTGACTCGGTACAATTGCTTTCTTGGTATGTAAGACGAGTCTTGTTACCAATTTAATCATCTTCAATACATTTTTAGTTCATTCCAGATTGAAATGTTCTTTCTAGATTTGTTTTTCATTCCAAATTAACTGCACAGAGTTATATGCTGTACTTTTTAATTCATTCAAGATTGAAATATAAAATCTTGGCTATTCTAGAACTGGTTGAGCGGTAAAATGAAATCTATGACCCATCTTATAAGATCAATTTCCAGTGTATCTTCTAGTCAAACCCAAAATCAACATCTTTATCTACACAGAGTTCTAGTCAGTCCACCAGATGAATTTCCATAGGTGCCCCTTTTAATCCAACACCCCCTTCTGATTCTAAGGAATTGAATTTATGTTGACGCTCCAATATCACATATAGATTTTCTGTTACAACAAAAACCTAGAACATTAATGAACCTAGAAATCAACATCTTTATATAGACCAGAGTGGTGATAAATCCTAAAATCAAATTCAAAACATGTGTCATTTAATCCAACATATTTTGGGCACGTAAAAATGATTTTAATGCTCATTTCAAAAGCTCATAAACATTTCTTCACGATTAAAGTTGTCTTAAAAGCATAGCTTTCATGGATTAAGGTTTCACTATTTGGCACTAGAATAAGTTGATCTAGATTGGCTGTGAATAAATGCCTCCATACTCTTTCTGCATCTACGGAACTGCCTCTTAACAACTCACTAAATGCCAACACAAATCATCCGGTAAGATTTTTTCAAGAAGTGTTGGCACATCTTAGGTCAGGATCTTGTGGCAGCTCTGGAATGCTCAAGGAGATCAGGAAGGCTTCTTAAGGAAGTTAACAACACATTCATCGTCCTCATCCCTACGAAGGAGAATGCAGTAAAGCTGGGTGATTTCCGACCCATCTCACTCTGCAACACAGTTTATAAATCCTTTCAAAAATCATGATGAATAGAATGAAACCCCTCATGGAATCAATCATATTAGAAGAATAAATAGGGTTTGTTGTAGGTAGTTCAATCCTTGATGGAGCCATAATAGCATAGGAAGCAATCCATACTCTTCAAAGTACTAAAAGACCAGGTATGATGATTAAAGTAGATATTTCAAAGGCTTATGATAGTGTAGACTGGCGCTTCCTCTGCAAGGTTATGCAAGCCTTTGGTTTTTCAAAGCAGTGGATTGATTGGGTCTTTGAATGCATCTCCACTCCAAAATTTTCAATCTTGGTAAATGGGAAACCAGAAGGCCTTTTTTCCTCTACAAGGGGAATTAGACAAGGAGATCCTATCTCTCCTTTTCTCTATATTATAATGGGGGAGGTTTTGGGCAGGACACTAAAGAGAAGCCACATGAACAAACTCTTAGAGGGAATCAAGGTAACCAGAAACTTTACAGTCACTCATCAGCAATTTGCAGATGATAATCTCCTCTTGGGGGTAGCAAAAATCAAAGAGGCTTCCCATCTAAAACAAATTCTAGACACCTTTGGGAAAGCCTCAGGCCAAATAAGGAATAAGGACAAATCCAAGGTCTACTTCTTTTCTACCTCTAGACTCTTGCAATCTAAAATACTTTCAATTCTGGATTGCAGTGAAGGATCCCTCCCTTGTATCCATTTGGGAATCCCAATTGATCATGGCACTGGGAATGCTAGATCGTGGGATCCTCTTAAACTAAAAGTGGATTAGATCTCAAACTTCTGGAAAGGGAAATGGCTGTCTTGGGCTGGCAGACTTGTGCTGATCCAAGCAGTATTAGTGGCCTTGCCCATCTATCGGTTATCCATCCTATCTCTCACAGCAAGTGCAAATGCCTTCCTTATTAAGAAAATGAGGAATTTCTTTTGGCAAAACTCAGAGGAGAAACACAGAATAGCTCTAATTGCATGGGAAAAAATAATCAAGCCTAAAGTCCTGGGGGGTTTAGGCCTTAAGGATCTCAAATTGCAAAATAAAGCTCTAGGGGCCAAACTAGTATGGAAGTTCATCAGGAATCCTAATATCACATGGGGTAGAATGCTAGCTACTAAATATTTACCACATCAAGAACCAACGAATCTTTTATGAGCAAATTCATTCCCCAAGGGCTCTAAAACGTGGAATTTTTTAATTTCTTGCAAAAACCTGATATTAGAACATATCTCATGGGATATCTGAGATGGAGCTTCAAGCCTCTTTTGGGAAGACTCCTGGGGTGGCTACCCTCCCATTGCTAATTCACTCAACATTCCAACAACAAAAAACTGGCTTAAGCACCATTGGGGTGTCAAAGTGAGAGATTATCTGATTTTTGATGGTTCACACGACTCTCAAAGTTGGAGATGGAAATCATTGGAAGGAGTTCAAACTGCAAGGAATGATATAGACCAACTCAAAGAACTCTTAAAAGCAAGAAATGTTAATCCGAGAAGAGGGAATGACTCTTTAATTTGGGCTCCTTCCAAAATAGGGCTCTACAATCCTAGAGATGGTTACAGAGTACTGGTTAACAATGCCACTCAAGATCAACTAGATTTCCCCAAGAAGTTGTTTTGGAGCTCTAAAGTCATCCCTAAGGCAAGGGTCTTTGCATGGCTAGCTTATCAAAGGAAGATCTTAACTGTAGAAAAAATCACAAAAATGGGGTTCGTAGGACCCTCTAGGTGCATCATGTGCAAAGCTCAATTAGAGACAGTGGACCATCTACTACTTACCTATCCCTTTGTGTTCAAATGCTGGCGATGGCTCTGTGCTAAACTTGGCCTGATCACAGCTCTTCCAAATGACATCAAATCTTTGTTTCAAAGCTAGCCTATCCCAACTAAGGAGTCTACCCTGAGCTCAATCATGGAATTGTCCCCTTCAAGTTTAGTCTGAGAAATATGGAAGGAGACAAATCGCAAGCTATTTGACAACAAATCCAAAAGAATAGAAACAATCTTGAACTCAATTGAATCGATTATTGTGGATTTAGTTAACTGCAAGTTAGCCTTCTCTTTGGGTCCGCTGAAAGTTTTCTCATCTTGGGATGAAAGCATAAGGAAAAACTAGCATGGAATCAGGATTCCTCCCTCTCTTGGGCAAAAAGACAATAGGAGAAAAACTGCTATCTGGTCTCCTCCAAAGCCTGGCTGGATAAAACTAAATTTTGATGGTGCCTCAAGAGGCAACTTGGGCCCTTCAAGCATAGGATATGTAATTAGAGACCACATAGGAGCAACCCTTGGGAAAATGGCAAAGCCGATCCCCCCAGACACAAACAACATAGTAGAGTTCAAAGCTTTGCAATTCGGATTGAGAGATTGCAGTAACCATGGTTTTAATAACATCTTAGTGGAGGGCGACTCAGAGATAGCAATAAATGCCATCAAGAGGAAAAACACTCCAAATTGGAGACTGCAAGGAATTCTAGAAAGCATAGTCGCAAGTCTAGACAGGATCAACAACTATGAAGCTAAGCACATCTACAGAGAAGCAAACTCAGAGGTAGATGTTCTTTCGAAATTAGCCGCTCAAGGATCCTATCTCCACAGTTGGGATCAGGGGTATCTTCCTGTTACTCATGCTAACCATTGCAATTGATAGGCTAGAGTCCCAAAGGTTTATTCAGATGAGAGAATCCCTTCAGGATCATGCAGAAGCTACTTAACATTTTGCTATATGGTTAAAATTAAACTTAACATTAGCGGCTAAGCTTAACGGTCATATCAATTCAAATTTAATCCTACCTTTCTTGGGGACGGTGGGCCTGTAGTTAATCACGTCATCTAAGCTATAGTCATGACCTATGCTTTCTCCGATCCTCCTCTCGAGATAGCTGACAAATTGTCAAATCAATTTATGGTCTGCGTGGCCTGAATGGGAGATTTGGCATGCCAAGGAAAAATATCCCTCACCACCTTTGCTAGCAAATTTATTGCAATCTCGACCCTCATTATTCGGCATTAAATAGTGTGCCATCCTTCTTCTTCCCATTCATTTTCTGCATTCCGTTTTCATTCCCATCTCTCCGCTATTCTCTCTTAGAGTCCAATTCCTCCTCTATAGATTAGCCTGCATTTCCATCTATGGCATCCAAGCCCCCTTTTGGTTTCATTATGAGCATGTATACTAGACCCACTTGTTGTTTTGGAGCAAACACTCCAATCTCCCTCTCGGCGTTGACGTGCCAAGTCTCTTTCAGGAAAATTTCAGACTTGAGGCTCAAGTGCCTTCTCCTCTTCTTGGATTTCCCCCTCATTTTGGCAATGAAGATGATCTTGGGGAGCGGACACTTGAACAGAGATGAGTATCCTTGGGACAACACCAGCATTTCCTCAAGGTTTGTTGCCTCTCTGCTAGACCTAAAACTCTCCAAGCAGGCAGTTTGGACTCTCACCAAGAAGATTTTTCTGGAGGATGTCACCCAAGACCTCCAGGAAATTCTAAACAAGTCAATTCATGACTCTGGGGCTCCTCGGCCAGGGGATAGAATCGTCTTCAATGCTCATGGAGAACTAATCAATTATTATCCTTTCCTGCTTGACCTGAAAGGGAAAAACCTGGATAGGCATCGAGTTTTTGTAAGTGTTGGTCTTGGCTACCTCAAATTGTGGTTCCTGGGAGAGAATTCAGATGACCCGGGCAGGGAGGAGGACCTAATTCAGTTTGCAAGACTCAATGGTATTCTGCCTCCGAAACCAGAAGATGAAAACCCTCATTTGGAACAGGCTCGCAGGGGTTGTCGTGGGTCAGGAAATGCCCATGGTAGAGGTCGCCCACCGAGCAGAGGCCATGGACGCGCGAGGAAGGAGCATCTACCATCTGAAGCCCACAATGAAAGTGCAAGCTAGGTCCCGTCTAGCTACCTTAAGCTTTCTGTTATGTCTCTCAAGCAGGTTTTTTGATTTCATCAGTATAATCTCTGTTAATAGGGTAGTAAGCTCTTGCCATTTAGACTTAAAATTTTTGTTTTAAAAGGGTTTTCTCAGACTTACATATGGAATGCCTAGTAGCATTCCTTCTTTTCTACTAGAGGGAAGTTTGATGCATCTTTTTTGGATCCTGCTAAAAAACTATTGCTCTATAAATTCTATATAATCAATATAATTTGGCTCTGCCTTTACCGATCAAAAAAAAAGAGTTAACCTGTCATCAAATTGTCTTGTTGGTGTATAACATGTATGTAGGTATATCTGTTAGTTTTCATAAATTTATTGAATTTTATGATTGAGAATCTACCGTTGGCTGTCAAATTTGTAAACCTGTAAGATTGACTGGCAGAATAGAATTTTCTTAGCTTAGTGCCGTCCTTTGAATGGAAAACTTGTCGAGCAATAGCCACCTAATTCCAATGTTAGACAATAAGCCACCATGAATCACTGACCCAGCTCTGTATGGGATCGATCTTAGGCTGTAGTTGTAATGTTGGCTATAGCCTATGGTATTTTAAGTTCTTCAGCAATTTGCATAGTAAAGCTTTATAGAAAATTGAGTTTCCCTTTTATGCGCTTATAACGTTTAGAAACGCTATAGTATGCATAGAGAATGATAGAGAACTGATTCATAACCATGATCTGATAATTACTACGGACCTGATAATTCATATTCAGAAAACATGGTACGGTATGGTATGTGTTTGATTTAAGACTCCTTCATTTTGCAGGCTAAGAGATCATATCTGTAAGGGATTCCGGTTTTCTAACCCTGAAGTTCCAGTCCTCGGAGGAGAAAAGAGGAGCCATCTCATAATATCATTCTCGGGACTAATTGCTGGCCTGAGTAGGAAACCAATACGATCTGGGTCAACTACAATAGTAACTGCAAGATCAATTTGCAAACCCTAAATAGAGTGTAGGAGAATCTAAAGGATGTTGCAGGGAAATATTATGTTTAAGGAAGATGAAAAGAATTGGATTATTGATGTGAGAGAGAGGATTACAGGTGTCCCCACCAGTAACTGCATGACAGGGTCAGGGTACTCTGGTGTGACGATAAACAGGGTCCCCAAGTTTCTGTTGTTTCTAAGGAAGGAAGCCTACACTCCTAGGGTCGTCCACCTTGGCCTTTATCATCATCTGATAGCGCAGCCTGTGTCTCATACGGAGCGCCTCAAAGCAGAAGCAACAGAGAGAATGGCACGCAGGCTACCCGAGCAAGAGGAGCACTTGCATTTAGATGAAGCCGTCGCACGCATTGTATGTGAAATTAGAGGGTGCTATGAAGAACAGTCTGAGTACAAGGACGAAACTGTGGCCACGATTTTCACTTTGGACGGGTGCTTCATTTTAGAAATCTTGAAAGTGTTGGGTGCTAGACAGCAGCGGCAACAACAGCGAGAGGAGCAACACCACCCTATTTTCAACAGTAACAGGGTCAAATCCTGTCAATTTGATGTGCTAAGTGATTTTCTGATGCTTGAAAATCAAATCCCCTTGATGGTCCTGATAAAGTTATTGGAAATGGAAATAGGCTCAGAAGCAGAAGCCAAGAAAGAGCTGCTGAGATTACTGTGCACCAGTATTATTCTTGTAACTCACCCTTTCTTGCCAAATTGGCTTAACAGACCAATTGAAGAACGCCTGAAGGGATTTGAAGATCTTGAGAAATATCAACATATTTTGGGCCTATTCCAGAGTCTAGCTGTTGAAGACCCAAGGGATCCAGAAGAAACAGGGCCCAATGAACCTAACAAATTTCGCCTTGCAATTCAATGCTTCTTCCTAAAGCTGATAATCAGACATAAAAGGACAAGTCGTCATCATCAAACCCTCGTGGCCTGTGCCAGAGATCTACAAATCGCAGGAATGAAGTTCAGAAATTACTATGGAGTTCCATCTCATGGAAAGATGGCATTCGAAAGGAGTACCCTTTTGCTCTCCACAATTTGGATCACAGACAGTACAGAAGTGATTTTAAGAAATTTGATGGCCCTGGAGGTCTGCCAGGGCTTTACTGTTATCTCATATTATGCATATCTGCTGAATAGTTTGGTGGAGTCCGAAGCAGATGCTGCTTTGCTGAGGAGGGCGGAAATTATCCAAAGCTCCATGGGCACGGACAAAGAAGTGGCAGGCATGTTGAATAATCTTGGCAAGGGAATCAATTTCGATTCATCTGATGATCCCTTCATGAACTTGAAGGTGGAGATAAATCAGTGGTATCGAAGCAATTTGCTGGTCCAGATAAGAGAATATAAATACAAGCATCCAAGGCTCTGGTCCAATATGTCAATCCTTTGGGGCCTCGTGGTTTTGGTATCTGCTGTGATACCTAGCCTCGTCAGTATATGGAAGACCATATGGCCACACTTATTTAATAGTGCTAGCAAACGTTAATTTAACAAGTTTGTCTTAATTCGCTACTCCTAATAATTTGTTTTCTCCAGAATTTATATTGTTGTAACGGTAGAAACTGCAATTTCTAAATAGTGCACATGCATTATTTGGATCTAAATTGAGGTATATATTTTATTTAAATGTTATATTTTGTAAAAAGTCAGTAGAAAATATAGACCTCTTTTATATTAAAATATGGTAAATTGGTTGTAAATGATTATTTATTAATCATATGATTATGTGTACACAATATCAATATATTAGTCTTATTTGTGTAATTTTGATCATTTATCAAATCTAATCTTATATGATATTGATCTAAATTATCAATCAAAACAAGGCCATGTCCATGGGTGTGGTGTCTACTCATAGTCATGATTTTGATCCACGTAAATCTAAAATCAAAACCAAACACTTAGTTTACTAGGTTTATCATATAGTATGGTCCCAAGCCATCTTTGTACAAATGTTTGCACTTTAGTGTTATGTTAATGTATAAAACGACATTTATTGCACTCACTTTGATAATGCTAGGATTATGACAATCATTACTCAAACAAAAAAATGAATCTATGTTTAATACCAAAATCAATCAAAGAATCTAATCACACCCATCCTACAACATGTGAATAATGTAGCAATAAATTAAATATTCATGTGCATTTTGAAACTTGCTATATATGAGGGTATAACAAATACCACTAGCTTGCTAAAAATATATTAACAGTTTGTGAAATAATATTGTTATCTAGTAGTCTACTTTTTAATAAATATAGAGGCCATAATTTAGTGTTACATCCCTCTTGTTCTCTTATAGTTTGTTATGTTTTAAAGGATTGATATGTGATGTTATTTAATATCGTTGAACTATGATTTAGAATGCATATATGAATGATTTGGTTTTAAAAACCATTAAATTATAATGAGATGTTTAATAATCTTTATACATGCTAGAGCTAATGATGAGATTTCAGACTAAATACCTTGTTTTGACCTAGTAGATGCAAGGAAATTCATCATCCTCCGAGAAGGGAAGGAAGGTATCATCTACATTAGGAGGTAAGCAAGTGATCAATCAAGTTGTCATCTGAGTTTCTATAACTTGTAAGTATTGGTCATGACATGTTTTTTGATAGAGCCTAGAGACATGAAGAGTTGTGTGCTAGGTACTTGTTTAGTTAACTCTAGTAATTCAGTCTAGTGGTTAGGGTTCCTTCTTATCTTGAACTCATTGAACACAATGTACCATTGAGAGGGGGGTGAATCAATGGTTCCTAAATTCTTCTCTTTTAAGAACAACCTTAGAATACCAATTATTATCCTAAGCACTAAACAATCAAACCAGTAACACAAATGAGGATACCAAAAGGGACAAACACACAAATGTAGCCCACAACACCAGATGTATGAGGAAAACCCTATATGGGAAAAACCTCGGTGAGAAATGCTGCTGGAGACTACTACTCCAATCTAGCCTCACAAGTGAAACAAAGTATTATAGAGATTTAGGGCACCAACCCCTTCACCAAGCTCCAACTTGGTGATGTATGGTGAAATATAATTTTGATACAGTTATAGCTTCTATTTGCAAATGAGTTTTGCAACACTTGACCAAATGGATTTCTACTGGTTAACAGTCTTCTCTTCTTCACTAGATCCCACACTGTAGGTTATTAGATTGCTCTCTTTGATTCTTGGCCTCTCTTATCTCTCTCTCTTATAGACTCACAACACACTGTGTCACACTTGGATGCCTACTTGACCAATCACACCTCACCGGTTATCTTAACTATTAGACCTGCAATAGTTTACTGGTACACTGTCTTTGTCGATTAAACCCTCTCACCGGTTTGCCTGCTGACTCCTCTGCAACTTACTTAGAATAAATTCTAAGGAAGATGATCTTCTTATTTTTTCCGAGCTTTCTTCACTCTCCCTCTTCACATCAAGCAACAATAATTTTTTATCTTGAGATCATATATTTATAATCTTGTATTCCCGCCAAAAACGCATTCAAACAATGTTGTGTTAGGTTTTGCCTTTTCCAACTCCATCTGAATCAGATTTGATTTGATCTTCTTTTCAAGGGATAATATCTTCATGAGGTCGATCAATCACCAACAAAGTTTCACATTCCAATGTGCATTTTCTAAATCTAGAGGTCTGCATCATGCTTTTCTGCCTTTCTTTGTCATACACCATTAATGGCTTTTCTATTTTCTTCAGCAAATGATTACGAAGATCAAATCTTCTTGTAGGATCAGTTTAGTTGCTTTGTTAGCTTGCCTTCCTTGAGCTGCAATCCTTTGGCATCCTCCGTGACTTGTGGGTTCCTCATAAAAATTGACCTGCTTGCTGATTTGTTACGTCGATGCACACACCACCGAACTGTGAAATATCACCACTTGACATTGAGCTATCGTACTTGTTGACATCCACCTCTACTTGGATTTCAATGTCGGTTAAACATTATTTGTTGACCAAGGTTGACTACTAGTTCTATTAGCCTTATCGATATGACCAACAAACATCCTCTGTACCAGCAGCACATCCTATTGATGGTTCATATTTCCTTCTAGTATATCTTCATGCCATCCTCTATGTTCTTCTCACTGGTTATTGTGCCTTCAGGATAAACATACAGCCAACCTTCATCCTGGTTTGTGCCTTACCGGTAAGCCTTCTTTACCGGTAGATGACACAAGACATGTGTACTCATAGCCTTTCATGTGTACTGACAACCTTCCTTCTGTTTGCTTACTCACATGTGTTTTGTCATCATATTTCTTGCTCTTCTTATACTGGTCACAACTTCTTACTTACTGGTGACCTTTCCAAACCAGTTGACATCAATGACAACTTAATACCAATAATTCCAGCAATCTCCCCCTTTGGCATTGATGTCAACTTATTGCTAGTATCCTTCCTATTGATTAACTTCTTCCCCTTTGTCACTATTGTCACGAAGGATTGCACTAATGATTCTAAGTGCGAAACCAAGCATTCCTGTGAAACATGGAAACACCTTCGAGCCGGTGGGTTGCTCAAAGTGAAGGTGAATATCTAGGTTATGGGTTGGCTTCCCTTGAGTCCCTCCTAAAACTAAATACTGACGTGGAAAAGAGTAAGAAATAATCTAAAAATACTGAAATCTGCAACTAACATAGGAGGTGATACACCAAAAATTATAATGATAATAGCCTAAAACTCACAAAAATATGACAAAACTTCGCCCATAGAAAGTAATTTTACTCTTCAACCACATAAAAATTTCCCAGGAAGGCTGAGGAAATCATAAACCTGGAAGGAAAACCAGTTTCACAACCAAATTGACAGTTACCTCTTCTACACAACCTGAAACCTGTGATTATATTAAAAGCAGAAGATACATGCACATGAAAGAAACTAAATTTAAAGGTTTCAGGATCAAAACATAGTAAATTCCTGTCAAATTTGCAAAAGTAAACATGCACAATTACCAAGGCAAACTCATTAAATTCTGTAATATCAAAGGAAATCTGCTATAAAACTAAAATACTAAAGTGCTAAGATATAATGATTTTTTGCAAAAACATGTATGCAAAAAAAGAAAGAACCAGTGGGAAAAAAGGAGAGAGAATATATAGAACCCATCATGTACATCTCCTTCAAAAGTCCTAATAGAAAAAATTTGCACGAGAAAAAGCGTTGGGAGAATTTGCCCAAAATAGCGTAAAAAACTCATGCATAATCATGCTAAAATAGCCTCATATGCTCAAAATAGGACCCCAACTAAAGTTGCATGAAAAGAACCCCCTGTGCTAAAAATAGAACTGCCAATCTCATGAAAAATAGCTTTGAATTGAAAAAATCCCCCTTAGCTGAAACTCCATGATAGGACTGCTAAAAATAGCTCATGAAAGAAAAAAATACTCTCTGTCTGAAAACTGTGTGAACCCGGAAGCCTAAAATAGTTCTGAGCTGAAAAAGCACTCCTCTGTTCAAATTGCATGATAACTACGAAAAATAGCATGAACTAAAAAAATAAACTCTCAGTGAATCTGCAACTGATAGTCTCTATTTTTTTAGTGCAAATATAATAATTATTTTATTTTAAATAAAATAGAAGTATAAAGATTAAATAATCTTTTTTTTTTTTAATTTTTTTTTACTTCTATTTTATTTAATGTAAAATAATTATTAAATTATTATTATTATATTTATCGTACTAATAATGGCATTATTTGCCATTTTATTAGTAAATAAATATAATAATAATTAATAAAAGAAAACAAATGAACTTAATAAAACCTTACTAAGGGTTTTGAGCCCCCCACAACTGTAAAGACTAGGACATAAAGTCCTAGTGGGGGAGTCAAACTCAACCACCACATTACAATTAATCTACAATATTTTAAATAGAATTAAAACCCACTAAAAATCCTCACCGAGGAAGTAAAAGGTTTTTCGAAAACCCTAAAATCAATATGGTATTTCATTTTTCATCCATTTTGCATCTCACTGCTTTTTGTCATCATGCACACACTACATGAGCTCGAACTGCTGCTAGGTTTTTTAAAGTTTTAACTCGAACTTCTCTGAGGTATGTAAACCAATCTTCTATTATGTTGTGCCACTATTTCTCAAGTAAATAAAGAAAGGTTTTTTCCAAAATATGTGATTTTCTTGGATGTATTTTAGGGTTTTTTAACATGAATGTTTTCTCTATAGCAAGCTCTATTCAGTGATGTTGATTTGGTATTTCTCTGCATGCAAAGAACTTGGTGAAAGGATTCCTAAAAATTAATATTATATTGTTTCCTTTTATCAAATCCTAGAATATTGATTGTTGAAACTCCATCTTCTTTGGGTTTGAACCTTCAAAGGCTCTATGACATAAGGGATTTGAATGTTATTTATCCTCAACTTGCGATATAACACTGTCACTCTGTAGCCATTGCTTGATCTAGATTCACTGTAGAAAGCTTCTATGAGTACTGCAATTTGTATTTTTATTGTGAGAGTGCTTCTTATGAATATCTTGAGGGGTGTTGTACTTTATTTCTTACGAGCTGCCATGAACTATTCTGAAACTGATATACATATATAGCCTGAGATCTTTGTATAAATTGCTCTTTCAAGGACTACAATCTATGGTTTGTTGTATTTATTCAGCCTTTGAATCTATTTCTTTTAATGATGTAAGATATGACTTCTCATGATATTTGCAACTTCCTATTTTGTCTCAAATTTGTCCTTTATGACTGTCTATAAAGGCTTCTTTTATAAAAGAAGGCTTATGTCTAAGTGCATTCAAATACCTTAGTGTATTATTAATGCTTTATCAATCGAACCCACTTATAATATACAAGTTGAAAACTCCACTTAAGAATTTGGAACTAATCTAATTGGACAAATTGAAAATGCTATTCTTCAAGCTGCAAATGCCAATGCAAACCTCTCATCCTCTGTTAAAGGCCTTTCAATTACTTTTATGATAGTAGGATCCTTAAGATTTTGATGAGTGGGAGATTCAAACCTTGCACTAGCAACATCACCAATCCAAATGACATTATTCACATTGCCCCACTGATCAGTTTCACTGGGAAAGGTAGTTGAATGTCTCTATAGGCCACCAACAATAAACTTGTAATTATACTTTCCTTGAGGAAGTCGAAGATCTACAACATACTTTTGTCCGCCAACATGAACTGCTTTGATGGGTTCATTTGAGTTACCTCTAAAATCTCCAAATAGTTGTACTTCTTCTCCCTCTCGACAAACATGGCTCCAAATAAATTGTACTGCATGTGTTGGAGGTCCTTTGTGATGTACTTCCTCAGCCATTGCAATAAGATCCCAAGTTTCCCATACAAGAGCTAGCTTGTCAGGCCTACAAGAATGCAAATTAGTGACAAATTCTAATGCTTCTTGTAAGGCCACATCTTGAATCCAATGCAAGTGAGCAATCACACAAGCAGGTGACCGATCAAGCCTAGTTGTGCATGTGACTAAAACATGTTGCTTCTTTCTTAGAAGTTGATATAGAACTCCCACATCAAAATGCACTTTCCATCGCAAATCAACAGATTCAACATCTCTTATTGAGCAATTGACCAGTGTAACAGAATTTTGTTCAAATCCTTGCCGATAGCTTGGGAATCAATCCCTGAGTTTTCTTGTTTGTTTTTTGCATTGCAAGTTCAATATGACTGTTATGCCCATGTTATTTGTAAGGGAATACACATATTCTTCTGTCTGTATGCATGATCCAACAAATATATGCTCTATGACCTTTGTGTATCTCATGCCAAGAGAATGATTGTAAGAAAACTCTCCTTCAACTCGCTTAAGTGCATTTATATATTCATCAATAGGAAAACTACCATATGTCCATTCTACTCCATCTATAGACTCTTCCTTAGTAAATAAAGCAACAATTTCATCTGATGGTTAAACAAGCATTAGATTGCTTGATGAACTCATCTGTGTTTTTGAAATAGGAGCTCCATTACTTATGAAGCTTGCCAGAGTTTTCCATCCCTTTAGTTGAAGGAACTTTGAAGAATACAAGACAAACCTAGCTTGTCCATTTATCCCATCTTTTAGATGAAGACTTGGTGTCAACTTATTTTTGTCCCATGTAATAATTGGAACTCCACCATGATTATATGTTACTTGTTCTTTATTTCAATAGATTCTCTACAATCTACTTTGGGAAGTCTTTTCAGTTATAACCAGACTGTCATGATATGCTTCTATGAAGTGTCATTACAAAGACTTTGCTATTGTACTATGATTACTTTATTGACCTGAGGCTGCTCATTGATATTATGATTTTCATGCTTGATGACTATCCTTTACTCTTAAAGTAATCTTTTACTATTTAAACAATATTGTGTTTATCTGGAAAGATGCTTGGAAAGATATCACTGCTCATCACTGTATGAATGGTCTTATGACCAGGAACAAAACTAATAGACTAGTGTAGGTATTCTTTCTTTTATGTTTGAGATGCTTTGAATCTAGTACTGCAACACTTTCAAATGTATTTTCATGCCAATCCCTTTAGATATATGGACTGTGTATATCAAAGGTGTTTGAGAACATAAGGAAGAACTTCTATAGCTACTACTATTCATGATGGACAACATTCTGTAAATGACTGCTATCTTATACATTACTGACAATAGTATAATATTTGTCTTATTTTCACTGTCTTGATAGATTTGTATAAATAGCTATGCTCCAGAAAAATAGTTGTATTATGTCTTTGTATGGTGTCATTACATATAGTTCTATAGGCTTATATTGAAACTAGATTCATTCATTTGCTAGCTACATGGACACTGTCCTCTTTTAGATGGCATTTTCTGCATAAACTTCTTAATTTTTTGACTATGACAAGGATCATTACAATGCACTTTCTCCAAGGTTGGTATAGAAGTACACCATCATTGCATAGGGAACTATTCTTACCAAATGAACCTTAATGCCCTTTTGAGTTTCATGTACTATGTTGTCCTTTGTTTGTCATGACTTTGCCCATGGATAACCTGCTCTTTGGTCTTGTTACCAAAATTTTGCACGTGCCAAATTTGGTGCCCTAATGAAGCCTTGCATTCATTTTGAAAAGGTCCAAATCATGAGCAAGAAATCAGAAATACACCTTTTTTCTCTAACTTGTTTGCTTCATGTGCAGATACAGGAGAAGCAATGTAGCATGTGGGTTAAAATGGGCTCCCGAAGAGGTTGAGCTTAGCATGCTGATTTAAGAATGCCAAAATCTCCCTGTCGCCTAATCAAGTAGTGACAAAGAAGGGTTCAAATATTTTCAAGCATCAAACTTAGAGATTTTCATGACAAACACTTAGGTGCAGGTCACATATAACAACAGGGGTCATGAAAAGCACTTACCCCACATTGGTAGTGGGGAGGAATTCTTCAACATTTGTGTCCTATTTTTGTGATTGACAAGAGAGAAAATCAGCCAAGGTGCTAAAGGTCGAGCAAGTTGAAGAAAGATCAATGGTGATGCAGGTGCTCCAATGACTTTCGATATATCGCGATGAAAAGATGATCACCAGATATCATCGCGACTTGGCAGCTGATGACATGGTAGAACAAAGAGTACAAGACCAAAGACAGGTGGTGATCCAGTGGCTGGTGACATGGCATGGATGGGTGACTTATCGAATAGATCTTGGCCATGATGAGTACTGAAAAGGTTTCATCAAAAGCTTAGTTCCATCGACATCGAGCAGACCTTGGCCATGATGAGTCCTGAAAAGGTTTCACCGAAGGCTTAGCTTCATCAACATAATAATATCGATGAAACTGCAAGTTTGATGAGATTGGCAAATGGCTCGCCGAGGGATTACTTTGGCCGAAAGAAGGATATCTGACAGAGCAAGATGTGTGGTAGGCCTCATAGACAGGTGGTGCCTAAGTAGATCTCATGAGCCAATAAAAGGGTGACACATCTTGACATGCGACATGAGAGAGAAAATCAGTCGAGGTTAAAGGTCGAGCAACTTGAGGAAAGATCAACGGTAGTCCGAAAGATCTAAGGGATATCACTATACCGCTATAGAAAGAAGGTCTCCAGTTACCTCCCTGACATGGTGACAAAGCGCGTGTGGAAAAGACAAAGGAGTGGTGAGTGGCTAAGGCACTAAAGATCAAGCAGTTTGAGGATAGATCTACGACCGTTGCTATATCGCATGATGAAGATTCTTGATGATTATCTGCTGTGACATAGAGACTGATGACATGGCATTTAAGGTGGCACCCAATTGGATCCAAAAGCGGTGACACATGTTGACATGCGGCACAAGAGAGAAAATTAGCTGAGGTTAAATATCGAGCAGATTGATCACATCCAACGGTCAGGTGGACAGATTCAATGGTGGTCCCTAAGCCGCAAGGATATGTTGCTCACCTAGTTATCGATGAGACTTGGCGACAAGGTGGGTCTAGGTCCAGATGGCAAACAAAGTGGACCCATGAGAAAATTAGAGGTTGACGTGGCAAAAGTCTACAGATGAGTGAATGTCTATACTTTTTAAGTCAACTTTGAGCTTGAACGTTGAACTGATTTAAAGTGGTTCAATGGTTCATAGTGGCTGAATGGTTCAAAGTTTATTATCGTCACTCATTCCCATGGGCCCAGGATGAAGAGAGAAATAAGAAGAGGTTAAAAGCAAGCAACTTCCTGACAGATCAGATGGTGGTCACCATACCATAGTGTAAAACTACTCGATGGATAATCATGTAGATTTGGTGACAAACGGTGGGGCCCACTAGAAAGTAAACAAAAAAGTTAATGCAAGTGGCCATGGTTAATGCAAGCAATCTAGTGGTTAGCAATAAAATAACACGATGGACTTAGAACTAGTTGTTTGAATGGTGAAAAGTCCGCCAAGCAAGGAGATGAATTTCTACATGAAAGATTAATGCAGATGCTTATTGATTGTCTAAATATGCAAGTTTTACATATCGTTGGAAAGCTTGCGAAATAGGGAGATGATTTCCACAACCATTTTTAACATAAGTTTCAACACAGAGAGTAGTTGCAAGAGAATGCATAAGATTTTCTCAATGGGATTTCTTTTTAATATAGTCACAGTTCAGTTCATCATGCAACTTTCACCTCAAGATAGCTATTTCTCACATTTAGACATGCATATTTTCTCTTCATGCAGGATCAGTGGCATTCATTTTGAATAGTAAAGATTATTAGTTTACAGTATTATGCATGAGTTTTTATGCCTTTTTTGGGGCAGATTCACCCAAGGCTTTTCTCATACAGTCTTTTACACTTTTGAGGAGGATTCATCATGATTTCTATATATTCCTTCTCTCCTTTTTTCCCTTTGGTTCTTTCTTTCTGGCATACACATTTTTGCAAAAAAAAAGCATTGTAGCTTAGCAGTATTTGAGTTTTGTAATAGTAGCACTACTTTATTTTCAGTAATATAGTAGAAAATTTCCTTCTTGGTACTTCTTGTATTATCTAGTGAATGAATGCTTTGATAATTTCCTATGATTTCTATCCTCTAATTTGTCTCATTCAGTCAATTTGTGGTGCAAGGAGATACGTGTTAGTTGCAGGTTCTAGTTTGTGTTAGCTGATTTTAATTGCTTGAAGTTGTGAAAAATTGTTGTTTTCCTTCACGCATGCATTAAATTCATACCTTTCTAGGAACTGTTTATGCATCTACATGTTCAGTTGACTTGTGAAGCAATCAAGGTTATTTGTTGAAGGTTTTTTGAGTTAAGCAACTTGCAGATCTCAAATAAGATTTTTGGTGCATCACCTTCATTAGAATAGATTTTCATTACATACAATATTTCTATCCCTTTCTATCCCTTTTCTTATCAAAAGTATTTACAAGAGATTCACCAAACAGGAAGGTGACCTGATCTCCACAGATTCACCTTCACTTTGAGCAATCCATAGGCTCGAAGGTGTTTCCATGTTTCACACGATTGCTTGTTTTTGAACTTAGCATCATGGGTGCAATCCTCAATGACAACAATTTTTGGCACACCCGATGGGACCCGTTTGAGCTATCATAGCTCAAAGAAAATCCATTTTTGCTGTTGTTTCTGTATTGACAACAACATTTCAGCGTATTGAGGTTATTTTTTTTAAATACCTAGCAACTCTATTTTCTGGTTTTATGTAAAGAATAGGTCTTAACAGTATATGAAAAAGTATCAAACCAGACAAAGCAAGGATCTGGTTGACCATACTGAGCTACCACCATCGCAGAGAAGGTCAAGGACAACGAAAAAGATAGAAAAAATAACAAATTCAGCAGTTGAGTTTCTAAAAGGTTCGTTAGTTGAAGTTTTTCTTGAAACTCCAGATTCTAATCTCTTGTCTAATTCTTCTCCTCTACCTAATTATTAGCCTAATTTTTTCACCCATATAAATCCTGATTTTGTAACTACTCCAATTCAACCATCTATTACCCAGAATTCACCTGTAAATCCTCTAGTATTTACAATGGTCATACCAAGAGCACATGCTTTTGTACCCTTCAATGGAGGCATCCCTTTGAATTTGAGCCAACATGATCCTATACCAAGAGCAACTCTGAAAAAGTCTTCCTAGTTTCACTAGTGAAGATCACGTTGCACCCATTGAGAACATAATAGATATAGCATCTCTATGTGTAGTTCACCATATAACCCAAGAGAACGTAGCACTCAAGCTACTAGAAGCATCATTTAAAGGCAAAGCACTACAATGGTTCAAGGGTTTGCAAATTAATTCAGTAACTGATTGGGATGATTTGGGTGATAGGCTAACAAAGCAGTTTGCAGATAAATCGAATCACCTATCATTGGTTGAGCAGATGACCACTATCAAGAGGGCACCGCAAGAGTAGATGACTAATTTCAATTACCATTTTGAGTGAACCTGGAATAGAATTCCAAAAATGGTAAAACCCTCTCCTGAACATACATTTTTATATTATTTGAGAGCTTTAAATAGCGATATTGCTGTTATGATTCAATCTATGGGTGGGTTTACATTACCAATAGCTTATGATATATCTATTAGAGTAGAAAACAACCTTATACAAGGTGGTAAAATTGCCCCTAGGCCTCCTATGCCTATTTTTCTTGATATATAGCCATTGATGCCTTTACAAGTACCCCCTATAGCTGCAATACCTGTTGTTCCAGCACTAGGTTTTAAAAATTATGTTCAAAATAGTGTTGTAGTAGACTCACCAAAGCAACTACAAACATTACAAGAGATGTTTATAAAGAATGTTGAAGCAACTCAACAAATCTAGCAGACTATGCAAAATTTTGGCAATGAATTGGTGAACCTCAAGAAAAATTAGAACCAAAATCAAAGGTATCAAGCCCCATATCAAGCTCCTTATCAACCCAATAGGCCTAACTACCAAGTTGATGCTCAAAATCAAAGGAGGAAGTACAACAATAGAAAAAACCAATAGTATAATCAGAATACTACTAGCAATTCTAATGAAATTGTTCCTACTCAAAACAATATGGCATAAGAGTGGTGTTTTCCTTGCCAACAACCTCATAATCAAGCATCATGCCAAAATGCAATGAATACTCAATAACAAGCTTTGATGGTTCAGAATAACATGTTTTATCAAGATGCAGGTCCTACTAAGAACAATATGGCACAAGAGTGGTGTTTTCCTTGCCAACAACCTCATAATCAAACATCATGCCAAAATGCAATGAATGCTCAATCACAGGATTTGATGGTTCAAAATAACATGTCTTATTAGGATGTAGGTATAAATGAGGAACCAAAAGGTCCTGAGGTGGCTATGATGAATTGGCAAGGTGAGGAATTTTGTGGAGTTAATCATCTACAAGCACAAAATAGACCTTTTTCACCTGTTGCAGAAAATACAAGGTCAAAGAAACGTGCTATTGATATTGGACAACAAGCTATAAATAATCAACAACAAGTTGTAAATAATGGACAACAACAAAATAAATCTAAACAGTAGCCAAATAAAGGAAAACAACAAGCTTCTACAAGTCAGTAAACTATTAGTACACCTCTACCTATCCAGAATGTGCAGATTTTACCAAGAGGACAACCTGCAACACCTAAAGAATAGCAGAAATTTCAATCTCAGTCAAAGCCAGCTCAGCAAGAGCTTGTTGTTCCAAAAGTACAATAGAAGGTTAGTGGTGTTCCATTTAATATTGTTGAATCTATGACAAAAACCACTATTTCCATGATAATGATAGATGCATTGCAAATTACTGGACAAAAGGAATTGCTGAGAGACAAATTGGATAGTCTTTCCTTGACTAATGAGCCTCAAAAAGATCAACCCAGAGTTGCATTAGCTAATGATATCTTGGTTAAGAATAATTATCCAATCTAAGCAACAAAGCCTCCTCCGTTTTTTGTAACATTGATAATTGGCAACCATCTAGTCCACAATTGCTTGATAGACTCAGGAGCTAGTAGTTCAATTATGCCCAAAGACCTTGCAAATAAACTTGGTATAATTTATGAGCCTATTTCTAGAGGAGTTGTACAGTTAGATGGAACAACAGTTAAGTCAGTTGGATTGGTCAAAGATCTTGGTTTGACCTTGGATGCTTGTCCTAATTTTGTAATACCTCAGGACATGTGCATAGCTGACTTACCTCCACACTTTTCTATTTGCCTATATAGAGATTTCACAACAAAATTAGGAGGATACCTTTCTGTTGATTGGTCACACTTATTTTTTCGAACCCGGTATGGTACTAAGGTTAGCATTAAGTTAGAACCCCAAGCCACTTGCCACTTAGAACCATATACCCCAAGTCCTATAAATGCAGATCTTGCCATCAGAGATCATGAGGAGTTACCACCTATCCAAGATCCAGATACGCCTATTCAAGGCATACCTGATGTGAATTTGGATGAGTGGGAAGCCCAGAATACTGTAGAAGATCCTTTCATTAGCATGGATGAAATAGGTCTCAGTGTTTTTATGATTCATGAGGAGGATTATATTATTCCTAAGCTTGAAAAAAAGGATATTTCGCTTGACCAACAGTCAGAACAATAGAAAAATAAGGTTTGGCAGCTCTATTTTGATGGTTCAAGGGGTAAAAATGGTTCCGGAGGTGGTGTTACGCTAGTTTCACCTGAAGGTATGAGATACTACACTTCTTTGAGATTTTCTTTTAGCTATACAAACAATACAACTAAGTATGAATCATTAGCACATGGCTTAGAATGGGCTAGGCAGAAAAAATTTAAATGTTTACAAGTTTTTGGTGATAGTGAACTAGTTGTCAACCAGGTAAGGAATATCCATGTCACCAAAAATGATGTTTTGAAGATGTACAAACATAGAATTTATGATTTAATTGAAGATTTTGATGCATTTAATCTATTGTCCATACCTAGAAGTCAAAATAAAGAAGTGGATAGGCTTGCTACTTTAGGAGCTCAGTTCAATATTCCAATAGACCTAGAAAATATTGATAGACAACAATTTGTTGAAGTTGCAATAAGACCCTCAGTTCTAGATAACACTGTTAATTGGTAGGTTTTTGACTCAGATGAGTAGATTACTAATTTCCTAATCGGAGAAGTTGAGTTTTCTCCTTGAAATCAACGTAAGTTCAATGATCAATATGAAAATTAGTTTCTCCAATTAAAAACTAACAGGTTGCCCAAGGGTCTGGTAACCCTTGAATCTATTTTTAATACAAATGATTAGTTCAGGAAGGACAAAGGCAACGTGTTTGTGAAGGAAGAATATTATGAACCTATTGAAATATTCAAGGAGAATCTACTGAAAATTGGCAACGTATGTACCTCTAATGAAAAACATGCTTTTGTAAAACTTTGTCAAGAATTCAATGACATATTTGCATGGAGGCATGAAGATTTGAAAGGACTTGATCCTCATTTAGCTCAGTATACCATAGAGTTGGTAGATAATGGAAAACCAGTAAGGTGGAAACAAAGGCCTCTTAATCCAAAATTAGAACATCTTATGAAAACTAAGTTAAATAAGTTGATTAAAGGAAACATCATATTTCTAATCAAGCACACATCCTAGGTGTACAATCTAGTTCCCGTTGGAAGAAGAATGGTGAATTGAGATTATGTGTTGATTTTAGAGATCTAAATAGAGAATCCTTGAAATACCATTACTCGCTTCCCTCAATGGAACAAATTTTGCAAGTTGTATCAGGATCAGAGAGATTCTCATTACTTGACGGTTATTCAGGATATAACCAAATTCTAGTCAAAGAAGAAGACCAGTACAAAACAACATTTATAACCAAGTGGGGTACAATGACTTATAATAAAATGCCATTTGGACTGACCAATGCCAGGGTAATATTTCAGCATGCAATGGATATGGTATTTCAAGGCCTAATTAACAAGTTTGTTTTGGTTTACCTAAATGATGTAACTATTTTTGCTAAAAAGGATAATGAGCATATTGACCATCTCAAACAGGTATTTGAGAGATGCAGGGAATATGGAGTTTCATTAAATCCCAAGAAGAGTATATTTGTTGTTCATGAAGGCAAGTTGCTGGGATATATTGTTTCAAAGCATGGGATTTCAATAGATCTTGAGAGGATCACAACCATACTTGCATTGCCATTACTAGCACATAAGAAGGGACTCCAAATTTTCATAAGTAGGATTAAATTTATCAAAAGGTTTATTACTAATATTGTAGCATTGATAGAACCACTTAAACCCATGCTTAAGAAAAACATTCATTTTCAGTGGACTAAGGAAGGTAAGAGTAGTTTTGAAGAGGTTAAAGAAACAATTGTAGTAGCCCCTACTCTCATTAATCCTAATTTTAAGAAAAAAATTATTCTATAGGCCTTTGGGAGTGAGGATACTATTTCTACAATGTTGTGTCAACAAAATGATGAAGGCTTAGAACAACCAGTTGCTTTCTTTAGCCAAATTTTACATGATTATGAGACTAGATACTCATTTGTAGAAAAGCATGTGTTAGCAGTAATAAGAAGCCTTAATAAATTTAGGCACATGTTGTCTAACAATAAGATTTAGCTTATGGTTGCTCATCATACAGTGAAAGAGTTTTTGCTCAGCAAAGACATAAATGACAAAAGGGTAGGTTGGATTACTAAGGCAATGGAATATAACATCTCTATCAAGGTAACCAAGCTAGTTAGAGGCAAGGGTTTATGTGAAAAACTTTCTAGAAGTACAAAAACTAGTAGAGAAGAGCAGCAACAAGTTGAAACAATGCTTAATAATGAAGAACCTACTGCCCTAACTTTACCAACCACTTGGAATTAGCAGATTGCCCATTATTTACAAACTGGTAACTATCCGGAAGACTTAGACAGATCAAAATGAAGGTATTTTAGGCTAAAAGCCATTCCTTATGCTTTAATAGATGGTATTTTGTTAAAATAAGATTATAATAATGTTCTATTAAGATGCATTGAGCCAGATCAAATTGAAAAAGTTCTAAAAGAATTTCATGAAGGACCTATAGAAGGTCACTTTGCAGCAAGAACAACAACCCTGAAAAATATGAGAGCTGATTATTATTGGCCTATAATGTTTAAAGATGCTCACTCATGGGTGAAGAAATATGAAAAATGTTCATTGTTTGCAGGCAAACAGAGGCTGGCAGTCTTGCCTTTGCATCCAATTGAAGTAGAGAAGCCTTTTGCAAAGTGGGGGATTGATTTTATAGGACCTATTAATCCACCTTCAAGTGAAGGTCAAAAATGGATTCTTACAGCAACTGATTATTTCACAAAGTGGACATCAGCAAATCCATTGAAAGAAGCTAATGACTCTTATGTTCCTGAATTTCTATCAAGACTCAGTGTCCAGGTTTGGTACCCTAGAATCAATCATTTCTGATAATGCTTTAGCTTTCATTGGTCTTAGAGTTTCAGATTGGTCAGTTAAGTATATATATATTTGAATACTTCATCCAATTATTACCCTCGGGGTAATGGACAAGCTAAATCAACTAACAAGAACTTGATCAACATCATTAAGAAGACCATTGTTGAGAATCAAAGAACTTGGTATGAAAAGCTCAAGTTAGCCCTTTGGGCTGACAGAATTACACCAAAGAGATCAACAGGTAACTCTCCTTATGTTTAAACTGATGGCAGAGAAGCTACGTTACCTATTTTAGTTGAATTGCCAACTTTGAATTATGTAAAAGAGTTTGAGTTACTTGAAGAGCAGCCAATGCAGATTAGGCTTGCTCAACTTATGGAGTTAGAAGAAACTTGCAAGGAAGCATACAAAAATTTAAAAATTCACCATGCTCAGATGAAGAGAACCTTTGATAGAAAATCTACACCACACATATTTAATCAGGGTGATCTTGTTTTCAAATGGGATGAATTAAAGAAAAAACCTGGTAGACATACCAAGTTTGATGCCATGTGGGATGGTCTGTATGTTATCATAGAATGCAAACAGAATAATGCTTTTTAGCTTGCTAAATTGGATGAAGAGGTGTTGCCAATCCTTGTCAATGGGATTCACCTCAAACTATGCTATTGAGTACTAACAGTTTGCATATGTACATAGTAGAATAGTTGCAGTTCTTTCTTTTCAACAATTTGCAGGCTCAACTTTAAGCAGAGCTGCAGTAGTTTAAATTGAATTAAGTGCTTTCAAGCACATCACAGTTGATTTTTTTTTAGTTCTCTAGACATCTAAAAATGGTCAACGCTTGCGAAGTCATACTTTAACATTGGCGCATTGCCTTATTTTAGGGTTTGTGCATCGCATTAACATTTCTTCTATGTCACGCACTTGGTCTTTATCATTTGCGAGCATCGAGTCATTCCTCTACATTCTTCATTCATCTTGCTCTCAAATTTGGTCTTGTCGACAACACTATCCAGTCATGATTTTGATCAATTTTATCCTGTCGCATCAATGTGTGTGCTAATCTGTCATCATTTTTGGACATCGTCAATCCTAGTTAGGGTTTTGTCCTCTTATCAATCTTGTCGATTTGTCATCAATCCTTATCATTTTCAATCTTGTCATTTTGCGATCGATTTATCATCGATCGTTGTCATGTTCGATCTTGTCATTTTGCGATCAATTTGTCATTGATCGTGGTCATTTTTCAATCTTGTCATCTTGCAATCTATTTTGTCATTGATCCTTGTCCTCTTGTCAAATTTGTCATTTTATAATCAATTTGTCATTGACCGTTGTCTATCTCAATTATGTCAATTTGGATCAATTTGTCATTGTTCCTCCTCAATTGGCGCATTTATCAATCAAATCATTTATCACATTGGTCATTTATCAATTCAAAATCATGATCAAGTCAATTATCTTTCATCAAGACCTAATTCATCTTCTAGGGTTTCGTGATTTAATCATTTAACCTTGTTTGTCATTTCTCTCTCTAGGATTAATAAATTATTTATTTATCCTAAGTATTTGTGTCACAATTAAATGTTCATTTAATTGGCTAATTATTCCTCTTTGTGAATTAATTTATAAATGAAAGATTATTAATTAATTTACCTAATTTCTAATTTTCATCATTTTTCCTAATTCTTAATTTCTTAATTCCTCTTTTTTCTAATTTTCCTAATTTCTTAATTGCTAATTTCAATTTCCTCCTATTTCTCTCCTAAATTCATGGGAATGACATAGAAATTTGTCAAAATTTGTCATAATTGACAATCAATCAATTCTTGACATAGAAATTTGTCATAAATTGTCATAAATCATCAATCAACAAATTTTGCATAGAAAGTGCATAATTTGTCATAAATTTGTCATAATTGACATAATTGATTTGCAATTTCCATTTGAATTGAATCATGCTAATCTTGTCATCTCTCCAATTTATCTATAAATTGGATGAAATTCTTCAATCAAGCCCCTAATCAAATTATCGAATTTCTAATCAATCACACTTCGAGTACTTTTGAGCAATTTTCTTACCTACTTGCTTTCAATCATGTATGTGCACTTGTAGGTGAGATCCACAACCAAACTATTTGAAGAAGAAAGAAGAACAATGGAGCCGCATGAGGGAAGCATTCATATCCATGTTTTGTTTGCATAGTATTTGCTTTTGAATGTTTCATCTTTATGTCTTCATTGAGTGTGTTTAGGATAGATCATTACATTTTTAGTTTTGTGATTGAGCTAATGACCAGTATCTATATGCTTGTGATGATTTCCGATTTCCTATGCTACATTAATTGGTGAACCCGACGTGAACACTAACCATCTAACGCCTTTATGGTGTTTTTGAGTGCTTTCAAGTTGATTTGCAGGCCAAAAACCCAAAAACAGGGTCGTGCAGGGTTTTCTGGAGACTTCTGCACCTGTGTGAAGCAACTTGCGCCTATGTGAAGCAACTTGTGCCTGTGTTGAAGACATTCTATGCCTATGTCATGCATTTTGTGCCTGTGTCCTAAGTTTTGCACCTGTGTAAAGTCCAGAACAGAGGTAAAAATGCAGTGTTTTACTTGAAAATTGTCTTGTTTTTGCATTCTGTTTTCTATTTTTTTGGTTTTTGGTACTAATTATTTGTGCAAAATCTTGGCATATGCATGGCAAAGACAACAAATCAAACTACTAACATGTTTTATGTAGAATCGATAGTCAAAGAATAAGCACCTCAAACTTCTAACTTGGGTTTTGCAGGTTGCCTTGGAGAAACAACTAAACTTGGTGTTTGTCATTAATGTTATAGGCACATAGTATGATTTCTAAATAGGCTGGAATAAATATGTTTTTTCTTTGATTGTTGAGTGTGACATTGGAGTAGGAGAGTATGCTCTCATCCTTCTTAGGGTGATCAGAAATCCAGATCTTCGATACCATGCTCATGTCTTTGATTGTGTGTCACCTTTAGAGGGCCTGCCTTCCTGACCATTTTGCTTTTGCAAGCAAGTGATAATCATGAGAAGGGAATGACCCAAAGTGAGTACGGCTAGAATACCTTGGCATTCTAACTCACTATAAAAAAATACCTGATGAGCGAAAGCTTTGAAGGAAGGGTTACGTGGGAATTGTAGTTACTTGGGAAGTGATGACCCTTGAACTCTTTCTCATATCAACATCTAAGTAGGACCTCACGGTCTAAATCATGCTTGCGTGACTAAATTTGTTTGGTATCTTGATGGGCTTAATGTCTCAATCACGCTTGTGTGACATCAAGGAGTAACGCTTAATAGAAATCCTTACTAAACACCTTGTTTTTAGAGGCCAAAAACCCTTCTAGTTGCTTGAGAAGGACAAGTTCAGATACTTGGAAGAGATACTAAGTTTGCCATGGGGAGATTTCCATGGGGACTGATGCTTGGCTTCCCTGAGAAGTGAGTGCCGTGGAGGGGAGCCCATGGGGTCAAGCATCTATGTATTCTCCTTGAATCCCATAACAAGTCTACCTCTCAACTACCTAGTGTCTTTGCCTACCATAAGAAATGTGGGAATGAGCATGATTGTCTTGAGTCTATGTTAAAATATCTTGTCTTCTTTACTTGTCAAAAGTTGAATTGCATCTCATTTCAAAAGCAAGACAAATTGATTCAAAACAAGGTTAAACATAAGAGCATTTCATCCAACAAACTTCAAAACACCTTCAAACATGGTTGTCAAACATTATTCAAAATCTTGTCTCAACATTCATGTCACTTAGATTTAGGTTCATCCTAGGTTGCATTTTGCAAAAGTCATTGTCAAGTACCAAGGTTAGGTTTCACCTAAGTCATACTCCTTTGCATATCAATAAGGGTCATCCTTTTGCATGTGTCCTCTTGCATTAGAGTAATACCATTGTCATACTTTGCATACCCTAAGTCTCTTCATTAAGTTTTAGGTTATTATCATATCGTATTAAGGTCATTTGCATAGTAATTGTCCCTTTGCATATAGTCTCAAAAACTAGGTTTTGTCATACTTGAGTAATCCAAATCTTTGATAAACCCTAAGTCATTGTTAGGAAGTCTAGACCTTGTCAAACCTTTTGTCCTTTTGTCATCAATGTTATTTTGTCAAACCTAGCTTAGTATCCAAGCATATAGGGGAGACATTGTCATCTTGTCCTTTTGTCACTTGGTCCTTTTGTCCTTTGAGGTCTAGACATCATTCCAATTTCCTAAGGGTCTCTCTTTTAGATTTGCATTCAAAAGTTTGTCAAAATTTTGAAAAACAACCAAAAACATAGATTGCATGCTCGTCTATCTAGTTTGCATTTAGTTGCATATCATATATTATCCTTGAAAAATTCCAAAAATATTGCATTTGCATAGTGACATGCCTATTGAAACAAGGTTCCAAGCACCAATGATGCAACAAAGTTTGACATATCAACCGACAATGCAATCAAATTTTAATCCAAGGCAACATCGATCAAACTCTTTATGATGAAACAAATCTCCAAATACAAAAACTAGAGGAGAAGCTAGCTCAAGAAAAAGAGATATTGGAACAAAAAGTGAAAACATTGTGAAGAATAGATCACAAGTGTCCAAAATGTTTCAAAAGTTTCCAGGTCGAAATCCAAATATTGAGCCAATTGATGTAAGATCTCTTCTTGAACGATCAGACATACCAGCTCTCCTCTCACAAATATAGATGATGAAACAATTTCAAGAAAAGAGACAACAACATTATGTGCCTCCACAACAAGAACAAGAAGGTGTTCACTATCAATCAAATTTTCAACCAATACAACCAATGGTTCAACCAATTGTTCAACATATACAACCAACACAACCAATGGTCCAATCTCAACAATATGTCCAACCAACTATCAATTATCAAAAACAAACTCAATGGACAACTCAGTATCAACAACAACAACCAAAAATTCAAAAACAAAACTTGCAACATGCACCAAGCCAAGTTTCAAACATGTTGGAATAATTGAACCAAGTCCAATATCAAAACATGACATCAGGCCAGAACTAGCTCCTTGCCAAACAAGTTCAAATTCCAGATATAACTATGTCAAAACCTCGAAAGAAAGATGGCTTTATTGCAAGGCTCTTAAGGAAATTACCAAGTGAGTTCTTTGAGGAAGATCAAAATAATACACTTATGTCTAGCAATGCCTCATCCCCTCGCAAACAAATTGACTCTCCAGTGGCATCTATCCCTACACCTCTAGAAGTTTCACAAGAACCTTCCATATTGTCCTTATCAAATAATACACCCAAGGATGCATAATTGATTGCCACGATAATCCAATTCATGATGCACATCCTTGTCATGTTCCAGAAATACAAGACCCAATGCCACCATGCACTTTATTGCCATTACCTATTTTAGAGGACCCCATTCGAAGTCCCTCTTCCTCATGTTCAAGCATTGATTCCTTGCCAGAATCCATCACAAATGTTCAAAGTGCATTTCCTTCATGCCAAAGCATTGATCCCTTGCCAGAATCCCCCATGCATATCCAAAGTCCAACCTCATGTCAAGAGGATAATTTAGAGCACGAAGAAATGAGTCCTCAAGAAAATCAAGATCAAGATCCTGAAACCTTATCATCCCATCCAATTGTTGACCAGGACCCCCTCTTCCCAGAAACTCATGATGATTCCCCTATTCTTGTCCATCCTATCCAAAGTCCTATTGACACTCCATTCCTCGGGCAAGATCAAGATATCCCAGTTCATCCAATCCCAAACGATCCCCTTCCATTTCATGCAAAAAATGTCCTTTCAAATCCCATTGACATTCCACTTCCTGAGAAAGATCAAGATATCCCTTCCATCCTTTCTGATGATCCCATTGAAAGTCAAGAGCAAAGCACCTTTAAAGAGGATTCCAACGATCTTCCTCCTTGTCAAAATCAAATTATTCCTTTAAATCCTCCACAAGATCCTTTTGTTCCTCCATCTCCTTGTCCTAATGCTCCATATACACTCCAAGATCACATTTCTTTTGATGATCCCATTATTTTTCCCATTCCATCTCTTGAAGAGCCTGTCATTGAACCATGTCCACTACATAATCCTAGTCCCCCTCATGATCCTAATCCCGCTCATGATTCTAATGTGTCAGTGCAAGATTTTCATGAACCCCTGACATTAACAATGGGTTCTTCCTCTTTGGTCCAATCTGATCCACTTCAAGATCTCATTATTTCTCTCCTATCATATCCACCTCATAATGGACTCGTGTCTTCTTCCCAAAGAAAAGAGTGTCCTACAAGTCAAGATATTCATAAAGGAAAAGGAGTAGATCTCCATAAGCAAGCATCCCTTCATGTTAAAGAAGATCTTAAGGGTCATGTCTACACAGCTCACTCTCAAGACATTGCTATCCCTCCTTCAAATCCAAACATATCCCTTCCCCATCATACCTTCCATCCATCTTAGGTCCTTATATCCCTTCCTCCTTTATGCAAGGTCAGCAAAGGCACACATCCTTGAGTAAATTTCATCAATCCAAGAGAACTCCATTTCATTCCTATCCATCCATGCATTCCTTTCCCCCTCCAAGCAATTTGGATGCCAAGTATAAAAGTCATAAGTCTAGAAATCCACATGTATTCAAGGATCAACATGTCCAATATAATCGACATGTCAAAGAAAAGAAAAATTTGATCTATAAAGAAAAAGAAATATCCAAAAGGCCACAAAGGCCCATTGAGCAAAATAAAGCAAAGTCAAAATATATATATGGGTTCCTAAATCCCTTATGCAAGCAATGCACTCCAAGGAACCACAAAAGCATGAAAAATCAAAAACCATGTGGATCCCTAAGCAACTCTTTGAAGCACGAAAGAAAACATCCAACTTGGCATCCAAAATTTCTATTCCTCCATCACCTTCTTCATCCATTTTGGGCCCTTATGTCCCAAAATCTATAGCCTTTTCTTCGTCCAAATCTCAATATCCAAAATATATTTTTCCTCCATCAGTCCATCACCCCTCATGGTGTGTGCCAATGTCGATCTTGCCAACATTTCCATCCACTAAAGCCCAATTCTTCCAATACCCTATCCATTATCCAATGCATATTTTCAATCCTTCGATCCCTTTGGTCCAATCCTTTGCATAAATCCTCGCCTTAGTTTCATCTTATTTTCCATGTCCTCATCCTACCAACGTCTTTGAGCATACTTTCAAAGGTCATGGTCTATTTATTTCAAGGTTACTATCCAAAAAAAAAAAAAGACGCTTGAGTCCTTCTTCCATCCCCTATCATGTGTCCATCTTCTATTGAAAAAGTCAAAAAATAAAAAAATAAAAAATAAATAAAAAGAAAAAAAACGTAACGCAAAAAATAATTCATCCACTGGTGAAAACCTGGCAAACAGGCACCTTGGGCAAGTACCGTGATGAAAACCTGGCAAACAGGCATCATGCATAATCTATGAACTCCTTGCACACTGCACTTAGGGGTAGGTTTCCTCCTTCATATCCTTTTGTCCTTCACTTTTCCATTATCCTATCATACCATGTCATTACCCTTCATATCCTATTGTCTCTCATGTCCATTTCCTCTTTCCACCTTTGATCTTGACAAGGCTAAGGATCATCATGAGCATCATGCATCTTGTTTGTAGCTTTTAGTCTATCATAGCTTTTGGTCTTTATCCATTTGCTTATTATAACTTTTCATCCATATTCCCTAGCTTATTGCAACTTTCTGCCACTATCCCTTAGCCAATCCCGACCTTCAGTCTATGTCCCTTATCCATTCTTGGTCTTGCTTATCCTATCCATATCTTATCACTATCCATACACTCTTTTTCATTCCTTGATCTTGATCTGTAATAAGGACGGAAAATTTAAACATGATTTCAAAACCTCTTGACATGTCCCTCATGCCATGTCACTGCTTTACATTGTCATATCCAGTCTCTTGTCCCATCATGCAATAGCCCTTCAAAATTGCATCCGTATTGTCTCCATGATAAAAGGCCTTTGTCTTCCCTCTATCCACCAACATTTTAGAAAGCCTATTTATTCACCTGTCATATTCCATTCCTTGCTAGACACTGGGGGCAAAATATCTTAAAAAATTAAAAAATGTCCTGAAATAAATCATAAAAAATTTTAAAATGTCTTGAAAAAATCTCCAAAAAAATTTTAAAATATCCTGAAAATATACAAAAAAAATTGAAAAAAGCAAAAAATACAAAAAAAATTTGAAAAAAGCAAAAAATACAAAAAAAAAAAAAATTGAAAAAAGCAAAAAATACAAAAAAATTGACAAAAGCAAAAATACAAAAAAGAAAGAAAAAAACAGAGAAAAAAAGTAAAGAAAAAAATGATTTGCCCTCTAGTGAAAACCTGGCAAACAGGCGCTTTGGGCAAGTACCTTGGTGAAAACCTGGCAAATAGGCGCCATGTGTAAAACATGACTATTGCTCCGTCATCTGTCATGACCTCTAGCTATGCTTTTTCTCAGCCGGTTTATCATGTCTATCTTAGTCTTGCCCCAATGTCCTATTCCAGGCCTGCTATTGGTCAACATCATTGTTTTATGTTTTGGTCCTGGTCTATGTATGTCTTTCAGATGCGAATTAGGTTTGTTCCCCTTGTCATGATCGATCATTGGAACTTTAACATTTAAAAATGTCCTTAAAAAAGATCATAAAAATTGAAAAAAGTCCTGAAAAAAGATCATAAAAATTGCAAAAAGTCCTGAAAAAAGATCATAAAAATTGCAAAATGTCCTGAAAAAAGATCATAAAAAAAATGAAAAATGTCCTAAAATAATTCAAAAAAAATAAAAATGGAAAATGTCCTGAAATAAATCCCTAAAAAGTCATATAAAGTCCTGAAAAAATGAACACAAAAACATTTCAAAACATTAAAATCCAAAAAACAAGCATTTTGTCAATAAAGGATCCCTTTTTGTGCATAAGACAAATCATTGAGCATCCCTCCAACGCTACGCAATCATACACTGTGCTTTAATAAAATCATGCGTAAATAGATGAACTTTTTCCATCAAACCAAACATTCAAACTGATCCGAATTGTCATACCAATCAACCTCAACATCATTTGTCCTTGTCACTAATATCATGGGTCTTATATAGGGTGTGGTATACTCGAAACCAGACTATGTCCTGTCTTAGATGAGGTACCGCATGTCCTGAAACCAGATAGCATGATCGTTCTATCAGCACTTTCAACTTTTGACAAAGAAGATCAAGATGTTTGTTTGACTTGTTGGAATTGGCGAGTCTTATCATTTATGGATTTATCTTCGATCATATTCCTATGTTGCTCGATGATGTCACTGAGTGATTTAGGGTGACTGGGATGGTTCATGGTTCTTTTCTTTTCTTTTGTGATTGAAGTTTGTTTGTGATGTGTCCGTCTTTTGCAAAAAGGGTTGCATTTCAGCTCTGGCTTTCAATGCCATGATGCTAAGCATCCATTTTGCTACATTAAAATAAAGGTTCTCACCTACAAAGTGCATTACTGAAAGCAAGTTTTTCTTCGTCTCTAACTGTCCTCTGTTTCATTTCTTCTTACTAACATTTCTTCCATCAGTTTAGGCAGTCAGTTCGGTCTAGTGCTCCGATGTCCCCAAACATACATGCTACATCCTGCATCCATTTGGTTAGTACATTTGCATCACATCAAGCATCATATCAAGCATTTTATCCATTTCATATTATAAATGCATCAAAAATACATAAAAAAAAATACATCTATACATGTTCCACAATGGTACATAAACAATGCATAAGTCATCCATACATGGAAAATAACATAAGTCATAACATATTGCATCCCATCATATCGATGCATATCATATCATATGTCAACATAATATCGGAGTACAAAATTGGACTGTCTGTCCTAAGTATGGCCCATAGGATGACTACAAAATGTCAAACTACATAATGTCCACTGTCTATCCTAAGGAGCACGTGCCTCTATCACTGGGTGCTCCCTCTGTCCTCCTCATCCTTGCAATGTCTTGTGGATGATGTCCCTCCTGGTCCTAGCTATGGTGGTCCCGCAAGCAAATTAAATTCATGAAATTGAAAATATGGGTTTTTGAGATCCATACCGCTGCTCCCGCATCGTCCGATTGTCTGAATGTGTGTACGTGTTCCCTGAGGTGATCCGCCATTGGAATGTTTGCCATCTATCTGCAAGTGTCCTTGTCTAGAGCAACAAATCCTCCTCTTTGGCTAGTGCAAATGAGCAAATTGTCACTCTCTTGGTCCCATTTATAGATCTTTGTCAGTTAATAGATGGACGTGCACCCTCTCCATCTTATGTTGGTCGCGGTCTTTTGTGTCTTCACTTGCTTGTCCTTCATGCATCCGGTCTCTGATTCTCAGTCCGTTCGATCCTATCATTTTTATCGATCAATTGGCCTCTTTTCTGCATGTTTCCGGCCAATTCCTCGAGGGGGCATGCATATGTCATTGTTATTGTCTGGGGCATTTTCATTATTGTTCTTTGAAACAACACTTAAAATCACATTGTCTCAAAGAGGGGCAAAATGTAGACACCTAAAAATGGTCAACGCTTGCGAAGTCGTACTTTAACATTGGCACATTGCCTTATTTTAGGGGTTGTGCGTCACAATAACATTTCTTCTATGTCACACACTTGGTCTTTATCATTTGTGAGCATCGAGTCATTCCTCTACATTCTTCATTCATCTTGCTCTCAAATTTGGTCTTGTTGACAACACTATCCAGTCATGATTTTGATCAATTTTATCCTGTCGCATCAATCTGCATGTTAACTTGTCATCATTTTTGGACATCATCAATCCTAATTAGGGTTTTGTCCTCTTATCAATCTTGTCGATTTGTCATCAATCCTTATCATTTTCAATCTTGTCATTTTGCGATCGATTTGTCATCGATCGTTGTCATGTTCGATCTTGTCATTTTGCGATCAATTTGTCATTGATCGTGGTCATTTTTCAATCTTGTCGTCTTGCAATCTATTTTGTCATTGATCCTTGTCCTCTTGTCAAATTTGTCATTTTACGATCAATTTGTCATTGATCGTTGTTTGTCTCAATTATGTCAATTTGGATCAATTTGTCATTGTTCCTCATCAATTGGCGCATTTATCAATCAAATCATTTATCACATTGGTCATTTATCAATTCAAAATCATGATCGAGTCAATTATCTTTCATCAAGACCTAATTCATCTTCTAGGGTTTTGTGATTTAATCATTTAACCTTGTTTGTCATTTCTCTCTCTAGGATTAATAAATTATTTATTTATCCTAAGTCTTTGTGTCACAATTAAATGTTCATTTAATTGGCTAATTATTCCTCTTTGTGAATTAATTAATAAATGAAAGATTATTAATTAATTTACCTAATTTCTAATTTTCATCATTTTTCCTAATTCTTAATTTCTTAATTCCTCTTTTTTCTAATTTTCCTAATTTCTTAATTCCTAATTTCAATTTCCTCCTATTTCTCTCCTAAATTCATGGGAATGACATAGAAATTTGTCATAATTTGTCATAATTGACAATCAATCAATTCTTGACATAGAAGTTTGTCATAAATTGTCATAAATCATCAATCAACAAATTTTGCATAGAAAGTGCATAATTTGTCATAAATTTGTCATAATTGACATAATTGATTTGCAATTTCCATTTGAATTGAATCATGCTAATCTTGTCATCTCTCCAATTTCTCTATAAATTGGATGAAATTCTTCAATCAAGCCCCTAATTAGATTATCAAATTTCTAATCAATCACGCTTCGAGTACTTTTGAGCAATTTTCTTACCTACTTGCTTTCAATCATGTATGTGCACTTGTAGGTGAGATCCACAACCAAACTATTTGAAGAGAAAAGAAGAACAATGGAGCCACATGAGGGAAACATTCATATCCACGTTTGGTTTGCATAGTATTTGCTTTTGAATGTTTCATCTTTATGTCTTCATTGATTGTGTTTAGGATAGATCATTACATTTTTAGTTTTGTGATTGAGCTAATGACCAGTATCTATATGCTTGTGATGATTTCTGATTTCCTATGCTACAAGTTCATTTTTGTTTCAATTTTCCATAAGTGCAGATTGTATAGTGTGTAGGCTCAATTGTATGTAAAGCCTTTGTAATTTCCTTTTTAGTTTTATTTAGACTGCTAAGATGCAGTTCTAGATTCTTGAGGAAGACAAATTGACTCAATGCCTAATGGATATGCTAGGCTACTAGATTCTACTGTTTAGTAGGCAAACACCCCTAAAAGGTCACAAAAAATGTTACCAAAAATTTGGACATGCCAAATTTGGTGCCCTAATGAAGCCTTGCATTCATTTTGAAAAGGTCTAAATCATGAGTAAGAAATCAGAAATACAATTTTTTTATCTAACTTGTTTGCTTCATGTGCAGATATAGGAGAAGCAATGCATCATGTGGGTTAAAATGGGCTCCCGAAGAGGTTGAGATCAGCATGCTAATTTAAGAATGTCAAAATCTCCCTGCCGCCTGATCAAGTAGTGACAAAGAAGGACTCAAAGGTTTTCAAGCATCAAGCTCAAATATTTTCGTGACAAACTCTAAGGTGTAGGTCACATATAGTAGTAAGGACCATGAAAAGAACTTATCCCACATTGGTAGTGGGGAGGAATTCTTCAACATTTAAACATAACATTGCATACATATCAAGCATCATATGCTTGAAAGCTTTTGGCAAGAAGAGGCTCGTCACCTAGTGGACCCCGCACGCACAGACATCTCAAGGCATCCTAATTTTGTGACCGACAAGAGAGAAAATCAGCCAAGGTGCTAAAGGTCGAGCAAGTTGAAGAAAGATCAATGGTGATGCAGGTGATCCAATAGTTGTCTCTATGTCATGATGAAAAGATGATCGGCGGATATAATCACGACTTGGCAACTAACGACATGGCAGAATAGAGAGTATAAGAAAAAAGACAAGTGGCGGTCTAGTGGCTAGTGACATTGAATGAATGGGTGACTTATCAAGCAGATCTTCACTGTGATGAGTCTTGAAAAGGTTTCATCAAAAACTCAGTTCCATCGACATCAAATAGACCTTGGCCGTGATCAGTCCCAAAAAGGTTTCACAAAAGGCTCAGTTTCATCGACATAATAATATCGATGAAACTGCAAGTTCAATGAGACTGGTAAATAGCTCGCTAAGTGATTACTTTGGCTGAAAGAAGGATATCTAATAGAGAAAGATGCGTGGTAGGCCTGATAGATAGATGGTGCCCAGATGGATCTCATGAGCCAATTAGAGGGTGACACATCTTGATGCATGACATGAGAGAGAAAATCAATTGAGGTTGAAGGTTGAGCAAGTTGAGGAAAGATCAATGGTAGTCTAAAAGATTTAAGGGCTATCACTATACCTCTATAGAAAGAAGCTCGCTAGTTACCTCTGTGACATGGTGACAAAGCACATGTAGAAAAGACAATGGAGAAGTGAGCGGCTAAGGTGCTAAAGATCAAGTAGTTTGAGGATAGATCAACATCCATCACTATACCGCATGATAAAGATACTCTATGATTATCCCCTGTGACATACTAACTGATGATGTGGCATTTAAGGTGGCACCCAATTATGTCCAAAAGAGGTGACATATGTTGACACATAGCACAAGAGAGAATCAGCTGAGGTTAAAGATCGAGCAGATTGATCACATCCAATGGTCAGGTGGATAGATCTGACGGTGGTCGCTAAGCTGCAAGGAAAAGTTGCTCACCTAGTTATCAATGCAACTTGGCGACAAGGTGGGTCCAAGTCCAGATGGCAGACAAAATGGACCCACAAGCAAATCAGACGCTGACACATTGCAAAAGTCTACAAACGAGTGGATGTCTATATTTTTTAAGTCAACTTTGAACTTGAACTTTGAACTGATTCAAAGTGGTTCAATTTTTTTAAAGTTCATTATCATCGCTCATTCCTGTGGGCCCAGGATGAAGAGAGCAACAAGCAGAGGTAAATAGCAAGTAGGTTCCCGACAGATCAGACAGAGGTAAATCGCTCATTCCTGTGGGCCCAGGATTTTTATGATAATCATGTGGATTTGGTGACAAACGGTGGGGCCCGTTAGAAAGTAAATGAAAAGTTAATGCAAGCAGCCATGGTTAATGTAGGCAATCCAGTGGCTGGCAATTAAACAACACAGTGGACTCAGAACTAGTTGTTCAAATTGTGAAAATCCCACCAAGCAAGGAGATGAGTTTCTGCATGAAAGATTAATGCAAATGCTTATTGATTGTCTTAATATGCAAGTGTTACATACCTTTGGAAAGCTCGTGAAATAGGGAGATCATTTCCATAACCATTTTTAACAGAAGTTTCAACACGAAGAGCAGTTTCCAGAGAATGCATAAGATTTTCTCAGTGGGATTTGTTTTTAATATAGTCACAGTTCAGTTCATCATGCAACTTTCACATCGAGATAGCTATTTTTCACATTTAGACATGCAAATTTTCTCTTCATGCAAGATCAGTGGCAGTCCTTTTGAGCAGTAAATATTATTATTTTATAGTATTATGCATGAGTTTTTATGCCATTTTTGGGGTAGATTTGCCGAAGGATTTTCTCATGTAGTCTTCTAGGGTTTTGAAGGGGATTCATCATGATTTCTATATATTCCTTCTCTCCTTTTTTCCCTCTAGTTCTTTCTTTTTTGCATACACATTTTTGCAAAAAAAGGCATTGTAGCTTAGTAGTATTTGAGTTTTGTAATAGTAGCACTCATTTATTTTTTAGTAATATAGCAACAAATTTCCTTCTTGGTAATTCTTGTATTATCTAGTGAATGAATGATTCGGTAATTTCTTGTGATTTTTATGCTCTAATTTGTCTCATTCAGTCAATTTGTGGTGCAAGGAGATACGTGTTAGTTGTAGGTTCTATTTTGTGTTAGTTGATTTTAATTACTTGAAGTTTGTAAAACTTGTTGTTTTCCTTCATGCATGCATTAAATTCATACCTTTCTAGGGAATGTTTATGCATCTAGATGTTCAGGTGAGCTGTGAAGCAATCAAGGTTATTTGTTGAAGGTTTTGTGAGTTAAGCAAGTTGCAGATCTCAAATAATATTTTTGGTGCATCACCTTCATTAGAATAGATTTTCATTACATACAATCTTTATATCCCTTTCTATCCCTTTTCTTATAAAAAGTATTTATAAGAGATTCACCAAACAATAAGCCGACCTGATCTCCGTAGATTCACCTTCACTTTGAGCAACCCACAGGCTCAAAGGTGTTTCCATGTTTCACAGGATTGCTTGTTTTCGAACTTAGCATTATAGGTGCAATCCTCAGTGACAACAGGTCCATTGTCTAATACCTCATGACTACACTTGTTAAAACTGTGGCAACAAATATTTTATTAGTTCTTTGACGATCTGTTTCTTGGAACACTGTATCCTTTCCTATGATCATATGATGGTTTTTTTCTCTTATTGATTGTGGGACACAACTTTTATTCATTAGTGTATATGTTGACATTGAATGGAAGATTTCTCCTGTCATTAAATGCTAATGTATGGGACTATGGTATACAGTTGTGTCTTATATTTGATAGTTGATTAGTGTGCTCACTATGAATGATGACTTGTATGCTAAGCTCAACCGCTTCAGGAGCCCATTTTAACCCACATACATGATATTTCTAAAATAAAAACCTGTATCTGCACATGAAACAAACAAGTTAGATAAAAACATGGCTCTCAATGATATGTCATGGCATCTTTTTTGCATTGATCTGCTCTGTTTTGAATCTGATATAATATTAGGAGTAGCTTTATGTATGCAGGAGTGAGAAGAATAACCCAAAGCTCTAACCAAATCATTTTTGTCTTTGTTTCAGGTCATCTCATGGAGCATGCAGTAGGATACTTGGATCTACAAACTTGACCTGAAGACCCTTCTTCAGAACTCATTAACCTATTTAGGCAATGATGGGTTCTTTCTTTCCCTTCTTCCTACATTCTTTTGTTCCTCTTGTGTTTTCATTTCTATGGTCAGTGTGATCTTTTCTCAACTATTCCCATGGCTTGTGTGGGATCTTGTGAATAGTTTGTTTTTTATAAATAAAGATGTATTACATGCAGATATTTTATTCATGTATATCTTTCTTAATTCAAAACATTGCATATTTAGAAATAAGATACTTACATGGCATACATGTTTATTTAATAAAGATAGCAACCTATTGGAAAAAAATTGTGTGCCTTTTTTTTGTTTAATTTCAATACATAAGACCTATAATAGGTCACCAAAATTTTAGTGTAATAAAATTTTGGTAATAGTCACAATGACCAAGGGTACTGTATACTCCCCCTTTGATCCATACCTAGCTCCCCCTTTGGCTATTACCAATGATTGCAACCGATATTGAGATGTGGTTCAATAGTTATAGATGTTGCTATGAACTCCTCCTGAACCAAATAAACCCTTCCTTTCTCAAGTGCATAAGTTAGATGACACAACTCCTAGCTTGTGTCTTAAGTACTCAAAAGTGTTGACCGATAATGGTTTGGTGAAAATGATTGCTACTCGTTCTTTGGTAGGGACGTAATCCATCTTTAGTTCTTGTCCATCAACCTTATCTTTGAGGAAATGATACTTGATGGCTATGTGTTTTGTCCTAGAATGCATTACTGGATTCTTTGATATGTTGATGGCACTTGAATTGTCACACCAGATGAGAATAGGATCAGTGATGTCCACTTGTATATCTTTGAGGGTTTTCTTCATCCAAAGTACTCGAGAGCAGCATGTAGCTGCAACAATATACTCTACTTCAGTGGTAGAGAGAGAGACTGAATCCCACTTCTTGTTATGACATGAGACCAACCAATCACCAAGGAAGAATGCACTAGCACTTGTGCTCTTCCGGTCTAGTCATCAATGCAACCTGCCCAATCAACATCAGTGTATGCTTCTAAGATTAATTCCCCTTGTTTAGTGTACCACAAACCATAATTGAGTGTTCCTTGCAGGTACCTAACAATTCTACTTATTGCATTCATATGTGATGGCTTTGGTGCAGCTTGAAATCTGGCCATGATGAACACTGCTTGTACTATATCTAGCCTAGAGGTAGTTAGATATAATAGAATGCCTATCATGGATCTATAGAATGTCTGATCCACCACTAGTGATTCATCATTCTTTCTTAATTTACTTTCATTCACCATGGGATTGCTTACTGGTTTGCAATCCTCCATTTGAAATTTCTTCAACATATATTTTGCATATTTGGTTTGTGAGATAAAAATTCCTTTATCTTGCTGTAATATCTGCAAACCAAGGAAGTATGTCAATTCACCAAGCATTGACATCTCAAATTCTGACTACATCTAATCAAAAAATTCTTTGCAAAGGGTGTCCTTATTGCCTCCAAAAATAATGTCATCTACATACACAACCACAATGATCATGTGGTTTCCATCTTTCTTTATGTATAGATTGTTGTCTGCACTCCCCTTCTTGAATCCTTGCTCCTTTAGGTATTGATCTAATCCTGAATACCATGCTCTAGGAGCTTTCTTTGAGCCATACATGACCTTCTTCAACTGACACACAAAGGTTTCATCATGTAGCAAAAACCCTTGTGGTTGTTCCACGTACACTTCTTCTTCCAAATTCCATTTAGAAAGGCAAATATTACATCCATCTGATATACTTTATAACCCTTGTAGGCAAAAAGGCCAAAAACATTCTAATTGCTTCTAATATAGCTACCAGTACAAATGTTTCTTCAAAGTCAATGCCCTCTACTTGAGAGTAACCTTTGCACACAAGTCTAGCTTTGTGCCTAACAATTTTACCTTGTTCATTCATCTTATTCTTATGGACCCATTTAGTGCCAATGATGTTCTTGTCTTCTGGTCTAGGGACTAATTCCCAAGTCTTGTTCTTCTCAATATGTTGGAGTTCTTCTTCCATGGCATCCATCCATTCCCATCTTTTACTGGCCTCATTGAATGTTTTAGGTTATACTTTAGTCATGAGGCAGAAGTTAACTTGTTCATCATTCTGGGCAAGTCTTCATCTAGTCTGTACACCATCACTCTTATTTACTAAAATTTTCTCTTCAAGGTGATTCAACTGCACATACCGGTTGGGAGCCTATTTGGATGCTTCTTCTAGTTCATTGTCTGACTAAGATTCCTCACCTTCATCACGAAAATCATTATACCCGTTGACTTGTGATAGACTTCCTTTGTGCATATCCTCATTAACGCTTACATGGACACTCTCAATGACTCTTCTTAGTCTTTTGTTATAGCATTTGTAGGCCTTGTTGTTATTTGAGTAACCAAGGAATACTCCTTCATCACTCCTGGAGTCAAAACTACTTAGACCATCCATATCTCTCTTGATAAAACACTTATCCAAAAAACCTTGAAATATTTGAGTGAGGGATTTTGGTCATACCATAACTTATAAGGTGTCATTATGTTGTTTGTTCTTAATTAAACCCAGTTTAAAGTATATGCAGTAGTATAAATAGCTTTCTTCCAATATGTGTCTAGAAGATTGGCCTCATTTAACATGGTTCTGGCCATCTCCTTGACATTCATGTTCTTCCTTTCTACCACACCATTTTGTTGTGGTGTCCTAGGGGCTGAGTATTGCCTTATAATTTAATATATTTCACAATAATCTTCAAAGTCATTTGATGAGAACTCTCCACCCCGATATGATCTTAGACATTTCAGCTTTCACCCACTTTCCTTTTCCACCACCTTCCTAAAGATCTTGAATCTATCAAATGCTTGTGAGTTATCTTGCAGGAATGTGACCCATGTCATTCTTGAATAATCATCAATAAAAAGTATAAAGTATCTTTCACCAGAAAGAGCTCTTGTCCTAGTTGGACCACACAAATATGTATGTATAATTTCAAGTGGTCTTGAGGTATTGTGCTCTTTTGTCCTAAATCTCACCTTAGTTTGCTTCCATTTCACACATTCATCACAAAATGTGCTTACTAGTTTTATGATAGGTGAAATATTTCTTACATGCCCCTTTTTGCTTACTGCAATGAAGTTATCAAATTTATGTGACCTAATCTTTTGTGCCATAACCATCTTTCATCAATCTGTCCCATCATGCCTTGGGACCCATAACATTCCTTCAGATTGTAAACATTGTCATTTGTTCTCTTCTCTTCTTCCACAATCTGATCAATACTCTTTTCCTTTATTTGGTAACCAGTAGAATCCAAGGTAAATTTATAACCTTTGTCACACATCTAACTTACACTCAACAAATTGTTCTTTAGGTCTTCCACATAATATACATCACGTGCCTTCAATTTTCCATCAATATTTAGAGTACCTTTTCCCTTTATTTTGATGGATGAGTTGTCTTCGAATCCTACTGAACCACCATTCTAGTCTTAAAGCTTGATAAATTTATTTTTATCACCAGTCATGTGGTTGGAACAACCACTATCTACAACCCATAGATTTTTCCTTTTAGCATGTAAGGCAGTTTGCACTATCGGACTTGATTCTTCCTTGTCTTTTTCTTTCTCAACCCAAACAAGTTTGGTTTCCTTCTTCTCGTCAACTGCTATTTTATGCTCTGGTTCAACTACTAGTTCTTGATTAGGATCTATCTTCTTCTGCTTGATCTTCCCATTTTTACAAAAAAATTCTATATGTCCAAACACTTGACAGTTATAGCATTTCATATTTTCATTTATAGATATATCTTTGAAATTACTGTAGGGCACCGATTTATTCTTCCTACATTCAAAAATCCTATGACTATATCCATTGCACTGATAACATACAACATTCATATCCCAAAGTGCATTAAAATATTTTTTACTTTCATAGCTCATAGAGGGCTTATTTTTTAATCTACAGTCGGCTATTCTATGCCCAAATTTTTTACAATAGTAACAATAACCATGAAAGTTTGAAACATACCGGTTAGGTTTCTTTGGTCCTGCAAATGACTGCCTCATCGGGGGTCTTCCTTTCATGCTGTTAACTCTGGTGAATCCTTCATGGTCAACTCTTGCACTTCTCCTTAGACCTGCAAGTCGGTTCATTGCATGTGTATACTAGTTTGTGTGGTAGTTTCTAACATCATCTGCAGATGTCTTCTTACTAGTATCCTTTCTTATAGTGAATGAATTCTTCTCTTCACCTTCATTTGAAGAGGTGAATTGTATCTTCTTACCAAATATGTCTTTTCTGTTTGAACTTTGACCTTCTTCAAATCCTAAGCCATCGATATCTTTGGATTGCTTCTATTTTCTCAACATCTTGTCTAAGGCTTCATTGTTTCCTTCATATTTACTTCTCATTTTTATTTCTTCCTTACTTTCTTCAAGCTCCTTTCTAAGCTTCACTATTTCTGCATCTAGATTTTGATGCTCCTTTCCCTTCTTCGTCAAATTAGAGGATGTAACTTCACATATCCTCTTGGCTTCTTCCAATTGCAGTTTCAAGTCAGATATAACCTGATTGGACTCATCCAAGGATTGCTTCAAGAGACCTTGTTCATATATTTCATCAACCTTGAACTTCTTGAGTTCTCTTCTTGTTTTACTCAGCTCCTCAAGAGCACTTATAATCTCACCTTCTAGATCCACTTCAACTTCAATGTCTTCTTCCTCATTTTCACTAATCGGTTCATCAAGTGTCATAGAGATTAACTTCTCTGTCATTCTCATGGTGGTCATCTTCTGATGCACTTTCTTCATCTATGGCATCACCCTTAATAGTATATAGGTTGTTTTGCCTCCGATAGCCTCTTCTTCCTTTCAAGTAGACATATATTTATTTATCTTTACCAGTAGTTCTATTAAAGCCTCTTCACTCATCTCCATCAGTTTCATTATAAGGATATTTTGCAGGAAAGTGTCCAACTTTACCACAATTGAAACATTTGAGTTGTAACTTTCCTCTATACTTGTTGGATCCTCTTTTGAGCTTTCTGACAAAGTTTTATACCTCTAAATCAAAGTCTTTAATGGATCCTTTATGAGCAACTACTTCTTTTCCCTTCTTGGTGGAGTTTAACATTGCCTCTTTCCTTGAGGATGCATCCCAGTTGTTCTCATTTCATAGGTTGTTAGTGAGCCAAATATCTCATCCATTATGAAGATCTTCAAATCCTTGGCTTCTTCTATGGCAGAAACTTTAGTATCATACTTAGGTGTGAGAGACCTAAGTACCTTCTTGACAAGAATCTCATTTGCAATATCTTCTCCAAGTCCTTTGATAGAATTCACAATTTCATCAAACTTGTTAAGTTAGTCTACAACCTTTTCTTCATCCTTCATCTTGATGCCTTCTAGTTGGCCCCTTAGTGATTGCAGCTTGGGCTCTTTGACTTTTTCATCTCCTTCAAATAACCTCTACATTTTATCCTAAGTCTCCTTGGTAGATGCACAGTGCATGACCTTGATAAACTCATTATCAGACAACCCACTCAAGATAACATGTTTAGCCTTTGCATTATTCTCATACTCATTCTTGGCATCCAGATTAGTGGGAGGAACACTATGGATAACATACTCATTCTTTATAGAAATCCACACATAAAAACCAAGGGAGGAGATATAGGTCTCCATTCTCCTGCTCCAAAAGGCATAGTTGGATCCATCAAAGATGGGGGCCTTTTTGAGGAGGCAGAATCATTTCTTGCCATTTTGTTTTACGTCCATAATCTACCCAAGGTTTTTAAACAATTGAGAACCTGCACTTTGATACTGTTGGTATTTTAGATATGTTGATATGGTTTTGTCATTGATGTCAACACTTGTCATCACTTTTCAACACTTATCAACACTTGGAGATCTTTGGTTATGTTCACCGACAAGTCAAGTGACTTATGCACAGTCACCAGTATTTGGTTCACCGCTAGGTTATATTGTTCATTGGCACTTGGAATGACTTGGAGACTACTTGGTTATGTTAAAAACATTTTTTGATCACTTGGTTTTGGCAATTTGGTTATTGGACTATTCGGGTTTTCATATTTGTTGTTATTGGCAAATAGGTTCAGGTTATGCACTAGCAATCATATCTATTCCAGATCAGCATGACACGTTATGTAGATGATTTATTATTATTGTAAATGCATTGACTTGACATGATGCATCACTTATTGATTAATTTGTAATTGATTTTATTGTAATATCTTTTAGTGAGTTGACCTATACAATTGGTCTTAGGTTATGGTATAAATGTAAGATCTCATTTGTGAGATTGATATGTGATAAGGAAAAGTATTGTAATAGGATATATGTGAAAATAAGTAGAGTTATACACGCAGACATCATTTGAATGTTGAAGGAAGGTTTTTGTGAAGATAATCAGAACTTAATCGGTACTGAATCTAGCATATGAAGATGTTATTTTGTGCAGTACACTATTATTAGATTTAACCATCCAATTGTAGTCAGCGTGACTCTCATTTTGTGATTGAGCAGTGAGCTCTAGGCAGTTGGCCTTTCTACATGTGCAGACTCCATATTGTACACACATACTATCTGCAGTAGTATCACTTGATTGTGGGTAAGGCTTCCCACAGTGGTTTTTCCCCTTACAGGGTTTCCACGTACAAATATTTGTGTTATGTGTTTTGGATGTTATTGGCTTTCTGTTTCATGCATTAATCTTTACTGATACTACAATTAACTAATTAAACTGTGTATCGACATAAAACTTGGTTTACTGCATTAAGCATTAAGTTTTGGTTAAGTTAATTTTGGTTGAATTTATTGGACAATTGATTCACCCCCCCTCTTAGTTGTCTCAGGGATGTAACAATTGGTATCAAAGCCTAGTCCTCTTTTTGTAGAAGTTTAATAGCTTGAGGAGATCCAATGTCTTCTAACTATTTTAGGAAGGATAGTCCGAAACTTGATGGAACTAACTATGGCATATAGAAGATCAGGATGGAGACATATTTGAATTGCATTGGAAAGGACATATGGGATGTTACAAATAATGGCTATACTGCTCCTACTCAAGGTCAACCTAATCCACCTAAGTTGGCTAAGGATGAGGAAAATAATTGCAAAGCAAGAGAAGCACTTTTGAGTGCATTGTCATATCAACAAGTCATGGGATTATCAGATAGATCTACTACTAAAGCTATTTGGGACAAATTGGAAACATTGAATGAAGGAGATTCCACAGTCAAAATTGCAAAAATTGAATGCTTCTGGGCCAAGTATGAAAATCTCAAAATGGAAGAAGATGAAATAATTTTTTCGTTTATGGAAAGAGTAAATGAAATTGTTTTGGGTATACAATGTTGTGGAGGAACCTTAAGTGAAGATGAGATGGTTTCAAAAATTTTAAAAGCCTTACCACCAGCATATAAAATGAAAGTTACTACTATAAATGAATTAAAAAAAATGCCTAATGCATCAGTATCTAGAGACACCTTGGTTGGAAAACATTCATCTTTTGAACTTGAGGAATTTGGTCTTGTTGCTACTATTAAGACAGATCTAGCTTTCAAAGCAACATCATCATATGCAACATCATCATCATCATCTGAGAAATCTGATTAGAAAGCCTTTTATGCAAGAGAACTTGAAGAAAGCAGGAGAGAAAATGAAGAACATGAAGAACTTGAAGCACTATTTGCAAGGAAAATGCCTAAAGGTCCAATTGGAAGTAAGTATGAAGGTAAAGTACCCTTTAAATATTTTAACTATAATAAGATTGGTCATATGGCTTCTAGATGTCCTGATAGACATGCAAGACAAAGAGAAGAAGATAAAAGAACATATAAGCCTAACCTTGATTATCAAAGATACAAGTTTAAGAAGAATAGAGATAGATCTTGTTATTATGCTGATGAAGGAGTTACTGATGATTCTGATGAGGATCTGACAGACAATGGATGGGCTTTTGTTGCTATAACAAAAGATCAACTGACACCTATTGTTCAACCGGTAGAGAAGGCCCTGGTAGCTAAAGTTGAAGATAAGGATGAATGGATTATTGATTCAGGATGTTCACATCACATGACTGGTGATAATAGTAAATTATTAACCTTTCAAGATTACAATGGAGGTCTAGTAAGATTTGGAGATGATAAAGCTTGTATGATCAAAGGAAAAGAAACTATATCATTTGATGGTAAGTACAATACTGATAATGTTTACTATGTTGAAGGTTTGAAGCATAATCTTTTAAGTGTTGGTCAATTAGTTGAGAAAGGATTTCAGTTACAATTCTAGAATGGTAAATGCAAAATCTTAAACAGAACTAGTTTGGAAATTGCAACCGGTAATCAGACTAGAGGTAATATCTTTCATTTGAACAACAATGAGAAAGCATGTTTAATTGCTCATATTGATGGAATTTGGTTATGGCGTAAGAGACTTTGTCATGTAAATTTTGATTGCATTGTGAAAATTAGCATAACTAAGGCAGTAAGAGATTTACCTAAGATTGTTAAACCTCATAATCCAATATGTAAGGAATGTCAATTTGGAAAGCAAGTTAGAACAACTTTCAAGAGTATTCCAAAAAAATCTAACAATGTTCTTGATTTAATTCATACTAATTTATGTGGTCCAGCAAGAACTAGAAGTATACAAGGAGATAGGTATTTAATGCTAATCATTGATGACTATTCTAGAATGTGTTGGGTTACTTTTCTCAGGGAGAAATCTAAAGCATTTGGGAAATTCAAACTATTCAAAGTGATGGTGGAGAATGAAACTGACAAGAAAATCAAATGTTTGAGATTGGATCAAGGAGGTGAATTCACATCTAAGGAATTTAATACATTTTGTGAAGTGAATGGGATCAGAAGATAGTTATCAACACCCCGAGCACCCCAGCAAAATGGAGTTGTTGAAAGGAAAAACAAAACTATCTTGGATGCAGCCAGAAGTATGATATCAGAAGGAAATCTACCTCATATATACTAGAGAGAAGCACTCAATACAACAGTTTATACATTCAATGGAGTTCACATCAAAGGTGAAACCGGTAAGACCCCTCATGAACTATGGTTTGGTAATACTCCTACTCTTAAATATTTCATAATATTTGGAAGTAAATTCTATATTAGAAGAGATGAGTATATTGGTAAATTTGATCCTAGAAGTGATGAAGGAATATTTCTTGGTTATTCATCTAAGAGCAAGGCATATAGATGTTTTAACAAGAGATTGCAGAAAATTGTTGAGAGTGCAAATATGAAGATTGATGAACAGTTTAGAGGAAATTCAAGGTACATGGAGTCTAAACCATCAATAGAGATAATCACAAACGAACCTACTATGAGTACACTAGTATAAAATGGTGATGCAATTACACCGACATCATCTAAGGATTCAATAGTTACTGAAGAACAACAAGTAAAAACACCCCAGTATGTAAGATTGAATCACTCTGAAGATCAGATAATTGGAAACAAATTTCAAGGAGTTATGACTAGAGGAAGATTGGCAAATGAAGAGGTATGTCTTATTTCTCAAATTGAACCTACATCAATTAATGAGGCATGTGAAGATAAATATTGGATTAAAGCTATGGAAGATGAATTGGAACAAATTGAAAGGAATAACACTTGGTCATTAGTTCCCCGACCTATAGACAAAAATGTAATTGCAACAAAATGGGTTTTCAGAAATAAACTTAATGAAGATGGTAAGGTAATCAAAAACAAAGCAAGATTAGTGTGTAAGGGATATTCACATAAAGAAGGAATTGATTACAATGAAGCCTTTGCATTGGTAGCCAGATTTGAGGCAGTCAGACTTTTATTGGCTTTTGCAGCACACAAGAACTATAAAGTATATCAAATGGATGTTAAATGTGCATTTCTGAATGGAGATCTTGAATAAGAAGTTTACATTGAACAACCATATGTATTTTCTTAAGGAGATAACAAAGATATGGTTTGCAGGTTAAGGAAAGCTTTATATGGACTAAAACAAGCTCCTAGAGCTTGGTATGCTAGATTCAACAAATATCTTTTGAAGCTTGGATACACTAAAGGTAATTCTAACAACAATCTATACTATAAAGTGACTAATGATGACATCTTGGCTATTGAAATTTTTGTTGATGATATAATATTTGGAGGAGAAGATGGATTGTGTAAAGACTTTTCTAACAAAATGTAGCAAGAATTTGAAATGTCTATGATTGGGGAGATAAAAAAATTTTAGGATTGCAGATTTCATAGACTAATAAAGGTTTATTCCTATGTCAATCCAAGTACTTAAAGGAATTGCTAAAGAAATTTTGCATGGAAAACTTTAAACTGGTAAGCACACCTATGACTACAACTGATAAATTATCTTTGAAGGATGAATCAACACCTGTTAATCCGACTAGATACAAGTCTATGATAGGAGGTTTCTTGTATTTGACACAAACAAGACCTGATATTATGAATACAGTATGTATTGTTTCAAGATTTCAGAGTAATCCCAAAGAAAATCATGAATCAACAGTGAAAAGGATTTTTTGGTACTTACAAGGCACTACAAATATTGGTTTATGGTATCCTAGAGATGAAAATTTTGATTTATGTACATACACAAATGTTAATTGGGTAGGAGATGTGGATGACAGAAAAAGCACCACCGACGGAGCAATTTTTCTTGGTAGTAGACTAATTTCATGGTTGAGCAAGAAACAAAGTTGTACATCACTATCAACAACAGAATCAGAATATGTTGCAGCAACTACGAATTATACACAAGTATTATGGATCAAACAAATGTTGAAGGACATAAAGGTAAAATGCAAGGAACCTATAACTATTTACTGTGATAATATGGAAGCAATTGATATATCAAACAACCCAATATTTCATTCAAAGACTAAACATGTTTCTATCAAATTCAATTTTCTAAAAGAGAATGTTGAAGAAAAAGAAGTGAAATTGGTTTATGTAAATACTAAAGAATAGATTGTAGATATTTTTACAAATCCTTTGCCTAAGGGAACTTTTGAATATCTTAGAGCATAGCTTGGATTCCTACCCCCACTAGTAGTGACTTAGATAGTTGATGTTTGTCATCAACCAACAGAAATAACAGAAAAAACTTTTATTCCGACTTTGATGAGGAGAGCTACTTCTCAGGGGGAGTAGTTGGTATGTTGTAATGACTTGGTATTTTATACTTGAATTTGGTTTTTGTATTCCTTTGGCATTTTATGTCAAAGGGGGAGAGATATTATGGAAAAACATTTTGGGGAGAGATATCTTTTTGAGAGATTATTCCTAGGATAGAGACATTCTGTATTTTAATTTTTGGTTAATGATCTCTTTGGGAGATTGTTGGTTTTTGGTTTTTGGCATTTCTATTTTGGCACTTTGATGGTTTTTCCATCTTGTGTTGCCATCAATGTCAAAGGGGGAGATTGTTTGTATTTTGGATATGTTGATATGGTTTTTTCATTGATGTCAACACCTGTCTTCACTTGTCAACACTTATCAGCACTTGGAGATCTCTGGTTATGTTCACCGGCAAGTCAAGTGACTTATGCATAGTCACGAGTATTTGGTTCACTGGCAGTTTATATTGTTCACCGGCACTTGGAATGACTTGGAGACTACTTGGTTATGTCGAAGACATTATTTGATCACTTGGTTTTGGCAATTTGGTTATTTGACTATTCGGGTTTGCATATTTGTTGTTACTGACAAATAGGTTCAGGTTATGTACCGGTAATCATATCTATTCCAGATCAGCATGACATGTTATCGAGATAATTTCTTATTATTGTAAATGCATTGCTTATTGATTCATTTGTAATTGATTTTATTGTAATATATTTTAGTGATCCGACCTATTCAATTGGTCTTAGGTTATGGTATAAATGTAAGATCTCATTTGTGAGATTGATATGCGATAAGGAAAAGTATTGTAATAGGATATATGCAAAAATAAGCAGAGCTATACATGCAAACATCATTTCAAGGTTGAAGGAAGGTTTTTGTGAAGATAATCTGAACTTAACCGGTACTGAATCTAGCATATGAAGATGCTATTTTATGCAGTACATTATCGTTGGATTTAATCATCCAATTGTAGTCAGTGTGACTCTCATTTTGTGATTGAGCAGTGAGCTCTAGGAAGTTGGCCTTTCTGCATGTGCAGACTCCATATTTTACACACATACTATCTGTAGTAGTATCACTTGATTGTGGGTAAGGCTTCCCACCATGGTTTTCCCCCTTAAAGGGTTTCCACGTACAAATATTTGTGTTATGTGTTGTGGATGTTATTGTCTTTCTATTTCATGCATTAATCTTTATCGGTACTACAATTAACTGATAAAACTGTCTACCGGCATAAAGTTTGGTTTACCCACATTAAGCATTAAGTTTTGATTAAGTTAATTTTGGTTGAATTTATTGGACAATTGATTCACTTGCCCCCCCTCTCAGTTGTCTTCGGGACCTAACAGATACCAATTATTGAATATAATGTACCACTGAGAGGGGGGTGAATCAGTGGTTCCTAAATTCTTCTTTTTTAAGAACAACCTTAGAATATCGGTTATTATCCTAAGTACTAAACAGTCAAATCGGTAAGACTAATGGGGATACCAAAAGGGAAAAAAACACAAATGCAGCCCAGAACACTAAATGTATGAGGAAAACACTATATGGGAAAAACCTCGATGAGAAATGTTGCTAGAGACTACTGCTCCAATCCAGCCTCACAAGTGAAACAAAGAATTACAGAGATTTAGGGTACCAACCCAAGGAGCACCAACCCCTACTAATTTAGGGAACCAATGCAAGGAGCACCAACCCCTTCACCAAGCTCCAACTTGGTGATGTATGGTGAAATGCAATTTTGATATAGCAATAGCTTATGTTTGTAAATGAGTTTTGCAACACTTGATCAAATGGATTTCTATTGGTTTATAGTCTTCTATTCTTCACTGGATCTCACACTGTCGGCTATCAAATTGCTCTCTCTGATTCTTGGCCTTTCTTGTCTCTATCTCACAACCTCATGACACAATGTGTAAAACTTGGATGCCTACTTGACCAATCACACCTCACTGGTTAGCTTAGCTGTTAGACCTGAAACGGTTTATCGGTACATTGTCTTTGTCAGTTAAAACCTCTCACTGGTTTGCCTGCTAACTCACTCTGCAACTTACATAGAATAAATTCTAAGGAAGATGATCTTCTTCTTTTTTTTTATCTTTCTTCACTCTCCCTCTTTACATCAAGCAACAACAATTTCTATCTCGAGCTCATATATTTATATTCTTGGATTCTTGACAAAAATGCATTCAAACAATGTCATGTTAGGTTTTTCATTTTCCAACTCCATCTAAATCTGAATTGATTTGATCTTATTTTCAACAAATAAGATCTTCATGACATCGATCAATCACCAAAAAAGCTTTGCATTCCCATGTGCGTATTCTAAATCTAGACATTTCCATCATGCTTTTTTGCCTTTCTCTATCATATGTCATTAATGTCTTTATTGTTTCCTTCATCAAATAGGTACGAAGATTAAATCTTCTTGCAGGATCAATTTAGTCGCTTTGCCAGCTTGGTTTCCTCGAGCCGAAATCTTTTGGCATCCTCCATGACTTGCAGCTTCCTCATAAATTTTGACCTGCTTTGTAATTTGTTACATCAATGTACACTCCACTGACCTGTGCAATATCACCACCTCGCATCCAGCTATCATGATTGTCGACATCCACCTCTTCTTGGATTTCAATGTTGGTTTGACATTCTTTGTTGACCAAGGTTGACTACCAGTTCAATTAGCCTTACTGGTATGACCAACAAATGTCCTCTATACTAGAAGCACATACTCTTGATGATTGATCTTGCCTTTTGGTATGTCTTCATGCCATCCTCTCTGTTCTACTCACCAATTGTTATGCCTTCATAACAAACAAATAACCAACCTTCATCCTGGTTTGTACCTTACCAGTAAGCCTTCTTAACCAGTAGATGATACAAGACGTGTACCGATAGCCTTTCATGTGTATCGATAGCCTTCCTTCTATTTTCTTGCTCTCATGTGTATTTCCATCATACGTATTGCTCTTCTTATACTAGTCACCACTTCTTACTTACCGGTGACCTTGCCAAACTAGTTGACATCAATGACAACTTAATGCCAACAAAACCCTTGGTGTTGACTTTAGCCATTAGATAACTAAGCTAATCTAATAATGTTACTAATAATTAAATTAGATGTTAACTATATTTTAATTAAAATGTATTTGATATATAAATTACTATGAGTGCATACTATACATATATGCACACATGCATATATGTGTATACATGTACGACATATTAATGTGGCACAAGTATACATATACATATACATATAATTATGTATAATATGTATCCCATATACTATACGTCATGATCATATAGTATCTTTATTGATACATGAGAACTTATTAATGAATTAATACATGAACATAATGGCTAAAGGACATGCTCACTTGTGTGAGCAACTTCATCATATTAGTCATATATCTTATGGAGAGTAAACTCAATACTGACCATATTGTTTTCAAGTGGTGATAGACTAAACTGATTAGCCACATTCTATATTCAAAATTAATTACAAGTCATGCCACGTGGATGACAAAATCTAAGGAAATGATAGTAATATGCTCTATAGTAAATTTGCAAGCATGATAGGGTAGTGCCTATACTTTTGGAATCTATCCATAAAAAAATTGAATATATTAAGAGTTTTATTTCATTGCATATAGTAACCAAAGTTGCTGCCACTAATCTATAAACATGGAATTTGTTGAACTCACCAACGTGAGCTATGCAACAATTTTTAGCATTTGATATGTAATTCATGAAGATGAAATGAAAGCATACGATAAAAGAAAGCATAATTTGAAATGTTCTAAGGTGGCAAAAGAATACGAATTGGATTTGCATTATTGAAATAAGCTAAGAAAAGGAAACACTCTACAAGGAAATTAGTGACTAAGTTGAGGAGAAGGATTGAGAAGCACAAAGCTCAACTGTGGCTTGGGAACAAGCTCACTGCTAAGTTATGGGCTATGATTTCATCCTTTGCTTTTGAAATTTGAAAATAAGTAGGTTGAAATTAATGGTTAATTAATGTGTTATCATGAAAAGAGACATTATCTTCAATAAGCTTGATAATCATTTATTAGTATGAATGTCAATGATTAGTTGTGAATACCATAGCATGCTATTAAATTATAAAGCCATAGATGTAGAACATGTCTCATAGAGTCTTGTATGAAATTTTAGAAAGAAAATAATAGAAGAAGATAAATATGACTATAAATTTAATATTTTTAAATGATGTAATGAGTACACATGTATTCTAAAAATCCTCTTAAGGGGGAAGCTTATTGCAATAATTTTATGGATATTTTCTCTATGTTGAGTGAACAACCAAGGCTCTTGATAGCTTGAGAAACTTAAATAGAGACTCACTTGAAATGAAAAGATTGTTAAAGTTAAACATACACTTACCCAAATCAATCTATTAAGAAAGAAACATTAATTTTAAATAAAACATCTAATTCATCCAAGTAGGGTTGTGAACATAGACTACACATTTATTCATGTTTGAAAATGAAAATATTTAGCCAATATGACGTTGCGCTAAGAAAGAATTTGCCAGTTCACATGATTCAGATACACTACCTAGTCAAACTTCATGCTAGATAGGAGGTTCCTATGGTGTGTAATGACCTAAGTTGTGTAAGGTTAAAAAACCTACCCTAGATGGAATTAGACCAATAAACTTGCTTATACCATTGCAAAGGGAAAGACCTCTTTCAGCAGAAAGTTGTGTGGGAGATTGTCAGGTCTATGGTTGGGTGATAAATCATCTTGATGATACATTACCTCTTGAGATACAGTTCAAAAGATTAAGCAAAATGGATGCACCACCAAGTGTTGTAATGTCTAAAATCCATTTGCACTCTTATGTTATGTACAAGTAAATTTAGAATATATCTTTTCTGGTATATGCTCTTTACTCATCCTTGATTCATATTATCATTATTGCTATACTTTAGAAAAAATAAATTTTTTTTGCAGTTGTTCTCTTTAAAAGAGTTACATATCTAGGTTGTTCTTGTATCGTATTTCTCTTTTTTTCTTGTTCTTGAACTGATTTTTGTTTAAGTTTAGTAGTTGAAGCATGTTACATAAGGTATTAGAGCTACTAGGTTCGAAACTGAACCTAGAGCTCGCCACCAAAGAATTAAAAATTAGGATAGTAACTAAAATGAAGAATTTTGGTGTTGTTAGGATGTGGATTCATACAACTAAATGAAAAAGGGCTTGAGACCTAGTCTATGTTGAGATTTGGAGAGGAACTAACTTAAAAGATGACTATTCTTTCTAGTCTTTACCTTCTAACACAGAGACATTAGCGAGAGTACTAAAATGACTCAAGATTGAAAGGAACCATGGACAACTTAACAAAGAAAAGCAATTAGAGGATCCATTTTAGCTAAGAAGAAACCAAAAAATTGAACCCAAACAAGAGATCTCTACCATAAATAGAATTGAGTCAATTCACCTAACGGAACAATGTGTACCAACCTCAGGTTTCATATTATTTCCTTACTCTTAATTTGAAGAGCAAGAAGAGCCCTTCATTGAAAGTGATCATAGCTCTTAAATAGAGAACTTGGGTTGTCTCTGATGGCCAAAATGCAAGAAAGTGGTACAAAATTTGGTTCACTAGAGACTTTAGTGGATAAGTTGGATAGAGTTATTCTCATGATGCAAGATATCCATACTGGGCTCTAAAACCTAGATCTATAGGAAGAGGGTTGAAATAAAAATAGAAATGAGGAGCAGGAGCCTCAATATGGAGACATCTTTAGTAGAGAAGAATACACTAATTGGAATGAACATAGGGGAGGGCAATCCCACACTCAAAATAGGAAAGAAAAAAATGTGACTAGTGTCATTATAGATGATATGATAAAGGTAAAGTCACCTAAATATGTCAGTTTAGTGTTAGGAGACGTTGTTTAAGCATGGCTAACAGAAATGGAAAATTATTTTGAGATCCGTTATTACATAAAAAACATGAAAGTTGTTAGGGGAGCCTACCAACTGATAGGAGAATCTATCAGCTAGTGGGAAAACAAGAAGGCCAAGTTGGGCCTAAGGTCATCCGATGTAACTTGGGATAGGTTTGTGGAAGTTTTTAGGAAAAGATGGCTTCCACAACTCTTTTTTGAGAAAAAAATAATAGATTTACAATATGAAAGACACAAAGAACTCTTTGTAAATGAATATTGGAAGAAATTTAATAGATTTCTTAAATATGTACCCCAATTTCAGATTTATGAAATGTATTAGATAAGAAAGTTTATCATGGATCTCAATAACTATATAGGAGGATCAATAGATATTCTTGCAACAATGAAAATGGATGAATCCTATAAGAAGGTTGTTAGATAAGAGAAAAATCTCTAAAATGATGACTCCATCAAATATAGAAAAGGGAAAAAGGTCAAATGGTCTTAGTCCTCCCAAACTTTGAATAAGAGAAGAGATAAGTATGAATCTAATAAATTAAGAGTGGTAAGTGATTCAAGGGTAATCATCGAGATTGTGTAAGAGATCAAAAAGGGTTGAATAAATCCAAAAGGGATAGTGAGGAATCTAACAAAGGAAAGCAATCGAGGGGACCTCCAGGGGAGTGTTACACGTATGGAGGTGAACACTATGAAAACTAGTTCCCAACAAAGGTTCCAAGAAGGCAACAACAAAGAAACCCTCTGCCAACTCAATAGACACCATTTCAATATAGGATACATGTTGCAGTAGATAACATACAAGTAGAGTACCATATCACACTAATCGATATGACAAGTATGCTCTATGGGAATCTCACAACAATGCTTATTGATACTAGAACTATAGAAAAATGTATTCGTCCTAGAATATTAAGTAAATGTCTTTAAAGAGTTTATTTCATCGCTAATTCATAGACTACAGAATATGTTAGCTAGTCAAGAGCTTGGGTAAAGTAGTGTCTATTCAAAGCTATGCTTAAGCTTCCTATATTCACAGCAAAGGTTAACCTTTATGTAACATCCTTAGGATTTTATAATATCAATCTAGGAATAAATTGGTTATGGAAGGATAGAGATAAGTTTTATTGCTATGATAAGATCAAATCAGACATTAAAAGGATTCCGTAAAAGGTAGTTACACCACATCTATAAAGCATGCAAAATTGCAATAATTTCCAAGCCATGTGGTGCATAATTTTTCTCATAGTTATTATGAATGTAGGACTCATAAGCTATCACTTGCCCATTTTTCATTTGGACTCCTCCCAATCCTTCAATATATGTAGTAGTTACTACCATAAAAGGTCTCTTTGTATCTTGCACCTTTAATATCAGTGATGCAGTCAATTTCTCCTTGAGGAGTTCAATAGAATTTTAGTACCTTTCGGTCCACTCAAACCTTTTCCCTTTCCTTTGGAGGGAAGTTATGTGATAGGATATTCGTGAGAAGTTCATGAAAAGCTTCCTATAGTACCCTATCAGTCCCATAAAGATTCTTCTTGCATATTTCCAGGGATTGAACATTCTAAAATAACTTTTATCTTGGTTGGATCAATGGCTATACCCTTAGCAGGGATGATATACCCTACATACTCCACCTCTTTCTAAAAGAAAGTTAATTTAGATAAATTTTCATACCATTTGTGGTCTCTTAGAAATTGTAGTACTATTTGCAAGTTCTACATGTGCTCTTCATCATTCCTAGAGTTTATCAAAATATCATCTAAGAAAAATAGCACCAATTTGTCAAGAAAATCATGGAACACACTATTCATCAAGTTCATGAATGCACCTAGAGCTTTGGTAAGACCAAAAGGTAACCCAATTCAAATTCATAGTGTCTATTGTGAGATCTAAAGGTCATATTGTGAATATCTTTATCTTTAAGCCTCAATTGATGATACCCTAATCAAAGATTTATTTTTTTAAATATTACCTCTTTAATCTGATGGAATAGGTCATCAATGCATGGAAAATGATACTTGTTTCAGATTGTTACTTTATTAAAGATTTTGTAGTCAATAAATAAGAAAAGGGTACTATCCTTCTTCTTGACAAATATTATTGGTGCCCATATGCTGACACACTAGGTCTAATCAATCCCTTATTCAACAGTTATTGCAACTATGCTTTCAAATCTGTGAGTTCAAAATTTCTCATTTTGTAAGGATCTTTCGATATGGACACTACTCTTGACACTAGCTTTATAGAGAAATCAAATACTCTCTTAAGGGTAACCCAGGTAAATCTTCAGGAAACACAACATGATAATTTTTAAGATAGGGATATATATCTTCAAAAAATTCCTCTTATCTTCCTTTCTCTCTATAATGACACTCGACTATGATAACTTGTTTCTTAAATCATCATATTATCATGGAATTTGACCTTATCAAATTTATTTAATTCTTCCACTTTTACTTGAAACATTTGGAAACCTTTCTTTTTTCTTTGGTGTAATTGGATAGCAAAGAGTTGTCATAGTTTAACCTCATGTCAAGTGCCTTGCAAGAATACCTTATTCCCTAGGTCATCATGACAACACAATGCCAACAATCTCCACCTTTGGCATTGATGTCAATACACTCTGCTCCTTCGACCAACTCATTCTTCCCCTTTGACAACAATGACAAAGGGTCAGGGTTATTGGCTTGATGGTGATTTTTGTAATGGATGACTTTATTTGTTGTCATTGATGGCACATATATACACACACATATGTTCACATTGTCATAGTCATCTTAGTTAAGACAAACCGGTACTACTCATAAGTCTTAGTATTGCAAACCAGTATATGTATTGTATAGAGAGGTTCAACCGGTTTGAATGTGTCTAACTAGTATATGTAGGCAACTGGTATATGTAGGGATGGCAATTGGTTTTGGTCATTTTGACTTACACCAGTTTGGAGATACTATGGAGATTAATAAAGAGGAAAATGGAGGACAATCGGTCTATGAGTTGGAAGAGGTTAACTCTCAACCGGTATCAATGTTCCAACCGGTTTCACTAATTGTGTGATGATTATCAATGGTCATGATGAGTTATCTCTAAGCGATAGATTTGGTAGTAATATGTGATGTACGATTATCTAGATACATTGAACCTAGGAAATTGTGATGAGGTTCGTGAGATGACATGAAATCTAATGTCTATAAAATGTCATTGTGATGAACAATTTTTATGATGTGAGATACAACTGATGAGTTGATGTGATTTATTGAAGTAGTTATAAAGTATCTCGGTGATGGAGTATTGAGTGAGCATAAGAGGATCTATACAAGAAAGATGTGATATTTCTAGATCATACCACGTGTTGTTTTCTAATCACTACAATAGTTAAATCCCAACTAGATAAGCTCGAACAAGATTCATTGTACAAATCCTCTAACCAAGTGATCCATTAGTTTGGGTTTTGAAATCCTCTACCGAGGTTACTCCTAATAGGGTACTACCTTTAACCAACTATAGGTCCTAACAGGGCTTTGGGATCTTTAAAAGGATTTGCTCCTATCAGAGCACTTTGTAGACCTTAACCGGTCAATTACCTATTATTGCAGATAGTTAACTTCTAAGTCCCATCTCACCGTAGTTTTTCCCAGTTGGATTTTCCATGTATAAAAACTTTTGTTATGGTGGATGTTTTACTTGTTGTGGATGCTTTTATATCACTTTGAATTGCATGCATAGTTTTAAAGTAAACTAGTTAACTACTTTTAACAATCTATGTTTAAAGTGGTATTGTTTTTGCTATCACTGATTCACTCCCCCCTATCATTGCTTTATAAGTCTATCAATTGGTATCAGAGCCTAACTTCCTTAAGGCTTAATTGCTTGGAAGGTAACCCTAAAGCCACTATGGGGGACATGAGTTATAGAGAGATGGCTAGAATGCTTGATGCAACTAAGGAAGGGTGTGAAACCCTGAGAGGAAGATTTAAATCTTCATGTGTTAAAAGGAGAGAGTTGACTGAGCAACTATTGGAGATCTCTGACAATAGTTCTTTAGATGAGGCCAAGATTGATGCACTAGCTGAAGAAGTGGAAAAACTGAATGGTGAAAACATAAATCTAAGGAAAGAACTAGAAGCCATAACAATCTGTATGAGTCAAGAACTTGAAGCAAGAAGAGAAGCTAAAGACCTAATCAAAGAGAGATCATGAGATTTCTAAGATCAAGCAAGAGAATGTAGCTTCGCATGAACATTGGCATGAGGAGAAGGAAGAGAAAGAAGAATTACAATTAGATCTTGAAATGGCAATGTCTCTAAGAGAGACTCTGACAAATCATAATTAAGATCTTATGAAAGAGCTTACTGAGGCTAATGGGAATCTTGAAAAATTCAATAAGAGTTCTTGTATGCTGGATGAGCAGATCCAATCTCAGAGGATGAAAGGTGACACATCACGACTAGGATTCAATACATCTGAGAAAGGAGAATCTTCTGGTACCAAGAACAACATGCGCAAAGGTAAAACTGCTCCTAAGACTAAGAAGCCTATCGGTAAGAAATCTTTCAAACCTATTTGCTTTATCTGTCACAAACCTAGACATACTGCTAATGTATGTAGAAGTAGACCTAATGAGAACACAGGCTATAATGCTAATGCTAGATATGTATCTAGAAGATTTGAAGGTCATTGTTACACATGCAGCATGTATGGACATAGATCGGTTGAATGCAGATATGGAGCAAACAATCCAACACCTCACATGAATCCAAGACCTATCGGTGACAAGAGAAGGACCTATGACAACCACAGAAACATGAACAGGCGTAAACCCTATGTCAACCGGTTTAGTCCATATGAAATGGAAAAGGTAACAAATGTGATTTACACAATTTGCAGTAATTATGGACATATGGCTATGAACTAAAGAAGGAGAACTAGAAGAGGTAATGCAGAACCTTGGAGAGAATCTGAGATGGCCTACTATCATTGTCACAAACTGGGATACGTAGAAACGTTCTGTAGAACTAGGAAGAACAAAGTGGTCAACCACTCTGAAGATCAGAAAGGTAAGCAAAAGGTAGATGTTGAAGAAACCAGAGAAGAGATGAACAAAATCTGGAAGGAATAAAAGTGAGGACAAGCCAATGGAAGAATCAAACCCTTCACCTATTATGGAGAATCCTGCATCAGCGAATTGAGGTTTTCAACAAGCCTAAGGGTAGCATAGCGGTAAATCTACTTTTGGACCCCTTAAAGAGTGTATGGTAAGAGAATTTTTCATTTTGAGTTGTATTATGAGAATTATTGATATTATTACCTATCGGTTTCTAAGGATCACCAACCAGTTATATCTCAATTGGTATAGGTGAGTTTATTAAATAGCAATTAGGGTTTGTTACCCTATCAGTTGTGCAATTAATTCAATGGGTAAGTTTATAAAATAAATTTTTACTAAGTTACTTTTGCCATAATTGCATTCGAAGAAGAGTTTTTAAGCAATTACAAAGTGAAACAAAGAATTGTTAGTTGATTGTGAATGGATTTGTGTTGCGGATCAAAAGTTGAATCAGACTTGAAGATAAGAAAAGGAGAAATGGGTGCGCATTCAAGAGATCAACTGGAAACCCTACCAATATGAAGTGAATAAGGTATTCTTTGGTTAATCTCTCTCAAATCAATATTATCTATAATGGCATCATCGTCTACACCAGCAGAGAGACTTATGATTACTCCTGAAGCTATGGAGTCTCTAGAATTAGATAAAATAGAAACATATAATCCATTGTCTCAAGTTCCTGATGGTGTTATGATCAAAGGTGATTTATCCAGTTATATAGACTATAAAATTGAGGATCTAGGATCATTGCCAATCTATTCACAACTCAAATCTTTGTGTGATAAGAGCAGGAAAATCAAACTTGAATACATTAGGGTTTATGAAAAGGGTTTTCACAATGTGGCATATTTTCTTGAAGATGTTGAGGAAGAGTATGTTAGGATAATCCTTAGTCATGTGCATGGAGAGAATATGTATCTTGACAGGTCGCACACAATCACAAAGGAAGTAATTCATACAGTGATTGGTTTTTGGCAAACTAGTGATGTACCAAAACTGAGGATAATTTCAAAAGATATTGTGATTGCATTGACTCAAACCATCGCTAATGGTCATGCTATATCGATCAACAACATTCTGGATCCAACAGTCAGGTTTGCAACTATGGTCATTGGTTATCAGATATTCCATTCCAATAGGATGAAGAGTGTGCCATCTATTGTTGTACATGCAGCCTACAGGATGATAATAGAGAATGCAGATTATGACTTATGCAAGGCAATGAGAAGCCAATTGATGTTGAATTTTAAATCAATCAAGAATGACAATAGTCAAAAGTTTAAAGATGGTCAACTATTGATTGGTCTATTCTTTTATTTTTAAAATTTCATACCAAGAATTGGTGACATTTAATGGTCAAAGGACATACCGGTTACAACTCAAATAAAAAATAGCATTAAGGTTGTGAAGAACACATTTCCTTTTGCCATGAACAAATATTTTAATGAGTTTAAAAAGGACATGATCATGAGGTTAAGGCTACCTGATGAAGTTGTGAAACACTTGGAAAAAGACATATGTTTCACTATAACCATTGACTTGCCTTATGGAGGCCATTGAACCCAAGGAAGAAGAGATGGAAGAAATGATCTATGAAGTCAACTATGACTTACTAATTGGTTATGCCAACAACCTTTTGGCATTTCCTAAGGATAAGAAGAAAAAAAGGCTATGAACTTGCTAGGAAAGGAAAGTACCTGCTCAACCTAGTAGTGCCAAAGAGAAAAAGAAGAAAGTTGAGCAAGCAACTTCAGTGATCACTGGTACAAGGTTGACAAGAAGTATTCAAGTAAAAAAGGAATTGATACCCAACGTATATGCAAAGAAGCAAACTGCAACAAAGAAGAGATGTAGAAATCTCATTCTTCAACCAGAATATGAGGATACTAACACTAAGGAGGAACCAAACAAGATGGATTTGACTGGTAAGAAATCACAACCAATAGGAGACATTTCAGAGTAAAGTATTCCTATCAATGTTACATCATACAAACCAATGGCTGATTTTGAGAAAACATTAAAAATATTAGGGAGAAAATGGTTTGATAATGTGAAAGAGTATTTTGATTCATTTGATGAAGGATAGACACAACAAATTGTTCAAGAAGTAATCAACCATCTATGTCAATACAATAGGTTGCCTCAAGATATTGAAAAGGACATTTCTCATTCTTTGTATTCTATTCTTGAAAATAAATGGAAATTGGCTATAGAACAGGATCAAGAGATTATTGATAGAGTTTTCATTCAATATTTTCCTGAGTTACCTAGAGATGAATTATTATAATTTCTTGCTAAGTTCAAAGGATAGTTTCATTCTAAGAAAATGAGACTGAAGTTATTGGGTGGAAAGATTCAACCCGTTGAAGATGATAATCACTAGATAGCTAAAGATATTCATAGGATGAATGAGAAATCGAAGTCTCATAAAAATAAACCTAACCAAACAAAGACTGGAGCTCCATCAGAGCTAGATGCTAAAGAGTTTATTACATTGGATGTTGTCTATCCTATTAAGAATAAGAATGACACAACTTCTCCACCAATTATTTTCTTTGTAGATGATATTGAAGAAATCCAGGACACTGTTGATAGAACTAGTAATATCATTGAACCAGTTAAGGAAATTGTGCAACAACCAACCATTACTGATACACATGAAGCAACTTAATCACTGGTCAATGAACCAAGTGTAGATATTCAACCGCTAGAAGAAAAAGAACACCAAGTTGAAAATCACCTACCACTGGCTACTACAGCTACATAGGAGAAACAAACAGAGGCAAAGAAAGAGAAACCAAAGAAAGAGATTGAAGAGAAGGACACTGGAAAGAAAAAGGATGAAGACAAAGAGAAAACAAAGGAGAAGATAGCAGAGAAAAAAGATGGAAAGGAAAAAGAAAAGGTGAAGTAGCAAACTAATGATGAGGATGACTCAATAAGCATTAAAGAATCTATAGATGTAGATAATATGAGAGCATCTGAACTAATGGAGATTTCTATAGTGATGTAATCCCAAGCTCAAAAGAAAAGGTTAAAAGAGCAGAGAAAAGAAGCAGAAATGATACAAACTATTGTTGACATTTTGTCAAGTCTCCTACCAGAGACTGACATTGGCAATTTGTCTACCCCTATTGGAAAGCTTGGATAGTTGTTTATTGATGCAAGTGACCAACTAAAATCACTTGAAGAAGAAGCTCATACCTTAGCCGAAAAGAATTATAGAAAGAAGAGGGGAGAACAACTGATGACAAATATTGATAAAGGGAAGATTACTTTATCTGTGAATAAAGATCTTTTGGGAACTGTTGTTGAAACTTGAGGAAGGATTTTGGCCTATACATCTAACATTTCATTTTTCTATTATGATTTGAAGAAGAGGCAAGAAGAGACCAAAAAGGAACTGGAGAGGATATGTAATGCTTGCATACCTTTACAAGATTCAACCTTAGATTTTGGCAAATCAACTTATGCTTTGTAACATCAGTTAAATGTTTATGATTTTGAATAGGCCAAGCAACTGAGATCCTTGAAAAAACCTAAAGAACCAATTGAGTCCAAAGTTGGACATCTTACAAAGGGCATACAAAGATTCAGAAGTAGTTTTGGTGACCCCATAGATGTGCACAATGGATGCAATGGAAGAATGCACTACACAAGTTATGACATCTATTGAGATCATTGAAACATTATTGTAAACATGGGATAATGATTTTACTCAGATGAAGATTACGTTCAATGAAATTTTCTTAAAAATTGCACTGAACACTCCTTGAAAAACTCTTATATTTATGTATATGTAGTTTTTGATGCAAATTTTGATATAATATATATGTATTTTACTTTTCAATTTGGCATTGTTGTCAAAGGGGGAATAGAAATATGTATGTGTTGTGAAAATTTTGTATGTATTGTTAAGGGGGAGTAGAAATATGTATGTAAATTTTTTTGTAAGCACATTTAGTTGTAAAGCTATAAAATTTTGTACATGTTGCCATCAATGCCAAAGGGGGAAATTGTTGGCTTGATGATGATTTTTGTAATGGATGGCTTTATGTGTTGTCATTGATGGCACATACTCACACACACATATGTACACATTTTCATAGTCATCTTAGTTAAGACAAACTGGTATATGTATTGTATATAGAGGTCCAATCAGTTTGAAGGTGTCTAACCGATATATGTAGACAACCAATATATGCATGAATGACAATTAGTTTTTGTCATTTTCACTTACACTAGTTTGGAGATACTGTAGAGATCAACAAAGAGGCAAATGGAGGACAATCGATCTATGAGTTGGAAGAGGTTAACTCTCAACCGGTATCGGTGTTCCAACCAGTTTTACTAATTGTGTGATGAGTTATCACCAGTCATGATGAGTTATCTTTAACCGATAGATTTGGCGGTAATCTGTGATGTGTTATGTAAGATTGTCCAGATACACTAAACCTAGGAAATTGTGATGAGGTTCTCGAGCCAACATGAAATCAAATGTCTATAAAATGACATTGTGATGAACTATTTTTATGATGTGAGATACAAGTGATGAGTTGATGCAATTTATTGAAGAAGTTGTAGAGTATGTAAGTGATGCAGTATTGAGTGAGAAGAAGAGAATCTATACAAGCAAGATGTGTTATTTCTAGATCATACCACCTATTGTTTTTTAATCACTACAATAGTTAAATACCCTAACTAGGTAAGCTCGAACAAGCTTCATTGTACAAATCCTCTAACCAGGTGATCCATTAGTTTGGGTTTTGAAATCCTTTACCAAGGTTACTCCTAACAGTGTACTACCTTTAACCAGGTATAGCTCCTAACAGGGCTTCGAGATCTTTAACAGGATTCACTCCTAGTAGAGCACTTTGTAGACCTTAACGGATCAGTTACCTATTACTGTAGATATTTAACTTGTGAGTCCCATCTCATCGTGGTTTTTCCCAGTTGTGTTTTCCATGTATAAACACTTGTGTTATGGTTGATGTTTTACTTGTTTTGGATGCTTTTATATCACTTTGGATTGTGTGCATAGTTTTGAGTAAATTGGTTAACTGTTTTTACCAGTTTGTGTTTAAAGTGGTATTGTTTTTGCTATCACTAATTCACCCCCCTCTCAGTTCTTTATAAGTCTATTAAGGGAACATTTTCAACTAATTCATTCTCCACTGAATATTCTTTGTATTCTCTCCCTTTGTCAAATCTACTCTTTGTGAATACCACCGGTACGGATGTATAAATTCTTGAATTTTCCCTATGAACAAGATGTGGTCCAAGAGAAATGCATATAACTATAAATTCCCCCTGAACCATAGATCTCCATATAAGATTAAGTGCATGAAGCAGGTGACACAACCCCTAACTTCTGTCTCAGGTACTCAAAAGTGATTACTTGTAATGGTTTTGTGAAGATGTCTACGACTTATTCTCTTGTAGGGACATATTCCATCATGACTTTCTATCCTTCAAACTTCTACCTGAGAAAATGATATTTGATGGTAATATGTTTTGTCCTTGAGTGCATACCCAAGTTGTTTGATATGCTAATGGCACTTGAATTATCACACTAGATGGGAATAGGATCAGATAAGTCTACTTGAATATCCTTGAGGGTCTGCTTCATCCATAACACTTGAGAGGAGAATGTAGCAGTAACAATATATTCATCTTCAGTAGTTGATAGAGAAACTAAGTCCTACTTCTTGCTATGCCATGAAACCAACCAGTCACCTAGGAAGAATGGACCACCACTTGTGCTCTTTGATCATCAATGCAATCTATCCAATCAGCATCAATACAAGATTGCAAAGTGAAATTTCCTTTCTTAGGGTACCATAGTCCATAATTGAGTGTTCCTAATGCATCCATAACCAGTAAAAACCCTCAAAGGAGTCAATCGGCTTATGCAGCAAGACAAACATAATGAAAGAAGAAAGAAAACACAAAAAATTCACATAAACTGATCATAATGAAGCCTTACAACTTATGACAAGCATCCAACAATCATAATGTTATTATCATAGAGCATCCGGTAATAAACTAGTTACATGCAAGCTTCAAGCTAGATATAATCCAACTAGGACTCTAAAAATTAACTGGATCACAATATGTGAATCTCAATCGTTATTCTCAGTTCTAACTCCTCTGCTCCTACAAATGATTACATAATATCATATTAAATCCACCAAAACTTATCCAGGTCACCCTCATAAGATAACATTCATCAATGCAGGAAAATGAAATGTGTAATTAGGTTGGCCCTAAGATTTAAGAAATCTTTCTAGAAAATATCATCCAAGTGATGCGTTTCAATAGGAAGATCGAACACATGCCAAAGAAAATCAGACAAGATCCAAGATGGATCCACATGCCAAGAATGATGAATAATGATGAATAGTAATAACCAATAGGTATACTGAGAGGGGGGGTGAATCAGTATAGACAAAAGCCTCTTCAACAACTTAAACTGCAAAGACTGCACTAACTAGTAAATAGCATCACCGATCTAAATCAGGACACTACCGGTAAAATACAGTGAGACTATGAAAGACATAAACCAGTAACATCTAGATCTTCACAAAACCTACTATCTCATTTCCACTTCACCCATATGCTTATGCAAGTAATACATCAGAAATATATAACGACCATTGGATCAACATTCTTTATCACTTAATAGAAAACACTAAGACATCACATGAAAAAGAATCACACATAACACACTGATTTTTCACGTGGAAACCCAATCTAGGAAAAACCACAGTGGGGATGAATGCCCACAAGTTCTTCTTGAACTCTTCTGAAGTCCACTCTGTTAGGATCCTAGTCTGGTTAAGGAATTTACAACAGGTTCTTCTAGGAACTGATCCTACTAGGGATCACCCAGTTAAGGGATGGCTAAATACCTGGTTATAGGTTAAAACCCTGTTCAAGGTTACCTTGTCAGAGGATTTAAAGAACTCAATGATTTTGAGTCACCCTGTTAAAGGATTTACAAAAAACATGTTAAAGATACCCGGTAAAGGGATTTTCAAACTACTAAAATGGTTAGAAGTCAATGGGTAATACATTGATCTGATAACAACACTCAATGCCAAGGTAGATCCACTTTAGTTCCTTTACATCTACAATCACACTCTGTAGATCTCTACTCACTGCATTGGTCTGGCAAGAATCAATTATCTCTTCATTGGGATACACACACAACATTTACCAACAACTTCACAATGCAAATCATCACCGACCTTATAGAGAACAATTAGGTCAGTATCCAAAACCTAAAACCCAAAGCATCTAGGTTAATAATACAATCAAGTCAATCCTGACCATTTAAAAACATTACATAGGATAAAACAATCTTGAAAAAATCTCAAGACATTCTCCAGCGTTCGTTCTTTGTCACTTCTGGAAGCTGATAATGCATCATGCGCTCTCCACCATTTACTAAGACTTTGCACATTCCCGAGGTGGATAGAATCAATCTTCTTCACGCAAGATCCTCAAAGAAATCCTTCATGCGCACAAGACTGACATGGAAACATGATCTGATATTCATTTCAATGCTAACTCATCATAGGATGTCATCGGTCGAATCACACAGACATGAAATGCATCAACCGGAAACCCTAAAGCTAAGACTAGCAACCAGTAGTCATATCAAATGAAACCCTGATACAAACTTTGCATATACCAGTTCATATTTCAACATGCTGGTTCACCTTTTTGCATATACCAGTTCACATCATCATACTGGTTCACTTGCGAGTTTTCTCTCTTCAATATATTGGTTCATACTACATCATATTGACATCAATGACAACATACAATATCATCATGTCATCAAACTCTACACATATGCCAACAATCTCCCCCTTTGGCATTGATGGCAATATACAAAGATATATCTCCACTTCACATCTTCTCCCCAATCTCTTCCATATTATGTGTAGCCAATATTGCAAATATCTGCTCTACTTCATATCTTCTCCCCCTTTGACAACAATGCCAAAGTGGAGGCACTAACATACATGTCCCACTATGCTACTCCCCTTGAGGAGTAGCATCCTTCAACACACCAATCTTGAAAAGATTTGACAATGCAATACCTGACTAGTGTGGAGCACATACCTTTAGTTCACCTCTTGAAGGGGCAACACCCCTAATTCACCTCTTAAAAAGATAAATGTAGCCATAGGTAGAGGCTTGGCAAATATATCTACTAACTGCTCCTTACTAGAAACATGTTCCAATACAACCTCTTTGTTCTGAACTTTCTCCCTCAAGAAATGATAGTTGAGCTCGAAGTACTTGGTTCTAGCATGCAATACCAGATTCTTGGAAATATTAATTGCACTTGTGTTGTCACAAAATATACTCCCTGGTTTAGATACAAGGACTTTGAAACCACTTAATACATGCTTCATCTAAATTGTTTGAGTGTAGTACAACTCTACTTTTTGCTCATCCATGAGACTAGTCTACCACCAAGAAAGAATGCACCACCGGTTGTGCTCTTTCGATCATCCACATTACTAGCTCAATCGACATCTATAAACACTTTCAGATTGAAATCATTATTGTATGGATACCACAATCCATAATCTATAGTTCCCTTCAGATATCTAAGTATCCACTTGACTGATACCAAGTGGGATTCTCTTGGACTTTTCTGAAAATGTGTAGCAATGCCCACTGCATGTGCTATGTCCGATCTACTGTGTACTACATAGTGCAACTTACCAATCATTGACTGGTAATCTTTCTCATTCACCAATGCTGAGTCATCTTCTTTTGACAATTTACAACCGATCATCATCAGTGTACCAACCGGTTTGCTGTCTTCCATGCCAAAGGTCTTCAACACCTCTTTGACATACTTGGACTGAGTGATAAAGATACCATATTGCATTTGTTGAATCTGTAGTCCAATGAAGAACTTAATCTCTTTGATTAGTGACATCTCAAATTCCTTCTTCATTTAATCTGCAAATGCATGGCTCATCTTGTCATCGCCACCAAAAATTATGTCATCAACAAACACTTCACAGATCAAAATCTGATCTCCTTTTGACTTTAGATAGATATTGCTATCTTCACTTCTTCTTTCAAATCCAATCTTCACAATATGGGAGTGTAAACGTTCATACCATGCTCTAGGAGTTTTCGTGAATCCATACAAGGATTTGTGTAGCCTACACACCATATCACTATCTTCTGATAGGGAAAACCCATTTGGTTGCTCTATATACACTTCCTCTTCAAGTATTCCATTCAGGAATGCAGATTTCACATCCATCTGATACACTTTGAGTCCCTTGAAGGTTGCATATGCAAGTAGAATTTGAACTCCTTCTAATCTAGCTATTGGAGAAAAGGTTTCTCCATAGTCTTCTCCTTCTTCTTGAGCATATCCTTTACATACCAATCTTACTTTGTTTCTTACCACTGTTACATCTTCATTCAGCTTGTTTCTAAAAACCCATTTGGTGCCAATAACATTTTTGTGCTCCACTCTAGGTACCAAAGACCATGTACCATTCTTTTTTATCTGGTCAAGTTCCTCTTCCATAACCTTAATCTAGTCTTCATCTTTGTGTGCCTCTTTAAATGTTTTGGGCTCAAATTTAGAGATCATGCAAGAGTTTTCTCTGACGTTTCTTCTTGTAAGAATTCCTGCATCCTTATCTCCTATGATCTTATTTAGATCATGATGTAGCTTTACATACCTAGGAATGATCTTGACAAATTCCTCTTGCTTTTCCTCTTCATCCTCATCTTCATCTACATTAGCAACTCTTGGTGTAGAAGCACTATTACTTGTACTTGGTTGTTTTCGAACCTATTCCAAGAAGGTTACAACCGGTTCATCTACTACTTGCTCACTACCGGTTTCCTTAGGTTTCTTAGAGGTTTCATCAACTCTAACATTGATAATTTCAACAATTTTTTGAGTCCTATTGTTAAAACACTTGAGAGATTTCCACTTGGTGGAATACCCTAGGAATATTCCCTCATCACATTTTGCATCAAACTTACTTTGGTAATCACTTCTCTTGATATAACACTTGCAACCAAACACTCTAAAGTATCTTACTATAGGAGTCTTACCAGTCCAATACTCATAAGAATTTTTATCCTTACCTTTCTTGATGAGTACTTGGTTCATAGTGTAGACTGTAGTGCTCACCGCTTCTCTCCAAAAGGTGTGAGCAACCTTCACTTGAATTAACATCCTTCTATCCACTTCAACTACATTCAACATTCTGGTTGTTCCTTTCTGCTAGGCCATTCTGTTGTGGAGTCCAGGGGGCAGACAATTACCTCTTGATGCCATTCTCTTCACAGTTTTCTCCAGAAGTGAACTCACCTCCTTGGTCGGTTCTAAGGAATTTGATCCTCTTACCACTTTCCTTTTCAACTAGTTCTCTAAAGGCTTTGAACTTTCCAAAAGCTTCAGACTTGTCTTTCAAGAATATGACCCACACTATTCTTAAGCAATCATTAGTAAGAATCATAAAGTACCTATCTCCCTGAACACTCCTATTTTTCATAGGACCACACAAATCAGTATGCACAAGATCAAGTAAATTATCTGTTGTGAAAGATTTACCTTTGAAGGTTGAGGAAGACATTTTCCCCAGTTGGCATTCTCTGCACGAAGGATTCTCCGGTTTGTTTAGCACAGGCAATCCTCTAACTACCTTGATCTTACTGGCCTTCACAATATTATCAAAATTTACATGGCAGAGTCTCCTATGTCATATCCAATTGACATCAAACTTGGCCATTAGACATTGACTGATATTAGTATTTAACTGAAATAAGTTACCTTTGGTCTGCATACCGATGGCCATATGTTCACCACTCTTTCCTTCTATTTTGTATACTCCATCTTTGAATTCCAGAGTGAGCTCTTTATCATTCAGATGAGCAACAGTCAAAAGGTTATGCCTGAGACCTTCTACCCAATACACATTATTAGTACTACTTTTTCCATTTAGAGAGATGGACCCTTTTCCTTTTACCATACATGGTGCATCATTACCATATCGGACTACACCTTCATCATACTCTTCCAGAGACAGAATCTTTCTCTAGTCACCAGTCATGTGGTGAGAACAACCACTATCAATAATCCACTCATTAGAATTATCAAAGAGGGAGACAAGAGCCTTCTTGTCTAACACATCTTCCTTAACGGCTACAAACACTATGTCTTCACTTTCTTCATTTCATCTTTTGAATCATCATCAGTGACACCTTCATCGACTGCAACAAGACAGTTTCTCCTATTTCCTCCTTTGAACTTTTTGAAGTTCTCTGGTTTGTCCTTATTATCACTATTGGGATAGTTTACAACAATGTGTCCTATCCTATTGCAAGAAAATAATTTCAAAGGGAGCTTACCTCTATATTTTCCAGTTCCCTTAGGAATCCTCTTGGCAAGAAGAGCTTCAGATTCCATCAGGATCTCATCATCATCCATATCTCTGCTTTGTCTTGGTTCACAACTAGTACTTTCTTCTTTTCCCTTTCTAGATAATGCAATAGATGCTCTAAAGGTTGAATCAGTCTTCTGAACACTACCATCATAACTGTTTAGCTCATATGCAGTCAACATAGAAATGATAGAATCAAGGGATACCTTTGTCTTGTCAATAGATCTCAACTCCTGGATAGCGACAACCCTTATTGAGTGGACCGGTAATAAGGATCTCAAAACTTTTCTAACAATGATGGAATCATCCATTGTACCTCTTGCACTCTTGATGTCTCCAACAATAGTTTTAATCCTTATCCCATATTGTTGAATGGTCTCTCCTTCAACCATCCACATGTCTTCAAACTTTCATCTAAGGCTTTCTTCCTTAGCTTGCTTTACATGTTCATCACTGCCATAGATAGACTCCAGTGTATCCCATACATCTTTAGGATTGTCTTTTTCCTGAACATCTATAAACTCAACATCAGATAGACTACTGATAAGTGCTTCCATGACTTGCCCATTCTCCTGAATTTCTTTTCTTTGATCATTGGTGAGAGTACCGGTAGGGACAACATAAGCATTCTCAACATAGTTCTAGTGTTGAGCACCCATTCTTTTAATGTATATCTTCATTCTATCCTTCCATATCTTAAAGTTATCTCTGTTGAACTTAGGACCTTCCCTCTTCATCATTAGAATAGGATATTTTCCTCTAGTGGTTATGCTTATAACACAGAGGACCTGGAGCTTTCTCTGATACCAATTGATGAATAATGATGAATAGTAAATCACCACTAGATACTGAGAGGGGGGGGGGGGGAATCAATATAGACAAAAACCTCTTCAACAACTTAAACTACAATGACTGCACTAACTAGTAAACAACATCACCGATCTAAATCAGGGCACTACCGGTAAAACATAGTGAGACTATGAAATACATAAACTAGTAACATCTAGATCTTCACAAAACCTACTATCTCATTTCCACTTCACCCATATGCTTAAGCAAGTAATACATCAGAAATATATAATGACCACTAGATCAACATTCTTTACCACTTAATAGAAAACACTAAGACATCACATGAAAAAGCATAATACATATCACACTGATTTTTCACATGGAAACCCAATCTAGGAAAAACCACGGTGGGGATGAATACCCACAAGTTGTTCTTGAACTCTTCTAAAGTCCGCTTTGTTAGGAGCCTAGTCCAGTTAAGGAATTTACAACAGGTTCTGCTAGGAACCGATCCTGCTAGGGATCACCTGGTTAAGGGATGGCTAAATACCCGATTACAGGTTAAAACCCTATTAAAGGTTACCTTGTTAGAGGATTTAAAAAACTTAATGATTTTGAGTCACACTGTTAAAGGATTTACAAAAAGCCTTGTAAAGCTACCCGGTAAAGGGATTTTCCAATAGCTGATCTAATAACAACACTCAATGCCAAGGCAGATCCACTTTAGTTCCTTTACATCTGCAATCACACTCTCCAGATCTCTACTCACTGCATTGGTCTGGCAAGAAGCAAGTATCTCTTCACTGGGATACACACATAACATTTGCCAAGAACTTCACAATGCAAATCATCATTAACCTTAAAGACAACAATTAGGTTGGTAGCCAAAACCTAAAACCCTAAGCATCTAGGTTAACAATATAGTCGGTCCAATCCTGGCCATTTAAACACATTACATAGGATAAAACAATCTTGAACAAATCTCAAGACATTCTCCATCATTTGTTCTTTGCCGCTTCTAGAAGCTGATAACCCATCACGCGCTCTCCACCATTTACTAAGACTTCACGCATTCCCGAGGTCGATAGAATCAATCATCTTCATGCAAGATCCTCAAGGAAATTGTTCATGCGCACAAGGATGATGTGGAAACATGATGTTATCTTTATTTCAATGCTAAGTTATCACAGGATGTTGTCGGTCGAATCACACAGACTTGAAATGCGTCAACCAGAAACCCTGAAGCTGAGACTACCAACCAGTAGTCATATCAAATGAAACCCCAATACAAACTTTGCATATACCAGTTCACATTCCAACATACCGGTTCACCTTTTCACATATATCGGTTCACATCATCATACCAGTTCACTTGCCAGTTTTCTTTCTTCAATATACTAGTTCATACTACAACATATTTACATCAATGACAACATACAATATCATCATGTCATCAAACTCTACACATATGCCAACAAAGAATCATGCCAGTAATGAAGTAAAACCAACTGGTAAGCACAAGAACTGTCTCAGAACTTAGAAACAGTTAGCCGGAAGCAATAACTGAGCAGAAAAAAACTCAAATGAACAAGAAATATGGAATCAAGCACATGAGACAATCTAGAAATGAAAAATAAGAGATCTGTCATGAAGAACAAGCAACTACCAGTACATACTAGTATGAACACAGAAAACTGCACAAAGAATTAAACAAGAACAAAACTGAAATGGAATATTTTTGGTTGATACAAGATTTCTCATAGACCAAGGATGCTCCTACATTATACAACCTAGGTAGAAAAATATGTTCCATGAGAGGCAACTAATAAACATCTAAAAGGATTTGAAATGAAGATCCCATGCTCATTTATGATCTAAACATCTTCTTTATCTGCCAATCTCTTCTTTATCTCTCTCGTTGCCTCAACTAGCTTCTCTAACCTCTAACCCTCTTTATTTCTCTTTCTTTACTTCAAATATGCACATTGTCTCTATTTCATCAACTCTGATTTGGTTCTGCCACAAGACTTTGTTCGGATTTTTATGATCATCTCTCTATCATTCGGTTCCATCTGTCCATCAGACTCATCTGTCAGATCCTTCTGCCAACTCATGCCACGCTCTAGTATAATCTCTGCAACTATTTTTATAAGATCTTTCCTCAAAGCCTCTAGTATAACCTCTGCAACCAATTCTATCAAACCTTCTGATATAACCTCTGCCACTAGTTTCTCAGTGCTGCAACAATTCTCAAGACTCATATTCTTCACCTCCTTCTCTTTGTCCTTCAAAGAAATGAATGTGAACTTTTGCCCATTATTTTCAATAGTAAATAGGTTTCTTCTACAATCATAAATATCTCCTCTATCATAGTTCCATGGCTTTCCCAATAAGACATGACAAACACTCATAGATATAATATCACATATAACTTCATCTCTGAAAGGTCGAATATTGAAATTCACAAAAAACTGCTACTTCACCTCTATCTTTTGATCATCTTGTAACCAACTCACCTCATAGGGACAAGGATGCTTAAGCCTCTTCAATCCAAGATTCACAACCATCTTCCCATATACTAAATTATCAGTACTTCCACTATCTATAGTGACCTTGCAACACTTATCACCTTATTTGCACACAGTTTGGAAAAGACTCTTTCTCTAATTAGATCTAGTATCCTTTCTTCTAAACATAAGGGACTCTCCCTTCTTCAGTAGAAAGTCAGATCCGGTACCATTCAGATCCTCACTTGCCACACAACTTCTTGACATTCCTTTCTTACATTCATAGAATCTATATCTAGTTTCTCCACATTTGAAGCATTTGCCAGGAAATTCTCTACCGATATTGTTGCTACCTTTCCTTGGTGTCTTCGATTCAAGTTCTTTACTCAACTTAGATTTTGAATCCTCTTCTTCAACCGGTTTCTTCATACTATCTTTTATCTTGAATTTCTCCTTTCATTTATTTGGTTGTCTTCTTCTCACCTTCTCCTTAGCCTTCAAAACATACTTGTAAGCTTCTTCAATTTTGGAAATCCTCAACATACTCATCTCATCCTAAATGTTAAAAGAAAGCCCATTGATGTACCTTGCCACCTTTTCTCTGTCCATCTCTCTATGTCTAGATCTGATTACCACCTTGTAGAATTCCCCAGTATATTCTTTCATAGTCATCTTTCTCTGTTTTAGGTTTTGCAACTTCTTGAACAAATCCAATTCATAGTCTCCCGGTATGAACTTGGCCTTCAATCTTGCAACCATCTGTCTCCACCGGGTGATGTTAAATATACCATTCTCCACTCTATATTTTTATAACTCTTTCAACCACAAGGAAACATTCCCTATTAATTTGTCCTATGCCAACTGGACTCTCTATAGGTCCTTGACATCCTCAAACTCAAAGTGGTCCTCCAATTCTCTGATCCAATAGATCAGACCTTTTGGGTTCAGCATTCTGAAAAAGTTAGAAACCTCAACTTTATGCACTTTACTTTCTTGTGCCACTGCTTTCAGGAATCTTTAATCTCTCTCATCTTTTGGTCCTTCAGCTTCCTCAAGCTCTTCATCAACTTCCTCATATTCATCCTCAGAATCAAGGTTTCTTTGCAAACCTACCAAAGCATTCTAGATTTCATTCCTCACTTCATTATTTAAGTCTTCCATCATGTTGTCTACCCTCTGTGGTTTTGTTCTCCTCGATGACATCTCTTCTTCCAAACCTATGAATTAACTCAATTCAATGATCTAACTACTGGTTTCAATTTCCTCCCCTCAACGATATTTTGAACACATGTGCAACTTGTCTCCACTTGGAAATCTATCGACCTCAAGAAATGCCTCAATGTTCACAAATGATTCTTCCACCAGCCAATCCATAACCAACTCTGCTACCACTTAATGCAGCCATAACCAGTAAAAACCCTCAAAGGAGTCATCCAAATTATGCAGCAAGAGAGACACAATGAAAGAAGCAAGAAAACACAACAAACTCACATAAATCGATCATAATGAAGCCTTAGAACTTCCGGTGATCATCTAGAAATTGTCATATTAGTATCAAAGAGCTTCTGGTAATAAATCAATTAAATGCAGATTTCAATCTAGATACAATCCAATCGGGACTCTAAAAAGCAACCAGAACACAATATGAGAATCTCAAACCTTATTCTTATTTCTACCTCCTCTACTCCTACAAATGATTACATAATATCATATTTATACCTACCGGAACTTATCCGGGTTGGCCTCATAAGATTACATTCACCAATGCAAGAAAATGAAACGTTTAATTATGTCGGCCCTAATATTTAAGAAATCTTTTAGGAAAATAACAACCAAGTGATGTGGTACAACAGGAAGGTGGCCCACATGCCAAATAACATTGCACAAGACCCAAGATGGATCCACATGCCAAGAATTGCTTTAGTAATGAAGTAAAACCAACTGGTAAGCATAAGAATTGTCCCAGAACCTAGAAACAGTCAACCAAAATTAATAACTGGTAGGAAAAGAACTCAACTGAACATTAAATCTAGAATCAAGCACATGAGACCATCTAGAAATAAAAAAAAAATCTTTCATGAAGAACAAGCAACTACCGGCACATACCAATATGAACACAGAAAACTGCACAAAGAACTAAATAAGAACAAAACTGAAAGGAAATAATTTTGGTTGATACAAGATTTCTCATAGACCGAGGATACTCCTGCATCAATTCCTTGCAGGTACCTTAAGATCCTTCTGACTGCATTCATATGTGATTGTTTGGTTCTTGCTTGAAATCTTGCGACCATGCACACTGCTTGCACTATTTTTGGTTTAAAAGTAGTAAGATACAACAAACTACCAATCATGGATGTATACAATGTTTGATCCACTACCAATGATTCATCACTCTTGCTCAATTTGCAGCAGGTCACCATGGGGGTACTTACTGGTTTGTTGCATTGAATATGAAACATCGTCAACATATCTCTTGCATACTCGGTTTGAGAGATGAATATTCTCTTATCTTGTGAAATCTACAAACCAAGAAAGAATGACAGCTCTCCAAGCATGGACATCTCAAACTCTGATTTCATTTGATCAACAAAGTCCTTTCATAGGGTGTCCTTTTTGCCTCCAAAAAATGATGTCATCTACATATACAACCACAATAATTATGCGGTTTCCTTTTTCTTTAACATACAAATTATTGTCTGCACTTCCTTTTCTGAACCCTTGATCCTTTAGGTACTTATCCAACCTTTAGTACCAATCTCTAGGAGCCTACTTCAAATCATACAAAGCCTTCTTTAACTGACACACAAAGGTTTCATCATCATGTAGTAGAAATCCTTTTGGTTATTCCATGTAGACTTCTTCTGAATTTCCATTTAGGAAGGTAGACTTTACATCCATTTGATAAACCTTATATCCCTTGTAGGTAGAGAAAGGAAGAAATGTCCTAATAGATTCTAGCCTACCCACTAGTACAAATGTTTCTTCAAAATCAATACCTTATACTTGAGAATATCCTTTGCACACTAACCTTGCCTTGTACCTCACAATTTTTCCTTCTTCATTCATCTTGTTCTGGGATACGCACTTTGTGTGAATGACATTTTTATCAACCGGTCTAGGAACTAATTCCCAAGTTTTGTTCTTTTCAATTTCTTGTAGCTCTTCTTCCATGGAATCCATCCATTTCTAACTCTTGTTGGCGTCATTGAATGTTTAGGGTTCCATTTCAGTCATGAGGAAAAATTTTACCTCTTCATTGTTTCGGGCAAGTCTTCTTCTTGTCTCCACACCATCATTCTTATAACCAATAATTTGATCTTCAGAATAAATAGGACTAGGTGTTTTGAGTCTTGTTGAGTCAATTTGAACCTTTTGAAGTCCAATTGACAAATTTTTTCATGTTTTGATGTTGTGAGACAAAGATGTCACAAAATTGATAAAGTTGTGAACAACAAATTTTGTGTCTTGGCCAACCACTCCTCCCAATGGTCACCAGCTTTCAAAATTTAGTTAAGAGAGTTATTTAACACCTATATTAGACTTGGGAGGCTAAAGACATCTAACGAAGTTGAAGGTTGAATTATAAAGTCAATGAAAAACACATATTTTCCTGCAATTTCACGTTCTTTGTGCAATTATTGTAGTTTTATCAGATGGGGAATGCAATAATTTGTCCATGAATACATAGTAGAATGTGTTAGAGTCCTTTTGGCTTTTATTGCATTCATTTTGGTGTGGTTTGGAGCATTTGGTGAACATATTTCTATTACCACTTCTGAAACCCTATCTTTGCCTAGGGTTTTGTATTCAAATGCCTCTAACTTGAATCTCCCTTTTGGAAAAATTTCAGCCCTAGGGGAAAGACAATTTCAGAAGATGTACTTTAATGTTCTAAAGGACTTTGGAAGGAGAGTGTGGGCAGGAGTGAGAAAATACTAAGCCTAGCGGGGCATCGTCATGTGGCCAACTTATGTTGAAGAACATTTTGATGCATACAAGGCAGATTTGGGATGGATCATCCAAACCAATGATTGAATTGGTGTTAGTGGAGTAGGAAAAAACTTTCAAAACCATAACCTTGCTTGGTTAAGTCCTTTATGGTACACTTCCTTTGTAAACCTATCCAATTACGTCGATAGACCTAATAGGACCAATTTGGGGTTAATATATTTGCGTTGAGGGTTGAAGCCTAAAACCTTGGAGTAGTGAAGAAATCCCAAAAGGGTATCTAAAACATCCATTTTTTTTGGAAGTCCTTTGTTAGTTTGGAAAGTTAGAGCCTAAAAACCAATTAGATCGACCTACTACAATTAGGCCTCCCTCACTAGCCCATCTCAGATAGTCATGGTTATGGGATTTAAGGGTTGATGAAACCTCTTAAATTGCTGTATTTTCATGGTGGAGAATCCCTCTGATCCATTCCTTAAGTTCATGAGTTCATTTCATCTGTTTTGTAGTACCCTAGACTTGTTGGGTGTAGGCTTAAGGGGCCAATCAAATGGATCTTGTCACATAAATGATGTGTCATGTTTATTCCTCATTTTGAAAAACCAAAGCCTTAAGAGGCTAGAGAGTGTAAGAAGACAAGTGGTTTTTTTTATTTGTAGGGTATGCAAGGCCTAGTTTGTGGGTTTAGGCCTAACAACACCAAGTTTCCCTGTTGTCTCTGCATCATAGTTGTATCAAAGCAATGAATTGGTCTTTGGAAGTTGATATAGTTGTGCTACATGTTAAAAGGATCCAGAGAGGAGGACCAAACAATGCATCTAAAGGGGAATGATAAGATAGCCAGAATACTCCAAGAATTGGAGGAGAAAAACAAGAAGTTAGAGGATGAGATGGAAAAGTTGAAAGGGAAGAAGAAGGGTGAAGGAGATGAATCTAATGGAGAGGAATAAGAGGATGAGGGAGAAGCCCCTATGTGGGAGGAGGTCCCTATGGAACAAAATTATATCATAGAGGCCCTTAAATTAGTTGGAAGAAAGGCTACAAATGGAAAGAATGAGATCCCCGTTCTCAATGGTAAGATGGATTGTGATGAGGTGATGGATTGGATAGAAACCTTGAACAACCATTTTGAATGTGTGGAGGTTCCAGAGAACTAGTCTAAGGTGAAGATTTCTAGATCCAAGTTGAGAGGATCAACCCTCACTTGGTGGAATTACATTCAAGAATGAAGAGTGAAAGAGGAAAGGGGAATGATTTTCTCTTATATTAGAATGGCCACAAAAATTAGAGAGGTCTATGTACCCACTAATTATAAGGTACAATTGCATAGGGAAAGACAAAATCTAAAGCAAAGAGACATGGATGTCAGCACATATAATGAGGAGTTTCATAGACTAAGCCTCATATCAAAGCACATATAATGAGGAGTTGCTAGATACCTCAATGGTTTGATGATGACCATACAAGATTAATTGAAACTATTAGGCCCTGAAACAATACACAAGTTCTTTCAATTAGCATTGAGGGTAGAAGAGAAGCAAAAAATAAAACAAGAGCAAAATAATAGGGGTAAGGGAAAGAACTTCAAGAGAAGAGGGGGTCCTAGTGGAAGAGGACACAAACCAAGAAACCAAGGAGAAGGTAGACATGAAGATCACCAAGGTGAATCAAGCACAAGAGGCAATTTTAGATGGAGGAGATAAAATAGTAGAGGAAGATTTGGAGGAAGGGGTTCTGGTCCCATGAGGTATTACAACTGCAATCAAGTTGGGCACCCTGCACATAGATGTTTGGAGAAGACAACCTCAAACACCCAAGGAGACGAAAGAGCATAATTGTTCCATGATGATGATCAAAGTATCAACCCCCCATCCAAATACATGGAACCTGAAGAATGAGCATGTTTTTTGATGAGGAGGACTCTTTTGAAGGTGCCTGACATCCAAGAGACACCCTAAAGGGATACAATATTTAGGACAAATTACAAGTAAAAGCCATGGAAATGTATGTAAACTTTTGATTGATTTTGGTTCAACATAAAATTTGTTGTCTCTTGAGATGGTTGAAAAGTTAAATATAATAAGGAACCCCTATCCTTACCCATATACAATATCATGGCTAACAAGAAATCAACAAACACTAGTGAATGAGCAAGCATGGGAAAGTTTTTCAATAGGGGAATAAAAGGACAAGTTTTTGTGTGATATAGTAGACATCGATCCATGCCACCTATTGCTAGGTCTCCCTTGGCAATATGACCTAGAGGCCCAACATGATGGCAAAAATAATACATACACAATTCACAAAGATTGTACAAAATACACCATGAAACCCCTACTGGATCAAAAGCCCGATCAATCAAAAGAAGACACTGTAATACTAATAGGGGAGAAGGAAATGTTGTAGACCATGAAGGAGGCTAGTAATATAGGGTATGTTATGATAATAAAAACTAAGGACAAGGAGGAGTCAGGAGACAAATAGAGGGAAGTCCCTAAAGAAGTCTAAGAACACTTAAATAAATACAATGGGGTAGTTGTAGAAGATTGACCCAATGCCCTCCCTCCCATCAGAGATATCAGTCACCAAATTGACTTGATACCAGGAGAATCCCTACCTAATAAGGGTACTTATAAGATGACACTTTCTCAAAATGGAATGATTGCCAAACAAGTCCAAGAACTACTGGACAAGGGACTCATAAAGAAAAGTCTCACTCCCTGCGCAGTACCTACTGTCCTAGCCCTAAACAAGGATGGCACATGGAAGTTATGCACTGACTCAAGGGAAATAAACAAGATCACCATTAGGTATAAGTTTCCAATTCCCTAGATAGAGGACCTACTAGATCAAGTTGGATGAGCATCCTACTTCTCTAAGATAGACCTTAAATCAGGATATCACCAAATTAGGATCAGACCAGGAGATGAATGGAAAATGGTTTTTGAGATAAATGAAGGTCTTTATGAATGGCTTGTAATGCCATATGGTATCAGAAATGCCCCAAGCACATTCATGAGACTCATGAATGAGGTCCTAAATGATTTCATTGGAAGATTTATTGTTGTTTACTTGGATGGCATTGTTGTGTACAATAGATCTAAGGAGGATCATTTGGAGCACCTAAATTAGGTTTTGAGAAGACTTCATGAGAATAATTTGATGATCAACTTGTAAAAATTTACTTTCATACGTGAGGAGCTCACTTATCTTTTTGTTTGTAATCTCCCATGATTCACTAATGATGGACCCTTCAAAGGTAGAAGCCATCATCAATTGGCCAATCCCTAAAAAACTAGGTGATGTCAAAGGTTTTCATGGGCTAGCTACATTTTATAAAAAAATCATTAAGAATTTTAGTGAAATATGTGCCCCAATCCTTGATACAATCAAAGGAGGTAAGAAGATAAGATTTTCATTGACAGAAGAAGCCAATAAGGCATTTTAATACTTGAAGTCTCGGGTAGAACAATTCCCAATTCTTGTTATCACTGACTTTAACAGGTTATTTATTATTGAAATGGATGCTAGCAACTTAACAATAGGGGCAATGCTAAGTCAGAAGGGTAGACCTGTGGCATTTTTTTTAGAAAAACTCAATGAGGCCAAGAAGAAGTACTCTACCTATTACCTAGAACTCTATTTCATGGTGCAAGCACTCAAGAAATGTAGACATTATCTCCTTCCCAAATAATTCATTGTCTACACAGACAACCATGGTCTAAGTTATCTCAATGGCCAAGAAAAAAAAAGTTGCAAACATATGAAATGGGTAGAGCAACTCCAAACCTATACCTTCACTATAAAACACAAAAAGGGACAACCAAACAAAGTGGCAAATGCCTTGAGTAGGAGGATTGCATTGGTGCAAGATATTCAACTCCAAATCATAGGAGTGGATGCCTTGAAGGATCTTTATGCTGGTGATCTGTACATTGGTGAAGCTTATAAGGTTTGTTATCAATTTGAAGATGCCTACTGTAAGGAAGTTAAGTAGCGGAAATAACTTCCTACACTAACCTTGAGAGGAGGGTAATGCAAAACTTTTCAGATCATTACAACAGTTACAGAAAATAGAAATAGATATAATAACAATCATACCACAACACAATGATTTACGTGGGGAAAACCCTTTCGGGAGAAAAACCCCACCCTCCAAAAGCAGCTCAATATTTTATTCAGCAATCAAAAACAGATTACAACATACTTGCAGAGCAAGCTCTTCGCAGGAGTACCATTAATCAGAGATTCAGAGGCAACTCAATAGCCATAAGACTCTTACACACAACCTCTATCTCACACACCTCATAAATAGGAGATACAATACAAGAAACCGTCAAACGGTATTACAAAACCATGGGCTAAAACCACCCAATAAGGTGTAGCCGACCTTATCTCCCTTCTAGATGCCCTATGACATGTTAAAGCACACATCAACATGTGTTGCTCCCTTTTACAACTCATTTATGTATCCGATACAAATTATTTTTCCTATTTCAGGAGTACAAACTTCTGGAGGCCATAACTTGAGAACCGGGTGTCCGATTGACGAACCGTTTGAAGCGCCGGAAAGCTCGCAAAGTGCTCTATCACCTCATAACCCGCTTCGCCGGTTACGGCCACTTTTCAGGGCGTTTCGGAGCCTCTAAAGTCCCCAAAATTAAGTTTAAACATTTTATTGCACCCCTCCAAGACAAAAACTTTAATATCTTCAAAACTAGCTGTGACCTTGCGACGAAACTTTACTGGAATGCTTATCTAGCCAACCAGAAGCTTCAGGGAGAGTTTCAGACCATTTCGTGCTCAAATAAAAACTTACTATAAATAGTAACCTCCCATAAATGCAAGGTTGAGACACCATTTTTTCCAACAAATCTCCCACTTGTCGAACACCTTGCAAGAGCGGAAGGGAATGTCAACAGAATGAATCAATTGCTAGGGGCCATAAGGCCCATAGACTCTGAACACCATCTGAACTTCTCTGTGCTCATAGCCTTAGTTAAAGCATCTGCAACATTCATCAAAGTGTCCACCTTAACCAGCTTCACCCTACCATCTTCGACCATATCTCTAACAAAATGATACTGAACATCAATATGTTTGGTCCGGGCATGAAATGTCGGGTTCTTAGCTAGGCTAATTGCACTCTGACTGTCACAGTAAACTGTCACTGTACCTTGTTTTATTCCAATATCCGAACACAGTCTCTTAAGCCAAATGGCCTCTTTACAAGCATGAGTAGCTGCCATATACTCTGCTTCAGTAGTGGATAAAGCAACCACAACCTTTCGCTTACTCATCCAGCTAATTGCACCACCAAACAAAGTAAACACATAAGCACTGGTGGATCTTCTGCTATCAATATCACCTGCCCAATCTGAATCCACATAACCATGGATATCAAGGGAAGTCATGTCTCCAACTGAATTACCATGATAACACAAAGAATACTCTGAAGTACCCTTCAAATATCTGAAGACTCTTTTGACTGCATCCCAATGAACTCTACCAGGATTAGACATATATCTAGAAAGTACTCCCACTGCTTGGGCAATATCTGGTCTAGTACAGACCATAGCATACATCAAGCTTCCAACTGCACTCTGGTAAGGCACTCTGCTCATGTCTTCCATCTCCAATGGGGATGTAGGACAATCTGAAACAGATAGTTTCGTTCCAACTGTAAAAGGAACACTCAATGGTCTACAATTCTGCATGTTGAACCTCTGTAACACTGAATTCACATACTTACTCTGGCCTAGCCATAGCTTTTTGTTCACCCTATCTCTTCTAATTTCCATCCCAAGAATGTGTTTTGCTGCACCAAGATCTTTCATTTCAAATTTAGCAGCGAGCTGAGACTTCAGTTCTGAAATCATACCTTTCCCTTTGCCAATGAATAACATATCATCAACATACAATGCAATGAATAAGAAATGATCACCATAAGATTTGTAATAAACACAGTGATCTGATTTAGAACGTTCAAATCCCAAACTCAACACATATGTATCAAATTTCTGGTACCACATCCTAGGACTTTGTTTGAGGCCATACAAAGATTTCTTCAATTTACAGACCAGATTACTTTTGCCTTTCACCACATAGTGCTCCGGTTGTGTCATATAAATATCTTCCTCCAAATCACCATGAAGGAAAGCAGTTTTCACATCCATTTGCTCAACCTCTAAATCATAAGCAGTAGCAATAGAAAGCAAAAATCTAATTGACGTCATTTTTGCAACAGGAGAAAATATCTCACCGTAATCAACACCCTCAACCTGAGAGTAGCCTTTTGCAACCAACCTTGCTTTATACTTCTCAATGCTTCCATCTGAACCAATCTTTTTCTTGAACACCCATTTACAACCAATAGGTTTTCGTCCTTCAGGCAATGGTACAAGATCCCATGTATCATTCTTTTTCAAAGCTGCCATTTCTTCCTCCATAGCAATCTTCCAGGATTCTGCATCATTCATACCTAATGCCTCTTCTATAGATTTCGGTTCATCCACACTAGTATTCAGAGCAAAAATACATCTCCAATCATCAGGTGAATACCTTTCAGGTGGTTGTCTATGTCTTGTAGACCTTCAAACAAGCTGAGTTGGAGGTTCTTCATCCTCTTCTGAAGATTCAGAGCTAGATGAGCTCTCCTCAAATTCTTGCCTACCTAGGGGTCTCGATTCAACTCTTTCAGGTGTAGAAGGAAGTTGAATCACATCTTCTTTTTTAGTCTGTTCTGGCTGCAATGTAACAGAAGGAGACTTAATTTCTCTAAAAATAACACTTCTACTGTGAATTACCTTTTGTGCAACAGGGTCCCAAAGCTTGTATCCTTTCACACCATAACTATACCCGATGAAGATACATTTCACAGCCTTGTTCTCCAACTTTGTTCGCTTCTCCTCTGGCACATGTGCATATGCCTCGCAACCAAAAACTCTAAGATGTCTCAATGAAGGCTTGTGACCTGACCATGCTTCCATAGGCGTTTTATCAACAAGAGCTGATGTAGGAGACCTGTTAATCAGGTAGCAAGCAGTGGCAATAGCTTCAGCCCAAAACTTTTGTTCGAGACCAGCACCACTCAACATACTCCTAGCCTTCTCCATCAGTGTCCTGTTCATTCTTTCTGCAACTCCATTCTGCTGTGGAGAATACGGAGTTGTCTTCTGCCTGTTAATTCCACAGTCTTTACAGAATCTATCAAAATCATTAGAGCAAAACTCACCGCCATTATCAGTTCTCAAACATTTTATTTTCTTTCCAGTCTGCAACTCAACCATTGCTTTAAATTCTTTAAAACGACTAAAAACTTCAAATTTACTCTTTAGAAAATATACCCATGTCCTTCTACTAAAATCATCAATAAATGAAACATAATATGTGGATTTTCCAATCGAAGAGACATCTATTGGACCAAACACATCATAATGGATAAGGTCCAAAACACCACAAGTTTTATGAGAACTCGAGTAAAACTGAATGCGGTTTTGTTTTCCATAAATGCAATGCTCACAGAAATCAAAGTCAAGATTACAATCATTCAAACCTTCAACAAGGTTTTTATTTTTCAAGGTCCTTAGACCCTTTTCTCCAATGTGGCCAAGTCTCTGGTGCCATAACATAGTCTTCTTTGCAGGTAACTTTGCTTCAGATGAAAGTGCACCCTTAGGTACCCAAAAACCATTTCCATCTGCTGAAGGTGAAACCTTCAAATCTTCCAGTGAGGTATCCACAGATTTACTTTTTACAGAAGTGCTATTACACTCAACAGTGTATGCTTCAAGCTTATACAAAGTGCCAAACCTGACACCTCTAGCAACTACCATAGCACCCTTAATCATCTTACATCCTGTTTCAGAAAAGACTACCTGCACACCTGCATCTATTAGTTTGCTCACAGATAACAGGTTTCGTTTTAATCCAGGGATATGCAACACACCATTAATCCTTTTTATTCTACCATCAGAAAACCTGATTCTAACTTTACCTCGACCAACAATGTCTAGATGTGAATCATCACCCAAGTACACCTTACCTCCATTAAATCCTTCATATTCAGAAAACCAATCTCTATTGGAAGTCATATGAAAAGATGCACCTGAGTCAATTAGCCAGGCATCATTACCTACATGAGTCGCCAAAGCCGCAATAAAGGCATCGCCATCTTCCTTTTCGGACTCAGAATCAGAATCGAACTTTTTCTTTTTCTTCTTCTTTTCTTCTTTGCAGTCCTTACGGATGTGACCCGGTTTACCGCAATTCCAGCAAATGACTTTGGACTTTCCAGGAGATTTCGATCTCCCTTTGGATTTGGACTTGCCATGCTTCTCATTCTTCTTGCCTTTCTCCTTAGGTCTTCCACGAACAATTAGGGCTTCCTTTGAACTGATGGATACCTTCCTTCGCATCTCTTCACCGAGTAGGGCACCCACCACGTCTTCAGATTTCAAAACAACAGAAGTACTACCGATAACCATAACAAGAGAATCCCATGAATCAGGCAAAGAACAAAGCAAGATCTGACATTTCTCCTCCTCATCCATCTTAACACCGACGGATACTAATTGAGCCACAATCATATTGAATGCTTCTAGGTGGTCTACAATTCGTCCACCCTCTTCCATCTTCAAGGAATACAATTTCTTTCTTAAGAAAATTTGATTTAATAAAGATTTCACTTGATACATCTCACCAAGCTTAGTCCATAGCTTCTTTGCAGAGTTTTCTTCATGGACATTGATTAGAACAGAGTCTGCCAGGCACAGTCTGATTAGACCCTTGGCTTTTCGGTCCATAACATCATACTGAGCTGCCGCAGTAGGATCTAAGGGCCTTTGGACATTCGCATCAATAGCATCCCAAAGATCTCGATCTATTAGCAGATCTTCCATCTTCAGCTTCCACATCTCAAAATTACTTCCATTAAATTTCTCCACCTCTATTCTCCCTGACAAACTCGCCATCTGAATATTCCTGCAACAGGATCACAAAGTGTCTTCTGCACAAGCTCCCACTCAAATCTGGATTAGTTCAAAAAACCCAACTGCCCACAATTGAAACCAAAGGTGATCAGGCTCTGATACCACTTGTAAGGAAGTTAAGTAGCGGAAATAACTTCCTACACTAACCTTGAGAGGAGGGTAACGCAAAACTTTTCACATCATTACAACAGTTACAGAAAATAGAAATAGATATAATAACAATCATACCACAACACAATGATTTACGTGGGGAAAACCCTTTCGGGAGAAAAACCCCACCCTCCAAAAGCAGCTCAATATTTTATTCAGCAATCAAAAATAGATTACAACATACTTGCAGAGCAAGCTCTTCGCAGGAGTACCATTAATCAGAGATTCAGAGGCAACTCAATAGCCATAAGACTCTTACACACAACCTCTATCTCACACACCTCATAAATAGGAGATACAATACAAGAAACCGTCAAACGGTATTACAAAACCATGGGCTAAAACCACCCAATAAGGTGTAGCCAACCTTATCTCCCTTCTAGATGCCCTATGACATGTTAAAGCACACATCAACATGTGTTGCTCCCTTTTACAGCTCATTTATGTATCCGATACAAATTATTTTTCCTATTTCAGGAGTACAAACTTCCGGAGGCCATAACTTGAGAACCGGGTGTCCGATTGACGAACCGTTTGAAGCGTCGGAAAGCTCGCAAAGTGCTCTATCACCTCGTAACCCGCTTCGCCGGTTACGGCCACTTTTTAGGGCGTTTCGGAGCCTCTAAAGTCCCCAAAATTAAGTTTAAACATTTTATTGCACCCCTCCAAGACGAAAACTTTAATATCTTCAAAACTAGCTGTGACCTTGCGACGAAACTTTACCGGAATGCTTATCTAGCCAACCAGAAGCTTCAGGGAGAGTTTCGCACCATTTCGTGCTCAAATGAAAACTTACTATAAATAGTAACCTCGCATAAATGCAAGGTTGAGACACCATTTTTCCCAACAACTACCACACTAATTTCTCTGACTTTTTATTGCAGAATGGTCTACTTTTCAAATGATGACAACTTTTCATCCCTAAATGCTCAATGATACATAATATCATCAAGGAGAAGCATTGTGGTGGCATGAGTGGTCACTTTGGCCTTCACAAGACATTGGAGATGGTAAGCAGATACTACTATAGGCCTAAAATGAAAAATTATATCAAGAAATTTGTGTCAACAAATGTAGGTCTTTATCAACAAATGCAGGTCTTTATCAACCCCTGCCTATTCCCACCAAACCATGGGAAAATATTAGCATGAACTTTGTAATGGGTCTCCCAAGGAAAAAACAAGGCTATGATAATGTTTTTGTTGTTGTAGATAGATTTATCAAAATGGAACACTTCATCCCATGCAAAAGTACAAATGATGCATCTCATATTGCAAATTTATTTTTCAAAGAAGTGGTTAGGATCCATGGCCTTCCACTAAACATTATATTAGAAAGAGATACTAAATTTCAAGGTCATTTTTGGAGGACATTGTGGAAAAAGTTGGGCACCAACTTTTCATTTAGTTTAGACTACCATCCCCAAATAGATGGTCAGATTGAAGTTGTCAATAGGTCCCTTAGCAACCTCTTAAGATGCCTAACAAATAGATATGTCCAATCATGGGATGTCATTCTGCCTCAAGCAAACTATGCATATAATGGCTCCATCAATAGGAGCATAGGGAAAACACATTTTCAAGTCATCTATGGAATGTACCCTAGAGGGGTAATGGAGGTTAGAGAGTTTCCTAAAGATGCAAAGATAAGTGCACAAGGGGAAGAGTTAGTATAACTCATCAAAGAAGCTCATGAGCAGGTCAAACAATCCCTACAACACACCTCAGAAAAGTATAAGTAGATTGTCAATAAGATGACAAGAGTGGTCCATTTAAAGATTAGAGATAGCGTTTGGGCCTATCTCCGGAAGGGTGGGTTGCCTAAAGGAAAACACACAAAGCTGTAGATGAGGAAAATTGGTCCCTACATAATTATCCACAAGTTTGGTGAAAATTCTTATGAAATTTTACTTCCCTCATCCATTGGTATATCTCTTATATTCAATGTTTATGATCTAACTCCTTACAAAGGTGATGCAAATTCACTACAGGCTGATACTGAAGATGAAGATGTTGAATGGCTTAAAGACTTACCCCCTACCCTACTCATGGAGCTAGAATGTATCTTGGATTCCAAAGCTCTCAAGAAGAATAGGAGACACACATATATGCAGTACCTTGTTAAATGGAAGGGACTCCCTAATGTTGATGCAACTTGGATGGATGAGAAAGACATCTTGAAACATGGAACAACCTTGGATGCACTCCTCTCAAGTGGAACTTGAGCTTCTTTTACCTAGGGAGTATGGTACAAGAGCACCTTCAAATCAAACCATAAATCATGGTATGCCATGACTATAAAGATGTAATTAGGTTTTTAGACGTGTCAAGGTCCTATGGACCATTTTGAACTTTTTGTTTTGTAATAAGACCACCTTTGTAAGGCCATTGACATGTCCAGCACTTATAAGCCTACATGGTCAAATCTAGTCAATACGGTCAAGAATGAATAGAAATAGGTGGTTTGATTCTTTTTGATTCATTTTGGACCCTTTGAAGTCCAATTGAAAACTTGGTCCATATTTTGATGTTGTGAGACAAAGCTGTCACAAAATTGACAAAGTTGTCAAGAGCAAATTTTGTGTCTCGGCCAACCACTGCTCCCAATGGTCACCAACTTTCAACATTTAATTGGGAGAGTTATTTGACACCTATATAAGGCCTAGGAGGCCAAAAACATGTAAGGATGTTGAAGATTGAATTCTAAAGTGAATGAAAAACACACATTTTCCTCCAATTCCATGTTCTTTGTGCAATTCTTGTAGTGTTATTAGATTGGGATTATCATAATATATTCGTTAATACATAGTAGAATGTCTTAGAGTCCTTATGGATTTGATTTTATTCATTTTGGTTTGGTTTGGAGCATTCAGTGAACAAATTTCTACTACTGGGTCTGAAACCCTCTCTTTGCGTATGGTTTTGTATTCAAATGCCTCTAACTTGATTCTCCCTTTTGGGAAACTTCTGGGCCTAGGGGGATGACAAGTTTAGAGAATTTAATTTAATATTTTGAAGGCCTTTGGAGGGAGAGTGTGGGCGAGAGTGATAAAATACTGACCCTAGTCGGACATCCTCATGTGACTAGCTTATTTTGAAGAACATTTCTATGCATAAAGTGTATATTTAAGATGGATCAGCCAAACCAATGATTGAATTGGATTTAGTGGAGTAGGAAAAAAATTTCAAAACCATAACCTTTCTTGGTTAAGCCCTTGCTGGTGCACTTCCTTTGTAAACTTGTCCAATTATGTTAATAGACCAAATAGGACCAATTCAAGGTTCATACATTTGCCTTGAGGGTTGTAGCCTAAAAACTTGGAGTCTTGAAGAAATACCAAAAGGGTATCTGAATAATCTATTTGTTTGGAAATTCCTTTGTGAGTTTGGAAATTTAGAGCCTAAAAACCAATTAGGTCAACCTAATGCAATTAGGTCTCCCTCACTAGCCCATCTTGGACAATCATGGTAATGGGACTCAAGGGTTGCTAAAAAATATTGAATTGGTATATTTGTGTGGTGGAGAAGCCCTCTGATCCATTCCATAAGTTGGTGAGTTCATTTCATGTGTTTAGTAGTACCCTAGCCTTGTTGGGTGTATGCTTAAGGGATCAATCAAATGGATCTTGTTACACCTTTCCTTCATCATTGTGGTAGTCATCTTCTGATGTGCTTTCTTCATCTATGACATCATCTTGAAAGGTGTATAGGTTATTTTTCCTCTGATAACTTCTTCTCTTTTCGTACCGGTAGACCTTCTTCTCTATATCATTACTTGGATATCTATTAGATATCTTTTCCTCATATCCACTGGTTTCACCATAGGGACACTTAGAAGCAAAGTGACCTATTTTTCCACAGTTAAAACATTTGAAGGGCAATTTTCCTTTATACTTACCAAATCCTCTTTTGATCTTTCTAACAAAGTTTTCCACTTTTGCATCTGAGTGTTCACTGGATCCTTTATGAGCAACCTCTTCCTTGCCCTTTTTGATGGAGTTGGAAATATCCTCTTTCCTTGAAGATGCCTCATTGGTTGTCCTCATTTCATAGGCAGTCAAGGAACCAAATAACTCATCCACTGAGAAAGCTTTCAGATCCTTGTCTTCCTCTATAACAGAGACCTGAGTGTCATACTTAGATGTGAGTGATCTTAAGTACCTTTTTGACAATAACTTCATCAACAATTTCCTCTCTAAGTCCTCTAATGGTGTTCACAGTTTCATCTACTATTTGAAGATAGTCTGCAATCTTTTCTTCATCTTTCATCTTCAAACCTTCAAGCTAACCTCTTAGTGGTTGTAGCTTGGCCTCTTTGACTTTGGAATCTCCTTAAAATAATCTATGCAATTTATCCCAAGTCTCTTTGGGGGATGAGCAGTGCATAACCTCAACAAACTCATTATCTAACGGCCCACTAAGAATAGCGTGTTTAGCCTTTGCATTGTTCTCATACTCCTTCTTAGCATCCGGGTCTATGGCAACAACACTAGGGACAATATACCCATTCTTTATAGACATCCAAACTTCAAATCCTAGAGAGGATAGATATGTTTCCATTCTTCTACACCAAAAGGCATAGTTGGTTCCATCAAACATGGGAGCTTTAGAGGAGGAGGACTCATTTCTTGCCATTGTGTTTTAAGACCATAATCTACCCAAGCGTGAGAAAGATTATCTGACCGAGAACCTAGACTATAATACCAATTGTTGAACACAATGTACCACTGAGAGGGGGGTGAATCAATGGTTCCCAATATTCTAAACCTTTAATACCTAAATCTTGGTATCAGTTAGCAAATCAAACACAAGGAGGATATACCAGTGAGATAAAGAAAGTGATCAAATGAAAACACACAAAGGCACACAACACATAACATGGGATATACGAGAAAAACCCAATGTGGGAAAAATCTCAATGAGAAATGTTGTTGGAGTCTACTGCTCCAATTTAGCCTCACAATAAAAAATAGTTTTACAAAGATTTAGGGCACCAACCCAAAGAGCACCAACCCCTACATCGAGCACCATCTTAGTGAGATACAATAGATCAGATCAATACAATAGTTGTAGCCTTGATACAAATAAGTTTTGTAACTCCTTGAATCTATATACTTCACCAGTTTAACTCTTCTCTACCAGTTTTCCTCTGTTGAGTTCTCTATCAGTTCACTATCCTTCTTTTATACCCTTTATGCCCTGATTCTATCTAGCATGATCTCCACCAGTACACTCATTTTTCTCCTTCACTTTTAACATCTTTCTTCCTAAATCTCCCTCACCGGTTCACACAATTGTTTTCTTCTTTGGCAGTTTTCCGGTTGCTCTAAGCTCACCGGTAAAACCTCTGATAAACCCTCTTGTTGGTTTTCTCTTTTTGTGCGTCCAACTCCAACACTTCATGCTTTTTATCTTCTCTCTGATCACCTCTCGGTTCTCTCAGTTACTCTATCTTTACCAGAATCAAGCATCATCCTCTTACATCTTTGGTCTACATATTTGTACTTGGCTTTCCCGTCAAGACCAGAGATCAAACGGTGGCACGCTAGAGTTTTTCTCCACCAACCTAATCTGTATCAAATCTCATCAGATCTCATCTCCTCGATTGATAATTTGCAGTAGATCAAACATCACCACCATATTTGATGGTTCCTATACACGCTTTCTATATTTAGCAACTTGCAACCTGATTTTAAGGCTAGCTTTGCCAATCACCATTAAGGCCTAAGCTATTTTCTTTGACAAACGAGAACAAAGATTGGATTGTCCTACTTGATTTACATCACCAAAAAGCTTCTGCATCTTGATCTGCCTTGAGCTGCACTTCTTCTATCATCGACTTGTAATTTACGGGTTCCTCATTTAAAGTTGACCTACTCATCACCTACCACGTCAATGGACACATCCCCAACCTTTGGATGCTTGCCACCTAGTATCCACATGTTATCCTTGTTGAGACTCGACATGCACCTTTGTTTAGTCCACTAAATCGGTTTAGATTCATTCACTGACAAAGGCACACTACTGGTGCTTGCTCACCGGTTCACTAACCCTGTCTGTACATGTCACCTTATCAGTTATCCTCCATGCCTGCTTTCCTCTGTTGTGTCAGTGACTCAAATTGACTTGTCATCAAACACACCGATCCATCCACTAAGTCTATTTACTGGTAATAGTACACCTGCCTTCATACTAGTATTATCCTCGAGTAAAATATGTCATCAATGTGCATCCTGATTATCATGTCTATCGGTGGATTACACTCTTGTTTGCATACCGGTGATCACGTTCTTCTCTGTTGTGTTTTTCTTTCTTATTGATGGTTATGTTTACCAGTAGAGGCTGCATCCCATGTTTACCGGTAACACACATTATTTGGCTACTTGCATAAACCCTCCTGCATACCGATTGACATCAATGACAACACAATGCCAACAAATCAAGTGTCAAAACAAGAACACATTCTAGAAATTTCATTCATACTCGATTTTCAGTTTTTCTCTTAACTTTAAATACTTTAAGTACATTTAAAATATAATTAAACAAATTTAAAATTGTAATAAAATCTTTCTTAATTTCCTCATTATTTCAATTTGGACAATTTTATCATGCCATGAAAAATTCCATCTTCATCAAGTTCACGTTCGGTTTCTTCCATTGGGATTGATAAGAAGTGTTTTGTCTGGTTATCTGCCCATCTCAAATGGCACAAAAACTTAGCTTACCTGAAGTCTTAGAAAAAAGCTGTCCTCTTCCAAGGCGAATAATACATAAACCACTTAAGTGCCAATTTGCCCATTTGTTGCCGGTAATTACTTACTTCCCCGTCCCAATTCAGATGTTTTCCCGCGTACGATAATAATGATGGAGCCACTGTGCCCCCTCTTCTACCAATCTCTTAGACATGCACAGTTGAAATTATTGACCCAAAAAAGGTGTTTTGGATATGAATTTTCATTATTTAATAAATTGAAAAATTATAATCAACTGTGAAGGTGTTAGATGGGAAGACGTGGCTTGACATCGCACTAATTTGACATCGCACTAGGGTGTGGAGCCACTGTGTCCCCTCTTCTACCAAACTCTTAAACATGCACAGTTGAAATTATTGATTCAAAAAAGTTTAGTTTTGAATTTCTTTAAGTGCGATCCACGACGCCACTTGTATATGAATATTCATTCTTTAATAAATTGAAAAATTATAAGAAACTGTGAAGGTGTTAAGTGGGAAGGCGTGCCTTGAGATCACACAAAGATGTGAACAACGAGAAATTATGCTTGGCGTTTTCTATCTGAATTGAACGACATACATTTACAATTAATGGTGGTAAATGAATAAAAATGGATGCAATTCGATTACTTTCTCAGACTCAGAAATAACTGCATACGTGGATATATCTATGGAACTGAAAATTTGCACCTTCCATAATATATTTACAAGGTAGAAACTTGTAAATACACTATGAAAGTGCAAATTTTCATCTCTATAACTGAAAATTTGCACCCTCCATAATATATTTACAAAGTGAAGCCTTGTTAATACACTATGAAAGTACAAATTTTCACCTCCATAATCAATTTGTACAACATACCAGCTTGGCTACTCACACTGACCTTGATTCTACCTCACCTGAGCGATTGTGAACTTTGCATAACACAACTTCCAATTTCCAATAAAGATTCTCAAAACTGGATCAAAATCTGTCTCAGTTCCAATTTCCAATAAAGATTCTCAAAACTGGATCAAAATCTGTCTCATACAACCGAGAAACAGAGTAAAAAGTTTAAAATCCTTCTCCAGCTTTGATGTCTTTTATAAGACAGCAGATAAAACGTATTATCCAGCACTAAAATCAACCAAAAAACAGTACAAAAAGGTATTCATTGCAGCTCAAAGAAGATTCTTTTTCCTCCATGGTTGCAGATACGCCAGTCAAAAGTTTAAAGCTATGAATCATGGATGGTCAACATTCCTGAGGTTTTTCTATTGTATTCCTGAGGTTTTTCTATTGTGATTTCTAAAATTTAAAGTTATTAATTTTTTAAATTAATTTTTTTTGTTTATTTTTTTTATTATTTTATTTTTTTATGTTTAAATTTACTTGCTGTTGTTTCTGAATTTGATTGTATGTGTTTTTTCATCAAAGTTTTGAATCACATTCTATGATTCATCATCACGATGATAGAGAGCATAAGGAATAGAGAAATGAATTGTTACAAAAAACACATGCACAATCAAATCAAAAAACAATTGATGTAAGAAGTCATGTAATTTTAATCTTATGTGTTTATCTTAATAATGGATCACCATATTTCATCTAAAATATAAGGACAAGGTTTATTCATTATTATAGATTATAAAAAAATGTATTTATCATAATTAATTTATGTGTAAAAATGTTGAATATCACATTAATGATTTATCTAATATTGTCAATATGGTTAAAATTAAGGAAATTTTATTAATAGGTTGAATACCTAATTAAAAAGCTATTAATATTTTAGGACTAAAATATACAATAATTAATTTTGTATCTCATAAATGAAACTAATTCCACATATTTTACTCAAACAATTTAAAATATAAAGAAAACCTTTATTTTGATAAAAGTTTCATTGAATAACTTATCTCCCACACATAAAGAATTGGTAATTTAATTATTTTAAAGATAATCTATTTACAACAAACTCTATATTTAGTCTTAGGTGTCTTTTGATCACAAAAGATTAATAGTTTAATTGGTAAAAGAATGCCTAAAAAATTTAATTGTTCTTAAGATAAAATTAAGTTCTACTTGTGTCACATATATATCACATTGAAGTAATGAACTTGTGAGAGTTATGATTTCAAGTTTTAAGTTTGCAAACTTAACTCTTTTTTTTTTTTAAGAAAAATAAGATTTCATGAATATGAAGTTAAATCAAATTGTTTAAGAGCCCAATAAATTGAACACTCAATTAAAAAATTTATAGTATAAAAAATATTTATATAATATATATTTCATCCATTTGTCATTATATAAAAGTTGAACTTCTAAGAAAAAATCTTTATTTATATAAGGAGTGTAGTTGTTCCAATATATCATCTTTAAAATTATATCTGATTATTCTCCAAGAAGAACCTTGGACTACAAAGATATTGTGATAAAAAATTGCCAAACCTTATCAAGTTAGATCTATGGTTAAGAAATTACTTTTGTAAAATAGATCTTATTGATTGAGAATGCGAAATGTAGAAAAAATGAAAATCATTTATTTACATTCAATATGTTGTCGGTATTGTTAAGTTATGTAGGCATGAAAATGGATGAAGACAGCCTTTCCATATGTTAATTGGGAGAACTTGTGTAGTTTTCAAGATATAAAACTCTTTAGTTATTTACCTTCTCCTCTATAGAGATAAGAAAAAAATGCCTCCTTCAACCAAAAGGACACTTTAAATGTTTAGGGTATATTAAGAGAAATAGAAACTAATAATTAAAAATATATTAAAAAAGGTAAACACCCATGTTCAAGATATAAATATGTGTAAAAAATTAGTAAATCTAGTAACTATTAAAAATAATGTATCAAAGAGATAAATATGAAAAAAAAATGGTTGAATTTGATTCTACTTTTGAAAAGAAAATTTTGATGCATTCATTGTAGCTTTAGAAATGTATGGAAGTGATAATGTGTAGTTAATTACTTGAAAGTAGTTATTTTGATATAATTTCTTATAGAGATGTTTTTTTTAATACGAAGATTTTGGTGTAAGTAAGGTGTACTTTGGTGATGAATCTATTTAAAAGTTTTTGATCATGATAGAGTTCAGATTTGATTTCTCAATTGTAAAGTTAAGGGAATAAATAGTGTTTGACATAACAATAGGTTAACATTAAGTCTTTTATTTTTGTAAAAATTAATTCATGTGATTCCATTGTTTATCTATTCTATTGTAGCATGTAAGGTAATGAAAAATCCTATGATGTTTGATAGAGGTGTTATATTGGCCGCACTATTTTAGCTTTATTTATACACTATATGGTGTAATAGTACTTGTCTTAAAATTATGAATTCATATATTTTCTTCAATAAATGAGCGATATATTCTTTTGTAGATTGTCATCCTTTCTCGGTGCCCAAGGATACTCTTTTTATGAGGACTAAAACACCAACTAAAAGCTAATGTGGAGCAATAGACTAGGCAAAAATAAAGAGAATTGTCTATGGATTTTAAAGAATAAAAACCTGAGCTTTAATTTGAATATAATCTTGAGTTTGATATGTATAACATTACATATACAAAAATAATTTAAAAAAAAAATTTAGTCAATATTTCACAAGACTTATAGGATGTTAGATCTTCTTCATTTAGACATGTTTTAATCTATTGAAGTTCTTTCTATTGAAAATATATTTATTATGTCACTTTTAATTGATTACTATAATATAATGATGGGGTTTATTTTCTCATAAGTAAATCTAAAAGTTCAAAGCTATTATAGAAACTCAAACTAATAGACAAATGAAAAGTTTGAGGACTAATAATGGTAGTGAGTCATTTTTTCGGTTTTGATAAAATATACAAAGATCATGGAATTCAAAAGCACAAGGAAACTCTATACTCTCTAGAGAATAATGGAATTGTAGAGAGAATGAATAAGATATTGATAGAGAAGGCTACAAGTATTTAATGGATTTGGCTTGAAATAAGAATTTTGGGTTGAGGTTTTGGGCATGACTTTTTGCTTGAATATTAAAGTCTTGCACATTAACAATTGGTGTAAGAATTACCATATCAAAGTTCTTAGGTGTAAATCCTTTATTGAGGCGTATTATTTTTTACAATTATAATCTGTATGCTTATGTGTTGAAGAAGAATCATACTAGAATAGAGAACAAGTTATTAAAATGTATTTTGAATGGTTATAGTTATAGTCTAAAAGGATCTACAAGCAATGTGAGTTTATTCTCAATCATGTAATGTATAATGGAGGTATTTTTTATGATAAATTATGCATTATTTTTTCTTATTTTATTAGGTAGGGAAGGGCCTCAACCCATTATAGTTACATATCGAAAACCATCAAAAAAGGTTTGGAGATCAAGCCAACCAAACATCATGATTAAACCAAATCTTATAAAGAATACATATAGTAAATATTAAAGATAAAGTCCAAAGACAACAAATTGAGAATGGAAAAAGGAAAAAATAGTGCATTGAAAGAAATAGAGGGACACTAAGATATGTAGTCCCAATCCTCCATCATCACATGTCCAACATTTTCTCCTAGGTAGAAGCAATACTAGTATTTTTTCCTTTTGTCTTGTCTCCACCTCTAGTTTTTGGCTCTTTCTTCTTCTTCTTCTTATCAATTTTCCTACCCATCATGAACAATCCCATAATAGACCTCTGTATTATTATTTTTATATATTAACGATGTTTTTAATGTCTCTCTCCATCCTCATAATCAACTCACTATTCCTCTCGTATTTGAAACAATTTTGTAGAGTCTCAAAATTCACCACACGACACCAAGGTCTTCAACCTTTCTAGCCAAAACCTACCAATTATAATTATGGGACCATATTTGAAGCCTTTAAATCTAATTACTTATTTATTAAAAAGAATGATAATGTGTAAAGTCAATTTTATTTCTCTATTTATGATCCTTTCTATTTCCACTTATTTCCTTTGATTCGATTATATGTTATCCTTATATACAATTATTTCCATACATTTGATGTTTTAATTTTTAAAGATAAAAGCTACAATATAGATAGAAATTCCCCACATCATAATCAATAGTCCTTATCCTTGGTCAAACCCACTGCTAGCACATATTTTTACAAAATACTTTGTGCTATATATAAATGCCCTTTCTTCTTATCATTCAAGCATTTACTGTTGGTGTTTTATATGCGAGAGCATACTAAAGAAAATGGAGCTGTCCAAAGATTAACTGGCATCGCCAAGACTCCCAAACCTATGTATATAGAATGGTGGAAAAGGCTTTGGAAAATTTCAAGTGTGTTGCGCTAGCAGATGAAAAACCTTTATCCCATATTGTTTGTGGGATAAGCTCATTTAACATTTAAACCCGAGGCGATTCGAACTATATTTGTCAAAAGACAAAAGGATTTTGGTGTAAAGAAAGCTAAAGCCAGTGGACCCCATGCGTGCATGTATCCTGAGCAAACCAAAGTTTTACAACAAACTGGCGAGGATGGAGGCTAAAGATCGAGTAAGTTTGATTGATTAGATAGTGATCGCAGAGGATTTGGTGGTTGTCGCTATGTTGCAAGATAGAGATGCATGATGGTTTAAACCTGCGACATGGCAATTGAGTGGTGGGGCCTGCTAAGGAAGCAATTCAAAAGACCAAATTTTGGTAGTCAGTCTAGGTCTTGTTGTGGTGGTAGGATAAAGACCCCAGAGCCAATCAAAAGTAGACATGCGGAGGAGCGCAAAGGGAAGCAGATGAAGCGAAGAATGAGTACATAGGGAAGATCGAATGGTAAGGATGAATTGATCCAATGGTGGTCGCAATAGCGTGATCGAAAGGTGCTCGATGTATATTAATCACAACTTGGTGACTAACCGCTAGTGGCAGGCGGTAGAATGAGGTAGTTAAGGGAAATGGTTGAAGTGAAACATTTTGATGGTGCTAAGCTTATCAAACAAACTTAGGTTGTGATGGATTTCAAAACAGACTCACCGAAAGCGGCAGTTTCATCGACATGAGGTTCATCGAAAAAATCAACAGTGGTCCCATCCAAAATAAAAGGTGTCAATGAAACTGAAGAATCAATAAGACCTATGAACAGCTCACCGATGAGGAATTTTGGCTGAAAGATAAAGGGTGATCTGCAAGAGAACTAGAAGAAGATACGTGGCACGAATGGATGCACAACAAAACAAAAAAATAAAGTTAAATGTATAGCTTGGACTATAAGGGGGAAATACAGCCGAAATATCGATTCCTAAAAAATAATAAAAGGGAAGTATATTACCTACTTTACGTTATTAATTGAATATGCATTAAAGATAAAATTTATTTATATTTGAATGAATGCCTTGAATATACATCTTAGGGTAAAGTATTATTTTTTATAAATGGGTGTTATATTCGCAGAATTATTTTCTTAAAATATAAATACTTTGGTTTTTTTGGACTATTTTAAACAAGTATTTATACAAAGATAATTGAGTTTTCAAAATCAAAGGTGGAGTATATTTAATTTTCAAAATTAAAGAATTTGATTGGCTTATCTTGTGTGCAGGAAATAATGAGAGGATGATGAATATTTGTTGAAGAATTTTGTCAAGACAGAGAATAGAAGACACATTATTAAAGCATCATTTAGTATTTTTAGGGTTCTCATTTGTAATTATTTATTAAACCAAAGGGTGTGTCCTTTGGAGGGATAATGTTTGTAACTCCCTTTTGTGTATGAAAGGGTGTGTCCTTTCATATATGCCTTTTGATTCACATACTTATAGGGAATCATTTTTTATGTAAAAAAAAAAGTTAGAGAACAACATAAGGCTATAGGGATTGAATATCATTTTTGGATCAGAGAAGTCTGTAGGAAGAAGAAGTATCATTTTGTGCAAGCAATCTATAATGAAGTATTTACATGTGCAACTTATGTATGCAATCACTTCCTCAAGATTAATATACAGGGTTCACTGTTTCTTTTTCAAAATATTGTGTACACTTTTGTGTTGAGTTATATTTGTCCTCTTAATAAATTTGTTTATAGATTTTCTATTATGTGAATCACATGTTGTTGTATTAAGTGAAAGATTGAGTTCTTATTGTTTGTGTAACACATAGTAAACCTTCATAGTTTATGAGAAATTATCTCTTGAGTTGATAAGATATTTTGTCCACAGAGTGTCATATATATCCCCGGATAGAGGCACTGGTCTGTTATTGATCTTTTAAGGTTTTGATTTGTATGCATTCAAGGTCCTTGATAGAGAAACATTCTTCCCAAATCCTATATGAACTGATCTATGCAGATTTTATTTAAGTCCTCAAACCAATCTCATTTTCAATATACATTCACAATCATTTCTTTTCAAAGCATTCAGTTAAAGCACATAATAAAGCATAGTTGCAGAACAATAATTTACCAATTGTGTAAACTTGCTAAAAGGTTTAAATCCACCATAAATAACCTCTTTTGTGCTTGAGAGTAAGAGGCACACCCACCTTGGTTCAGTGGAGCCTAAAGTGCAGAGGGATTTGGTCTTCAACCATCCCTATTCGTTGGCCAAGGCTGATTGGACTACTTGAGGATTTGACAAGTCTTTTGGTTTTCCAATCTATGGTTTTGGGCACCAACAGATTGGCAACTCTGCTGGGGAGTTGTCACATGAAGTTTTCAGGATCTTTGGTAGTCTATTTCAGACTCTACTGGAGGAGAGATCCTAGAAGATCAGTTAAGTTGGTAATATTTCCTCTTAGGAGGTGGCGACTCTACATTTTAATACATGAATAATAATTGGTATGTTGAGAAAATAAGAGAAACCCCTAGGAATTTGTCAATAAGATTTATGCAAGGGAGGAGGTCTTTGCATAAGGGACAAGAAGATTTTGTTCAGTTGAGTCCCAGGAAAAGGAACAAAGAGAAGAAATCAAGCATGGAGTTTTAAGGATATAAGAGATTTCCTAATAGGGAGGAAGATTCTTCATCTGCTAGCAAATCTGAAAATAGGGAGGAAAATCCTTTCTATAAAATAAGTACAAAAGATAATAGACATAGTCATGATGAGGTCTTGAATGAGGAGGATAAGCAACTAGATGAAATCATACTTAAAATGGCGGATTTAAATGAAGATGAATCCAAGATGGCAAAATATCTTAAGAGACAACCGGATTGGGTGTTACAAAAACTAGGAATAAATAGAGATACAATTCAAAGCCCTAGGCTAGAAGAAATAGAAGACAAAAGTAAAGGTGAAGGAAATAGGCCAGCAATTCCTAAATATAGTCCCCCTCATATGAGAAGAATAGAGCATCCTTTTGTAACTTATGATAACCCATTATTAAATGGAACTAGAAGATGGAGGGATGTGCATAGGGATCAAAGTGAAGAAAGGGAGAAGGATGGAAGAAGGAATGGAAATGGGGGAAATGATGGGAACTGGAATAACACAAATAGGGGTAACCATATAGGAAGTAATGGTATGGCATCAATCAAAGTAATGGACATAATAGAGGTAACAATGGAAATTATGGAAATGGAAATGGTGGAGATAGGAACAACAATAATGGCAATGGAGGTTATAATGGAAACAATGGCAATAATAAAGGTGGTGGAAACAGTCGAAACAATGGTAATTATGGCAACAATGGTGGATTCAATAGAGGAAGCATGAACAATCAAGGCAACCATCATGTCGGCAGACGACTTATGATCATTAAAAGATACATACAGTTGGATTTCACTAGCATTGTTGGTTATCCAAATTAGATCACTAGTGATTTAAGATTAGCAATCCCCAAATTCTCAGGAAATGGAAATAATTCAGCAGAACAACATGCAGTTAATGTAAAAAAATATCATTGAAGAATTTGAGTTTCCTCATGAGGATGTATTCATGAAGTTGTTTGTTCACTATTTGATAGAAGATGCAAGGGAATGGTATAGGAACCTTCCTGGTAGATGTATCAACAGTTGGGATGAGTTTGTAACATTGATCTTGGAAGAATTTGGAGATCACAATGATCCTTCATTTGCATCCCATGAATTAACAATTATAAAGAAAAATCAAAATGAATCAGCTGCTGAGTTTAATAAAAGATTTAATAAAGTATTAAATAGAATACCCAGAGATGTCAGACTTGTTGATTCTTTTCTAATTAATTTTTATTTGATTGCTTTTTAAAGCAAAACCCATTATGAGATTTTGTCTCATAGACCTGATACTCGGCAACAAGCATTCAAGATTACTGCTACTATTTAGAACAATAGGAAGGTTGCTAGGAAAATTTCTACAAGAGATGATCCAAAGTTATACAATCCTAGGGTTCCCAAGAAAGATGACCTTACTCAAGTCATGGACATGCTTAAGGATAAAAAAGGTAGACAAAATCTTAATGAAAAGCCACCATACAAAAATAGTAAGCAAATGAATTTCAATAGGCCCAGACTCCATGATATGCCTTATAACACCAACTGGAAGGATGGGAAGCCAATAAAACCAAATCTGAGTAAAGAAACTCTAGATCCACTGAAGAGATCAAATAACTTTGTGGGAGATTTTCCATGGTGTGAGGTCTGCAACCTTCCCCATGATGAAAATCAATGCATGATTATGTAGGGTCTGATGGAGGATTGGTATCAAGAAGAGGAATGTGAGGCTATAGTTAATGTTCTATCATCGGATCCTATGTGGGGTAGAGATGAGGATTCATCTGAGGAAGAGAAACATTCAGATATGCAAAGGATGAGAAACCATAAGCAGTATAGCATACAACATTTTTTTTCTGATGATGATGAAGATACCCCTGCCTTGAGAAAATTGTTTCAAGAGGAAGCAGTGCCTTCTTTGAGAAACTTGAATGAAGAGGAGAAGACAACATTCACAGTGGCTGTTGTTGCCCAGGCCAGGAGTAATTACCAGCTGAGAAACAAAACATTAAATCCTGAATAGGGGAGGCCTGCAGGAATATTCACAAAAGCCTCAAAACAAAGTGTGAACAAGGAGGCAAGTGACAAGAAAGGAAAAGATGATCCAAATGAATTAGCAAAGTAGATTGATGCTCCAAAGTTGGTCAACCCTATGGAGAAAAAACAAATTAGTGAGCCTCTTTCAAACTCTGGAACTTTTATGTCTCAAGCATTGTCTCAGGTAAAAATTTCTATGCCTTTGCTTGAAGTGATGAAATTTCCAGATTACAAGAATGAGACTTTGAAAATCATATCAAATGTGGGTGATGCCAATAAAGAAAATCCAAAATCAAAAGAAGATCCTCCTGTGGTATATTTAGGCACATTCATTACCAAAAACTTTGCACAAGTGGATCTTTTTTATTTAACACTACTTATAAACAATAAGATGGTAAAAAACTACATGATAGACTCAGGAGCAGCAGTAAATATTATGCCAGAGGATGTCATGAGAGAGATGGGAATGAAGGTAGATACCCCTTATGGAATATGTTATGCAATGGATAATAGGTCAATCCCAGTGGTCGGGATCATGAAGGATATTGAATTCAGGTTTCTAGCTTGTCCAGACACTACTTATAAAATAGATGTAATAGTTGTACAAGTGCCTGTGAACTATGGAATGCTGCTATCTAGACAGTGGTCAAACTTCGTAGGTGAATATGTGCAATCAGATCTATCATATGCTACCATCCTAGTCAAAGGAGTAGAGGTAAGAATCAACAGAGAACCAAGATCTCCCTACCTCATAGAGGAAGTTGATCTGGATCAACTAACTTGCTTTTTCCTTTCCGACATGGACAACTTTCAGGTAAGTATTTCTAAACCTTTAGAAGTTGAAAAAAATTGCAGACTACAGAGGTTGTTAAACACAATCAAAGTTTAATTTGGAAAATGTATTTTGATGGTGCCTGCAGTAAGGATGGAAATGGAGCAGGACTTGTGTTTATTTTACCTAATGGAAAATCTTTTAAATACTCTTTCTCATTGGCTTTTGAATGTACTAATAATATTGCTAAATATGAAGCTCTCTTATTAGGACTTAAAATAGCAAACAGGCATGGCATTAAGTTACTAACAGTTTATGGTGATTCAGAATTAGTTGTTTCACAAGTTAGAGGCAAATTTTCTACAAAAAATACAAAATTAAAAAGCTATAGGAATGAGGTTTGGGATTATATTGAGCTTTTTGATGCTTTTTCCATTAATTGGACTGAAGGGATCTGCTAAGATTTCTCTTTTGTGAAGATCAGTATGAAGACCAATAGATTGATTGGAATGGACTTGTAATAGATAAGGGTGACACAAAAATAATACTTGGGCAGGAGGTGTTGTAGCTGAAGACAAATAAAATCCAGAAGGGATTGGTAGAGCTGGAAAGAATGTTTGATGATAAAGACATGACTAGTTTTAGACCTACTTCGAAAGGGTGAGAAGGTGTTGAAAAATTAAACTTGGGAAGTGAGAGCGATCCAAGAGAAGTGTGTATTGGAAAAATGCTCACGCCAAAGATTAGAACAACATTGACAAATTTATTGAGGAAGTATAGGCATGTCTTTGCCTGGTCATATGATGACCTTAAAGCATACAAAGAAGACCTTTTTCAGCATGAGGTACCATTAAAACCACATGCTAAACCTTTCAAGTAAAAGCAAAGGCCTATAAACCCTACCTTGGCTCCTAAGATGAAAAAGGAGTTAATGAAAATGAGAAATGGACGGATTAGTGAGCATATAAGGAACTCAACATTGATGTCAAACATAGTACCAGTGCGAAAGAAAAATGGTGATATTAGGTTATGTGTAGATTTCAGAAATCTAAATGTTTCATCTTTGAAGGATAACTATGCTTTGCCTAACATGGAAGCTCTATTGCAGAAGGTTATAGGAAATGAATTGTTCTCTATGATGGATGGGTTTTTCAGGCTATAACCAAGTTAAGGTCAAGGAGTCAGAGAAATACAAGACAACCTTTACTACACCATGGGGGACTTATTTGTATGCAAGGATGCCTTCTGGGTTAAGAAATGAAGGAGCTACATTCTAGAGGGCTATGGATGTAGCCTTTAAATGGTTCATTAATCATATTTTAGCAGTGTACCAAGATCATATGACTGCTTATTCTAAAAATGCAGAAAATCATTGTAACGACTTAGAATTTTTTTTTATTAGAGCATTAGAATATGGCATATCTTTGAATCCTAAGAAATGTCACATTGGGTTTACTGAAGGAAAGTTTTTAGGCGATATGGTTTCAAAAGGTGGTGTAAGAATTGATCCAGAAAGGATTATTGCTATTGATAAAATTGAAATCCCAAAAGCAGTTAAAGCAATTCAATCTTTTTTCGGTCAAATTAGCTTTGTAAGATGATTTGTTTCAAATTTATCTAAAATCATAAAGCCTATTGCTAAAATGTTGAAAAAAGGTGTTGAAATAAATCAGACTAATGAGGCTCTTGAAGCTTTTGTAAATATCAAAAGAGCCATCAAAGAACCCCTCGTATTAAAATCACCTGATTTCTCTAAACCCTTCCAAGTGTTTTCATTTGCTTCATTCCATATGATTGTTATTGTCATGTTACAAAAGAATGATGAAGGTCATGAATAGCTGGTGGCATTTTTTAGCAAAACATTGCAAGCATCTGAGTTGAATTATGATTTAAATGAAAAACAAGCTTATGCTCTTGTGAAAGCTATGAAATCTTTTAGACCCTATCTAGTTGGTGCCACTATCATTGCCTATGTACCAAATGCTATTGTTAAAGACATCTTCAGACAATTAGAAACTACTGGGAGGAGATGGAGATGGATAAGTCAGATCTAAGAATTCAATATTGATCTACAAATCACAAAGTTGGTAAGGGGTTAGGGTTTGCCAAAGTTAATGGTAGAATCCAATTTTGAAGCAACATAGGCAAATTAGGCAGAGTTGGAAAATGTACAAATTAGCATTGAGAGATGTCCTTGGTATACAAATATTGTATATTACTTAAGATACATGAAATGTCTAGATAGTTTAAATGATAGTCAGAAGAGGACTTTAAAGCTTCAAACATCTAAGTATGTGTTACTTAATGGATATCTATACTGGAAAAATAGAGATGGTATTCTTTTATTGTGTCTAAATGAGTGTCAAGCATTTGTTGTTTTGAGAGACTTACATGAAGGCGTATGTGGAGGCCATTTCTCAGCTAAAACCACTGCTCATAAAATTCTAAATGCTAGTTATTATTGGCCCCAAATTTTTTAGAGATAGTCATGCTTATATTAGAAAATGTGAAGCATGTCAAAAGTTCTCAAGAAAACTTAAGTATAATGGAGCCATTCCTCTCAGACCCATGCATACAAAGGAACCATTCCAGATGTGGGGTATTGAATTCATATGGGAAATAGCAAACAAATCTAGTGGTGGGTATAAATGGATTTTGGTGGCTACTGACTATTTTACTAAGTGGGTTGAAGCCATTCCTACAAGACAGGCTACCAGCAAATTTGTAATAAAGTTTCTTTTGGAAAACATTCTTACTAGGTTTGGGGTACCTCAGAAAATTGTGGTAGATAATGGGATGTGTTTTAGATCCAATAAGTTCTTTGATTTCTATGAAAACTATGGCATCACTTTGTCCTATTCATCACCTTACCATCCCCAAGCAAATGGGCAAGTAGAATCCAACAATAAAAACTTGTTGAATATTATCAAAAGGATGTTGGGTGATAATAAAAGAGCTTGGGATTCCAAATTGATATTAGTAGTATGGGCTGATATAGTGACAATCAAGAAGTCCACAGGATATTCTCCATATGAGCTTGTGTATGGAAAAGAAACAAGGTTACCTTTGAGTAATTTGCTCCCAGTTTATAAATTTGTTACAGATGCATTTTCAGAAGAAGTAAAATTTGTGGGGGACATATTGATGGCTTTGGCTAAGTTGGATGAATGTAGAAAAGAGGCTCAAGAAAGAAATATTCAGAGGAAACAGATGGTTAAGGCTTTACATGATAAAAGGGCTTGTGACAGAATTTTTGAGGAGGGAGAATGGGTACTAAAATGGAATGCCAATGATGAAGACAAAGGAAAACATGGAAAATTTGATGCACTCTGGCTAGGACCTTATATTGTCTTTGCAAAAAATGGAGAAAAATCATATTACTTGTAGGATACCTATGGAGAACTGTTGGAATTTCCAGTTCATGCTCAATATCTAAAACATTTCTTCTCTTGATGATCAGGGAGTATTTCTTGTATTATAATAATATAGTTTTTTCTCTTATTTTCTATTATATGTTTTCAATTTTTAGTTTGGTCTCCTTTCCAGAGATAACTAGGATCTTGCTATGTCGTTAAAGAGAACAGACATCCCCAGAAAGAGCCACTGATAGAACAATTTTTTACAAAATACTTTGTTCTATATATAGATGCCCTTTTTTCTTATGATTGGAGCATTTACTGTGGGTGTTTTATATGCAGGAGCATACTAAAGAAAATGGAGTTTTCCAAAGATTAACTGGCATCGCCAAGACTCCCAAACCTATGCATATAGAATGGCAGAAAAGGCTTTCAAAACTTTCAAGTGTGTTGCGCTAGCAAAGGGAAAGCCTTTATCCCACATTGTTTGTGGGATAAGCTTGTTTAACATTTAAACCTGAGGCGATTCAAATTTTAACTATCGAAATACAAAAGGATTTTGGCATGAAGAAGGCTGAAGTCGGTGGACCCATGGACACGTGTACCCCAAGGAAATGAAACTTTTACAAGAGACTGGCGAGGATGGAGGCTAAAGATCGAGAAAATTGGACTGATTGGATAGTGATCGTGGAGGATCTAACAGTCATCACTATGTCTCAAGATAGAGATCCACGATAGTTAAAACCCATGACATTGCAATTGATTGGTGGGCCTCACTAAGGAAGCAATTCAAAAGACCAAATTCTGGTGGTGAATCCAGGTTGTGTTGTGGTGGTAGGATAAAGACCTCAGAGCCAATCAAAAGAAGACATGTGGAGGAGTGCAAAGGGAGGAAGATCAAGCAAAGAATGAGTAATTAAGGAAGATTAGATGATAAGGAAGAATCGATCCAATGGTGGTCGCTATAGCGCGATCGAAAGGTGCTCAATGTATATTAATCATGACTTGGTGACTAACCGCTAGTGCTAAGCGGTAGAATGAGGTGGTTAAGGGAAATGGTTGAAGTGAAATAGTTCGATGGTGATGAGCTTATTGAACAAACTTAGGTTGTGATGGATTTCAAAACAGATTCACTGAAAGTGGCAGTTTCATCGACATGAGGTTCATCGAAGAAATCAGCAGTGGTCCCATCCAAAATAAAAGGTGTCAATGAAACTGAAGAATCAATAAGACCTATGAACAGCTCGCTAATGAGGAATTTTGGCTGAAAGATAAAGGGTGATCCACCAGAGAACTAGAAGAAGATACGTGGCACAAATGGATGCGCAACAAAGGAAAAAATTAAAGTTAAATGTATAGCTTGGACTATAAGGGGGAAATATGGCCGAAATACTGATTCCTCAAAATAATAAAAGTGATGTATATTACCTACTTTATGTTATTAATTGAATACGCATTAAAGATAAAATTTATTTATATTTGAATGAATGCCTTGAATATACATCTTAGGGTAAATTATTATTTTTTATAAATGGGTGTTATATTCACAGATTTCAAAAATCTAAATGTTTCATCTTTGAAGGATAACTATGCTTTGCGTAACATGGAAGCTCTGTTGCAGAAGGTTACAGGAAATGAATTGTTGTCTATGATGGATGGGTTTTCAGGCTATAACCAAGTTAAGGTCAAGGAGTCATAGAAATACAAGACAACCTTTACTACACCATAGGGGACTTATGTGTATGCAAGGATGCCTTCTGGGTTAAGAAATGAAGGAGCTACTTTCTAGAGGGCTATGGATGTAGCCTTTAAAGGGTTCATTAATCATATTTTAGCAGTGTACCAAGATGATATGACTACTTATTCTAAAAATGCAGAAAATCATTGTAATGACTTAGAATTTTTTTTATTAGAGCATTAGAATATGACATATCTTTGAATCCTAAGAAATGTCACTTTGGGGTTACTAAAGGAAAGTTTTTAGGCCATATGGTTTCAAAAGGTGGTGTAAGAATTGATCCAGAAAGGATTATTCCTATTGGTAAAATTGAAATCCAAAAAGCAGTTAAAGCAATTCAATCTTTTTTTAGTCACATTAACTTTGTAAGATGATTTGTTTCAAATTTCTCTAAAATCATAAAGCCTATTGCTAAAATGTTGAAAAAGGGTGTTGAAATAAATCAGACTAATGAGGCTCTTGAAGCTTTTGTAAATATCAAAAAAGCCATCAAAGAAGCCCCCATATTAAAATCAACTGATTTCTCTAAACCCTTCCAAGTGTTTTCATTTGCTTCATTCCATATGATTGTTATTGTCATGTTACAAAAGAATGATGAAGGTCATGAATAGCCGATGGCATTTTTTAGCAAAACATTGCAAGCATCTATGTTGAATTATAATTTAAATGAAAAACAAGCTTATGCTCTTGTGAAAGCTATGAAATCTTTTAGACCCTATGTAGTTGGTGCAACTGTCATTGCCTATGTACCAAATGCTATTGTTAAAGACATCTTCAGACAATTAGAAATTACTCATAGGAGATGGAGATGGATAAATCAGATCCAAGAATTCAATATTGATCTACAAATCACAAAGTTGGTAAGGGGTTAGGGTTTGCCAAAGTTAATTGCAAAATCCAATTTTGAAACAACATAGGTAAACTAGGTAGAGTTGGAAAATGTACAAATTAGCATTGAGAGATGTCCTTGGTATACAAATATTGTATATTACTTAAGATACATGAAATGTCTGGATAGTTTAAATGATAGTCAGAAGAGGACTTTAAAGCTTCAAACATCTAAGTATGTGTTACTTAATGGAGATCTATACTGTAAAAATAGAGATGGTATTCTTTTATTGTGTCTAAATGAGTGTCAAGCATCTGTTGTTTTGAGAGACTTACATGAAGGTGTATGTGGAGGCCATTTCTTAGCTAAAACCACTTCTCATAAAATTCTAAATGCTAGTTATTATTTGTACGTTAGGAAATAGGAAATCATCACAAGCAATATCAAAATATTAATCATGATAGCTCAATCACAAAAGCACTCATTGCAATGATCTATCCTAAGACACATTCAATAGAGACATGAGATAAAAGCATTCAAAAATGAAAGATTATGCAAACCATAGACATGACTTGAACGCTCCTTCATGCGGCTCCATTGTTCTTCTTTCCTCTTCAAATGGTTGGATTGTGGATCTCACCTACAAGTGCACACACACAATTGAAAGCAAGTAGACAAGATTACTGATCAAGAGTACGAGAAATTTGATAGTCTGATTACCAATTACCAATTAGCCTTGATTGATGAAGATCATCCAATTTATAGAAGAATTGGAGAGATGACAAGATTAGCATGATCCAATTCAAATGGAAATTGCAAATCAATTATGTCAATTATGACAAATTATGCACCTTCTATGCAAAATTTGATTGATTGATAATTGATGACAAATTATGACAACTTCTATGTCAAAATTTTTGATTGTCAATTATGACAAATTTATGACAAATTTACATGTCATTTCCATGAATTTAGGAGAGAAATAGGAGGAAATTGAAACTAGGAATTAGAAAATTAAGAAATTGAAAAAGAGGAAAATTAGGAATTAGAAATTAGGTAAATTAATTAATAATCTTTCATTTATTAATTAATTCACAAAGAGGAATAATTAGCCAATTAAATGAAGATTTAATTGTAATGAGAAGACTTAGGATAAATAAATAATTATTAATCCTAAAGGAAGAAAATGATAAGCAAGGTTAAATGACTAAATCATGAAACCCTAGAAGGTGAATTAGCAATGCGAGGATGACAATTAGGTCCTGATTGAAGATAATTAATGTCGATTTGATTCTGATTCAACAAAAGACCAATGTGATAAATGAATTGATTGATAAATGCGTCAATTGACAAGGAACAATGACAAATTGATCCAAATTGACATAATTGAGACAGACAACGATCGATGACAAATCGGTTGCAAAATGACAAGATTGAAAAAAAGGACAAGAATCGATGACAAATAGATTGCAAAATGACAAGATTGAAAATGACCACGATCGATGGCAAATTGATCGCTAAATGACAAAATCAAACATGACAACGATCGATGACAAATCGATCATAAAACGACAAGATTGATAAACCGATCGCCAGATGATAAGATTGAAAAGAGGACAAAACCCTAGTTAGGATTGACGATGTCCAAAATGATAAGATTGATGATAAGATTGATAAGAGAGCAACGATTGATGACAAATCAATCGCAAGATTGACAGGAGGACAAAACCCTAATTAGGATTGACGATGTCCAAAATGATGACAAATTAGCACGCACATTGATGCAATAGGATAAAATCGATCAAAATCATGACTGGATAATGTTGTCGACAAGACCAAATTCAAATACGAGATGAATGAAGAATACAGAAGAATGACTCGATGCTCGCAAATGATAAAGATCAAGTGCAAATCATAGGACAAATGTTAATGCGACGCAAAAACCTAAAATGAGGCAATGCGCAAATGTTAAAGCATGACTCCGCAAGTGTTGACCATTTTTAGGTGTCTACATTATTGGCCCCAAATTTTTCAGAGATAGTCATGCTTATATCAGAAATTGTGAAGCATGTCAAAAGTTCTCAAGAAAACTTAAGTATAATGGAGCCTTTCCTCTCAGACCCATGCATACAGAGGAACCATTACAGATGTGGGGTATTGAATTCATAGGGGAAATAGAAAACAAATCTAGTGGTGGGCATAAATGGATTTTGGTGGCTACTGACTATTTTACTAAGTGGGTTGAAGCCATTCCTACAAGATAGGCTACCAGCAAATTTGTGATAAAGTTTCTTTTGGAAAACATTCTTACTAGGTTTGGGGTACCTCAAAAAATTGTGGTAGATAATGGGATGTGTTTCAGATCCAATAAGTTCTTTGATTTCTGTAAAAATTATGGCATCACTTTGTCCTATTCATCACCTTACCATCCCCAAGGAAATGGGCAAGCAGAATCCAGCAATAAAAACTTGTTGAATATTATCAAAAGGATGTTGGCTGATAATAAAAGAGCTTGGGATTCGAAATTGATACTAGAAATATGGGCTGATAGAGTGACAATCAAGACGTCCACAAGATTTTCTCCATATGAGCTTGTGTATGGAAAAGAAGCAAGGTTACCTTTGAGTAATTTGCTCCTAGTTTATAAATTTGTTACAGATGCATTTTTAGAAGAAGTAAAATTTGTGGGGGACATATTGATGGCTTTGGCTGAGTTGGATGAATGTAGAAAAGAGGCTCAAGAAAGAAATATTCAGAGGCAACAGATGGTTAAGGCTTTACATGATAAAAGGGCTTGTGACAGAATTTTTGAGGAGGGAGAATGGGTACTAAAATGGAATGCCAAAGACGAAGACAAAGGAAAACATGGAAAATTTTATGCACTCTGGCTAGGACCTTATATTGTCTTTGCAAAAAATGGAGAAAAATCATATTACTTGTAGGATACCGATGGAGAAGTGCTGGAATTTCCAGTTCATGCTAAATATCTAGAACATTTCTTCTCTTGATGATCAGGGAGTATTTCTTGTATTATAATAATATAGTTTTTTCTCTTATTTTCTATTATATGTTTTCAATTTTTTAGTTTGGTCTCCTTTCCAGAGATAACTAGGATCTTGCTATGTCCTTAAAGAGAACATACATCCCCAGAAAGAGCCACTGATAGAATAGATTTTTACAAAATACTTTGTGCTATATATAGATGCCATTTTTTCTTATGATTGGAGCATTTACTGCGGGTGTTTTATATGCAGGAGCATACTAAAGAAAATGGAGTTGTCCAAAGATTAACTGGCATCACCAAGACTCCCAAACCCGTGCATATAGAAAGGTAGAAAAGGCTTTGAAAACTTTCAACTGTGTTGCGGTAGCAGAGGGAAAGCCTTTATCCCACATTGTTTGTGGGATAAGCTTGTTTAACGTTAAAACCTGAGGTGATTCAAAGTATAACTATCGAAATACAAAAGGATTTTGGCGTGAAGAAGGCTAAAGCCAGTGGACCCATGTGCATGTGTATCCCGAGGTAATGAAACTTTTACAACAGACTGGCGAGGATGGAGGCTAAAGATCGAGCAAGTTTGACTAATTGGACAGTGATCGTGGAGGATCCGACGGTTGTTGCTATGTCTCAAGATAGAGATCCATGATAGTTAAAACCTGCAACATTGCAACTGATTAGTGGGGCCCACTAAGGAAGCAATTCAAAAGACCAAATTCTGGTGGTGAGTCTAGGTCGTGTTGTGGTGGTAGGATAAAGACCCCAAAGCCAATCAAAAGAAGACACGTGGAGGAGCGCAGAGGGAGGAAGATCAAGCAAAGAATGAGTAGATAAGGAAGATCGGACGATAAGGAAGAATTGATCCAATGGTGGTCGCTATAGTGTGATTGGAAGGTGCTCGATGTATATTAATCATGACTTGGTGACTAACCGCTAGTGGCAGGTGGTAGAATGAGGCGGTTAAGGGAAATGGTTGAAGTGAAACAGTCTGACGATGCTGAGCTTATCGAACAAACTTAGGTTGTGATGGATTTCAAAATAGACTCATCGAAAGTGGCAGTTTCATTGAGATGAGGTTCATCGAAGAAATCAGTAGCAGTCCCATCCAAAATAAAAGATTTCAATGAAATTGAAGAATCAATAAGACCTATGAACAACTCGTCGATGAGGAATTTTGGCTGAAAGATAAAGGCTGATCTGCCAGAGAACTAGAAGAAGATACATGACATGAATGGATGCGCAACAAAGAAAAAAATTAAAGTTAAATGTATAGCTTGCACTATAAGGGGGAAGTATGGCCAAAATACAGATTCCTCAAAATAATAAAAGTGAAGTATATTACCTACTTTACGTTATTAATTGAATATGCATTAAAGATAAAATTTATTTATATTTGAATGAATGCCTTGAATATACATCTTAGGGTAAAGTATTATTTTTTATAAATGGGTGTTATATTCACAAATTTCAAAAATTGAAATGTTTCATCTTTGAAGGATAACTATGCTTTGCCTAACATGGGAGCTCTGTTGTAGAAGGTTACAGGAAATGAATTGTTGTCTATGATGGATGGGTTCTTAGGCTATAACCAAGTTAAGTTCAAGGAGTCAGTGAAATACAAGACAACCTTTACTACACCATGGGGGACTTATGTGTATGCGAGGATGCCTTCTGGGTTAACAAATGAAGGAGTTGCATTCTAGAGGGCTATGGATGTAGCCTTTGAAGGGTTCATTAATCATATTTTAGTAGTGTACCAAGATGATATGATTGCTTATTCTAAAAATGCAGAAAATAATTGTAACGACTTAGAATTTTTTTTTATTAGAGCATTAGAATATGGCATATCTTTGAATCCTAAGAAATGTCACTTTCGGGTTACTGAAGGAAAGTTTTTAGGCCATATGGTTTCAAAAGGTGGTGTAAGAATTGATCCAGAATGTATTATTGCTATTGGTAAAATTGAAATCCCAAAAGCAGTTAAAGCAATTCAATCTTTTTTCGGTCAAATTAACTTTGTAAGATGATTTACTTCAAATTTCCCTAAAATCATAAAGCCTATTGCTAAAATGTTGAAAAAGGGTGTTGAAATAAATCGAACTAATGAGCCTCTTGAAGCTTTTGTAAATATACAAAGAGCCATCAAAGAAGACCCCGTATTAAAATCACTTGATTTCTCTAAACCCTTCCAAGTGTTTTCATTTGCTTCATTCCATACTATTGTTATTGTCATGTTACAAAAGAATGATGAAGGTCATGAATAGCCGGTGGCATTTTTTAGCAAAACATTGCAAGCATCTGAGTTGAATTATGATTTAAATGAAAAACAAGCTTATGCTCTCGTGAAGGCTGTGAAATCTTTTAGACCCTATCTATTTGGTGCCACTATCATTGCCTATGTACCAAATGCTATTGTTAAAGACATATTCAGACAATTAGAAACTACTGGGAGGAGATGGAGATGGATAAATCAGATCCAAGAATTCAATATTGATCTACAAATCACAAAGTTGGTAAGGGGTTAGGGTTTGGTAAAGTTAATTGTACAATCCAATTTTTAAGCAACATAGGCAAATTAGGTAGAGTTGGAAAATGTACAAATTAGTATTAAGAGATGTCCTTGGTATACAAATATTGTATATTCCTTAAGATACATGAAATGTCTGGATAGTTTAAATGATAGTCAAAAGAGGACTTTAAAGCTTCAAACATCTAAGTATGTGTTACTTAATGGAGATCTATACTAGAAAAATAGAGATGGTTTTCTTTTATTGTGTCTAAATGAGTGTCAAGCATCTGTTGTTTTGAGAGACTTACATGAAGGTGTATGTGGAGGCCATTTCTCAGCTAAAACTACTGCTCATAAAATTCTAAATGGTGGTTATTATTGGCCCCAAATTTTTTAGAGATAGTCATTCTTATATCAGAAAATGTGAAGCATGTCAAAAGTTCTCAGGAAAACTTAAGTATAATGGAGCAATTCTTCTCAGACCCATGCATACAGAGGAACCATTCAAGATGTGGGGTATTGAATTCATAGGGGAAATAGAAAACAAATCTAGTGGTGGGCATAAATGGATTTTGGTGGCTGCTGACTATTTTACTAAGTGGGTTGAAGCCATTCCTACAAGACAGGCTACCAACAAATTTGTGATAAAATTTCTTTTGGAAAACATTCTTACTAGATTTGGGGTACCTCAGAAAATTGTGGTAGATAATGGAATGTGTTTCAGATCCATTAAGTTCTTTGATTTATATGAAAACTATGGCATCACTTTGTCCTATTCATCACCTTACCATCCCCAAGCAAATGGGCAAGCAGAATCCAGCAATAAAAACTTGTTGAATATTATCAAAAGGATGTTGGGTGATAATAAAAGAGCTTGGGATTCGAAATTGATATTAGCAGTATGGGCTGATAGAGTGACAATCATGAAGTCCATAGGATTTTCTCCATATGAGCTTGTGTATGGAAAAGAAGCAAGGTTGCCTTTGAGTAATTTGCTCCCAGTTTATAAATTTGTTACAGATGCATTTTCAGAAGAAGTAAAATTTGTGGGGGACATATTGATGGCTTTGGCTGAGTTGGATGAATGTAGAAAAGAGGCTCAAGAAAGAAATATTCAGAGGAAAAAGATGGTTAAGGCTTTACATGGTAAAAGGGCTTGTGACAAAATTTTTGAAGAGGGAGAATGGGTACTAAAATGGAATGACAAAGGAAAACATGGAAAATTTGATGCACTCTGGCTAGGACCTTATATCGTCTTTGCATAAAATGGAGAAAAATCATATTACTTGTAGGATACTGATGGAGAAGTGTTGGAATTTCCAGTTCATGCTCAATATCTAAAACATTTCTTCTCTTGATGATCAGGGAGTATTTCTTGTATTATAATAATATAGTGTTTTCTCATATTTTTCTATTATATGTTTTCAATTTTTAGTTTGGTCTCCTTTCTAGAGATAAATAGGATCTTGCTATGTCCTTAAAGAGAACATACATCCCCAGAAAGAGCCACTGATAGCACATATTTTTACAAAATACTTTGTGCTATATACAGATGCCCTTTTTTCTTATCATTCGAGCATTTACTGTGGGTGTTTTATATGCAGGAGCATACTAAAGAAAATGGACTTTTCCAAAGATTAACTGGCATCACCAATTCTCCCAAACCTGTGCATATAGAATGATGGAAAAGGCTTTGAAAACTTTCAAGTGTGTTGTGCTAGCAGAGGGAAAGCCTTTATCCCACATTTTTGTGGGATAAGCTCATTTACCATTTAAACCTGAGGTGATTCAAATTATAACTATCAAAATACAAAAGGATTTTGGTGTAAAGAAGGCTGAAGCTGGTGGACCCATCCACATGTGTATCCCGAGGAAACAAAACTTTTACAACTGACTAGCGAGGATGGAGGCTAAAGATCGAGCAAGTTTGACTGATTGGATGGTGATCATGGAGGATCTGATGGTTGTTGCTATGTCTCAAGATAGAGATCCACAATAGTTTAAACCCGTGATATTCCAAATGAGTAGTGGGGTCCGCTAAGGAAGCAATTCAAAAGACCAAATTTTGGTAGTCAGTCCAGGTCTTGTTGTGGTGGTAGGATAAAGACCCCAGAGCCAATCAAAAGTAGACATGTGGAGGAGTGCAAAGGGAAGCGGATGAAGTGAAGAATGAGTAGATAAGGAAGATCGAATGGTAAGGATGAATTGATCCAATGGTGGTCGCAATAGCGCGATCGAAAGGTGCTCGATGTATATTAATCACAACTTGGTGACTAACTACTAGTGGCAGGCGGTAGAATGAGGTAGTTAAGCGAAATGGTTGAAGTGAAACATTTCGATGGTGCTAAGCTTATCGAACAAACTTAGGTTGTGATGGATTTCAAAACAGACTCACCAAAAGCAGCAGTTTCATCGACATGAGGTTCATCGAAGAAATCAACAGTGGTCCCATCCAAAATAAAAGGTGTCAGTGAAACATAAGAATCAATAAGACCTATGAACAGCTCGCCGATGAGGAATTTTGGCTGAAAGATAAAGGGTGATCTGCGAGAGAACTAGAAGAAGATACGTGGCACGAATGGATGCACAACAAAGCAAAAAAATAAAGTTAAATGTATAGCTTGGACTATAAGGGGGAAATACAGCCGAAATATCGATTCCTGAAAATAATAAAAGGGAAGTATATTACCTACTTTACATTATTAATTGAATATGCATTAAAGATAAAATTTATTTATATTTGAATGAATGCCTTGAATATACATCTTAGGGTAAAGTATTATTTTTTATAAATGGGTGTTATATTCGCAGAACTATTTTCTTAAAATATAAATACTTTGGCTTTATTGGACTATTTTAAACAAGTATTTATACAAAGATAATTGACTTTTCAAAATCAAAGGTGGAGTATATTTAATTTTCAAAATTAAGGAATTTGATTGGCTTATCTTGTGTGCGGGAAATAATGAGAGGATGATGAATATTTATTGAAGAATTTTGTCAAGACAAAGAATAGAAGACACATTTTTAAAACATCATTTAGTATTTTTAGGGTTCTCATTTGTAATTATTTATTAAACCAAAGGGTGTGTCCTTTGGAGGGAAATTGTCTGTAACTCCCCTTTGTGTATGAAAGGGTGTGTCCTTTCATATATGCCTTTTGATTCACATACTTATAGGGAGTCATTTTTGATGTAAAAAAAAAAAAGTCAGAAGAACAACATAACGCTGTAGGGATTGAATATCATTTTGTATCAGAGAAGTCTATAGGAAGAAGAGTATCATTTTGTGCAAGCAATTTGTAATAAAGTATTTATAAGTTCATCTTATGTATGCAATCATTTCCTGAAGATTAATATACAAGGTTCACTGTTTCTTTTTCGAAATATTGTGTACACTTTTGTGTTGAGGAGTTATCTTTGTCATCTCGATAAATCTGTTTATAGATTTGCTATGATGTGAATCACATGATGTTGCATTAAGTGAAAGATTGAGTTCTTATTGTATGTGTAATGCATACTAAACCTTCATAGTTGATGAGAAATTAATTTCTTGAGTTGATAAGATATTTTGTCCATAGAGTGTCATATATATCCCTGGATAGAGGCACTGGTCTGTTGTTGATCTTTTAAGGTTTTGATCTATATGCATTCAAGGTCCTTGATAGAGAAACGTTCTTCCCAAATCCTATATGAACTGATCTATGCAGATTTTATTAAGTCCTGAAAGCAATCTCATTTTCAATATACATTCACAATCATTTCTTTTCAAAGCATTGAGTTAAAGCACATAATAAAGCATAGTTGCTGAACAATAATTTGCAAGTTGTGTAAACTTGCTAAAAGTTTTAAATCCATTATAAATAACCTCTTTTGTTCTTGAGAGGAAAAGGCACACCCACCTTGGTTCATTGGAGCCTAAAGTGCAGAGGGATTTGGTCTTCGACCATCCCTGTTCATTGGCCAAGGCTGATTGGACTACTTGAGGATTTGGCAAGTGTTTTGGTTTTCTAATCTACTATTTTGGGCACCAACACCCACAACACGGTATTTATTACACACCATGCATAATTGACTACTAAATTTTATTTTTATTTAAATTTAAAGTTCGTTGTTTTTTCAATAATGTCATTCTTATTAAATAATGGGATACGCACATTTTAAATAATTGGCATTGGATCTCCCCGCATCCATATTTTGGTGCTATTGTATTTGCTAACAAGAAACATAAAAGACTTGAAGCTTATTGGATTATTCCTATTGAAGGTTTTGTCAAGATAAATCTTCGTGGAGCCTCGCGTCGAAATCTAGGTGTTCCAAGTGCTAGTGTTGTTCTCAGGAGTGCATCAAGTTCTATAGTTGCTTTGGTCTATTCTTCACCCTCTATTGGCTCAAATAATTTGGCAGATTTTTTGCTTTGAATTTAGGCCTTCAGTTGGCAATTAAAAAGGGTTTTGATAAGATTCACCTTCTGGGAGATTTTATGGTGATTATCAACATTCTCTCCTCAAAAGCCTCAGCAAATTGGTTGCGTCAGTATTACTTTGATCCCACAAGGTCTCTCCTAAATTTTTCAAAGTATGATATAATGCATTGCCTTAGCAAAGTGAACTCTCTCCTTGACAAGCTTTCCAATTGGGCTATATTGACAATAAAGCCTTGAATAGAGAATTTGAGGAGGTTGAATTTTCCAAAAAAAAAATTGTGACATCACATAGAAGTGATGTGATTTTCTTTAACCAATGGGATATATGTATATGTATATGTATATGTATATGTATATGTATATGTATATGTATATGTATATGTATATATATGTATATGTATATGTGAAATATTAAAAAGTGGACATACTTATTATTCTTTGTTGGATGTCGCTCCTATCCATCCCAGCTATCAATTTGAGCATTCACATGTACCATGGACAAATTGTAAAGTCTCATAAAGAAGAGATTGAGGATGCTCTGTTCCTGAAGGCAAAGAAGTTACATAGAGTTTGAATTTTATTTTTAAAATAATCTCATGTGTGATGAATAATTTTGTGATAAGGAAAGTGACCTTTCCTTTAGTGGTGAAGGATGAAACTCATTTCTACCCTCTTCTTGTGGTGATAGTTGAAGTGCTTTTGAATTCTTTTTTTTTACTATGCTCTTTGGATTGTGGGTCTCAACTTCAACTTTTTCATCATTCTATTCTGGCATGTGTGGACCTTATCTATTTGGAAGTACTCTGCTATGGATATACCTAGGTAGTAATATTATTTTGGTCGGTGTTGATGCGTGGTAACTCTATTTTAGGTTTATCTACTTTCCCCCATTTTGAGTCATTTGGGCTTTGTCTTGAGCTATCTCATGTTTTGTTTTGGTTGCTTGAGGGCATATTTCAAAAAGGTGGTCATTAAGTATGTTTATCTTGTAAGAACTTATGTATATATCTATTTGGGATTGGTGGTTTCCTTGTTATTAGTTCAACTTATTCTTCCTATTGCTTGGAGTTGACTTGCAGATACGGGTTGTTGATGGGTTTTATGGCCTATTAAATATTTTGTATCTGGCTTGTAAAATATTTTCTAGAATGCCCATGTGAATATAGTAATCTTGTCTCATATCATTCGGAGATTTTTGAATTATGTGCATGTTTTACATTTATATCAATAAAGTATGGGGTTTTCTTCTTAATGGGAAATTTTTTTATGATTTTTTTTATACATTTCATTCTTTGGATGAGCCAACCTAGTCCTAATTTTAATTGATTAATTGCACCGTGGTAGTATTTAAAGGAATTTAATCTAAATTCATTTATAACTTAATTTAAAATTCTATCATCTTGAATTCTTTTGTATTTAAGAGAAAATGTATTCTACAAATCTTTCATGTTGCAAAATTATAAAGAACCTAAATGCGCACCAACATTCTGAAATATTTACGTGATTGGCAAGTGTTTTTTATTATGTAAGTAGGAAGGGACCCAACCCATTACAAATTAGACCATGAACATTTGAACTAAAAACTATAGTAGGACCAAACAACAGAGATAGACCAAAGTATCTCAAGTACAACAATGCAAGGCTAAATTAGGTCTAAAATATAAACAACTAAAAAATTAGAGTTACCACCAAGAAGTGGGCCCAATAGAATGGTAAAGTGGAAAATTGGATCCTAATGGTTGCCCACCTAGGAGAGAGAAAGGAAACCACTAGGATGATTTTCACTTGGGAGAAACTTTACATTCAAAAGAGGGGATTGAATCCACTAGATCCAAATCCAAGGGAAATAAGGATGTGAATACTCAGTGGATTGCAAGGTTTGAAAAGTAATTTCCCCTCTTTTGTAAATAAATATGTTGACTTGTTGACTATGTAGAAAAGGGAGACAAAATGGATGAAATAAAGAGCTACCAATTCAAGATGGTGCTATAACTTTGGATGTGGGATATTAAGACTGATATAGATCTGCCCTATAAATTTGGAGAAAATTCGACGGGACCAAGTTGAAGTTGCACCTGGTCCTCTAAAAAATTTGTGTGTCGAAAAGGGTTTTTTTGTCTCTAAAAATGAAGCCCAAACTTGCAATTACAGTTGCGTACTTGCAATCTACATGTAGAAAATAACAGAAGAAGGGTTGTGAATAGGGGTTTTCCTTAGTCAAACCTCGGTTGAGGAATAAACCTTGAAAGAAACTAATTTCAAATGCTTAAATGTGGAAAATGGAAATGTATACCTTGTAGATCTACAATTTGTTGATGATGGTTGATTTTCTTCTTGAATGTAATTACAAGTGTTGCATGAAATAGCATGTAACATGACAAAACTGTAACACACACACATGCTTGCAAATGAATATTGTAATGTTCCTCCAATGGATGAATGAAGAAGAAACATGAGGATGAAGACTTTAACACTTGAATGCTTGATGACGATAATGGAGACCTTTCGCTTGTTTTACACAATTTTCGCTTATCCAAATGAGAGGATTAGATCCCTTGTTATACTTGCCTTGGAAGATTAATTTTCATCTCACTAAAGGCTAATATAGGGGAATTTAAGTCCTGAAAAGAAAATTAGGGTCAAGGGCCGAATGGACCCATTTTAGGGCCACCCAAAGAGGTGGGGATAGGGGCACCATGCCCCTGTCCTAAGGGGGATAGGGGCACCATGCCCCTATTATGCCCTATTTTGGGGCCTAGAAAGGTTCCTGAGGTGATATCAGGATTAAAACAAAGGAAAATTTGAGATAATATGGCAAAAAGGAGTCCCAATTGGGTAGGGAAATATCATCGCTATGGTGAGGACCTAAAACACGATCAAAATTGCAAAGGTTTAAATTTTATGACAATACATTTAGCCCCCACTTTTGCGGGAGTATGGCTTACGCCAATGCTATTGGTAAAGTAGAAGAAAGAGAAAGATGAAGATGAGAGATGTAGAGCAATATCACAAGAAGTGTAAGACATCACTAATCTTGAGGAACAAAAGCCCCTAGTATTAGGATCTTAACTAATTCAAATATATGTGAGAGCACACAAAACAAAAAGAACAAATAATACAAGACAAAGCACGAAAGAAATATGACAAAAACAAAACACAAGACCACAAATCAACTAGCTGAAGAGACCTCGATACTCAAATGTCTCGAACAACTAATTGAAACAAAAAAACAAATGCCATCACATAAACACCAATAATCACATAAAGGAGCAAAGGTGACATCATCCATGAACCATTGATAATAGAACTATGAGTTCATGAGAGGAAAATGAGAGAGAACATGAATACACACTTTGGTGATCCATGAGAAAGAAGGCAAACAAAAGGAACCATGGACATATCGCCCCTAGAATTAGGTGATCTATGGAGAAAAGAGGACATGGAAAACTAGCCCCTATATTTTGTCTAGGTTATCCATGTAAGGAAGGAGGGGTAGAACACCATTAGTTCCACTCAACCTCCTGTGTGTATGTGCAAGTGACGTTTGAAGCACCTCATAGGAGTCTATGCCTGAGTATGCTATAACTTGTGTAAGATGTATAGTACAAATGTCAGGAAAGTGATAACATCTCTCTCTAAGAGGTCGCCCTCTGGTTCCGAGAATATCCCACTGTATAAGAGAAAAGTGGTGACATCCCACTCTAATAGTCTGCCCTCTAGTTCCAAGAATGACCCACTATATAAGAAAAAGTGGCAACATCTCTCTCTAAGAGGCTGCCCTTTAGTTTCGAGAATGACCCACTATATAAGACAAAAGTGGATACATCTCACTCTAAGAGCCTGCCCTTTGGTTCCGAGAATGACCCAATGTATAAGGGAAAAGTGGCAACATCTCTCTCTAAGAGGTTGCCCCCTAGTTCTGAGAATGACCCACTGTATAAGGAAAAAGTGGTGACATCTCACTTTGAGAGGCTTCCCTCTGGTTCTGAGAATATTCTTCAAGCAAGGATAAGATAGTTGAAAAAATATATCTTGCTATAAGTTTAAAGGAGATCCTTGGAGGAGAAGAGATCTTTGGTCAAAAGACATCTATCCCCAAGAGGAGTTGTCTTAAACAAATATAACATCTTCTATAATGAAGCACATAAGAGAACAAGAATTCAATCATTCCTCCTATTTCTAGGTGAAAGGGATTCTTGATGAAGGATGACTCACTTTTATCCCAATTGGGATGGGTGAATTTATTATGGATGTACATTACCAAGTGTGAAAGAGGTTATAGTCAAATACTTACACCTTTTGTATAAGAGAGAACCCTTGAGCAAGCAACAACAATCTCACACAAGGATTGACATCAAGTAATAAAACCCACACTATCTGCAAAATAGGAAAGAGTGGATCCTTAGAGAGAGAGAGAGAGAAAGATCATTGCCCCCAAGTGGAGGGACAATGAGAAGAGCTTACACAATCTTCTAGAGAGAGATTAAAGAAAAGAAAATGCACAATGTACTTACATTAATGCATGCAAGAAAAGACATTAGTATATGTAAAATACAGGTCTCAAGAAGTGGTAATATTCTAAGAGAAAAGAGAATCACATACTCCCTAAGCGGGATTAGTCATAAGAACATACCATTATAATAATTGATAATTACATATGAAAAATACAACCCCTGAAGGAAATGATGATAAATGAGATAGAAAGAAAATGAAAGGAGCGGAATCCTTGCCCCCCATGTGAGAAAAACAAGGAGAAGCATTACACATCTTCTAATGATTTTTATTTTCAAGCGATATGCCTTCCTAATGGAAAAAATCCTCTTAGGGAAGGGACATGTACTTCACAACAGATCATTCCATACTAGGTAGAAAATCATACTTATGAATAACTGAGACCATAGAAGGGGTAAGTTTTCCAAAAGAATATAGGTAAGGGAAGAAGCAGATTACACATTAAATATGGTCCTCTCCTAGCAAAAAAGAAAACCAAAGAACAATTATATGGTCCCATAAGAATAACCCTATGCAAAAAAGGAGATCTAATAATGAACAATGCATAGAGATAAATCCATGGAAAGAAGAACGGAAATGAACTTCATGTTGCTACCCAAAGGTGTTTAAAATTTAAATAACACTACCACAAATGATAAATAACCCCCAATTAAGCTGGCTACTTATTGCATAGGGTGAAGAGAAACATGAAGAGAAAATAAGTGCTAAGGCACTATATTTTTGCCAAGAAAGATAGCTAGATCTATTGTAAGACAAATTCATGCAAGATCATATTTCTCTTGAACAAAATTATTAAATGCATGACATTTCCCAAGAGAATGTGAATATGAATCATGAAAATACAATATTCATCACCTTTCACTTGCTCAAGATTGTTGTTTTGGTTTTTAGGAGGAAAGGAAATGTTCTTATCATATTTCAATCACCAATAGATTTTTGTAGCTAGTCTTTCAGGATGATAAATATGTTTTAATTCATTTTCTTGACATCGAGGAAAAGAATTATTACAAGAAGAAGGACCATTATCCATGATTCTAATTTTTCCATTGTCTATGCCTTCTTAAATAGATTTTTTAAAATCAAGGCAATCATCGACATTGTGATTGTGGGTGTGATGAAATGAGCAAAAATGATATTTTGAAGAAGAAGCATTCTTGTGCGCTCTTTTGGTTTAGTGTCTTTGGAGATGATTTTTAAAATTTTGGAGCCTAAGAATTTCGTCCATAGGGAGAGGAATCTAGTTTCCTAGGCCTTCTATAGTAGCTTGTGTGGGAGGGTTTATAGGGACACAAATTCCTAGTTCAAATTTCCCAAGTTCTTGTCCTCTAAAACCTTGTTTTGTTATTATATGAAAGCCATGACTATAAAAATATTGTAAATGACTAGGTGGGGGAATAGGATAATCGTTTTCTTTGAAATCTGGTGTGTATGGGGGAATAAAAGGATTTGTAGATGATGAAGGAATTACCGAAATTTTCAAGGATTATTGAAATTATGATTTAATTGTTGAATCCAAAAAAACTAGCTAATTTGGAGATGTCTAGATCGTTCAAATTTGTAGTCAAAGGTTAAAATAGGAGATTCTTAGAAAAAAAGGTTTTTCTTTTTAACCACTTAATTTTCAAAATGAAAAGATAGATTTCAATTACAATTTTGAAATAGAAATTAGCTCTGAATCAAGCAACAAAAATTCAACACTTCACAAACTTAATTTCCTTAAAATGAAAAATTAGGGTTTTTATGCAATTATCCTCTAAAATTTGCAAAAAGGTCAAACTTGGAAATAAAATTTTGAAATTCAAAGTGCAATTATTCGGATCTAACAATAAGGAATGAGAATTAAAATGTAAGACGTCGGGTTCACCAAATTGTGAAGTAGAAAATTGGATCCTAGTGGTTCCCCGCCTAGGAGAGAGAAAGGAAACCACTAGGATGATTTTCACTTGGGAGAAAATTTACATTGAAAAGAGGGTCTTGAATCCACTAGATCCAAATAAGAGGGAAATAGGGATGTGAATACCAAGTGATTGCAAGATTGAAAAGTAATTTCCCCTCTTTTGTAAATAGATATGTTGACTTGTTGACTATGTAGAAAAGGGAGACAAAATGGATGAAATAAAGAGCTATAGTTTTGGGATATTAATACTGATACAAATATGCCTTGCAAATTTATAGAAAAGTCATCAGGACCAAGTTGAAGTTACACCTGGTCCTCCAAAAAATCTGCTCGCTGAAAAGGGTTTGTTTGTCACTGAAAATGAAACCCAAACTTGCAATTACAGTCGTGCACTTGCAACCTATACAAATAAAAGAAGAGAAGAAGGGTTGTGGATAGGGGTTTTCCTTAATAAAACCCTAGTTGAGGAATCAACCTTGAAAGAAAGTAATTACAAATGCTTAAATGGGGACAATGGAAATGTATATCTTGTAGATCTACAATTTGTTGATGATGGTTGCTTTTCTTCTTAAATGTAATCACAAGTGTTGCATAAAATGTCATGTAACATGAAAAAATCCTAACACACACACATATGTGCAAATATATGTTGTAATTCTGCTCCAATGGATGAATGACAAAGACAAATGAGGAAGAAGATTTAATGGATTCTTGAAGACTTGAACACTTGAACGCTTGATGATGATAATGGAGACCTTTTTCTTGTTTACCCAATTTTTTCTTATCTAAATGAGAGGACTAGATCCCCATTTATGCTTTCCTTGAAGGATTAATTTTCATCTCACCAAAGGCTGACATAGGGGAATTCAAGTTCTGATAAGCAAATTAGGGTCAAGGGATGGACAAACCCATTTTAGGGCCACCCAAAGAGGGGGTGTTAGGGGCACCATGACCCTATCGTAAGGGTGAGAGAGGCACCATGCCCCTATCCTACCCTATTTTAGGGCCTGAACAGGGTCCTGAGGTGATATCAGGGTTAAAACAAAGGCAAATTTGAGGAAGTAGGGCAGAAAGGGGTCCCAATTGGGTAGAGAAATGTCATCTCTAGGGTGAGGACCTAAAACATGGTCAAAATTGAAAAGATTTCAATTTAATGATTCTACAAGAACAATTTAAGAATTTTGGAACAAAAGGGAATGAGCCTTTTTCTTTTGTCGTACAACTATCCAACATGAATAATCCTTCTTTGGAGAAGTAAGGGGAGTAGTTTTGATGAAACCTCAGAAGTAGTAGATGAGTTGAAAAGGTGAGCTACCAAACCTAGGATGGGGACCTAGCTATACATAGAGAGAGAATCTTAGGACATGGAAAGAATAAGGTCAGTACTTGAAAGAGTTCCCAATGGGGCCAGAGGGACATTCACAACATGATCTAACATAGAGCTACATGTTGAGTCCATAGTAGGACTGAGAGTTGGGTTGGAGCAATATAGATATTCAAAACTGATTAGTTATAGACAAAATATAACCATTCTACAACAACAACAAAAAACACATCAACCATCAACACATGAACACAAAATGTACATGTAAAACTCAAACAATGAAAAACCACAGTGAGAATCAAACTCAAAATATGAATAAAATAATTACAATCTTATAGGCTTACTACCAAGGATCAATATGAACCTAATGGACTTGCAAGACTAAGGCACACTACCTTAGGGAAAGATATAAGGACTTGCACAACTAAGGCATGCTGCTTCAGGACAAGATACAAGGAGTTGTCAAGGGACTCACTATCAATTAGAAATAAGGGAAGTAGGAGAACTGATATGAGAAGGATCTCCTAATCATAAAATTTCCCTTTAACATCTATACCAAGTGACCAACATAATGGTGAATATCTTTGAAGATCACCTTTGTCTCAACACATTGTCTCACATAATGTATCACCTTTAAAGCTCTCCACTAAAACTTTCGCACATCTGTAGTCTCAAATCTACTTGCACATTATTCAAATTTACTTTTCATCTACTCACATACCATACACACACAACTCATAAATTTACACTCCTTAAATATAAGATAGATCATAAAAAATCTAATTGAGAGTCATCTACAATCAAAATAAACATTATTACCAAAATAAGCTACCCAGACCAAAAATACTCAAGTCGGTCCACTCCAAGAGAAAGAGGGGACCTAACTACACCAAAACACATATTTCCAAGTTGAATCCAACATTCCACACATGCTAACACATCTTCCAAAGTCACCACCAAACGTATTGTTTAGATAGGTAACAAAGTTTGTCAATTAGCTGACCAAAAGACATCTTCCAAAGAAAATTATTCCACACAGATCTCCACACACCATGATGAGATTGATAACAACATTCTAAATCTTCCTTGAATGCATATCTAGACCAAAAGGAATGATTCAAACAAGATAATCCAACCAAACACACTGCACCATAATAATTGAATATACCAACCATAAGTCAACATAACTCACTTGTGGGAAAGAAACACCATTAGAGAAACACACTAAAAATATTGTGCAAGCCACATAACGATGTCCACTAATCCACAACATAAAATTGAACGTATCTGGAGGCCACCGAAGACTTTGCATACTAGCCTAACAGACACCCTTATTGTTGGAGAACAATAACAACAATAACAACTAAATTTTTCAATCCATAAACCATAAAACTAGTCTATGTACAACATAATACTTACCATCCAAAGGAACAAAAATCATTCTACCAATGAGAAATTAAATATTATTTCCTACGTCTATTAAAAACTTTCTTTCATATTGAACTTTCTACAACCAACACCAAACACAAGATAAATAAACTTGCAATAATACAAGATCATTTTCAGACCAGAATCCATCCGAACAACCAAGTTTGACATCAATGACAATCATAAAAAATCATATTTGCAATAGTAGGAGCAAGGGATATTGAAATAGGAACAATATCAATTAGTATGGTAGGGGCCACTAGAGAAAGGATTGTTGATAGATAGGGGGGTTTCAAGTTTGATGGGTAATCTGATATATGGTCCAATTCTACTAGGAAGACCTAATAATTATTTAGAAGGAAAAAGTTGCATGCAAGTACAGGGAGAGATTAGGGTTTAGAAATAATGACTTGGTAAAGGAAATTATATCTTATTACCCTTCAAATTATAGGCACACTATTGTTATTTCTCTTCTTGATCTTGCACAAAAACAATATGGAGATTGGATACTAGTGTTGTCCATGACCATGAAAAAGAAAATGTTAGATTCATTGAAGTATTGTGTTCTGCATAGTATTGCAACAAAAGAAAGAAGTATACATCTGGTAGAAGATTCTTCAAAGGATGAAGTTAATCTAGAGATATTGATTAGTATAAATTCAAGGGTGATGTTGACTTCAAATATTTTGATACAAAGACTTGTAAATGGATATTTTTGATGCATTTGAAATATTTCTAGAAACCAAGAAGTTCTCCACATAATCCACCAACATATGTGATGGCTGAATTTTAAAATTATTCTAAAATGCCATTTGAAGATCATCATCCAAAGACAATTCAAATAATAGCAATACAAAGGGGAATACCACTCAAATAACCATTAAGATTGGCATGGTCATTGACAATAAATAAATCTTCGGGATTCACTCCATCAAAAGCGACAATTGATATAGGAACAAGAGAAAGAATCGGATTTGAATTTGTGGTAGCATATCCTATAAATTCTCTAGAAGGTCCGAGAGCAATATTGACATTCACATAAAATTGTTATGAAAAAAATGAAAAGGGGTAGACAACTTTCACAACATAAGACTAAAGAAAATAGATTAAAATTTTTAGAAGGTAATTCATATAATATATTTTGCAGCCTATGTCAAGATCAAATTGGTAAAAGAGAAATGTTTGAGAAGGGTCTCGTGACTCCCTGAACATCATTAATTATTTAAGGGTTCCTCCTCCACTAGTTAGTCGATTAAACATATTATTGAAGATAGCCTAATGCTTCATATGGACTTTGATGAATTTAAAATCTCACATGTCTACCATGAAGGTAATAAGGTTGCAGATAATTTGGCCAACATTGGGTTTGGCTTGCTAAGTAGAAAAGTCTGGAAAATTTATTATTAGATCCTAGTGGATCTTCTTACCTTACTCTGCAATGATTATGATGCATGTGAAGTTGAAGGGCTTTTTGAAAATTATGGAGAATGATGTCTTCCTAGGTGTCGTAGGAAAGACTTCTTTTATGAGGGGAAAGTCAAACTTTCTGGTGGTTTTTTTAATTATTTTTACTTGGTTTAGCTCGACTTTGGTTGTGTTGCAAGTTAAAAAGAATTGGGGTTTTTGTATGATGGTGGGAGACAGGAACCATTTGGAGCCCATAGTCTATGAAAAATGGTGAAATGAGGAAGTAGTATTGAAATAAATTTCAATGGGAGGTTTGACTGGTTATATCAAGATGCTCCACAGTTCAGATTCCCTTCTTATTGAGGCTTGTTTTAATTGGTGAAAGGATGTTGTGCTATGTGTCTATGGTATAGAGTTGGAATTTAATGGGGACAAGGTGGCTAAGGTGTTCAACACTCTAATTGAGGGCACCAGATTCTATAGGGATAAGAAATGTGCGATGGTGGTGATGGAAACCTTTTTCCTATCGAATGAAAGAGAGAAGGTGAGCAAGAATAAGGATGGTGGGTGTGGGAGATAACCTCACTTCGGAGGCCATGGCAGGCGGTCTTGGAGGTTATCATGCACTACCTCACCCTTGATGGTAAATTTTGTAGCTTATTTAGCTATCACCTCATCATTCTTAATCATTTTCGGCACAACCAGTACATTTCCTTGCCTTTTTATTTCATCTCGTCATTGAATAATATCATTATCTCTCATGAGTAAAGTGTGTCATCCCCTATTCTCCATGAGGGCTTTATCTTGTTGATTATGGAGTATGTGAAGGCTATCCATGTTGAGAGGAATCTGAGGGCTAAAACTGGTATTGAATACAAGAAGAATGTTTGTATTCATTATGGGTACACCTCTTCTGATGAAGAGGTGGACTTTGATGGGGATAGGTCTTGCACATTTATAATAAATAGGGCCACTCGCCATCCAAAATCCCTAACCCTACTGGCAGAAAAAGAATTATTTTATCTGATAAGGAGGTCAACCCTGAATATGTCCCTAATTCAATGAACCCTAGTTCTGATGTGAAGGGTAAAAGGGTGGCTAGGGTTTCTATGTCGAGTACTAGGAAAAACCAAAATCTCTGGTGCCCCATTTATTAATATCAACAAGAATTCTTCCAAGTGGTTGAATGCCTCTCAGATTGATTTGGGCGGGCCTATGGAGGATCATTACGCCTACTGATGTTGTGGGTTTACTCCTAAGGAGATGGGTTCCTCGATCACTGAGAATATGATTATGAATATTAAATTGAGTAATTTATAGGATAACCAAAATGTCTTGTTCAACTCAATTTTTTAGGAGATTAATAATCTCAAGGAGAAGGCCAAACCACCCAACGAGGACCTGGATAGTATTCTTGCGAATATGCATACCCTGGCTAATGGAATTAAAGACCTTAAGGAGGACAATGAAGAGCACATTAAGGCTCTCAAAAATGACTCTTATAAACTTCAAGAAAGTCTAAGTGCGGTGGTGGAGGTGACTATGTCCACCATGGACAATACTAGCATTGGTCTCCATAGACTCAATGAATGGGCTAAAGTTCTTCATGCTATTTCTCAAGGAAAGTCCCTCATTGGTATTATCAAAATGGTCAAGAAATATAAGGTTGTGAATTCTCGTACCCATAAGAAACTGAGGCCTCCCTCAGAGGATATGCATGTGTATTTGGATGCGAATGAGAAGCCCCTACCTATTCTAGCAATGAGGCTCTATAGTGAGGATAAGTGTATGACCCCTATTGATAGCATCATTAAGAAAGGTGCGAATATCAATGAGGATGCCAATTAGAAGAATGATAAATTGGTCAAAATGTTGTAGTTTTTTCTCTAGAAGTTATATTTTATTCTTGGGTGTTGTTTTGTGGCACTATTTTGCCCTAGTTTTAATGGGCTACTTATTGAGTCCTAGATGGTTGTTGTTAAGACAATTTTTAGCTCTTTTTTGGTGACTCTGGGGTTATGGTCCTTGTAAAACCAGTTTTCCCCTGTAATAAAAACTTCTTAGAACATCTTACATAAAAAGAAATTTATCTACTACATTTAATAAAAATAAAAAGAAAAAAATTGAAACCTAGATTAGCATCTTAAGAATATAAAAAATAATAATTTAAAATAGTAATAAAAATAATTAAACAGAAATGTTAAGCATTACATAGCATTTTTTTCTTTTATGAAAGGTAATTCCACCAAATAGATGCTACAACAATACTCTACATAAATTAATAAAAATTAAAATTATAAGTAATATCAAATATATTATCTTTAATAAATGTGTGATTTTTCACCACGATAATAATTGGTAACATTTAATATATCATCTTATGCTTTCACAATGTTTATGAAAGGAATTTTCATTAACAAAATGACTTAAATTTAAACAAAATCAAGTTTATTTAATTATTTTCATTTGAAGTAGGATTTTAATTTCAAATGATTTAAATTACTTTTTAACATTCAAATTGCCTAAATGTACCTCCTATAAGCTTGCATCATATTTTTTGTTATAATAAAGTTAAAGTCTACATATATGTTGTCCTGTTGTATTTTCTATTTAGCTTTACATATTCATAATTTATATCAAGAAAATTTATATAAATTTATCTAGCTAATTGACCTTAAAAAACAACACTGTGTCTACAAATATGACTTGGATTTAGTATATTTTAATTTAATTTGATAACATATATTTTCTTAATGTTTAGAATCATATATACGATCTCTTAATTAGTGTGAAAAATATATCTCTCTATTTAATATTAATATTAAAGTTAATAGTAACTATCAAATGGGACCACTCGAGGAATGATTTATTGCTACTTTTAAGTTCAATTATTCAATCAAATTTGGAGTGCATCAGGTCATGCCATCAATTAGGTTGTTACATGCATACTATGACATACCTTTATAAATCAATGATGAATAGTTAGTACCAAACCAGTACTGAGAGGGGGGTTGAATCAATACTGATAAAAACACTTTTCCTTGAACCGGTTTAACTGAGAACCTTGCACTTTGACTAGCAAGCAATAACACCGGTTTGAACCAGATTACTACTGGTTAAACATAGTGAAAGACATAAACTGGTAACTCAGCTTTCCACACAATCTAACATCTTATTTCTACTTCACCCATATTCATACACTAGCAATACTTTAACAGAAATGTAAAGACTTATAGGTTCAACATGATTTGCTACTTAACAAAGAATAACAAAGCATCATATGAAAAGAATCACACATAACACACATATTTTTCACGTGGAAACCTAGCTGGGAAAAACAACGGTGGGGATGAATACCCACAAGCTGTTCTTTGAACTCTTCTGAAGTTTTCTCTGTTAGGAGCCTAGTCCTATTAAAGACTTTACAATAGGTTATGTTAGGAACCGATCCTGCTAGGGATCACCCAGTTAAGGGACGGCTAGAATACCCGGTTAAGGGTTAAACCCTGTTAAAGGTTACCTTATTAGAGTATTTTTAGAACTCAATGATTTTGAGTCACCCCGTTAAAGGATTTATAGCAAGCTGGTTAAAGCTACCCTATTAAGGGATTTTCTAACTGTTGAAGTGGTTAGAGGTCAAGAGGTATTATAATGATCTAGTAACAACACTCAATGCCAATGCGGATCCGCTTTAGTTTCTTCCTTCTGTACTCACACTCTGCAGGTATCTATTGTCATATCTGGTCTAGCAAGAATCATGTATCTTTGCACTTAGATACACACACAACATTTTCCAACAACCTCAACATGAAAAACAACATCGACCTTATAGGAAATAGATAGATCGGTAGCATAAACCCTAAACCCTAAATACTTAGGTTAAGAAATTTAGTCGGTTCAATCCTGACCATTGAATACTTTGCTTTGAATACAATGGTCTTGAAAAGATCTCAAGACATTCTCCATCATTCGTTCTTCACTGCATCTTGGAGGCAATAACCCATCACGTGTTCTCCACCGTTTGTAGAGACTTCGCACATTCCCGAGGTAGATAGGATCAATCTCCTTCATGTAAGATCCTTCACATGCATAGAGCTAATGTGGCAACACAATCTATTCTTCATTACAATGCTACCACAACACACAATGTCATTGGTTGAATCACATAGTCATAGAACACTTCAACCAGAAACCCTGAAGCTAAGACTACTAGCCGATAGTCATACCATATGAAACCTTGATACAAAACATTCCATATACCAGTTCACATTCCAACATACCAATTCACTTGGACAAATATACCCCTTCACTTGTTCACATATAGCAGTTCACTTGGAAGTGCTTACTTCAACATACCGGTTTAGTCTTCATCATATTGACATCAATGACAACATACAATATCATCATGTCAACATAATCTACACATATGCCAACAATCTCCCCCTTTGGCATTGATGGCAATATACAAAGATATCTCTAAGCTTTACATCTTCTCCCCCAATACTGCAAATATCTTCTCCGCTTCACATCTTCTCCCCCTTTGACAACAATGCCAAAGTGAAGGCATAACCATCTATGTTCTTTCATTTGTTGAATCTGTAGTCCAATGAAGAACTTAACCTCCCCTATAAGTGACATCTCAAACTCCTTTTTCATCTCATCTGCAAAATCATGACTCATCTTGTCATCTCCTCCAAAGATTATGTCATCAACAAATACCTCACAGATCAGAATCTGATCTCCTTCTAACTTCAGGTAGATATTACTATCCTCACTTGTTCTCTCAAATCCAATCTTCCCAATATGGGAGTGCAAGCGTTAATACCATGGTCTAGGTGCCTGCTTTAGTCCATACAAAGCCTTATGTAGCCTACACACCATGTCACTATCTTCTGATAGGGAAAACCCATCTGGTTGCTCTATATACACCTCCTCTTCTAGTATTCCATTCAGGAATGCAGACTTTACATCTATTTGATATACTTTGAATCCCTTGAATGTTGCATATGAAAGAAGCATATGAACTCCTTCCAATATGGCTAATGGAGCAAAGGTTTCTCCATAGTCTTCTCCTTCTTCTTGGGCATATCCTTTACACACCAATCTGGCTTTGTTTCTAACCACTGAGCCATCTTCATTCAACTTATTCCTGAAAACCCATTTGGTGCCAATGACATTTTATGCTCCAGTCTGGGTACCAAAGACCATGTACCATTATTTTCTATCTGGTCAATTTCGTCTTCCATTGCCTTGATCCAGTCTTCATCTTTATGTGCCTCTCTGAATGTTATAGGCTCAAATTCAGAGATCATGCAAGAGTTTTCTCTGATCTTTCTTCTTGTAAGAATTCTTGCATCCTTGTCTCCTATGATCTGCTTTGAATCATGATTCAGCTTTACATACCAAGGAATGATCTTAGCTATTTCCTCTTTCTTTTATTCTTCATCCTCATCTTCATCAGCTTCAGCATCCACCGGTGTAGGAGCATTGTTACTGGTGATTGGCTATTTTGCAACTGGTTCCCAGAAGGTTACTACTGGTTCATCTCCTACTTGCTCACTGCTAGTTTCCTCAGATTTCTCAGAGGTTTCATCAATTCCAACATTGATTCTTTCAATAATTCTCTGAGTCCTATTGTTGAAACATTTGAGAGCTTTGCTCTTTGTGGAATACCTTAGGAATATTCCCTTATCACATTTAGCATCAAACTTGCTCTGATGTTCACTCCTCTTGATATAGTATTTACTACCAAACACTCTGAAGTAGCTTACCACTAGTGTCTTACTGGTCCAATACTCATAAGGTGTTTTGTCCTTACCCTTTTTGATGAGTACGCAGTTCATTGCGTAGACTGCAGTGCTCACTGCTTCTCTCCAAAAGGTGTGAGCAACCTTTCCTTGGATTAAGATAGTTCTAGCTACTTCAACCACAATCTGGTTGTTTCTCTTTGCTAGGCCATTCTGCTGTGGAGTCTGGGGGGTAGACAGTTGCCTCTTGATTCCATTTTCTTCATAGTATTTGTTGAATTCACCAGAAGTGAATTCTCCTCCTTGGTCAGTTCTTAAGCACTTAATCCTCTTACCGCTTTCTTTTTCTACAAGTGCTCTGAAGGCTTTGAACTTTCCAAAAGCTTTAGATTTGTCCTTCAAGACTGTGACCCACATCATTCTTGTGCAATCATCAGTAAGAATAATAAAATACTTATCTCCCTGCACACTCCTAGTTTTCATAGGACCGCACAAATCAATATACACAAGATCAAGTAAATTGTCTGCAATGAAAGGTTTACCTTTGAAGGTTGAGGAAGATATTTTCCCTAGTTGACACTCTCTACATAAAGGTTTTTCCAGTTTGCTCAGCATAGGCAATCCTGTAACTACCTTGATCTTATTGGCCTTCACAATATTGTCAAAGTTTACATGGTAGAGTCTCCTATGCCATATCCAGCTATCCTCAAACTTAGCCATTAGACATGTACTAACATTAGCAATTAGCTGAAATAGGTTACCTTTGGTCTGCATACCAGTAGCCATCAGTTCACCATTCTTTCCCTTGATTTTACACACTCCATTTCTGAATTCTAGAGTGAGTCCATTATCATTCAGTTGAGCAACACTCAAAAGGTTGTGTCTGAGACCTTCTACCCAATACACATTGTCAGCACTGCTTCTTCCATTTAGAGAGATGGACCCTCTACCTTTTACCATACATGGTGCATCATTACCCAAATGAACTACACCACCATCATACTCTTCCAGAGATAAAAACTTACTCCGGTCACCAGTCATATGGTGAGAACAGCCACTATCAATAATCCACTAATTGGAATTATCAAAGCAAGAGACAAGATCCTTCTTGTCTGACACATCTTCCTTGACCACTACACACACAATATCTTCAATTTCTTCATCTTCTGATTCCTCATCAGTGACACCTTCATCAAGTGCTACATAATAGTTTCTCTAGTTTCCTCCTTTGAAATTCTTGAACCTCTCTGGTTTATCCTTGTTGTCACCATTAGGGAAGTTTATAGCAATGTGTCCTACCCGGTTACAAGAAAAGCATTTCAAAGTTAGCTTACCTCTGTATTTACTAGTTCCCTTGGGAAGTCTCTTGGGAAGAAGAGCTTCAAATTCCATGAGGATCTCCTCATCATCCATTTCTCTACTTTATCTTGGTTCACCACTGGTACTAGCTTCTTTGCCTTTTCTAGATGGTGCAGCAGATGCTCTGAATGTTGATTCAATCTTCTGAATACTACCATCATAATTGTTTAGCTCATAATCTATTAACTTTGCAATGATGGAGTCCAGGGATACCTTTGTCTTGTCTACAGACCTCAACTCCTAAATAGAAGCAACCCTTATTACATAGACTGGTAATAAGGATCTCAAAAATTTGCTAACAATAGTAGAATCTTCCATTTTACCACTTGCACTCTTGATATCTCCAACAACAATTTTGATTCTTATTCCATATTGTTGAATGGTCCCTCCTTCAACCATCCACATGTATTCAAACTTTCCCCTAAGGCTTTCTTCCTTAGCTTGTTTCACATGCTCATCACCGCCATAGATATTCTCAAGAGTATCCCATACTTCTTTGGGATTCTCTTTTTCCTAAACATCAATAAACTCAATGTTAGATAAACTACTAATTAGGGCTTCCATGACTTTCCCACTCTCTTGAATCTCTCTCTTTTGATCATTGGTGAGAGTACCAGCAGGGATAACATAAGCATTCTCAACATAGCTCCAATGTTGAGCACCCATGCTTCTGATGTATATCTTCATTCTGTCCTTCCATATTTTAAAGTTGTCTTTGTTGAACTTTGGACCTTCCCTCTTCATCACTAGAGTAGGATCTTTACCTCAAGCGGTTAAGCTTACAATAGAGAGGACCTTGAGGATGCTTTGATACCAAATGATAAATCAATGATCAACAATTAGTACCAAAATGGTACTAAGAGGGGGGGGTGAATCAGTACTGATAAAAACACTTTTCCTTGAACCAGTTTTACTGAGAACCCTGCACTTTGACTGGAAAGCAATAACACCGATCTGAACCAGATTACTACTGATTAAACATAGTGAAAGACATAAACCAATAACTCAGCTTTCCACACAATCTAACATCTTATTTCCAGTTCACCCATATTCATACACCAGTAATACTTTAGCAGAAATGTAAAGACTTACAGGTTCAACATGCTTTACTACTTAATAGAGAATAAAAAAGCATCATATGAAAAGCATCACACATAACACACATATTTTTCATGTGGAAACCCAACTGGGAAAAACCACGGTGGGGATGAATACCCACAAGCTGTTCTTTGAACTCTTTTGAAGTCTACTTTGTTAGGAGCCTAGTCCTGTCAAGGACTTTACAATAGGTTCTGTTAGGAACCGATCCTGCTAGGGATCACCCAGTTAAGGTATGGCTAGAATACCCAGTTAAGGGTTAAACCCTATTGAAGGTTACCTTGTTAGAGGATTTTAAGAACTCAATGATTTTGAGTCACCCTGTTAAAGGATTTATAGCAAGCCAGTTAAAGCTACCCAATTAAGGGATTTTCCAACTGTTGAAGTGGTTAGAGGTCAACCAATATTACAGTGATCTGGTAACAATACTCAATGCCAATGCAGATCTACTTTAGTTTCTTCCTCTTGCACTCACACTCTGTAGGTATCTATTCTCATATCTGGTCTGGCAAGAATCATGTACCTTTGCACTTAGATATGCACACAACATTTTCCAACAACCTCAACATGAAAAACAACATCAACCTTATAGGAAACAGATAGGTCGGTAGCATAAACCTTAAACCCTAAACATTTAGGTTAAGAAATTTAGTCGGTTCAATCCTGACCATTGAACACTTTGCTTTGAATACAACGATCTTAAACAGATCTCAAGATGTTCTCCATCATTCATTCTTTACTGCATCTTTGAGGCAATAACCCATCAAGTGTTCTCCACCATTTGCAGAGACTTTGTACATTCCCGGGGTAGATAGGATCAATCTCCTTGATGCAAGATCCTTCACATGCACAGAGATGACATGGCAACACAATCTATTCTTCATTGCAATGCTAGCACAATGCACAATGTCATCGATTGAATCACATAGTCATAAAACACTTCAACTGGAAACCTTGAAGCTAAGACTACCAACCGGTAGTCATACCATATGAAACCTTGATACAAAACATTCCATATACTAGTTCACATTTCAACATATCAGTTCACTTGGACAAACATACCGCTTCACTTGTTCACATATATTGGTTCTCTTGCAATTTCTTACTTCAATATACTGGTTCACTCTTCATCATATTGACATCAATGACAACATACAATATCATCATGTCAACATACTCTACACATATGCCAACATACCTATCTTGCATGTTGTAAAGTTAAATGTGACAATTAAAGTTTGGGTTCTTTTTAAATATAGTGAAAATGGAGAATTATTACAATTGCATGAATGATTATCGAATGAAATGGCAAAGGAAATTTGAATCTGCAATAGGCGAGAAATAAAAAAATGGCAGAAATGGTAGACGAATTGTGGAGAATGTCTTAGGGGGGGAGTATGTGGATGACATTACAAATGGAGGTAGAAATGATTCCTGGGATGGTGAGACTCTTTGAGTTCCAACACGCTACAACGATGCTTAATCCAATAAACTTGATGGTTCACATGTTTCTAAGGGTTGTATGGAATCTACGAGTCCAATGCACTCTTCTTCAATATCTGATTGCAATAGGAAATGGGAAACCTTGTTTGGTACATACCCAAAAGGTAAGTCGGTCTTTCCTATATTGCATAATGTAGACCTTGTTTCTAGTATATTTTCTATTTTGATTCCTAATTGCACTATGGATAAAAATATGGCCAATATGATTTTTTTTTGTTGGGAAATTTGTGGGGCCACATCCTTGTTGGCAAATGCACACTCCAATGAGAAATTGTAGGTGATTGTAGGTATTGTCATTGATGGCAACCTTACAATCATGTGATACTAGCAGGCACCAGCACCGACAGACTCTACATCGACATACAGATCACCGACACCAAAAAGGAAGATTACCGACACTCTGGCTGATAGGATTTTTGTATATTTGTATTTTGTATTTAATTGTAAAAAATTTTGTAAGCTAACTTGGCGGATTATAATATGACTCATATAAGTATGAGATCATTGTAGATCATTTAGTAAGAGATAGGAATAGAAGGATTAATGCAGACCTAATATGCAAATTGTAAGGCAGAGATTGAATAAGGGTTTATGAATATTGCAAAGCTTAAACTGGTACTGAATCTGGCGTAGCAGATGCTGATCTAAAGTAGTATATGACATTGGATTTCTATAATCCATTTTTGTAAGTCAGTGTGACTTCTTTCGTAACTAAGTAGTGAGCTCTAGGCACTTAGCGTTCCTGCATGTGTAGGCCCCAATTGTAAACAATAATATTCTCTTTTTGGCCAGTAAGTGAATATTATGGGTCACAAATCCCACCAATGTTTTTCCCACATCGAGTTTCCTCATTAAAAATACTATTTTATGGTCTGCCTCTTATGTTGTGGTTGTTATTCTTATTTGCTGCATTATTTTTGGTTTATTGGTACACAGTGTTCATATGCTTTTCATGTTATAATTCAAGTAAATTCTTATACTGGTCAGATACTGATTCACCCCCCCCTCTCAGTATCTTTGGGAATCCTAACAATTGGTATCAGAGCCTGGTCCTCTATTTTCAAAAGCCTAACTGCTTGAGGAAGATCTTGACATCGATAGAGATGGAAAACTTGAGAAAACAATTGGAAACAACTCTTTTAGACTATCATGCAGAAAAAGTGAAGAATATCAAACTAGAAGATGATCTGAAGGCTACACAGGATATTATTCGAGGACTTCAAGAAAATTTCACTATAACAAGGAACAAAAGAAGAGAACTTTGTGAAAAGATGCAGAATGATGAAGATGAAAAGGAAACTCTTAGTGATCTGGTAAACAAGCTAAGACAAGAAAATAGTACAATGAAGAATTAGATGCAAGATATGACTATGAGATTTTGTAAATAAATTGAAGATACGAAGAAAAATGAAGATGACTTGGTCAGAAGACTAAATGCTGCTAGAAATGAAAACACAAGACTCAGTCATGAAAATGATATGTTAAAGATAGATTTGATGTATACACAAAATGATAGAACCAAACTCATTTGACAGAAAGGAATCTTGGAGAGTGAACTGACTGCTGCAAATCAACACAAGGAAAAATTCAAGAAAAGTCTAGAAGAACTTGTTGACATACTGGAGAATCAAAAACCTAGTGTTGATACAAATGGCCTTGGCTTTGAAGTTGGTGAAAGCTCCGGTACTCCAAACAATCATGATCATAGTAAACCGATAAGACAACCTAATGCTTACAAATTTAATGGGAAATGCTTTAACTGTAACAAGTATGGTCATAGAGCAAATCAGTGTAGATCTAGAAATTATCAAAACACTAATATACCCACCAGTCAATGTTCTAAGTGCAACAAAGTTGATCATAATTCAAAAAATTGCAAAATGAATGTAAGATGTTATGTTTGTGGAAGATTTGGATACTTATCTAATTAATGCAGAACACGTACCGGTATAGGATATGGGAAAGCTATTCAGAAAAACAATGTGACTTGTTATGCTTGTAACAAAATTGGTCATATTGTAAAATTTTGTAGAAGAAAGACATCACTAGCAAACAACAAAGGACCCAGCTTAAAAGGTAAAGAAAAGGTTGAAGAGGTAAAGCAAGAATTCTGAAAACAATGGATCAAAAAGTCAGATCAGAATATTGATGGGAATACTCCTCCACCGGCAGAACAGAGTATCACTCCACCAGCATGAGACTCTTCATCTAACTGAAGGAAAATCCTTTGGGGATTTAGCAACAAATTGAAAAACATGCTATTATTCCCTTGATTGATGGTGAGAAGTTAAATTACTTCTTTACCGGTAGATGAATTAAGTTGTGACTTAACCGACAAGCATTAAATGTGGTAGTTGGAGAAAATAACATTATAAAGCAAGTATTTTGGGTCCTTTTTCATTCACCGAGCATTCAAATCTTCGAGAGTGCAAAAATTCTTGAGCGAAGGCATCCTTAGCGAAAAAGTGAAGCAATTCATCCAAGCACTCATCCTTAGGGAAGATTGAGGTATTTATAACAATGGCTTCCTCATCCACACCTGAATTTATTGCAAATCCTACTATGATTGAAGTTATCAAGCGTCCTAGACCCGTATTCATACTTGTTCCCAAAATAGCGAAGAAAGATGATACCCTAGGTGCTTTCTCTCAAATTCTTAAAGGAGTAGTTTATGCAGAAGATCCTAGGATATACATACATTGTCATATAGAGGAATTAGGAGATGATGAAATCAAGAATATGTATTGCACTATGATTTGTGATGAATCTGGAAATATCAAACTGGAACATAAGATAGTGGAAACCCTAGGTTTTACTGAAATCCTTAATGTCCCAGATTTTCCCAAGGATGTTATAAAGATTGTGCTAAGTAGAGTTCATGGTGAATACTTTTGGTTGGATTCCATCCATAAGATCACCAAAGAAGTAGTTAAGGCAGTAACAGGGTTACCTTCCACCGGTAGCAGGCCTGATCGAACTAAAAAGGTCTCTAATGACACAGTAATAGACCTATCTGGTGTAACATTTGACAAAAGGCCTCTAAGGGTAAATGATGTGAAGGACATCAATGTCATATTTGTCAGTATGATTTTAGGCTACAAGGCTACACATGCAAATATGTTAAACTCAGTATCTAGCCTATGTATGAAAAGTGCATATGACATGGTTAATGATAATGCTAGAATAGATGTGTGTGAATGGCTTAAAGATGAATTGATAGACAATCTGAAAAAAGATCAAAGGAGATAAGAAAGGAACTTTTAAATTTGGAAATTTGCTTGTATGTTTAATATTGTACATTACTAAGCAAGTAATCGGTATTCGTAGGAGAGATTTTGGCTTTGATATACCAATAGGAAAGCAACTATTGGATACATTAAAAAACATGGGAGAAAACAAAGAGAAAAATATAAATGAAAATTTTCAAGCACTGAAGGCTCGAATGAAGATAAGAATTAGACTGTCTCAGGAAATTGTAGACAAATATCAAAAGGAAATATGTTTTGTAATTAAGAAAGATGAAATCTGGATGGAGGCAGTTGTCCCTAGAACTATTTTGGTAACTAAAATGGGGTATGAAAAAGATGATAACACCATTGAAACTTATGCAAAAGCCCTCCTTGAAGCACCAAAGGTTCCCTTTGAGAAAGTCTTTGGCAATGCAAAAACAATTGAAAGTGGAATTCAGTCTAGGAAAAGAGTTAAGAAAGTTGAACAAATAGTGAAGAAGGGAACTAGAAAAGCAAAAGCAATTAAGGAAGATGTATTGAAGCAAACTAGTATCAAGGAAAGTGAGTTGGAAGGACTTCAATTGGAAGCTCATCCTTCACTGATTGCAACTTCCTTTGAGAGTGATATACTGACAGTATTCAAAAGGGTAGAAAGGAAAAGAAAACCCTCACCGACACCCTCACCCACACCCAGGAGAACAAGACAAAAGCAACAAGCAGTGAGGCCTCGAGTTAAGAAGTTGACTCCAAAGAAGAAAAAGGTAAAACAAGACATTTCTCCATTGGATAAACTCCTTAGTGAAATAACAGAGGATGGAAAGTTGAAAACATTAGCAAACTATATAACACACTTTCCGTTGATGACAAAGAAAGCATAGAAAATACTGTAATTTTACACTTGGATATATACAAGAAATTTTTGAAGGAAATTGTTGATGAAATACCCACTGATTTGTATAGAAGACTAGAAGCTAGAAGGGTAGCCATTGTTGAGCTAGACAAGAAGATAAAAATTGAAAAATTACTTGCAGTGCATCCAGTAAACTTACTTGAAGAGATAGAACAATTAATCAGTGAGGCCAACCAGACAGTATTTTCAACCTCTCACCGGCATGTAGCACTTATGGCAGGAAGAATGAATGAAATTTCCAAAGAGACTGCAAATTTATGGGATATATTCTTTGTTGAAAAAGAGAAATAAGAACTCAAAAGACCTAAGACCATCAGGGTATATCAAAAGGACAGGGATAAGGGGAAAGGTAAGGAAGGTGGACCTCCAAACCTAAAAATAACTGACAACTTACCCCCACCTCTTTCTGATACTCCATCAGTAGAAACCATTGACAATCAACTGACTACAGAGAGTATGGAGACTCCTCAAGAGTATACAAGTCCTGAGTCTAAAATTTTGTACACTATGATTATAGACACTCAAGAGGTGAATATTGTGGTAGATAAAGAAACCACTGAGGATAAGAAGAAAGATGTGGCTACTAAGCCACCGACTACAGATGTGGAGATTAATGTTATCATAGAGATAGAGAAACTGACATAGGACACTACTAGAAAACCATCAGAAGCACTGGTAGATAAAACAGAGAAACAATCAGAGAAACCAGCAATGGATAGTGCAAAGGTGAATACAAAGAAATCGGAAATGCATACTGAGATTACATCAGAAAAACTGGTAGTTGAGAGCACAGAGAAACCCTCTGAGGCATAGACCAAGAAACAGGAACACCAATAGGTTGATGTATAGGTTCAAACTGAAACAGTACCACCGGCAATAGCTAAAAAACCAAAACCTTCTGCTAGTAGAAATTCAAACACAAACTGACCTACCAGAGGTCAAAACAAGCAAGGTTATTACTACAACTAGCAATAGGAAAATTGTGAAAAGAGTTGGACAGACATATGGTACTTCAATAGTAGAATTCCAACCTACAAATGTGATAGAGGTCTTACTAGACTCAATAAAGAAAATCACAGAGTGTGATGCACAAGCCTATAAGGCTATTGATGACACAATTCCTATTCTTAAATTGATAGCACCCAAGTGCATTGTGGATAATAAAGATTCTTTAGGTCAACTAGACACATTGTCTAAATACATCATCGACAACATTTTGATAGTTGATTAGATAAATGAGGACACATTTAAGGAGAAAATGAATAAAGAGAAAGAGAAATTTTTTGATGAAACAATAAAGAAGTGCATGGGACACATTGGTACCCTTTTACCGACACTAAACAAAACAATAATGGAGTTTAAGGAACTCTATAGAGATACATGTAAGATAAACATTCTGATAGCAGATATAGACAAGGAAATTAGTAAGGTACAAAAGGAGATTGACAATATAGCTGATAACCTCATTGGTTCATCTGAACCATTATCAGTTATAGAGCAGGAGATATACAATTTTGAAGAAAAACTTGAGAAATTTGAAAAAGAGAAAGATAAAATAAAAGGGAAGGAAAAAGACCTTAAATGCAAACTCAATCCCAAATTGGACTACCTCATCTCCTTGAGAAAAGAGATCTTAGAGGCACTTGTTCAAGGACTGAAGACACCAGAGGAACAAATGCATCACCTCACCAGTACTATTCAAAGGACAGAGGCTGCATTGAAAGATAGTGAAAAGTTCACTAAGAGTCTAAATTTGGTATTGGCAGATCTTTTCCAGATTGTAACCCACCGGTTACAAGGATCTAGGCAAGAACCACACTCCACTGATAATGAATGACAACCTTTTTCATTGATGTCAAAGGAGTAGTGTAAATGAGAAAACTGATCAGAACAAAGACATCATCAGCTCAGGGGGAGCATACATTTTTTTGACAACACAGTTTTGGTAAGACAATTTTGGCAAAATCATTTTTGGATATACATTTTTGGATTTTTCTCATGAGTGTTGCCATCAATGCCAAAGGGGGAGATTGTTGGGAAATGAACACTCCAATGAGAAATTGTAGGTGATTGAAAGTATTGTCATTGATGGAAACCTTACAATCATGTGATATTAGCAGACAATGACACCAGCAGACTCTACACTAGCATATAGATCACCGACACCAAAAAGGAAGATTACCGACACTCTAGTTGACAGGAATTTTGTATATTTGTATTTTGTATTTAATTGTAAAAACTTTTCTAAGCCGACATGGCAAATTATAATATGACTCATATAAGTATGAGATCATTGTAGATTTTTAGTAAGAGATAGGGATAGAAGGATTAATGTAGACCTAATAAGCGAATTGTAAGGTAGAGATTGAATAAGGGTTTATGAATATTGCAAAGCTTAAACCGGTATTGAATCTGGCATAGCAGATGCTGATCTAAAGTAGTAAAAGACATTGGATTTGTATAATCCATTTTTGTAAGTTAGTGTGACTTTTTTTGTAACTGAGCAGTGAGCTCTAGGCACTTGGCCTTCCTCCATGTGCAGGCCCCTATTGTAAACAGTAATATTCTCTTATTGGCTAGTAAGTGAATATTGTGGGTCACAAATCCCACCAAGGTTTTTCCCACACCGTGTTTCCTTGTTAAAAATACTATTTTATGGTCTATCTCTTATGTTGTGGTTGTTATTCTTATTTGCTACATTATTTTTGGTTTATCGGTACACAGTTTTGATATGCTTTTCATGTTATAATTCAAGTAAATTCTTATACCAGTCAAATACTGATTTTGCCCCCCCCTCTCAGTATCTTTGGGAATCCTAACAATCCTAATATTAAAACAATGTGATCCTAGATTGCTAAGAAGTGGAAAGGAAAAGGCTAGATTGATGTAGTTGAAATGCCAAATGGTTTTTTCTCTTTTTCCTTCTATTGTGATGAAGATCTAAAATTTGTTCTAGCTGGATATGTTGGCATTTTGATGATGTTGTGATTGTCATTGATGGAGACACACTTGTTTTATGATCACTTCCCTATGTATAATTTATGCTCAACCGGTAATTGTTCCAACTGGTATTATGTATTATAGTTTTTAGACTATCGATGTTTTGCAGAAGGTGTTGACCAGTCACAAATTGACTGAAGACCAAAAGCAGTATGAAGACCTCAAGAAGTTCGAGGATCCCAAAGTGGTACAAAGGAACAAAGTGGTAGTTAACATTTTTTTTTCTAGTATTCATTGTGACAACTGATAATTGATAAAATGTATGAATTGGTAATCAGTAATGAACCAGTATTACTCTGTGATGAGTTACCAACCAGTATTTCTGTGATGAGGTATCATCCACTGACAATTTGGTGGTGATTTTATGTCGTGTTACCAAATGTGTCTTGATGCACTAAACCTAGTAACTTGCAATGTAATCCTATTGGACCGACATGAAATTAGATTCCTTTATAAGGACATCATGTCTAGGGTTTTAGTAGTTGATAGGGTTTTAGTGCATGAGGGTTTTTGCATGTGTGATCATAGAAGGGAAGATTAGGTCTGTGTGAAGAAATAGAGTGTGGAGATATTGAAGACTAAAGTAATACAAAATGTGCATTTATAATGAGCTATCAAGGATCTAACCAAGCATACTATGCTAGTATCTAGATCACTAACTTGTTGATTACTCACATCTTTGACAAGTCTAAAACCCTTAACCGAGTAGGCCCAGCAAAGCCTTTGTAAATACTCTAACAAGGTGGTTCACAACTATGAATCTAAAATCCTCTCACAAGGTAGTCTTTGACAGGACTTATCTCCTAACAGAGATCTAGATTCCTAAGAGGATATGTTGTGGTGAAGAAAATTATATGACCTTAATCGGTCTGACCTTAACCGGTCTGGTTTCTATTCTACAAATAGTTATTTGTGAGTTTCTGCTCACCGTGGTTTTTCCCATTTGGGTTTCCACGTCAAAACCTCTTGTGTTATGGTGATTGTGCTCTTGTGGGTGACTGTTTTATTTTCTGTTTGGTTTGCATTTGTCTTAACTGGTTTGTTAGTAAATCTATTATACTAGTTAACTGCTAAACTGTTTAAGAGTTTGAGTTTAGTATTTTTTGGTATACTAATTCACCCCCCTCTTAGTATTCATCGATTGGTATCAGAGCCAACCTTTCTATAAGTTTAACCACTTGGAAAGAGATATGGGGGAATACATTGTGAGGGAACTTACTCATCGTCTCACTCAAACTAAGAAAGTGTTTGATGAACTCAAAGTCAAATATAAGGCCTCTCTAGCAAAAAGAAGAGAGCATGCTAAAAAACTGATGGAGCTTACTGAAAATAGTTCTTTTGATGAAGCATACATGGAAGCCCTAGTTGAAGAAGTTGAAAAACTGAATGAATCTAATGCCAACCTGAGAAGGGAATTGGAAGGACTGACTATCAGAATGTGTCAAGAGCTTGAGAACTGGAGGAAAGCTGAAGACCTGGTAAAAGACAAAGATCATGAGATGTTCAAGTTGAAGCAAGAAATCAGTGCCCTTATCACTCATCTCCAAGAGAGTAAAGTGGAAAAAGAAGAAATGCAAGGTGAACTAAACATGGCTATTTCTGAGAACGCAACCTTGAAGGAATCTAATGCTTCTATTTCCAAGGAACTCACTGAGTCAAAGGAAAAACTTTCCAAATTCAATAAGAGTACTATTAAGTTAGAATAAAAGCTTGAATCAACAAAACCAGTAAAGAATACCACACAACTTGGTTTTTCCAGTAATGAGGAAGGTGAGACCTCTGGAACAAAAGATGGAGCATCAAAGAAGCAACCGACATCAAAGGATAAAGGTAAGAAAAAATTTAAACCTATTTGCTTTAATTGTCTCAAGGAAGGACATACTGCTAATGTGTGTAGAAATAAGGCCTACAATAAATTTCCTTATTTTCTAAACAATAAGCCTAGATCCAATAGATTCAATGGAAACTATTATGCATGCAACAAGTTTGGGCATAGAGCATTTGAATGCAGGTTTGTTGTGCACAACACTGGTAGATATCCTCAAAGGACTCAAGGAGTTTTTCTTGAATCATTTGTGAACTAGAAACCAAACCTGTATAATAACTATGACCATCAGAGAGGTGGTGGTAGTTATCAAGCAGCAGCCGGTTGGAAAGCAACCTATTTGATTTGCCATGGTAGCAGTCACACTGTTGCAACATGCAGGAGGAAGAATGGTAGAATGAACAATGGACCATGGAGAACAACTGGAATGGTATGCTATCATTGCAACAAACCAGGACACCCTGCCAGAACCTACAGAATGAGAAAGAACCTATCAGATGATATATCGGTCACTCTAGAAGGGAAGATTGATGTTGAGACCATTCAAGCAGGAATGAATAAAACATGGAAAAAGAAACCTGAGAAAGTATCACAAGATGAACCAGTTTATGCACCTAGTGTGGAAGTGTCTAAACCGGCAAACTGAGCTTCAAAAAAGCTTAGGGGGAACAAATCGATGAAATGTTTTGAACCCCTGGTCTATACTGGTAAAAGACCTTAACCTGTATACATTACCTGTCAATTGGCAAAAGATTGAGAAGTGGTAAAAGGAAAAATTAGGGTTTATGCCCTAGTGGTGGAGCATTTATTATGGTAGGTGAAGAATTCATTTATAAGGAATTTTCAAAGTCATTTTCACTTATCATTTTTCAAGTGAAGAATTTTTTTTAGAGAAGAGCGACAAAAGGTGATTCGACTTGCGATTCAGAGAGATTTCAAATCTTGCAGAAGAATTAGGAGATATCTACAATCAATCAATTAAAGAACACCAATCGGTAATCAAGCAACCGAAGTGGTGTAGTGTGAGCTGCATTTGTCAAACCCTAAATTTTGAAATTATGATGGTATTACTCAAAAAAATTTGTTTATCAGTTAAACCATGGCTTTTGCATCACACTCCAGTTCTAGTGCACCTGTGGACTTAGCTGAATTCATTCAAAGAAAAATGAAATATAATGCCCTATCCCAAATACCTGTCAGAGTCATTGTTGAAGGAGATATTTCAGGGTACATTGATTGCAAACTGGAAGACCTAGGATCCTTAGTGATTTAGTCCCAGCTAAGTCTGTTTTGTGGGTATGACAAGAAGATCAAACCGAAACACAACATTCTGGAGAGGAAGAAACTTCACAATGCGGTTTACTTCCTTGAAGAGTTTACGGAAGACCACATCTACATTATCCTAAGTAGAGTACATGGTGACAAGATGTATCTCGAGAGGATGCATGACATTACACCTGAAGCAGTTCATGTCATCACCGGTTTCTACAACATTGGTGAGGTGCCAACCCTAAGGAAGGTCATCAAGACAGAAATGACTAAGCTCACTGGTTCTATGAGTGATCAATAGGGAATGACCGTCAACACCATCAAAGATGAGTTGGTCAAGTATGCTTGCATGGTGATAGGATACCAAATATTTTATGCCAGCAAATTAAACTCTATCTGTGCTATTGCGGTTAATGCCGCCTATAGAATGATTATGGAGGATGCCTCATTTGATCTATACACCTATTTGCAGAAGCAACTTCTACTAAACTTGAAGTCCATCAAATAGGATAGTGCCCTAGGATTCAAATTTGGACAAATTTTGGTAGGTCTATTTTTCTACTATCAAGGCTATTTCCTGGGAGTTGGTGATATTCAATGGTCTACTGACCAACCGGTCACCAAACAAATTAGGGAAAGTCTCCAAGTGGTGGGAACTGGATATCCTGAAGTCTTGAATAAATATTTTGATGAATTCAAGTGGAAGATGAGCCAGAGGATGAGGATATCTGGCGATATTGGTAAGAAGTATGAAGAGGACATTTGCTTTACCATTAAAGTAGATGAGTGCATAATGGAGGTGGTAGAGCCCAAACAGGAAGAAGTAGAACCTATGGGATATGAGGTGATGTATGACATGTTGGATGGGTATGCCTCCACCCTGATTGCCTCTCCTTTAAATGCAAAGAAAAAGAGAACTGACACCTAATTGGAAAGGGTAACACCGATTGAAGAGCCTTCTATGAAAAAGGGAAATACAGTACTAGTAGCATCAGCACCGGTTACCTCAGCCAGCCCAAAAGTGACCACGTGGTCACATGCCAAGAAGAAACCAGAAGTTGCACCCGCTAAAGTATTTAAAAGGAAGCGGAAGACCAAGAGCAACTCACCAGAATCTGAAGATACAGAATCAGATGTGCAGCCTAAGAAGACAAGGCAAACAAGGAAAAAGACAAAAGCTACCGGCAAGACACCTACATCATCAGTACTGGTAAATATTGACATCTCTTCTTATAAGCCAATGACACATTGTGAAAGGACTATCAAGAATATAAGAAGAAAATTGCTTAGTGATCTGAAGGAGTGTTTTGATGATTTTACTGATAGTGAGAAAGAAGAAACAGAAGGGGAAGTCATTAATTATTTATGTATGAATGACCGGTCACCATTAGAAATTAGATCTAAGGCACCTGATTCTTTATATAATTCTTTGGACAACAAATGGTGCATTGCCATAGAAAACTAACAGGAAATAAGGGAGAAATTATTTGCTCAATACTTTCCTGAGACCTCCAATTCTGAATTATTTTAGATTATGGACACACATAAAGGTCTCTTCATGAGAAGAAGAAGACTCGGGCTGCTAGAAGGCAAAACCTCTAAAGTAGAGAAGGGCACTCATTTGCATGCCAAAGTTGTTGTCTGGTTGCATCAAGTGTCTGAGGCCAACAAGAAGGTTGAACAGGAACTAGAAACCAGAAAACTAGATGAGGCATTTGATGATGAAGGAGAACTAGCTACAAAATAGTTGGACACCATTGATGTTGATGCTTTGGAGGTTGAAGATGTCACTCCGGATGCTGAAAAGGAAAAGGTTGATAAAAAAAAGTAGACAAGAAGAATCTGGAAAAGGAAAAGGCAAACAAAGAGAGAGCGGAGAAAGAGGAAGAGAAAAGGAAAGCGGAGAAGAAGAAGAAAAAAGAGGAAGAGAAGAGGAAACAAGAAGAATAAAAGAGAAAAGAAGAGGAGAAGAGAAAAGAAGAGGAGAAGAGGAAAGAAGAGGAGAAGAGGAAAGCAAAGGAGGAAAAGAAAGAAGAGGATAAACGGAAAGATGAGGAGAAGAAGAAACAAGAAGAATAGAAGTGAAAAGAAGAAGAAAGAAAGAAGGAGGAAGAGAAGAAAACACATGAAGCAAAAAAAAGGGAGAAAGAAGAGGAAAAGAAAAGAGCGGAAGAGAAGAAGGAAGCAGAAAAGAACAAACAACCAGAGACTCCAAAGCCAACCGACTGACATCACCAGTCCTCTTGACCTCCAATCTGTAGATGAATTGGAGCTGCTACAAGGCATAAAGCTAGCACAAGAAAGACTGGAAGCATTAACGAGGAAAAAGGAGTAGGATGTCATTCACACTGCGATTGACACCCTTACCGGTTTGATCTCAGGTACCAACCTTCACGGTACCGATTCCTCTCTGGCCAAACTGAAACTTCTATGTACAGTGTTAGTGGACCAGGTACAATGCCTAGAAGTTGTTGAAGCTAATGCATAGAAGAAGAATCAAAAGGAACTTAACACTACCTTAGTAAAGAAACTGAATGAGCTCCAGTCTCAGCTTTAGAAAGAGAAGAAGGGTATTAGAGATTCTATGGATGAGGGAAAACTACTGCTGAGCAAAATAAGCCAACCCCATCTATTCTATGATGATGTTCTTGCACAAAATGATAAACTGCAATCTAATTTGTAGACATATATAAGCAACTTTAAGACCCCATATGATTCTTTCACCACATATGGGAAAAATGTTCATTGGTATCAGCTTCAGTCCGCCATGATAGAGTTGGAGATTAGCACAGGACAAGAGATTTGCAGGAACTTCAACTAGTTTTATTACCTAGACTGCAAATTCTTCAGAAGTGCTTTCTCAGTCTAGAAGCTTTAATAGTAACTCAAGAGATGAGTACAATTGATGCCATGGAAGAATAGGTATCACAGATATAGACAAAAAGTGAGGTGGCTACCTCATTACTTGAGTTATGGTCATTATCCATGAAGAGTTTTATGTAGGATTTTAAATCAGTTTTTGATAAGTTTCACTCATTATTGTCATAAACACTTAATTATTTTAATGATAATGAGAAATAGGGGTTATTCTGTAGTACTTTGTCATTATTGGCAAGGGGGGAGTAGTATCTAAAATTTTGGTGAATGTTATGTATAATTTCATGTTTTTTCTTTAAGGGAGTAGTATACATTGTATTTTCTACAAAAAAAGGGATAGTGTATATGCTTAGGGGGAGTAATTTTGATTATGGTATATTTTTGTTGTAAAAGCACTTAGATGTCAAAATTTTCCTAAGTGTTGCCATCAATGCCAAGGGGGATATTTTTGGCATTTTGATGATGTTCCAACCGGTATTATGTATTATATCTTTAGACTATTGGTGTTTTGTAGAAGGTATTTATCGGTCACAAACTGACTGAAGACCCAAAGCGGTATGAAGACCTCAAGCAGTTTGAGGATCCCAAAGTGGTACGAAGGAACAAAGTAGTAGTTAACATGTTTTCTCCAGTCTTCATTGTGACAACTGGTAATTGGTAAAATGTATGAACCGATAATCAGTAATGAACTGGTATTACTCTGTGATGAGTTACCAACCAGTTTTTTTGTGATGAGTTATCATCCACCGACACTTTGGTGGTGATTTTGTGTCATGTTACCAAATGTGTCTAGATGCACTAAACCTAGGAACTTGCAATGTAATTCTATTGGACTGACATGAAATTAGATTCCTTAATAAGGACATCATGTCTAGGGTTTTAGTAGTTGATAGGGTTTTAGTGCATGAGGGTTTTTGCATGTGCGATCATAGAAGAGAAGATTAGGTCTGTGTGAAGAAACAGAGTGTGGAGATATTGAAGACTGAAGTAATGCAAAATGTGCATTGATAATGAGCTATCAAGGATCTAACCAAGCATATTGTGCTAGTATCTAGATCACTTGTTGACTACTCACATCTTCAACAAGTCTGAAACCCTTAACCAGGTAGACCCAACAATCCTTTGTAAATCCTCTAACAAGGTGGTTCACAACTGTGAATCTGAAATCCTCTCACAAGGTAGTCTTTGATAGGACTTATCTCCTAATAGAGATCTAGATTCCTAATAGGATCTGTTCTGGTGAAGAACATTGTATGACCTTAACCGGTCTAGATTCTATTCTACAGATAGTTACTTGTGAGTTTTTGCTCACCATGGTTTTTCCCATTTGGGTTTCCATGTCAAAACCTCTTGTGTTATGGTGATTGTGCTCTTGTGGGTGAATGCTTTATTTGTTGTTTGGTTTGCATTTGTCTTAACTGGTTTGTTAGTAAATCTGTTATACCGGTTAACTGCTAAACTATTTAAGAGTTTGAATTCAGTATTTTTTGGTATACTAATTCACCTCCCCTCTTAGTATTCATTAGGATAATCCTAGATACTGGGTAATTCATCTTTAGTGTTAAAAAAATGGGAACCTGGCTTTAATCCTAAGGACTAAGAATGTAATGAGGCTCCTATTTGGGTTCATGTTACTAGCCTCCCCCTTGAATATTGGGATGATAATTTCTTTTGTGAGTTGAATGCTTATTTTGGAGAACTGTTATCTCTATATTTGATGACAATGGCTAAAGGAAGACTACTTTATGCTCAAATCTGTGTGAAAATAAAACAGTCGGTGGATCTTCCCCAAGAAATCACTTTCAATTCAAAGTTGGGAAATTGGATCTAGAAATTGGAATATGAATACATCCCCTTTTCTTTCTTGCATTGCAAGGAGGTGGGACATTGGGCTAGGGATTGTCCTTTTAAAAAACCAAAGAAAAAGGTCTGGAGGAAAAAATCTTATGATTCGGCCCCTTCTATGGAGATGCTTGTTTCTTAGGTGCAGATCAATCTACCGTCACAAGTTGTGAAGGAAACCAATGTTATAGTTTATAATTACTAGCAATTCTAAGTGGATTCCATTGGTGATATCCAGCCCACTATTACTACTATGTGTGTTCCCCATGTTGTGGAAGGCATTCCAAGCAATATTCTAGACCACGAGTCATTGGAAAAGTCTCTATCTATTTCAAAGGACTTGAGGGAGTTAGGTGTTTTTTCTTCTCCTATCTTAGGAGAGAAGATTCTTAATCTGATTGTGGGTGTAGGCAAGTAATTGGTGACCTCATCCTAGGAATTGGTGACCTCATCATTGGAATTGCATTCTAAGTCCTAAGGATTAAAATTATTTTATTTAAGTCAAATCTTGGAATCATCTATGAAGTCCTCCATCCCCTCTAGGATTTGGAGTGGTTGTGGGATCTATTGGAATAAAGACTAGGAATAGATAAAATGTTGAATGTGGTTCAGAAACAAGAGGAGTGGGTAGACCCCCAAATCTGTTTAATAGAGATAAGTAAAGCAAGGCTTAGGTTGCTAATGGAACTCAGAGGACCTTATAAGATATGGGGATTAGGTCCCAAGGTAATACTAAATGAATATTACTTCCTAAAATATAAGGGGGATAAACCACTCCCATAAGCATGATCTTGTTTCTAATTTGGTTAGGGATCATAGACCTAAGATTTGCCTTCTTCAAGAGATTAAAATTTCATGTGAAAAACTTTTAAAAGTGAAGCTAGAAGTTTTTAAAGATTGTGGTGTTCACTATTGTGATGTTGATGGAGCTTTAGGAGGTATTTCTACTTTCTAAAATCCCATGGTGGCTCAAGGATCAATTGCGGTTACCAATTCTAACCATATTGCTACTAGATTTTCCAACATTATGTATGGTTCTTCTTGGATTATTTCTAATATCAATTCTCCTAATAGTAAGAATGCCAAAAATATTCTTTGGGATTCTTCAGTGAATTCTTACCAACTGTTCCCTAATGAGAAGTGGATCCTGATGGGGGGCTTTAACATCCCCACTTCATTCCAAGAAAAGATGGTGGGGGCTACAATTTTTGAAGAGAAAACAAGAATTACTTGATATGATTAATTCTTTGAGTTTACTTGATTAGGATCTGGGTGGTTCCAAGTTTACTTGGTCTAATAGACATAGTGTCTTGGAGTTTATCCAAGTTAGATTGGATAGGGGTATCCTTTCTCCTTCTGAGATTATGCTTGAAGCAACAAAGATCAAAGAGACCATAAGATAGCACAATGACAAGAGAGATAAAATGTGACAAGAATAAATTGTATTCCTATCAAGATGTAAAAGAGATCAACTAGATCATCAAGATTATTGTTACATACAACGTAGATGAGCCTTCTTATAAAGGAAAGGCTAAGAGATAAGAGAGCACATAATGATGATGTGTGGCTCAATGAGATGCAAGGGTGGGTAGAAGAAATAGTAAAATATTCCAGATAAGGTGGATCACCCACCGAAGGTGGAATTATCACTCCATAATAAGTGGATATGATAAAGTAACAACATGATCATAGCATAAAAGGTGTAAATTATCCTACATGCACACTCCCAATGTATGCACATCTCCCTAAGTGTCTCATATTAAAACTACAATGTTGTGCATGTACCTAAGTAAACTTAAGGAAAGTGTAATTTATCCAATATAAATAAATAATTACACCAACACCCCCCCTTAAGAGAAACTTAGGGGAATTCACTTAGGTCTACAATGCATCTAAATAATGAAAGATGGGTCCCGAATACATGGCCATGTTAGTTACCCATGTACAAATGCAAATTCAATCTCCCATAAAGTAGAGAAAGAGAGAAAAACCCAATCAGAAAAAACCCTCCACCAAAAAAGAGATGAAAACTATAAAAAAGAAATCTCATAGAAGTATAAGAAGGAAAAAATCCCATGTGAGGAAAAATTCCCCCCTCCATATGAGAGAAAAAGAAGTAGAAGAAGAAGAAGAGGTTGTCCCCACTTAATGTAGAAATTGCACCAATGGTAGAAGCTTGAAACTGAATGAAGAAACTTCTCCATGATTGTTGAACAACGTTCCTTCCCTTAGGAAGAAACAAAACCAAAGGTGTATCCATGAAGCCTCCCCAATCATGAAAAGAAGAGGTATGGCAAAAACTCATGATGAATGAATTCTCTGAAAACTGCTCAAGTGTCCCCATGTCAATGCTGAAAGTTACCCCATACAAAGGTGGTAAACTACTCCACACTGTTGAAAAAGGCACTCCAAGATCTAGTGGAGAATAATATAGAAATCATCCCAAAGACTCGCATGTCTCCTCTAAGGATAAAGAGACCTCCTCCAACTGCTATACATAAGAATCCACAATCATGTCAACCTCTAAAGAATGATCATGTAGAGAATGAACAAGAGGATTAAAGTGTTCCCTCACAACAATCAAAGAAGGGTCATCTTCATCAAAGAGAACATGAATTTCATCAATGATGTCTCCCAAATCTGCAATGTAGAACTCAACAAACAAACTTGGAATGTCTATCAAGTAGTCATCCCAATGAACTGAAGTTGGAAGACAAGGTATATCCTATGGCACTCAATCACAAGAAGGATAAACTATTGTACTATCTGCATCATCAAGTGCAATAGGTGGTGAGATATCAATAGGAGGAGATAAAATGCAAGGCTCAAGAATGGGGTCACATGTGAGAATCCCCAAGTTCAAGTACCCAAAGTTCTCATCAAAATCTGAATCATCACAAGAAGTGTGATCATATGTAGAATCATAATGTAAAGAATCATCATATGTAAAATGAACATCATAAACAAAACCTGGAAAGGAATATAACCGAGATGCATGATCCACCACCATAGTCGCAATGATAGCTCTAGTCTCCAAGTCTGTAATGAAAACTAACTCAAGTGTGAAATCCACTATTTTCTTTATTCCCCCATGTGTGATTTGATAGATGGAAAGAAGAATGTTTGTCAAATGGGGTACACACAACACATCATTGAAGGAGTTATCCCCAATGCAAAAATATCCTTTCCCAGTCATATCCATGTATGTATGATTTCCCATCAAAATCTGCAGTACAGTGCAAGGCTCAAATGTAGGAAACATAGCCTATGAAGATGCCATATGATGAGAAGCATTTGAATCTAGAAGCAATCTCCCTAAATGATGACTTGTAGTAGCACAAAGAGATTTTCCTTTTCTTGTCCCAAAAGAGTGAGTCTTCCCATTTGTAGAGGCCATGAATGCTTTCCCTTTCCCCTTTGAGTGTGAGGAAGTGGAAGGTGATGAATCCTCCTTCTTGTAGGCATTAGGAAAATCAATCAATTATGCTTTTTCAAGATGTGTGTGAGCTCATCAATCTTCCTAGAATGGTAATGATTCTCCTCATGACCAACATTTTTACAATAGGAACAAGTAGGTCTCTCCTTCTTTGGTGAATTGTTCTTCTTGGAAGACAATGAATCTCCTTGTTGTGGAGAAGGTGGTTCTTTGTCCTTAGGCTTGGATTTTCCTTTCTTCTTGTTTGAGTTGTCCTTTCCTTGATTTCCTTCGTTCCCTTGATTTCCCACTAATTCTTGAGACTTACAAACCTTAAGAATGCCCATGTTTATCAACTTAGTTTGTTCCATCATCAACATCTCGACAAAAGCATCAAATATAGGCATTGTGTAGCTTGAACCCATTGTCATCCTATGGATTTGGAAATAGAAATAAATGCTACATATTCTTGTGGAAGCTTTCCCATCAAATTTAAGATCAATTCAATGTCCTTCTTATCAATGCCACAATCCTTGAGTTGTGCCCTCAACTCTTTTGCCTTAGTTACATAATCTTTTATAGTATAAAGTTCTTGGGATCTAACATGGTGAGATCACTATCAATTTGATATCCCCTAATCTAATCTACTTGACCATAGAAGTCTTGAAACTTTTGCCAAGCATCCTTAATTAAGGTAGATTTTTCAATATGAAAGATGATAGCCTTTGATACATACTTTCTTAAGGTACCAATTTCCATTATGTTTTTAGTGAGGTAATCCAAGTAACCATTGGGATCCACCTTAGGATCAGCAGGAGCAACAATAGTTCCATCAATGTAATGAGTTAGTCCTTTTTCCATAAGTTTACTCCATGCTTCAATTTTCTAGGTAGCATAACTATGAGGAGTTAAGAGATGAAACTTAGGAGAACCCATAGCAGCAAAATAAAATAACACAAGAGACACCCCCCAAATTCACTTAATCAAAGTACCCCCGCCCCGCCCGCCCCCCCCCCCCCCCCCCCGGAAAAAAAAAGAAAAATTTTGATGATTTTGGCACTTTATATGTAGTGTGTGTACAACAGGCTACTTGAAAACAAAGACTAAGTGGAATTTTGATTTTGTTTTAAAACTGGTAAATAGGCTAAGAACTACAATGCAAAAGACCAGAAAGATAGATCTATGCAATACAAGTGCCATATTGGCCAAAAAAGACCATATGCCGAAAGTACAATTTCCGCTGAAAATAACTACAAAATCATAACACATTATGAAAGTAATGGAAAAATCATGCACTTTCAAAAAAATAACACCTGAAAAGGAGTTTGTATGTGCCCAAATAGAGTCCCAGAAGTTGCAGAAATGGGGATTGGACAAGTACAGTCACTAAAAACTTATTTTTTGATAAATTTGTCCACCGAAATCTAAAAATAACACCACCACGTGGAAGTACATAAAAAATTATCCCATTTAAAAAAATAATTGTACCCAAAAAGGAGCAAAAATGAGCAAGATATGGCCATTTGAAGTTAGATTACAAAAACAAAAAGCCAAATGAGAGGGGGTCTAAAATTTTCTTTTAAAAAGGTGATGTCACCATAACACTAGGTTAAATTTGACAATTGTCTAGCTGTCACCAAAACTTCACCTCCCTACTTTCTCAGCGTGCGTACTGTATAGATGGATGACACAGACAAATAAGACTCTACGACGTGTCAGTTTCAAGGTGAATTGGTTTATGACTATGTATAGATGACCTACTGACTAAAGAGTTGATCGAGCTTCTCAAGTGTTGCCATGTGATGTAGATGAGGACCTACATGGTGGGAGATGTTGGGTCACCTCAGCAAGATGGAGCAGCGGGAGTTGGTGGCTAACTAGAGAGTAGGGGGTAACTGGAGTGGGAAGGATCGATCGAGAGATGACAAAGGTTAGATAGCTGGAGGAATTTCACAAGGTCCACAAGAGATGTGGTGGACTGTCGGTGAGGGTGAGGAGGAGACAATTCATGGGTGCCGGGGGAGACGGGTGGTTGGTGTCGAAGTCGTCAGTGGATGAAGTTGCACAATGGTAAGAAAGGAACACTGGTGGGAGCCAGAACATAGCCGGTCTAAACATGCAAGGGGTTATCGAGAGAAGCATGAGACTATCAGTAGGTACAACGAGGCTGAAAAAACCTGCAAGCACGCAAGTCGAGTATGGAGGGATGGGGATAGGGGTTCCCCCCCTAATTATACAAGTGTTTGATATAATTTTGTTTTAATATAAAAACTTTTACAATGCCATAGAAAAACTACAAAATATAAAATGAAAAATAGAATAAATTCACAGAAAAATATTATTATAATTTTTTTTAATTAATTTTTTTTTAAATTTCGTACCGTACGCCCAAATTGGGCAAAATTTTTCTCTCAGCTTCAAAGTCGACTTTCACCCAATATAGGCAAATTTATAGTCAAAATTCATGGAAATGACTAGTTGGACTCAATGGCTAGGTTAGATCTAGTCTAGGATGCCTCTAAAACATGCTACTCCTCAGATCTACCTCGTGATGCCACCTTCAAAATCTCTCAAAAGGCTATACAAAGGTGCTCCAACTGCTCTAATACCATGTGAGATTATTCTTGAAGTAACCAAGATCAAAGAGATCATAAGATAGCACAATGAAAAGAGACATAAAATGTGATAAGAATAAACTATATTCCTATCAAGATGCAAAAGAGATCAACTGGATCATCAAGATTATTGTTACATACAATGTAGATGAGCCTTCTTATAAAGGCAAGGCTAAGTGACAAGAGAGCACACAATGATGACATGTGGCTCCATGAGATGCAAGGGTAGGTAGGAGAAAAAGTAAAATATTCCACATGAGGTGGATCACCCACCGAAGGTGGAATTATCACTCCATAATAAGTGGATATGATATAGTAGCAACAAGATGACACCATAAAAGGTTGAAATTATCCTACATACACACTCCCAATGTATGCACATCTCCCTAAGTGTCTCATATACAAACTACGACATTGTGCATGTACCTAAGAAAACATAAGTAAAGTGTAATTATATCCAAAATGAATAAATAATTACACCAACACTCCTAATTGGCTAAATGATTCCTCTTGTAATTTATCTTCTTTGTCTAGGATTGTCTTTGACCACTTTCTAATTGTTTTGAGTATCTCCTCTTTGGGTGAGAGAAAGTATTTACCTTTCAGATTTAAAAAAATATGGACCCATAACCTTGAATTGTATGATAAAATTGTAGAATGGTTGGATATCAATGTCCAAGGTGCAGCTATATATAGAGTGGCAAAAAAATTGGCTAATTTTATAGTAAATACTCTTAAATGGAACAAGTCATCCTTTGGGAATATTTTTCACATAAAAGATACACTGAAGAGGGAGCTTGATGATATTCAACAACAGATTCAAAGCTATGGCTATTGCCCCCAAATCATGGATAGATAAGTTGAAATTCTTACAAAACTTCGTGATATTATATCCAAAGAGGAGGAATATTGGGAACAAAGTACTAGAGCTATCTGGCTAAAAACTGGAGATCAAAATACCAAATTATTCAATATGATCACTCTTAAACACAAAGATTCCAATAGAATTGAGAGGATTTTGTTTAATAATCATTGGATTGAAAAGCAAGAGGAGATGAGTTTGAAAGTTGTGCACTTATTTTCTTCTCTCTCGGCTAATGAAGGCCCCCTAGATATTTTTGCATGGGATGTGATTCTCAGAGAAATCCTGACTAGAACCTCCCAAGACATGAACACAGATCTCACTAGAATTCCTTACGTGGAAGAGGTTAGGGAGGCGGTGTTTTCCTTTGAAGGAAATAAAGTCTCAAGCTCGGATGGCTTTCTTATGTTTTTCTTCCACTTGTCCTGGAATATTGTGGGGGACGATGTTGTGAATTCAACTAAGGAATTTTTTTATTCTTGATCCCTCCTTGTAGAGCTCAATGCAACCTTGATTGTGTTGATTCCTAAGAAGCCATATGCTAATTGCTTTCAGGATTTCAGACCTATCAGCTTGTGCAATTCAATCTATAAGTTTTTTTCTAAAATTTTGGTTATTGGAGTGAAAAAGGTTCTCCCTATTTTGATTTTGAAGAAACAAAAATGATTTTGTTTGGTGGCATCGAATTTTACATTCTATCATCTTGGTTCATGAGAATATTTACTCTCTCTTGGTTAATAAGAAAACTGGATTTTTGTTGAAGTTGGATTTGCTGAAGGCTTATGACAGGGTGATTTGGTGTTTTCTTATCAGGATTCTCCAAGCTTTTGGCTTTAGTGACCACTTTGTTCAACTAGTCAATCAATGCATCTCCACCCCTAAATTCTCAGTTTTGTTTAAAGGATCTCTGCCTAGGTTTTTTTCAGGTTCCAGAGGCCTCGAGAAAGGGGACCCCATTTCTCCATTTCTTTTCATTATTATGGGAGAAGCTCTAAGTAAAATTATTTATAGAGAGGTCTTGATCGATGGGCTTAAAGGTCTCCAACCCTCTTCTTGTTCCTAGATTTGTTCACAACAACAATTTGTTGATGATACTTTATTGATGGGTAAAGGTTCGATGTCAAAAGCCAAAATCTTAAAGAAATTTTTTTCTACTAATGAAAAAGGCATGAGCCAGAGGATTAGGCTTCTCAAAAGTTTTATTTTTTTCTTAATACCCTTGATCATAGATAGATTAAAATTGCCAAAACTATGGGGTGTAAGTTGGCCTCCCTTCCAAATACTTAATTGGGGCTATCCCATTGCTCAAGATTTGTTCTTGACTCTTTCTGGTCTAGTCTGATAGATCGATCCTAGAACAAGCTTGCTGGTTGGAAAGGTACTCTTCTGAGTCAATATGGTAAGCAATAGTTGATTAAAGCCTCTCTACAAAATTTACAGGTGTATGCTATGATTCCTTTTAAGATTCCACCAAAATTTATGGTTTAGATGGACAAAATCCAAGATAATTTTCTGTGGACGGGTACATAGACCAAAAATTATCTTCATCTTGTTTCCTGGGATCAAGTTTGCTTACTGAAGAAGCTTGGGGGTCTTTCCATTAGATATATTCGAGATGTTAACAAATCCCTTCTAGCTAAACAGTTTTGGAGAACTCTCATGGAGTCTAATGAGTGGACTAATATCATTCATAACAAGTACATTGGTCATATTCGCCATATTCATAATGTTTTGGAAGATCACATAATCCCTCAAGAATCTTTTTCCCACTAGATAAAAATTCTCAACATGAAATCCCTAATTTTAAAAGGTTCAAGATGTTAATCCTATGAGGATCTGGTTAATACTGAGAGGGGGGAGGGGGTGAATCAGTATTAGCACAATTTATAACTTCAAATCAAAATACCATTTACAACAGATCTGAAATTAGTTAGTACATGAATCTATCCCTTTAGTAGATCTCAAACACTTGTTAGCCACTTATGTAATCTTATTAATCAAAATATACACCAACTAGATATCTGATCAACACATACTCATACTAACTTATTATCAAATCAGAATACGTCATCTATCAATTCATTAACATTACCGGTAACCACTTACAAATCTCTAATAAACAACTATGAGATTTTGCCAAGATCTAGAGGCAATGGAAAGCACAAATAAGAGAGACAAAATAGATGATAGGAATAAACTGTATTCTATCAGGATGCAAAATATGATCAACTAGATCATTACAAGATATATAGATTGATTTCCCGTACAAACAATGTAGATGAGCCTGCTTATATAGGCAAGACTAGGGATATGTGAGCACACAAACATGACATGTGGCTCAATAAGAAACAAGGGTAGGTAGGAAATAGGTACAGGTAGGTAGGAGAAATAATATAATATTCCACATGAGATGGAATGTAACAACAAGATAAGATCAACACCATAAAAGGTGGAAATTCTCCTACACACACTATCCCAAGGTGGCTCAAACACCCAAGTGTCTCATACCCAAACTACTATGAAATGCATGTACCTAAGTAAACTTAAGTAAGGTGTAATAATATCCAAGATGAATAATTATTTACACCAACAAGAGTAGTAAACTTATCATAACTGGTAATCATAAATAATGCATGAAACACATGAACACCAATATTTTGAACACCAACAAGAGAAGAAATTCCACACATGAACACCAATATTTTGATGTGGAAACCCAAATGGGAAAACCACAGAGGGGATTGGTACCCACAATAATTTGTACTCTTTTGAAGTACACCCTGTTAGGAGCTTAGCCCAGTTAGGAGCTTACAATATACCTAGTTAGGAGCACACCCTGTTAGAAGTCACCCAGTTAAGGGATTTACCTATCACTCCAGCTAGGAGCTTATTGATCTACTAGGATCAATCTGGTTAGAGGATTTAAACACTCTTTTATGATCTACCTTGTTAGAGGACTTAGAAGGCAATGGCATACTAGGACCTACGCAGTTAAGGGATTTATGGTGTTGTAACTTTTAGGGAACAACAATGAAAAATTATCTATTACTTTACACTTTTACCTTGCTAAATCAGATCTAGTTATGCTTCATAGTCTGCAACACTTAGGTCAACCTCTATCTTCTCTGGGATGGCTTAACTCATTTTCCTAATGCCATCAACACATGAAACATCAATTATGTCACCCTAAATAGCCATAAAACCTAATTACATCTTGAATTTACAATATAGTTAATATCAAATCAATGTCTAGATTATTACAACAATTTACAATGTAATATCAATCGTTGATTATTCATAACCTAGCACAAAAATCCGATCTATACAGAAGTCAATTCCTTAGAACATTCTGCTAAGCACTTTGCACATTTTTGAGAAATTCTATCGTCTTCCATGCTAAAACACAATTCAAATTATTCATGTGGGTTGTTTCATGTTATCTCCTTCATGTAGATTCATCTGAAATCACCATCATATCAAAAATAATTACTAGTTGAGTGAATTCATCACCGGTCCTAAGACCCTACTAAAACCTTATCACAACTCCCTCATAAATTCAAAACATGCCTTTTGGTAATCAACATAGAATGCAGTTCCAGTCACATACACAAATCCATCATTAAAGTTAATGCAAAAAAACCACAAGTCTCCAACCATCACGGATTTACCGATTCCATAAAAAAAAATTATTTTACCAGTTGAAGTCCTTATTCTCAGTCCTACTAGTAAACCCTATCATACTTACAAATGCTATATCGGGTAGACCAAATTGTTGGCATATGTGCACAGTATGATGACATGATGATATTATATGTTGTCATTGATGTCAATATGGTGAAGAGTGAACTAGTATATTGAAGTAAGCAACTGGCAAGAGAATGGGTATGATGTTGTGAACCGATATATGTGAAAATGTGAAGCAGTATGTTTGTCCAAGTGAACCAGTATATTAGAATGTAAACCGGTATATGGAATGTTTTGTATCAAGGTGTCATATGGTATGACTACCGGTTGTTAGTCTCAGTTTTAGGGTTTCTGGTTGAAGTGTTCCATGCATGTGTGATTCAACCGATGACATCGTGTGATGAGTTAGCATTGTAATGAAGAATAGATTATGTTCCCACGTCAGTCTTTTATGCATGAACGATATTACATGAAGGAGATTGATCCTATCTACCCCGGGAATGTGCGAAGTCTGTAAATGGTGCAGAATGTGTGATGGTTTATCAGCCTCCAAGAAGCCATGAAGAATGAATGTTGGAGAACATCTTGAGATCTGTTCAAGACTGTTGTAATCAATGCAATATGTTCAATGGCTAGGATTGAACCAACTAAATTGCTTAACCTAAATGTTTAGGGTTTAGGGTTTATGCTACCGACCTATCTTTTTCCTATAAGGTCGATGTTATTTTTCATGTTGAGGTTGTTGGCAAATGTTGTGTGTGTATCTAAGTGCAAAGATACCTGATTCTTGCCAGACCAGATAAAAGAATAGATACCTGTAGAGTGTGATTGTAGAAGGAAGGAACTAAAGCGGATCTCCATTGGCATTAAGTACTATTACCAAATCATTGTAATACTTATTGACCTCTAACCACTTCAATAGTTGGAAAATCCCTTAACAGGGTCGCTTTAACTGGCTTGCTGTAAATCCTTTAACAGGGTGACTCAAAATCATTGAGTTCTTAAAATCCTCTAACAAGGTAACCTTTAATAGGGTTTAACCCTTAACCGAGTATTTTAGCCATCCCTTAAACTAGTGATCCCTAGAAAGATCGATTCCTAACTAAACCTATGGTAATATTATTTAACCGGACTAGGCTCCTAATAGAGCGAACTTCAAAAGGGTTCAAAGAATAGCTTGTGGGTATTCATCCCCACCGTGGTTTTTCCCAGTTGGGTTTCCACGTGAAAAATATGTGTGTCATGTGTGATGCCTTTTCATGTGATGCTTTGTTATTTTTTGTCAAGTGGTAAATCAAGCTGAACTACCAAGTTATTATATTTCTGATGGTAGAACACTTGTTTATGCGTAAGGGTGAAGTGGAAATAAGATGTTAGATTGTGTGGAAAGCTAAGAGTTACTAGTTTATGTCTTTCACTTTCTTACTGTGTTTAACCGGTAGTAATCTAGTTTAGACCGATGTTATTTCTTGCTAGTAAAGTATAGTGTTTCCAGTCAAACCGGTTCAAGGAAAAGTTTTTTTGTTTGTACTGATTCACCCCCCCCTCTCAGTACTAGTTTGGTAATAACTGTTCATCACTGATTCATCAATTTGTATCAGAGCATCTTTCGGGTCCTCTATGTTATAAGCTTAACCGCTTGAGGAAAAGATCCTATTCTAATGATGAAGAGGGAAGGTCCAAAGTTCAATAGAGACAACTTTAAAATATGGAAGGACAGAATGAGGATATACATTAGAAGCATGGGTGCTCAACACTGGAGCTATGTTGAGAATGCTTATGTTAGCCCTATCGGTACTCTCACCGATGATCAAAAGAGAGAGATTTAGGAGAATGGGCAAGTCATGGAAGCCCTAATCAGTAGTTTATCTGACATTGTGTTTATTGATGTTTAGGATAAATAGAATCCCAAAGAAGTATGGGATGCTCTTGAGAATATCTATGGCGGTGATGAGCATGTGAAACAAGCTAAGGAAGAAAGCCTTAGGGGAAAGTTTGAAGACATGCAGATGGTTGAAGGAGAGACCATTCAACAATATGTAATAAGAATCAAAATTGTTGTTGGAGATATCAAGAGTGTAGGTGGTAAAATAGAAGATTCCACTATTGTTAGCAAAGTTTTGAGATCCTTATTACCGGTATATGCAATAAGGGTTGCTGCTATTCAGGAGTTGAGGTTTGTAGACAAGACAAAGGTATCCCTGGACTCCATCATTGCAAAGTTGACCACATATGAGCTAAATAATTATGATGGCAGTATTCAGAAGACTGAATCAGCCTTTAGAGCATCTATTGCATCATCTAGAAAGGGCAAAGAAACTAGTACCAATGGTGAACCAAGACAAAGTAGAGAAATGGATGATGAGGAGATCCTAATAGAATTTGAAGCTCTTCTTGCCAAGAGACTTCCTAAGGGAACCAGTAAATACAGAGGTAAGCTCCCTTTGAAATGCTTTTCTTGCAATAGGATAGGACACATTATTGTAAACTATCCTAATGTTGATAATAAGGACAAACTGGAAAAGTTCAAGAAGTTCAAAGGAGGAAACTAGATAAATTGTTTTGTAGTAGTTGATGAAGGTGTCACTGATGAGGAATCAGAAGATGAAGAAAGAGAAGACATTGTGTTTGTAGCAGTTAAGGAAGATGTGTCAGACAAGAAGGCTCTTGTCTACTGCTTTGATAATTCCAATAAGTGGATTATTGACAGTGGTTGTTCTCAACATATGACTGGTGACCAGAGTAAGTTTCTATCTCTAGAAGAGTATGATGGTGGTATGGTTCATTTTGGTAATGATGCACCATGTATGGTAAAAGGCAAAGGGTCCATCTCTCTGAATGGAAAAAGTAGTGTTGATATTGTGTATTGGGTAGAAGGTCTCAAACACAACCTTTGAGTGTTGCTCAATTGAATGATAATGGACTCACTCTAGAATTCAAAAATGAAGTGTGCAAAATCAAAGGAAAGAATGGTGAATTGATGGCCATCAGTATGCAGACCAAAGGTAACCTATTTCAGCTGAATGCAAATATCAGTACATGTCTTATGGCTAAGTTTGATGTTAGCTGGATATGGTATAGGAGACTCTACCATGTAAATTTTGACAACATTGTGAAAGCCAGTAAGATCAAGGCAGTTAGAGGATTGCCTATGCTGAGAAAACTAGAAAATCCTTTGTGTAGAGAGTGTCAATTAGGGAAAATGTCTTCCTCAACCTTCAAAGGTAAATCTTTCACTGCAGACAATTTACTTGATCTTGTGCATACTGATTTGTGTGGTCCTATGAAAACTAGGAGTGTGCAGGGAGATAGGTATTTTATGATTCTTACTAATGATTGCTCAAGAATGATGTGGGTCACATTCTTGAAGGACAAGTCTGAAGCCTTTGGAAAATTCAAAGCCTTTAGAGCACTGGTAGAAAGAGAAAGCGGTAAGAGAATCAAATGCCTTAGAACTGATCAAGGAGGAGAATTCACTTTTGGTGAATTCAACAAATACTGTGAAGAGAATGGCATCAAGAGGCAACTGTCTACCCCCGAGACTCCACAGTAGAATGGCCTAGCAAAGAGGAACAACTAGACTGTGGTTGAAGCAGTTAGAACTATGTTGATCCAAGGAAAAGTTGCTCACACCTTTTGGAGAGAAGAGGTGAACACTGCAGTCTACACAATGATTCGAGTACTCATCAAAAAGGGTAAGGATAAAAAACCTTATGAGTATTGGACTGGTAAGACACTAGTGGTAAGCTACTTTAGAGTGTTTGGTAGCAAATGTTATCTCAAGAGGAGTGAACATCAGAGTAAGTTCGATGCAAAATGTGATGAGGGAATATTCCTAGGATATTCCACTAGGAGTAAAGCTCTCAAATGTTTCAACAATAAGACGTGGAGAATTTTTGAAAGCATTAATGTTAGAGTTGATGAAACCTCTGAGAAACCTGAAGAAATCGACAGTGAGCAAGTAGGAGATGAACTGGTAGTAACCTTCTGGGAACTAGTTGCAAAACAACCTAGTACCAGTAATTGTGCTCCTCTACCGATAGATGCTGATGAAGATGAGGATGAAGAAGAAAAGCAAGAGGAATCTGTTAAGATCATCCCTAGGTATTTTAAGTTGAATCATGATCCAAAGCAGATCATAGGAGATAAGGATGTAGGAATTATTACAAGAAGAAAAGTCAGAGAAAACTCTTGTATGATCTTTGAATTTGAGCCTAAATCATTTAAAGACACACATAAAGATGAAGATTGGATCAAGGCAATGGAAGAGGAACTTGAACAGATAGAAAAGAAAGGTACATGGTCTTTGGCACCCAGACTAGAGCATAAAAATGTCATTGGCACCAAATGGGTTTTCAGAAATAAGCTGAATGAAGATGGCTCAGTGGTTAGAAACAAAGGCAGACTCATGTGTAAAGGATATGCCCAAGAAGTAGACTAGTCTCATGGATGAGTAAAAAGAAAAGTTGTATCTCTCAGTCTACAACAGAAGTGAAGTATGTTGCAGCTTTTATGAATTACACTCAGACAATTTGGATGAATCATGTATTAAATGGCTTCAAAGTTTATGTATCTAAACCAGTAAGTATATTTTGTGACAATACAAGTGCAATTAACATCTCCAAGAATCCGGTTTTACATTCTAGAACCAAGCACTTTGAGCTTAAGTATCATTTCTTCAGGGAAAAGGTTCAGAACAAAGAGGTTGTATTGGACCATGTTTCCAGTAAGGAGCAGTTAGCAAACATATTCACCAAGCCTCTACCGAAGGCTACATTTACCTATCTAAGAGGTGAATTAGGGGTGCTGTCCCTTCAAGAGGTGAACTAAAGATATGTGCTCCACATTAGTCAAGTCTTACATTGATATATCTTTTTCAGGATTGGTGTGTTGAAGGATGCTACTCCTTAGGGGGAGCAGCATAATAGAAGATAGATGTATATGCCTCCACTTTGGCATTGTTGTCAAAGGGGGAGAAGATGTGAAGTGGAGAAGATATCTATAGTATTGGGGGAGAAGATGTGAAGTGGAGAAGATATATCCAATATTGGGGGAGAAGATGTGAAGCGGAGAGATATCTTTGAATATTGCCATCAATGCCAAAGGGGGAGATTGTTGGCATATGTGTAGAGTATGATGACATGATGATATTGTATGTTGTCATTGATGTCAATATGGTGAAGAGTGAATTGGTATATTGAAGTAAGAAAATGGCAAGAGAACCGGTATGATGTTGTGAACTAGTATATGTGAAAACGTGAAGCGATATGTTTGTCCAAGTGAACTGGTATATGGAATGTTTTGTATCAAGCTTTCATATGGTATGACTATCAGTTGGTAGTCTCAGCTTTAGGGTTTCTGGTTGAAGTGTTCCATGCCTATGTGATTCAATCGATGACATCATGTGATGAGTTAGCATTTTAATGAAGAACAGATTATGTTGCCACGTCAGCCTTGTGTGCGTGAAGGATCTTGCATGAAGGAGATTGATCCTATCTACCTTAGGAATGTGCAAAGTCTCTGTAAATGGTGGAGAATGTGTGATGGGTTATCAGCCTCCAATAAGTGATCAAGAACGAATGTTGGAGAACATCTTGAGATATGTTCAAGACTATTGTAATCAATGCAATACGTTCAACGGTTAGGATTGAACTCACAAAATTGCTTAACCTAAATGTTTAGGGTTTAGGGTTTATGCTATTGACCTATCTATTTCCTATAAGGTTGATGTTGTTTTTCATGTTGAGGTTGTTGGCAAATGTTGTGTGTATCTAAGTGCAAAGATATGTGATTCTTGCCAAACCAGATAAAAGAATAGATAGTTGTAGAATGTGATTGCAGAAGGAAGGAACTAAAGCGGATCTGCATTGGCATTGAGTGTTGTTACCAGATCATTGTAATACCTGTTGACCTCTAACCACTTCAATAGTTGGAAAATCACTTAATAGGGTAGCTTTAACTGGCTTGTTGTAAATCCTTTAACAAGGTGACTCAAAATCATTGAGTTATTAAAATCCTCTAACAAGGTAACCTTTAACAGGGTTTAACCCTTAACTGGGTATTATATCCATCCCTTAACTGGGTGATCCTTATCAGGATTGGTTCCTAACTAAAGCTATTGTAATAGTCTTTAATCAGACTAGGCTCCTAATAGAGCAAACTTCAAAAGGGTTCAAAGAATAGCTTGTGGGTATTCATCCCCACCGTGGTTTTTCCCAGTTAGGTTTCCATGTGAAAAATATGTGTGTCATGTGTGATGCCTTTTCATGTGATTCTTTGTTATTTTCTATCAAGTGGTAAATCATGTTGAACCAGCAAGTTATTATATTTATAATGGTAGAGTACTTGTTTATGCATAAGGGTGAAGTGGATATAAGATGTTAGATTGTGTGGAAAGGTAAGAGTTATCGATTTATGTCTTTCACATTCTTATTGTGTTTAACTAGTAGTAATCTAGGTTAGACTGGTGTTATTGCTTGCTAGTAAAGTGCAGTGTTTTCAGTCAAACCAGTTCAAGGAAAAGTGTTTTTATCTATACTGATTCACCCCCCCTCTCATAACCGGTTTGGTACTAGTTGTTCATCATTGATTCATCACAAATTACTTATTAGTCATCAAATTTCATCTATAACAATCATCAACTATTAATTGACATAGGTTTCCATCAATGACAACACAAATAACTGATTATGTCATAATCATGCATCTACTAATACAATCATCAACTCATTTGCATCAATTATGCCAATCATGCCAACAATCTCCCCCTTTGGAATTGATGGAAACACCAATAAATTATATAATTAGTATACAATCATATATACCAATCATCTGCATCTTAGCACATTAATTGTCAGGCTCTGCATCTTCTGGTCTTCACTGTCTTTTCTTCTCCTCAAGCCTAATCATAAGATTTCTTTTTCTTCTCCCACAACTGATTAGCCGAGTTCTTTTTTTCTCCCCCTTTGACAATAATGTGAAAGATTAAAAATGCATCATTTGACTTCAATCTGATCTGAACTATAAATCATATCATACTGCATTAGAGTGCTCCCCTTATGGAGTAGCTCACATCTTCATCAATCCATATTGAAGAATAAACATGAAATCCATAGGATTGATGCAACTCCAATATCTTAGTTCTTCTAGTGTAGGGGTCTCAAATGTAGTCTTTGGCAATGGTTTAGTAAAGATATCAGCTAACTGATCTTTACTCCTCACATACTCCATCTTTACCTGCTTCTCTTGAACTCTTCTCCTTAAGAAATGATACTTCAACTCTATATGCTTTGCTCTTACATGAAGTACAAGATTCTTGAAAATATTTATTGCACTTGTATTGTCATAATAGATAGTCAATGGTTCAGACATATCTATCTTGAATGCTTCTAGCACATGTCTCATCCATATGTCCTACGTGCAATTCATTGATTTAACAACATACTCAGCTTCAGCTATAGATTGAGAAACACAAGTTTGTTTCTTGCTTGTCCATGCTACAAGTCTTCCTCCAAGTAGAAAAGCTCCATCGATTGCTTTTTTCCTATCATCCACATTGCTTGCCCAATCTACATTAGTAAAATCATCTAAAGTGAAATTTTCTTTGTAGGGATACCATAATCCATAGTCTAATGTTCTTTTAAGATATCAAAAAATCCTCTTAATAGCCACCATGTGACTTTCTTTGGGCTCTTTTTGGAATCTTGCAACTAACCCAACAACATGAGCAATGTCTGATCTGCTATGTACAACATAATGTAGTTTAACAATCATAGACCTGTATTATTTTTAACTAACATCAGGTGAATCATCTTTCTTTGTCAACTAGTAGCCTATTACCATCGGTGTACCTACCGGTTTACAGTCTTCCATGCCGAAAGTCTTCAGCACCTCTTTAATATACTTGATTTGACACATAAAAATACCACCATCCAATTGTTGGATCTGTAATCCAATAAAGAAATTTATTTCACCAATTAGAGACATCTCGAATTCCTTTTTCATCTCATCAACAAAGTCCATACTCATATTATCATCTCCACCAAACATTATGTCATCTACAAATACTTCAGCTATTAGCATCTTGTCTCCATCAATTTTTAGATAAATATTACTATCCTCACTGGTACACTGGAATCCAATCTTGATCAAATGTGCATGTAATCTCTCATACCATGCTCTCGGTGTCATCTTTATATCATACAAAGATTTATGCAATTTGCATACCATGTCCTTATCATCGATCAAGGAAAACCATCTAGTTGTTCAATGTATACTTCCTCTTCAAGAATTCCATTCAAAAAGGCTAATTTTGATGGTATGATGAAAGAATAAGTATCTTGTAGAATAAAAAGAGGGGGGTTGAATCAGTATACTAAAAAACTAATCCAAACTTCCCAATCTCAAATTCAAACTTACAAAGTAAACATTCACTTATCAAGATCAATACTCAACATCAACCGGTTAACTGTTATAACAACTTAACAGTAAACAAATTTAATTTTGTAAACATCAAAATGCTTAATCATATCTCAACATATTCAATCTCTCAATGGTTCTAGTTATCATGCCTTATCAAAATAGTTAAGTAGTCAATCAAATCAACAAATAAGATCATAACCACAAAAACATTCAACACTTGACACAAATGTTTATACATAGAAAACCCAAATAGGTAAAAACCATGGTGAGATGAGACTCACGAGGATAGCTATCTGAACTCTTTTGAAGTTCACCCTATTAGGATCCAATCCTGTTAAGCTTTTAGAATAAGTCTTATATACTGTTAGGAATCACCTAGTTAAGGGATTTACAAAATGCCTTGATGAAAAAGAAAATACCTTGTTAGGAGTAACTGATGAATAATAATGAACAATAGATACCCTAACTGGTACTAAGAGGGGGGGGCTGAATTAGTACAGACAAAAACTTTCTTAACAACTTATCAAATTAAAGCAATACCAACCAGTTGTCTTCAACACTGAACTTAACCATGGCAATACCGATTAAATACAATAAACTTCAGACAACATAAACTGATAAGTCTAAACACTTCAAATACATTCAATACTTGATAACAACTTCACCCATAAACATATGCATGTGGTGTGTCACCAATACCATAACCATTAGCTTTGCATGCATAATCACTTAAACAAAGAATCACATAAAAAATGCACAACACATGACACATTGATTTTTCACATGGAAACCCAAATGGGAAAAACCACGATGGGGATGAATACTCACAAACTTATTTTTTAACTCTTTTGAAGCTCGCTCTGTTAGGAGCCTAGTCTGGTTAAAGACTTTACAAAAAGGTTATTCTAGGAACCGATCATGTTAAAGATCACCTGGTTAAGGGATGGCTATATACATTGTTAAAGGTTGAAACCCTATTAAAGGTTACCCCACTAGAGGATTTTAAGAACTCAATGATCTTGAGTCACCTAGTTAGAGGATTTATAGTAAGCGTGTTAAAGCTACTGGGTAAAGGGATTTCCAACTTTTGAAAGGGTTAGAAGACAACAGGTAACAAGTTCAAACTGATAACAACACTACATGCAAAGGTTGATCCTTTTCAATTCCTCTACTTCTACAATCACACTCTGTAGTTTTCTCTTACTAGTTTGGCAAGTATCTCATCACTCAGATACACACACAACATTTCCCAACAACTTATGATAATAAATATCATCAACCTTATAGACAACAATTAGGTTGGTAGCATAAACCCTAAACCCTAAGCATCTTAGGTTTACAATACAAGTGGTCCAATCCTGATCGTCCAAACACTTTGCATAGAGTAATAAAATTTGAAATAGATCACAAGACAGTCTACATCATCCATTCTTCATCGTACATAGAAATTAGTAACTCATCACGCTTTCTTCTCATCCCTCCAAGAAGAATGTTCATTCCCAAGGTAGACTTTTAATACAGTCAATCTTCTCATGCAAGATCCTCAAGGAAATCCTTCATGTGAACAAAGCTGATGTGGAATCATGATCTCATCCTCATCTCTTAGCTAACTCATCATAGAATGTCATTGGTTTTATAGCACAAGCGAAATTGCCAAACCAAAAACCCTAGAGCTGAGACTACCAACCAATAGTCACAATCAGTGAAACCCCGACATCGGTTCACTAAATCTCTTCATACCTCTTCATATCGGTTCACCAACTTCTTTCAATATGCATACCAGTTCACTTACACTTATTGACATCAATGAAAACATACATTATCATCATATCAACATGTTGGTTCATCATATGCCAACAATCTCCCCCTTTGGCATTGATGGAAATACTCAATGTAGCATTGCAACTGAAGACATCATAGACTAGTGTATCTTCATCATTAGATATCTTCTCCTTAATACATCATATATCTTCTCCCCATACATCAAATATCTTCTCCCCATACATCAGATATCTTCTCCCTCTTTGACAACAATGCCAAAGTGGAGGCAAAAGCTTCCATTCTCTACTATGTTGCTCCCCCTATGAAGTAGCATCCTTCAACACATCAATCCTAAAAGATTTGAAACTGTATTACCTGACTGATGTGAAGAACACAACTTTAGTTGACTTCATGAAGGGGCAGAACCCCTAATTCACCTCTTAAATAGGTAAATGTAGTCTTCGGTAAGGGCTTAGTGAATATGTCTTCTAGTTGCTCCTTACTGGAAACATGTTCTAGTACAAGCTCCTTATTCTGAACTTTCTCTCTCAAGAAGTGATATTTAAGTTCAATGTGCTTAGTTCTAGCATGCAATACTGGATAATTGGAAATATTTATTGCACTTGTGTTGTCACAAAATATATTCATCGATTTAGATACAGGTACTTTGAAACCTTCCAATACTTGTTTCATCCAGATTGCTTGAGTGCAGTTCATAAATGCTACCACATATTCTGCTTTAGTTAAAGACTGAGAAATACAGTTCTACATCTTACTTGTCCATGAGACTAGTCTTCCACCAAGAAAGAATGGTCCACCAGTTGTTCTCTTCTGGTCATCCACATTACCTGCCCAATCGACATCAGTATATACTTTGAGGTTACAGTCACCATTATATGGATACCACAATTCATAGTCAACTGTTCCTTTCAGATATCTAAGAATCCTCTTGATAGCTACCAAGTGGGATTCTCTAGGACATTTCTGTAAATGAGCTACTATGCCCACTACATGAGCAATATCTGGTCTATTGTGCACCACATAGTGCAACTTACCAATCATTGACTGGTACTCCTTTACATTCACCAATGTTGAATCATCTTCCTTAGTCATTTTACAGCCGGTCACCATCGGTGTACCAACTGGTTTGCTCTCCTCCATGCCCAAGGTCTTCAATACCTCTTTGACATACTTGGACTGGGTAATAAAAATACCCTCTTTCATTTGTTGAATTTGTAAAGCAATGAAGAAATTTATCTTTCTAATCAGAGACATCTCAAACTCTTTCTTCATTTCATCTGCAAAAGTATGACTCATTTTATCATCTTCTCCAAAGGTTATGTCATCTACAAATACTTCACATATCAGAATTTGATCACCTTCAGATTTTAGATAGATGTTTCTATCCTCACTTGTTCTCTGAAATCCAATCTTCAAAAGATGCGAGTGTAACCTTTCATATCATGCCTTAGGTGCTTGTTTCAATCCATACAAAGCTTTTTGTAATCTCCACACTATGTTACTATCTTTTGATAAGGCAAACCCTTGTGGTTGCTCAATATGCACTTCCTCTTATAGGATTCCATTAAAAAACGTAGACTTTGCATCCATTTGATAAACCTTAAATCCTTTAAATGATGCAAATGCAAGTAGCATTTGGGAACCTTCTAGTCTAGCCATAGGAGAAAAGGTTTTTCCATAGTCTTCTCCCTCCTCCTGGGTATATCCTTTACATACAAGTCTTGCCTTGTTCCTTACAAATGTGCCTTCTTCATTTAGCTTATTCCTGAAGACCCATTCGGTACCTATGACATTTTTGTCTTCCGGTATGGGTACTAGAGACCATGTTGCATTCTTTTCTATCTGGTCTAGCTCCTCTTCCATTGCTTTAATCCAGTCTTCATATGTAAGTGCTTCTCTAGAAGTCTTGGGCTCTAATTCAAAAATCATGCAAGAATTTTCATTCACTTTTCTGCTTGTGAGTATCCCTGCATCTTTATCTCCTATGATTTGCTTCAGATCATGATCTAGTTTCACATATCTAGGAATAACTCTAGCTTGATTTGCTATCATTTCTTCTTCTTCTTCTTCTTCTTCTCCTACTGCAGCTTCTATCGGTACAGGAACACTGATATCTTTACTTGTTTCTTTCTTATCTGGTTCCCAAAAGGCTATACCCAGTTCATCTTCCACTTCTTCACTATAGGTTTCCTCAGGTTTTGCAGGGAATTCATCAACCCTAACATTGATACTCTCAACAATTTTTTGTGTTCTATTGTTGTAGCACTTGAGAGCTTTTCTCTTAGTGGAATATCCCAAAAATATTCCTTCATCACTTTTAGCATCAAATTTGCTCAAATGCTCACCTCTCTTGATATATCACTTACTCCCAAATACTTTAAAGTAACTCATAGTGGGAGTTTTACCTGTCCAATACTCATAAGGGGTTTTAACTCTACCTTTCTTGATGAGTACCTGGTTCATAGTATAGACTGCAGTGCTCACTGCTTCTCTCCAAAAAGTGTGAGCAACCTTTCCTTGGATCAGCATTATTCTAGCCGCTTCAACTACAGTCCTGTTATTCCTTTCTGCTATGCCATTCTATTGTGGTGTCCTTGGGGTAGACAAATGCCTCTTGATACTACTATCTTCATAGTACTTGTTGAATTCATCAGAAGCGAATTCACCTCCTTGATCAGTTCTTAGGCATTTTATCTTTTGACCACTTTCCTTCTCTACTAATTCTCTAAAGGCTTTGAACTTTCCAAATGCCACAGACTTGTCTTTGAAGAATGTGACCCACATCATTCTTGAGAAGTCATCCATAAGAATAATGAAATACCTATCTCCCTAAATAGTTATAGTTTTCATAGGACCACACAAATCAATATGCACAAGGTCAAGTAAGTTTTCTACAGAAAAAGACTTACCTTTGAAAGTTGAGAAAGACATCTTCCCAAGTTGACATTCTCTACACAAAGAATTCTCAGGTTTGTTCAGCAAAGGTAATCCTCTTACCGCCTTGATCTTACTATCCTTTACAATATTATCAAAGTTCATATGACAAAGTCTCCTATACCATATCCAACTATCATCAAACTTTCCCATTAGACACGGACTTATCTTAGCATTCAATTGAAACGGGTTACCTTTGGTCTACTTACCAGTGGCAATAAGTTCACCACTTTTACTATTTATACTGTAGACTCCACCTTTGAACTCCAGAATGAGTCCTTTATGATTTAACTGAGAAACACTCAACATGTTATGCCTAAGTTATTCTACCTAGTAGACATCATCTGCACTTCTCTTACCATTTAGTGAGATGGATCCTGTACCTTTCACCAGGCATGGTGCATCGTTGCCAAATCTCACAACACCTCCATCATATTCTTCTAAAGAGATAAACTTTCTCCTATCACCAATCATGTGGTGAGAAAAACCACTATCAATTATCCACTCATTAGATTTGTCAATGCAAGAGACAAGTGCTCTCCTATTAGATGCTTCTTCCTTTACAACTACAAATACTATGTCTTCATTTTCTTCATCCTCAGATTATTCATCAATAACACCTTTATCCATTGCAACAAGACAATTTCTTCTATTTCCTCCTTTATACTTTCTAAACCTCTCTGATTTATCCTTATTCTCATTGTTAGGACAATTAACAGCTATACGTCCTATCTTATTGTAGGAAAAACACTTCAAAGGAAACTTACCTCTATATTTTCTAGTACCTTTTGGAAGTCTCTTGGCAAGAAGAGATTCAAACTCCATCAGAATTTCTTCATCATCCATAACTCTGCTTTACATAGATTCATAACTAGCATGCACTTCTTTTCCTTTTCTAGTTGATGCAACAGATTCTCTAAAAGGTGACTCAGTCTTCTGAACATTGCCATCATAGCTATTCAACTCATATGTAGTTAACTTTGCAATGATAGAGTCTAAGGATACCTTGGTTTTGTCAATAGACCTTAGTTCTTGGATAGCAGTAACTCTGATTGCATAGACTGGTAATAATGATCTCCACACTTTACTGACAACAGTGGCATCATCAATTGTTCCAGCAGTGCTCTTGATATATCCAACAACAGTTTTGATTCTTATGCCATTTTGTTGAATGGTCTCCCCTTCAGCCATCCTCATATCTTCAAATTTTCCTTTAAGGCTCTCTTCCTTAGCTTTCTTTACATGTTCATCATCGCCATAAATAGTTTGCAATGTGTTCCATACATCTCTAGGAGTGTCCTTATCTTATAGATTAATAAACTCAATATCAAACAAACTGCTAATAAGAGCTTCCATGACTTGCCAATTTTCTTGAATCTCTCTCTTCTGATCATCGGTCAGAGTGCTAGTGGGAATCACATAGGAATTCTCAACATAGCTCTAGTGTTGAGCACCCAAACTCTTGATATAGATCTTCATTTTTTCCTTCCATATTTTGAAGTTATCTACATTGAACTTAGGACCTTCCCTCTTCATCATTAAGGCAGGATCTTTTACCTCAAGCAGTTAAGCTTATATCACTGAGGACCTAGAGTTGCTTTGATACCAATTGATGACTAATGATGAACATGAGATACTCTAATTGGTACTAAGGGGAGGGGGGGGGTGAAACAATATAGACAAATACTTTCTCAACAACTTATCAAGTTAAAGCAATACCAATCGGTTGTCTTCATCACTGAACTTAACCATGGCAATATCAATTAAACATAGTAAGACTTCAAACAACATAAATTTATAAGTCTGAACACTTCAAATACATTCAATACTTGATAACAACTTCACCCATAAACATATGCATGTGGTGTGTCACCAGTACCATAACCATTAGCTCTGCATGCATAATCACTTAAACAAAGAATTACATGAAAAATACATGACACACAAATTTTTCACATGGAAACCCAAATGGGAAAAACCACGATGGGGATTAATACCCACAAGATTGTTTTTGAACTCTTTTGAAGCTTGCCTTGTTAGGAGCCTAGTCTGGTTAAATACTTTAGAAAAAGGTTTTGCTAGGAATTGATCTTGTTAAATATCACTCGATTAAGGGATGGCTATATACCCTGTTAAAGGTTGAAACCTTGTTAAAGGTTACCCCGCTACAAGATTTGAAGAACTCAATGATCTTGAGTCACCTGGTTAGAGGATTTATAGTAATCCTGTTAAAGCTACCCGGTAAAGGGATTTCCCAACTGTTGAAATGGTTAGAAGACAATAGGTAAAAACTCTGATCTGATAACAACACTACATACCAAGGTAGATCCTTTTCAGTTCCTCTACTTTTGCAATCACACTCTGTAGTTTTCTCTTACTAGTCTGGCAAGTATCTCATCACTTAGATACACACACAGCATTTTCCAACAACTTATGATAATGAATATCATTGACCTTATAGACAACAATTAGGTTAGTAGCATAAACCCTAAACCCTAAGCATCTTAGGTTTACAATACAAGCGGTCCAATTCTGACCATCCAAACACTTTCCATAGAGCAATACAATTTCAAACAGATCACAAGACAATCTGCATCGTCCATTCTTCACCACACATACAAATCAGTAACTCATCAGTATTTCTTCTCATACTGCCAAGAAGAATGTTCATTCCCGAGGTAGACTTTTAATACAATTGATCTTCTTATGCAAGATCCTTAAGGAAATCCTTCATATGCATAAAGCTGATGTGGAATCACGATCTCATCCTCATCTCTTAGCTAACTCATCACATAATTTCATTGGTTGCATCGCACAAGTGAGATTGCCAAATCAGAAGCCCTAGAGCTGAGAGTACCAACTGGTAGTCACACTTAGTGAAACCCTGACACTAGTTTACTACATCTCTTCATACCTCTTCATACTGGTTCACCAACTTTTTTCAATCTGCATACCGATTCACTTACACTTATTGCCATCAATGACAACATACATTATCATCATATCAACACGTTGGTTCATCATATGCTAACAGTAACCTCAGTAGAGGGTTTGAGAATCCAAGCTAATGGACCACCTTGTTAGAGGATTTAAGAAGTAGCCATGCTTGTTAGAGCTTACCCAGTTAGGGGATTTCAATTCTACTATAATTGTCAAAGAACAATAAGTTTTATTGATCTGTTTGAATAGCATTACATTTTCTTGATCAGATCCTTTTAAGCTTCAATTTGCTTCTACACAAACTGCAGATCCATTCTCTGGTTAGGCAACCACACACTCAACTGGTTTTCAACCAACACTCTAACAAACAACTTCATCAACCTTACATACAAATCAATTAGGCCAATAACAAAACAAAAACCTAATTCTCTCATAGAGATTATAAACAAGTTGATTCAATCTTGACCATTAGAAATCATAACGATCTCTTCACATTCTTCAAGAAATTTCCAACCGCTCCATGATCACTACTTCATCAGACTTTGTAACTCATCATGCCCTATGCATTAGATGCAATCCACTTTTCTCATTCCCTAGACAACAAACAAATGTGCCAAATAAATATAAACTAATCCTAATTCAATGATCACACATGTCTCCATTATTACTGCTCATCATTGTATCTTAAACCAACAAACTTGATCGGTTAGGGTTTAATAGAAAATAACTGATACGGTTTACTGGTTACATTGCATAGAAAAGGGTTTAACCTTATACACTAGTTTACTGGTTCAACTCACAAAATTAACATACTAGTTTACAACATCTTCCACAAAGCTCTTCCTACCGGTTACAAGCCAATATCAATATAAACAATAATATCACCAATATCATGAATACCATTACTGGTTCAATTGACATCAATGACAACATAACATATCATTAATGCAATCTTCATCCAAATGCCAACAATCTCCCCCTTTGGCATTGATGGCAATACAAATATCAATGCCTCTGATTTGTGTTGTGATTGGTGAATAGGAATCCTGGTTTACATTACCAAGTATTCACCATGCTTTGTTTTTCATCGGCCTATCATTGGTTTCCCTTTGCCAGTCACATAATTCTTCTCCTCAATCACATAATTATTCTCCCCTTTTGACAATAATGCCAAATTGAAATTATAACATGTAATGTCAAGTTTTCATCATGCAACAACAACATACTACAACTTGTTGCTCCCCCTGTAGAATACATCCACTTCTTCATCAATCCATATTAAATTTTACAAGTAATTCAGGGATTGATGCAATCAACATCATGATCAACTAACTTCATGAAGAGGGACAACCCCAAACTGACTTCTAAGATACTCAAAAGTGGTCTTAGGCAGAGGTTTGGTAAAGATATTTGCAAGCTACTCCTGGGTAGAAACATGCTCTAAGGTAACATCTTTACTTTGAACTTTTTCCCTCAAGAAGTGATACTTCAATTCAATGTGCTTAGTGCGAGTGTGCAAAATAGGATTTTTAGAAATATTAATGGCACTTGTATTATCACATTAAATCTTGATAGGTTCTGAGATCTTCATCTTAAAACCTTCCAAAATGTGCCTCATCCAAATAGCTTGTGTGCAATTCATGTAAGCTGCAACATACTCAGCTTCAGCAGTAGATTGTGAAGTACAACTTTGCTTCTTACTACTCCATGAAACTAGCCTTCCTCCTAGAAAGAATGCTCCACTGGTAGTACTTTTCTGGTCATCAATATTTCTTGCCCAATCAGCATCAGTGTATGCCTGCAAATCAAAGTTTCCTCCATATGTATACCATAATCCATAGTCAATTGTACCTTTCAGATACCTAAAAATTCTCTTTGTTTCTATCAGGTGTTCTTCATTTGGATTCTTCTAAAATCTTGCAACTATATTAACATCATGGGAAATATTCGGTCTGTTGTGAACAAAATAGTGTAATTTGCCAATCATTGACCTACATTCCTTTTCATCAACAGACTTAGATGCATCCTCCTTGGACAACTTACAACATGTAACCATTGGTGTTCCAACTAGTTTACAGTCACTCATGCCAAAAAATTTCAAAACCTCTTTCAAATACTTAGATTGAGTAATGAAAATACCATTCTTCATTTGATGTATCTGCAAGCCTATGAATTTTTTTATTTCCCCTACTAAAGACATCTCAAACTCATTCTTCATGTCATCTACAAAACTGTTGCTCATGACATCATTACCTCCAAAAATAATATCATTAACAAATACTTCACTAACCAATTTTTCATCTCCTTCAAACTTGAGATAAATATTACTATCATCACTGGTTCTTGCAAAGCCTATCTTCATCAAATGTGTATGAAGGTGTTCATACCATGCTCTAGGTGCCTGCTTGAATCCATACAAAGCTTTATGCAATCTTCATACCATGTCTTTCTCATCTGTCAATGCATAACCATCAGGTTGTTCTATGTATACCTCTTCTTCCAATATCCCATTCAAAAATGCAGGCTTAACATCCATCTGGTATACCTTGAACTTCTTATGGGCTGCAAATGCAAGTAAAGCTCTTACTCCTTCTAGTCTTGCTACTAGTGCAAAAGGTTCTCCATAATCATCTCCTTCTTCCTAAGCATAACCCTTGGAAACTAATCTTTCCTTGTTGGGAACTACAACACCATCTTCATTTAACTTTGTTTTGAACACCCATTTAGTACCTATAACATTCTTGTTTACCGATTGGGGTACCAGGGTCTAAGTGTTGTTTTTCTCAATTTGATCCAATTCTTCTTCCATTTCCTTAACCCAATAATCATCACCAAATGTCTCTTTAGCACTTCTAGGTTCAATGTTGGAGATCATGCAATAGTTCTCTTATTTTTCTTCTAGTTAATACTCCAACATCCTTATCCCAAATAATCTACTCAGGATTGTGGTTCAGTCTCACATACCTAGGAATAACATGATAACTCTCTTTAGGTTCAACTTCTTCATTATCATCTTCTTCTGAATTTATTTGTTCTAGTTGAATAAGTACATCGGGATTTTCTTTACTAGTTTCTAATTTAATAGTTTCAGGTTCCAAAAGCAAAATGCAAGGATCTTCATCCTTTTTCTCTGAGCTAGTTCCTTCTAAGACTTCAAGACATTCATCTACATGAACATCAACACTCTCAACAATTCTCTATGTCTAGTTGTTGAAGCATTTATAGGCCTTACTCTTGGTGGAACAACCAAGAAATATGCCTTCATCACTCTTAGCTTCAAAATTGCTTATGTAATCACCTCTTTTAATAAAACACTAGCTACCAAATATTTTAAAATAACTAACATCAAGTGATCTCATATACCATTATTCATAAGGGGTCTTGTCCTTACCTCTTTTCATCAGAACTCGGTTCATTGTGTAGACATCTGTACTTACAACTTCTTTCCAAAATGTTTTTGCTACATTTCCTTGTATCAATATTGTCCTATCATCTTCAACCACTAACCACTTGTTCCTCTCTGCTATACCATTCTATTGTGGTGTCCTTGGTGCAAAAAGTTGTTGCTTTATACCATTCTCATCACAATACTTAGTGAATTCCTTAGAAGTAAATTTACCACCTTGATCTATTCTCAAATATTTTATCTTTTTGCCACTCTCTTTCTCAGCTAGGACCCTGAATGCCTTGAATTTACCAAAAGATTCAATCTTATCCTTCAAGAACATGACCCACATCATCCTTGAACAATCATCAGTGAAGATCATGAAATATCTATCACCTTGAATGCTTCTTGTTCTTATTGATCCACATAGATATGTATGAAAGAAATCTAACAAGTGCTCTACTGAGAAGGACTTTCTCTTGAAAGTTGAAGAAGTCATCTTTCCTAACTGACATTCTTTGCAAAGAGCATTAACCGGTTTGTCTAGCTAAGGTAGACCTCTTACTATCTTAGACTTTCTCACTTTAACAATGTTATTAAGATCTATATGACAAAATCTCCTATGCCAAAGCCAGCTATCATCTATTTTTGCAATCAAACAGTTGCTAACTTTATGATTAAGATGAAATAGATTACCTCTAGTTTGTTTCTTGGTTTTAATCAATTCACCTTTGTGCTTTAGGCCTTCAACCCAATAGGCATCATGAGCACTTCTCTTCCCATTAAGAGAAATAACTCCCTTACCTTTAACCATATAGGGTGAGTCATTGCCAAATCTGACAACACCACCATCAAATTCCAGCAAGGAAAGAAATTTTCTCCAATCACCGGTCATGTGATGTGAACAACCACTATCAATGATCCAATCATTAGAGTTATCTATCCTGGACACTAGTGCCTTCTAATTTGATATCTCTTCCTTAATAGCTACAAACACAATATCTTCACTAGCATCATCATTAGATTCTTCATCACTAATACCACTGTCAATAGAAATAAGACAATCTCTCTTGCCTTCGCCCTTATACTTCTTGAATTTATCTCTCGTGTATTCATTTTCACCATTAGGACAGTTAGCTTCTATATGACCAATCTTGTTGCATGTAAAAAAATTTAAAGGTAGTTTACCTCTATATTTCTCAGTGCCTCTAGGTAGTCATTTTGCCAACAATGCTTCAAGTTCCACTAAGTTGTCTTCATCATCAACATCTCTATTGGATCTAGATTCATAACAATAGCCGATGTCTCTACTTCTTCTCACATATGGGTTAGAGACAACAGCTTTGAATGTAGATTCTTATTTCTATACACTACCATCATAGCCATTTAATTCAAAAGTAGTAAGTTTGTCAATGATAGAGTCAAGAGTTACCTTTGTTTTGTCAATGGATTTCAGCTTCTAAATAGCTGCAACTCATATAGCATAGACCAGTAGTAGGGTTCTCAATACCTTACTGATCACTATGGCATCTTCCACTTTCCCTCTTGCACTCTTTATTTCACCAACTATCACGTTTATCGTTTGAACATATTGCTGGATATACTCACCTTTAGACATTCTCATGTCATCAAAATTTCCTCTTAGGCTATCCTCTTTACCAATCTTAACATGTTCATCACCACTATAAATATCTTCAAGTTTTTTTCATACTTCATATGCGGTTTCAAGACTATAAACATCTACATATTCAACATCAGACAAGGAATTGATAATAGTCTCCAATGCTTGATGATTTTCTTGTTGTTCTTTCTTTTGATCATCAGTCAGAGTTCTAGTAGGTGTAGTATACTTAGTTTCTACATGATCCCAATACTGACTTCCTAGACTCTTAATGTAAATCTTCATTCTCTCACTCCATATCCTATAGTTATCTTTGTGGAACCTCAAACCTTCTTCCTTCATCATGATCTACAAGATTTTTTCCTCAAGTTGTTAGGCTTTTAGGTTAAAGAGGACCTGAGATGCTCTGATACCAATTGATGGTATGATGAAAGAATAAGTATCTGGTAGAATACTGAGAGGGGGGGTGAATTAGTATACTGAAAAACTAATGCAAACTTCCCAATCTCAAATTTAAACTCACAAATTAAACTTCCACTTATCAAGATCAATACTCAACATCAACTGGTTAACTATTATAACAACTTAATAGTAAACAGCTTCAATCTTGTAAACATCAAAATGCTTAATAATATCTCAACATATTCAATCTCTCAATGTTTCTAGTTATCATTCCTTATCAGAATAGTTAAGTAGTCAATCAAATCAACAAAATAAGATCATAACCACAAATAACATTCACCACTTGACACAAATGTTTATATGTGGAAAACCCAAATAGGTAAAAACCACGATGAGATGAGAGCCACAAGGATAGCTATCTAAAGTCTTCTGAAGTTCACCCTGTTAGGAGCCAAGCCTGTTAAAGCTTTTACAAGTCTTGTTAAGAACTGATTCTGTTAGGAAGCACCTAGTTAAGGGATTTACAAAATGCCTTGATGAGAAAGCAAATACCCTATTAGGAGTAACCTCAGTAGAGGGTTTGAGAATCCAAGCTAATGGACCACCTTGTTAGAGGATTTAAGAAGTAACCAAGCTTGTTAGATCTTACCTAGTTAGGGGATTTCAGTTATCCTATAATTGTTAGAAAACAATAGGTTTTCTTGATCTGTTTGAATAGCACTACATTTGGTTGATCAAATCCTTTTAAGCTTCAATCTACTTTTACACAAACTATAGATCCATTCTTTGGTAAGGAAACCACACACTCAACTATTTTTCAGCCAACACTTTGCCAACACTCTTACAAACAACTTCATTGACCTTAAATACAAATCAATTAGGTTGGTCACACAACAAAATCCTAATTCTCTCATAGACATTACAAACAAGTCGGTTCAATCTTGACCGTTAGAAATCATAACAATCTCTTCACATTCTTCAAGAAAATTCCAACTGCTCCATGATCACTGCTTCATCGAACTTTGTAACTCATCACGCTCTATGCATTAGATGCAGTCCACTTTTCTGATTCCCTAGACAACAAACAAACGTGCAAAATCAATCTGAACTAATCCTCATTCAATGATCACATGTGTCTCCATCATTACCACTCATCATTAGATCTTAAACCAACAAACTTGATCATTAAGGGTTTAATAGAAAACAACTGGCAAGTTTTACTGGTTACATTACATAGAAAAGGGTTTAACCTTATACATTGGTTTACCAGTTCAACTCACAAACTTAAAATGCCAGTTTACAACATCTTCCACAAAGCTCTTCCTACCGGTTAAAAGCCAATATCACTAACAACAATAATATCTGCAATATCATAAATACCATTACCAGTTCAATTGACATCAATGATAACATAACATATCATTAATTAAATCTTCATGCAAATGCCAATAGGCTTGACATCCATTTGGTAGACTTTGAATCCCTTATATGCAGAAAATTCTAGCAGCATCCTTACTCCTTCCAATCTTGCAACTCATGCAAAAGTTTCACCATAGTCTTCCCCTTCTTCCTATGCATATCCTTTGTAGACTAACCTTGCCTTATTTCTTACCACTTTCCCATCTCCATTTAACTTATTCTTGAAGACCCATTTAGTTCCAATCACATTCTTTTCCTCTGGTCTAGGAACAAGTGACCATGTCTAATTTTTCTCTATTTGATCTAATTCCTCATTCATTGCTTTCACCCAGTCATTGTCTTTGAGTGCTTCATTAACTATCTTGGGTTCCATTGTAGAGATCAAACAAAAAAATTCTCTAATCTTCCTCCTGGTCTGGACACTTGCATTCTTATCACCAATTACTTGGTCTTGAGAGTGATTTAATCTCACATATCTAGGTATAGCCCATGTTGGTTATGCATCTTCCTCATCTGATTCACCAGTCGATTCACTACTTTCTTCTTCATTGTCCTCGCTTACCAGTTGAGAACCTAATATTGCATTTATCGGTTGATCATTATTATGTACTTCTAATTCAAATATCACCATTCTTTCTTCATTATCATCTTTTTTAGGTTCAGACCTGCTTGATCCTTCAGATTTATTTGACAAATCATCCACCTTCACATTAACACTTTCAACTATTTTCTTAGTTCTCTTATTATAGCATTTATATGCTTTGATTTTAGAAGAATAACCAAGAGATATTCCTTCATCAGAATTTGCATCAAACTTTCCAGTGTAGTTATCATTTTTAATAAAACATTGACATCCAAAGATTTTGAAATAACTAACACAAATATATTTACCATACCATAGCTCATAAGGTTTCTTATTGTTGTCTTCCTTTAAAAGTATTCAGTTTAATGTGTAGACTACAGTACTTACTACTTCTCTCCAGAACATCTTAGGCATATTACCTTGTAATAACATTGTTCTAGCATCATCAACAATTGTTATATTCATCCTTTCTGCTACACCATTTTGTTGTGGTATCCTTGGAGTAGACATCTATCTCTTGATACCCTTTACATCACAATACTTGACAAAATCATCAAATGTGAATTCTCCTCCTCGATCAGATCTTAAGCATTTCAATTTTTAATTGGTCTCATTCTCAACTAGAGCTTTAAATGATTTAAAGTTACTAAAGGCTTCATATTTCTCCTTTATGAATGTAACCCACATCATCTTAGAATAGTCATTGGTAAAAAGCATGAAATATCTCTCACCAAGATAGCTTTTTGTTCTCATAGGACCACAGAGATCAGTATGAACCAAATCCAAAATCTTTTCAGATGTACACTTCTTTCTTTGAAGTGAAATAGAGGTCATCTTACCAATTTGATTGTCTTTACATATCACTTTATTATGTTTAACAATTTGTGGTAATCCTTTCACAATACTAGACTTGCTTACCTTCACCAAGTTATCAAAATTCATATGACAACATCTCTTGTGCCAAAACCATCTATCTTCCAGTTTTGCAACTAGACAAATATTGATATTAGCATTTAAATGAAATAAGTTACCCCTTGTTTATTTTCCAATAGCAATCAGTTCACTGTTTCCTCCAAGGATTCTACAGATTCCACCATTAAACTCAAGCAAATAACCTTTATCATTGAGTTGTCCAACACCTTATAGATTATGATTCAGACCATCAACCCAAAATACATCATTAGTATTATTCTTCCCATTCAAATAAATAGAACCTTTACCTTTCACCATGCAGGGAGAGTTATTTCCAAATCTAACAACACCTCCATCAAATTCATTAAGAGTTAAGAACTTACTCTTATCTCTGATCATATGGTGTGAACAACCACTATCTATAATCCATTCATTACTATTTTCTACATGAGAAACTAGTGCCTTCTCATCAGACAATTCCTCCTTTACACCTACAAACACAATCTCTTCATTGTCATCTTCATCTTCAGATTATTAATTGGTCACACCTTCATCCACTGCAACATAATAGTGTTTTTTTCCTTTCCCTTTGAATTTCTTGAACTTATCTTTCTTATCAGTGTTAGGGTAGTTAGAAGCAATATGACAAATCTTACTACAAGAGAAACACTTTAAAGGTAGCTTTCCTTTATACTTACCAGTGCCTCTCAGAAATCTCTTGGCTAGTAGTGCTTCAAGTTCCATTACTTCATCTTCATTGTTTTCGATGATATGATGAATCAATAATGATCTGGTCAACTACTAAGAGGAGGGGGTGAATTAGTAGATAAAAAAATAAATAAAACTTTCACCAAACTTAAACCCAACTCATAAACAACTTCTAAACTAACTGGTTTAGATATTGAACCATAAACTATTACTACACTATCAAGTTTATCGGCTGACTAAGATATCAATATAACAGTGTAATTAGATTTGTAACTTACATACCTTTTATCCAAAACATCAAAACACTTTGCTACCACTAGTAATAGCTCATTTTAGATCACTTCCAGTCATCTAAACATGTCTTAGTGGTTTACGAATTAAACATATTAACCATATCAAAAACATACACAAAATCATTCACCACTTAACACAATGATTTTTAACATGGAAACCCAAATGGGAAAAAACATGGTGGGGATGAATACCAACAATTATTCTAAACTCTTTTGAGGTTCTCCTTGTTAGGAGCCAAGCCTTATTAGAAGCTTTATAAAAATGTCATGTTAAGAACAGATCCAGTTAAGGACCACCCGGTTAAGGGATTCACTATAATACCCTATTAAAAGCAATACTCTATTAGGAGTAACCTTAGTAGAGGATTTAAAATCCAAGCTAATGAATCATCTGGTTAGAGGATTTAGATAGCACCAAGCCTGTTAAAGATTACCCGGTTAGGGGATTTAACTATTGTAATTGTTAGAGAATAATAGGGTCTTGTTGATTTGGTAATAGCACTTCTCTGCTTGATCAGATCCTTTTAAGCTCCCATATAGCTTCAAATCATTCTACAAATACTCCCTCTAGTTTGGCAACAATCAGACTAACACACATAACCAAAATTTGCGAACACTATTACAAAACAACTCATCGACCTTATAAGAAAATACAATAGGTTGGTAACACATCACAAAACCTAAGATCTCATAGAGATTACAAACATATCAGTTGAAACATGACTGTTATATTACATAGTAATCATCTGCACATTTTCCAAGACAACTTCAACTGCTCCTTGATCACCACTCATCAAATACTGTAACTCATCATGCCATTTCCACTTCATGCAATGTACTTTCTCATTCTCAAGATAAAATAGTTATCTTCACACGCTAAAATCACTTTGAAAATCATCACGTGCAACATGCATACATGGCATAATCATCTCCGACCACCATTCAATAATAGATCAACATATCCAATTCTCCAAGCTCCATCAGTTAGGGTTCATCTTATCAATAGGTTAGGGTTACCAGTTGATCACTCTACTTGAAATAAAAATACTAGTTTCCAACCACTTCACTACCGATTGCAAAAGTGCGTCACTACCAGTTGTAATATAACTCCATTACCGGTTACTATTGACATCAATGACAAAACTATACTTCAATAATGCAATCTTCATGCAATGCCAACAATCACCCCCTTTGGCATTGATGGCAATACAAATATCAATACCACCTGATTGTGATGATTGAGAGTAATGTACATACATAGGTATAGGAATCCTAGTTTACATTTTCCATGTACTCTCCCTCAACTGTATCTTCATATCTTCAGCTAGTAACTAGCTACATTTCATCTCCTCTATAAATCATTCAGTTCTTCTCCCCCTTTGACAATAATTCCAAAGTCAAAGTAAAACATACAGTGACATACTTCACTATTCTGTAACTAGCTACTCCCACTGTAGAGTAGCTCCACTCAACACCAATCCTTCTACAAGATTTTCAATAAGCTCTAGAACTGATATCTTCCACATCCTCTCAATGAACTTCATATAGGGGTACAACCCCTAGATTACCTCTAAGATACTCAAACGTCACCTTAGGTAGAGGTTTAGTAAAGATATCTGCAAGTTGTTGCTTAGAAGAAACATGCTCTAGTGACATATCTTTAGTCTACACTTTCTCTCTCAAGAAATGATACTTGAACTCAACATGCTTGGTTCTTTCATGCAACATCATATTCTTTTAAATATTTATTGCACTGGTGTTATCACAGAAAATCCTTACTAGTTCTGTAATCTTCAACTTAAAACCTTCCAGAATGTGTTTCATCCAGATTGCTTGGGTGCAATTCATGTATGCTGCAATATATTCAGCTTTAGTGGTTGACTGTGATATGCAATTCTACTTCTTGCTGCTCCAAGATACAAGCCTTCCTCCAAGAAAGAGTTCTCCTTAGGTTGTTGTCTTCCTATCATCAACATTTTCTACCTAGTTTGCATCTATATAGACTTTTAAATAAAAGTTAGCATATGAATACCATAATCCATAATCAATTGTGCCTTTCAAATATTTGAATATCCTTTTAGTTGCTACCATGTGTGTCTCTTTTGGATTCTTTTGAAATCTGGCAACTAAAATAACTTCATGAGAAATATCCAGTCTTCTATGAACAACATAATGTAGTTTCCCTATGGGTAAGTGCATAAAGATGGTGGTCAAAAATAGGGGTATAAGTGGACACTTTTTAAAAAAAAATCAGGTCAACCTGAACTTGGATGCAAAATTTGAAAGTCATCCACTCAAGAGACGAAGATAATCAAAGAAAAAATATTGTAGTACTCTAAATCTAGTTTCCAAACTACTAAACTTTTTCAAAATTAGATAAGATTAAGGGGGTCAAATGCTTCACGTGTGAAAAATAGACCCTGATTTTTTCATGAAAACATAACATAGTGTCTGACGTGCGCATCAAAAACATCATAGCTAGATTTAGTATTTTGACAAATCCTTTGGCAGAAAGATAGTTAAGAGTGAGCACTAGAAGATGCATATTTTTTTATTATTATTTGTTGAGTATTTGTTTTTTTATGTTTTTTCTAATCGAGCACATCCTAAAAATTAGGTACCTATTCGTGTGCGAAGCATAAGTTGCACTAAAAAATAAAAAATACAATTTATTTATTTTTAAATTGTAAAGAATCAAGTGCACTACAATAATATATAAATTTTTTTAATTTTGAATAAGTATATCAAAATTTATCAAATAAATGGTGCATGTATGTTTGTAAGAACTATGGAGACACTGGTAAAAGAAATTCAATAATAATATGTTATTGTTGTTCAAATTTTTAAAAAATTATATGGTTAAAAATCTCAGAAAATGGGTGAAAATATGGTGGTAATTTTATAAATACTCACTTGATGAAGTGTAAACCTGATGAGGACAAAGTCGAGAAACCAAGTGGATAAAATAAAACATGTCAAAAAGGAGGGAAATGGAGGGAAATCAAACTTCCAAACCATAGCTTTGTCATCCAGGCCTATTTCCAAGCCTAAATAGTCCAAAGCGTATATGGGGTACCTATGGTATAAAAAACGCATACGGGGTACTAATGGTGTAAGAAGCGCGTACACTCTATCTTAACTATAAAAAGCGTGTAGGTGCTATGCTTTCTATAAAAAGCGTGTACGCACTATTTTTACTATAAATAGCGTGTATGCACTAAGTTTGTTTAAATTTTGGGAGTGTGTATAATATGATATTGTATATATAATGTGTATATACATATAATATAAAAATATATAATATATAATATTTATATATATATATATATGTATATAATAATATATATAATATTAAGTTTATATACACACATGTGTGTATGTATGTGTATTGTCTCCCTCTCTCTCCCTCTCCTCTTCTCTCTCTCACTCCCTCTCCCTTTGTCCCCTTCTCCCTTCCTCCATACCCCATCTCTCTCTCTCTCTCTCTCTCTCTCTCTCTCTCTCTCTCTCTCTCTCTCTCTCTCTCTCTCTCTCTCTCTCCCTTCCCTCTCTCTTCCTCTCCCTTCAATATATCTTCTTTTTTTTGCATATAGATGAGGTGATAATAATTTTGACAAGGTGGTCAATTTTTTTTATTTTTTTTGAGAAGATAGGATATAAAGTAGAATGTTTGAAGAAAATGAACACATTGGTTTCTTTGGATCATGTGGATGTATTGGTTGGATAATCTTTATGGGTCGTATAGTGTACTAAGGGGTCATATGGTGTCTTATGACCCCATAGGACTCCATATGACCCCTTAGTTGTTGTTATGGGTCATATGGTGTCCTAAGGGGTCATATGGTGTTCTATGATCCCTTAGGACACCATATGACCCCTTAGGACTCCATATGGTGTTTTTATGAGTCATATTGTGTCCTAAAGGGTCATATAGTGTTCTATGACCCCTTAGGACACCATATGATCCCTTAGGTGTCATTAGAGGTCATATTGTTTCCTAAGAGGTGATATGGTGTCCTATGACCCCGTAGGACACTATATGACCCCTTGAGACACCATAGACCCATAATGACACCATATGGTGTCCTAAGGGGTCATAGGATGCCATATGACCCCTCAGGATACCATAGGATCCATAACAACACCATATGGTTTCCTAAAGTGTCATAAGGTGTTCTATGACCCCTTAGAACACTATTTGGTGTCATTATAGATCCTATGGTGTGCTAAGGGATCATATAGTGTCCTATGAGCCCTTAGGACACCCTATGACCCATTAGATGTTGTTACAAATCATATTATGTTCTAAGGGTCATATCATGTCCTATGACCCCTTAGGACACCATATGGTGTCATTATGTGTCTTATGGTGTCCTATGAGCCCTAAGACACCTTATGACCTCTTAGGACACCATATGGTGTCATTAGGGGTCATATGGTGTCCTAAGGGGTCATATGGTCTCCTATGACCCCTTAGGACACCATTTGACCCATTAGGACTCAATATGGTATCTTTATGGGTTGTATGGTGTCCTAAGAGGTCATATAGTGTTTTGTGACCCCTTAGGATACTATTTGATGTCATTATGGGTCATATTGTTGGTGTAAATAATTATTCATCTTGGATATTATTACACTTACTTAATTTTACTTAGGAAATGCATTTCATAGTATTTTGGGTATGAGACACTCGGGTGTTTGTGCCACATTGGGATAGTGTGTATAGGAGAAATTCCAACTTTTATGGTGTTGATCTTGTTGTTACACTCCACATTCAGTGGGTGATCCACCTCATGTGGACTATTATATTATTTCTCCTACCTACCCACACCTATTTCCTACTTACCCTTGTTTCTTATTGAGCCACATGTCATGTTTGTGTGCTCACATATCCCTAGCCTTGGCTATATAAGCAAGCTCTTCTACATGGTATGTAATTTGATATTATTGTTCATTTTCAATTGATGAGAATACAGTTTATTCTTGTCCTATATTGTGTCTCTATTTTGTACATTTCATTGAGCTCTTGATCTTGGCAAAATCTCACACATATGGTGTGATAAGGGGTCATATGGTGTCCTATGATCCCTTAGGACTCCATATTACTTCTTATGTGTCATTATGGGTCATATGGTATCCTATGACCCCTTAGGACACATACATGGATCCCTAGGATACCATATGACCCCTAAGAATACCATATGACATGAAAAAACACAAAAATGATACCATATGACCCTTAATAATACCATATGACCCCTAAGAATACCAAATGATATGAAAAACAAAAAATGGTGTCCTCCAAGTTCAGGTTCTCCTATGACCCCTAAGGAAACCATTTGACCCCTTACAACTCCATATGGTGTTTTTATGGGTTGTATGGTGTCCGAAGGGGTCATATAGTGTTCTATAACCCCTTAGGACACCATTTGGTTTCATTCTAGATCATATAGTGTGCTAAGGGGTCATATGGTATCCTATGACCCCTTAGGACTACATATGACCTCTTATGTGTTGTTATGGGTCATATGGTGTCCTATGACCCCTTAGGACACATGCATGGATCCCAAGGATACCATATGACCCCTAAGAATACCATATGACCCTACAGAGGGAGAGTTGGGGAGGAGAGGGAGGGAATGGGAGAGAGATACACCATAGAAAGGAGGAGAGTGAGATAGAGAGATAGAGATTGAGAGGGAGAGACAAGAGATAAATGAGAGAGAGAGGGAGGGGGGAGATAGAGAGAGAAAGGGAAAGGGAGGGGGAGAGATAGATGGAGAGAAAGAGGGAAATAAAGAGAAATAGAGGGAGAGATAAAGATAGAGATGGAGAGACACATAGAGAAGTAGACTCAGAGAGAGAGAGAGAGAGAGAGAGGGGGGGAGAGAGATAGGGAGTGGGGGAGATATAGAGAGATCTAAGAGGTGGATAGAGGGATTGAGAGAGAAAGAGAGACCTAAGAGGTGGAGGGAGGGGAGGTGAGAGAGATAGAAAGAGAGAGTGAGAGATAGAGAGAGTCTGAGTAAGAGGTAGGAAGGGATGGAAGGAGAGTACAAGAGACTAGAGAGAGTGGTGTGAAGAGAGGGAGAGAGGGAGAGAGTGAGAAAGAGAGGCAATGAGAAAGGGAGAGAGGGAGGGGGAGGAGAGAGGGACATAATGAGAGAGAGAGATACACCTGAGAGGAGAGAGTGAGATAGAGAGAAAGAGGATGAGAGGGAGATAAAGAGAGAGAGAGAGAGAGAGAGAGAGAGAGAGAGAAACTTTATAGAAGATGAGATAGAGAGATAGATAGATAGATAAAGGTTGGTAGCCAGAGACTTGATAGAGAGAAGGAGAGAGACTTGAGAGAAAGGGAAATGAAGTGATAGGGGGAGAGAGAAAGAGAGTTAGAGGGAAAGAAATACTTGACAAAGGAAGAGAAAGGTAGGGGGAGGGAGAGGGATAGAATGAGAGAGAGAGAAACTAAAGAGAGGGGGAGAGAGTGATAGATAGAGATATTTGATAGAGGGAGAGAAAGAGAGGGACATATGAAAGAGAGAAAGAGGGTGAGGGAGATGAGAAAGAGAGGGAGAGATACCCAAGAGAGGGGAGAAAGTAGATAGGGAGAGATACCTAAGAGAGGGAAGAAAGTAGAGAGGGAGATTACTAAGAGACAAAAAGGTAGGGGTTAAGGAAGAGAGAGGGGGAATGGAGGGAAGAAATGAGAGAGATAATGCTGATATGAGCATGTTGATTATTGAATTTTGACTATCTAAAATTTATAAGAATACTCAAAAAACTAGAATCTGCATTATAACTCTTAGAGATTTGTAACCACTCTCAAACATCCTGACAATATATACATAAAATATAACTTAAAGTATAACAAAGATAAAAGAAAGATACTTAAATGTTATATTTTATGTATATATCCTGCCGAAAAACCTAATGGAATGCTAAATAGCCCATGTGCGTTTTGTTGTTTTTCATGTTTTTTGGGGGGGGGTTTCTAGTTTTCTGACCACCATATTTGTGCACTTACCCCTATAATAGACCTGTACTACTTTTCATCATTTGATGAAGAATCATCCTCCTTAGATAGTTTAAAACCTATAACAATTGGTGTTCCAACTGGTTTACAGTCTTCCATTCCAAAAGTCTTCAATACCTATTTCACATATTTGGATTGTGTGATAAGAATACCATTCTTCATCTGTTGAATTTGCAAACCTATAAAGAATTTTATCTCTCCTACCTGAGACATCTAAAATTCACTTTTCATCTCATTATCAAATTCATCACACATGTCATCATTGCCTCCAAAAATAATATCATCCACGAATAACTCACTCACCAATATCTTATCTCCTTCAGTCTTCAGATATATATTGATGCCTTCACTGGTTCTTTGAAAACCTATCTTAACTAAGTGTGAATGTAGTATATCATACAATTCTCTTGGTACATGCTTTAGTCCATATAGTGCCTTGTGTAGTTTGCACACCATATCTTTTTCTTTAGTCAAAGCATAACCATATGCCTGTTCAATATAAACTTCCTCTTCCAATATTCCATTTAGAAATGTTGACTTCACATCTATCTGATATAATTTGAATCCTCTATATGCTGCAAATGCAAGTAGTATCCTAACACCTTCCAATCTTGCAGATGGTACAAATGTATCGCCATAGTCTTCACCTTTTTCTTGTGCATAACCTTTGCATACCAGTTTGGCTGTATTTCTAACTACAACTCCATCTTCATTTAGTTTATTCCCGAATACCCATTTAGTACCTATTACATTTTTGTTCACCATTCTAGGCATAAGTGTCCAAGTATTGTTCTTTTCAGTCTAGTCAAGTTCTTCTTCCATCGCTATGATCAAGTAATTATCTCCAAAAGCTTCCTTTGCTGCTCTAGGATCAATAGTGGAGGTCATACAAGAATTCTCTCTTATTCTTCTTCTAGTTAACACACCAATATCTTTATCTCCAATAATCTAATCAGGATTCTGATCGAGTCTAACATACCTTGGAATAGCATGATCATAGTCTTCAGATTCTTCTTCTTTTTCACTTTCTTCATCCTCTACAGATTCTACCTGTTCTAGCTGAACTGGTGTTGTACTATTCATTTTACCAACTACTGGCTTCACTAGTTTTGGTTCCAAAATCAGAATGTAAGTTTCATCTTCATCCTTTTCCTTACTGATTTCTCCTGAATCTTCAGGAAACTCATCCACTCAGACATTAGCACTTTCAATGACCATATTTGTCTGGTTGTTGTAACATTTATAGGCTTTTCTCTTAGTGGAGTAACCAAGAAATATACCTTAAATTCTTAGCATCAAACTTATCACCATAGTCACCTCTCTTGATAAAACATTTATCGCCAAAAATTTAAAACTAACATTAGGTGATCTACCATACCAGTATTCGTAAGGAGTTTTATCCTTACCTCTTTTTGTTGGCATTTGCATGATGATTGAATTATTGAAATGTTATGTTGTCATTGATGTCAGTTAACCAGTAATAATGTTGTTATATTGTTGTTTTCTAACTGGTAGGAAGAGCTAGTGAAGGGAATTGCAACCAGTAAAAGAACTTATGAAGGAAACCGGTAAGCCCTACTGGTTGATATGATAAACCCTAACCGATGAAGTTTGGTGAATTGGTTGTATTGGTTTATGATCAACTGATGAGCAATAATGATTATTCCATGTATGCATTGTTAGGTCCCAGACACAACTGAGAGGGGGGGTGAATCAATTGTCTAATAAATTCAATTCAAAAACAACTTATCCAAACTTAATGCTTAATACTGGTAAACAAAACTTTATGCCTGTAGACAGTTTGAAAGTTAATTGTAGTACATGTAAAGATTAATGCATGAAATAGAAAGACAATAACATCCACAATACATAACACCAATGTTTGTACATGGGAACCCTGTAAGGGGAAAAACCATGGTGGGAAACCTTACCCACAATCAGACGATACTATTGCAGAGAGTATGTGTATACAAATGGGGTTTCAACATGCAGAAAGGCCAAGTGCCTAGAGCTCACTTCTCAATCACAAATAGGAGTCACACTGACTACAATTGGATGGTTAGATCCAATAATAATGTACTACTCAAAATAGCATCTTCTTATGTTGGATTTAGTACCGGTGTAGTTCTGATTGCCTTTACAAAAAAAAATCCTTCAATTTGAATGATGTCTGCATGTATAGCTCTGCTTATTTTTGCATATACCTTCTTACAATATTTTTCTCAATCACCTACATGATCTTACAAATAAGATCCTACATTTATACCATAAACTAAGACCAATTCTAGTAGGTCGGCTCTAAGAGATTTTACAATAAAATCAATTATAAGTAAATCAATAACCGATGCAATATCTGATTCAACATGTCGGCTTAATGCATTTACAACATTGATAAATCATCTCCAAAGCATGTCATGCTGATCTAAAATAGATAAGCCTGTTGGTGCTTATTTTGGACCTATTTGTCGGTAACAACGAATATGCAAATATGAATATACCATTCAACAAATCTCCAAGATAAAGTGTCCAAATGATGTCTTCAACATAACCAAGTGTTTTCCATGTCATTCCAAGTGTTGGTGAACATTATATCCTACCGGTGTACCAGATACTGGTGACTGTGTATAAGTAACTTGCTTGCCGACGAATATTGCCAATCCTCCAAAGTGCCAGAGTTGATAAGAGTTAATAGGTGTTGACATCAATGACAAAACCATATTGACATATCCAAAATACCAGCAATCTCCCCCTTTGGCATTGATGGCAACATAAGATGGAAAAACCATCAAAGTGCCAAGACAGAAATGCCAAATACCAAAAACCAACAATCTCCCAGAAATCAAAATTCAAATACAAAGAGTAATCAATTTTTTGCCAAAATAACAATCACTCCCCCTAGGAGTAACATGAGGTTTCCTTGTGTTTTTCCATATCAATCTCTCCCACTTTGACATCAAATGCCAAAGCTAATACAAAACCAAGTTCAAAAAAAAATACCAACCCATTTAGTATACCAACTACTCCCCCTGAGAAGTAGCTCTCATCATCAAAGCCGGAATAAAATATTTCTCTGTTAATTCTATCGATTGATGACAAACATCAATTGTCTAATTCTCTACTGGTGGGGGCATGACCCCAAGCTTATCTCTAAGATATTGAAACATCTCCTTAGGCAAAAGCTTAGTGAAAATATCTACAATCTGCTCTTTAGTATTCACATAAACCATTTTTACTTCTTTTGCTTCAACATTCTCTTTCAGAAAATTCAATTTGATACAAACATGTTTAGTTTTAGAATGTAGTACCAGATTATTAGATATATCAATTGTTGTAGTTTTATCACAATAGATAGTTATAGGTTCCTTTCATTTTACCTTTATGTCCTTCAACATTTGCTTAAGCCATAATACTTGTGTACAGTTAGTTGCTGCTGCAACATATTCTGATTTTGCTATTGATAAAGATGTACAACTTTGTTTCTTACTCAACCAAGAAATTAGTCTGCTTCCAAGAAAAAATGTTCCACCGGTGGTGCTTTTTCTATCATCCACATCTCCTACCCAATTTACATCTGTGTATGCACATAATTCAAAGCTTTCATCTCTAGGATACCATGCCCCAAGATTTCTAGTGCGTTGTAAGTACCAGAAAATCCTTTTTACTACTGAACATGATTTTCTTTAGGATTACTCTGAAATCTTGAAACAATACATACTGCATTCATAATATCAGGTCTTGTTTGTGTCAAATATAGTAGGCCTCCTATCATATATTTGTACCTAGTCGGATTAATAGGTGTAGATTCATCCCTTAGCGATAATTTGTCATTTGTAGTCATAGGTGTGCTTACCGGTTTAGAGTTTTCCATTCCAAATTTATTTAGTAACTCCTTCAAGTACTTTGATTGACTCAAGAATATACCTTTATCAGTTTGTGAAATCCGCAATCATAAAAAGAATTTTATCTCTCCAATCATAGACATTTCAAATTCTTGTTGCATTTCAGTAGAAAAGTCTTTACATAATCCATCTTCTCCTCCAAAGATTATATCATCAACAAAAACTTCTATAACCAAGATGTCATCATTAGTCACTTTATAGTATAAGTTGTTGTCAGCCTTACCTTTAGAAAAACCAATCTTCAAAAGATATTTATCCAATCTAGCATACCAAGCTCTTGGAGCTTGCTTCAACCCATACAAACCTTTCCTTAACCTGCAAACCATATCTTTGTTATTTGTCAAAGAAAATCCATCAAGTTGCTCAATGTAAACTTCTTCTTTAAGATCTCCATTCAAAAATGCACATTTAATGTTCGTTTGATATACTTTGTAGTTCTTGTGTGTTGCAAAAGCCAAGAATAATTTGACTACCTCAATTCTAGCTACTGGTGCAAAGGTTTCATTATAATCAATTCCTTCTTTCTGAGAATATCCCTTACACAATTGTCTTGCTTTGTTTTTGATTACCTTACCATCCTCATCAAGTTTGTTTCTGAATACCCATTTTGTTCCAATCACATTTTTATCTTTAGGCCGGGGGACTAATGTCCATGTGTTGTTCTTCTCAATTTGTTATAATTCTTCTTCCATAGCTTTAATCCAGTGCTTATCTTCACATGCCTCATTTATTGATGATGGTTCAATTTGAGAAATAAGACATACCTCTTCATTTGCTAGTCTTCCTCTTCTCATAACTCCTTGATACTTGTTCCCAATTATCTGATTTTCAGAGTGATTCAATCTTACATGCTGGGGTGTCTTCGTTTGCTGTTGTTCCTCAGTTACAGTGGAATTTTCAGATGATACCGGCATAACTAGATCTTCATTCTATACGGGTGGGTTCAATTGAGGTTCATTTGTTAGTATTTCTACTGCTGGGTCAAAGTCTATATAGCTTAAGTTCCTCTAAATTTTTCATCAATCTTCACCTTTGTACTCTCAACAATTTTCTACAATCTTGTTAAAACATCTATATGTTTTGCTTTTAAATGAATAACCAAGAAATATTCCTTCATCACTTCTAGGATCAAATTTGCCAATATTCTCATCTCTCCTAATATAGCATTAACTTCCAAATATTCTAAAATATTTAAGAGTAGGAGTAATACAAAACCATAGTTCATGAGGTGTCTTACCGGTTTCACCTTAGATGTGAACTTCATTGAATGTATAGACCGTTGTACTCACTGCTTCTATCCAGTATACATGTCATAGATTTGTTTCTGATAGCATACTTCTAGTTGCATCCAAGATAGTTTTGTTTTTCCTTTCTACAACTCCATTCTGCTCTGGTGTCTAGGGTGCTGATAAGTGTCTTTTGATTCCATTCACTTTGCAGAATGCATTAAATTCCTTAGATGTAAATTCACCTCCTTGATCTGATCTCAGACATTTGACTTTCTTACCGGTTTCATTTTCTACCATTACCTTGAATAGTTTGAACTTCCCAAGTGCTTGTGATTTTTCTCTAAGAAAAGTAACCCAACACATTCTAGAATAGTCATCAATGATTAGCATGAAATATCTATCACCTTGTAAGCTTTTAGTTCTAGCTGGACCACATAAATCAGTGTGAATTAAGTCAAGACCATTATTGGATTTTTCTGGAATATTTTTAAAAGATGCTCTAACTTGTTTTCCAAATTGAAATTCCTTACATACCTGATTATGAGGTTTGACAATCTTAGGTAAGTCTCTAACTGCCTTAGTAGTACTGATTTTCACCATGCAATCAAAATTTACATGAGAGAGCCTCTTATGCCATAGCCAACTTTCATCAATATGTGTAATCAAGCATGTCTTTTGATTGTTATTCAAATGAAAGATGTTACCACTAGTTTGGTTACCGGATGCAATTTTCAAACTAGTTCTGTTCATAATTTTGCATTTTCCATTCTTGAATTGTAACTAAAATCCTTTTTCAACTAATTAACTAACACTCAAAAGATTATGCTTTAAATCTTCTACATAGTAAACATTGTCAGTATTATGCTTACCATCAAGAGATATAGTACCTTTTCCTTTGATCAAACAAGCTTTATCATCTCCAAATCTTACTAGAACTCCATTATATTCTTGAAAAGTCAAGAATTTACCTTTATCACCAGTCATATGATGTGAACATCCTGAATCAATGATCCATTCATCCTTAACTTCAACTTTAGCTACCAAGTCTTTCTCTACCAGTTGAATAGTAGGTGCTAATTGATCTTCAGTTATAGCAACAAAGACCCATCCATTGTCTATCGGATCCTCATCAGAATCATCAATGACTCCTTCATTAGCAAGATAACAAGATTTATCTTTATTCTTCTTAAATCTGTATCTCTGATATTGAAGGTTAGGCTTGTATGTTCTTCTAACTTCTTCTCTTAGTCTAGCATTTCTATCAGGGCATCTTGAAGCCATATGACCAATCTTATTACAGTTAAAACATTTAAAGGGTGCTTTACCTTCATACTTACTTCCAATTGGACCTTTAGGCATTTTTGTTGCAAATAGTGCTTCATGTTCTTCAAGTTCTTCATTTTCTCTCCTTCTTTCTTCAAGTTCTCTTGCGTAAAAGGCTTTCCATTCAGATTTGTCAAATGATGGTGCAGATGATCTTGACGCCTTGAAAGCTAAATCTATCTTTATAGTAGCAATAGGACCAAATTCCTCAATTTCAAAAGCTAAAAGTTTTCTGATCAATGTGTCCCTAGTTACTGATATATTAGGCATTGTTCTTAACTCATTTATAGTAGTAACTTTCATTTTATATGCTGGTGGAAATCCTCTTAAAACTTTTGAAACAATTTCATCTTCACTTAAGGTTCCTCCATAAAATTTAATATCCAAAACAATTTCATTAACTCTTTCCATAAAAGAAAAAATCCTTTCATCTTCTTCCATTTTCAGATTTTCATACCTGACTCGGAAGCTTTCAAGTTTTGCAATTTTGACTATGAAATCTTCTTCATTCAATGTTTCCAAATAGTCCCAAATAGCTTTAGTAGTAGACCTATCTGATAATCCCATGATTTTCTAATCTGATAATGCGCTCAAAAGTGCTTCCCTTGCTTTCCTATCATTTTCTTCATCTTTTCCTAGGGTAGGTGGATTAGGCTGACTGGGAGTAGGAGCAGTATAGCCATTCTTTGTAAGTTCCCAGATGTCCTTTCCAATGCAATTTAGATGTGTCTCCATCCTGATCTTCCATATTCCATAGTTGGTTCCATCAATTTTAGGACTGTCCTTCCTGAAATAGTTAGTAGACATTAGATCTCCTCAAGCTATTAAACTTCTGCAAAAATAGGACCAAGCTCTGATACCAATTGTTAGGTCCTGAAGACAAGTGAGAAGGGGGTTGAATAAATTGTCTAATAAATTCAATTCAAAAATAACTTATCCAAACTTAATGCTTAATACCGGTAAACCAAACTTTATGCCAGTAGACAATTTGTTAGTTAATTGTATTACAGGTAAAGATTAATGCATGAAATAGAAAGAAAATAACATCCACAACACATAACACCAATATTTGTATGTGGAAACCCTGTAAGGGGAAAAACCATGGTGGGAAACCTTACCCACAATCAAATGATACTACTACAGATAGTATGTGTATACAAATGGGGTTTGCACATGAAAAAAGGCCAATCGCCTAGAGCTCACTTCTGAATCACAAATAGGAGTCACACTGACTACAATTGGATGGTTAGATCCAATAATGATGTACTACTCAAAATAAAATCTTCTTATGCTGGATTCAGCACCGGTGTAGTTATGATTGCCTTCACAAAAAAAACTTCCTTCAATCTGAATGATGTCTGCATGTATAGCTCTCCTTATTTTTGCATATACCTTCTTACAATCTTTTTCTCAATCGCCTACATGATCTTACAAATAAGATCTTACATTTATACCATAACCTAAGACCAATTTTAGTAAGTCGACTCTAAGAGATTTTACAATAAAATCAATTAAAAGTAAATCAATAACCGATGCAATATTTGATTCAACATGTTGGATTAATGCATTTACAACATTGATAAATCATCTCCAAAGCATGTCATGTTGATCTAAAATAGATAAGCCTGTTGGTGCTTATTCTGGACCTATTTGTCGGTAACAACAAATATGCAAATATGAATATACCAATGAACAAATCTCCAAAACAAAGTGTCCAAATGATGTCTTCAACATAACCAAGTATTTTCCATGTCATTCCAAGTGTTGGTGAACATTATATCCTACTGGTGTACCAGATACTAGTGACTGTGTATAAGTCACTTGCTTGCCGATGAATATTGCCAATCCTCCAAAGTGCCAGAGTTGATAAGAGTTAATAGGTGTTGACATCAATGACAAAACCATATCGACATATCCAAAATACCAAAAATCTCCCCCTTTGGCATTGATGGCAACACAAGATGGAAAAACCATCAAAGTGAAAAAACATAAATGCCAAATACCAAAAACCAACAATCTCCCAGAAATCAAAATTCAAATACAAAGAGTAATCAATTTTTCACCAAAATAACAATCACTCCTCCAGGAGTAATATGAGGTTTCCTTGTGTTTTTCCATATCATTCTCTCCCCCTTTGACATCAAATACCAAAGCTGATAAAAAACCAAGTTCAAAAAAAAATACCAACCAATTCAATATACCAAATACTCCCCCTGAGAAGTAGCTCTCATCATCAAAGCCGGAATAAAAGATTTCTCTGTTAATTTTGTTGATTGATGACAAACATCAATTGTCTAAGTCTCTACTGGTGGGGGCATGACCCCAAGCTTATCTCTGAGATATTCAAACATCTCGTTAGGCAAAAGCTTAGTGAAAATATCTGCAATCTGCTCTTTAGTATTCACATAAACTATTTTTACTTCTTTTGCTTCAACATTCTCTTTCAGAAAATTCAATTTGATAGAAACATGTTTAGTTTTAGAATGTACTACCAGATTATTAGATATATCAATTGTTGCAGTTTTATCACAATAGATAGTTATAGGTTCCTTTCATTTTACCTTTATGTCCTTCAACATTTGCTTAAGCCATAATACCTGTGTACAGTTAGTTGCTGCTGCAACATATTCTGATTCTGCTATTGATAAAGATGTACAACTTTGTTTCTTACTCAACCAAGAAATTAATCTGCTTCCAAGAAAAAATGCTCCACTGGTGGTGCTTTTTCTATCATCCACATCTCCTACCCAATTTACATCTATGTATGCACATAATTCAAAGCTTTCATCTCTAGGATACCATGCCCCAAGATTTCTAGTGCGTTGTAAGTACCAGAAAATCCTTTTTACTGTTGAACATGATTTTCTTTAGGATTACTCTGAAATCTTGAAACAATACATACTGCATTCATAATATCAGGTCTTGTTTGTGTCAAATATAGTAGGCCTCCTATCATAGATTTGTATGTAGTCGGATTAACAGGTGTAGATTCATCCCTTATCGATAATTTGTCATTTGTAGTCATAGGTGTGCTTACCAGTTTAGAGTTTTCCATTCCAAATTTCTTTAGTAACTCCTTCAAGTACTTGGATTGACTCGAGAATATACCTTTATCAGTCTGTCAAATCTGCAATCCTAAAAAGAATTTTATCTCTCCAATCATAGACATTTCAAATTCTTGTTGCATTTCAATAGAAAAGTCTTTACATAATCCATCTTCTCCTCCAAAGATTATATCATCAACAAAAACTTCTATAACCAAGATGTCATCATTAGTCACTTTATAGTATAAGTTGTTGTCAGCCTTACCTTTAGAAAAACCAATCTTCAAAAGATATTTATCCAATCTAGCGTACCAAGCTCTTGGAGCTTGCTTCAACCCATACAAACCTTTCCTTAACCTACAAACCATATCTTTGTTATTTGTCAAAGAAACTCCATCAAGTTGCTCAATGTAAACTTCTTCTTCAAGATCTCCATTCAAAAATGCACATTTAATGTCCATTTGATATACTTTGTAGTTCTTGTGTGTTGCAAAAGCCAAGAATAATTTGACTACCTCAATTCTAGCTACTGGTGCAAAGGTTTCATTATAATCAATTCCTTCTTTCTGAGAATATCCCTTACACAATTGTCTTGCTTTGTTTTTGATTACCTTACCATCCTCATCAAGTTTGTTTCTGAATACCCATTTTGTTCCAATCACATTTTTGTCTTTAGGCCGGGGGACTAATGTCCATGTGTTGTTCTTCTCAATTTGTTATAATTCTTCTTCCATAGCTTTAATCCAGTGCTTATCTTCACATGCCTCATTTATTGATGATGGTTCAATTTGAGAAATAAGACATACCTCTTCATTTGCTAGTCTTCCTCTTCTCATAACTCCTTGATACTTGTTCCCAATTATCTGATTTTCAGAGTGATTCAGTCTTACATGCTGGGGTGTCTTCGTTTGTTTTTGTTCCTCAGTTACAGTGGAATTTTCAGATGATACCAGCGTAACTGGATCTTCATTCTATATGGGTGGGTTCAATGTAGGTTCATTTGTCATTATTTCTGCTGTTGGTTCAGAGTCTATATACCTTAAGTTCCTCTTAATTTTTCATCAATCTTCACATTTGTACTCTCAACAATTTTCTGCAATCTCGTTAAAACATCTATATGTTTTGCTTTTAGATGAATAACCAAAAAATATTCCTTCATCACTTCTAGGATCAAATTTGCCAATATTCTCATCTCTCCTAATATAGCATTTACTTCCAAATATTCTGAAATATTTAAGAGTAGGAGTAATACCAAACCATAGTTCATGAGGTGTCTTACCAGTTTCACCTTTGATGTGAACTTTGTTGAATGTATAGACCGCTGTACTCACTGCTTCTCTCCAATATACATGTGGTAGATTTTCTTCTGATAGCATACTTCTAGTTGCAGCCAAGATAGTTTTGTTTTTCCTTTCTACAACTCCATTCTGCTCTGGTGTTTGGGGTGCTGATATGTGTCTTTTGATTCCATTCACTTTACAGAATCCATTAAATTCCTTAGATGTAAATTCACCTCCTTGATCTGATCTCAGACATTTGATTTTCTTATCGGTTTCATTTTCTACCATTACCTTGAATAGTTTGAACTTCCCAAGTGCTTGTGATTTTTCTCTAAGAAAAGTAACCCAACACACTCTAGAATAGTCATCAATGATTAGCATGAAATATTTATCACCTTGTAAGCTTTTAGTTCTAGTTGGACCCCATAAATTAGTGTGAATTAAGTCAAGACAATTATTGGATTTTTCTAGAATATTTTTAAAAGATGCTCTAACTTGTTTTCCAAATTGAAATTCCTTACATACCGGATTATGAGGTTTGACAATCTTAGGTAAGTCTCTAATTGCCTTAGCAGTACTGATTTTCACCATGCAATCAAAATTTACATGACAGAGTCTCTTATGCCATAGCCAACTTTTTTCAATATTCGCAATCAAGCGTGTCTTTTCATTGTTATTCAAATGAAAGATGTTACCTCTAGTTTGGTTACTGGATGTAATTTTCAAACTAGTTCTATTCATAATTTTGCATTTTCCATTCTTGAATTGTAACTCAAATCCATTTTCAGCTAATTGACCAACACTCAAAAGATTATGCTTTAAACCTTCTACATAGTAAACATTGTCAGTATTATGCTTACCATCAAGAGATATAGTACCTTTTCCTTTGATCAAACAAGCTTTATCATCTCCAAATCTTTCTAGAACTCCATTATATTCTTGAAAAGTCAAGAATTTACCTTTATCACCAGTCATATGATGTGAACATCCTAAATCAATGATCCATTCATCCTTAACTTCAACTTTAGCTACCAAGTCCCACTCTACCAATTGAATAGTAGGTGCTAATTGATCTTCTATTATAGCAACAAAGACCCATCCATTTTCTATTGGATCCTCATCAGAATCATCAGTGACTCCTTCATCAGCAAGATAATAAGATTTATCTTCATTCTTCTTAAATCTGTATCTCTGATATTGAAGGTTAGGCTTGTATGGTCTTCTAGCTTCTTCTCTTAGTCTAGCATGTCTATCAGGGCATCTTGAAGCCATATGACCAATCTTATTACAATTAAAACATTTAAAGGGTGTTTTACCTTCATACTTACTTCCAAGTGGACCTTTAGGCATTTTTGTTGCAAATAGTGCTTCATGTTCTTCAAGTTTTTCATTTTCTCTCCTTCTTTCTTCAAGTTCTCTTGCGTAAAAGGCTTTCCAATCAGATTTGTCAAATGATGGTGCAGATGATCCTGATGCCTTGAAAGCTAAATCTATCTTTATAGTAGCAATTGGACCAAATTCCTCAATTTCAAAAGCTAAAAGTTTTCCAATCAATGTGTCCCTAGTTACTGATATATTAGACATTGTTCTTAACTCATTTATAGCAGTAACTTTCATTTTATATGCTGGTGGAAATCCTCTTAAAACTTTAAGGTTCCTCCATAAAATTTAATATCCAAAACAATTTCATTAACTCTTTCCATAAAAGCAGAAATCCTTTCATCTTCTTCCATTTTCAGATTTTCATACCTGACCCGGAAGCTTTCAAGTTTTGCAATTTTGATTGTGGAATCTCCTTCATTCAATATTTCCAAATAGTCCCAAATAGCTTTAGTAGTAGACCTATCTGATAATCCCATGATTTGCTGATCTGATAATGCGCTCAAAAGTGCTTCCCTTGCTTTCCTATCATTTTCTTCATCTTTTCCTAGGGTAGTTGGATTAGGCTGACCGGGAATAGGACCAGTATAGCCATTCTTTGTAAGTTCCTAGATGTCCTTTCCTATGCAATTTAGATGTGTCTCCATCCTAATCTTCCATATTCCATAGTTGGTTCCATCAAGTTTAGGACTATCCTTGAAATAGTTAGTAGACATTAGATCTCCTCAAGCTGTTAAACTTCTACAAAAAGAGGACTAAGCTCTGATACCAATTGTTAGGTCCTGGAGACAAGTGAGAGAGGGGGTGAATCAATTGTCTAATAAATTCAATTCAAAAACAACTTATCCAAACTTAATGCTTAATACTGGTAAACCAAAATTTATGCCGGTAGACAGTTTGTCAGTTAATTGCAGTACGGGTAAAGATTAATGCATGAAACAGAAAGAAAATAACATCCACAACACATAACACCAATATTTGTACGTGGAAACCCTGTAAGGGGAAAAACCATGGTGGGAAACCTTACCCACAATCAGATGATACTACTACAAATAGTATGTGTATACAAATGGGGTTTGCACATGAAGAAAGGCCAAGTGCCTAGAGCTCACTTCTCAATCACAAATAGGAGTCACACTGACTACAATTGGATGGTTAGATCCAATAATGATGTACTACTCAAAATAACATCTTCTTATGCTAGATTCAACACCAGTGTAGTTATGATTGCCTTCACAAAAAAAACTTCCTTCAATCTGAATGATGTCTATGTGTATAGCTCTGCTTATTTTCGCATATACCTTCTTACAATCTTTTTCTCAATCACCTACATGTTCTTACAAATAAGATCTTACATTTATACCATAACCTAAGACCAATTTTAGTAAGTCGGTTCTAAGAGATTTTACAATAAAATCAATTACAAGTAAATCAATAACCGATGCGATATCTGATTCAACATGTTGGCTTAGTGCATTTACAACATTGATAAATCATCTCCAAAGCATGTCATGCTGATCTGGAATAGATAAGCCTATCAGTACTTATTCTGGACCTATTTGCTGGTAACAACAAATATGCAAATACGAATATACCAATGAAAAAATATCCAAGACAAAGTGTCCAAACAATGTCTTCAACATAACCAAGTGTTTTCCATGTCATTCCAAGTGTCGGTGAACATTATATCTTGTTAGTGTACCAGATACAGTTGACTGTGCATAAGTCACTTGCTTGCTGGTGAATATTGCTAATCCTCCAAAGTCCCAGAGTTGATAAGAGTTAATAGGTGTTGACATTAATGACAAAACCATATCAACATATCCAAAGTACCAACATGCACGTTGTATGAGAATAGTTTCAAATGATTTTTGGTGTGTGGATATAAGGGTTTTTGTCTTAGGAATGAGAAAGTTCATTGCATGTAATGTAAACTACGTGATGAGTTAGAGTGTTCGATGAAGTGGTGATCAAGGAATGGTTAAGGATATCTTGAATGATGTGCAGTGATTATTATGTAATCCAACGGTCATACGTGAACCAATTTTTTTGTAATCTCTATGAGAGAATTAGGTTTGTGATGTGTTACTGACCTATTGATTTGTTTATAAGGTCGATGAGTTTTGTTGAAGAGTTGGCAATTTATATTTGAGAGTAAGAGAGTGTAGTTGCCAAACCAGATGATGTATCTATAGTTTATGTAAAGATAGATAGAAGCATGAAAAGGATCTGAATAAGAAAATGTAGTCCTATTCAAATAGATCAGCAAACCCCTGTTGTTTTCTAACAATTATAACAATCAAATCCCTTAACTAGGTAGGCTCTATCAATCTTAGTGTTATTCATATCCTCTAACTAGGTGGTCCATTAGCTTGGTTTTCAAATCTTCTACCTAGGTTACTCCTAACAGCTTATTGCTTCTAATAAGGTATTATATTCAATCCCTTAACTGGGTGGTCCCTAATAGGATCTGTTCTTAACAGGACCTTTTGTAAATCTTAAACATGATAGGCTCCTAATAGGGAAAAGTTCAGAAGAGTTCAAAATACTTGTGGGTATGCATACCCACCGTGGTTTTTCCCATTTGGGTTTCCACGTCAAAAAATATTGTGTCAAGTGGTGAATGTTTTTGTGGTTATGTTTACTATGGTTGAATTGCTTAACTGCTAAATCCACTTTGATATGTTATGTTAACCCACAACAATCTAAAATCTGTTTTAACTACTATCAGTAAAGTATTTGAATGATTCAGTTAAATGGTTTTTGAGTTTTAGAGATGTTTTACTGTTAGTATTTTATAACAGTCAACCGGTTTAACCTGTCAATAATATTGCATTTGAAGTTCAGTGTTTAAACAAGTCAGTTTAGAGTTTTCTTAGAGAGGTTGATTTTGAGATTGGTGAAAGGCTACAATTTTCTATGTATTGATTCACTCCCCCCCTCTCAGTAGTTGACCAGATCCTTATTCTTTCATCATACCATCAATTGGTATCAGAGCAATTCAGGTCCTCTAAGGTCTAAGCCTGACAGCTTGAGGAGAAGATCTTGTAGAACATGATGAAGAAGGAAGGTCCAAAGTTTAATAAAGAGAACTATAGGATATGGAGTGATAGAATTAAAATTTATATCAAAATTCTAGGAAGTCAATACTAGGAACATGATGGTACTCAATATGTTGCACCTAGTGGGATTATGGCTGATGATCAGAAGAAAGAGAAACAAGAAAACAATCAAGCATTGGAGGCTATTATCAGTTATTTGTTCAATGCAGAGTATGTAGGTGTCCATGGTCTGGAGACTACCTATGAAGTCTGGAAGAAACTTGAAGTGATCTATAGGGATGATGAGCATGTGAATATTTCCAAAGAAGAGAGTCTAAGAGAAAAATTTGATGACATGCAGATCGTTGAAGGTGAGAATTTACAACAATATGTTTAGAGGATCAAAGAGATAGGTGGTGAGATCAAGAGTGTTGGTGTTAAAGTGGAACATGCCACAGTGATTAGTAAGGTGTTGATAACCCTTCTACTAGTCTACACTATCCGAGCTGTAGCCATTCAGGAGCTAAAGTCAATTGACAAAAGTAAGGTAACCCTTGACTCCATCATTGGTAAGCTTACTGCTTTTGAATTATATGGTTATGATGGTAGTGTTTAGAAATCTAAATCTGCATTTAGAGCTTCAGTTTCTAACCCATCTTTGAGGAAAATTAGAGATGTTAGTAACAACTATGAATATAGATCTAGCAGAGAAGTTGATGATGAAGATAATTTGGTTGAGCTTGAAGCATTGTTGGCCAAGAGGTTTCTCAGAGGTACCAGTAAGCATAGAGGTAAATTACCTTTGAAATGTTTTGCATACAACAAGATTGGACACATTGCAACTAACTTTCCTAACGATGATAATGTAGATAAGCATGAGAAGTTCAAGAAGTACAAAAGAAATGGCAAAAGAGATTGTCTCATTGCAGTTCATGATGGTGGTATCACTGATGATAAATTTGAGGGAGATGCTAATGAAGACATTGTTTTTGTAGCCATTAAAGAGGAGACATCTAATAAAAAAGAATTAGTTTATCGCATGAATAATTCTGATGATTGGATCATTGATAGTGGTTGTGCACACCATATGACCGGTGACCAGCAAAAATTTCTTTCTTTGAAGGAATTTGATGGAGGAGTTCTGAGATTTGGTAATGACTCACCCTGCATGGTGAAAGGTAAGGGAACTATTTCTCTTAATGGAAAGAGAAGTGTAGATGATGTCTACTGGGTTGAAGGATTAAATCACAATCTTTTGAGTGTTGCTAAACTCAATGACAAAGGATATCCATTGGAATTTAAGAATGGAATGTATAAAATATATGGGAGAAAAGGTTAACTAATTGCAACCGAAAACCAGACTAAAGGTAACATGTTTTACCTGAATCCTAAAGTCAAAAATTGTTTAATTGGTAAAGTAGATGATAGTTGGCTTTCGCATAGGAGATTTTATCATATAAATTTTGATAACATTGTTAAAGTGAGTAATTACAAGATAGTGAAAGGTTTGCCTTAGTTGGACAAAACAATTAATGCTTTGTGTAAGGAATGTCAATTGGGAAAGATGACATCCTCAACTTTTAAGAGCAAATATTTTTTAGTATAACATTTGTTAGATTTGGTTCATACAAACCTTTGTTGACCATTAAGGACCAAAAGTATTCAAGGTGACAGATATTTTATGATCTTCACTGATGATTGCTCAAGAATGATGTGGGTCACATTCTTGAAGGATAAAACAAAATAATTTATTAAGTTCAATGCATTCAAGGCCTTAGCTGAAAAGGAAAGTGGCAAGAAGATAAAGTGTTTGAGGACTGATCAAGGTGGTGAATTCAAATCTGTATAATTTAATAGATTTTGTGAAGAAAATGGGAGCAAATGATAGCTTTCTATACCGAGAACACCACAATAGAATGGTATTTCAAAGAGGAACAATCAGTCAATTGTTGAAGCTGCTAGAACAATGTTGATACAAGGAGGTGTAGCAAAAACTTTCTGGAGAGAATCTGTCAGCACAATTGTCTACACTATGAACTGGATTTTGGTAAAGAGAGGTAAGGATAATACTCATTATGAATACTGGTATGGTAGATCACCTAATGTCAGTTATTTCAAGATATTTGGCAGTAAATGTTATATTAAGATTGGTGACTATGTTAGGAAGTTTGAGGCTAAAAGTTATGAAGGCATATTTCTTGGTTACTCTGTTGGCAAATGCACACTCCAATGAGACATTGTAGGTGATTGAAGGTTTTTTCATTGATGAAAACCTTACAATCCTATGACATCAGAAAGGCAATCCATCGACACTGGCAAAGTTAGATTCTACACTGGCACACAGACCACTGGCACCGGCAGTGAAAGGAAGCATACCGACACTGAAGCCAACAGGAATTTTGTTTGTAATATATTTTGTTTATTATTGTAAAATCATTGTAAGTCGACTTGGCAAATTGTAAAATGACTCATATATATAAGAGATCATTATAGGACAATAATGTAAGCATGGAGGAATGTAATTAGGTGAAATAAGGCAGACCTATTATGTGAATTATAGGTTAAGGATTTATGTAAGAAGCAGAGATATAAATCGGTATTGGATCTGGCATAGTAGATGCTATTTTGAAGTAGTACAAGACATTGGATTTATATAATCTATTTTGTAAGTCTGTGAGACTTCCCATTTTGTAATTGAGTAGTGAGTTCTAGGCACATGGCCTTCCTGCATGTACAGGCCCCTCTTGTATCAGTAATATTCTCTTATTGGCCAGTAAGTGAATACTGTGGGTCACAAATCCCATTGAGGTTTTTCCCACACCGGCTTTCCTCATTAAACTATTGTGCTATGGTGTGTTTTTCATGTGGTTGCTTTTATCTCTGTTTATTGCATTACTTTTTCTTTACCAGTATACAACATTAATATGTTCTACATGTTTTAATTAAGAAAATCTTATTACCGGTTAGATACTGATTCACCCCCCCCCCTCTCAGTATCTGTGGGAATCCTAGCAATTGGTATCAAAGCTTGGTCCTCTATTTTCATAATCCTAACAGCTTGAGGAAGATCTTGACACCGGTAAAGATGGAAAACTTGATGAAGCAATTAGAAGCAGCTCTCTCAGACTATGATACAGAAAAGTTGAAAAATATCAAACTTGAAGATGATCTAAAGGCAACACGGGATATTATTCAAGCAATTCAAGAAAATCTTACCATTGCAAGAAATAAGAGAAGAGAACTTTGTGAAAAGATGCAAAATGAGAATGATGAAAAGGAAACTCTTAGTGATCTGATAAACAAGCTAAAACAAGAAAACATGACAACAAATAATGAGATGTAGGATATGAATTTGAGATTTTGTAAAGAAATTGAAGATAGAAAAAAGAATGAAGAAGATTTGACTAGAAGACTAAGTGATGTTGCAAATGAGAACACCGGACTTAGCTATGAAAATGATTTGATGAAGACAAATCTAATGCATACACAGAATGACTCAAATGAACTTATGAGACAAAAAGATATCTTAAAAAGAGAACTAGATATTGCAAATCAACACAAAGAGAAATTCAAGAAAAGCTCAGAAGAACTTGGTGACTTGTTGAAGAATTAGAAACCTAATGGTGACACTTGTGGATTTGGCCTTGAAGTTGGTGAAAGCTCCGATACTGGAAACACACATGATCATAGAAAATCGGTAAGAAAACCTACTACTTACAAATTCAATCGCAAATGCTTTAACTATGGTTATAGAGAAAATCAATGTAGATCTAGAAATTATCAGAATACCAATACACCCACCAGTCAATGTTCAAAATGCAACAAAGTTGGTCATAATTCTAAAAATTGCAGAATGAATGTGAGATGTTATGTTTGTGGAAGATTTAAACACTTATCTAATCAATGCAGAACACAAACTGGCATAGGTTATGGGAAAGCTATTCAAAAAAATAAAGTGACTTGTTATGCCTGTAACAAAATTGGACAAATTGCTAAATTTTGTAGAAGCAGATCCCCACCGGCAAGTAATAATGGTGCTAGTTTGAAAGGAAAAGAAAAAGTTGAAGAAGTTAAGCATGAATTCTCAAAACAATGGATCAGGAAATTAGAACTGAATGTTGAGGAATACTCCTCCACTGGCAGGAGACTCTTCATCTAATTGAAGAAAATTCTTTTGAGGGTTTGGCAATCAAATGTGAAACATGCTATTATTCCCTCGGTTGATGGTAAGAAGTTGAAATTACTTCTATACGGGTAGATAAGTTAAGTGATTACTTAACTGGCAAGCATTAAATGTGGTGGTTGGAAAATTAACATTATAAATCAGTGTTTTTGGCTCCAATTTACTTCACCAAGCATTCAAACATTCGAAGAGTGTGAAAATTCTGAGCAAAGACATTTTGAGCAAAGAAGCAAAGCAATTTAGCATTCAATCATTCCTAAGGTAGAGAAAGGTATTTATAATCATGGCATCTTCTTTTGTACCTGAATTCATAGCAAACCCTACTGTAGTCGAAGTAATCAAACACCCTAGGCACGTATTTCAGTTAGTTCCTAAAATTGCTAAGAAGGATGATAATGTTGGTGTTGTAGCATAGGAAATAGGGAATCATCACAAACAATATAAAAACTAATCTAGCTCAATCACGAAAAAAAATTGCAATGATCGATCCAAAACACATTCAATAGAGACATAAAGATAAAACATTCAAAAAGATTATGCAAACCAGATGTAAATCCAAATGTTTCCTTCATGCGGCTCCATTGTTCTTCTTTCTTCTCCAAATAGTTTTATTGTAGATCTCACCTTCAAGTGCATAAACCTAATTGTGAAAGCAAGATTGACATTGACACAAGAATACTCGAAGCGTGATTTGACAAAGTGATTAGAAATTCGATAGTCTGATTAGGGGATTTGATTGAAGAAATTCATCCAATTTATAGAAAAATTGGAGACAAGATCAAATTAGCATGACATGGATATTAGAAGCAATTGATTTCAAAATGGCAAAATTTAGTGAAAAGAAAGAGGTTATGACACCTTCTATGTCATGAATTATGACATATTGCCAATGCAAAGCTTAGAGAACTAGAACCTTATGACATCTTGCTATGTCAAGAGTATGACGCATGAAGCACAAAAATAGGGAGAACTAGAGACAAGTTAATTAGGTGGAAATTAAAATTAGGAAATTAGAAAATAGGTGGAAATTAAGAATTAGGAAATTAGAAAATAGGTGGAAATTAAGAATTAGGAAATTTAGAAAAATTAGGAAATTAGAAAATAGGAAAATTAGAAATGATGGAAAATTAGAAAATTAGGTAAATTAATTAATAATTTGTCATTATTAATTAATTCACAAAAAGAGGAATAAGTTAGCCAATTAAATAAATATTATATTGCGATGAGAAGACTTAGGATAAATAAATAAATTATTTAACCTAGAGGAAGAAATGACAAATTAGGTTAAATGAATAAATCATAAAACCCTAGAAGATGAATTAGCAATGCGAGAATGACAATTAAGTCTTGATTGAAGATAATTGATTCGATTTGATTCTGATTTAACAAAGGACCAATGTGATAAATGATTTGATAAATGCGCCAATTGACAAGGAACAATGACAAATTGATCCAAATTGACATAATTGAGACAAACAACGATTGATGACAAATCGATCGCAAAATGACAAGATCGACAAGAGGACAAGAATCGATGACAAAATAGATTGCAAGATGACAAGATTGAAAATGACCATGATCAATGACAAATCGATCGCAAAATGACAAGATCGAACATGACAATGATCAATGACAAATCGATCACAAAACGACAAGATTGATAAGAGGACAAAACCCTAATTAGGATTAACGATGTCCAAAATGATGACAAATGAGCACGCACATTGATGCGATAGGATAAGATCGATCAAAATCATGACTAGAGAGTGTTGTCGACAAGACCAAATTTGAGAATGAGATGAATGAAGAATGTAGAAGAAAGACTCAATGCTCGCAAATGATAAAGACCAAATGTGAATCATAGGACAAATGTTAATGCGACGCAAAAACCTAAAATGAGGCAATGCGCAAATGTTAAAGTATGATTTCGCAAGCGTTGACCATTTTTAGGTGTCTACATTTTGCCCCTCTTTGAGACAATGTGATTTTAAGCGTTGTTTCAAAGAACAATAATGAAAATGCCCCAGACAATAATAATTACATATGGATGCCCCCTCGAGGAATTGGCCAGAAACATGCAGAAAAGAGGCCAATTGATCGATAAAAATGATAGGATCGAATGGACTAACAATCGGATATCGGATGCATGAAGGACAAGCAATTTAAGATGCATGAGACCATGACCAACATAAGATGGAGAGGGTGCACGTCGATCTATGCACTGACAAAGATCTATAAATGGGACCAAGAGAGTGAAAAGAGCTCATTTGCACCAGACAAAGAGGAGGATTTGTTGCTCTGGACAAGGACACTTGCAGATAGATGGTGAACATTCCAATGGTGGATCACCTCAGGGAATGCATACACACATTCAGATGACCAGATGATGCAGGAGCAGCGGTATGTCTCTCAAAAAACCATGTTTTCAATTTGATGAATTTTGATTGCTTGCGAGACATTGCGGGGCCCACAAGAGATGCCGAAAAGGACTCCTGCGCTTGTGTAGGGTCTTCTACACTTGTGTAGGGAGACACAAGCGTAGGTTACCTGACACAGGCACATGTTCCTTGACACAGGTGCAATTGTGCATTGGAAACTCAATTTTGGTTCAAAACTGCATGCAAATGATCCAAAAAAAGGGGATAAGGGTAGGATAGGTCAGATTAGATGAAAAACACCTTGATTGGACATGAAAATGAGGAAATGCAACCCATAGGAGCAAACCCTAAAACTGACAAAATATGCCCCAATTGTGATGCAAAGTCGATAGTATCCACTGATCACACAGGAGAACCGACCTGACTGCTTCATGCTATGACATAGACTCAAGAGCACAGACAGAGATACATTAGCAGGACTTGGGATATACTATGTCACATTCATGCCTGAGATTAGGGCAAACACAGGACTTCTTACCGCATTGGCAGAGCGATGGCATTCAGAGACCTCCTCATTCCATCTGGCGACTAGAGAGGTGACGGTGACACTGGAGGATGTATGGCATATCCTCCGCATTCTGATTCATGGGGAGATGGTAGAGTATGACCCAGTAATAGGGAGAGACGCATTGTGCAAATTGTTTGAGTGTGATACAGATGATCTAGATATCGCCGAGAGGGAGATTGGCTGGGAGACCATGGCATCTGAGTATGATCGATGATATGTGGTGATAGCCGTGGTGATAGCATGCCTATTAGCAGGAGACAGACAAGGACATGGATTCCCTATTGGATGGGGAAGAGTACTAGAGTGGATGGCGACAGAGGGGACAGTGTACGCATGGGGACCATGTGTACTGGCTATGCTATATTTTCAGTTGCATCAGATAGCATATCAGGGAGTGCAGACTTTGAGCTGTGGAGTCACATTGCTACAGGTATGGGCATTCGAGCACATAGCCATATGTCGACCAATTATAGAGAGACAGGTAGTACCACACCGACCATATGTGTATTGCTATGGTGGTGCACTGAGACAGGGTCCATTTGGATACATATTATACTGGCAACATGAGCTAGATAGACTGAGAGAGTTCATATGGAGGCCATATCATGATTGCCCTAGATGGTAAGATGACAGTGATGAGCTACCATATTGTAGACAGGAGAGGTACTTGATTGGGCAACCAGTGAATCGCCAGAGAGTGATTGAGTTGTACCTGCTAGAGAGAGTCAGATGATAGTTTGGAGAGAGGCAGGATGTACCTAGGAGGACTGCATGCTTTGCCCAATCGCACAGAGAGATGAATCAGTGGGGGAGTATGATTCAACCACATATAGCATATACTGACTTCACACAACTATAGCAGAGATAGTGGGATTGGAGATCAGATGTGGTAGATGTCGGGACGACAAAGGAGTATGCGAGATGGTTTGCACAATGGCGGCCAATGCCATTGACAGATCCAGATATTCCAGTACCTAGGCGATAGGAGGACTTCCCACTCACGGGAGAAAAGGAGGGAGATGATGAGGATAGAGATGAGGATGGGGATGATGAGGATGGAGATGAGGATGGGGAGCAGGAGGCATTGCAGGATATACCCATAGAGTCGGAGACAGTTAGGACAGAGGAGATGGAGATATTCAGGGCTACCATAACGAGTCAACAAGATCACATTGCAACTTTAGAGAGAGAGCATGAGTAGTTCAGAGTAGAGATAGCCAGACTCACAGCAGCTCGAGACATAGCAGTAGCTCAGGCACAGCGAGAAGGACAAAGAGTCACTGAGTATATTGGGTCGTTTTGGGATGCCAGTGTACGGGAGCTAGCACAAATGTTGGTAGAGACCAGAGAGGAGATATGCCATTGGAGGACATTATATGAGAGTGCAGTTCCACCAGAGCAGAGAGCAGCTTCGTATCAGGTACGATTGAGGACAGAGAGCAGGGCACGCTCTCGGAGGTCATTGAGCAGCATGGGGGTGAGTGGACCTATGAGACCACCACAGCCAGGACCAGGAGGGACATCATCTGTGAGACATGGCAGGGATGAGGAGGATAGAAGGAGCACCCAGTGACAGAGGCATGTGCTCTTTAGGACAGACAGTGGACATTATGTAATTTGCCATTTTGTAGTCAGCCTGTGGGCCATACTTAGGACAGACAGTCCAATTTGTACTCTGATATTATGTGGATATATGATATGATATGCATCAATATGATGGGATGCAATATGTTATGATTGCGGTTATTTTCTATGTATGGATGACTTATGCACTATTTATGTACCATTGTGGAACATGTATGAATGCATTTTTTTTTATGTGTTTTTGATGCATTTATAATATGAAATGGATAAAATGCTTGATGTGATGCTTGATGTGATGCAAATGTACTAACCAAATGGATGCAGGATGCAGCATGTATGTTTGGAGATCAGAGCACTAGACCAAACTGACTATCCGACCGGATGGAAGAAATGTTAGTAAGAAGAAAATGAAACAGAGGACAGTTAGAGATGAAGAAAAACTTGCTTTCAGTAATGCACTTTGTACGTGAGAACCTTTATTTTTATGTAGCAAAATGGATGCGTAGCATCATGGCATTGAAGGCCAGAGCTGAAATGCAACCCTTTTTGCAAAAGACAGACACATCATAGACAAGCAACAATCACAACCAAAAAGAAAAGAAAACCATGAACCATCCTGGTCACTCTAAATCACTCAGTGACATCATCAAGTAACATAGGAACATGATCGAAGCCAAAGATAAATCAATAAAAAGATAAGATGCACAAATTCCAACAAATCAAACAAACATCTTGATCTTCATTGTCAAAAGTTGAAAGTGCCGATAAGATGATCATGTTGTCTGGTTTCAGGACATGCGGTACCTCGTCTAAGACTAGACATAGTCTGGTTTCGAGTATACCACACCTTGTATAAGACCCATGATAGTAGAGACAAGGACAAATGATATTGATGGTAACGTTCGATTGATATGACAATGTTGATCAATTTGAATGTCTGGTTTGATGGAAAGAGTTCATCTGTTTATGCATGATTGCATTAAAGCACAACATTGGATTGTGAGTCATTGGATGTATACTCAGTGAGTTGTCTTATGCACCAAGAGGATATTTATTGCAAAATGCAAAATGCCAAAGAAATTGTTTTTGGATTTTGATGCTTTTGAAAAAGTTTTTTGTTTTTTTTTTTGTTCATTTTTTTAGGACTTTATTCGATTTTTTTTGGATTATTTCATAACGTTATTCAATTTTAAAGATTTTTTCAGAACATTTTCAATTTTTTATGATCTTTTTTTTTCAAGACATTTTTGAATGTTTTTTGAAGATTTTTTTTTTTTTTTTTTTCAGGACATTATTTGATTTTTATGATCTTTTTTAAGGACATTTTTGAATGTTAAAGTTCCAATGATTGATCATGACAAGGGGAACATTCCCAATGTGCATCTAAAAGACATACATAGATCAGGACCAAAACATATGTACAAGAAATCGGGGTATGCAAGACAATGATGTTAACCAATAACAGGCCTGGAATAGAACATTGGGTTAAGACAAAGATAGACGTGAGAAACCGGCCGAGAGAAAGCATAGCTTAGAGGTCATGACAGATGACGTAGCAACGATCTCATTTTACACATGGTGCCTATTTGCCAAGTTTTCACCAAGGTACTTGCCCCAAGCGCCTGTTTACCAGGTTTTCACTAGAGGGCGAATCATTTTTTTCTTTACTTTTTGCTCTTTTTCTCTTTTTTCTCTTTTTTTGTTTTTTGATTTTTTTTCTTTTTCAATTTTTTTTTTTTTTTGTATTTTGACTTTTTTCATTTTTTTTGTATTTTTTCAGGATCATATTTGAAGAAATGCTGATAGAAAATTATGCCCAGTACTTGCAAAGATGCATGCTGTTGATAGGATCAGACAAAGGTTCACCTTCTGGAGTGGCAAGCTGATATGCCCCCGAGCCATAGGCTGCACTTACTATGAAATGCCCAACCCAATTAGGTTCAAACCTACCTTTGATGATGTCAGTAGACTGTGCATTCTTAGGGTTTGCCTTTAAAACCAAATCTCCCACTTCGAAGTGTCACCCTTTGACCTTTTTATTATAAGAGCGATGGAGACGGTTTTGATATGCTTGCAAATGTGTCAGGGCTGTCTGACGTTTCTCATCTAACATCTCAAGCTGGTGCAACTGAGAGACTCTATGCATCTCATCATCAATCAAATGTTGTAAGGAAACCTGCAAGGAAGGAATCTCCACCTCCAAAGGTAAAATAGCTTCCGCACCATACACCAAGGAATAAGGTGTTGCGCCAGTAGGTGTGCGGACAGAAGTGCGATAGGCCCATAGTGCTGGATTCAATTGGACATGCCAATCTCAACCAGCATCATTGACAACCTTCTTCAAGATCTTGATAATGGTTTTATTGGATGCTTCGGCTTGACCATTCCCCTGTGGATAGTAGGGACTAGAGAAATGGTGTTGGATATGAAACTTTTCACAAAGTTCTTTAACATCTTTATTCTTGAAGGGATGACCATTATCTGTGACTATGGCAAGGGGAACCCCATACCGGCATATGATATAATTCAGCAAGAATTTTAAAATTTGGACACCAGTGATATAGGTCATGGGGATAGCCTCGATCCATTTTGTAAAATACTCTGTGGCTGTAATGATGAACTTATGTCCATTTGCAGATGTTGGGTGAATTTTGCCAATAAGATCCAATCCCCATTGAGAAAAGGGCCATGGAGATATGACAAAATGAAGTTCTTGGGCTGGTGCATGAATATAGTTTCCATGAATTTGGCATTTGTAGCACTTCTTAACAAAATCATGAACATCTTTTTCAAGAGTGGGCCAATAATACCTGTAGACACCTAAAATTGTCATGTCTAATTAAATAAATATTTTATTTATTTAATTATCTAAGCCTAATTCTTCTATTAATTAAATAAATCTTTATTTATTTAATTAATTCATTTATCCTCTTCTAGCCTTATTTCTCATTTAAATAAATACATTTATTTATTTAAATTATCCTTTTCCTAAATTAAATAAATATTTTTATTTATTTAATTATCCCATTCCTTCTACTAATTAAATAAATCTTTATTTATTTAATTAATTCATTATCCTTTTCTACACGACACATGTCATTCATCTCTTAATTCCTACACTACCTACCTCTTTCATTATTTTACTATTTCTTCTACCTACCCTCTAATCCTAGCTGACCTCTCTTTTTACACCTCTCAATCTTAACCCTCCATTTCTTATTGTGTCTTCTATTTAAGGAGATGCTTCCTTCATTGTCAAACCCTAATCAACAATTTTGGAGGACTTGGCTACACTACGATCCTACTTGCAACCACATTCCGTTCTTTGTTGAGCTCTTGTGCATATAAAAATCTGAGAGCAAATATATCAAGCAAGATCAATGGAGATAGGAAGAATGGAGATCAAAACCCTATTGGACATGTGATGGTAATCTTTGTGATTTTATGTGACTTGCATTGTCTTAGGTAATCTTCATATGTTATGGTGGATCTTTGTTGATTGTTAGGCTAGGGTTTAGTGGTTGGATTCATTTAGCCTTTTAATATTGTTATTATTGTTATCCATTTTCACCATATACATTTTGGCACGCCCGGTGGGACTCTTATCCCTTTACATTTAACCTTCTTGTTGCAGATTTTGCATTTTTGAAGTTGTAGATCGGACATTTTTCGACGACATTTTAGGTTTTTCCGCGTCTGCGAACTTTTGGATCGCGTCTCTGAGTTTCAGGAGCATTTGCGGAATCTAGAATCGCGCCTATGTTTTTGCTAAATTTTATTTTGTAGGTTTCTGAAAGTGGCGTCTGTGTTTCCAAACCGCGTCTATGCTGTTTCTGCCAGCGTCTGTGTCCGAGAGAGGCGTCTGTGTATTTTGGCCACGTCTGTGCATCACAGAACCGCATCTATGTCATACAGACACATCTGTGTTTGGTATAACAACGTCTGTGTTTTACTGTTTTGAAATTTTCAAATTTTTCTTTGATTCAATTTTCGGATTTCGTACTTAGGGTTTCAGATCTAGTTTATTTTTGGACTAACCCTTGCAGATCTAGCTAACTAAGTTTGTGCAGCTTGTTTTGGAAGCAAAAAAATGTTTTTGTTGAAGGCCCCTTTTTCACAAAGTCTTTTGGGTTTTCTAAAATTTACCTAACTTGTGTGCTTGCAGGTAGGGGTGATCATTTGAAACAACCCAAACTACTAACAATTTTGTTGTGTGCCTTGTTTTCATAGATTAGCAAACACTTCCATTGGTGCACTAAAATTGAATCATTGTCTTTTGTGTCTTGAGCAATAGGCTCTTTTTGTTTAATCTTTAGAGGGCCTGTCTTCCCGTGTGGTCATTAGGACTACTAGTGAGAAGAGAACGACCCAAGTGGTAGCGAGGAAAACCCACCTCATCCGAACCACTATAATCAAATGTATTCATGGTGAAAACTATGAATAACATGTGCTGATTAGTTCATACCGACACTATGTCTCCCCATAAACCCGTTTGATCAAATTTATTTGATCATTTGTAGGGCGTAACCCCTACCGGCTGGGAGCCTTCTGTATTTACAGAGCTAAAAGTGCCGCATGTATGGCCACACGAGTGGATGCCCTTACTAGCACCTTTTTGTTTTAGAAGCCCAAATCCTTCTAGTTGTTGAGGCAGGAGGTCGAACCTCTGGTAGCGGCCCACACACATACAGTTCTTAGTAGAGATACAAAGTTCGCCATGGGGAGTTTTCATGGGGACTGATGCTTGGCTGACCCGAGAAGTGAGTGTCGAGGGTGGAGCCAGTGAGGTCAAGCATCTAAGTATCCGCTCTAAATAGCGTAGCCTCGGGGGTAAAACCCTATGTGGGATCAACAACTATTGTCTTGGCCAGCCATAAGAATTGTGCTTGTCTTATGTTAAACATTCAAACATTCAAGACCAAACAAAAAAATATTGTGTCTTTTGTGTCTTCAAGTGTATGCAAAACATTTTACATCAAACAACACACTTTTGGAGTCTAAACACTTGCAAACATTGAGTCCTCATCAATATTGTGTCCTCTTGTCACGGAAAATAGTCAAACAGTCGGATTTGGTCACAACAAAACAACTTCACAGATTGGAAAAATTGCACGAAGTTTACAGAAACGCATCTGTGTCTGTTTTAACCGTGTCTGGGTCATCTAAGCGTGTCTATGAAGGGCAGAATAGTGTCTATGTTTTTATCAGCGTCTGTGTCAAACAGAGACACGTCTGTGTCTGGGAATCGCGTCTGTGAAGTATACAAAAGCGTCTGTGTCCAGAATTGAAAATCTTTACAGTCCGACAAACAAAGGAAATCAGTTTCAGAATACTTGAGCTTTCTAGGTTGTCTCTTTAGGTTTCATCTAGCATTCAACCTGTTCTAAGGTCTCATACAGTCCATCATTGCTTCACATCTCATTTTACATTCATACTTGTCTAAGCTTGAGTCAAAAAGGTCACTTGCTTGTCCTCACTATACTCTTTCAACACATTACATACAGCTACACTTTGCTAAGTGGTCCCTCATCAAGGTTTCTTACCTTTGGGTCTCATTTGGTATTACTTAGAGTCAAGGTCAGCTTACCTCATCAAGAGAAACAATCATCTCTTTGGAAGTCACACCTACTCTACTACTTACATACTTGGTCTTACACTTTGGACATTGCAAGTACACCTCAAGATTCATTTACACTCCATACAACTCTTAGTCTTCCATACTCTTTTCATTTTTCATCTAGTCTCTCACATCTTGGTCAAACACCTAGTTCATGGTTGAAACCCGTCTTCAAAAATCTAGGAGAATAGCTAAAGAAGCTCAAGAATCCGCAAACATGAGGTCTTATGAGTATGAAAATGATTTATTCTTCAATCCTGAGCATACTACATTACCTGACATGGATGTTTATAGAAACAATCCAAATGTGGAAAACATAGACACTACAAACAACAATGCTACACATAATGACAATGTGGACAACTTTTCAATACAATCAGTAGATGTAGAAGAATCCATAATGAATCCTCATTTCAATAGATTGGTTGAAGAGATAATGAGAAGGGATAGACAGTACTTTTTACACATAATGGCACAAAGTGGAGCTAAAATACCTCATGACTTTGACATGTCTCAACTTATGGAAAATCAACCCTCACAACAAACTCAATCCAACATGGATCAAAGGAGACCAAATAGTGGAGGAAATAGAGGACCGAATATGATGCCTGAGTCACCATCAGTTTTGCTTCAAAAACCAGAAATCCCACATACACAAGCTCAAACATATGATACTTACCTTCGAAGACCATTATGGAAGCCCTATGCAGATAGATGTGCTCAATCACATGCTCAAGCTATGGATCAATCAAAACAAGTGGACATTCAAAGGCATGCTTCAAATTTGGACATAAGGAAACCTCATGTCAAATTTGGGGGCAACACAATGGAAAATGAAATGCCTATAGAATATGGTATATATGCACAAAATAGATATGGGGTTCCTCAACATGAAGCTATGCCAAGTGCTCCTTATATGTCGCATCAATATAGACCTCCTCCATATGGACATGTCTATGATCAGTATCATCCATACATGCAGCAAGCTCCTCCTCAAATGGGTGTTTCAAACATGGGGTATGCTACAAGAAATCAATCTCCTCCCAAGAGCAATTTGGAGCAACAAATTAGATATTTACAAAAGAAAATGGAGGACATGAGTACGACAAAACCAACATACACTATGAGAGACATATGTCCTTATCCCTTTGATAAGAGCATTCCAATGCCTCCATTTCCTGCACACTTTGTGACGCCAAAATTTGACAAGTATAGAGGAAAGGGAGACCCCAAGGCACACATAAGACAATTTTTCACAGCTTGCATTGAGGTAGTAGCAGAAGAAACATATTTGATGAGGTTTTTCCCATAGAGCTTAGGCGATCAAGCTATGGAATGGTTTTCTCAATTACCTCCTGGTATTAAGTCATGGGGTGACTTAGCACAAGCATTTATTCAGCATTGCTCTTACAATATAGAAACAGATGTCTCAGTCACTACCTTGTGCAATACTAAGCAAAAGGAAGGAGAATCTTTTGTGTCATTTTTACAAAGATGGAGAAATCTAGCTAGCAGATGCTCTTGCGAAATCCCACAGAAACAAATGGTAGAAATGTTCACTCAAAACGTTAACAAGGACATTGGCTATGATCTAAGGAAAGCTTGTTTGTCTACCTTCAAGGATGTTATTGAAAAGGGCTTAGCAATAGAAAAGGTCTTAATTGAACAAGGAGTCATTAAGATATTCAAGGAAAACAAAGATGACTTTAAAGGAAAAGACAAGCCAAAATTTTGGAACAAGAACAAGAACACAGTCAATGATGGTGTTGTTGATGCCAATACAGTAAGACCCAAGTTCATCTTTTCAGGAGCAAGTTCTACAAACAATCAAGTGAATACTCAAACAACTTCTAGACCACGAAGGAAGTACACCCCATTGGGAGAACCACTTGAATCAGTATTCAAAAAGCTTGTAACAAACAAAGTGATCACAGTTCCAGATTTTCCTCCATACGAACCAAAGGTCAAACCAAATTGGTGGAACGATGATGAGTATTGTGAATTTCATAAGAGCAAGGGTCATAAGATAGGAAATTGCCATCGACTGAAGAACATTGTGCAAGATCTCATTGATAGAGGTGACATTGAGATTGAGGGACACTCATCTAATCAAGAACATGAGATGTTTAAGGAACCATTCCCAAAGCATGACAAGGGAAAAGGCAAAGTCACAGATGATCAAGCCAATTATACTAGAGCACCTTATAATTATGATTCTACTATCAATCACATCTCAATGGACAATCATATCTCTACTATTACCATCAAGAACAAAAATCCTGAGAATCCTCCTCAGCGACCTAAGATTGTCCTAAGAGGTGTTGGATCTTCTTCCGAACCTACCTCTGAATGTCATGTTACAAATCGTCGAGGTAAAATCACGTTGCCAGGTGCCTCTACTAAGAATACCACTTCTTCATCTACCAAGCCTGAGTATGACCTTGTAGAACAGTTAGGGAAGACACCCGCACTCATCTCCATCCTTGAGCTCTTACGTATATCCCCTGCTCATAAGGCTATTCTTGACAAAATCTTGAGAGACACTGCCATTCCTACTGATCTGAACGTGGACCAGTTTCAAGCCATGGTGGGATACCTTTCCATTCCACATTCCCTTACATTCACAAAAGCCGATGATGCCTCCGTAAGTCAGCCTCATAATGCACCTTTACACGTTGAAGCTTTCATACACAAACATCGAATAAAGTGAGCCCTGATAGATGGAGGAGCTGGTCTAAACATTTGTACATTGAGCACCATTAAACAATTGGGATATTCGGACAAAGCTGTGAATTCTACAAATCAAATCACCATCAAGGCATATGATGATGAAGAGCGCTCATCTAAGGGCATAGTCACCTTACCTCTAAGAATTGGGCCAGTCACAAAGGATGTGGTTTGTCAAGTCCTAGATCTAGATCTCACATACAACATATTGCTAGGACGTCCTTGGATTCATGAAATGAGGGCAGTCCCATCAACATATCATCAATGCATTAAGTTTCCTCATAATGGAGTCGAGGTAACAGTTAACGGTGATCCTAATCCGTTCATATATTGCAATAACTTGAGATCACATACTAAGACTATCATTCCCAATAATCGTGAGGCTACTCCTTCTTCAGCATACATTGACCCAGAGTCATTGAAACCTTCGACATCAAAACAAGGTAAACTTAAAGGCAAATTTCAAGACAAAGGCATGGGAGAATACACTTTGAATCAGACCATGTTTTTACGACAAGTCATGAGCTCTCCAAAAGAATATGGAAGGCCACATCCTAACAAGCAAATCTCCATCATGATACTCAAATGGGATCCTACTACCTTTCAAAGATGGGGCAAACTAGAAGAGGAAAATTTATACAAAATGCTTTACAAAGACATTGAAGAGGACACACAAGATCATATCAATATACCCTGTGAGAACTATGGCAAAGGCTTCAAGATTCTACAAAAATTTGGGTATGATGGAAAAACCCCTCTTGGGTTATGCAAAGAAGGCGTCATGGATCCCTTACAACCTGAATTGACTGTAAGAAGGGAACGCTCAAAGGGACTGGGTTTTCTGACTTCCAAAATCCATACTAAAAGGACAGAAGAGGCATCGCAAATCAAAGTTGCCAAAATTCAACAAGAGGATTACTATTCCACAGATTCCAATGAATGGGAATGGGGTTCAAACAAATCCTCCAGTGACTATGAGCTCATTGAGACATTCAGAGAACCAGATGAACCCAGAGAAGAAGAGGAATTTTATAAAAGGTTCAGAGTTGGTCAAGAACCAACCCATAAGGATCCCGCACAGTCTTCGTTTCAAGGTTCTAGGTCGAAATCACATAGGATGAGGACACCTGTCTCGAAAGGCGCTACTAGTGACGACAATTTGGATTCACCTGCGATCGAAACTGATGAGGAGAGTGCCATCGATGACCTTGACGATTGCCTCGATATACCTGAATATAACCACATCTTCACTCTTAGCCCTGCAAACTCTGAAAACATTAAAGGCCTTCCCCTTGTTCACCCCCAACTCATTGACTGGGATTATGAAGGACTAGCACAATTTGATACATTTCAAAATGACAAAGCTATTATTGACTATCTTGGCATACGAGATGATCTTCCCCCTGGGGACCACAAAGCAGGATACATCATAGAACTCAACAACATGGCATATTTCGGTGAGGGTGTCAGACCTTCCAATCACAAAAATGTAAAAATAAGAACAAATCAAGGATCTTATGGTGAAAACCACACTGTGGCGCTATCGGATCCCAAAAAAGTAAAAAGAAAAGACGTATCTGAGGGTGAAAACCTCTCTGAGGCACCCGAAGATGGAAGGCTCGACATTCTCCCAGCATCATATGAGGAAAAGTCATCCATGTTCGTAGAAGAGACTATCAAGACAAACATTGGTACAGAAGAGGTTCCACACAACATATTCCTTGCTCAATCCTTGACAGAGTTCGAAAGGGGAAAATTCATAAGCTTCTTCAAAGAATGACAAATCAACTTTGCATGGTCATACGCTGATATGCCTAGACTAGATCCAGATTTGGTAATGCATCATTTGACAGTCAAACCGGGGGCAAAGCCAGTGAAACAGAAATTAAGGAAAATGCATCCACAAGTGGCATTACTAGTCAAAGCAGAGCTGGAAAAATTATTGGATGTCGGATTCATATGCCCAATTGATTATCCCGAATGGATCTCCAATTTAGTACCTATCAGTAAACCAGATCCCAGCATCAGAATATGTATAGATTTCAGAGACATCAACAAAGCTTGTCCAAAAGATGACTTCCCATTACCAAATATAGACTTGATCGTTGATCTCACCGTAGGTCATGAAATGTTATCTTTAATGGATGGATTTTCTGGTTATAATCAAATTAGGATTGCACCCGAGGATCAACACAAAACATCATTCACTTGTCCATGGGGAACTTTCTGTTAGAATGTCATGCCCTTTGGGCTGAAAAATGTAGGCGCAACATACCAGAGAGCAATGACCACTATCTTTCATGATCTCATGCACATAACCGTAGAAGACTATGTTGATGATCTCTTGGGAAAATCAATAGATAGAGATACACATTTGGACATACTTTCAGTCATCTTTGATCGGTTGGAAAGATACAAGGTAAGATTAAACCCCAAGAAATGTGTCTTTGGAGTAACCTCTGGGAAGCTCCTAGGATTCATTGTGTCTAAAAGAGGAATCGAAGCCGATCCAGCAAAAGTCAAGGCTATCTTGGACATGCCACCACCCAGAAATATAAGTCAACTTTGATCCTTACAAGGGAGACTCCAGTCTATACGAAGATTCATAGCACAACTTGCAGATAAGTGTAATCCTTTCCAGCACCTACTACATAAAAACATCAAGTTTAAATGGGATGAGAACTGTAAACAAGCTTTTCAGATGCTCAAAGACTATCTTTTGAATTTGCCAGTTTTGATGCCACCAATTCCAAATCAGCCTTTGTTACTATACATATCAGCTACTCCAACAGCACTGGGGGCACTCCTAGCACAACAAATAGCTAACAACAAGGAAAAAGTAGTATACTATATTAGTCACACATTGGTGGGATATGAGCTAAACTACACACCAATCGAGCGTGCATGTCTCGCCGTGGTATTTGCTTCACAAAAATTACGACATTATATGCTCACTCACAAGACTAAATTGATTGCAAGAATTGATCCATTAAAATATCTTCTTAACAAGGCTACACTTACTGGACGACTGGCCAAGTGGGTAATGATCCTGAGTGAATTCGACATCGAGTATGTAGATAGAAAAGCAATAAAAGGACAAGCAATTGCAGATCAATTAGCAGATGCTCCCATGATAGATGATGCTCCTCTAAATTCAGAATTTCTAGATGAATCCATTTTAACAATATCACATGCAAAGCCATGGCAACTATACTTTGACGGCTCATACACACAGCATGGGGTAGGAGCTGGTATTCTCTTTATAACTCCTCAAGGTGATTCTATACCAAAGTCATACCGCTTATCATTTCCTTGCACTAACAATATAGCAGAATATGAGGCATTAACAACTGGATTATGAATTGCAGTTTAGTGGAAGATCCAAGAACTTCGTGTTTTTGGGGATTCTCAACTTGTCATCCGTCAAGCAACTGATGATTACCAAATAAAAGATGAAAAACTAATGCCTTACAAGCAACTGGTAGATGATTTAAAACAGTATTTCACAAAGATAGATTTTGAGCAGATACCAAGAGAGCAGAATTGTGCTGCAGATGCCATGGCTACAATTGCTTCGCTAATTGATCTACCTCAAAATGAAACTTGCTACGAGTTCCTGGTAGACAACTTGTTGATTCCTTCATATGAGATCACTCCTACTGAAATGATATGCATTGTCGGTCCCAAATCCCAGTTATATGGTTCCATCTTCACATATCTTCGCGACAATATCCTACCTCCTGATCTATCGAACAACCAACGCCGCACTTTCATTCGCCAATCCTCTCGATACGTCATTCTAGCTGATATCCTATACCGATGAGGTCTAGATGGCACTCTTCTTAGATGTTTAGAAAGCGATGAAGCTCAGATTGCGTTACGTGAAGTGCATGAAGGGATATGTGGTCCGCATACTAGTGGTCCTACCTTGGCCAAGAAACTCATCAGGACTGGATATTATTGGCCCAATATGGAAAAAGACTCATATCAGTTTGTCAAGAAATGTAAGCAATGTCAAATTCATGGAGACCTCATACATGCACCAGCACAAGAACTACAGCCACTTGCATCTCCTTGGCCCTTTTGTCAGTGGGGACTTGATCTCATAGGCAAGATTCACCCTCCTTCTTCCAATGGTCATAAATTCATTATCACAGCCACAAAGTATTTCACAAAGTGGATTGAGGCCATGCCTCTCACACAAGTCACTGGGAAACAAATTGCTACTTTCATCCTTAACTATATCATTTGCCGATATGGTATTCCCAATTCCATTATCACTGATAATGGGCGTCCTTTCAAAAATCAGGATGTTCGTGAACTCTGTGACCGCTTCCATATTTCCCATCATTTCTCTACACCATATTATCCCCAAGGTAATGGCCAAGCTGAGGCGCCTAATAAAATAATTCTTAAAATCCTCAAAAAGACAATCGACGACACTGGCTGTAACTGGCATATCCAACTCAATCCTGCACTTTGGGCCTACCATACAAGTGTTCGCACACCTACAGGAGCTACACCCTACTCACTTGTCTACGGCACTGAAGCCATCTTGCCTATTGAGGTCGAGTTACCTTCTTTATGGGTCTCTTTGCAAAACATAATCAACGATGAAGATTACAGGGTCTCTCGCTTACAAGAATTAGCACTGCTGGATGAACGGAGACAAACTGCTTTTAATCATCTCAAGGGTTACCAACAACAAATGAGTCGCAGCTACAATCACAAAGTCAAGCCTCGCACATTTGAGGTAGGTGACTTAGTCCTCAGAGAAAACCCCAAGAATCAGCAAGACAGAGAGAAGAAGGGCAAGTTCGAACCAAACTGGCTTGGTCCTTACATCATCACAACGGTATATGGATCTGGGGCATATCAGCTCTCAACTACAGAAGGTGAACCTTTGGAGGATCCTATCAACAGCATGCACCTTCGCAGGTTCTACACATAGCTTTTCAGAATATCCTAATCCAAAAATACAAAAAAATCAAAAAACTCAAAAATACAAAAAAATTATAAAAACAAAAAAAATCGTTACTTAGTGAAAACCTGGCAAACAAGCGCCTTGTGACACAAAAAAATTAAAAAATCAAAAAATGTAAAGAGAAATAATTTCGTCCAACGGTGAAAACCACTTCGGTGGCGCCATGGGCAAGTACCATGGTGAAAACTAGGTCACTAGCGCCATGCGTAGAGACTTTGCTCCTCTCTCCTTCAGGATTCACTTTCATCCTTTCACTTTGCACACACTCACGACCAATTCACTCATAATAAACTTACCCATTCCCATCATGGCTTGTTATTGATCTACCTAAGATTGGTTAGCCATTCATAATAAACCCCCCCTTTTTCACTCCCTTTCCATCCATAATAAATCAGATCCTATCTGTGACTATGGCAAATCCTACATCTAGTGATGGGTGTGGAACTGAGAGCATCACATGTTTCAAGGAGTACAGTTTTTTTATAGCTTCCTTCAGTCTATTCGTGCACAATCCGCAATAAAGCAACATTTGCATTGAAGATCTGCAATAAAGTTTCATCTTCTCCGCAATAAAGTATCAGTTTCATAGATTCAGTCAGTTTCAGATGAGACAGCAGCAACAATGAGCTTCAACAAATCAAATCTTTCAACATACTCAGACAACATATGGTTCAGTGTTAATCTATCCTTTTTGTGAAAGTGAACATTGTGACCACAATCAAATATGACTTATACAAGTGACAAGAGACACTAAACTTGAGGACTATAGTGGATGTTGGTGTCGAGTCTTGGTTTTCTTTTGATTTCATCTTTTGGTGACATGTCTTTTAGCTTTTCCAAGATGTCTTTGACTAGAGATTCTATCTCCAGGATGTCTTTGACTAGAAAGGCAAGGATGGGATATCGTCACCTGTTTGCATTTGCTATTTGTGGATTGTCTTTTAGTAATACTATGACTTGTCCGAGGATATGAGGACACTGTGAGTCTAGTATGAACCAGGGCATTCCTTGTTTGTGACTGTCTTATCTCCATGCAAATAGGTACAATGACTTTCTGGGTCAAACATATGCCTCGATTGTCATAACCTACTTGCCATAATAAAGCTCAATGATGATAACGCACAAGAAGCTCTTTCATGTTCATATCTTCTATCTTCCATCCCCCTTTCTTGATTGACTTCCATAGTCCTTCTTGAGTCCACGTAGCCCGCTATCACATGACTGAGTATAATGACACACCAAAAACATTTGCATTTCATGTAGTTGCACCTGTATTATCACATATAAGCATTTCATACATACATATAGATATCAAAACTGCATCACATCCTGCAGACATCACCTGTTAGCACAATTTATACTTACATTATCATATTCATCTGCATTACATACATTCACATTTGCATCATGCATCACATATAAAACATAAAAGAGCAAAAATATTGCATTGCATCCATATCATAAGCATCACATAGAAACATACATCACATAAGTACACATGCATATAGCTGCCGCAAAAATGAATCATCTCTCATATATAATCAAATGTGTCATGATACAATGATGTCAAAAATCATATGGCTACAAAATCACCCGTAGGTGTCTACAATACAAAAATGGTACATATACTGATACAAGGGAGCCCTCTATGGCTATGATGAACTCCCTCCCTCGGAGCCGCCTGGCCTCGACGGAATCTGAGCTATAGACGGACCCGCTCCAGGATCACCCTACCTGTCTGGTGGTGGTGGAGGACCCATGACCCCACCACTCGACGCTTGTCTCCTCCGGCTCCCTCCCGTAGCCGTCGCTGTCTGCGATGGTCTATGGAAGCTCCTCGCCCGCTGATCTGCTGGCACGGCACCATAATAGAGGTCCCTCCAATAGCCAATCTCCTCTCCGGCTCGCAGGACATATGCATAGCTTGCTCCTGCGTCTTCCACCGCCTGTCTCCCTACCCTCAGCACTGTCTCAACCTCAGTATAGCGCTAGATAGCCTGATCCCTCTCCCGCTCAGTATCCCTGAACCTGGTCCTGAGTCGGTCCCTCTCCTGCTCCAGATCCTGGATCTCATCTACCTGGCCCTGGCAGATCTCCCTGAGCTCTAGCAGCTCATCCTCTTTTGGATCTCCACCCTCTCCCCTTGCTTGTGGCTCTCCCTCTGTGGGTTCTTGTACCTGTGCCGGCCCCTGTACCTGTGCTGGTGCCTGAATGGGTACCTGTCTTTGACCCTGTACCTAAACTGGCACCTGTCTCTACACCTGTCCTTGTCTCTGTCCCTGTCTATGTCCCTGTGCTGTTGGTACCTGCAGGGGCAATCCACCGTGACCCCTCACCACCTGGGCCTGTCTCTCCTGTCCCCCTTCCCTCCGATGTGCCACCCTCCTCTCCCCAACTACTCCCCTCCGCCTCCGTCGGCCTTGGCCTCCATCACCTCCACCATCATCATCATCATCTCCTCCGGCATCTCCCTCTAGTAGCTCGCCTAGATCTGTCAACCGTGGGAATGGATGCTCTGCCCAATATGCGGAGTACTCTGCATCCATACCTGCATCCTCAATCTCCGGCCACATATCCCAGGGTAGGGGTACCATCTCTGCCAGCTGTGTAACTGCCTGATCATATGACAACAGCGGTCCAAACTGTGCCTGATCCCTGACTGTACGGGCATACATACCCAAGCCTCGTGGCATCCTCTGGATCCTGCCATACTATCTGCATACCCTATCCACCAGCTGTCTCTCCAATATGTAGGGCATCCGCCCAATCAAATATCTGCTCCTGAAGGTATAAGGCAGCTCCACTGCATCATCCTCCCACTCCTCACACCCCAGATACGGCCTCCAGATGATGACATCAATGTCATCTATCACTCGCCTCCAGTGCTCTAACTTGCCAATCCGAGGCTGTGAAGTGATCATGTCATACAAGTGAACAAAGCTCTGCCCATGACCTCTGCCCCTGAAGTGTATCGGTTGTGTGATAGGCAGATGCTCGTATGCCCACACCTGTAGCAGTGTCATTCCATAGCCCAATCCCACTGATCCATGGTAGACGAACTGGTGAAGCTCATAATACAGGTGTGCCAAGACACATGGACCCCATGCATATCTGGTGTGCTGAGTCACCAATATCTCCAGTGCTCCTCCCCAGCCCACTGCCAACCCCCGTGTCGCCCTGTCTGGACACAAGAACCCACTGATGGCTCCTCCAATCACAACTAGCAAAGCTAACCCTGTCGCAGTCATGGTATCCCATGCCACATGCCCTGCTCTCATCTCTAACCCGGGATCCTGGAACACCCATCTCAGCACCTCTCTGTCCCCATCTCGATCGTATGGAATTAGCTCTCCATCGATCAATATGTGCAGTATCCTATAAACATCCTTGAGGGTCACTGTCATCTCCCCCATCGGCAAATGAAATGTGCATGTCTCGGAGTGCCATCTCTCCGCCAGTGTAGTCAGCAAACCCATGTTTGCCCCAAAACTCAGGCACATACAACACGTGTCTCAATCCCATCTCCTCAATAGCAGCTCTGTCCTCAATGACAACTCCGGTGGCAATCTCTGTGTAGACGGGAATCTCTCCCGTGACTCTAACATGGGCAAATACTCCTGTAGTCAAACAATCGAATCATGTCAGTTATTGTGGCATTCACTGTTCATCACAAAATGCTACTTGCTATCTAAATGCATATGGTTATCTATCCTAGTGACACTCACTGTTCATCATAAAGTGTTGCTATCTATCCTAGTAGTTCTCCCTGTTCATCACAAAGTACTACGTGTGTGACACTCCCTGTTCATCACAAAGTGTTACTCACCTTTTGCACTCCCTGTTCATCACAAAGTGCTGCTCATACTTTAGGTACTCCCTATTCATCACAAAGTACTCTATCTTGGTACTCACTGTTCATCACAAAGTGCCTTGATCTATCCTAGTCTTCCTAGAGGACCTATTTGAGTGTATCCTCTCAGCAGCTTATCCAATCGATAGCGTATGTTTATCATAGAACTGTCGATTTGACCTAGAAGACCAAAACCATGCATTTTCAGACATAAACGCATTTTAAACTCACAAACGTGCCTCTTGACTACACAAATGCGCCTATACAACGCAAACATGCCTGTTTGACATAAACATGCCTACATTTAACACAAACATGACTTTGGCACACAAACGCTTCTACAGGACGTAGACGCGCCCGCATCAAGCACAAACGCGGTTCCAGACGCATATGCGCTTGGCACCGACACAGACGCACCCGGCAGACACAGACGCGCCTGGCACCGACGCAGACGCGGTTGCATGTTTTTGCACTTTTTTGTGCCCTATTCCTAAGCGCATTTATTGCTAACTACCATGCATTAATGACAAAATTGAAAAGCATCAAAGTACGAGGAGGTTTGGTGGTACTTACTGGCTCTCCTGCCTCTGCTGGCCTCTGAAATCAGTGAACGCGGTCGAATTTGTGTACGAAGGCCATCGCTATTGACTACTGCTGCTCTTTTCTCGGTCTGCACTGTGATCTCGTGAGGGTGTAGATGACAATGAGGATGTCTTTTGCCCGTGGTCTATCTTATAGCCTATCCTAGCCTTAGTTTTCATTTCCCGAGTCAGTATTCTTCATCCTGTGACTTTGTCACTTTATCCAGTCAGTCCATTCTCTCCCGTCTTTCTTATCGAGAGATTGTCTGCAATCTTTTCAGACCATTTCATCCAATCTCTTGAGGGGGCATATCATTTCCATACTGGGGCAACTCTGTATCAGTTCATCTTATCTTCTTTGAAACAACGCGACAAGCCACATTGTCTCAAAGAGGGGCAAAATGTAGACACCTAAAATTGTCATGTCTAATTAAATAAATATTTTATTTATTTAATTATCTAAGCCTAATTCTTCTATTAATTAAATAAATCTTTATTTATTTAATTAATTCATTTATCCTCTTCTAGCCTTATTTCTCATTTAAATAAATACATTTATTTATTTAAATTATCCTTTTCCTAAATTAAATAAATATTTTTATTTATTTAATTATCCCATTCCTTCTATTAATTAAATAAATCTTTATTTATTTAATTAATTCATTATCCTTTTCTACACATGACACATGTCATTCATCTCTTAATTCCTACACTACCTACCTCTTTCATTATTTTACTGTTTCTTCTACCTACCCTCTAATCTTAGCCGACCTCTCTTTTTACACCTCTTAATCTTAACCCTCCATTTCTTATTGTGTCTTCTATTTAAGGAGATGCTTCCTTCATTGTCAAACCCTAATCAACAATTTTGGAGGACTTGGCTACACTACGATCCTACTTGCAACCACATTCCGTTCTTTGTTGAGCTCTTGTGCATATAAAAATCTGAGAGCAAATATATCAAGCAAGATCAATGGAGATAGGAAGAATGGAGATCAAAACCCTATTGGACATGTGATGGTAATCTTTGTGATTTTATGTGACTTGCATTGTCTTAGGTAATCTTCATATGTTATGGTGGATCTTTGTTGATTGTTAGGCTAGGGTTTAGTGGTTGGATTCATTTAGCCTTTCAATATTGTTATTATTGTTATCCATTTTCACCATATACAATACCCAACACGAATCAACTTTTTGGCTAAGCTTAAACCATTGAAATAGCCCCCACATATACCATCGTGAACCTCGTGTAAAGCCGTTTGTGCTTCGTTAGAGTCCAAACACCTGTGGAGGGTATGGTCAAAGGAACGGTGATAAAGGGTGTCGGCGATGATGACATATTTGGCTGTCTATCGGATAAAGGGTCGGCATTGGTTAGCGGAAAGGTTGGGTGGTAAGGTTTGGGATTTCAAATATTGATATACATCATTGTACCATGGGGAGTTGGGACCAACAAGAACGCACATCACATCTGTTGTCAGAATGTCAAAAAAGAAGAAACCAGCAATTGTTCTACCAAAAATTCACATTTGTCCATATTGTTTGGCATATTTAGCATGGAGGCAATCGTAGCCATCGCATCTGCCGACTTGTTTTGCATTCTTGGAACTTGACTTAAATGGATGGCCATGAATTTTGTCTTGAAGAAATCTACCATGTGCTTATAGGGAATAAGCTTTTCATCTTTTGTTTCATAGTTATCATTCACTTGTTGGATGACTAATTGAGAATCTCCATAGACTTGAAAATGCATGATATTCCAATGGACCACTACTCGGAGTCTTGTAACCAGTGCTTCATTATCTGCAATGTTATTGGTGCAGTGGAAAGTTATTCTGTAGGACTTTGGAATAGCATCACCTTGAGGGGTGACAAACAAGATGCTAGCTCCAGATCCAAACTTGGTATGGGACCCATCAAAATATAACTTCCATTCATTAGAGGATGTGAGAGCAAAGATTGATTCATCTGGAAAATCGGTCAACATGGGATGATCATCAGAAATAGGAGCCTCTGCAAGTTGATCTACTATGACTTGTCCTTTTATCGCCTTTCACTCCATATACACAATATCAAATTCACTAAGAATCATGACCCACTTTGCTAGGTGACCCGTCAAAGCTACTTGGCCAAGCAAGTATTATAAGGGATCAATTTTTGCAACCAAAAATGTTTGGTGGCTTAACATATAATGTCGGAGCTTCTGTGTTGCAAATACCACTGCTAAGCATGCCCTTTCAATAGTTGAATAATTTAGCTCATAGCCTACCAGTGTCCGGCTGATATAATAAATAGCTCGCTCTTTTCCATTCTCATCTTGTTGGGCCAAGAGAACTCCTAATGTCGTTTCAGTTGCAGAAATATACAATAAAAATGGCTTTCCTTCTATTGGAGGCATTAGAATAGGTGGCGATAGCAAATAGTCTTTGAGAGCTTGAAAGGCTGATTGACATTGCTCAGTCCATTTGAAAGTGACACCTTTGTGCAGTAGATGTTGGAATGGATGACATTTGTCGACCAACTGAGATATGAAACAACGAATTGACTGGAGCTTTCCTTGCAGACTTCTTAATTTTCGAAGGTTTGAAGGTGGAGGCATATCCATTATTGCTTTGACTTTGGTAGGGTCGACCTCAATGCCTCAGTGAGACATAATGTATCCAAGTAATTTGCTAGTTGTGACACCAAAGACACACTTCTTTGGATTGAGCCTGAGTTTGTAGGTCTCCATTCGGTCAAAGATTGGGCCCAGGATGGCTAGATGACTATCTCTGGTGACAGATTTGCATAACAAGTCATCAACATAATCCTCCATCAAAGTATGCATGAAATCATGAAAAATTGTCGTCATTGCTCTTTGATATGTTGCACTTGCATTTTTAAGACCAAAGGGCATCACATTCCAATAGTAAGTACCCCAAGCATAGGTGAATGTTGTCTTATGCTGATCTTCAGGAGCAATGCAAATTTGGTTATAGCCGGAGAAACCATCCATCAATGAAAGCATCTCATACCCAGTCATCATGTCCACTATGATGTCTATGTTTGGCAATGGAAAATCATCTTTAGGGCATACTTTATTGAGATCCCTAAAATTTGTGCAGATTTTGATGCCCCCAGTTACTTTGCTAACTGGTAATAAATTTGAAATCCAGTCTGCATAATCAATGGGTCTGATGAAGCCCACATCTAGTAATTTTTTTAGTTCCACTTTGACCAAAAGAGCCACCTGAGGATGCATCTTTCTAAGTTTTTGTTTGACAGGTTTGGCATCTGCTTTTAATGGCAAATGATGAAGGACTAATTCTGGATTGAGGCCAGGCATATCTGCATAGGACCATGCAAAGCTGATCTTCTTCTCAAGAAAGAAATTGACAAAATCTACCTTTTCTTGTTGTGATAGAGAAGCAGCGAAATGAATGACTTTAGGGTTGTTAGGTGTACCCAAATTGATTTCCTCAGTCATTTCCACAAGCAATGTTGATTTGTCTTGACTGGATAGGGGTATGTCCACTCTTCCACCTTTGGGCACCTCAGAGAGGTTTTCACCCACAGGTATGTCTTTTATTTTTACTTTTGTATGATCAGAGAGTGCCTTATGGTTTTCACTCAAAGATCTATTCTTTTGATTTTTTACTTTTTCTTTTCTTTTTTCATTTTGATGACTGGAAGAGGGAGTTGACTCCCCAAAATATGCTATGGAATCTAGGTCAATATTAAATCCTTCCTTATGATCACCTTGTGGCATGCCTTCCCGTAGTCCAAGGAATTCTGCAATTGCTTCGTTATTTTGAAAACTGTCCAATGTGAGTGGTTCTTGTTGGTCATGTTGGATAAGCTGGGGATAAATGAGGGGCATGTCATCATCAATTGTAAGGAGAGAGAGGGTTGATATGGTAAAAATGTGAACATCTATGGTGTCACTATCTGAACTACTTGTATCGGATTCAGAGCTTGGATCCCAAAATGACTCTATCCAAGCATGGGGACATGTTTTAGGAAGAGGAGTTATTTCATGTTTGTCTTCCATAGGCAAATTATCAAGGTCAATGAAGATATTGTCAAGGGCATAGGAGCTAGAAGAAAAAGAACTCCACTCCCATTCATTAGAATCAGTTTCAAGTCGGGTATCCTCAGGTGTTATTTCATCATCAGAATCACACCCTTTTCGACACGTGGGCACTTTGGTAGATGTGGATCCAATTTGTAATGGTACAAAACCTAACCCTAAAGTTGGAGGTCACCTCTTGGGTATAACAGGATCTAGCCTTCCATTATTATTCAGGCCTAAGCCACTGCAGCCATCATATCCTTTCTTTTGCAGCATAGTAAATCCTTTGCCGTAGCGTTCCACTAGCAACCTGACAGGTGGGGTCTCAGTTGGATCTTTGTAAAGCCAATCTATGACATCATCATTTACAGTTTCTTTATCAAGTTCACCCCATCTTGTAAATGTAGTGGGAGGCTAATATTGAATAATGACCTTAGGTTCCTTTTGTAATAAATGCGGTTTGCCATATGATTTTGGAGATATTGGTAAATTCCCGATGAGGAATGTTTGATCCATTGAATATTCTCCACACCCTTGGTCCTGTATCTTCAATTTTCCTTTAACAGCATCTAACAATTCATTAGGATCCACATAGCTATGTGACTTGGCCTCTCTATTAACTGGGACTTGCTACTGAGGGGTATCTTTTAGAGTAGCACAAAATTGAAATGGATTAGGATCTCCCAAAATTGTTATCTCAGTTCCATTGTAAGGATATTTTAAACATTGATGATAGGTAGATGGAACTGCTTTCATTGCATGGATCCATGGATGGCCAAGAATCATATTATAAGGGAGATCAAGGTCTAGGACTTGCAGGAAAGCATTTTTTGTCACTGGACCGACTTTGATAGGCAATGTAATTATCCCTCTTGATGGGCGCTCAGCATCATCATATGCTTTAATTGTTATTCTTTTGGAAGCATGAATGTCATTTTCTATATATCCAAGGCCAATGACCACTCTCAAGGTACAAATATTAAGACTTGCTCCGCCATCTATCAAGACTCGTCGGAGTTTGCAATTATGGACAAAAACTTCAAGGTGCAAAGGATCATTATGAGGGAGCTTATCAGGTGAGATATCATTATCAGAAAATGCGACATTTTGGGAAATAGCTAGATGTCCAATCCGGGCTTGAAACTGGTCAACATCAATATCTGTCGGGACAGTGGACTCAATTAAAGCTTTATCCAGGACTGCATGATGCATGGGAGACATTTTCAACAACTCAAGAATTGATATTTGTGCAGGTGTCTTTCCTAGATGATCCAAGAGATTATACTGACTTGCAGGAGTTGGTTTGGGAGGAGCTACAGGAGCTCCTTTCAAGACTATTTTAGATTGACGAGTGGTGACCGCGCAAGAAGGATCTTGTTCCTTTATTTTCAGGGTGGAAACATACTCATTTGATGCACGAAAACAATTAATGACATTGTTATAACCGGTATTTGCATAATTGGCCGTTTGAGCAGAGTTGGAAGAAGATGCTTTACCCTTGTCATGATCAAGCAAAGGAGTTTTGAAAATAGTATGATCAGTGTTAGAGGTTAGATGGGGTGGATCTACCTCAATTACTCCTTGCTCTAATAAATCTTGAATCATATGTTTCAATTGAAAACATGATGCAATTTTATGTCCTTTGGACCGATGATGCTCACAGTACGCAATATCATTCCACCAATGTGGTTTTACCGCTGGTTCTGCCTTGATATCTGGTAGCTTAATAAATTTTGCTTTTATCAATTATCTCATTACTAATTCAATAGGCTCTCCTAATGGCATAAATTATTGAGGAGGCCCATCCTATGATCGGAAGGGTTTGCGTTGTTAGTTTTGTTGTTGGCCTTGTTGTTGATTATATTGTTGAGTATGCTGTTGTTGAGCATGCTATTGGTATTGTGGCTGTTGAGTAACATTGCTCATTGGTGCTTGATTTTATTCCATAGTTGACATATTAGGAACACTCAATTTCTTGATTGTGAATGGGGGTTGATTTGCATTCACCGCTCTTGCATCAACAACACCATCATTAGTGACATTCTTATTTTTATACCAAAATCTATTTCTGTCCCCTGAATAATTTGTGTTGTCATTGTCTTTATTGAGCTTGATAATTCCTTTAGCTACAAGAGCCATTTCAATGCTCATTCCTTTCTTAATGAGTTTCTCTATAGTACTGGGACTTTTCAATTTTAGCTCATACATCATTTCTGGGACCAAATTTTGGATAAACAAATTCACTTGTTGTTCTTCATGTATATCGAGAGAAGAACGACTATACAAGCTTCGCCATCATTGCAAAAAAGTCACTAATGGTTCACCTTGCTTTTGCTTGGTATTGCATAAATCTGACATAGTCACGTCACTATCGATGTTGAACGCGAAATGAGATAAAAACTTTTGAGCCAATTCCGACCAAGTCTTTATAGTTCCTGGCAGATGTGAATACCAATCCATGGCTTGTCCTGTGAGACTTCGTGCAAATAATCACATTAAATATGTCTCCTCATAGCTCACTTCAGTACATGCCGCAAAAAATGCTCGAATGTGATCTTTTGGATTGCCATTCCCTTTATATTTCTCAAAATTAGGTGCCTCAAAATGCTTAGGGAATGGAGGCATGTATACACTCTTGTCAAATGGATTAGGACATAAATCTTGATCTGTATACAACTTCTTTGTTCCTTTGGTTTCTAATGCGTCAACTTTTCATTGCAACTTCTCAAGTTGTTGCGCAATTGTATCAGATTTTAGAGGTCCATCATTAATCCCAGTGGGTAGTCTTTGTCGATACATCGTATTTCCAATCGGTTGTTGATATTCTGAAATGGCCATTTTTGGTGTCTCCGGCATATAAACTTCTTGGTACATCTCTTGATGTTGCAGTTGTGCTATGCCTTGATATCGACCTTGTTGTTGTGCTTCTTGTAGCCTGGGTTGATATTGCACAAGCGCCAATTGCGGTTGTGAAGTAGGATAGCTTGTTTGCCTTGGCACATATTGAGGCACATGTTGTTGATGTTGATGAATCAGAATCTATTGACTTTGTGCCAATTGTTGTCGTGGTGTGTATCCCATCATTTGTAAAAAACTTTGTTTAGATGGTTTTCGTTGCTTTTCCTTAGGATGGGGTATGGCACTTGCATTAACTTGTTGTGTTGTTTGTCCAGTCCATTGTGATGGTTGCAAGTTTGCATTAACTTGTAATGGTGCCGAAGGCGCTGCAATTTGTTGTCGAATGCGAAATTGTTGTTGTTGCACATTGCTGGTTTGCACATTTGATTGTACCCTTTGTGTATTACTCAATTGTTGCAATAATTGTTGTTGGTGCAAACCACTATCTGTAGCTCTTTGTGTCGCCATTATTGAAGGATTTGTCACAATAGTGTTTGGCACAGATATTGAACTTAACGGGACATAAGAACTTTGTTGCATTGTGGAATTAATTTGGACATTAGTGATATTAGGAATTCCAGTTGTGAAGCTTTCCTGCATCTTAGATTTTGATTCAACTTTATGCATATAAGGAACCACTTCTTGTTAAGGGACAGCTGTGAATACTTGCGTGTTCTTCATTTGTTCTTGTGTTATAGGTGTTGTGTTGAATAATGGATTATTTATTGTCTCAAATGGTGACTTTTGAGGAATAGTCACTGTCAATGCTTTTGAAGCACGTTTGCTCATCAAGGTAGGTTGAGTTGCTTGTTGTGCATTTTCTTCATTTGGATGCGGAGAGAAACTTAACAACTCACCACCTTGTTGTTCTTGCACATTGATTTGTTCACTTGAAGAGGTCACATTACTCATCATGTTAAGATACTTTTGTGGAAACATCTTAAAGACCTTGTTCAAGAACTTATCCATCTTTTTTTTTATCTTTGGATCTTGAAGGAACATGTCAACATCATCAGAAGCATCAAAATAAGATGAAGAATTTGGTTGGACATTTGGATTCATTTCTTGTTGGATGCCTTGATCTGAACCAAATCCTTGCGAAAGAGTTTGTTCTTCATATAATGTTTGAGTTTGAATGTCATGTTGCAGGTGTGGTTGATTCCAACTGAAAGGTACACTTCCTCTTGGAGTTGGTGAAACACTCCCATGTCCTAGTTTCATAGGTACAAACACTGGTTCATATAATGGAGGTGGTCCAAGTTGAACCATTCCATATGGTGGTAGAGATGTGTTTGATGAACCTTCGATTTGCACTGTTTGACTAGTTTGAAACTGTGAATTTGCTATGTTGTCCATGGGTTGATACGTTGGTTCGCCCATCTTTTTAGATTTTGATCTTGTCTCAACAGGTATGTCACTTATGCAAAATGTAATGTTTTTGAAAAAATTTCAAGGATAATATATGATATGCAACTAAATGCAAACTAAAGTAGATGAAAATGCAATCTATGTTTTTGGTTGTTTTAGGAAATTTTGACAAACTTATGAATGCAAATCTAAGAGAGGGACCCTTAGGAAATTGGAATGATGTCTAGACCTCAAAGGACAAAAGGACTTAAGTGACAAAGGACAAGATGACAATGTCTCCCCTATATGCTTGGATACTGAGCTAGGTTTGACGAAATGACATGGATGACAAAAGGACAAAGGGTTTGATAAGGTCTAGACCTCCTAACACTGACTTAGGGTTTATCAAAGATTTGGATTACTCAAGTATGACAAAGCCTAGTTTGAGACTATATGCAAAAGGACAATTAATATGAAAATGACTAATGTGATATGATAATGACTTAAGCTTAATGAAGAGACCTAAGGTATGCAAATATGAATGTATGACAATGGTATGACTTTAATGCAAGAGGACATATGCAAATGGATGACTCTTATTGATATGCAAAGGAGTATGACTTAGGTGAAACATAACCTTGGTACTTGACGATGAACTTTGCAAAATGCAACCTAGGATGAACCTAGGATGAATGTTAAGACAAGATTTTGAACAATGTTTGATAATCATGTTTGAAGGTGTGTTTTTGAACTTTGTTGAACTTTTGTTGGATGAATGTCTCTTGTGTTTAACCTTGTGTTGGATCAATTTGCCTTGTTCTTGAAATGAGATACAATTCAACTTTTGACAAGCAAAGAATACAAGATATTTCAACTTAGACTCAAGACAATCATGCTCATTCCCACATTTCTTATGGTAGGCAAGGACATTAGGTACTTGAGAGGTAGACTCATTATGGGATTCAAGGAGAATACATAGATGCTTGACCCCACAGGCTCCCCTCCATGGCACTCACTTCTCAGGGCAGCCAAGCATCAGTCCCCATGGAAATATCCCCATGGCGAACTTAGTATCTCTTCCAAGTATCCGAACTTGTCCTTCTCAAGCAACTAGAAGGGTTTTTGACCTCTAAAAACAAGGTGTTTAGTAAGGATTTCTGTTAAGCGTTACTCCTTGATGTCACGCAAGCATGATGGAGACATTAATCCCATCAAGATGCCAAACAAATGTAGTCGTGCAAGCATGATTTAGACCAAGAGGCCCTACTTAGATGCTGATATGAGAAAGAGTTCAAGGGTCATCACTTCCCAAGTAACTACAATTCCCATGTAACCCTTCCTTCAAAGCTTTCGCTCATTAGGTATTTGTTTATGGTGAGTTAGAATGCCAAGGTATTCTAGCTGTACTCACTTTGGGTCGTTCCCTTCTCACGATTATCACTTGCTTGCAAAAGCAAATGGTCAGGAAGGAAGGCCCTCTAAAGGTGACACACAATCAAAGACATGAGCATGGTATCGAAGATCTGGATTTCTGATCACCCTAAGAAGGATGAGAGCATACTCTCCTACTCCAATGTCACACTCAACAATCAAAGAAAAAACATGTTCATTCCAACCTATTTAGAAATCACTAGGTGCCTAAAACATTAAAGACAAACACCAAGTTTAGTTGTTTCTCCAAGGCAACCTGCAAAACCCAAGTTAGAAGTTTGAGGTGTTTATTCTTTGACTATTGATTCTGCATAAAACATGTTAGTAGTTTGATTTGGTGTCTTTGACATGTGTATGCCAAGATTCTGCACATATAATTAGTACCAAAAACCAAAAAATAGAAAATAGAATGCAAAAACAAGACAATTTTCAAGTAAAACACTGCATTTTTACCTCTGTTCTGGACTTTACATAGGCACAGAACTCATGACACATGTGCAAAATGCATGACATAGGCATAGGTTGTCTTCAACACAAGAACAAGTTGCTTCACACAGGTACAAGTTGCTTCACACAGGCGCAGAAGTCTCTAGAAAACCTTGCATGACCCTGTTTTTGGGTTTTTGGCCTGCAAATCAACTTGAAAGCACTCAAAAACACCATAAAGGGGTTAGATGGTTAGTTTTCACGTCGGGTTCACCAATTAATGTAGCATAGGAAATAGGGAATCATCACAAACAATATAAAAACTAATCTAGCTCAATCACGAAAGCAAATTGCAATGATCTATCCAAAACACATTCAATAGAGACATAAAGATAAAACATTCAAAAAGATCATGCAAACCAGATGTAAATCCAAATGTTTCCTTCATGCGGCTCCATTGTTCTTCTTTCTTCTCCAAATAGTTTTATTGTAGATCTCACCTTCAAGTGCATAAACCTAATTGTGAAAGCAAGATTGACATTGACACAAGAATACTCAAAGCGTGATTTGACAAAGTGATTAGAAATTCGATAGTCTGATTAGGGGATTTGATTGAAGAAATTCATCCAATTTATAGAAAAATTAGAGACAAGATCAAATTAGCATGATATGGATATTAGAAGCAATTGATTTCAAAATGGCAAAATTTAGTGAAAAGAAGAAGGTTATGACACCTTCTATGTCATGAATTATGACATATTGCTAATGCAAAGCTTAGAGAGCTAGAACCTTATGACATCTTGCTATGTCAAGAGTATGACGCATGAAGCACAAAAATAGGGAGAACTAGAGACAAGTTCATTAGGTGGAAATTAAAATTAGGAAATTAGAAAATAGGTGGAAATTAAGAATTAGGAAATTAGAAAATAGGTGGAAATTAAGAATTAGGAAATTAGAAAATAGGTGGAAATTAAGAATTAGGAAATTTAGAAAAATTAGGAAATTAGAAAATAGGAAAATTAGAAATGATGGAAAATTAGAAAATTAGGTAAATTAATTAATAATTTGTCATTATTAATTAATTCACAAAAAGAGGAATAAGTTAGCGAGTTAAATAAATATTTAATTGTGATGAGAAGACTTAGGATAAATAAATAAATTATTTAACCTAAAGGAAGAAATGACAAATTAGGTTAAATGAATAAATCATAAAACCCTAGAAGATGAATTAGCAATGCGAGAATGATAGTTAAGTCTTGATTGAATCATAAATGATTTGATAAATGCGCCAATTGACAAGGAACAATGACAAATTGATCTAAATTGACATAATTGAGATAGACAACGATCGATGACAAATCGATCGCAAAATGACAAGATCGACAAGAGGACAAGAATCGATGACAAAATAGATTGCAAGATGACAAGATTGAAAATGACCACAATCAATGACAAATCGATCGCAAAATGACAAGATTGAACATGACAACGATCGATGACAAATCGATCGCAAAACGACAAGATTGATAAGAGGACAAAACCCTAATTAGGATTAACGATGTCCAAAACGATGACAAATGAGCATGCACATTGATGCAATAGGATAAGATCGATCAAAATCATGACTGGAGAGTGTTGTCGACAAGACCAAATTTGAGAATGAGATGAATGAAGAATGTAGAAGAAAGACTCAATGCTCGCAAATGATAAAGACCAAATGCGAATCATAGGATAAATGTTAATGCGATGCAAAAACCTAAAATGAGGCAATGCGCAAATGTTAAAGTATGATTTCGCAAGCGTTGACCATTTTTAGGTGTCTACAGGTACATTTTCTCAAATTCCCAGAGGAGTAGTTTTTGCAGAAGACCCTAGAATGTACATTCATTGCCACATAGAAGAATTAGGTGATGAGGAAATTAAGAACATGTATAAGACTGTAATTTGTGATCATTCTGGTAATGTGAAACCTGAACAGAAAATAGTTGAAACCCTAGGATTCACTGAAATTCTCAGCATTCCAGATTTCCCTAAGGAAGTGATAAGGATAGTTCTAAGCAGGGTACATGGTGCATTCTTCTGGTTAGATTCGGTTCACAAAATCACTAAAGGGGTAGTAAAAGTTGTAACAGGGTTACCCTCCACTGGCAACAGACCTGAGAAGACAAAGAAGGTCTCAAATGACATAGTGATGAACCTAACAAATGCAACTTCTGATAAAAGGTCTTTAAGAGTAAATGATGTGACTGATATCAATATCAAATTCATTAGCATGATTCTAGGCTACAAAACAACACATGTAAATAGGTTAAATTCAATTTCTAGTTTATGCATAAAGAGTGCTTATGATATGATCAAGGATAATGCAAAAATAGATGTGTGAATGGTTGAAAGATGAACTGATTGATAATCTTGGAAAGATCAAGAAAGACAAAAAGGGGACATTTAGATTTGGAAACCTACTTGTCTATTTAATGTTGCACATAACAAAACAAGTGCCCGGTATCAGTAACAAGAATCTTGGTTTTGATATATCGGTAGGCAAACAACTGTCTGATTTACTGCACAACATGGGTGAAAATAGACAAAAGAATATAAATGAATATTTTCAAGCATTAAAGGCATGAATGAATACTAGAGTCAGATTATCACAAGCAATTGTAAATAAATATAAGGATGAAATATGCTTTGTTATTAAGAAGGATGAGGTTTGGATGGAGGCAGTTATCCCAAGAACAATTTGGGTTACTGAAATGGGTTACGAAACAGATGATCACATAATTGAAACATATGCAAAAGCCCTCCTAGAAGCACCCAAGGAACCTAAGGAAGAGGTATTTGGTAGTGCTGAGACCATTGAAAAACAAATTCAATCTAAGAAAAATGTTAAAAAGGTTGAAGCAACAGTAAGAAGAGGATCTCGACAAGCAAAAGCTATAAAGGAAGATGTACTCAAGAGAACCAGTATCACTGAAGATGAGTTAGAAGCACTATAGCCAGAAACTCACCTTTCACCGGTAGCAACTTCTTCGGAGAGTGATATGCCAGCTGCATTCAAAAGAGTTGTGAGGAAAAGAGAACCTTCACCGGTATCTACACCTTCGCCTAGAAGAACTAGACAAAAACAATAGGCAGTAAGGCCCCTGGCTAACTCCAAAGAAGAAAAAGTTAACACCAAAGAAAAAGACTCAACAAAATATTGCTCCAATTGACAAACTTTTAGATGAAATAATAGAGGAAGGAAAGCTTAAGAACATCAACAAATTATATGATACATTATTAGTTGATGACAAGGAGAAAGTTGAAAACAATGCAGTTCTACACTTGGATGTCTATAAGAAATTTTTGATGCAAGTTGTGGATGAATTACCGGCAGAACTGTTTAAGAGACTTGAAGCTAGAAGGCAAGCTGTTGTAGAGCTTGACAAGAAAATAAAAATTGAGAAACTACTTGTTGTATATTATGTCAACTCACCAAAGGAGATAGATGATATGACCTCAGAGGCTAACTGGTCAATATTCTCAACTACACACCAACATATAGCACTTATGGTTGGTAGAGTAAATGAGGTTGTAGAGGAAACTGCTAATGCATGGGACATATTCCTTGTTGAGAAAGAAAAGCATGAAGAATATAGATATCCCAAACCTATCAAAGTATATCAGAAAGATAAGGATAAAGGAAAAGGAAAGGTTGGTGGACCTCCAAGCATTAAAATAATAGATAATCTACCCCCACTACCTCTGGATACTCCACCGGTAGTTACAACTAAAGATCAACCGGCCAATGAGAGTATGGATATAACACAAGAGTACACAAATCCTAACTCTAAGGTGTTATACATAGTTGACATTGATACTTAGAAAGTTAACATTGTGGTAGATAAGGACACAATAGGATAGACATATATGGCTAGTGACGCACCGATAACAGATAACACCAAAGGTAAATCGACAGATGATAAAGAGCAAGAAGCAGAGCAACAGACTCCATCATAGAAATAGGTTAATACAGAGTCAGTGCCACCGACAACAGTTGAGCAAGAAAAACATTTTCTTAAAGAAATGGAAACACAAATTGACCTACTAGAGGTCACCACAAGCAAGGATATTGCTCCCACCAGTGGGATATGTTATCTTCAAAATCTGATTCTCTTTAACATCCTTAATATTATATGATTGAACTCGGTGCAGAAGAGATATCAAAGATAAGGAAATTCTCAAGACAACATATGAAAAGGTTTTAAATAAACCTTCTACACTTCGGACTTGCTCAGAGTCCAGGTGGGTATACCTTTGTGAACTAAATTCACGCTTTCAAACATAAACCCACAACAAACCAATCCAGAAAACCAGTGGATTTAGTCACCTTGAAATTGACTGAAACAAAAGAATGCAAATTATACTCATATTCAGTATTGTGACCAACAAAACATGTAATAGACAACTTCAATCAATACCAGTGCCATATCCAAGGTCATAGAGTCATCTAAAATTCAGACAATACTCTCCAAAACAAAATATCTTCACACATCCCATTGGCTCGACTTCTGTTAATCCTTAGATGTGCCTAACACTTATAAGAATTTATGCATATCAAATTAAACCATGATCATCAAGATTCAAAGTTCCCTACAAAGAATTCACTGGTAGGAATGATCCCCGCATCTTTAATTTCCCTCCTAAAGAGAAAAGCTAGCGAACACATCTACTGAAAATTGCCTTGCAACCCCGTTCAAACAAAATAACCCTGGATTATTCAGAATGAAAACAATAAACAAATTGCAGGAATACTTGAAGACAACACAAAGTTTACTCAAAAGTTGATGGTCTGCATATTGATATTATTCTTCAAAGAAGTATTACAAAACTCTGGAATTTTCTCCATTATACTTAGAAAAGCTTAGCTATGAATTTCAGCAGCGTTTTCTTACAATTCTTTGCGATCTTCTTTCCTCTAGTCCTGGTATCCATTTATAATAACATGGATGCACAAAGCTTCAGACTTCTCAAGGAGAGTTTGTTACAATCATTTCTTTCAAAACAAAGAGGTTACAAGCTCTTTTCGACCTCTGTAGTTTCTTCAACAGGCTATTTGGTTGTAACTTCTTCTACCTTTTTAGGGGCGCTCTCCAACTGTTCCAGATCATGGGTGGCATATTTTGTGGTCCACTCATCATACACATCATTGGTAGGCCATGAGAAATTAATCACCTTAGCTTTAGCCTTGGTCAACCTTTCCAGGAGTTTCTCAATTTGTTGACTTCTGAATTGAGAAAACCATAATGTGCCTTAATTTTCTCTATCTCATGTATTGTTATAACAAAGAAAGAAGCATCATCTAGATCAATAATTCCTTTAATTCTTGCTGATAGTTTGGCTTCTATATCCTTAAGCCACATTTGTTTATCCTTTACTTGATCCAAGCTAGCAAAAACTCCTAGGAGCAACTCAAAAATTTGATCAATATATTCCTTTTTGCACAAATTAACTTTCCTATCAACATTATCCACCTTTGCTGCTAATTGTACTAAATCTTTAGTGATGTCACAAGTGGATTTAATGATAGGATTGGCCCCTGATTCATCATAAGATGCACATATAAACTCTAAATCTTGCTCCCTAGGCCTCCACTTGTCAAAAATAGGTGTCAAAATGGCCTTATCTCCCCTGAGCTCATTCCATATATCCAAAATTTTACCTACATTATTATATAGAAATGAGGCATTTATTGTATCTGCAAAACTGGAAATGGTAGCCTTTACTCTCTCCTCATACTTCTTTACATATAAGGCCTGAGCCTGTTTTAAATTTTCTAATTCTTGAGGAGTAATCTCAACCATTTGAGAGCTGGAGGGTGCTAGAGATGGTGGAAACTCGACAATAGGCCTAGTGGGTGGAGGTCTTGTAGGAGAAGAGGAGATCATTAGTGTTGAAAAATCACCTTGATGGTATTGTCTAGTCAATTGGCTCTGTAGCTTAGCAATGATGCTATCCTTACCTCTTACCTCCTCCTTAGCACTATTATAGGCCTTCAAAATTGTTTCCAACTTGACTTGGAGGATCTCTTTTTCTTTGGATTCCTTTTCTGCTACTGCAACACTAAATTTTGCAGTCTCTAGTACAGTGCTAACAGCTTCCACTACCCCTGTACTCTGCACTCTCTTCACCATCATCCCACCAAGGTAACTTGACCCTGGGGTATCTTTGCTTTTCTTACTCTCATTTCTCTTGAGAGACCACATGACGAGTGCAACATTATCCTTACTGAAAGTAATTCCTTCCATGGGTTTGGTCTCCTTCCTCACTGTGTCTAGTACCAGGGCATCTACTATATCCCACTCGGGTAAAATAAGCACTCCCGCTTGTGCCACCATATCTCCCCCTTTCTTAGGGGTGATGGTTTTGAATTCTTCCATCATCTCTTGCTTTATTTCCTCTTCTACCAGGGTTGGCTCTTTATTAGGCTGCTCACCTTTTCTCTTTTCACATCTAGCATTGTATTTATCTATGTTCTGTTTCCATATAAATTGCATAAATGCTTCTGATGTGACAAAATTGTTGTCAGCCAAGAAGGCATTACTTGCCTACTTTATCTCAAGATCCCACTCCTAGCCTTTGAGTTCAGTGGTGGTAATGTCCATTTTAGCAGCAAGGGGTTCTTCTGGCATTCCTTCTTCCACTTCATCATAAGTGTAGGCAATTTCCCCTAGACTGCCTAACTGTAGGAGTTGCTCAGCTACTACTTGCTCATCTCCTATGTGGATAGGGGATTGGGATGGAGAATAAAAAGGTGCATTTGATTGTACTTCTTTCCCTACCCTTTGCTTCTTTGGGCTCTCTCAGATGTCAATGACATCTCGTATCTTCCTCTTTCCTTTAGAGGTAGAGGGCTCCCTTGTTGTAGGCATCAGCACACTGTAACTAGATTTCTTGTGCAGTGTATAATCACCAGGAGGGATTGCTTTGCTGGAAGCTAACCTACTTAGGACCACTCTCACCTTTTTAGGGTTTCTTTTGATTATAGCTTCCCTCTTCTCCTTCAGGGTCTGCATCACATCCTCAAAGCAAACAATTAAAAACTTTATTTTCTCCTCCAGAGGGAAAAAACTAGACAATGGGTCATAGCTAGCATCAAACTGATGCATGAAATCCAAGGCTTTCTTATAAGCCACCCATTTCTCTTTCCTCAGCTCCTTCTCATCTAGATTAAACTCATTTCTGATGAGGTCTTCAGGAAACTGAAATTGATGGGGCCTACCTCTGCATGTTGCTCTCTTTCTAAACATGTCATTGAAGAAGTCTTCTAGATCAGCACACTTGGATACTGCAGTAGACAAATGATAAGGCTTGAGAAAATCCTCAAAGCAATTCCAACCCCCTTTTTTTATTACAAATTGGTGGGCTATGGTAACTATAGGGAAAATAGTCCCTTTAACCCTACCTGTCAGTTCTGCCTCTTGTACACCACCAATTTGTCTAAGGATCTCTGCAATTCCTACTTTGAGAGGGACCTGGTAAGTTAGCAAGAATGGGGTGCCTCTAAAACCAAACACTCTAAAAACTATTGAGATTGGATACAAATAAATGTCACCTGAATTGTGAACAATTTTTATGTTCTCTGCGAATTCTTTTGGTCTTATGAATTCCAAAAGAACCTTGGGGATTCTTGGGTTCTCCAAGCAGAGGAGAGTCCTGATCTTGGATGCAAAGTATTTGTCAAATATCAAGAAACTAGGATCCTCCCTATCCCATGACAACACAGTACTCCATAGTTGTACTGGCATCTTTTCTCCTTCTTTCTCCTTGACAAGGTCCAGTCCACTGGCAAAGTAATCACCACCTTTGAAAAGAAATAGATGCATCAGGAGTGAGTACCATCCAAAAGGCCTATCCACCTTTCCATTATTTATTCCTATTAACCCTCCATGGATAGCGTTAGCAATGAAAGAAGCATAATCAAATGTAATTGCAAGAGAAGGATTCGAGATCTGAGCAATCATTAACAAGCAGTGATTTGGCATATTTGCTTCAGCATCTTCTTCCAAAACTTGGCAAAGTGCCCAATACATTCCCTTATCCCTAAGGGTGAACATACTCAATGAAAAGGGCTCTTCTGTGTTGGGTCCTACAACTGCCAACCCACCTATCTTTACAAAAAATTCCTTGAGTGGCCCATTCCTGAGATGATTCCTCTATGCACTATAAATTTGAGCTAGTGACTTGAAATTTATGGGCTCTAGAAAATTGGTAAACTCATTAAGCCCAAAAGCATTTCTGAATTCTTCAGCATTAATCTCAATAAGGGTTTTTCCATTTATATCCTGAATGCTTCTTGTGACTGGATCATAGTTGAGTACAATTTGGGTCAACAAATCTATGTCCATAAATACCCCTGGGACTACCAATTTCCCAACATCTAATTCCCAAATACTATTTTGCGGGGCTGGAGAATTTCTCATTCCAAATCCAATCTTAAATAACCCCAACCTAGACAATCCAACTTGTGTGACTCTCAACCAGTTACCCTTGTCATATAGTCCTTCTCCTATCTTCAAATAGGGAGCTCTAGGAACTAATTCTTTTGCCTTCGATGCCTGATTAGTTGACAATGTCAACTATTCAAGAAAATTATCATAGATACTTCTTTCTAAATAATTGACTTTGCCAAAAAATTCTCTTTTAGGAGCCATTAAAAAAATGTAAGAAATGAATACTGCCCCTAAATAGTTCTGTGATGAATCAATATCTTATCTAAAACACACCACACAGAAATTGCTACACAAGAGTATGAGAAAACTTGTTCTTAACTTGAAGGAATTTTCTCTACAACTGAATTGACTTGCTTTGTACCTGAAGAAGATAGCTCTGCATCTGCTCCTCTGCAATAATTCTTTATAAAGATATCTTCATCCTATTGATGGGAAATCATATACTGTACCCAGGGTCTTAACCACAACATTGATTCTGCATGCTTCGGCCGTCCCTTCAAAATTGAATTCATAGGAGAATTCATATTTTTTGCTCCAACCGGTCACAACATTCCTACAAGTCTTTCTTTTCGCTCTTTTGCAACTTCTCGAAGCATAACTATCGGGCAGCTTGGTCCTGTGAAATAGCACCAACCGTCTGATCAAAAGAAACTTGATCGACCATTATACTAACTAACAGCCTTGGCTCCGCACTGGGTCCCGCTTCTCTATTGGCTACATGCTACCACGTGGCACTCAACCACTAGCCTTGAAATGCCTTTCGTATTTGACTCAATGCTGTCCGCATGTCTTTCTCTTACACTACTGGTTCCACCTTGGTGGGCCCATGACTTTCTTCTAAGACCACGTGTCCCTGGACATGTTACCATCCATCATGACGCATGGACAGTCCTCATTCACTTTTTCTATTTCGCAGGGTATAAAGCACCAGCATCTTACCCTTACAAAATAGCGTGGGCCATCAGATCATTTTTTAGTTGATCGACTTTTAACCATCTGAATAGGCTTCGGGAGGGGTGGGCCCTCTGACTCACTTTGAACACCTGGTGTACAATCATCTTCAAAACTAACATGTCACTTTTTAATTTTCTGAGAGAAAGCATTGGGCTCCGATTAATTCTTGACACCTGTATTTGCCATGTCATCTCTTAACCTGCGACGTGACTCACCTCTGGGACCTACCTTTTAACCTTTAATCCCAACTTGCTAACTGTTGTAGCTTATGCGGCCATTTTACTCGCCCTCATTGACCAGCTAGACCACCTAGTTGGCATGCCATGTCATTTTCACAACTTCACTGGTTTTAAACTATGCACAACTTCACCTAGCAAAATAGAAAAAGCCATAGATCCATCCGCGAGATGCACACTACTTACTGGGCTCGACAACTTTAGGAGGATTACACATAAGGCATAAATTTTTTACGATTAATTAACATGACTGCCTAAGCAAATGACAAGGGGGGACACTTCCTACAATCCCATGACCCATCACTTAAGTGGATAAAGTAATGAAAGAAAAGAAACCAGAGGGTCTTAAACAGACATCAGGTGATTAAAATAAAAAAAACCTAAACCCTTAAGGCCTAAAACAAAGCTAAAGCATTTGAAAATGTGCCTTACTCAAAATTTCAAAAAACCATAGCCAATTATGGGAAAAGAAAAGCCCATTTTTAATCAGTAATAACAGGATACAGAGTGTTGGCCCTTCAACTACAGGATTCAAATCAACTAATATAACAAAAGTTATTTTGGACTCCATAAAGAAAATAATAGATTGTAGTTCACAAGCATACAAGGCTATAGATGATACAATTCCAATTTTGTAAATGATAGCTCCAAAATGCAATGTAGATAATAAAGATTCTTTGAGTCAAATTTACACTTTGTCTAAGTATATTACTGACAACACTATGACAGTTGAACAAATAAAAGAGGAAGCATTCAAGGAGAGATTAGAGAAGGAAAAAAAAAAAATCTTTGAGGAAGAAATAAAGAAGTGTACAAGGCAGTTTGACACACTTCTACTGGAATTATGTAGAACATTAAAGGAATTCAAAACTTTGTACAAAGATACTTGTAAGACTAACTTTTTGACAGTTGATATAGACAGAAAGATCAGCAAGATACAGGAGGAAATAAATCAACAAGCTGACAATTTCATTAACTCATCTGATTCATTATCAATTTTTGAGCAGAAGATAATAGGTTTTGAGGAAGAACTATTAAAGCTGGAAAGAGAAAAGGAAAGAATAAAAAGTAAGGCAAAGGATCTTAAATGGAGACTAAGTCCAAAACTGGACTACCTCACCACCTTAAGGAAATAAATATCTAATGCCTTGATTCACAAACATAAAACACTGGCAGAGCAAATGCAACACCTCACTGGTACAGTTCAGAGGACAGAGGCCACAATAAAAGATAGCAAAAAGTTTCTTGAAAGCCTGAATCTAGTTTTGGCTGATCTTTTTCAGATTGTAACCAATTAGTTACAAGGTTGAAATAGGAAACTACACTCTATTGACACTTTGACAACCTTTGTCATTGATGCCAAAGGGGGAGTAGTGGTATGAGAAAAATCCAATAACTTAGGGATCAGCTGCTCAGGGGGAGCACACATTTTTGGTAACAATTTTTGGATACACTTTTGAATTTTTCTCATGAGTGTTGCCATCAATGCCAAAGGGGGAGATTGTTGGAAAATGCACACTCCAATGAGACATTGTAGGTGATTGAAGGTTTTGTCATTGATGGCAACCTTACAATCCTATGACACCAGCAAGGCAATCCACCGGCACTAGAAAAGTTAGATTCTACACTGGCACATAGACCACCGGCACCAGTAGTGAAAGGAAGCATACCGGCATAGAAGCTGACAGGAATTTTGTTTGTAATATATTTTGTTTATTATTGTAAAATCATTGTAAGCTGACTTGGCAAATTGTAAAATGATTCATATATATAAGAGATCATTGTATAACAATAATGTAAGCATGGAGGAATGTAATTAGGCGAAATAAGGCAGACCTATTATGCGAATTATAGGTTAAGGATTTATGTAAGAAGTAGAGCTATAAACCGGTACTGGATTTGGCATAGTAGATGCTATTTTGAAGTAGTACAAGACATTGGATTTATATAATCCATTTTGTAAGTTAGTGAGACTTCCCATTTTGTAATTGAGTAGTGAGCTCTAGGCACTTGGCCTTCCTGCATGTGTAGGCCCCTCTTGTATCAGTAATATTCTCTTATTGGCCAGTAAGTGAATATTGTGGGTCACAAATCCCACTAAGTTTTTTCCCACACCGGGTTTCCTCATTAAACTATTGTGTTATGGTGTGTTTTTAATGTGGTTGCTTTTATCTCTATTTATTGCATTACTTTCTGTTTACCGATACATAGCATTAATATGTTCTACATGTTTTAAGTTAAGAAAATGTTATTACCAGTTAGATACTGATTCACCCACCCTTCTTAGTATCTATGGGAATCCTAACATACTCCACCAAGAGTAAGGCCTGCAAATGTTATAACAACCAGACACATAGAATCATTGAGAGTGTTGATGTTTGAGTGGATGAGTATCCTGAAGTCTCAGGGAAAACCAATCTGGAGAAAAAGGATGAATATCCTTGCATTATGATTTTGGGACTAGAACCGATGAGGCCTAAAACTAGTAGAGAGAATGTTGTTGTACTAGCTCAATCAGAACATATAGATTTAGAAGAAGATGATGATAATGAAGAAGAAGAATTTGAAGATAATGATCATATCATTCCAAGGTATGTGAGACTCAATCATAATCCTGACCATATTTTTGGAGATAAAGATGCTGGAGTGTTAACCAGAAGGGGAATTAGAGATAATTCTTGCATGATCTCCACCATTGAGCCTAGAACTACTAAGGAAGCATTTGGAGATGATTATTGGATCAAATATATGGAGGAGCTTGATCAAATTGAGAACAACAACACATTGGACCCTAGTACCCAGACCGATGAATAAAAATGTGATAGGTACTAAGTGGTTATTTAAGAACAAACTAAATGAAGATGGAGTAGTAGTCCAAAAAAAAGCTAGATTGGTTTGCAAAGGTTATGCACAAGAAGAAGGAGAAGACTATGGTGAGACTTTTGCACTAGTTTCTAGACTGGAAGGTGTCGGGACTTTACTTGCATTTGCAGCATATAAGGGATTCAAAGTATATCAGATGGATGTGAAGTCAACATTTTTGAATGGGATACTAGAAGAAGAAGTATACATTGAGAAACTAGATGGTTATGATTTGAGTGATGAAAAAGATATGGTATGAAAATTGCACAAGGAACTATATGGGTTAAAGCAAGAACTAAGAGGATGGTATGAGAGGTTACATTCACACTTGATGAAGATAGGTTTTCATAGAACTAGTGAAGACAACAACATATATCTCAAATATGAAGGAGATAATATACTAGTTAATGAAGCGTTTGTAGATGATATCATATTTGGAGGCAATTATGACATGAGTGATGACTTTGCAAATGAAATGAAAAGTGATTTTGAAATGTCTCTAGTGGGAGAGATGAAATTCTTCATAGGTTTGCAAATTAAGCACATGAAGAGTGGCATTCTTATCACACAGTCTAAGTATGTTAAAGAGGTATTAAAGACATTTGGAATGAGTGACTTTAAACCCATTGGGACACCAATGGTAACAAGTTGTAAATTGTCTAAAGAAGATGGAGCCACAACTATTGATGAAAAGGAGTACAAGTCAATGATTGGGAAATTGCACTATGTTGTTCATAGTAGACTGGATATAGCTCATGTAGTTAGTCTAGTTGCCAAATTTTAGAAGAATCCAAAGGAAAAACACTTGATAGAAACCAAGAGGATATTCGGATATTTGAAAGGTACTATTGACTATGGATTATGGTATCCATATATAGGTAACTTTGATTTGAAGGTGTATACAGATGCAGACTGGGTAGGTAATGTTGATGATAGGAAAATCACAACCGATGGAGCATTCTTTCTTGGTGGAAGACTTGTTTCATGGAGTAGCAAGAAGCAAAGTTGTATATCATAGTCTACTACTAAAACTATGTATGTTGCAACTTATATGAATTGTACCCAAGCTATCCGGATGAGACACATTTAGGAAGGTTTTAAGATGAAGATTTCAGAACCGGTAAAGATCTTATGTGACAATACCAATGCCATAAATATTTCAAAGAACCCTGATTTGCATGCACAAACCAAGCATATTGAATTGAAGTATCATTTCTTGAGAGAAAAAGTGTACAGTAAAGATGTGGCAGTGGATCATGTTTCTACCAAGGAGAATCTTGCAGATATCTTTACAAAACCTCTACCTAAGACTACTTTTGAGTATCTTAGAAGTTAGCTAGGGGTTGTAACCTTACATGAGGTCAATTGAGCATGATGTAAATTACATCAGTCCTGGAGCTATTTGTATAATTCTATAATAAGATTGGTGTAGAGTGGAGTTATTCCATAGGGGGAGCATCAAGTTGCAGGTTGATGATGCTTAATAGTGAAATTTGACATTGCATGTTTTACTTTCACTTTGGCATTGTTGTCAAAGGTGGAGAAGAACTATGTGATTATGGGGGAGAAGAACTATATGAATAGAGAGAAGATCTATAGCCAGTGACCAGCTAAAGACATAGAGACTCAGTTGAAGGAGAATACATGGTAAAATGTAAACTAAGATTCCTATTCACAATTATAGCAATCAAGGGTATTGATACTTGTATTTCCATCAATGCCAAAGGGGGAGATTGTTGACATTTGCATGATGATTGCATTAATGAAATGTTATGTTAGCATTGATGTCAATTAACTAGTAATAATGTTGATATAATGTTGTTTTCTAACTGGTAGGAAGAGCTAGTGAAGGGAACTAAAACCAATAAGAGAGTTTGTGAAGGAAACCGGTATTACTAGAGGAAGTGAGATCAACTGGTAAACCCTACATGTTGATATGATAAACCCTAACCGATGAAGTTTGGTGAATCGGTTGTATTGGTTTATGATCAAATGATGAGCGATAATGATTATGCCATGTATGCATGTTGTATGAGAAGATTTTCAAATGGTTTTTGGTGCATAGAGATAATTATTTTTGTCTTGGGAATGAGCAAGTTCCTTGGATGTAATGTAAACCACGTGATGAGTTACAGTGTTAGATGAAGTGATGATCAAGGAGTGATCAAGGATATATTGAATGATATGCAGTGATTTTTATGTAATCCAATGGTCATACTTGAACCGATTTGTTTGTAATATCTAGGAGAGAATTAGGTTTGTGATGTGTTACCAACCTATTGATTTGTTTATAAGTTCGATGAGTTGTTTTGTTGAAGAGTTAGCAATTTGTAGTTGAGAGTAAGAGAGTGTGGTTGTTGAACCAGATGATGTATCTATAGTTTGTGTAAAGGAAGATAGGAGTATGAAAAGGATCTGAACAAGCAAGTGTAGTGCTATTCAAACAGATCAGCAAACCCCTATTGTCTTCTAGCAATTACAATAGTCAAATCCACAAACTGGGTAATCTCTAACAAACTTAGTGTTATTCAAATCCTCTAACCAGGTGATCCATTAGCTTGGATTTCAAATCCTCTACTGAGGTTACTCCTAATAGGGAATTTCTTCTAATAGGGCATTATAGTCAATCCCTTAACCAGGTGGTCTCTAAAAGGATCTGTTCATAACAAGACTTTTTGTAAAGCTTTAATAGGCTAGGCTCCTAATAGAGAAAACTTCAAAAGAGTTCAGAGTACTTGTGGGTATTCATCCCCACCATGGTTTTTCCCATTTGGGTTTCTACATCAAAAGTATTGTGTCAAGTGGTGAATGTTTTTTTGGTTGTCTTTATTATGGTTGAATTGCTCAACTGCTAAATCCACTTTGATATGTTATGCTAACTAACAACAATATAAAATATGTTTTAAGTACTGTCAATAAAGTATTTGAATGATTCAGTTAAATGGTTTGTGAGTTTTAGAGATGTTTTACTGTTAGTCTATTATAACAATCAACTAGTTTAACTTGTCAGTAATATTGCATTTGAAGTTTAGTGTTTAAACCAGTTAGTTTATCTTAGAGAGGTTGATTTTGAGATTGGTGAAAGTATTTACAATTTTTTATGTACTGATTCATGCCCCCCTCTCAGTAGATGACTATATCCTTATTCTTTCATCATACCATCACTTTTAACCAGTATAGATAGCTATACTGACAGCTTCCCTCCAGAATGTCTTAGCTACATGTCCTTGTATTAGTATAGTCCTAGCAACTTCAACAATTGACTAGTTGTTCCTCTCTGCAATACCATTTTGTTGTGGTGTCCAAGGTGTAGAAAGTTGCCTCTTAATTTGATTGTCTTCACATTATTTAGTGAATTCCTCTGAAGTAAATTCACCACCTTGATCAGTCCTCAAGAACTTTATCTTCTTACCACTTTCTTTTTCAACTAAGGCTCTGAATGCCATAAACTTGCTAAAGTCTTATGTTTTGTCCTTCAAGAATGTGACCCACATCATTCTTGAGTAATCATCAGTGAAGATCATAAAATACCGATCACCTTGAATACTCCTAGTCCTTATTGGTCCACAGAGGTCTATATGATCGAAATCTAGCAAATGTTCTATTGAGAAATATTTTCTCTTAAGGATTGAGGATTTCATCTTTCCTAACTGACATTCCCTACATAGAGCATTCACCAGTTTGTCCAACTATGGAAAACCTCTTACCGATTTGGACTTACTGACTTTTACAATGTTATCAAAATTTACATGATAAAATCTTTGATGCCAAAGCTAGCTATCATCTACTTTAGCAATTAAGCAGCTATTGAATTTAGAATTTTGGTGAAATAAGTTACCTTTTGTTTGCTTGCCAATTTCAATCAATTCACCTTTGCTTCCATAGATTTTGCATATCCCATTCTTGAATTGTAGTGGATAACCTCTGTCATTGAGTTGAGCAACACTCAAAAGATTATGTTTCAATCCTTCAACCAAGTAGACATCATCTACACTTCTCTTTCCATTCAAAGAGATGGTTCCCTTTCCTCTTACCATACATGGTGAATCATTTCCAAATCTCAGAAGACCTCCATCAAATTTCTTCAAAGTAATAAACTTACTCTGGTCACCAGTCATGTGGTGTGAACAATCACTGTCTATAATCCAATAATCGGAACTATCTTTGCGAGAGACTAATGCCTTCTGATCTAATGTCTCCTCCTTAATGCCAACAACCACAATATCCTAATTTGCATCTTCTTCAGACTCCTCATCTGTGATTCCTCCATCAATTTCAATGAGGCAATCTCTTTTACCTTTGCCTTTGTACTTCTTATACTTCTCACATTTTTGCTCATTATCTCCATTAGGACAGTTAGCTGTAATATGTCCAATCTGGTTACATGCAAAACACTTCAACAGTAATTTACCTTTGTACTTACTAGTTCCTCTTGGTAATCGCTTGGCCATAAATGCTTCAAGCTCAATCAGATTATCTTCATCATCAACTTATATGCTAGATCTGGACTCGTAATTGTAACTAGCTTCTCTTCTTTTCCTTACCGGTGAGTTAGAACCTGAAGCTCTAAATGCAGATTCAGATTTCTGAACACTTCCATCATAACCATTCAATTCAAATACAGTTAATTTACCAATAATGGAGTTAAGAGTTACCTTTGATTTATCAATAGACTTGAGTTCCTGAATGGCTACAACTCGGATAGCATAGACTAGTAGAAGGGTTCTCAACTCCTTGCAAACCACTGTGGTATCCTCCATTGCACCACTAGCACTTTTGATCTCACCGACTATCTCCTTGATCCTCTAACCATACTGTTGAATATTCTCACCTTCAGCCATCCACATGTCATCAAATTTACCTCTTAGACTCTTTTCTTTGGCAATCTTCACATACTCATCACCATTGTAAATATCTTCAAGCTTCTTCCAAACTTCAAAAGCAGTCTCTAATCCATGGACATCAACATACTTTGAATTGAACAAGGAATTGATAATGGCCTCCAATGCTTGAGTATTCTCTTGTTGCTCCTTCTTTTGATCATATGACAAAATCCCACTAGGCAAGTTATATTCAATAACAACATGTTCCCATAATGACTTCCTAAGATCCTGATACAGATCTTCATCATATCACTCTAGATTCTATAGTTTTCCCTATTGAATTTCAGACCTTCTTTCTTCATCATGTTCTCCTAGATCTTTACCTCAAGTTGTTAGGCTAAAACTCAAGAGGACCTAAAATGGTTTGATACCAATTGATGATATGATAAATCAATAATAATCCGATCAACTACTGAGAGGGGGGATGAATCAGTTGTTCATATTTTGGTATGGTTTTGTCATTGATGTCAACACCTGCTAAATACACCTACTTTGGAGATCCAACAACATTTACCGGCAATCAGTAAACTGTTCAAACAATCACCGATATATGGTTAACCGGTAGGATATAATGTTCACTGGTACCTGCAATGACATGGAAGACACTTGGTAATGTCGAAGACATCATGTGGACACTTTTCCTTGAATTAATATCATTGGCATATTCTTATTTGCATATTTTCTTTTACCGACAAATAGGTCCAGGTTATCTAGGGTTACACCGACAGGTTTATCTTTTCCAGATCAGCATGGCATGCTTTGGAGATGATTTATTATTGTTATAAAAGCATTAAGCTGACATGTTCAATCAGTTATTGCATCGGATATTGTATTATTTGTAAAATGTTTTATTGTAATATCTTGTAGAGCTGACCTACTAAAATTGGTCTTAGGGTATGGTATAAATGTAAGATCTTATTTGTAAGATCAAATGTGGAATGCAAAAAAGATTTAAGGAAGGATATATGTGAGATCAAATAGAGATATACACGAAGACATCATTTGAAGGTGATGTTAGGTTTTTGTAGAAGCATATCAGCATTACACTGGTACTGAATCTAGCATATGAAGATGCTATTTTGTCCAGTACATTCTCATTGGATTTAACCATCCAACTGTAGTTATTGTGACTCTCATTTGTGTTTGAGCATTGAGCTCTAGGCTATTGGCCTTTCTGCACGTGTAGACCCCTCTTTGTACACTTACTATCTGTAGTAGTATCATCTGATTGTTGGTAAGGTTTCCCACCATGGTTTTTCCCCTTAGGCCTTCCAAGTACAAATATTTGTGTCTTGTGTTGTGGTTGACTTTGTGCTAATGTTTCATACATTAATTCTTACTGGTACAACATTTCCTGTTAATATTGTTTACTGGCACAATTAACTATCTTACCGGTATTAAGCAATAAGTTGGTTAATAAGATTTTGGTTTGAATTTATTAGACAACTGATTCACCCCCCCCCTCTCAGTTGTCCCTAGGACCTACAATTGGTATCAAATCATAGTCCTCTTTTTTTTGCAGAAGTTTAACAACTTGAAGAGATCCAATGTCTACTAATTATTTCAGAAAGGATAGTCCTAAACTTGATGGAACCAACTATGGAAAATGGAAAATCAGAATGGAGACACATCTAAATTGCATTGGTAAAGACATCTGGGAAGTTACTAAGAATGGTTATACTGCTACTGTAGCTGGTCAGCCTGCTCCTATTACTTTAGTTAAAGATGAAGAAAATGATTGCAAAGCAAGAGAAGCACTTTTGAGCGCATTATCAAATCAACAAATCATGGGATTATCAGATAGATCTACTGCAAAAGCTATTTGGGATCATTTGGAAACACTGAATGAAGGGGATTCCATAGTCAAAATTGCAAAACTTGAAAGCTTCCGAGTCAGGTATGAACATCTAAAAATGGAAGAAGATGAAAGAATTTATGCTTTTATGGAAAGAGTAAATGAAATTGTTTTAGGTATCAAATGTTGTGGAGGAACCTTGAGTGAAGATGAGATTATTTCAAAAATCTTAAGAGGTTTGCCACCGACATATAAAATGAAGGTTACTACTATTAATGAGTTGAGAACAATGCCTAATACATCAGTAACTAGGGATACATTGATTGGAAAACTTTCATCTTTTGAAATTGAGGAATTTGGTCTTGTTGCTACTATAAAAACTGATTTGGCCTTCAAAGCATCAACATCATCTACTCCATCTTTTGACAAATTAGACTGGAGAGCCTTTTATGCAAGAGAACTTGAAGAAACCAAGAAGGAGAATGAAGAGCTTGAAGAACTTGAAGCACTATTTGCAAGAAAAATGCCAAAAGGTCCAATTGGAAGTAAGTATGAAGGTAAAGCACCCTTTAAATGTTTCAACTACAATAAGATTGGTCATATGGCTTCAAGATGCCCTTATAGACATGCTAGACTAAGAGAAGAAGCTAGAAGGACATACAAACCTAATCCTGAATATCAGAGATATAGATTTAAGAAAAACAAAGATAAATCTTGTTACATTGCTGATGAAGGTGTGACTGATGATTCTGATGAGGATCTAGCAGACAATGGATGGGTCTTTGTTGCTATAATAGAAGATCAACTGGTACCTATTTCTCCACTGGTAGAACAAGCCCTAGCAGCTAAAGTTGAATCAAAGGATGAATGGATTATTGACTCAGGATGCTCACATCACATGACTGGAGACAAAGGCAAATTCTTGAACTTTCAAGATTACAATGGAGGTTTAGTAAGATTCAGAGATGACAAAGCCTATTCAATCAAAGATAAGGTTTCAATATCTCTTGATGGTAAACATAACACTAACAATGTTTACTATGTTGAAGGATTAAAACATAATCTTTGAAGTGTTGGTCAATTAGTTGAGAAAGGTTTTCAGTTACAATTTAAAAATGGAAAATGCAAAATCATGAATAGAACTGGTTTGGAAATTGCAACCGGTAATCAGACTAGAGGTAATATCTTTCATTTGAATAACAGTGAAAAGACATGCTTAATTGCACATATAAATGAAAGTTGGCTATGGCATAAAAGACTATGTCATGTAAATTTTGATTGCATGGTAAAAATCAATACTTCTAAGGCAGTTAGAGATCTACCTAAAATTATGAAACCTCAGAATACAATTTGCAAGGAATGTCAATTTGGAAAACAAGTTAGAACTAGTTTCAAAAGTATTCTAGAAAAATCCAATAATGCTCTTGATTTAATTCACATTGATTTATGTGGTCCGGCTAGAACTAAAAGCTTACAAGGTGATAGATATTTCATGCTAACTATTGATGATTATTCTAGAATGTGTTGGGTTACTTTTCTCAGGGAAAAATCAGAAGCACTTGGGAAGTTCAAACTATTCAAAGCAATGGTTGAAAATGAAACTGGTAAGAAAATTAAATGTTTAAGATCAGATCAAGGAGGAGAATTCACATCTAGAGATTTTAATACATTCTATGAAGTAAATGGAATCAAAAGACAGTTATCAACACCTCGGACACCACAACAGAATGGAGTTGTTGAAAGGAAAAATAGAACTATTTTGGATGCAGCAAGAAGTATATTATTAGCAGCAAATCTACCACGTGTACTGGAGAGGCAGTAAGCACTGCTGTCTATACATTCAACAAAGTTCACATCAAAGGTGAAACCGGTAAGACCCCTCATGAACTATGGTCTGGTAATACTCCTACTCTTAAGTATTTTAGAATTTTTGGAAGTAAATGTTATATTAAGAGAGATGAGTATATTGGCAAGTTTGATCCTAGAAGTGATGAAGGAATATTTCTTGGTTATTCATCTAAGAGTAAAGCTTATAGATGCTTTAATAAAAGATTACAGAAAATTGTTGAGAGTACAAATGTAAAGATTGATGAACAATTCAGAGGAACTTCAAGGTATATAGACTCTGAACCGGTAACAAAAATTATGACAAATGAACCAACAGTAAATCCACCGGTACAGAATGATGATCCAGCTACTCCAGTATCATCAGAGGATACCATAGTAATTGAAGAACAACAACAAACTAAGACACCCTGGTATGTAAGACTGAATCATTCTGAAGATCAGATAATTGGAAGCAAATTTAAAGGAGTCATGACAAGAGGAAGATTGGTAAATGAAGAGGTATGTCTTATTTCTCAAATTGAACCATTATCTATCAATGAGGCATGTGAAGATAAATTTTGGATTAAAGCTATGGAAGAAGAATTAGGACAAATTGAGAAAAATAATACTTGGACATTAGTTCCTCGGCTTGAAAATAAAAATGTAATTGGAACCAAATGGGTATTTAGAAACAAACTCAATGAAGATGGTAAGGTTGTCAGGAATAAAGAAAGACTAGTGTGTAAGGGATATTCTCAGAAAGAAGGAGTTGATTACAATGAAACCTTTGCACCAGTAGCCAGAATTGAGGCAGTTAGATTATTCTTGGCCTTTGCAGCTCACAAAGATTACAAAGTTTATCAAATGGATATTAAATGTGCATTTTTGAATGGAGATCTTGAAGATGAAGTCTATATTGAACAACCTAATGGATTTTCTTTGACAGATAACAATGATATGGTTTGTAGATTAAGAAAAGCTCTGTATGGACTAAAACAAGCTCCAAGAGCCTGATATGCAAGATTGGATAAGTATCTTTTAAAAATTGGTTTTACTAAAGAAATTGCAGATAGCAATTTATATTACAAAGTAACTAATGATGACATTTTGATTATGGAAGTATTTGTTGATGATATAATCTTTGGAGGAGAAGATGGATTATGCAAAGAATTTTCTCTTAAAATGCAGCATGAATTTGAAATGTCTATGATTGGAGAAATAAAATTCTTTTTAGGATTGTAGATTTTACAGACTGATAAAGGCATATTTTTGAATCAATCTAAGTACTTGAAAGAACTACTCAAGAAATTTGGGATGGAGAACTCTAAACCGGTAAGCACACCTATGACTACAAATGACAAATTATCTCAAAGGGATGAATCTACACCTGTTAATCCAACTAGATACAAATCTATGATAGGAGGTTTACTGTATTTGACACAAATCAGACCTGATATTATGAATGCAGTATGTATAGTTTCTAGATTTCAGAGTAATCCCAAGGAAAATCATGAATCAGTAGTAAAAAGGATTTTCCGGTACTTACAAGGCACAACAAATCTTGGATTATGGTATCCTATAGATGAAAATTTTGATCTATATGCATACACAGATGCAAATTGGGTAGGAGATGTGGATGATAGAAAGAGCACCACTGGAGGAGCATTCTTTCTTGGAAAGAGACTAGTGTCTTGGTTAAGTAAGAAACAAAGTTGTACATCTTTATCAATAGCAGAATCAGAATATGTTGCAGCAGCAACAAACTGTACACAGGTACTTTGGCTTAAGCAAATGTTGAAAGACATAAAGGTAAAATGCAAGGAACCTATTACTATATATTGTGATAACACTGCAGCAATTGATATATCTAAGAATCTAGTATTACATTCTAAAACAAAACATGTTTCTATCAAACTGAATTTTCTAAGGGAAAAAGTTGAAGAAAAGGAAATAAAACTGGTTTATGTGAATACTAAAGAACAACTTGCAGATATTTTTACAAAACCTTTGCCTAAGGAAACTTTTGAGTATCTCAGAGATCAGCTTGGAGTCTTACCTCCACTGGTAGAGACTTAGATAATTGATGATTGTCATCAACCGGTAGAATTAAATGGACAAATCTTTTATTCCGGTATTTGATGAGGAAGCTACTTCTCAGGGGGAGTAGTTGGTATATTGAATTGGTTGGTATTTGTATGAACTTGACCTTTTTATGACTTTGGCATTTGATGTCAAAGGGGGAGAGATATATGGAAAAACATTAAGGAAAATTATATGAAAAATGCATTATCTTTTTGAAAAGAGATTGGTATTGTAAATAAATCTTTGTATAAACACATATTACTCCCAGGGGGAGAATTGGTTTTTGTACTTGGCATTTCTATTTTGGCACTTTGATGGTTTTTCCATCTTGTGTTGCCATCAATGCCAAAGGGGGAGATTTTTGGTATTTTGGTATGATTTTGTCATTGATGTCAACACCTGCTAAATACACCTACTTTGGAGATCCAACAACATTTACTGGCAATTAGTAAACTATTCAAACAATCACCGGTATATTGTTAATCGGCAGGATATAATGTTCACCTCTACCTACAATGACATGGAAGACACTTGGTAATGTCGAAGACATCATGTGGACACTTTTCCTTGAAGTAATATCATTGGTATATTCTTATTTGCATATTTGCTTTTACCGGCAAATAGGTCCAGGTTATCTAGGGTTACACCGGCAGGTTTATCTTTTCCAGATTAGCATGACACGCTTTGGAGATGATTTATTATTGTTATAAAAGCATTAAGCCGACATGTTCAATCGGTTATTGCATTGAATATTGTATTATTTGTAAAATGTTTTATTGTAATATCTTGTAGAGCCGACTTACTAAAATTGGTCTTAGGGTATGGTATAAATGTAAGATCTTATTTGTAAGATCAAATGTGGAATGCGAAAAATATTTAAGGAAGGATATATGTGAGATCAAACAGAGATATACATGAAGACATCATTTGAAGGTGAAGTTAGGTTTTTGTAGAAGCATATCAGCATTACACCGGTACTGGATCTAGCATATGAAGATGCTATTTTGTGCAGTACATTCTCATTGGATTTAACCATCCAACTATAGTCAGTGTGACTCCCATTTGTGTTTGAGTAGTGAGCTCTAGGCTGTTGGCCTTTCTGTATGTGCAGACCCCTCTTTGTACACTTACTATCTATAGTAGTATCATCTGATTGTGGTTGAGGTTTCCCACGTTGGTTTTTCCCCTTACAAGGTTTCCACGTACAAATATTTGTGTCATGTGTTGTGGTTGACTTTGTGCTTATGTTTCATACATTAATTCTTACCAATACAACATTTCCTGTTAACGCTGTTACTAGCACAATTAACTGTCTTACCAGTATTAAGCAATAAGTTGGTTAATAAGATTTTGGTTTGAATTTATTAGACAACTGATTCACCCCCCCCCTCCTAGTTGTCCTTGGGACCTACATCAGTAGATAAAAAACAAACAAAAATTTCACCAAACTTAAAGCAACTCATAAACAAATTTTGAACTAACTGGTTTAGATACTGAATCATAAACTATTACTGCACTGTCAAGTTTACCGATTGACTAAGATATCAATATAACAGTGTAATCAGATCTGTAACTTACATACCTTTTATCCAAAGTATCAAAACATGTTACTACCATTAGTAATAGCTCATTTTAGATCACTTCCGATCATCTAAACATGTCTTAGTGGTTTACCAGTTAAACCTATTAACCATATCAAAAACATACACAAAATCATTCATCACTTGACATAATGTTTTTTGACATGTAAACCCAAATAGGAAAAAACATAGTGGGGATGAATACCCACAAGTATTTTGAACTATTATAAAGTTTTCCCTATTAGTATCCAAGCCTTGTTCGAAGCTTTACAAAAATGTCCTGTTAAGAACAAATCTAGTTAAGGACCACCCAATTAAGGGATTGACTATAATACCCTGTTAGGAGTAACCTAAGTAGAGGATTTTAAATCCAATCTAATGGATCACATGGTTAGAGGACTTAGATAGCACCAAGCCTGTTAAATCTTACCTGGTTAGGGGATTTAACTATTGTAATTGTTAGAGAACAACAAGGTCTTGTTGATCTGGTAATAGCATTGCCCTACTTGATCATATCCTTTTAAGCTCCCATCTACCTTCAAAACATTCTATAGATACTCCCTCTAGTTTGGCAACAATCAGACTTGTTAGGTCTCGAGAAGGACAACTAAGAGGGGGGGTGAATCAGTTGTTAACCAGTTCTTAGTAATTTATAAACCAAATGCAAATTATTCCAACTTAAACATAATGTGGGTAAACCAAAGTTAAGTGTCGGTAGAACAGTTTAATAGTTATAGCAATACTAGTATAACTTAATGCATGAAACATTAAGAGAAACAACATCCACAACACATAACATAGAGATTTTGGCGTGGAAACCCAGTAAGGAAAAAACCACGATGGGAAACCTTACCCACAATCAGTTGATACTACTCCAGATAGTATGTGTATGCAAATCAAGTCTACACATGTAGAAAGGCCAACTGCCTAGAGCTCACTGCTCAAACACAAAATAGGAGTCACACTGACTACACAATTGGATGGTTAAATCCAATGATAATGTACTACTCAAAATAGCATCTGCAATGTTGGATTCAGTATCAGTTAAGCTCTGAACATGATTTTCAAAACACCTTCATAACCTTCCTTCAACCTTCAAATAATTTCTATGTGATTTACACAAGGATCTACTTATTTTCACTTTTCAATATCCACACTCACTCATGACATGACCACAATCTTCAATAAGATCTTACAATAATATATACAAAACCTAAGACCAAATGAATAGGTTGGCTCACTAAAGATATTACATTTAAATCAATTATAAATAAGTCTTAATGTGATACAACATGTTAGCTCAATACTTTTACCACAATAACCAATCAATAAACAATCTCCATGATGTGTCATGCTGTTCTGGAGTACTAGTTCATAACCTAGACCTATCCGCTAGTAAAGGCAAATCTGTCAACCCGATTAGACCAATAAGAAAAATACCAAAACCAAAATTCCAATCCATGTCTTCGACATAGCCAAATGATCTCCAATTGATAACAAGTCATCATCGTTGTTGGTGAACAATATAACCTGCTAGTGAACACATATCGGTGATTGTGCATAGGCTATTAACCATATACTAGTGAACATAATGTAAACCTCCAAGAAGACAAGTGTTGACATCAAAGACAAAACCAATGCAACACATGACAAAGTCATCCATAATACCAACAAGACTAACACACATTACCAAAATTGCCAACACTATTACAAAATAACTCATTGACCTTATAAGAAAATACAATAGGTTGGTAACATATCACAAAACCAAAGATCTCATGGAGATTACAAACATATCCATTCAAACATAACCATTAGATTACATACTAATCATCTGCACATTTTCCAAGACAACTTCGACCGCTCCTTGATCACCACTCATCGAATCTTGTAAGTCATCACGCGGTGTCCAGTTCATCCAATGCACTTGCTCATTCCCAAGATAAAACAGTTATCTTCACGAACTAAACTCACTTTGAAACTCATCACGTGCAACATGAATACATGGCATAAAAATCTTTGGTCACCATTTGATCATAAATCAACATAACTGATTATCCAAGCTCCATTGGTTAGGGTTCAACTTATCAATAGGTTAGGGTTACCAGTTGATCACTCTACTTGAAATAACAATACCGATTTCCAGCTTCTTCACTACCTATTGCAAAACTACATCACTACCAATTATAATACAACTCCATTACCAGTTACTATTGACATCAATGGCAAAACTATACTTCATTAATGCATTCTTCATGCAATGCCAACAGTCTTCACTTTCCTGGTTACCTCCATGACTAGATTTGCACTCATGACTTTGACATACATTCTTTCCTTTTCTAGCAGATGAACCGGTAACAGAAGCTTTAAAAGAAGATTAAGTAGATTTTTCCACACTATTATCAAAATTATTTAACTCAAAGGTTGTAATCTTACCAATCAAAGAGTCAATAGTTACCTTATCCTTTGAAATGGATCTCAGTTCTTGGATTGCCAATACTCTAATAGCATACTAAGGTTGAAGAGTTTTGAGCATTTTACTTACCACCACATCATTGTCAATTTTAGCACCAACAACTTTTATACTGCCAACAACATCTTTAATTCTCTAACCATACTCTGCAATGTTTTCTCCTTCCTGCATTTTCATATTATCAATTTTTTCTCTCAATCTTTCCTCTTTTTCTCTTTGTACATGCTCATCTCATCCATGAATTGTTTCTATTTTTTTTTTAAATTCATGTGATGTTTCCAATCCTTGAACATCAATATATTCAAAATCAGATAAAGTACTTACAATAGCTTCAAGGGCTTACATGTTCTCCTGCTAATCTTTAAGTTCATCTGGTGTCAAGGGAGCAGTAGTAGGAGCCACACATGTTGTTTCAACATGTTTCCAGTATTGAACACCAAGACCTTTGAGATATATCTTCATTCTATCTTTCTAGATCTTATAGTTATCCTTGTTGAATTTTGGACCCTCTTTCTTCATGATCTTGTCTTCCTCAGAATATTTTCCTCAAGCAGTTAAGCTTTTTTGCACACAGCGAACCATGACTCTAATACCAATTGTTAATCCCATAATTATCTAACTAATACTGAGAGGGGGGGTGAATCAGTATTAACAAAATTTATAACTTCAAATCAAAATACCATTTATAATAGATCTGAAATCATTTAATACATGAATCTATCCCTTTAGCAAATTTCATACACTTGTTACCCACTTATGTAATCTTATTAATCAAAATATACACCAACTAGATATTTGATCAACATATACTCATACTGACTTATTATCAGATCAGAATACTTCATCTATCAATTCATTAACATTATCGGTAACCACTTACACATCTTTGATAAACAACAATAAACTTATCATAACAGGTAATCAGAAATAATGCATAAAGACATAAACACTATGAAAAGACATTCGACAAATGAACACCAAGATTTCTACGTGGAAACCAAAATGGAAAAAACCATGGTGGGGATTGGCAATCATGATAATTTGTACTCTTTCAAAGTACGCCCTGTTAGAAGCTTAGCCTAGTTAGGTGCTTACAATATGGCCAGTTAAGGGATTTACCTATCACTCTAGCCAGGAGCTTAATGATCTATTAGGATCAACCTTATTAGAGGATTTAAACACTCTTTTTTGAGCTACTCGGTTAAGGGGCCTAGATGGAAAAGGCCTACTAGGACCTACCCAGTTAAGGGATTTATGCTGCTATAACTATTAGGGAACAACAATGAAAATTGATCTGTTACTTTACACTTTCAGTTTGCTAAATCAGATACAGTTATGCTTTACAGTTTACAACACTTAGGAAAATCTCTATCTTCTTTGGGATGACTTAACTCATTCTCCTAATGCCACCGACACATGAAACATCAGTTGTGTCACCATAAATAACCATAACAACTAAGTCGGCCATAAAACCTAATTACATCGTTAATTTACAATATAGATCATATTAGATCAATATCTAGATTATTACAATAATTTACAATGCAATATCAACCATTGATTATTCATAACCCATCACAAAAATCTGATCTATACAAAAGTCAATCCCTTTGAACATTTTTCTAAGCACTTTGCACATTCTCGAGAAATTCTACCATCTTTCATGCCAAAACACAATTCAAATTATTCACGCGGGTTGTGTCGTGGTATCTCCTACATGATTTGCCACAAATTACCATCATATCAAAAATCATTGCCATTGAGTGAATTCATCACCGATCCTAAAACCCTACTAAAAACTTAGCACAACTCCATCAAAAATTTAAAACATGCCTTCCAGTAATTAACATAGAATGCGGCTTCAGTCACATACACAAATCCATCATAAAAGCTTATATCTCAAACCACAAGTCTCCAACCATCAGTGATTTACTGATTCCATAAAAAAAAATTATTTTATCGATTGAAGTCCTAATTGTCAGTCATGTCGGTAAACCTTGTTATACTTACAAATGTTGGCCATTTCGAGGAATTGATTATGTGTTGCATTGATGTTTTGTCATTGATGCCAACACTAGATATTTGGATGCTTTACCGACACTCTTCTAGTCCCGGTAGGATGAGGGGTTTCTGGTTAGTTTGGATTCAAGATGATCTGGTACGCTCTAGTATGATTTTGGTTATGAAATTGGCTTAATCATTATACTCATGTTCATATTTAGTACGTTGGTTTTGGTCTAGTGATCGAATGCTATCCTATTTGCTTAGAAGTTTGGCTTCTAGTTCCGACGAGGGTTTCATCGGCAAAATTTTTGATGATCTTTGATGAATTGCATAAGTTGTATTGGAGCATCTGGTATGGTTTCAAGATACTGTTAGTAATCATGTTTGAGACTTGGCAGATGTAGATCATTGCTTTAGCATGTGGACCTATATTGGGTCCCGGTTGGTCTAGGTTATGAATTGGTTTAATGTAGTGTACTTAGGCATAGGAGATGCTATCTTTGTAGTTCAACCTCTTCTTTGGATTGTAGTTTGGATTTCTATGTAGTCAGTGAGACTCCTTTAATGATGAGAAGTGTGCTCTAGGTTTTGGTCTTCCTGCAAGTGTAGGCCCCTCAATTGTAATTCACATACTTACTGCAGAAGTATTATCTAACTATGGGTAGGCTTCCCACCGTGATTTTTCCCTTTACCAGGTTTTCCACATATAAATATTGGTGTCATGTGGAAGGTATTTGTTTTTTGATTATTGTTTATGCTTAATTGGTTTAACTACTATTTCCGTATTTGGTTTAAGCATTCCAGTATTAATTTTTTGGGTTCCAGTATTAAAGTTTTAATTACTAATGGTTCCAGTAATCTGTGACAAATAATTCACCCCCCTCCCCCTCTCAGTTGTCTTTTTGTTATTTGAATTGTCTAACAATTGGTATAAGAGCTTTGGTCCTCTTTGTAGAAATATTAACCATTTGAGGAAGATCCTATGGCAACTAACAGTTCAAGTTCATCCAATTCATCTAGAGCTATCTTTCGGAGAGATATTCCTAGGTCTGATGGAACAAATTACATAGTACAGAAGATTTAGATGGAGACTCATCTAAGATATCTTGGCAAGGAGATTTGGGAGATCACATAGAATGGTGTCACACCTTATAATCTGGCATCTGGTAATCCTCCTCTGACAAACCTAGATAAGGGTCTTGAGAATGATTGTAGAGGAAGAGAAGCCCTCATGTGTGCACTTTTTAATCAACAAATAATGGGATTAATTGACAAATCATGTGGAAAGGATATATGGGATAAGTTGGAGACTATTAATGAAGGTAACCCTATAGTGAAGATTACTAAACTTGATGGTTACCAGGTGAGATACAAAAATATGAAGATGGAAGAAGATAAAAGGATTACTGCATTCATGGAAAGGGTAAATGAGATTGTTATGGGAATTCAATGTTGTGGTAGAACTCTGAGTGAAGATAAAATTGTTTCTAAAGTCCTAAGAGCCCTACCACCAGCTTACAAAATGAAGGCTACTACTATTAATGAATTGATAAAAATGGCTAATACATCTGTCAATAGAGATACCTTGGTTGGGAAATTATCTGCTTTTGAGCTTGAAGAATTTGGTGATAACTCAATGATAAACAATGAGTACCAAACCAATACTTGTTGGGAAAAATGGTGTCTCAACCTTGCATTTATGTGAGGTTACTATTTATAGTAAGTTTTCATTTCAGCACGAAATGGTGCGAAACTCTCCTTGAAGCTTCTGGTTGGCTAGATAAGCATTCCGGTAAAGTTGCGTCGCAAGGTCACAGCTAGTTTTGAAGATATTAAAGTTTTCGTCTTGGAGGGGTGCAATAAAATGTTTAAAATTAATTTTGGGGACTTTAGAGGCTCCGAAATGCCCTGAAAAGTGGCCGTAACCGGTGAAGCCGGTTACGAGGTGATAGAGCACTTCGCGAGCTTTCCGGCGCTTCAAACGGTTCGTCAATCGGACACCCGGTTCTCAAGTTATGGCCTCCGGAAGTTTGTACTCCTGAAATAGGAAAAATAATTTGTATCGGATACATAAATGAGCTGTAAAAGGGAGCGACACATGTTGATGTGTACTTTAACATGTCATAGGGCATCTAGAAGGGAGATAAGGTCGGCTACACCTTATTGGGTGGTTTTAGCCCATGGTTTTGTAATACCGTTTGATGGTTTCTTGTATTGTATCTCTTATTTATGAGGTGTGTGAGATAGAGGTTGTGTGTAAGAGTCTTATGGCTATCGAGTTGCCTCTGAATCTCTGATTAGTGCTACTCCTGCGAAGAGCTTACTCTGCAATTATTTTGTAATCTGTTTTGATTGCTGAATAAAATATTGAGCTGCTTTTGGAGGATGGGGTTTTTCTCTCGAAAGGGTTTTCCCCACGTAAATCATTGTGTTGTGGTATGATTGCTATTATATCTATTTCTATTTTCTGTAACTGTTGTAATGATCTGAAAAAAATTTGCATTACCCTCCTCTCAAGGTTAGTGTAGGAAGTTGTTTCCGCTACTTAACTTCCTTACAAGTGGTATCAGAGCCTGATCACCTTTGGTTTCAATTGTGGGCAGTTGGGTTTTTTGAACTAATCCAGATTTGAGTGGGAGCTTGTGCAGAAGACACTTTTTGATCTTGTTGCAGGAATATTCAGATGGCGAGTTCGTCAGGGAGAATAGAGGTGGAGAAATTTAATGGAAGTAATTTTGAGATGTGGAAACTGAAGATGGAAGATCTGCTAATAGATCGAGATCTTTGGGATGCTGTTGATGCGAATGTCCAAAGGCCCTCAGATCCTACTGCGGCAGCTCAGTATGATGTTATGGACCGAAAAGCCAAGGGTCTAATCAGACTATGCCTGGCAGACTCTGTTCTAATCAATGTCCATGAAGAGAACTCTGCAAAGAAGCTATGGACTAAGCTTGGTGAGATGTATCAAGTGAAATCTTTATTAAATCAAATTTTCTTAAGAAAGAAATTGTATTCCTTGAAGATGGAAGAGGGTGGACGAATTGCAGACCACCTAGAAGCATTCAATATGATTGTGGCTCAATTAGTATCCATCGGTGTTAAGATGGACGAGGAGGAGAAATGTCAGATCTTGCTTTGTTCCTTGCCTGATTCGTGGGATTCTCTTGTTATGGCTATCGGTAGTACTTCTGTTGTTTTGAAATCTGAAGACGTGGTGGGTGCCCTACTCGGTGAAGAGATGCGAAGGAAGGTATCCATCAGTTCAAAGGAAGCCCTAACCGTTCGTGGAAGACCTAAGGAGAAAGGCAAGAAGAATGAGAAGCGCAGCAAGTCCAAATCCAAAGGGAGATCGAAATCTCCTGGAAAGTCCAAAGTCATTTGCTGGAATTGCAGTAAACTGGGTCACATCCGTAAGGACTGCAAAGAAGAAAAGAAGAAGAAAAAGAAAAAGTTCGATTCTGATTCTAAGTCCGACAAGGAAGATGGCGATGCATTTATTGTGGCTTTGGCGACTCATGAAGGTAATGATGCCTGGCTAATTGACTCAGGTGCATCTTTTCATATGACTTCCAATAGAGATTGGTTTTCTGAATATGAAGGATTTAATGGAGGTAAGGTGTACTTGGGTGATGATTCACAACTAGACATTGTTGGTCGAGGTAAAGTTAGAATCAGGTTTTCTGATGGTAGAATAAAAAGGATTAATGGTGTGCTGCATATCCCTGGATTAAAACGAAACTTGTTATCTGTGAGCAAACTGATAGATGCAGGTGTGCAGGTAGTCTTTTCTGAAGCAGGATGTAAGATGATTAAGGGTGCTATGGTAGTTGCTAGAGGTGTCAGGTTTGGCACTTTGTATAAGCTTGAAGCATACACTGTTGAGTGTAATAGCACTTCTGTAAAAAGTAAATCTGTGGATACTTCACTGGAAGATTTGAAGGTTTCACCTTCAGCAGATGGAAATGGTTTTTGGGTACCTAAGGGTGCTCTTTCATCTGAAGCAAAGTTACCTGCAGAGAAGACTATGTTATGGCACCAGAGACTTGGCCACATTGGAGAAAAGGGTATAAGGACCTTGAAAAATAAAAATCTTGTTGAAGGTTTGAATGACTGTAATCTTGACTTTGATTTTTGTGAGCATTGCATTTATGGAAAACAAAACCGCGTTCAGTTTTACTCGAGTTCTCATAAAACTTGTGGTGTTTTGGATCTTATCCATTCTGATGTGTTTGGCCCAGTAGATGTCTCTTCGATTGGAAAATCCACATATTATGTTTCATTTATTGATGATTTTAGTAGAAGGACATGGGTTTATTTTCTCAAGAGTAAATCTGAAGTTTTTAGTCGTTTTAAAGAATTTAAAGCAATGGTTGAGTTGCAGACTGGAAAGAAAATAAAATGTTTGAGAACTGATAATGGCGGTGAGTTTTGCTCTAATGATTTTGATAGATTCTGTAAAGACTGTGGAATTAACAGGCAGAAGACAACTCCGTATTCTCCACAGCAGAATGGAGTTGCAGAAAGAATGAACAGGACACTGATGGAAAAGGCTAGGAGTATGTTGAGTGGTGCTGGTCTTGAACAAAAGTTTTGGGCTGAAGCTGTTGCCACTGCTTGCTACCTGATTAATAGGTCTCCTACATCAGCTCTTGTTGATAAAACGCCTATGGAAGCATGGTCAGGTCACAAGCCTTCATTGAGACATCTTAGAGTTTTTGGTTGCGAGGCATATGCACATGTGCCAAAGGAGAAGCGAACAAAGTTGGAGAACAAGGCTGTGAAATGTATCTTCATCGGGTATAGTTATGGTGTGAAAGGATACAAGCTTTGGGACCCTGTTGCACAAAAGGTAATTCACAGTAGAAGTGTTATTTTTAGAGAAATTAAGTCTCCTTCTGTTACATTGCAGCCAGAACAGACTAAAAAAGAAGATGTGATTCAACTTCCTTCTACACCTGAAAGAGTTGAATCGAGACCCCTAGATAGGCAAGAATTTGAGGAGAGCTTGTCTAGCTCTGAATCTTCAGAAGAGGAGGAAGAACCTCCAACTCAGCTTGTTCGAAGGTCTACAAGACATAGACAACCACCTGAAAGGTATTCACCTGATGATTGGAGATGTATTTTTGCTCTGAATACTAGTGTGGATGAACCAAAATCTGTAGAAGAGGCATTAGGTATGAATGATGTAGAATCGTGGAAGATTGCTATGGAGGAAGAAATGGCAGCTTTGAAAAAGAATGATACATGGGATCTTGTACCATTGCCTGAAGGACGAAAACCTGTTGGTTGTAAATGGGTGTTCAAGAAAAAGATTGGTTCAGATGGAAGCATTGAGAAGTATAAAGCAAGGTTGGTTGCAAAAGGCTACTCTCAGGTTGAGGGTGTTGATTACGGTGAGATATTTTCTCCTGTTGCAAAAATGACGTCCATTAGATTTTTGCTTTCTATTGCTACTGCTTATGATTTAGAGGTTGAGCAAATGGATGTGAAAACTGCTTTCCTTCATGGTGATTTGGAGGAAGATATTTATATGACACAGCCAGAGCACTATGTGGTGAAAGGCAAAAGAAATTTGGTCTGTAAATTGAAGAAATCTTTGTATGGCCTCAAACAAAGTCCTAGGATGTGGTACCAGAAATTTGATACATATGTGTTGAGTTTGGGATTTGAACGTTCTAAATCAGATCACTATGTTTATTATAAATCTTATGGTGATCATTTCTTATTCATTGCATTGTATGTTGATGATATGTTATTCATTGGTAAAGGGAAAGGTATGATTTCAGAACTGAAGTCTCAGCTCGCTGCTAAATTTGAAATGAAAGATCTTGGTGCAGCAAAGCACATTCTTGGGATGGAAATTAGAAGAGATAGGGTGAACAGAAAGCTATGGCTAGGCCAGAGTAAGTATGTGAATTCAGTGTTACAGAGGTTCAACATGCAGAATTGTAGACCATTGAGTGTTCCTTTTACAGTTGGAATGAAACTATCTATTTCAGATTGTCCTACATCCCCACTGGAGATGGAAGACATGAGCAGAGTGCCTTACCAGAGTGCGGTTGGAAGCTTGATGTATGCTATGGTCTGTACTAGACCAGACATTGCCCAAGCAGTGGGAGTACTTTCTAGATATATGTCTAATCCTGGTAGAGTTCATTGGGATGCAGTCAAAAGAGTCTTCAGATATTTGAAGGGTACTTCAGAGTATTCTTTGTGTTATCATGGTAATTCAGTTGGAGACATGACTTCCCTTGATATCCATGGTTATGTGGATTCAGATTGGGCAGGTGATATTGATAGCAGAAGATCCACCAGTGCTTATGTGTTTACTTTGTTTGGTGGTGCAATTAGTTGGATGAGTAAGCGACAGGCTGTGGTTGCTTTATCCACTACTGAAGCAGAGTATATGGCAGCTACTCATGCTTGTAAAGAGGCCATTTGGCTTAAGAGACTGTGTTCGGATATTGGAATAAAACAAGGTATAGTGACAGTTTACTGTGACAGTCAGAGTGCAATTAGCCTAGCTAAGAACCTGACATTTCATGCCTGGACCAAACATATTGATGTTCAGTATCATTTTATTAGAGATATGGTCGAAGATGGTAGGGTGAAGCTGGTTAAGGTGGAAACTTTGATGAATGTTGTAGATGCTTTAACTAAGGCTGTAAGCACAGAGAAGTTCAGATGGTGTTCAGAGTCTATGGGCCTTATGGCCCCTAGCAATTAATTCATTGTGTTGACATTCCCTTCCGCTCATGCAAGGTGTTCGACAAGTGGGAGATTTGTTGGGAAAAATGGTGTCTCAACCTTGCATTTATGTGAGGTTACTATTTATAGTAAGTTTTCATTTGAGCACGAAATGGTGCGAAACTCTCCCTGAAGCTTCTGGTTGGCTAGATAAGCATTCTGGTAAAGTTGCGTCGCAAGGTCACAGCTAGTTTTGAAGATATTAAAGTTTTCGTCTTGGAGGGGTGCAATAAAATGTTTAAACTTAATTTTGGGGACTTTAGAGGCTTCGAAACGCCCTGAAAAGTGGCCGTAACCGGCGAAGCCGGTTACGAGGTGATAGAGCACTTCGCGAGCTTTCCGGCGCTTCAAACGGTTCGTCAATCGGACACCCAGTTCTCAAGTTATGGCCTCCGGAAGTTTGTACTCCTGAAATAGGAAAAATAATTTGTATCGGATACATAAATGAGCTATAAAAGGGAGCGACACATGTTGATGTGTACTTTAACATGTCATAGGGCATCTAGAAGGGAGATAAGGTCGGCTACACCTTATTGGGTGGTTTTAGCCCATGGTTTTGTAATACCGTTTGACGGTTTCTTGTATTGTATCTCCTATTTATGAGGTGTGTGAGATAGAGGTTGTGTGTAAGAGTCTTATGGCTATTGAGTTGCCTCTGAATCTCTGATTAGTGCTACTCCTGCGAAGAGCTTGCTCTGCAATTATTTTGTAATCTGTTTTGATTGCTGAATAAAATATTGAGCTGCTTTTGGAGGGTGGGGTTTTTCTCCCGAAAGGGTTTTCCCCACGTAAATCATTGTGTTGTGGTATGATTGCTATTATATCTATTTCTATTTTCTGTAACTGTTGTAATGATCTGAAAATTTTTTGCATTACCCTCCTCTCAAGGTTAGTGTAGGAAGTTGTTTCCGCTACTTAACTTCCTTACAATACTAAGAGGGGGGGGGGTTGAATCAATACAGACACAAGAAAATTTCCTGAACCGGTTTGACTACAAACAGTGAACTTGACTAGCAATCACTAACACCGGTCTTAAACCAGATTACTATTGGTTAAGAACAATGAGAATGTGAAAGATTTAAACTAGAAACACTTATCTTTCCATGCAACCTACACCCTCATTTCCACTTTATCCTTGTGCATAAACATGTAATCTACCATAAAAAATGTAATAACTTGCTAGATCAACATGATTCACCACAAAACATAAAATAACAAAACATCACATGAAAGAGGCATCACACATGACACACATATTTTTCACATGGAAATCCAACTGGGAAAAAACCACATTGGGGATGAATACCCACGAGCTATTTTTGAACTCTTTAGAAGTCTACTCTATTAGGAGCCTCGTCTGGTTAAAGATTGTTACAACAGGTTCTATTAGGAACCGATCCTATTACGGATCACTCGGTTAAGGAATGGCTAGAATACTCATTTAAGGGTTAAACCCTGTTAAAGGTTACCTTGTTAGAGGATTTCAAGAACTCAATGGCTTTGAGTCACCCTGTTAAAGGATTTATAGCAAGCTGGTTAAAGCTACCCTATTAAGGGATTTTCCAACTATTGAAGTAGTTAGAGATCAATAGGTATTACAATGATCTGGTAATAGCACACAATGCCAATGCAGATCCGCTTTAGTTCCTTCCTTCTGCACACACACTCTGTAGTTATCAATCCTCTTATCTGGCCTAACAAGAATCACATATCTCTGCAATTAGATGCACACATAATATTTGCCAGCAACTGCAACATGAAACACAACATCGACCTTATAGGAAATAGATAGGTCGGTAGCGTAAACCCTAAACCCTAAACATCTAGGTTGATCAATTTAGTCAGTTCAACCCTAACCATTGAACACTTTGCATTTGAATACAACGGTCTTGAACAGATCTCAACACATTCTCCATCATTCGTTCTTCACTGCTTCTTGGAGATAATAACCCATCATGCATTCTCCACCATTTGCAGGGACTTCGCACATTCCCTAGGTAGATAGGATCAATCTCCTTCATGCAAGATCCTTCACACGCACAAGGCTGATGTGGCAATATGATCTGATCTCCATTATACTGCTAACTCATCACATAATGCCATCGACTGAATTACACAGGCTCGAAACACTTCAACCGGAAACCCTGAGGCTGGGACTACCAACCGGTAGTCATACCATATTAAACCTTGATAGAAAATATTCCATATACCGATTCACTCTTCAACATATTATCAGTTCACTCTTCAACATACCGGTTCACTTGGGCAAATGTACCACTTCACCTTTTGCACATATACCAGTTCACAACATTATACTGGTTCTCTTTGCCAGTTGCTTAACTTAACTAAACCGGTTCACTCTTCAGCATATTGACATCAATGACAACACAGTATCATCATGATAGCATACTCTGCACATATGCCAACATTTGGACCTTCTGAAGCTGTGAAGATTGAATCGGCTTTTCATGTATCTGCATCATCAACTGGTAAGAAAGATTGGAAAGGTTTATATGTGGATAGAAGATGAAGAATTTGAGTAACTTGAAGCACTTTTTGCTAGAAGAGTACCGAAAGGATTGGTAGGAAGTAAGTATAAGGAAAAACTCCTTTTAAATGTTTTGCATGCAATAAGATTGGTCATTTTGCATCTAGATGTCCTGAAAGGAATTCAAGATTTGAAGAAAGAGTTAGAAGATCATTTAAGCCTAACCCTAGATATCAGAGCAAGTATAAGTATGGGAAAAATAGAGACAAGTCATGCTACATAGCGGATGAGGAAGACATTACTGATTTTGATGATGAACTGACAAAAGATGATCTGGCACTAGAAGAGAATGTACCTAAAGAGAAGGCACTTGCTGCTAAAATTGAAGACAAGAATGAATGGGTAATAGACAGTAGTTGTTCACATCATATGACTGGAGATAAAGGAAAGTTTCTATCTTTGTAAGAATTTGATGGCAGTTTGGTTAGATTTGGAGATGAAAAAGCATGTATGGTTAAAGGAAAAGAAACTATATCATTGGATGGTAAGAACAATACTGACAATGTTTATTATGTTGAAGGTTTAAGGCATAATATTTTGAGTTAGGAAAATTGGTGGATAAGGGATTTCAATTACAGTTCAAGGATGGTAAATGCAAAATCATTAGCAGATCTGGTTTGGAGATTGCAACCAGTACACAGACAAAAGGTAATATATTTCATTTGAACTTTAGGGAGAAGACATGTTTGATTACACAGATTGATGAGAGTTGGCTATGGTATAAAAGGTTGTGTCATGTAAATTTTGATTGCATTGTGAAGATTAGTTCAACTAAGGTAGTTAGAGATATACCTAAGATTATGAAGCCCTATAATCTGGTATGTAAAGAATGTCAAATGGGGAAACATGTTAGAACCTCTTTTAGGAGTATACAAGATAAATCTAATGATGTTCTTTATCTTATTCATATTGATTTGTGTGGCCATGCTACAATTAAAAATTTTCAAGGTGATAGATATTTCATGCTAATCATTGATGATTATTCTAGAATGATGTGGGTTACTTTTCTAAAGAAGAAATCTGAGGCATTTGAAAAGTTTAAAATCTTCAAGGCTAAAGTGGAAGTTGAGACAGGATTGAAGATTAAATGTTTGAGGTCAGATAATGGTAGATAATTTACATCTAGTGAGTTTAATAACTTTTGTGAGAAGCATGGTATAAGAAGACAATTTTCTACTCCCTGGACACCTCAGTAGAATGGAGTTGTGGAAAGGAAGAACAAAACTATCTTGGATGATGCTAGAACAATGATGATGGAAGCTAGTCTACCTCATATCTATTGGAGAGAAGCAGTGAGCACAATAGCTTATACATTCAACGGAGTATATATCAAAGGAGAAACCGATAACACATCATATGAATTGTGGTTTGGCAATACACCTACAGTTAAGTATTTCAGAATATTTGGTAGTAAATTTTATATCAGGAGAGATGATACCATTGGCAATTTTGATCCTAGCTGTGATGCAAGCATATTTCTTGGTTATTCTAATGAAAGCAAGGCGTATAGATGTTATAATAAGAGATTGCAGAGAATTGTGGAGACTGCTAATGTCAAAGTGGATGAGCTTAATAGAGGTCAAATTAGAGTTTATGAGAAGGAACCGGTAGTGGAAATGATTATATTAAAACTGGTAGCACCTTTACCTGAACAAAGTGTTGAACTAGTTACTCTGGCAACATGAGAGAATTCTACAGTAACTGAAGAACAGGGTAGAGGAACAAAGAGTCAGAGGACTCCTAGGTATGTGAGATTGAATCATTCAGAAGATCAGATCATTGGGTATAAGAGCAATGGAGTAATGACAAGAAGGAAACTCGCAACTAATGAGGTATGTTTAATTTCACAAGTTGAACCAATATCAGTAATTGAGGCATGTAAAGATGAATATTGGTTGAAAGCTATGGAAGAAGAATTATATTAGATTGAGAAAAATAATACATCGACTTTGGTTCCTCAGCCTAAAAAATAAGAATGTTATTGGAACTAAATGGGTTTTTAGGAATAAATTGAATGAGGATGGTCAAGTTATAAGGAATAAGGCTAGATTGGTTTGTAAAGGATATTCTCAGAAGGAAGGAATTGATTATGGAGAGACTTTTGCACCTGTAGCTAGGATTGAAGTTGTAAGATTATTTCTTGCCTATGCTGCTCATAAGAACTACAAGGTTTATCAAATGGATGTTAAGTGTGCATTTTTGAATGGGGATATTTATGAGGAAGTTTATGTTGAGAAACTTGATGGTTTTTCACAATAAGATGATACAAACATGGTTTGCAAGTTAAGGAAAGCTTTATATTGATTGAAACAAGCACTTAGAGTTTGGTATGAAAGGTTGGATAAATATCTTTTGAATCTTGGCTTTACTAAGGGTAATGCTAATAGTAATTTATATTATAAGGTCATTGACAATGATATGCTGATTATTGAAGTATTTGTTGATGGCATCATTTTTAGAAGTGAAAATAAGTTGTGAAGGAATTTGCTAACAATATGGAGAAAGAGTTTGAAATGTCTATGATTGGGGAAATAAAAAATTTCTTAGGTTTGCAGATTAATCAGACTGATAAAGGTATTATCATCCGTCAAACAAAGTATGCTAAGGAATTGTTGAAGAAATTTGGTATGGGAGATTCTAAACTGGTAAGTATTCCTATGGTTACAAGTGAGAAATTGATAAAAAAATATTTTTTTGCACCGGTAAATCCTACAAGATACAAATCTATGATTGAAGGTTTGCATTATTTGACTCAGACTAGGCCTAATATAATGAATGTTTTTTGTATTGTATCAAGATTTCAAAGTGATCCTAGAGAAAATCATGAGTGTACGGTAAAAAGGATTTTTAGATACTTGCAAGGTACATCAGAATATGGTTTTTGGTACCTTAAGAATGATAACTTTACTTTATGTGCATATATAGATGTTGATTGGGTTGGAGATGTTGATGACCAGAAAAGTACTTCCAGTGGAGCTTTCTCTCTTGGAAAGAAGTTGGTTTCATGGATCAACAAGAAACAATCATGTACTTCTTTATCTACTACTGAAGTTGAGTATGTTGTTGCTACTACTAGCTTTACATAGGTTTTATGGATGAAGCAAATGTTGAAGGATATAAAGGTGGATTGTGATGGACTGGTAGTTATTCACTGTGATAACTCTGCTACTATTGACATATCAAAGAATCTGGTATTTCATTCCAAGACAAAGCACATATTTATCAAGTATAACTTTTTGAAGGAAAAGGTGGAAGCAAATGAAGTTAGACAGGTTTATGTGAACTAAAGAGAAGATTGTAGATATTTTCACTAAACCTTTGCCTAAAGAATCATTTGAGTACTTCAGAGATAGATTAGGGGTTTATGCCCCTCTGATAGAGACTTGATTGATGCGGTTTGGAATCACTCTGGTATGCATTATCAGAGATATTTTTCATTCCGTCATTAATGTGGGGATGCTACTACTTAGGGGGAGTAGTCATCTTTATGTTTCAATGGTTTATGTTTTTGGTTTGATATTTTTGTCAGATTTCTGGCATTGATGTCAAAGGAGGAGATATATTGATGTGAAAAAGAAAAAGAAATGGGGAGAGATATATGTATAATTAAGAGATTTACAAAGATATATTTCATAGGGGGAGTTTGGTCTTTGTTTCAGAACTTCATTACTACATCTGTATGTGGAGATTGATGGTTGTCTTCCATTGGGGGAGACTTGTTTGACAATTTTTTATACTTAGATGTTTTTCACGTCTAGTGTTGCCATCAATGCCAAAGGGGGAGATTGTTGGCCATTTTGAGGAATATATTATGTGTTGAATTGAAGTTTTTTCATTGATGCCAACATTAGATGTTTGGATGTTTTACAGACACCCTTTTGATCCTGGTAGGATGAGTGGTTTCTGGTTGGTTTGGATCTGGCATGATATGGTAGGCTCTTGTATGATTTGGTTATTGAATTGGCTTATTCATGATACTCATGTTCATATTTAGTAAGTTCCTTTTGGTCTGGTGATTGGATTCTATCCTATTTGCTTAGAAGCTTGGTCTCTAGTTCTGGCAAGGGTTTCACCGACAAATATTTTGATGAAGATCTTTGATGAATTGCATAAGTGGTATTGGTGCATCTTTTGGTATGGTTTCAAGATGCTATTGGTAATAATGTTCAGGACTTGGGGGACGAAGATCATTGTTTCAGCGTATGAACCTATATTGGATCCGGGTTGGTCTAGATTAGGGACTGGTTAAATGTAATGTGTGGATTCGACCTCTCAATATGATTTCGGGATGTCTTATGTGTTGGATATTATTTGTTTGGTCCAAGGCCGACATGTTTTGTAATTATGTATCTGGTTTATTGTCTAGTGGCCAACCTAATTGTTTATGGTCGAGGGTTTATATATATGATGTAAGATATCATTGTATGTCATCATGGTCATGGTTATGGGAATGGGAAATGGATATGTAATGTATGAATAATGTAATATCATTTAGGTAGAGGATTTGGTTGATCATTGATTAGGTTTATCTAAGAGGATTTATGCCTCTGGTATTGAGCTTAACCAAAATTGTACTCAGGCATAGGAGATGATATCTTTGTAGTTCAACCTCTTCTTTGGATTATAGTTTGTATTTCTATGTAGTCAGTGAGACTCCTTTTGTGATGAGGAGTGTGCTCTAGGTTGTTGGATTTTCTGCAAGTGCAGGCCCCTCAATTGTAATTCACATACTTACTGCAAAAGTATTATCTAACTATGGGTAGGCTTCCCACCATGGTTTTTCTCTTTACTGGGTTTTCCACGTATAAATCTTGGTGTCATGTGGATGGTATTTATTCTGTAATTATTATTTATGCTTAATTAGTTTAACTAATATTCTGGTATTTGGTTTAAGTATTTTGGTATTATTTTTTTGGATTCCAGTATTAAAGTATTAATTGTTAGTGGTTCTGGTAGTTCATGACAACTGATTCAACCCCCCCACCCTCTCAACTATCTTCCGGTTATTTGAACTGTCTAACAACAAATTCTAAATCTGGTAGACCAAATTACTTATCTGACATCAAATTTCATCTATAACCATCATTAAACATTAATTGACATAGGTTACCATTGTTGGCATTTGCATGAAGATTGAGTTAATGATGTGTTATGTTGTCATTGATGTCAATTAACTTGGTAATGATATTATTGATATTGTTGTAATATTGTTTTGTAACTGGTAGGATGAACAAGTGAAGGGAACTTTAACCGGTAGGAAGAATTTGTGAGTTGAACTGGTAACCGATAAACCCTACCTATTATTTTTGATAAACCCTAACCGATTAAGTTTGGTGAATTGGTTATATTGGTTTATGATCTAATGATGAGCGGTAATGATTATGACACATATGACTATTGTATGAAGAAAATTTGAAGAGATTTTGGTGAAATATTGTAATGGTTTTTGTCTAGGGAATGAGCAAATGTATTGTATATAATGCAAAGCACATGATCAGTTACTAAGTTTGATGAAGCAGTGATCAAGGAGTGATTGAAGTTTTCTTGATTGATGTGCAGAGATTTCTATGTAATCCAATGGTCATACTTGAACCCACTTGTTTGTAATCTCTATGAGAATTAGGTTTTTGTTGTGTTACTGACCTAATTGATTTGTTTATAAGGTCGATGAAATTGTTTAGTTTAAGAGTTGGCAACGAGTTAGCTAAGATCAGTTGAGTGTGTGGTTGCCAAACCAGATGATGTACCTACAATTTGAGCAAAGGCATATAGAAGCATGAAATGGATCTGATCAAGCAAGTGTAGTGTTAGTCAGACAGATCAGGAAAATCCTATTATTTTCTAACAATTACAGCAGAATTGAAATCCCCTAACTAGGTAAGCTCTAACAAGCTTGGTATTATTCAAATCCTCTAACAAGGTGATCCATTAGCTTGGATTTTCAAATCATCTACCAAGGTTACTCCTTATAGAGTATTGCTTCTAACAAGACATTGTAGTCAATCCCTAATAGGATCAATTTTTAACAGGACTTTTGCAAAGCTTTAACAGGCTAGACTCCTAATAGGGCAAACTTGAGAGGAGTCTAGATAGTTATCTTGTGAGTCTCATCTCACCGTAGTTTTTACCCATTTGGGTTTCCACGTCAAAAATATTTGTGTCAAGTGGTGAACGTTTTTGTGGTTATGTTCTGATGGTTGATTTACTTAACTACTTAACTACTTTGATAAGTTATGATAACTAGAAGAATTCAGAAATGAAGTCTGTTGACAATTGGAAAAGAATTTGGATGTTTATGAGTTTGAAGTTGTTTACTGTTAATTTGTTGTAATAGTCAACCGGTTTATCTTGTGAGTTTTTATCTTGATAGTGGTATTACACTGATAGTTCTAAGTTTACTTTGAGAGATTGATTGTTAGATTGGTGAAGTTTGTATCAATTTTTCTATCTACTGATTCACCCCCCTCTCAGTAGTTGACCGGATACTTATTCTTTCATCATACCATCAATTGGTATCAGAGCTTATCAGGTCCTCTAAGGTCTAAGCCTAACAGCTTGAGGTATACATCTTGCAGATCATGCTGAAGAAGGAAGGTTCAAAGTTTAATAGAGAGAACTATAGGATATGGAGTGATAGAATGAAAATTTATATCAAGAGTCTGGGAAGCTAGTATTGGGAACATGTAAATACTAAATATGTTACACCTACTGGGATGTTGACTGATGATCAAAAGAAATAGCAACAAGAAAATCATCAAGCATTAGAGGCTATTATCAGTTCTTTGTTTGATGTAGAGTATGTATATGTTCATGGTCTTGCGACTGCATATGAGGTATGGAAAAAACTTGAAGAGATTTATAGCGGTGATGAACATGTTAAGATTTCTAAAGAAGAGAGTCTACGAGGAAAGTTTGATGACATGTGGATGGATGAAGGTGAGATTATCCAACAGTATGGTCAAAGGATAAAGGAGATAGTACGTGAAATTAAGAGTGCAGGAGGCAAAGTGGAAGATACCATAGTGATCAGTAAGGTACTAAGAACCTTGCTACTGGTCTACACTATTTGAGTTGTAGCTATTTAGGAACTAAAGTCCATTGACAAAACTAAGGTAACTCTTGACACCATCATTGTCAAGCTTACTGCTTTTGAATTAAATGGTTATGATGGTAGTGTACAAAAATCTAAGTCTGCATTTAGAGCTTCTGTTTCTAACCCATCCATGAGGAAAAGTAGAGATGCCAGTCATAGTTATGAATCCATATCCAACAGAGAAGCTGATGATGAAGACATTTTAGTTGAGCTTGAAGCATTGTTGCCCAAGGGGTTGCCTAGAGGTACAGGTAAATATAGAGGTAAATTACCTTTGAAATGTTTTGCATACAACAAGATTGGACACATATCTGCTAACTGTCCTAATGGTGATTGTTTATGGTGAAAATGGATACAACAGTGACAATATTGAAAGACTAAATGGATTCAACCACAAAACCCTAGCATAACAACAACAAAGATCCACCATAACATATGAAGATTACCTAAGACAATGCAAATCAAATGAAATCACAAAGATTATACCATCACATGTCCAATAGGGTTTGAATCTCCATTCTTCCTATCTCCATTGATCTTGCTTAATATATTTGCTCTCAGATTTTATATGTGCACAAGAGCTCAACAAAGAACGGAAATGTGGTTGCAAGTAGGATTGCATATGCAAGTGTGTAGTCAATTGATAGGATGCATAGATTGATTAGATTGCTTACAATGCTTAAGGTTGATAATGAAGGAAGAATCTCCTTATATAGAAGACACTATATGAAATGGAGGGATAAGATTGAGAGGTGTAAAAGATAAATGGTCAGCTTTGATTAAAGGGTAGGTAGATGAAATAATAAAATAATGAGAGGGTAGGTAGTGTAGGAATTAAGAGATGAATGACATGTGTCATGGGTAGAAAAAGGTTAATGAATTAATTAAATAAATAAAGATTCATTTAATTAATAGGAGAAGTGGGATCAATTAAATAAATAAAATATTTATTTAATTTAGGAAAGGATAATTTAAATAAATAAATGTATTTATTTAAATGAGAAATAAGGCTAGAAGAGGATAAATGAATTAATTAAATAAATAAAGATTTATTCAATTAATAGAAGAATTAGGCTAAAGTAATTAAATAAATAAAAATATTTATTTAATTAGACATGACAATTTTAGGTGTCTACATTTTGCCCCTCTTTGAGACAATGCGGCTTGTCGCGTTGTTTCAAAGAAGATAATATGAACTAATACAAAGTTGTGATGAACAGTGAGTACCACTAGGATAAATAGCAACACTTTGTGATGAACAGTGAGTGTCACTAGGATAGATAGCAACACTTTGTGATGAACAGTGAGTGTCACTAGGATAGATAGCAACACTTTGTGATGAACAGTGAGTGTCACTAGGATAAAGTATCATATGATAGATATAAGCAGCATTTTGTGATGAATAGAGAATGCTACTTTGGCTAACATGATTGATTTTCTTGATTGTAGGAGTACCTACCTATGCTAGAGTCACGAGAGAGATTCCCTTCAACTCAGAGGTTGCGACTAGAGTTGACATTCGAGGACAGAGCTACCATTGAGGGTATGGGTCTGAGATATATTATGTATACTCCTAAGTTTTGGGCGAACATGGGTTTGCTGACTGCGCTAGCTGAGAGATGGCACTCAGAGACATGCACTTTCCATTTGCCGATGGGTGAGATGACAGTCACCTTAAAGGATGTATACATGATTATGAGGATACCGATCGATTAGGAGTTAGTTCCTTACATTCGAGACGGAGATAGGGATGCACTGAGATGAGTGTTTGAAGATCCAGGACTGGAGATGAGGGCTAGACATGAGGGTTGGCTATGGGCTATGGGAGCACCTTGGAGACACTAGTTACATAGCACACCAGATATGCTTGGGGACTGTGTGTGCTGGAACACTTATACTATGAGCTGCATCAATTTGTGTATCATGGATCCATAGGATTGGGTTGCGGAGTTACATTGTTGCAGGTATGGGCCTATGAGCATCTACTGGTTACCCGACTGATACACTTCAGGGGCAGGGGTCATGGACACAGCTTTGTTCATCTATATGATATGATTACCTCATAGCCAAAGATTGGTAGGTTGGAGCATTGGCATCGAGTCCTAGATGAGATCGACACTGTGATATGGAGGTCGTACCTTGGGTGCGAGCAGTGGGAGGAGGACGCTGTGGACCTACCTTATACTTACTAGAGAAGATATCTGATTAGGTGAATGCCCTATGTTTTGGAGAGACAGCTGATTGACAAGGTATGCAGGCAGTTTAGCCATATTCAGCAGATGCCATGAGGTTCTAGGATGTATGCTCAGATAGTCAGAGATCAAGCACACTTTGGGCCATTATTGTCATATGATCTGGCTGTGATGCAGCTAGAAGAGATGGTTCCCTTGTCGTGGGATATGTGGTCAGATATTGAGGATGCAGGCATGGATGCAAAGTACACGACGTATTGGGCTGAGCATCCCTTTCCATGCCTGACAGACCGAGGGGAGGTGATAGATGGAGATGGTGGTGGGGATGGAGATGATGATGGAGATGGTGAGGGTAGAGGCTGACGGAGGAGGCGGGGTGCTATTGGAGAGAGGAGGGTGGCTCCATGGAGAGAGGGTGGGGAGGAGAGACAGGCTTGGGTGGTGAGCAGTCGTGGTGGATTGCCACTATAGGTGCCAATAGCATAGGGTCCTAGATAGGTGCAGGAACAGGGGCAGAGGCAGGTACAAGTATAGGCATAGGCACCAGTAAAGGGGGAGCCACAAGAACAGCCATAGGAAGAGGCATAGGGGGCCGAGGAGGAGGAGGATGAGCTACTAGTGCTAAGGGAGATATGCCAAGGACAAGTAGATGAGATTCAGGACCTGGAGAGGGAGATAGCTAGGCTCAAAAGGTGACTGAGAGAAACAAAGCATAAGCGAGATTAGGCTATCCAGTGCTATACTGAGGCTGAGACAGTGCTGAGGGCTGGGAGGCAGGTGACAAAGGATACAGGGGCTGGATATGCCTATGTTCTATGGGCAGGGGAGGAGATATGTTACTGGCGAGACCTATATTATGGGGTAGTGCCACTAGAGCAGTGGGCGAGGAGCTTCCGCAAACCATCGCGGATAGTGACAACTATGGGAGGGAGCCAAAGGAGACAGGCGTCTAGCGGTGGGGTTATGGGTAAGTTTATTATGGATGGAAACGGTGAAAAGGGGGTTATTATGAATGGCTAACCAATCTTAGGTAGATCAATAACAAGCCATGATGGGAATGGGTAAGTTTACTATGGATGAATAGGTTGTGAGTGTATGCAAAGTGAAAGAATGAGATGGAATCCTAAAGGAGGGAGGAGCAATGTCTTTACACACTGCATTGGTGACCCGGTTTTCACCATGGTACTTGCCCAGGGCACCACCGAAGTGGTTTTCACCGTTGGATGAATTTATTTCTCTTTACTTTTTTTGGTTTTTCAATTTTTTTGTATCACAAGGCGCCTGTTTGCCAGGTTTTCACCAAGTAACAATTTTGTATTTTTATGATTTTTTTGTATTTTTGAATTTTTTTATTTTTTTGTATTTTTGAATGGGGATACTTTGAAGAGCTATGTGTAAAACCTATGAAGGTGCATGCTGTTGATAGGATCCTCCAAAGGTTCACCCTTTATGGTCGACAGCTGATATGCACCAGATCCATATGCTACTATGATGATGTAAGGACCAAGCCAGTTTAGTTCAAACTTGCCCTTCTTCTCTCTATCTTGCTGATTTTTGGGATTTTCTTTGAGAACTAAGTCACCCACCTCAAATGTGCGAGGTTTGACTTTATGATTGTAACTGCATTGTTCCTTGACTGAATGATGTGTAGCTCAAGTGACTATCTTCCTCGATGAAGGAACTAAGATAGAATTACTAGTGTGTGGACTACGTAGGCCCATATGCGTGTCACCTAAAGAACTTTGGGCATCCCTGATAACAAAGTCCTTTGAGGAAGCTCCATTAAAGGTCCATGATGTATCACTAGAAGGGAAAGGATGTGTGGAACAAGTGGATGAGTTATGAAGGCTTGTGATTGTGAAAAGAAGTGAAAGTAGGATAGCGTGATGGAGAATTAGGATCAACAAGTATTCTTTTTGACTTGAAATTTTAGAACTTTTGCCCCTAGTTATTTTGGTATTAGGGGAGATCAACTCTTTCTCTTTTTGCTTCATAGGATTTTTATCCTTGACTTTGATTTTTGTGGAGTCTAGTAGCTTTTTATTTTGATTCAGACTAAAGGACTTCTCTTTATTTTGAAATTTTAGATTTTTCTTTTCAAAGCTTGATTTTTGATCCCCAATGAGTAAGGGATTTTGTAATTCTTGTTGATCCAAGTCTGGAAGTGGGGTGGAAATGGAATGATTGGATGAAATGGTAAGGCTATGTGAGTTCTCAAGAGGGTTGGCAATATGCTCAATAGATTCTTTGCTAGAACCACTCTTAGGACTATTGATATCAAGAGTTGCTTGCACCACTAGAGGAGATTTCCATTCAAACTTAGTAGCCACAACACTAGGTGGTTCACACCCAATTCCTTGATATTGCAAATTGTTTATAGGTTGTTCCTATCGACTGAATACCTTAGGATATAGTGGGAGTTGATCAACATGAAAGATATACTCACCATATCCCATGTCTTTAATCTTGAATTTTTCTTTGATCTCTACTTGTTTTGATGTAGAAGGCTTCAAGGATTCTGGATCCACATATGCCAATGAAGGAATAGCTTCTTGATTGACTGGGATTGTTATTTCTGATCTATGTTGCAGGTTATTGCAATATATGAATGGATTTGGGTCAGCTTTGATAGTCACTTCAACTCCATTGTGTGGAAACTTGATACATCGATGATATGTAGAGGGAACAACTCTCATTTCATGAATCCATGGGCATCCCAAGAGTATGTTGTATGTAAGATTGATGTCTAGGACATGACAAACCACATCCTTCATAATTGGCCCAACTCTAAGAGGTAAGGTGACTATTCCCTTGGATGAACGCTCTTCATCATCATATGCCTTGATGGTAATTTTGTTTATAGCATTCACAACTTTGTTTGAATATCCCAATTGTTTAATAGTGCTCAATGTACAAATGTTTAGACATGCTCCTCCATCTATCAGGACTTGTTTTATTTGATGTTTGTATACGAAGGCTTCAATGTGTAAAGGTGCATTATGTGGTTGGCTCACGAAGGCATCATCAGCTTCAGTGAATGTAAGGGAGTGTGGAATGGAAAGGTATCCCACCCTGGCTTGAAACTGGTCCACGTTCAAATCAGTAGGAATAGCAGTTTCTCTCAAGATTTTGTCAAGAATGGCTTTATGTGCAGGGGATATGCGTAAGAGCTCAAGGATGGATATGAGTGCAGGTGTCTTCCCTAACTATTCTACAAGGTCATACTTAGGCTTGGTTGAAGAGGAAGTGGTGTTTTTAGCTAGAGCACCTTGCAAAGTGAATTTACCTCGACGAGTTGTAACATTACATTTAGAGGTAGGTTCAGAAGAAGATCCAATGCCTTTGAGGACAACCTTGGGTCTTTGGGTAGAAGTCTCAGGCGCTTTGTCCTTGATGATATTGGTAGAGACATAATTGTCCATTGAGATGTGATTGATAGTTGTAAGATGCTCTGGTATAGTTGGTTTGGTCATCTGTGGCTTTAGATTTTCCTTTGTCATGCTTTGGGAATGGTTCCTTAAGCATCCCATGTTCTTGATTGGAGGAATGTCCTTCAATTTCAATGTCACCTCTATCAATGAGATCTTGTACGATGTTCTTCAGTTGATGACAATTTCCTATCTTATGACCCTTGCTCATATGAAATTCACAATACTCATCATCGTTCCACCAATTTGGTTTGACCTTTGGTTCATATGGAGGAAAATCTAGAATTGTTATTACCTTGTTTGCCACTAGCTTCTCGAAAATTGACTCAATGGGTTCTCCCAATGGAGTGTACTTCCTTCATGACTTTGAAGTTGTTTGAGTATTCACTTGATTGTTTGTAGAGTTTAATCTAGAAAAAACAATTTTGGGTCGTACTGTATTGGCATCAACAACACCATCATAGACTGTGTTCTTGTTTTTATTCCAAAATCTTGGCTTGTCTTTTCCTTTATAGTCATCTTTGTTTTCCTTGAATATCTTAATTACTCCTTGTTCAATCAAGACCTTTTCTATTGCTAAGCCTTTTTCAATGACATCCTTGAAGGTGGACAAACAAGCTTTTCTTAAGTCAAAACCAATGTCTTTGTGAACATTTTGTGTGAATGTCTCTACCATTTGTTTTTATGGAATTTTGCAAGAGCATCTGTTGGCTATATTTCTCCATCTTTGTAAAAATGATGAAAAGGATTCTCCATCCCTTTGCTTGGCATTGGACAAAGTAGTGACTAATATATCTATCTCTATGTTGTATGAGAAATGTTGAATAAATGCCTCTGCTAAGTCACCCCATGACTTAATACCAGGTGAAAGTTGGGAGAACCATTCCATAGCTTGATCACCTAAGCTTTGTGGGAATAATCTCATCAAATATGTCTCTTCTATTGCTATCTCAATGCAAGCTGTGAAAAATTGTCTTATGTGTGCCTTAGGATCCCCTTTTGCTCTATACTTATCAAATTTAGGCATCACAAAATGTGTAGGAAATGGAAGCATTGGAACTCTCTTGTCAAATGGATAAGGACATATGTCTCTCATTGTGTATGTTGGCTTTGGTGTATTTATGTCCTCCATTTTCTTTTGTAAGTCTCTGATTTGTTGCTCCAAATTGTTCTTAGGTGGAGACCAACTTCTTGGACCATACCCCATGCTTGAACCAATGTGTGGAGGAGGAGCATATTGCATATATGGATGATATTGATCACACACATGTTCATATGGAGGAGGTCTATAATGATGATGCACATACAGACCACTTGGTAGAGAGTCATGTTGAGGAATGGAATATTTGCCTTGTCCATGTATGCCATACTCTATAGGAATGTCAAGAGTTTGTTCGAGTGTGTTGCCCCCAAATTTGATGTGGGGTTTCCTTGAGTCCAAATTTTGAGCATGTCTTTGAATATCTGATTGCTTTGGTGGTTCCTTAGCTTTGGCATATTTTTCTACATAAGACTTCCATAATGGTCTACGAAAGTGAGTTTCATGTGCTTGACCTTGTGTATGTGGGACCTCTAGTTTTTGAAACAAAGATGATGGTGATTCAGGCATGAGATGTGGTCCTCTATTTCCTCCACTATTAGGCCTCCTTTGATCCATGTTGGAGTGAGTTTGTTACAAAGGTCGAGTTTCCATTATTTGAGACATGTCAAAAACATGAGGGATCTTGGCTCCACTTTGTGCCATCACTTGTAAGAAATATTGTTTATCTCTCCTCATTATTTCTTCAACCAATCGATTGAAATGGGGATTCATAATGGTGTCTTCCACTTCTTCTGAATGTATGGAAATGTTGTCCATATTATCATTGTGTGTATCATTGTTGTTTGTAGTGTCCATGTTCTCAACATTTGGAATGATTCTATAAGCATCCATGTCCGGTAATGTGTTATGATCAATATTGAAAAAGATGTCATTGTCATACTCATAGACACTCATGTTTGCAGACTCTTGAGCCTCTTTAGCTTCTCTCCTAGATTTTTGGGAATGGGTTTCAACCATGAACTAGGTATTGACCAAGATGTGTGAGACTAGATGAAAATGGAAAGAGTATGGAAGACCAAGAGTTGGATGGAATGTAAATGAATCTGAGGTGTACTTACAATGTCCAAAGTGTAAGACCAAGTATGTATGTAGTAGAGTAGGTGTGACTTCCAAAGAGATGATAGTTTCTCTTGATGAGGTAAGTTGACCTTGACTCTAAGTAAGACCAAATGAGACCCAAAGGTGATAGACCTTGATGAGGGACCACTTAGCAAAATGTTGTTGTATGTAGTGTGTTGACAAAGTATGATGAGGACAAGCAAGTGACCTTTTGACTCAAGTTTAGACAAATGTGAATGTAATGTAAGGTGTAAAGCAATGATGGACTTTGTGAGACCCAAAGAGATAACCTAGGAAGCTCAATAAGTCTAAAACTGACTGTTCTTGTTTGTTGAATTCTGAAAGTTTTCAATCCTGAACACAGACATGCCTGTATACTTCACAGATAGGCTTTACTGACACAGACGCTATTGTGTCCAACACAGACGTGTTTCTGAAATGTTGTAAATGCAAAGTTGTTCAAAAACATAGATGTGTTTCTGCCCTTCACGGATGCGGTTAGATGACACAAATGTTATTCTATCAGACACAGATGCATTTCTGCAAATTTTGTGCAATTTTTCCAGTCTGTGAAGTTGCTTGTTGTGACCAAATCTGAATGTTTGACTATTTTTCATGACAAGAGGACAGAGTGTTGATGAAGACTCAATGTTTGCAAGTGCTTAGACTCAAAATGACTCAAAAAATTATGCTGTTTGATGTAAAATTGTTTTGCATACACTTGAAGACACAAAAGACACAATGTTTCAATGTTTGGTCTTAAATGTTTGAATGTTTAAATAAGTCAAGCACAATTCTTATGGCTGGCCAAGACAATAGTTGTTGATCCCACATGGAGTTTTACCACCAAGGCTATGCTATTTAGAGCAGATAATTAGATGCTTGACCCCACTGGCTCCGCCCTCGGCACTCACTTCTCGAGGCAACCAAGCATCAGTCCTGATGAAAACTCCTTGTGGCAAACTTTGTATCTCTACTAAGAACCGTATGTGTGTGGGCCGCTACCAGAGGTCTGACCTCCTGCCCCAACAACTAGAAGGATTTTGGCTTCTAAAGCAAAAAGGTGCTAGTAAGGGCATCTGCTCGTGTGGCCATACATGTGGCACTTTCAGCTCTGTAAATACAGAAGGCTCCCAATTGGTAGGGGTTACGCCCTACAAATGATCAAATAAATTTGATCAAACGGGTTTATGGGGAGACATAGTGTCGGTATGAACTAATCAGCACACATTATTCATAGTTTTCACCATGAATACAGTTATTTATAGTGGTTTGGAAGAAGATGGCTTTTCTTTTGCTACCACTTGGGTCATTCTCTCCTCACTAGTAGTCCTAATGACCACATGGGGAGATAGGCCCTCTAAAGATGAAACAAAAAGAGCCTATTGCTCAAGACACAAAAGACAATGATTCAATTTTAGTGCACCAATTGAAGTGTTTTCTAGTCTAGGAAAACAAAGCACACAATAAATATCAAAAACCCTTGCCAAGGTCTTGCAACAAAGATCTTATTAGTAGTTTGGATTGTTTCAAATGATCACCCCTTCCCGCAAGCACACAAGTTAGGTAAATTTTAGATCCAAAAGACTTTGTGAAAATAGGGGCCTTCGACGAAATGATTTTTCTTTCAAGACAAGCTACACCAATTTTGTTAGCTAGATCTGAAAATGTTAACTCAAAATAAACCAGATCTGAAAATCCGAATGGCTAAAAACTGAATCAATGAAACCCAAAATGAAACCATTGCGCACAAATGCAGTTATTAAAAATGCAAACATGAATTCTGGATGCAAATGCGCTTAGATGAGACACAAATGTAGCTCCTGGACTCAGTTGTGCCTGAAAATCTTACAGACACAACTAGGGAACACAGATGTGGTTTCAGAATCTACAAAAAATAAAATACTGTTGAGGATATAGATGCGATTCTAGATGTCATAGACACGACAGAAAACCAAAAATGCAATCCAAAAGTATGCAGACGTGAAAATATCAAAATGTTGTCGAAAATGTCAGATCTGCAACTTTAAAAACACAAAATCTGCAGCAAGGATGTTAAATGCAAAAGGGACAAGGGTCCCACCGGGCATGCCAAAATGTTTATGGTGAAAATGGATAGAACAATGATAATATTGAAAGACTAAATGGATTCAACCACAAAACCCTAGCATAACAACAACAAAGATCCACCATAACATACGAAGATTACCTAAGACAATGCAAACCAAATAAAATCACAAAGATTATACCATCACATGTCCAATAGGGTTTGAATCTCCATTCTTCCTATCTCCATTGATCTTGCTTAATATATTTGCTCTCAGATTTTATATGTGCACAAGAGCTCAACAAAGAATGGAAATGTGGTTGCAAGTAGGATCGCATATGCAAGTGTGTAGTCAATTGATAGGATGCATAGACTGATTAGATTGCTTAGAGTGCTTAGGGTTGATAATGAAGGAAGAATCTCCTTATATAGAAGACACTATATGAAATGGAGGGATAAGATTGAGAGGTGTAAAAGATAAATGGTCGGCTATGATTAAAGGGTAGGTAGAGGAAATAATAAAATAATGAGAGGGTAGGTAGTGTAGGAATTAAGAGATGAATGACATGTGTCATGGGTAGAAAAGGTTAATGAATTAATTAAATAACTAAAGATTCATTTAATTAATAGAAGAAGTGGGATCAATTAAATAAATAAAATATTTATTTAATTTAGGAAAGGATAATTTAAATAAATAAATGTATTTATTTAAATGAGAAATAAGGCTAGAAGAGAATAAATGAATTAATTAAATAAATAAAGATTTATTCAATTAATAGAAGAATTAGGCTAAAGTAATTAAATAAATAAAAATATTTATTTAATTAGACATGACAATTTTAGGTGTCTACAGTGATAATGAGAACAAACGAGAGAAATTCAAGAAGTATAAGGGTAAAGGAAAAAGAGATTGTCTTATTGGTGTTGATGGTGGTATCACTAATGAAGAATCTGATGGTGATGCTAATGAAGACATTGTGTTTGTAGCCATTAAAGAAGAGATATCAGACCAGAAGGCATTAGTATCCAGGATGGATAACTCTGATGATTGGATCATTGATAGTGGTTGTTCACATCACATTATCGGTGATCAAAGAAAATTTCTTTCTCTAAAGGAATTTGATGATGGATTTGTAAGATTTGGTAATGACTCACCCTGCATGGTTAAAGGTAAGGGAACTATTTCTCTTAATGAAAAGAGCATTGCAGATGATGTCTATTGGGTTGAAGGTCTAAAGCACAATCTTTTGAGTGTGGCACAACTTAATGACAAAGGATACCCATTGGAGTTTAAGAATGGCATATGCAAAATATATGGCAACAAAGTTGAACTGATTGCAACTGGGAAGAAAACTAAAGGTAACTTGTTTCAACATAATCCTAAAGTCAGCAATTGTTTAATTGCAAAGATAGATGATAGTTGGCTTTGGTATGGGAGATTTTTTCATATAAACTTTGATAACATTGTTAAAGTGAGTAATTTCGAGATAGTGAGAGGTTTTCCTCAGTTGGACAAACTAGTTAATGCTATATACAAAGAATGTCAGTTGGGAAAGATGACATCCTCAACTTTCAAGAGAAAATATTTTTTAGCAGAACATTTGTTAGATTTGGTTCATACAGATCTTTGTGGAACAATAAGAACAAAAAGTATTCAATGTGACAGATATTTTATGATCTTCACTAATGATTGCTCAAGGATGGTGTGGGTCACATTCTTGAAGCATAAGACTAAAGATTTTGGTAAGTTCAAGGCATTGAGGGCCTTAGCTGAGAAGGAGAGTGGTAAGAAGATAAATTGTTTGACGATAGATCAAGGTGGTGAATTTACTTCTGAAGAATTCACTAGGTGTTGTGAAGAAAATGGTATCAAATGGTAGCTTTCTACAACAAGGACACCACAACAAAATTGTATAATAGAGAGAAACAACTGGTCAGCTATTGAAGTTGCTAGGATGATGTTGATACAAGGAGGTGTAGCGAAAACATTTTGGAGAGAAGTTGTCAACACAGTTGTCTACACTATGAATAAGATTCAGGTAAAAAGGGGTAAGGACATTACTCCTTATGAATATTGGTATGGAAGATCACCTGATGTTAGTTATTTCAAAATATTTGGAAGAAAATGTTTTATTAAGAGAGGTGATTATATTAGCAAATTTGAGGCTAAAAGTGATGAAGGTATATTTCTTGGCTATTCGACCAAGAGTAAGGCCTACAAGTGTTTTAACAATCAGACACAAAGAATTGTTGAGAGTGCTAATGTTTGAGTGGATGAATATCTTGAAGTCTCAGAGGAAAAAAGTTTGGAGAAAAAGGATGAAGATCCTTGCATTTTATTTTTGGAACTAGAAGCTGTGAAATCTAAAATTGACAAAGCAAATACTGATGTACCAATTCAACCAGAATAGATAAATTCAGAAGAAGATGACGATAATTTAACAATTGAACCTAAAGATAATGATCATGTTATTCCAATATATGTGATATTGAATCACGATCTTGAATAGATTATTGGGGATAAGGATGCTGGAGTACTAACTAGAAGAAGAATCAGACAAAATTCTTGCATGATCTCCACTATTGAACCAAGAAATGCTAAGGAAACATTTGGTGATGATCATTGGGTTAAAGCTGTGGATGAGGAACTTGATAAAATTAAGAAGAACAACACATGGACCCTAGTATCCTGATCAATAAATAAAAATATGATAGGTACTAAGTGGGTATTCAGGAACAAGTTGAATGAAGATGGTGTTGTAGTTCACAATAAAGATAGGTTGGTTTGCAAAGGTTATGCACAAGAGGAAGGAGAAGATTATGGTGAGACTTTTGCACCAGTGGCAAGACTAGAAGGTGTCAAAAATTTACTTGTATTTGCAGTACATAAGAAATTCAAGGTATACCAGATGGATGTTAAGTCAACATTTTTGAATGGGATACTGGAAAAAGAAGTATACATTGAGCAGCTAGATGGTTATGCTTTGACTGATAAGAAAGACATGTTATGGAGATTGCATAAGGATTTATATGGATTAAAGGAGGCACTGAGAGCATGGTATGAAAGGCTTCATACACATTTGATGAAGATAGACTTTCTGAGAACTAGTGATGATAGTAACATATATCTCAAATTTGAAGGAGATAAAATACTAGTCAGCAAAGTATTTGTTAATGATATCATATTTGCAGGTAATGATGATATGAGCAATAGTTCTACAAATGAAATGAAAAATGAGTTTGAAATGTCTTTAGTGGGAGAAATACAAATTTTCATAGGCTTGCAAATACATCAAATGAAGAATGGTATTTTCATCACACAGTCTAAGAATGTGAAAGAGGTCTTGAAAACATTTGGTACGAGTGTCTATAAACTAGTTTGGACACCAATGGTTACAGGTTGTAAGTTGTCTAAGGAAGATGAATCCAAATTTGTTGATGAGAAGGAATACAGGTCAATGATTGGAAAATTGCACTATGTTGTTCACAGCAGACCAAACATAGCTCATGCAGTTAGCATAGTTGCTACATTCTAGAAGAATCCTAAGGAAACACATATAATGGCAACCATGAGAATTTTTAGATATTTGAAAGGTACTATTGACTATGGATTATGGTATCCATATGGAGGAAATTTTGACTTGAAGGTGTACACAGATGTAGATTGGGTAGGTAATGTTGATGACTAGGGTGAAGCATTTTTCTTGGAAGAAGACTTGTTTCATGGAGTAGTAGGAAGTAGAGTTGTACTTCACAATCTATTGCTGAAGCTGAGTATGTTGCAACTTACATGAATTGTACTCAGGCTATATAGATGAGGCACATTTTGGAAGGTTTTAAGATGAAGCTTTCAGAACCTATAAAGATTTTATGTGTCAATACAAGTGCGATAAATATTTCCAAGAACCCTATTTTGCATGCACGAACCAAGCATATTGAATTGAAGTATCATTTCTTAAGGGAAAAAGTATAGAGTAAAGATGTGATTTTGGAGTATGTTTCTACCAAGGATTGGCTTGCAGATATTTTTACTAAACCTCTACCTAAGACTACTTTTGAGTATATTAGAAGTCAGCTAAGGGTTGTGCCCCTTCATGAGGTCAGTTAAGTATGATGTAGATTACATCAGTCCTAGAGCTACTTGAAAAATTTTACAAAAGGATTGTTGTAGAAGTGGAGTTATTCCACAGGGGGAGCATCAAGATGTAGCTTGTTGATGATGCACAGTGAAATTTGACATTACATATTTTACTTTCAATTTGGCATTGTTGTCAAAGGGGGAGAATAATTATGTGATTATAGAAAGAAGAACCAACATCAAGCTGAAGACATGGAGAGCATGGTGAATACTTGGTAATGTAACCAAGATTCCTATTCACAATCACAACAACAATCAGTGGTATTGTTGTCATTGATGTCAATTAACCGGTAATGATATTGTTGATATTGTTGTAATATTGTTTTGTAACTGGTAGGATGAACAAGTGAAGGTAACTATAACTGGTAGGAAGAATTTGTGAGTTGAACCGATAACCGGTAAACCCTACCTATTGTTTTTGATAAACCCTAACAAATTAAGTTTGGTGAATTGGTTATATTGGTTTATGATCTAATGATGAGTGGTAATGATTATGACATGTAAGATTATTGTATGAAGACAATTTGAAGAGATTTTGGCAAACTATTGTAATGGTTTTTGTCTAGGGAATGAGCAAATGTGTTGTATATAATACAAAGCGCATGATGAGTTACTAAGTTTGATGAAGCACTGATCAAGGAGCGATTGAGGTTTTCTTGATTGATGTGCAAAGATTGTTGTGTAACCAATGGTCATACTTGAATCAACTTTTTTCTAATCTATATGAGAATTAGGTTTTTGTTGTGTTACTGACCTAATTGATTTGTTTATAAGATTGATGAAGTTGTTTTCTTTAAGAGTTGGCAAAGAGTTAACAAAGATCAGTTGAGTGTGTGCTTGGCAAACCAAATGATGTATTTTTAGTTTGAGTAAAGGTAGATAGGATCATGAAATGGATCTGATCAAGCAAGTGTAGTGCTATTTAGACAGATCAACAAACTCCTGTTATTTTCTAACAATTACAGCAGAATTGAAATCCCCTAACAGGCTAAGCTCTAACAAGCTTGATATTATTCAAATCCTCTAACAAGGTGATCCATTAGCTTGGATTTTCAAATCGTCTACCTAGGTTACTCCTTATAGGGTATTGCTTCTAAAAAAGCATTGTAGTCAATCCCTTAACTGGGTGATTCCTAACAGGATCAGCTCTTAACATGACTTTTATAAAGCTTTAATAGGGTAGGTTCCTAATAGGGGGAACTTCAAAAGAGTTCAGATAGTTATCTTGTGAGTCTTATCTCACAGTGGTTTTTACCCATTTGGGTTTCCATGTCAAAAATATTTGTGTCAAGTGGTGAATGTTTTTGTGGTTATGTTCCTATACTTGATTTACTTAACTACTTAACTACTTTGATAAGTTATGATAAATGAAAGCATTGAGAAATGAAGTCTGTTGACATATGAAAATGCATTTGGATGTTTATGAGTTTGAAGTTGTTTACCATTTAATTTTTTGTAACAGTCAACCAGTTTATCTTATGAGTTTTTATCTTGACAATGGTATTAAATTGATAGTTCTAAGTTTACTTTCAGAGATTGATTTTGAGATTGGTGATGTTTGTATTAGTTTTTTGATCTACTGATTCACCCCCCCTCTCAATAGTTGACTAGATACTTATTCTTTCATCATACCTGTAGACGTCTAAAAATGGTCAACGCTTGCGGAGTCATACTTTAACATTGGCGCATTGCCTTATTTTAGGGTTTTTGCATCACATTAACATTTCTCCTATGTTACGCACTTGGTCTTTATCATTTGCGAGCATTGAGTCCTTCTTCTGCATTCTTCATTTGTCTCATTTTTGAATTTGGTCTTGTTGATAACAATCTTCAGTCATGACTTTGATCGATCTTATCCTGTTGCATCAATGTGTGTGTTCATTTGTCATCATTTTGGACATCGTCAATCCTAATTAGGATTTTGCCCTCTTTTCAATCTTGTCATCTTGCGATCGATTCGTCATCGATCCTTGTCCTCTAGTCAATCTTGTCATTTTGCGATCAATTTGTCATCAATCTTGTTGTCTTGCGATCGATTTGTCATCGATCGTTGACATTTTCAATCTTGTCATTTTGCGATCGATTTGTTATTGATCGTTGTCATTTTCAATCTTGCGATCGATTTGTCATCGATCGTCGTCCTTCTCAATCATGTCAATTTGGATCAATTAGTCATTGTTCCTAGTCAATTGGTGCATTTATCAATCAAATCGTTTATCAGCATTGGTCCTTTGTTAATCAGAATCATGATCAAATCGATCCTACATCAAGACCTAATTGTCGTCCTTCCATTTCTAATTTATCTTCTAAGGTTTTATGATTTGTTCATTTAACCTTGTTTGTAATTTTCCTTCTAGGTTAAATAATTTATTTATTTATCCTAAGTCTTCTTGTCACAATTAAATATTTATTTTATTGGCTAACTAATTCCTCCCTCTGTGAATTAATTAATGAATGAAAAATTAAATTATTAATTAATTTACCTAATTTTCCAATTTACTAATTTCTCCTAATTCCTAATGTTCTAATTTTCATCAATTTTCTAATTTCCTAATTTCTAATTCATCTAATTTTCTATTTTCTCTAATATTTCTCCTAATTTCATGGGAATGACATAGCAAATTTGTCATATTTTGTCATAATTTGTCAATCAATCAATTTTGACATAGCAATTTGTCATAATTTGTCATAATTACCAATCAATCAATCTTGCATAGAAAGTGTCAATTTGTCATAATTTGTCATAATTGTCATTCTTGATTTGAAATTTCCTTTCAAATCTCCTCATGCTAATATTGTCTTTTCTCCAATTTGTCTATAAATTGGATGAATTTCTTCAATCAAAAGGTTGAATCAATCATGCTTCTAGTACCCTTATGCTGTTGTCTTATCTTGTCAATTTTGCTTTCATATTATACTCAGGCACTTGAAGGTGAGATACACAAAACAAAGCTATTTGAGGGAGAAAGAAGGACAATGGAGCCACATGAAGGAGACATCTACATTTGGTTTGCTTAGATTTTATTTTGAATGTCTTGTTTTCATGTTTTCATTGAATGTTTTTAGGATTGTTATCACTGCATTTTAGTTTTCATGATTGAGCTAGACCAATTTGCTATTTGCTTTGATGATTTCCAGATTCCTATCTACAATACCATCAGCCATCAATGACAACACAAATAACTAATCATGTCATCATCATGTATCTACCGATATAGTTATCAACTAATCTACATCAGTTATGCCAATCATCCCAACATAATATGGAGTCTTGGAAATGGCTAGAAAATTCAGTTTTGGGAAGATTGGTGGATGGGTGATAGTGCCTTGATTGACAATCCATGGGCTGCTCAGCTCATAGCTGTGTGTAAGGAGCATATTGGACATAGGGTCATTGATTATGTTTGGGAGGGTCAGTGGATTGATCTTATCAGATTTGGTCCGATGTTGAAACCTCTTCAGAAGTGGCTTTCTAGTATTAATATTCCCTCCTTCCCTACTGAGGATTCTCTAGTTTTGGAGGGCTCATGATTTGGAGGCTTTTTTGTTCCTCAAGATTTTGACTTGGTCTCTAGATCCTTTTCTCCTCAACCTTTTTGTTCCTTCCTTTGGAATAATTTATTGATTCCTAAAATTAATATTTTCTTTTAGCTCTTTATGCAAAAAAAATTGATTTATATTGAGAATCTTTGCAAGAGAGGGATGCTAATGCCTAATCATTGCTTTCTATGCAAGCAGGATGTTGAAGATGTTGCACATTTGTTTATTCACTATTCTTTCGCTTAGGATGTCTTGGCTTACTTTATTGATCTTTGGGGGATTAGATGGTGTTTCTTATTTAGCTTTATTGAATATTGGTCCCAATATAAATGTCCTTTTGAGAATCCTTCTCTGAAGATCTTGTGGAGTGTTATGCTCCCTCATATTCCTTGGGGCATATGGAAAGAAAGAAATAACTATATTTTTAGAGATACGGAATCAATGGCCATTGTCATTTCCTATTGTATTCGGAGTAACATAAAATAACATTTTGTGTCATCGTGTCCTTCTCAAAGGCTTGATCTAGCTATCCCCACTTCTAACCTGGATTGGGATATTATTAGTAGATGGTACATTGATTGGGATATATCTAGAATCATTGTGAAGATAAAGAATACCAAATCCAACATTTCTTGGGTTGTACCCCCTAGAGGGTGGATCAAAATTAATGTTAATAGGGTGGCCAAGGGGAATCCTAGGCTGATAGGTTGTGCGGGAGTTACTCATGTTCACAATGGTAGGCTTGTCTCAGTAGTGGCACTCCCACTGTGTACACAGATAAACGACTTTGCTGAGGCAAATGCAACCTACATTGGGCTTAAACTGGCTATTTGTAGAGTGTACTGAAAGGTCTGGTTAGAAAGTGACTTTATAAATATCATTAATTTATTGATTAAAAAGACATCTCCCAACTAGAATATCAAGCATTTAATCCAGGAGTGCATTGGTATGATTGCCAACTTGGAAGAAATTCAAATTTCCCCTGTCTTTAGGGAAGGTAATATGCCTTTTGATCATGTGGAAAACATTGGAGTGGTAAATGATAAAATTAAATGGTGGACGATTATGGATTCCTTCCCAATTTAATTGTGTGGGTTGACACATAAGGATGCTGAAAATATTGCCCAACTACCAAATTGTAATTATGGCATCGACTCACATGAATAAGGAAATATCTAGAAATATGTGGATATGAATTTCCAGATTGTTCTTGACTATTTGACTCTATATCTTCTCGTTTGGGTCTAGTTTTAGTTGTATGAACAATAAATATTGTAGAATAATTAGAGTTATGGGGGGAGATAAGAACAAATTGGAACCAACCTCATGACACAAGGGGAAACAAAACAAATAAATGTGGAGTGAAATTTTGGATGATGGCCTTGAGCCTTACCTTAGAAAGTTGCAAGACCAGGATTGCAAGTTGACGAAAGATTTTGTCAAGGGTTGGTAGGAGGGCATTCTTTGTGTGCATGGTTCATAATTTAGAATTGGTGAATCTTTCATAGTAGAGATTATGAGTTTAAAAATAGAAGAAAAAAAGTTCTATAGAGAGAGAAAGAACTTAGGGGAAGCTATGTCAATCTTCTTTGACAAACATAGCAAGAAATAGAGTGAGGAAAATTCTTGATGGGGGATACAATAGGAAAGATCTCTTGAAGCTTTAGGTGGATGTAGCAGAGATTGTAATGAGGTACATAACTTTCTATAGCCACTATGCTAGCATTTTTTCCTATCAATTCATAATTTTAAACCATTTTAGGTATAATAGAAAAAATTATCTATCTTTTTATTTACATTCTTCTCTTGAGCATAGTCTCTTAAATCATGCTAAAAATAATGAGAATCTAGTGATGTATGAGGGTTTAATCATACTTAATATGGAATACGTCAGGGCCCATGAGGTTAAACCTTCCGTTGTTGTACATATAACTATACGTTAGGAAATAGGAAATCATCACAAGCAATATCAAAATATTAATCATGATAGCTCAATCACAAAAGCACTCATTGCAATGATCTATCCTAAGACACATTCAATAGAGACATGAGATAAAAGCATTCAAATTTGAAAGATTATGCAAACCATAGACATGACTTGAATTCTCCTTCATGTGGCTCCATTGTTCTTCTTTCCTCTTCAAATGGTTGGATTGTGGATCTCACCTACAAGTGCACACACACAATTGAAAGCAAGTAGACAAGATTACTAATCAAGAGTACTAGAAATTCGATAGTCTGATTACCAATTACCAATTAGCCTTGATTGATGAAGATCATCCAATTTATAGAAGAATTGGAGAGATGACAAGATTAGCATGATCCAATTCAAATGGAAATTGCAAATCAATTATGTCAATTATGACAAATTATGCACCTTCTATGCAAAATTTGATTGATTGATAATTGATGACAAATTATGACAACTTCTATGTCAAAATTGTTGATTGTCAATTATGACAAATTTATGACAAATCGACATGTCATTTCCATGAATTTAGGAGAGAAATAGGAGGAAATTGAAATTAGGAATTAGAAAATTAAGAAATTGAAAAAGAGGAAAATTAGGAATTAGAAATTAGGTAAATTAATTAATAATCTTTCATTTATTAATTAATTCACAAAGAGGAATAATTAGCCAATTAAATGAAGATTTAATTGTAATGAGAAGAGTTAGGATAAATAAATAATTATTAATCCTAAAGGAAGAAAATGATAAGCAAGGTTAAATGACTAAATCATGAAACCCTAGAAGGTGAATTAGCAATGCGAGGATGATAATTAGGTCCTGATTGAAGATAATTAATGTCGATTTGATTCTGATTCAACAAAAGACCAATGTGATAAATGACTTGATTGATAAATGCATCAATTGACAAGGAACAATGACAAATTGATCCAAATTGACATAATTCAGATAGACAATGATCGATGACAAATCGGTCGCAAAATGACAAGATTGACAAAAGGACAAGAATTGATGACAAATAGATTGCAAAACGAAAAGATTGAAAATGACCATGATCGATGACAAATCGATCACTAAATGACAAAATCAAGCATGACAACGATCGATGACAAATCGATCGTAAAACGACAAGATTGATAAACCGATCGCCAGATGATAAGATTGAAAAGAGGACAAAACCCTATTTAGGATTGACGATGTCCAAAATGATAAGATTGATGATAAGATTGATAAGAGAGCAATGATTGATGACAAATCGATCGCAAGATTGACAGGAGGACAGAACCCTAATTAGGATTGACGATGTCCAAAATGATGACAAATTAGCATGCACATTGATGCAACAGGATAAAATCGATCAAAATCATGACTGGATAATGTTGTTGACAAGACCAAATTCGAATACGAGATGAATGAAGAGTACAAAAGAATGATTCGATGCTCGCAAATGATAAAGATCAAGTGCAAATCATAGGAGAAATGTTAATGCGATGCAAAAACCTAAAATGAGGCAATGCACAAATGTTAAAGCATGACTGCAAGCGTTGACCATTTTTTAGGTGTCTACATTTTGCCCCTCTTTGAGACAATGTGATTTTAAACGTTGTTTCAAAGAACAATAACGAAAATGCCCTAGACAATAACAATGACATATGCATGCCCCCTCAAGGAATTGGCCGGAAACATGCAGAAAAAAGGCCAATTGATTGATAAAAATGATAGGATCAAACAGACTAACAATCAGAGATCGAATACATGAAGGACAAGCAATTTAAGGTGCACAAGACCGCGACCAACATAAGATGGAGAGGACGCACGTCCATCTATGCAATGACAAAGAGCTATAAATGAGACCAAGAGAGTGAAAATTGCTCATTTGCACTAGCTAAAGAGGAGGATTTGTTACTCTGGACAAGGACACTTGCAGAGAGATGGTGAACATTCCAATGGCGGATCACCTTGGAGAATGTGTACGCACATTCAGATGACCAGACGATGCAGGAGTAGCGGTACGGATCTTAAAAACCCATATTTTCAATTTCGTGAATTTTGAATGCTTGTAGGACATTGCGGGGCCCACAAGGGATGCAGAAACTAACTTCTGCGCCTATGTAGAGTGAATCTTGCACTTGTGTTAGGTATTCTGCACTTGTGTAAGGGTACACAGGCATAAGAGGCAAGACACAGGTGCAAGAGGCAAGACACAAGCGCAATTGTGCATGTAAGACTCAATTTAGGTTCAAAACTGCATGCAAAGGACCTGAAAAGGGGGGACAAGGGTAGGATAGGGTAAAATAGATAAAGTACACCCTAATTTGGCCATAAAACAAGGAAATGTAGCCCATAGGAGAAAACCCTAAAACTAACAAAAATATGCCCCAATTGTGATGCAGAGTCGACAGTATCCGTTGATCACGCGGGAGAACTGACCAGACTGCTTCATGCTACGACATAGACTCAAGAGCACGGATAGAGACACATTAGCAGGACTTGGCATATATTACATCACATACATGCCTGAGATTAGGGCAAACACAGGATTTCTTACCACATTGGTAGAGCGATGGCATTCAAAGACCTGCTCATTCCATTTGGCGACTGGCGAGGAGACAGTGACTCTAGAGGACATATGGCGCATCCTTCGCATTCCAATACATGGGGAGATGATAGAGTATGACCCACTGATAGGGAGAGATGCATTATACAGGCTATTTGAGTGTGACACAGATGATCTGGACATCGGCGAGAGGGAGATCAGTTGGGAGAGCATGGCGTCCGAGTATGACTGACGATATGTGGTGATAGCAGTTGTGATAGCATGTCTTCTAGTAGGGGACAGACGAGGACATGGATTCCCTATTGGTTGGGGAAGGGTGCTAGAGTGGATGGTGACAGAGGGCACGATGTATGCGTGGGGACCATGTGTACTTGCTATGCTATATTTTCAGCTGCATCAGATAGCGTATCAGGGGGTTCAGACTCTGAGCTGTGGAGTCACATTGCTTCAGGTATGGGCATTCAAGCATATTGCCATATGTCAACCGATTACAGAGAGACAGGTTGTACCACACTGACCATATGTATATTTCTATGGTGGAGCACTGAGACAGGGTCCGTTTGGATATATACTATATTGGCGACATGAGCTAGACAGACTGAGAGAGTTCATATGGAGGCCATATCGAGATTGCCCTGGATGGTCAGATGATCATGATGAGCTACCATATTGTAGATAGGAGAGGTACCTGATTGGGTGACCAGTGAATCGCTAGAGAGTGATTGAGATGTACCTACCAGAGAGGGTTAGATGACAGTTTGGAGAGACGCAGGATGTACCTAGGAGGACTACATGCTTTGCCCAATCTCACAGAGAGACGAGTCAGTGGGGGAGTATGATTCGGCCACACATAGCATATGCCGACTTTGCATAGTTACAGCAGAGACAGTGGGATTGGAGGTCAGATGTGGTAGATGCTGGGATGATAGAGGAGTAGGAGAGATGGTTTGCACAACAACGGCCAGTGCCTTTGACTGATCTTGATATTCTAATACCGAGGAGACAGGAGGACTTCCCACTCACAGGAGAGGAGGGAGATGATGAGGACGAGGAGGATGATGAGGGTGATGAGGAAGAGGGGGATGGGGATGAGGGAGATGATGCTGGGGAGGATGAGGACGGAGATGATGATGGGAAGGATGATGATGAGCCAGACTCAGCTGATCAGGAGACATTGCAGGATATTCTTATAGAGTCAGAGACAGCTAGGATAGAGGAGATGGAGATGTGCAGGGCTACCATAGCGAGTCAGCAGGATTATATTACGACATTGGAGAGATAGAATGCCATCTTGAGGATAGAACGAGATACAGCAATAGCTCAGGCACAGCGAGAGGGACAGAGAGTCACTGAGTTCATTGGGTCGATTAGGGATGCCAGTGCATGGGAGATGGCATAGATACTGGTAGAGATCGAAGAGGAGAGACTGTATTGGATGACACTATATGAGAGTGCAGTTCCACCAGAGTGGAGAGCACCATCATATCAAGCACGATCGAGGACAGAGAGCAGGTCACGCTTTCGGAGGTCATTGAGTAGCATGGGGGTGAGTGGACCGATGAGACCACCACAGCCAGGACTAGGAGGGACATCATCTACAAGACATGGCAAGGATGAGGAGGACAGAGGGAGCACCCAGTGACAGAGTCACGTGCTCCTTAGGATAGATAGATGACATTATATAGTTTGACATGTTGTAGTCAGCCTGCGGGCCATACTTAGGATAGACAGTTCAATTTTGTTCTCCGATATTATTATGATATGTGATATGAAATGCATCGATATGATGGGATGCAATGTGTTATGATTTGTAGTTATTTTGCTATGTATGGATGATTTATGCACTGTTTATGAACATGTATGGATGTATTTTATGTATTTGTTTTTTGATGCATTTATAATATGAAATGGATAAAATGCTTGATGTAATATGTGATGGAATGCAAATGTACTAACCAATGAATGCAGGGTACAACATATGTGTTTGGATATCGGAGCACTAGACCGAACTGACTATCTAGACTGACAGAAGAAATGTTAGTAAGAAGAAATGAGACAGAGGAGAGTTAGAGATGAAGAAAAACTTGCTTTCAGTAATGCACTTTGTTGGTGAGAACCTTTATTTTATGTAGCTGTGTAGGGGAAAAAGCGAGACTAGGACAATGTACCCTAATCCTAACTTTTGACACACATTGTGGAATACGAAAGAGCCTAGAGATATCGCACGGTTGGCTACTTCTTTTGGTGAAAGAGAGAGCCACGGGATATCTATTAGGATTTCTATTCCCTTGTTGAAATTGAAAGCTAAAATGATACAAGTTCAAACCCTAACCTCGAAATGTAAGTATGAACTAGTAACAAGTTTATAGAATTGAGATTAAACAATGAACAGCTATAAACGTAAGGATAAAATAAGAATGCAGATATGTACCTAGAGTTGAAATCAGACTGAAAATGTTCGGGATGAGGGCGCGGGTGCCACTGTCCTGAAAACTGCACCGGAAACCACTGTTTTGCACCCTGAAACACTGTCTGGAAACTATCGGAAAGCTGTCTATCCGGAGGACCAGGGCGCCCAGCGCCTCTATCCCAGGGACCAGGGCGCCCAGTGCCCCTGTCCTGGTAGGACCAAGGTGCCCAGCGCCCCTGTCCTGGTCTTCTGAGCTACAATTTCACACAGGGTTCTGCCTCAGCCTTCTCTCTCCGGATCTGTGTCCTGCGGCGTCGTCCGAATCCTGAAACCTGCAATAATATCTTAAAAGGGGGAAGGGCAGCTATATAGGGTTTTGCCTTAGTCAAACCCCTGCTTTGGTGATTTCCACCTCCACAAATAGCCAAGTTGTTTTGTAAAATGTATTGTGTGTGCAGACCTAGTGTGTGTGCAAGGTCCAAAATGCAAGAAAGCAAACTAGAGCAACCTAGAAAGTAAACCCTAATTGCTTGTAAATGATAATGTAAATGCTCTAAATCAAGATGCAATATGATCTAAAGCATGAATAAATGATGTATCAAAGCTTATGTAAGGACATGAAAACAATATGAAATCATACCCAACCCTCAAGGGAGGAGTACAAGCCAATCTTCAGTCGGTAATCTCCTATTGTTCTTCAATGTCTTCCAAGCCCTAATTGGATGAATGAATGGATTTGATAGATGCTTGATAGAATGATGTTGAATGTTGTTGAAGTCTTCAAAGATCTACTCTTTCGCTACATATCAAGTTCCTGGAGACAAAAATCCGATCCCTTCAAATGAGGAAAGAGAGCTTTTACGTATGAAACCCTAGGTCGTAAATTCGTATTTTGGCCGACCTAGAGATTGAATATCCCACCAATTTCTTGGGGTTAAGCTTTATTTTATGATTGGATCGTGCTCCCAAAATTTCGAAAAAAATGTCCAGGACCATGTTGCATGGGCGCCATGGTCTCGACAACTTTTCACCAAATTTTCAGGGCCGTCGGATATGATGATTTTAGAGAGAATCCCGAAGTTACAGGTGATTTCGAGATGTTTAGACCCCGAAACCAAGCCCCCAAGTTCGAAATAGGACTTAATTAGGGTTTTTGATTAAGTGATGTATTGAAGAAATGAAATGCGAAGGGCGCGCTTTAGTGAAAGGGCCCTACTTTATGATGTAGAGAATGATGAAATAAGACTTTAGACCTAATTAATTTGATTAATTAAGTGCTTAAGGAGAAATGCAATGCAGAATGCAAAATGCGCTAAGGCGGGTGCTAAACTAGGTGTGAAATTGTACCACCCTAGCGAGTGCGTACAATTTACGACGCTACATTTAGCCCCCACTTTAGCGGTCATATGAGTACTACGTGCATATGCAAGCTAAAGTACAGAAAAGTAAACATTATTTGAAAAAGGATATATCCATAAGTCGTCGGACGAAGCCCCCAGCGGTATCTGCAGTACACAGTTAGGAACCGCACCCTACAAAACAAACGTTAGATCACAAAATCACCTAATGCTTACTAGGGAAAGTGATGAAATCTATGAGTAGCTATATGCCCCCCCTATTTCGACTTGCTTATTTAGGGAGGTGAAATAGGGTAACATGTTTACTTGCGACAAATTGTGTAATAGAGTGTTGATGAGGGGTGTTCACTAAATAGGCTTCATCATAGCACTTTTTGGAACATCCCGAGAGTAGGAGAAGGAAAATATGATTCCAATGCAACAAACGGCTCGAAAATCTCATCTCCCAAACCCAAGTTATGATAAAATGAATGATAGGGGAAAAATTAGGGTTTTGAGAAGTAAGAATAGACAAACGAGAGTATATACTTCGAAAGTGACACTTGTATTCGTCACTTTGCCGATTTCAGGATACTATTCAGTGCAACGGAGCCCACCTAGTCATCATGCCTTCACAACGACCGGAGCGTCCCACGAGGATCGAGATCCTGCGCCAGGCCGTGATCGACGACGAGCCACTGGACGAGGTGAGTTGACTGAACATTTGACTTTTGATTTCTCGCATGTTTGACTTTTCCGTGATCGAATGCGGACCCTGAACGCCGACCGGGGCCCACCTAGGGCGCCCTAGTCCTTGAGGGGTGCCCTGGTCCCCCCAGGGCACCATGGTCCCTGACAGGGGCGCCATGGTCCCTGACAGGGCGCCATGGTCCCCTCAGGGCGCCATGGTCCCCTCAGGGCGCCATGGTCCCTGACAGGGTGCCATGGTCCCTGACAGGGTGCCATGGTCCCCAATCAGGGCCTGGCGAGGGGTTACAAGGCAAGCATTCAATGTTCAACAGTTTGCATTTGCGATTTCGATGATTGAGTACTGATTTTGGTCATGTTTTCATTTTGCAGGGTCTCCCGTACATGAGAGAGCATACAGTGGGACACATTCTTCGTACTTTGCGAGATCAGATTCCACGGCTGACTCAGTTAGAGAGAGACACCCTATCAATAGTAGGATTGTGGTACACGATTCTTATGCCGGCCATTCGATTTCATCCTGCGATGCTGATGGCATTGATGGAGAGATGGGATCCTGACACCTGTACCTTTCACCTTTCGGTAGGAGAGCTGACGGTCACACTCGAGGATGTGTACCGTATACTACGTCTTCCTATCAGAGGAGCGACAGTCACATATGGGACTGATCGGGTAGTAGAGGATCATCAGAGGGAGCAGATGTACTGCATAGGGAGAGTCATGCCGAGTGAGATGAGAGGTCATATCATGGTCAGCTGGCTCTTACATCCTACAGGAGAGATACCACTTCTGAGATGCCTCATGATAGCCATCATAGCACTAGCCGTCTGCCCTAATGGGCGAGGGACACACATGCATGGGGGCCTCACATGGTGTATCAGAGGGATGGAGAGACATAGGAGAGTTTATGCATGGGGTCGGAGTATGCTTGCACATCTCTATCACGACCTTGAGGAGTATGTATTCGGACAGGGTTGCAGTTTGATGACATGCACACTTCTACAGGTGTGGATCTTAGAGCACTTCACATGCACCAGGCTTGTCGGCTATCCACTGAGTATAGCGAGCGAGCGACCTAGGGTGTTCGCTTATCCACTGACCAGTGAGTGGAGATTTGGGGATTTGTTGTATTGGAGAGTGACTATTGATAGACTGACATCCGAGGTGATAGTGTGGAGACCTTACCTACTGATGCACAGATGGGATGGTATGGAGAGACAGTTAGCATGTTTACAGAGGAACCGCCTACTGCGAGGATGATATGCACACATCATAGTCCCTTTCTACTTCGACTGAGTACGAAGGCAGTTCAGACTAGAGCAGTGTGTTCCAGCCGATGTGCCCATCTATACTCGACACTCACGGGTCCTTCCCAGACCTAGAGCAGTAGCGAGACCGATGGTGGATGATATCGAGACGATAGACTTGGAGGGATCAGATCAGGATGTAGTCACTGACTATTCTGCAGAGCCTGGAGCACAGCGTAGATATGTTTCATGGTTCATGAGATCATATCCAGGTCCTATCTTTCCACCAGATCATCCGACAGGCTATCCAGGCCCATGGAGACATGTAGACCGAGATGAGGACGAGGGATCCAGGTCAGAGGAGCCAGATGAGGGAGAGGGTCATGAGGAGACGGGAGATCCTGATCCACCTACAGGCGATCAGCCCAGTGATGAGGAGGAGGAGGATGCAGATAGAGAGGAGGACGAGGAGGATGCAGGTGATGATGCAGATGAGGATGAGGATGATGAGGAGGACGACAAGGAGGATGATAGAGATGATGAGGAGGAGTCGGATGTAGCTCCCCACCATTCAGGAGATGATACCATAGCTTTGGATCCACCTTTTATTCCACAACAGGAGGAACAGGAGGCGATACGAAGACCTATCACCAGTACCGTCCAGCCTACACCCATCATGGATAGAGTATTCGAGCGAGGGGAGCCTAGCGGTTCCCAGTCACAGATGCTACCATATCATGATCCCTACTGGCGCGAGGGAGATCCAGGTATAGTAGGTTTATATTGATTGATTAATGCTTTGATGATATAGAATGGTACTAACAAAGATCTATTCTACTGCCACAGCTAATGTGCAGGACTGGCGTTCCTTGATTCAGCAGGCAATGACAGACATCTCCATGATAGCACAGATTCCCAGTTCCTCATAGATTACCTACAGGCCTCAGGGGAACGCGGGTCGGAATGAGGATTTGTTTTTCCCATTCCGATTACAGGTAGATATATGGAGGGAGAGAGAGAGAATCCTATCAGAGGATCTCCATCAGGCGTGGCAGAGAGAGGGAGTCCTATCGGAGGATCTCCATCAGGCGCGGCAGAGAGAGAGAGTCCTATCAGAGGATCTCCATCAAGCGGGGCAGAGAGAGAGAGTCCTATCAGAGGACCTCCAGCAGGTGCGGCGAGATCTAGTAGCAGCCCAGACCGAGGCTACCACCTATCGTGCGATCCTCATGGATAGGGATCGTAGGAGTTCCTCTCGGAGTCACTCACGATCTGTATCGCGCTACACACCCATGGGTCCACCTCCACGGCCAGATCAGGAGGGAGCATCCAGTCGGCACTCTCCAGCCACTAGCCCTAGGGATAGGAGATGATTGTATGATGTAAGAGAGAGATCACATTTTGGATATACAGTGACCTATGTTTGTACACGATCCACACATATATATGTATATATACATGCTTCTCATTCTGTCTCAAATGTGTTATCTTTAATGCCTAAAAAAATGTATATTTTGTTTTGATTAAATCTAATACATTTGGTAAATGTACGTGTATGTTCAGGATTTCATTTCTATGTGATTGATTTCTCAATGCTCCATGATTAAATTGATACATGTGTGACTTAATTAAAATATTTAATCAAGTACGACATTGATGATAAGGAAGAAATATGCATTAAGTCTAAGAATCATATAACTAATGCGATTTAATTTTGAATTTAAACACAACATGATACGATTCTACTTAATACATAAAGACATTGTATAATATGCTAGCATAATGAGAAATGTAAACCTTTTACAATTTACATAAATGAATTCAAGACAAACTATAAAGTAAGAAGGCACGCTTGTCAGGAACGAAGCAATATAGATTAACATAACATTTAATTCTATTTTGCTTTAATTAAGAAATACTAACATATTATCCAATGTTGAAGAATTGAAAAAGAAGATAGATGAAAAAAAATAAAATGAAGAATTAAACATAATATCTACGCAAGTGCATAGCATTGATAGGTTCTTTAAGAGGCGTACCGTCTACATCCGCTATTTTGTAAGCACCTGATCCATAATCCTCAATAACGATGTATGGTCCAAGCCAATTAGGACTGAATTTTCCCTTTTCTGCAAGCAAGGCATTCACATTGCGCTGATTCTCATAAAGGACTAAGTCACCTACTGAGAAGGAACATTGAATAACCTTGTCATTATAGCTTTGTTGTAGAGTTTTGTGATACGCTTGAATATGCTCAAGAGCGTTTATACGCTATTCATCAAGCATCTCAAGCTGTTGAAGTCGTTGTTCTCTATAGGAGTCATCATCTACTATACCTTTAAGAGAAACCCTAAGTGATGGAATTTCTAACTCTAAGGGCATAATAGTGTCAGCACCATAAACAAGATTATAAGGAGTAGTTCCCATAGCAATTCGTACACTCGTTCGGTAGGCCCAAAGAGCGTAGATTAGCTGGTTACTCCAATCCTTACCATGCTTATTTACGGTTTTACGAAGAATTTGTTCAATTATCTTATTGGATGATTCGGCTTGGCCATTTGATTGAGGATAATACGGTGTAGAAAATCGATGTTTGATATGATACTTCTCAAGGAATTTCTTCATGTCCTTGTTCTTAAACGATGTTCCATTATCTGAGATAATAGTGGAAGGTATCCCAAATCGAGAAATAATGTTCTCTAGAAGAAATTGACAAATCACTTCAGCAGTAGTAGAGCGAAGGGGAATAGCCTCTACCCACTTCGTAAAGTAATCTGTTGTGGTTATAATGAAGGTGTGTCCTTGAGATGAAGGAGGAGAAATTTTTCCAATAAGATCCAAACCCCATGCGGAGAAAGGCCAAGAAGCTACTTGAGAACGAAGTTCTTGGGTAGGAGCATGAATCAGATTATTGTGTTGTTGACATTGGTGACATTTCTTAACAAATGAGAAGGAATCCTTCTGCATAGTTTGCCAATAGTATCCCATACGAAGCAACCTATGAACCAGGGATTTGCCCCCAAAATGCCCCCCATAGGCACCCGAATGTGCCTCTTCAAGAGCAATAGGGATTTCCGACTTGTTAAGACAACGAAGAAGAAGACCATCATAACCCCTTCGATAAAGGACATTAGAAAGGATGATATACCTAGCAGATAGCTTGCGGATTCTAGCCCTAGTGTTCCTATTAGCAGAATCAGGGAAGGTACCATCGGTCAAATATCTTACAATATGCGAGAACCATTCATCTGAGTCTACAAAGTCACAACATGTTACCAAGCTAGAATCATCTTCAATAGCTAGAGAAGTAAGATTGTGAATAACGAAGTTAAGATCGACCATAGGGTCCTCTAAAGATACTAACAAAGCCACACATGCCATCGCATCCGCATGTCGGTTATCTTTTCAAGGGACCGGTTCCATGGTATAAGAATCGAAATTTTGTAATAAAGATATAGCAAGGTCTTTATATTGTGATAATTTGTCTTGTTTTGCTTGATATATTCCTGGTACTTGTCTTATAATTAATTGCGAGTCTCCATAGATATGTATGTGTTTTATATTAAGAGCTAGGGCTGCTTTTATTCCTGCTATAAGAGCCTCATACTCAGCAATGTTATTGGTACACAGGAAATTTAGACGATATGATAAGGGAATAGGTTTCTTTGTAGGAGAAACCAAAAAAACCCCTGCCCCCGATCCCGTACGACACTTAGAGCCATCAAAATATAACTCCCAAGTTTCATCTTTCTCTATAGAAAGAATGAAATCATCAGGAAAGGACTCAGGGTTAGGGAATGAAAAAGGTGAAGGAGCCTCAACTAAGTGATCAGTCAACGCTTGTCCTTTAATTGCTCTTTGTGAAACAAATTTAAGGTCAAATTCAGTTAACATCATAACCCACTTAGCGAGACGTCCTGATAAATCAGTTTTAGAGAAAAGATGCTTCAACGGATCAAACTTAACCATGACATGGACTTCTGAATTTAAAAGATAATGTCTCAATTTCTGAGTCGCAAACACCACGGCCAAGCATTGTCTTTCTATCACAGAATATTGGGTCTCATAATCGAGTAAGGTATGACTTATGTAATACACTGGACACTCCTTACCATCTTTATCATGTTGTGCTAACAATGCTGCGAGAGCATGAGAAGAAGCAGCTGTATACAGGATAAAGGGTTTAGAAGGTTCAGCAGGTTGAAGAATAGGAGGACTAGCTAAATACACTTTTAAATCTTCAAATGCTTGTTGACAATCCTCATTCCACTGAAAAGTGATATCCTTTTTAAGAAGTTGAGTAAAAGGAAAGGTACGATCCGCAAGTTGAGACACAAACCTACGAATAGCTTGAATCTTTCCTTGTAAGCTTTTAAGTTGAGATACATTTTGAGGAGGTGGCATGTTAACAATAGCATCTATTTTCTTAGTGTCCACCTCAATCCCACGATGCGAAACTATGAACCCTAATAGTTTTCCACTATCCACACCAAAAACACATTTTCGGGGATTCAAGCGCATGTGATATTTATGAATTCTTTCGAAGATTTGACGAAGGACTTTAACATGATCCATGCGAAGAAAGGATTTAGCCAAAATATCATCAACGTAATCCTCTAAAATCTTATGCATATAATCATGAAAGATAAGGGTCATCGCTCGTTGATAAGTTGCACTGGCGTTTTTAAGTCCAAAAGGCATCATTATCCAACAAAACGTACCCCAAGGAGTGGTGAAAGCGGTTTTGTATTGATCTTGAGGGTTAATGAAAATTTGATTGTAGCCTGAAAAACCATCCATGAAGGATAAGAGGGCATGTCCTACCGTAGAATCAACTATCATATCAATGTTTGGAAGAGGGAAATCATCTTTTAAAGAAGCCTTATTTAGATCCCGAAAGTCGGTACACATTCTTATTTTGTTATCTGGTTTAGCCACAGCGACAATGTTTGAAATCCATGGGGAATAGTCAATAGGGCGGATAAATCCAGCCTCCAATAACTTTTCAATCTCAGCTTTAACAAGCAGAGCTATCTTAGGATTCATTTTTTGAATCTTTTGTTTCACGGGCTTAGCATCAGGAACTAAGACAATATTATGAGTAACAATCTTAGGATCTATACCAGGCATGTCAGAATATGCCCAAGCAAAAATCTCAGGGAATTCATGCAATAGTTCTTCATATTGTTTCTGTTCCTCTTTATCCAAACATTTTCCAATTTTAATGATTTTTTCTTTGTTGCAAGGATCCATCTTAACATCAGTGGTATCACTTATGAGAAGATTACTTTGTTGAGGAGTATCCTTTAACTGAGGGAATTCTTTCATAGTCTTATCATTATCAATCTCTTTTCCAAAATAAGCTTCAGTGTTCAAACAATAAGGGAGTCCCCTATTGTGATGATAACGAGGAAGAGTGTCATAGGCTCCCAAGAACTCAGCTAAAGCGTCGTCGGTAGGTAAGATATCTAGAGCACAATCACTTGAAGAATCCTCATCAATATACTCAGGGTGTTGTATTGATAAAGATGTAGAGATGGCATTAACACTAATGCATGGTCTTTTAGAGGCTTTAGTACGTCTGTAGGGATTATAGCCAAGTCCAAAGGCATAATGTTGAAAATTAGTCTCTAGAGGAACTCTAATCCCTTGTTCATTAGCACCACAACCTTTTCCATGATACCCATGCTTGGCAAAAATGCGAAAACCCCGACCATAGCGATCAGCCATTTCAGGAAAAGAAGGTGGTTTTTCATAAGACAAAGAATCAAACTCTTCATAGTTATAGATGTGAGAAGAGGAAGTTTGAGAAGCGGCCACAAAATTATTACTCATAGCTTCAGGCAGGATTGATTGTCTTTTAGTTTCTTCTTTCTTTCCAACTTTGTGATTTCCAGCTTCTTCCTTCTTTTCAACTTTAAGTTCTCTAGAAGGAATCTTATATTCACCCACAAAGGTAGGGTTAAAGTCAAGAGATCCCCAATCATCTTCTACGAGAACCTTCTCAGGATCAAAATCCTTTTTATGTGTAGTTTCAAGCCGAGAAGGATCTTCCTTAGGAATTCCAGATTCATCCCAAGGATTTTGATCATCGGAAAGCGAAGACTCATCGATAGGTTTCTTATTTAAAGAGTCATCACTAGACGAGGATGGCTTAGAAGAATCTCCTTTGGAATTAGATGTTTGTAGACAAGCTTGAAAATTAGTATCTCCCATCAAAGTATATGTCTTATTGTTATAAATGAATTTAACTTGTCTATGCAATGTAGAGGGGACAACTTGCATGCTGTGAATCCAAGGCCTCCCTAATAACAAGTTATATGTTAAATTTCCTGGCATAACATGGATAGGAGTAGGCAAAGTAACAGGTCCCACTGTGAGAGGTAAGGTGATGATACCCAATGAAGTCTTAGCCACATTATCAAAGCCACGAATGGAACGAGAGTCAGGCTCCATAAGAGAAGTATCCACATTCATCTTATGCAATAGATTGATGCTACACACATTAAGGCCAGAGCCATTATCTACTAGTGTTCGTCTTATAGCAGTGTCTTTCATGACAACCACAATCATCAAGGGATCATATTGTTGTTGGACTTCACTAGTAGGCAACTCATCTTGCGTAAACACAATTTGAGGCTTAGGATTCATCACAGAGTTAACAAAAGATGCTATATTACTAGATGTATTCGGTGGAGGAACATTCAAATCTTTCAAGGCATCTTGTAACATTCCATGATGAGCGGAAGAAGTTTGAATCAAATCCCAAAGGGATATCTTAGCAGGGGTAGTTTTAAGTTGTTCTATGAGATCATATTCCTTACCCATAACTTGCGAAATACGAGGAGCTTGAGGAAGAATTGGTTGAGGATTAGGAAGCGAAACTGGAATAACAGGAGGAGGATTGGGTTGCTTATTATTTCTGGTATGATAAGTATGGGCAACCGCATGATAACTCTCTCTAGTTATTTGCTTAGCATAATTGTAAGGACTTATAGGTTGTCTTCCTTGTACGGTAATGATTGGTTTATTCGGAGTACAAAAGGAATCATGATCATACCTCCCTTGGACAGTAAGGAGAGGAGTCTTAGGAATTTGAAAGGTGGGAGAAGGATAAGCACCTTGGACTTCAAAGAGAGGTTTGTTATATTCATTCAAATTTATCATGTTAACCAACTTAGAGGTCTTGTTTTTGTTTATAGGTTTCGACAAAGCCACAAAGTCATCAAGGGCATCATCCAACAAAGCATAATCATATCGGTTAAAAGGTTTGTCTTTTGATTCAAAAGGAGACATCTCCTCATAGAGGGGATTATTGAAAACAACCATGTTACTAGATTCAGGGGAAGAGTGGATAGGAATGTATCCTTGAGAGGAATCATTCGACTTATCTTTCTCATCACACCTAAATGGCATAGTAACAAGGTTTATGAGTTTTTGGTAAAATGAAGGTTTAGCATCCTTAGGGTTTAAAAACTCATCTAAAGCTTCATCTAATTCATCTTGGCTATACTCATAATAATCATCAAATGCATGAACATTTTGCAAATAGAAATCTGACATTTTGAAAAGATTGCATAAAATTTAAACACACAATGCAAAGAAACACAAGTTTTCTCCTTTTTTTTTTTTTTTTTTTCTCTTTTAATGAAAAACACACTAAATCTAGATCTAGATCTAACAAATGCAATGCAAGAGGAAGCAATGATAGATTCACGTCGGGTTCACCAAAATGTGTAGGGGAAAAAGCGAGACTAGGACAATGTACCCTAATCCTAACTTTTGACACACATTACGGAATACGAAAGAGCCTAGAGATATCACACGGTTGGCTACTTCTTTTGGTGAAAGAGAGAGCCACGGGATATCTATTCGGATTTCTATTCCCTTGTTGAAATTGAAAGCTAAAATGATACAAGTTCAAACCCTAACCTCGAAATGTAAGTATGAACTAGTAACAAGTTTGCAGAATTGAGATTAAACAATGAACAGCTGTAAACGTAAGGATAAAATAAGAATGGAGATATGTACCTGGAGTTGAAATCAGACTGAAAATGTTCAGGACGGGGGCGCGGGCGCCACTGTCCTGAAAACTGCACCGGAAACCACTGTTTTGCACCTTGAAACACTGTCTGGAAACTATCGGAAAGCTGTCTGTCCGGAGGACCAGGGCGCCCAGCGCCTCTGTCCCAGGGACCAGGGTGCCCAACGCCCCTGTCCTGGTAGGACCAGGGCACCCAGCGCCCCTGTCCTGGTCTTCTGAGCTGCAATTTCACACAGGGTTCTGCCTCAGCCTTCTCTCTCCGGATCTGTGTCCTGCGACATCGTCTGAATCTCGAAACCTGCAATAATATCTGAAAAGGGGGAAGGGCGGCTATATAGGGTTTTGCCTTAGTCAAACCCCCGCTTTGGTGATTTCCACCTCCACGAATAGCCAAGTTGTTTTGTAAAATGTATTGTGTGTGCAGACCTAGTGTGTGTGCAAGGTCCAAAATGCAAGAAAGCAAACTAGAGCAACCTAGAAAGTAAACCCTAATTGCTTGTAAATGATAATGTAAATGCTCTAAATCAAGATGCAATATGATCTAAAGCATGAATAAATGATGTATCAAAGCTTATGTAAAGACATGAAAACAATATGAAATCATACCCAACCCTCAAGGGAGGAGTACAAGCCAATCTTCAGTCGGTAATCTCCTATTGTTCTTCAATGTCTTCCAAGCCCTAATTGGATGAATGAATGGATTTGATAGATGCTTGATAGAATGATGTTGAATGTTGTTGAAGTCTTCAAAGATCTGCTCTTTCGCTGCATATCAAGTTCCTGGAGACAAAAATCCGATCCCTTCAAATGAGGAAAGAGAGCTTTTATGTATGAAACCCTAGGTCGTAAATTCCTATTTTGGCCGACCTAGAGATTGAATATCCCGCCAATTTCTTGGGGTTAAGCTTTATTTTATGATTGGATCGTGCTCCCAAAATTTTGGAAAAAATGTCCGGGACCATGTTGCATGGGCGCCATGGTCCCGACAACTTTTCACCAAATTTTCAGGGCCGTCGGATATGATGATTTTAGAGAGAATCCCGAAGTTATAGGTGATTTCGAGATGTTTAGACCCCGAAACCAAGCCCCCAAGTTCGAAATAGGACTTAATTAGGGTTTTTGATTAAGTGATGTATTGAAGAAATGAAATGCAAAGGGCGCGCTTTAGTGAAAGGGCCCTACTTTATGATGTAGAGAATGATGAAATAAGACTTTAGACCTAATTAATTTGATTAATTAAGTGCTTAAGGAGAAATGCAATGCAGAATGCAAAATGCGCTAAGGCGGGTGCTAAACTAGGTGTGAAATTGTACCACCCTAGCGAGTACGTACAATTTATGACGCTACAGTAGCAAAATGGATGCATAGCATCATGGCATTGAAGGCCAGAGCTGAAATGCAACCCTTTTTGCAAAAGACAGACAGATCACAGACAAACGACAATCACAATCAAAAAAGAAAGAGACCATGAGCCATCCCGATCACTCTAAATCACTCAGTGACATCATCGAGCAACATAGGAACATGATCGAAGCCAAAGATAAATCAATAAAAAGATAAGATACACAAATTCAAGCAAATCAGACAAACATCTTGATCTTCATTGTCAAAAGTTGAAAGTGCTTATAGGACGATCATGTTGTCTGGTTTCAAGAAATGCGGTACCCCGTCTAAGATAGGACACAGTCTGGTTTCAAGTATACCACACCCTGTATAAGACCCATGATAATAGGAACAAGGACAAATGATATCGATGCTGATGTTTGATTGATAAGACAAATGTGATCAGTTTGAATGTTTGGTTTTTATTGAAAAAGTTCATCTATTAAAGCATGATTCCATTAAAGCACAGTGTTGAAATGGATTGCATTATTGCAAAATGTTTGTTTTTGTTTTTGGAGTTTTACAAAAAAAAAATTTCGTTTTATCAGGACTTTATTTGATTTTTAGAGATTTTTTCAGGACATTTTTCAATTTTTATGACTTTTTTCAGGACATTATTTGATTTTTATGAATTTTTTCAGGACATTATTCGATTTTTATGAATTTTTTCATGACTTTAGTTAATTTTTTTGGATTATTTCAGGACATTTTTCAATTTTTAGGATTTTTTTCAGGACATTTATTGGATTCAAAAGTGCTAGTGATTGATCATGATAAGGGGAAGGCACCCAATGCGCATTTGAAAGACACATAGACCGGGACCAAAACATATGTACAAGAAACTGGAGTAGGCAAGACAGAGATGTTGACCAATAACAGGCCTGGAACAGAACATTGGGTCGAGACAAATATAGGCATGATAAACCGGCTGAGAGAAAGCATAGCTAGAAGTCATGATAGATGACGGAGCAATAATCTCATTACTCATGGTGCCTAATTGCCAGGTTTTCACCATGGTACTTGCCCAAAGCACCTGTTTGCCAGGTTTTCACTAGAGGGCGAATCATTTTTTGCTTTACTTTTTTTTGCTCTTGTTTCTTTTGCTTTTCACTTTTTTCTTTGTATTTTCTTTATTTTTTTCATTTTTTTGCTTTTTTTCATTTTTTTGTATTTTTTTGCTTTTTTTTTTCATTTTTTTTGTATTTTTTCAGGATCATACTTGAAGAAGTGCTGATAAAAAATTACGCCCAATACTTGCGAAGATGCATGTTATTGATAGGATCAGACAGAGGTTCACCTTCTGGAGTCGCAAGCTGATATGCCCCCGAGCCATAGGCTGCAGTTACTATGAAAGGCCCAACCCAATTAGGTTCAAACTTGCCCTTGATGATGTCAGTAGACTATGCATTCTTGGGGTCTCCCACTTCAAAGTGTTGCCCTTTGACTTTCTTATTATAAGAGTGATAGAAACGGTTTTCATATGCTTGCAAATGTGTCAGAGCTGTCTGACGTTTCTCATCTAACATCTCAAGCTGATGCAGCCGAGAGACTCTGTGTGTCTCATCATCAATCAGGTGTTGCAAGGAAACCCACAAGGAAGGAATCTCCACTTCCAAAGGTAAAATGGCTTCCGCACCATACACCAAGGAATAAGGTGTTGCGCCAGTAGGTGTGTGGATAGAAGTGCGATAGGCCCATAGTGCTGGATTCAACTGTACATGCCAATCTCGACCAGCGTCATTGACAACTTTCTTCAGGATCTTGATAATGGTTTTATTTGATGCTTCGGTTTGACCATTACCTTGTGGATAATACGAACTGGAAAAATCATGTTGAATATGAAACTTGTCACAGAGTTCTTTGACATCTTTATTCTTAAAAGGTCGACCATTATCTGTGACTATGGCAAGGGGTACCCCATATCTGCATATGATATAGTTCAGCAAGAATTTGGAAATTTGGACACCAGTGATATAAGTCATGGGGATAGCCTCAATCCATTTGGTAAAATATTCTATAGCTGTAATAATGAACTTGTGTCCATTTGCAGATGTTGGGTGAATCTTGCCGATAAGATCCAATCCCCACTGAGAAAAGGGCCATGGAGATATGACAGAATGAAGCTCTTGGGCTAGTGCATGAATATAATTTCCATGGATCTGGCACTTGTAGCACTTTTTAACAAAATCATGAACATCTTTTTCCAAAGTGGGCCAATAATACCCAGCACGAATCAACTTTTGGCTAAGCTAAGACCATTGAAATGGCCCCCACATATACCATCGTGAACCTCGTGTAAAGCCGTTTGTGCTTCGTCAGAATCCAAACACCTGAGGAGGGTATGGTCAAAGGAACGTCAGTAAAGGGTGTCGGCGATGATGACATATTTGGCTATCTGTCAGATAAAGGCTTGGTGTTGGTTTGCGGAAAGATTAGGTGGTAAGGTTTGGGATTTCAAATACTGATATACGTCATCGTACCACGGGGAGTTGGGACGAACAAGAATGCACATCACGTCAACTGTCGGAATGTCAAAAGAGGGGACTAGCAATTGTTCGACCAAGAATTCACACTTGTCCATATTATGAGGCATATTCAACATGGAAGTGATTATAGCCATTGCATCTGCCGACTTGTTTTGCATTCTTGGCACTTGACTGAAATGGATAGCTATGAATTTTGTCTTGAAGAAATCTACCATGTGCTTATAGGGAATAAGTTTCTCATCTTTGGTTTCGTAGTCATCATTGACTTGTCGGATGACTAATTGAGAATCTCCATAGACTTGCAAATGCTTGATGTTCCAGTGGACTGCTACTCAGAGTCTTGTGACCAGTGCTTCATACTTTGCAATGTTATTGGTACAGTGAAAAGTTATCCTGTAGGACTTTGGAATAGCATCACCTTGAGGGGTGACAAACAGAATACCGGCTCCGGACCTGAACTTGGTATGGGATCCATCAAAGTATAACTTCCACTCATTAGAGGATGTGAGAGCAAAGACTGATTCATCTGGAAAATCGGTCAACATGGGATGATCGTCAGAAATAGGAGCATTTGCAAGTTGATCTGCTATGACTTGTCCTTTTATCGCCTTTCGCTCCATATACTCAATGTCAAATTCACTGAGAATCATGACCCATTTTGCTAGGTGACCTGTCAAAGCTACTCGGCTAAGCAAGTATTTTAAGGGATCAAGTTTTGCAACCAACAATGTTTGGTGGCTTAACATATAATGTCAAAGTTTTTATGTTGCAAACACCACTGCTAAGCATGCCCTTTCAATAGTTGAATAATTTAGCTCATAACCAACCAGTGTCCGGCTGATATAATAAATAGCTCTTTCTTTGCCATTCTCATCTTGTTGAGCCAAGAGAACTCCTAATACTATTTCAGTTGTAGAGATATACAATAAAAAGGGCTTTCCTTCTATAGGAGGCATTAGAATAGGCAGTGACAGCAAATAGTCTTTGAGAGCTTGAAAGGCTGATTGACATTGCTCAGTCCATTTAAAAGCGACACCTTTGTGCAGTAGATGTTGGAATTGATGAAATTTGTCGGCCAACTAAGATATGAAGCTATGAATTGACTGGAGCTTTCCTTGCAAACTTCTTAATTGCCGGAGGTTTGAAGGTTGAGGCATATCCATTATTGCTTTGACCTTGGTGGGGTCGACCTCAATGCCTCGGTGAGAAACAATGTATCTGAGTAATTTGCTAGCTTTAACACCAAAGACACACTTCTTTGGATTGAGCCTGAGTTTGTAGGTCTCCATTCTATCAAAGATTGGGCCCAAGATGGCTAGATGACTATCTCTAGTAACAGATTTGCATAATAAGTCATCAACATAATCCTCCATCAAAGTATGCATGAAATCATGAAAAATTGTCATCATTGCTCTTTGATATGTTGCACCTGCATTTTTGAGACTGAAGGGCATCACATTCTAGCAATAGGTGCCCCAAGCACAAGTGAATGCTGTCTTATGTTGATCTTCGGGAGCAATGCGAATTTGGTTGTAGCCGGAGGAACCATCCATTAGTGAAAGCATCTCATATCCAGCCGTCATGTCCACTATGAAGTCTATGTTTGGCAATGGAAAATCATCTTTAGGGCATGCTTTATTGAGGTCCCTAAAATCTGTGTAGATTTTGATGCCCCCAGTTACTTTGCTAACTGGTACTAAATTTGAAATCCAATCTGCATAATCAATGGGTCCGATGAAGCCCACATCTAGCAATTTTTTCAGCTCCACTTTAACCAAAAGAGCCACCTGAGGATGCATCTTTCTAAGTTTTTGTTTGATGGGCTTAGCATCTACTTTCAATGGCAAATGATGAAGGACTAACTCTGGATTGAGGCCAGGCATATCTGCATAGGACCACACAAAGCTGATCTTCTTCTCCAGAAAGAAATTGATAAAATCTATCTTCTCTTGTTTTGATAGGGAGGCAGCAAAATGAATGACCTTAGGGTTGTCAGGTGTTCCCAGATTGATTTTCTTAGTCATCTCCACAAGAAGTGTTGTTTTATCCTGAATTGATAGGGGTACATCCACTCTTCCACCTTTGGGCGCCTCAGAAAGGTTTTCACCCGCAGGTACGTCTTTTATTTTTACTTTTGTATGATCAGAGAGTGCCTTACGGTTTTCACTCAAAGATCTATTCTTTTGATTTTTTTCTTTTTCTTTTTCTTTTTCATAACTGGAAGAGGGAGTTGACTCCCCAAAATATGCTATGGAATCTAGGTCAATAGCAAATCCTACCTTATGATCGCCTTGTGGTATGCCTTCCCATAGTCCCAGGAATTCTATAATTGCTTTGTCATTTTGAAAATAGTCCAATGTGAGTGGTTCTTATTGGTCATGTTGGATAAGCTGGGGATAAATGAGGGGCATGTCATCATCGATTGTAAGGATAAAGAGGGCTGATATGGTAAAAATGTGAACATCTATGGTGTCACTATCCGAACTGCTTGTATCGGATTCGGAGCTTGGATCCCAAAATGACTATATCCAAGCATGAGGACATGTTTTAGGAAGAGGAGTTATTTCATGTTTGTCTTCCATAGGCAAATTATCAGGGTCAAGGAAAATATTATCAAGGGCATAGGAGCTAGAAGAAAAAGAACTCCACTCCCATTCATTAGAATCAATCTCAAGTCGGGTATCCTCAGGTGTTATTTCATCATCAGAATCACGCCCTTTTCGACACGTGGACATTTTGGTAGATGTGGATCCAATTCGTAATGGTACGAAACCTAACCCTAAAGTTGGGGGTCGCCTCTTGCGTATGACAGGTTCTAGCCTTCCATTGTTGTTCAGGCCTAAGCCACTATAGCCATCATATCCTTTCTTCTGTAGCATAGTAAATCCTTTGCCATACAATTCCACTGGCAACTTGATAGGTGGGGTTTCAGTTGGATCCTTATAGAGCCAATCTATGACATCATCATCTACAGTTTCTTTGTCAAGTTCTCCCCATCTTACAAATGTAGTGGGAGGCTGATATTGAATAATGACCTTGGGTTCCTTTTGCAATAAATGCGGTTTTCCATATGATTTTGGAGATATTGGAAAATTCCCGATGAGGAATGTTTGATCCATTGAATATTCTCCACACCCTTGGTCCTGTATCTTCAATTTTCCTTTGACAGCATCTAACAATGCATTAGGATCCACATAACCATCTAATTTGGCTTCTCTATTGACTGGGACTTGTTGCTGAGGAGTATCCTTTAAGGTAGCATAGAACTGAAATGGATTAGGATCTCCTGGAATTGTTATCTCAGTTCCATTGTAAGGATATTCTAGACATTGATGATAGGTGGATGGAACTGCCTTCATTGCATGGATCCATGGACGGCCAAGAATCATATTATAAGGGAGATCAAGGTCTAGGACTTGTAGGAAAGTGTTTTCCATCACTGGACCAACTCTGATAGGCAATGTAATTATCCCTTTGGATGGGCATTCAACATCATCATATGCTTTGATTGTTATTCTTTTGGAAGCATCAATGTCATTTTCTGTATATCCAAGGCCAATGACCACTCTCAAGGTACAAATATTAAGACCTGCTCCGCCATCTATCAAGACTCACCGGATTTTGCAATTATGGACAAAGACTTCAAGGTGCAAAGGATCATTATGAGGGAGCTTATCAGGTGAGATATCACTATCAGAAAATGCGACACTTTGGGAAACAGCTAAATGTCCAATCCGTGCTTGAAATTGGTCAACATCAATATCTGTTGGGACAGTGGACTCAATCAACGCTTTATCTAGGACTGCACAATGCATGGGAGACATTTTCAACAACTCTAGAATGGATATTTGTGTAGGTGTTTTTCCTAGATGATCCAAAAGATTATACTGACTTGCAGGAGTTGGTTTGGGAGGAGCTGCAGGAGCTCCTTTCAAGACTATTTTGGATTGACGAGTGGTGACCGCGCAAGAAGGATCTTGTCCTTTTATTCTCAAGGTGGAAACATACTCATTTGATGGATGAAAACAATTAATAACATTGTGATAACCGGTATTTGCATAATTGGCCGTTTGAGCAGAGTTGGAAGAAGACGCTTTACCCTTGTCATGATCAAGCAAAGGAGTTTTGAAAATGGTATGATCAGTGTTGGAGGTCGGATGGGGTGGATCTACCTCAATTACTCCTTGCTCTAATAAATCTTGAATCATATGTTTCAATTGGAAACATGAAGCAGTTTTATGTCCTTTGGACCGATGATACTCACAGTATGCATTATCATTCCACCAATGCGGCTTTACCGCTGGCTCTACCTTAATATCTAGTAGCTTGATAAATTTTTCTTGTATTAATTGCTTCATTACTAATTCAATAGGCTCTCCCAATGGCATAAACTATCGAGGGGGCCCATCCCGCGATCAGAAGGGTTTGCATTGTTGATTTTGTTGTTGGCCTTGTTGTTGATTATATTGTTGAGTATGCTATTGTTGAGCATGTTGTTGATATTGCGGCTGTTGAGCATGTTGTTGATATTGCGGCTATTGAGTAACATTGCTTATTGGTGCTTGATTTTGTTCCATAGTTGACATGTTAGGAACACTCAATTTCTTGATTGTGAATGGGGGTTGATTTGCATTCACCGCTCTCGCATCAACAACACCATCATTAGTGACATTCTTATTCTTATACCAAAATTTGTTTCTATCCCCTGAATAATTTGTGTTGTCACTGTCTTTATTGAGCTTGATAATTCCTTTAGCTACAAGAGCCGTTTCAATGCTCATTCCTTTCTTAATGAGTTTTTCTATAGTACTAGGACTTTTCAATTTTAGCTCATACATCATTTCTGGGACCAAATTCTGGATAAATAGATTCACTTGCTGTGCTTCAGGTATATCGAGAGAAGAATGACTATACAAACTTCGCTAGTGTTGCAAGAAAGTCACTAATGGTTCACCTTGCTTTTGCTTGGTATTGCATAAATCTGACATAGTCACGTCACTGTCGATATTGAACGCGAAATGAGATAAAAACTTTTGAGCCAATTCCGACCAAGTCTTTCTATTTTCTGGCAGATGTGAATACCAATCCATGGCTTGTCCTGTGAGACTTCGTGCAAATAATCACATTAAATATGTCTCCTCATAGCTTACTTCCGTACATGCCACGAAAAATGCTCGAATATGATCTTTTGGATTGCCATTCCCTTTATATTTCTCAAAGTTGGGTGCCTCAAAATGCTTAGGGAATGGAGGCATGTATACACTCTTGTCAAATGGATTAGGACATAAGTCTTGATCTATATACAACTTCTTTGTTCCTTTAGTTTCTAATGCATCAACTTTTCGTTGCAACTTCTCAAGTTGTTGCGCAATTGTATCAGATTTTAGAGGTCCATCATTGATCCCGGTTGGTATTCTTTATTGATATATCGCATTTTCAATCGGTTGTTTATACTCTGCAATGGTCATTTTTGGCGTTTCTGGCTTATAAAGTTCTTGGTACATCTCTTGTTGTTGCGGTTGTGCTATGCCTTGATATTGACCTTGTTGTTGTGCTTCTTGGAGCCTAGGTTGATATTGCAATTGAGTAGGTTGTTGATATTGTATAGGCGCCAATTGTGGTTGTGAAGTAGGATAGCTTGTTTGCCTTGGCACATATTGTGGCATATGTTGGTGTTGAGGCTGATAGATAGGAATATGTTGACTTTGTGCCAATTGTTGTCGTGGTGTTGTAGCATCGTAAATTGTACGCACTTGCTAGGGTGGTACAATTTCACACCTAGTTTAGCACCCACCTTGGCGCATTTTGTATTTTGCATTACATTTCCCCTTTAGCACTTAATTAATTAAATTAATTAGGTCTAAGGTTCTATTTCATCATTTTCCACATCATAAAGTTTGGCCCTTTTGTTAAAGTGTGCCCTTTTCATTTTATTCCTCCAATACATCATTTAATCAAAAACCCTAATTAGGTCCTATTTTGAACTTTGGGGCTTGATTTCGGGGGTCAAAACATCTCAAAATCACTTGTAACTTCAGGATTCTCTCTAAAATCATCATATCCGACGGCCCTGAAAATTTGGTGAAAAGTTGTCGAGACCATGGCACCTGGAGAGGACCATGGCGCCCAGAGTGCACATGGTCCCGAACATTTTTCCCAAAATTTTAGGAGCATGATCCAATCATAAAATAAAGCTTAACCCTAAGAAATTGGCAAGAGATTCAATCTCTAGGTCGGCTAAAAGATGAAATTATGACCTAGGGTTTCATATATAAGACCTCTCTTTCTTCATTTGAAAGGATCCGAATTTTGGTTTTCAGAGGCCTTCTATGCAGCGAAAGAGAAGATCTTTGAAGACTTCAACAACATTCAACATCCATCCATCAAGCATTTATCAATTTCATTCATCCATTTAGGGCTTTGAAGGCATTGAAGAGCAATAAGGGATCACCGACTGAAGATTGGCTAGTACCCCTCCCTTGGGGTTGGGTATGATTTCATGTCTTTGCATAAGCCTCATTATATCATTTGTATTCATGCTTGAGATCACTTTGCATCTTGATTTGGAGCATTTACATTATCATTTACCAGCAATTAGGGTTTACTTTCTAGGTTGCTCTAGTTTGCTTACTTGCATTTGAGGATCTTGCACACACACAAGGTCTGCACACACATTACTTTTACAATACAACTTGGCTATTCATGGAGGTGGAAATCACCAAAGCGGGGGTTTGACTAAGGCAAAACCCTATATAGCCGCCCAAAACACCTTTTCAGATATAAGTGCAGATTTCGGGATTTGGACGACGCCGCAAGTTGCAGATCCGGAAGAAGTAGATGGAGATCAAGCAACACACCAAATTTCAGAGAAAAAGACCAGGATAGGGGCATGGGGCACCCTAGTCCTGCCAGGATAGGGGTGCTAGTCGCCCTGGTCCCTTTGTCAGACAACAAGTTTTCAACATTTTTGACAGCTTTTCAAGTTGTAAAATAGTAGTTTCAGGAGCAGTTTTAGGGGTAGAATCAGGACAGTGGCACCCGTGCCTCCATCCCAAACATTTTCACTCAGATTTTAACACCGGGTATGCATTTACATTCTTGTCTTGTCCTTGTGTTTATAGCTTTCCATTGTTTAAGTTCAATTCTGCAATCTTGTTATTAGTTCATACTTGCACTTTGGGGTTAGGGATTGAACTTGCATCATTTTACCTTTCAATTACAACAAAGGAATAGAAATCCTAATAGGTAGCCCGTGGCTCTCTCTTCCACAAAAGGGAGTAGCCAATTGTGTGATACCTCTAGGCTCTTTTGTATTCCACAAGTGTGTGGTTGAAAGTGAGATTAGGGCCTGTGTGCTTAGTGTCACTTTTTCCCCTACACATTTTGGTGAACCCGACGTCAATTCCAATCTTCTCTAATTCTGATTTATGTTTTCAAATTTGATTGTTTATGCTATTTACAAGTTTTAATTTATTGCAAGATTCAAAAATTTAGAGGAAATTTTTGCTAAAACCCTAATTTTTCAATTCAAAGTTGAACTTGTGGATAGCTTAATTGGATCAATAATTTCAAATCTGATTTAGGAACTCATTTGAATCATAAATTTCATTTTCTAAATCTACATTCTAAGTGTTTTCATTGGTTAAAATTAAACATTTCCTTCTATTTTGCATGTGTTATCATTTGAAAGAGGAAAATTGTTGTCATGATGCATTCATTTCATAGATGTGATAATGGGTTAGCTTCCCTTGTTTCAATTTTTCCTCCTCCTAAAGAACCTCCCCCCATCTATAAGAACATTTTAGTGCCTAAAAGAGTTACTACCAATCCCTTTGAGACTCTCCTATGCTCTAAGGATGCAGACTTTAAGAGTGATCTTGACAATTCTCCTAAAATGTGCCCTTCCTATTTAGCTATCCTAGAGGAAGAGAATGATATCATAAACACCTTTCTTAATGTTACTTCACCTTCCCTACATGATGCCTCTCTGAGTGAAAAGGTATTGATGGACATTGACTTATTTTCTCCTAAAGTTGGTCCTTCCAATGGGGGCATGTTAGTGCAACAAGAGGTTATGAACACTTCTTTCAAAGATCTCCTTCCTAAGCATGAATCTTTGGAGAAATATGTTGATATTCCTCCTAGAAAACACTCCCCTCATGAGGGTCCTTTTGTGCAAGAAGATGACATTATCCCTACATTTCCTAGTGATGGCATTTCCTTTTCCAACAAAATTCCCACTATAGATGATGAATTAATGATAAATGCTTACCCTTCTCCTAAAGTTTGTCTTACCCATAAGCATCCCTTAGAGAAAGAAGATGAAATAATAAGCAATTTCCTTAATTCTCTCTCCCCTAAAGATCATATTGAACATATTTTGAGGAAAGAGGATGAGTTTAACACATCTATTGATGCTCTCCCTCCTAAGGATGAGGAATTAATAAACAATGTTATCTCCTCTCCCGAAATTGACAATACTTCAAACATTCCTTTCAACAACTTCACTATTTGGGATGAACCATTAGAAGAAGGTGTAGATTATTCTCTATCCCATGAGAGAACCCTAGCTAAAGGGGATGAAATCTAGATTGAAAATTCCCTTGATAGTTTCTCACCTTACTTGAATCTCAATTATTCTCCCTCTAAAAATAAAGCATCTCCCTCTCCTCAAATTGGTTCTACTCATAAGGAAACCCTAGTTCAAAGCAAGATGGTTAACATCTCTTTGAAAGATCTCCCTCTCAAAAGTGAGACTTTAGAGAGTAATGCTAATCCTTTTCCTAGAGAGTGTATTCCCCATGTAGATCCTTTGATAATAGAGGATGATATGACCTTTCCTAGTATTACTCTTCCTACTAGAACATCAATGCCTACCCCTTGTCTCTCTCCTAAAATTGATTTAATCCGTGATAAGATTTTAGTGCAAGAGAAGATTATCAATAATTATTCCAACGCTTTTGTTCATTCCTCTAAACCATCCTCAATCAATTTGATACATGTGAATGAAACACCTAACAAACCTCTCTTCACTGTCCAAGGTGCTTGTCCTTCTCAAAATTCTCAACCTTTAAATAAGCCTATCTTAGTGGTTCAAGGTGGTTATGCTAATGATTCTTTTTGCACTCCTAAGAAACCTGTTATTACTATGCAAGGAGGTTATTCTTCTAAGAGCCCTTATGAGTATGCTAAGCAACTAACTAGAGAGAGTTATAATGCGGTTGCTCATACCTATAACACAAGAAACAATAGGCAACCTAATCCTCCTCCAGTTAGCCCAACTTCACTTCCTCCTTCCCAACCTATTCTTCTGCAAGCTCCACGTATTTCACAAATGCTTAGTAAGGACTATGATCTTATTGAACAACTTAAAGCTACCCCTGCTAAGATATCCCTTTGGGATTTGATCCAAACTTCTTCCGCTCATCATGGAATGTTACAAGATGCCTTGAAAGATTTGAATGTTCCTCCACCTAATACATCTAGTAATATAGTGTCTTTGGTTAACTTTGTGATGAATCCTAAAGCTCAAATTGTGTTTACTCAAGATGAATTGCCTACTAGTGAAATTCAACATCAATATGATCCCTTGATGATTGTGGTTATCATAAATGACACTGCTATAAGATGAACACTGGTAGATAATGGTTCTGGCCTTAATGTGTGTAGCATTAATCTATTGCATAAGATGAATGTGGATACATCCCTTATTGAGCCTGACTCTCATCCCATTCGAGGCTTTGATAATGTGGCTAAGTCTTCATTAGGTATTATCACCTTACCCATCACAGTGGGACCTATTACTTTGTCTACTCCTATCCATTTTATGTCGGGAAATCTAACATACAACTTGTTATTAGGGAGACCTTGGATTCACAATATGCAAGCTGTCCCCTCTACATTGCATAGACAAGTTAAATTTATTTACAACAATAAGACATATACCTTGATAGGTGATACTAATTTTCAAGCTTGTTTGCAAACATCTACTTCCAAAGGGAGTTCTTCTAAACCTTCCTCTTCTAGTAATGACTCTTTAAACAAAATACCTATGGATGAATCACCACCCTCTGATAATCAAAATTCTTTGGATGAGCCTAAAGTTCCTGAAGAAAATTCTTCTCAACTTGAATCTACACATGAGAAGGCTTTTGATCCTGAGAAGGTCCTCACAGAAGACGATTGGGGATCTCTTGATTTTAATCCCACCTTTGTAGGTGAGTATAGGGTTCCTCCTAGAGAGCTTAAAGTTAAAAAGAAGGAAGAAACTAGAGATCAATCAGTCTTACCTGAACCTATGAACAATAATTTTGTGGCTACTTTTCAAACTTCTTCTCCTCACACCTCTAATTCTAAAGGATTTGATTCTTTGTCTTATGAAAAACCACCTTCTCTTTCTGAAATGGCTAATTGTTATGGTCATGGTTTTCATATTTTGGCTAAGAGTGGCTATAGTGGAAATGGTTGTGGCGCAAATGAACAAGGAATTAAAGTTCCTTTAGAACATAACATGCATGAATATTCATGTGGACTTGGATATAATCTTTCTAAGCCCACCAAAGCATCTAAAAGACCATCTCTTAGTGTGAATGCTATATTTAGTAGTGATGATGATCTCACTTCAACTAAATCATCTTCTACTTCTGTCAACTCTCATTCCCCTCATAAGGAAATCTTGGCGATGAACAAATCCCTTTATGACTCCCCTCAAATTTCTAAATCCACTTATGAATCTTTATCTCCTATTCATCATAAAGTCCTTTCCCCCAGGGATAAGGCTCTAATAAATTACACTCATCCCTCTTCTAAGATTTCTTGTGACTTTTCTTCTTCAATTTTTATCATTTTATACATGTTTTTGATCTCACTTATAGTTGAGCATTTAGCTTGTCATATTCAAATACCTCATTCAATCTATCATGTCTTTAAATAACATTTATGGCTATTATGTTGCTCAGCATTATGTGACATTGGTAGCTCATTTACTGGGGGCTCATTGTCATTCATGATGGTACAATTTCAAGTGCAATCATATTTTTGAAGCAACATAATAGCCTAATTTTTCTGTTATCTCTTGTTCCTATGGGGACAAGAGTGATTTCATACATCTCTTCTTTTTATGGTTAAAATTTCCCTTTGGGGTAATAGTGTGGAAATATTGATCATCTTTTCTTTAGAATCCTCTTTTCCTAGATATGGGAGAAGATGTGTATTCTCCTTCTTATCCTACCCACTTCTTGTGAGGAGCATTTTTACATACACTAATGTCTTGCTTGCATGAACTCATGTGAGTATGTAGTACATTTTTCTTATGTCTAAATCTCTCCCTAGAAGATTGTGTAAGTCCTTCTCATTGTCCTTATCCTTGGGAGGCAATGATCTTTCCTTATTTTTATCTAAGGATCCACTTTTTCCTATTTTGTGGATGGTGTGAACTTTATTACTTGATGTTATTCCTTGTATGCATTTGTTGTTGTTGGTTCAAGGATTCTCTCTTACAAGAGGTGTAAGTCCTTGACTACAACCTCTTTTGCACTTGGTAAAATACATCCATAATGAATTCACTCTCCCAATTGGGTTAAAAAGAGTGTCATCCTTCATTAAGAATCACTTTCACCTCTCGGAACCAAAGCATAGAGTCTTAGATCAAGATGTCTCCATTTTTCTTCTATGCAAGCTAATTATTCTCAAAACTAGAGCACAAACTCTTAGAGTGAGATGTCACACTTTTGTACTATACATATACAGGTTGTAGCATACTCGGGCATAGACTCCTATGAGGTGCTTCTAACCTCCCTTACACACACATGCATGAAGTTGAGTGGAACTAGCAGCATAAGGCTAGACTTTCTCACTCTCCTCGCTTACATGGATCACCTAGACAGACTCTAGGGGCTAGTTTTCCATGTCCTTTTCCCATGGATCACGTAGACAAGATCTAGGGGCAAGATCCCCAATGTGTGTATTCATGCTTTTTTCCTTTCTTTTCTTTTGTTTGCATTTTGTTTCCATTTACATCCTTCATCTTGTGTTAGAGAACTCTCAAATCCTCACACTCTTTGTTGTGTTGGAATTGAGATTTAGTCCTCTTCCTTACCAAATGATTCTCCAGTAATTTTGATCTCATATCAAATCTTCTTGTGAGCATTTGTCATCAATATTCTTTAACAATTCGAAGTGGTAAACATTATACCCTATTTCAACTCACTAAAATTAGCAAGCCGAAACAGGGGGGGGCATATAGCTACCCTCAAATTTTCATCACCTTCCTTAGTAAGCATTAGGTGATTTTGTGATCTAACATGTGGTTTTGTAGGTTGTGGTTCTTAACTGAGTACTGCAGATACCGCTGGGGGCTTCATCCGACAACTTATGGATATATCCTTTTTCAAATAATGTTTACTTTTTTGTACTTTAGCTTGCATATGCATGTAGTGTTCATATGACCACTAAAGTGGGGGCTAAATGTAGCATCGTAAATTGTACGCACTTGCTAGGGTGGTACAATTTCACACCTAGTTTAGCACCCGCCTTGGCGCATTTTGTATTTTGCATTACATTTCCCCTTTAGCACTTAATTAATTAAATTAATTAGGTCTAAGGTTCTATTTCATCATTTTCCACATCATAAAGTTTGGCCCTTTTGTTAAAGTGTGCCCTTTTCATTTTATTCCTCCAATACATCCTTTAATCAAAAACCCTAATTAGGTCCTATTTTGAACTTGGGGCTTGATTTTGGGGGTCAAAACATCTCAAAATCACCTGTAACTTCAGGATTCTCTCTAAAATCATTATATCCGATGGCCCTGAAAATTTGGTGAAAAATTGTCGAGATCATGGCACCCGGAGAGGACCATGGAGCCCAGAGTGCACATGGTCCCGGACATTTTTCCTGAAATTTTAGGAGTGTGATCCAATCATAAAATAAAGCTTAACCCCAAGAAATTGACAAGAGATTCAATCTCTAAGTCGGCCAAAAGATGAAATTACGACCTAGGGTTTCATATATAAGAGCTCTCTTTCTTCATTTGAAAGGATCCGAATTTTGGTTTTCAGAGGCCTTCTATGCAGCGAAAGAGAAGATCTTTGAAGACTTCAACAACATTCAACATCCATCCATCAAGCATTTATCAATTTCATTCATCCATTTAGGGCTTTGAAGGCATTGAAGAGCAATAAGGGATCACCGACTGAAGATTGGCTAGTACCCCTCCCTTGGGGTTGGGTATGATTTCATGTTGTTTTCATGTCTTTGCATAAGCCTCATTATATCATTTGTATTCATGCTTGAGATCACTTTGCATCTTGATTTGGAGCATTTACATTATCATTTACCAGCAATTAGGGTTTACTTTCTAGGTTCCTCTAGTTTGCTTACTTGCATTTGAGGATCTTGCACACACACAAGGTCTGCACACACATTACTTTTACAATACAACCTGGCTATTCATGGAGGTGGAAATCACCAAAGCGGGGGTTTGACTAAGGCAAAACCCTATATAGCCGCCCAAAACACCTTTTCAGATATAAGTGCAGATTTCGGGATTTGGACGACGCCGCAAGTTGCAGATCTGGAAGAAGTAGACGGAGACCAAGCAACACACCAAATTTCAGAGCAAAAGACTAGGACAGGGGCATGGGGCGCCCTAGTCCTACCAGGACAGGGGTGCTGGGTGCCCTGGTCCCTCTGTCAGACAGTAAGTTTTCAGCATTTTTGACAACTTTTCAGGTTGCAAAATAGCAGTTTCAGGGGCAGAATCAGGACAGTGGCACCCATGCCCCCGTCCCGAACATTTTCACTCAGATTTTAACACTAGGTATGCATTTACATTCTTGTCTTGTCCTTGTGTTTACAACTTTCAATTGTTTAAGTTCAATTTTGCAATCTTGTTATTTGTTCATACTTGCACTTTGGGGTTAGGGATTGAACTTGCATCATTTTATCTTTCAATTACAACAAAGGAATAGAAATCCTAATAGGTAGCCCGTGGCTCTCTCTTCCACAAAAGGGAGTAGCCAATTGTGTGATACCTCTAGGCTCTTTCATATTCCACAAGTGTGTGGTTGAAAGTGAGATTAGGGCCTGTTTGCTTAGTGTTACTTTTTCCCCTACACAGGTGTATATCCCATCAATTGTAAAAAACTTTGTTTTGACGGTTTTCGTTGCTTATCCTTAGGATGGGGTATGGCACTTGCATTAACTCGCTATGTTGCTTGTCCAATCCATTGTGATGGTTGCAAGTTTGCATTAACTTGTAATGGTGCCGAAGGCGCTGCAATTTGTTGTCGAATGCGAACTTGTTGTTGTTGTACATTGATTGTTTGTACATTCGATTGCACTTTTTGTATATTATTCAATCATTGCAACAATTGTTGTTGGTACAAACCACTATCCATAGCTCTTTGTGTTGCCATTATCGAAGGATCTGTCGCAATAGTGTTTGGCAAATATATTGAATTTAACGGGACATAAGAACATTTTTGCATCGTGGAATTGCCTTAGACATTAGTGATATTAGGAATTCCAGTCGTGAAGCTTTCCTGCATCTTAGATTTTGATCCAATTTTATGCATATTAGGAACTATTTCTTGTTGAGGGATATTTGTCAATATTTCCGTTGTCATTGTTCGATCTTGTGTTGCAGTTGTTACATTGAATAGTGGATTATTTATTGTCTCAAATGGTGACTTTTGAGGAATAGTCACTGTCAGTGCCTTTGAAGCATGTTTACTCATTAAGGTAGGCTGAGTTTCAGATTGCACATTTTCTTCAGTTGGATGTAGAGAGAAACTTAACAACTCACCACTTTGTTGTTTTTGCACATTGACTTGTACACTTGAAGAGGTCACATTACTCATCATGTTAAGATATTTTTGTGGAAACATTTTAAAGACCTTACTCAAGAACTTATCCATCTTTTTTGTTATTTTTGGATTTTGAAGGAACATGTCAACATCATCCAAATCATCAGAATCCGATGAAGAGTCTAGTTGGATATTTGGATTCATTTCTTGGTGAATGCCTTGATCTAAACCAAATCCTTGTGAGAGAGTTGGTTCTTCATACAATGTTTGTATTTCATGTTGCAAGCTAGGCTGATTCTAGTTGAAAGGTGCATTTCCTCTTGGAGTTGGTGGGACACTCCCATGTCCTGGTTTCATAGGTACAAACATTGGTTCATATAATGGTGGTGGTCCAAGTTGAACCATTCCATATGGTGGTAGAGATGTGTTTGATGAACCTTCAACTTGCACTATTTGACTAGTTTGAAACTGCGAATTTGCTATGTTGTCCATGGGTTGATACATTGGTTCACTCATCTTCTTAGATTTTGATCTTGTCTCAACAGGCATGTCACTTATGCAAATGCAATGTTTTTGGAATTTTTCAAGGATAATATATGATATGCAACTAAATGCAAACTAAATAGATGAAAATGCAATCTATGTTTTGGTTGTTTTTGAAGATTTTGACAAACTTATGAATGCAAATCTAAGAGAGGGACCCTTAGGAAATTGGAATGATATGTAGACCTAAAAGGACAAAAGGACTTAATTGACAAAGGACAAGATGACAATGTCTCCCCTATATGCTTGGATACTAAGCTAGGTTTGACGAAATGATATTGATGACAAAAGGACAAAAGATTTGATAAGGTCTAGACTTCTTAACAATGACTTAGGGTTTATCAAAGATTTGGATTACTCAAGTATGACAAGACCTAGCCTTGACACTATATGCAAAAGGACAATTGCTATGATATGATAATGACTTAAGCTTAATGAAGAGACTTAGGGTATGCAAATATGAATGTATGACAATGGTATGACTTTAATGCAAGAGGACACATGCAAAATGGATGACTCTTATTGATATGCAAAGGAGTATGACTTAGGTGAAATCTAACCTTGGTACTTGACAATGAATTTTGCAAAATGCAACCTAGGATGAACCTAAATGTAAGTGACATAAATGTTGAGACAAGTTTTTGAACAATGTTGGATAACCATGCTTTAGGAAGATGATCTTTGAATCTTGTTGATTTTTTGTTGGATGAATGTCTCTTATGTTAGATCAATTTGTGTTGCTTTTTGAAATGGGATGCAATTCAACTTTTGACAAGCAAAGAATACAAGATATTACAACTTAGACTCAAGACAATCATGCTCATTTCCACATTTCTTATGGTAGGCAAAGACATTAGGTACTTGAGAGGTAGACTCATTATGGGATTCAAGGAGAATACATAGATGCTTGACCCCACGGGCTCCCCTACATGGCACTCACTTCTCAAGGTAGCCAAGCATCAGTCCCCATGGAAATCTCCCCATGGCAAACTTAGTATCTCTTCCAAGTATCCGAATTTGTCCTTCTCAAGCAACTAGAAGGGTTTTTGGCCTCTAAAAACAAGGTATGTAGTAAGGATTTTTGTTAAGTGTTACTCCTTGATGTCACACAAGCATGATTGAGACATTAAGCCCACCAAGATACCAAACAAATGTAGTCATGCAAGTGTGATTTAGACCGTGAGGTCCTACTTAGATGTTGATATGAGAAAGAGTCCAAGGGTCATCACTTCCCAAGTAACTGCAATTCCCACGTAACACTTCCTTCAAAGCTTTCGCTCATCAGGTATTTTTTTATAGTGAGTTAGAATGCCAAGGAATTCTAGCCGTACTCACTTTGGGTCATTCCCTTCTCATGATTATCACTTGCTTGCAAAAGCAAAGTGGTCGGGAAGGCAGGTCCTCTAAATGTGACACACAATCAACAACACAAGCATGGTATCGAAGATCTGGATTTCTGATCACCCTAAGAAGGATGAGAGCATACTCTCCTACTCCAATGTCATACTCAACAATCAAAGCAAACAAATGTTCATTCCAACCTATTTAGAAATCACTAGGTGCCTAAAAATTAATTGCAAACATAAAGTTTCATTGTTTCTCCAAGGCAACCTACAAAAACCCAAGTTAGAAGTTTGATTTGTTGTCTTTGACTATCGATTCTGCATAACACATGTTAGTAGTTTGATTTATTGTCTTTTCTATGCGTATGCCAAGATTCTGCATAGATAATTAGTACCAAAATCCAAAGCACAGAAAACAAAATGCAAAAACACAACAAACTTCAAGTAAACACTACATTTTTTACCTCTATTTTGGACTTTACATAGACGCAGAACTTATGACACAGGTGCAGAACCCATGACACAAGCCCAGAATGTCCTCTACATAAGTGTATAATGCTCAACATAGGCGCAAGTTGTCTTACACAGGCGCAGAAGTCTCCAGAATACCCTGCACGACCCTGTTTTTGGGTTTTTGATCTACAAATCAACTTCAAAGCACTCAAAAACACAGTAAAGGGATTAGAAGGTTAGTCTTCACATCGGGTTCACCAATTAATGTACATTAGGAAATAGGAAATCATCACAAGCAATATCAAAATATTAATCATGATAGCTCAATCACAAAAGCACTCATTGCAATGATCTATCCTAAGACACATTCAATAGAGACATGAGATAAAAGCATTCAAAAATGAAAGATTATGCAAACCATAGACATGACTTGAACACTCCTTCATGCGGCTCCATTTTTCTTCTTTCCTCTTCAAATGGTTGGACTGTGGATCTCACCTACAAGTGCACACACACAATTGAAAGCAAGTAGACAAGATTACTGATCAAGAGTACTAGAAATTCAATAGTCTGATTACCAATTACCAATTAGCCTTGATTGATGAAGATCATCCAATTTATAGAAGAATTGGAGAGATGACAAGATTAGAATGATCCAATTCAAATGGAAATTGCAAATCAATTATGTCAATTATGACAAATTATGCACCTTCTATGCAAAATTTGATTGATTGATAATTGATGACAAATTATGACAACTTCTATGTCAAAATTGTTGATTGTTAATTATGACAAATTTATGACAAATTGACATGTCATTTCCATGAATTTAGGAGAGAAATAGGAGGAAATTGAAATTAGGAATTAGAAAATTAAGAAATTGAAAAAGAGGAAAATTAGGAATTAGAAATTAGGTAAATTAATTAATAATGTTTCATTTATTAATTAATTCACAAAGAGGAATAATTAGCCAATTAAATGAAGATTTAATTGTAATGAGAAGAGTTAGGATAAATAAATAATTATTAATCCTAAAGGAAGAAAATGATAAGCAAGGTTAAATGACTAAATCATGAAAACCTAGAAGGTGAATTAGCAATGCGAGGATGACAATTAGGTCCTGATTGAAGATAATTAATGTCGATTTGATTCTGATTCAACAAAAGACCAATGTGATAAATGACTTGATTGATAAATGCGTCAATTGAAAAGGAACAATGACAAATTGATCCAAATTGACATAATTGAGACAGACAACGATCCATGACAAATCAGTTGCAAAATGACAAGATTGACAAAAGGACAAGAATCGATGACAAATAGATTACAAAATGACAAGATTGAAAATGACCACGATCGATGACAAATCGATCGCTAAATGACAAAATCAAACATGACAACGATCGATGACAAATTGATCGTAAAACGACAAGATTGATAAACTGATCGCCAGATGATAAGATTGAAAAGAGGACAAAACCCTAGTTAGGATTGACGATGTCCAAAATGATAAGATTGATGATAAGATTGATAAGAGAGCAATGATTGATGACAAATCGATTGCAAGATTGATAGGAGGAAAAAACCCTAATTAGGATTGACGATGTCCAAAATGATGACAAATTAGCACACACATTGATGCAACAGGATAAAATCGATCAAAATCATTACTGGATAATGTTGTCGACAAGACCAAATTTGAATACGAGATGAATGAAGAATACAAAAGAATGACTCGATGCTCGCAAATGATAAAGATCAAGTGAAAATCATAGGAGAAATGTTAATGCGATGCAAAAACCTAAAATGAGGCAATTCACAAATGTTAAAGCATGACTCTGCAAGCATTGACCATTTTTAGGTGTCTACAAGAACCCTAATCCTCTAGTTAGCCATGATATTGATGTTGTTTCTAATATCAACTTTGATGATAAGGACGTGGGTAATATGGTCATGGACTGGAATGACATCCATGTGTCTGATGATTCTGAATATTGACTGTTGGAGGATGAGGGTCCCTCAAAAAACTCCATGCCTAGTACAAATAGTAGTAGGAAAAGAAAATTTATTCCAAGGCAAGGAAGTTAATAAGTTCAAAACTCTACATTCTAAACCCCCTATTTTGGGCCCTAAAGATTGAAAAAGTTTAAAATAGGAAAAGGGTTTGAGATAAAGGGTAAAGGGGGTTAAGAAATTAAACTAGATATCCCCCTTAATGTGGACCCAAGAGATTATAAAAAGGATGAGAATGACTTTGAAATACTCCTTGCTAACTCTTCTAGTAACCATGAGAAGTGTTTGTGTTGGATGAACAAGCTTTTGAGTATGACTCAAAAATTGATGGAAGATATTAGGGTTATGAAAACTGAACATGAGTCAAGAATTGCTCATCTAGAAAAAAACATGGAGCAATTAAAGGGTAACCTTAGGGGACTAGTGGAAATCAACAAGGAGGCTATGAATATTAGTGCAGAAGGCCTCAAAAGGGTTAATGAGAGAATTGTCATTTAGAGAGCACAACCATCATTAGCCAAGATGAGAAATAAGAGTTCATAGATAAACATACATGATGTTGATGCACAGATCTCTAGTGGAACTTCAACTATGATGAGAAGCAAGTACTAGGAGAGGAGAAACTTGAGATTTATCATGGAGGAACTTGAATATATTAATAAGAATATGATCCAAAAAAATACGGAGCTCATGAAAGCTCTTGACTAGCTCTGGTTTTGCTAGTTGTTTTTCTTTGTTTTTGTTGTTTTTTGGTTTAGGTGTTGTGGGGTGTATTCCCTTTTTTTTTTGCCAATTGGCAGTTGTTTAGACTCTAGTTCACTACTGGTTTTACTTTTTGATGTTGGATTTGGGTTTTGGGTCCCTGTAAAACACATTTATCTTAATCAAAAACTATGGGAAAACATTTTTGAGATTTAAATTAACAATTTTTTGATAGCTATTCACACATCAGTATGACTAACTTGAATTTTTATAATATTTATAGATGTTGTTTGTGTTGAACATAATATGCCACTGAGAGGGGGGTGAATCTTAATACTGAGTGATTACCAGTTACCAATCCTAATGCCAAGTTAACCTACTGGTAAGAGAAGGAAAGATATCACAAAGAAACCACACACAAATGTACATCACATAACATATGTATGTACGAGGAAAAACCAAGATGAGAAAAACCTTGGTGAGAAATCCTACTGGAGTCTACTGCTCCAATCCAAGCTCATAATGAAAACATTGGTTACAACATTTATAGCACCAACCCAAGGAGTACCACTCCTACTTTAGGGAACCAACACAAAGAGCACCAACCCCTATTTTAGGGCACCAACCCAAGGACAACCAACCCTTGCACTAAGCTCCAACTTAGTGATCTATCATGAACATAATCAATGGCGACAAAAGTAATAATATGATTAAAAGTGAATCTTGTAACCACTGCATACACTTTACCCTACCAGTTTCTCACCTCCTTACCTTACAGTTGACTCATACTCTTCCTTCTATGTCCTTGTCTATCTCTCTGCTCATCTTCACCTATTGTTGCTAACACAACAGCTCTGCCTCTTCTGGTTGGATGAATAGTCAGATCATATACCTCTTGCTAGTTACTCTGGTCATCGGTTTATCCTTTCTTTTCTCTCTACCTATTGTATCATTTTTCCCATACACACATACAACTTCTTCACTTTGCACTACCTTTTAGCTAGCTTGAACACCACCGGTTCCCCTATGTACTTATCCTATCTTGTCGCTTTACCAATTACTTTTGACTTTACTGGTTTGACTTACAATTAAACACTCTTACTATTTTAACTGCTCTTGTTGGCTCTCTACTTCAGATCCTTAGTTACTTGACTCTTCTTAGTCTTATCAACTTTCTACTTTTCTCAGGATCACTCAACTTGACCAACCAACATCACCCACTTCAATATTTGATCGAGATAAATATATCAGAGCATTCCCACCAAAAAGTGAGTTTGAACTTTGGCACATTAGGGTTTGCTCACAAACCAATTTGGCATACCAGATCCAATGAAATCTTTTCTCTGATATTTTGGACCTACAACAAATCATCCATCACCACCAATCATGCAGCTTTCAATACATATTTGCTATGTTTAGCAAATATGGCAGACTTATCACCAACTTGCTTCTATCCATCACATTAAATTATCTCATGGTTATCTTTTCCAGGTTGATAAGTTGATCAGATCTCCTACTTTGATCAACTCACCGAGAGATGTCCTTTGATTTGACTTGAGCCACATACTTTAACAGTTCACCAATGACTATTGCATTCAACATTTAATGTTTACCAATGCCAGCAACCTCATTGACATGACACTTCACTGACCTCTGCATGCTTACAACTTCCATATCATCTTAGACATCTATGTTGATTAAGACAGGATCACTGAACAAACACCTAGCCGGTGCACACCTACTAATCATCAATCCTATGGGTAGACCTCACCTTCTTTGTCTTGCCGGTTTATCACATTTACCAGTCATCAACCTTGCTAACTAATAATAGATATCCATAGTGATTCGTCATGTACTTTACCACCTGATTAGGAGTACTCCACTTTTCCTCTTGGCCCTTTTCTTTATACTAGTAGCCACCTTATTTACCGCTTGAGATGTTTCTTCCTTCATACCAGTAATGTGCATAATGTCTTCATGCCATCCATCTCCAACTGTTATGCATCTGTGGGAACACCTTTCTCCATCTGCACCTTGGTAACTCCAAGTGTGCAACTCTAGGGATTCATCTTCATCTAATCGATTCTCCTCTCAACTTTTCCTTCTTTGTCCCTACAACACATCTTGACTTCACATGCTGATCTAGTGTGCATCTCAGATCTTGACCTCTAGAGGCTTTCTCATCTTCCTCTTTGTTCATCTAGTCTATGCATCAAAATACTTGCCTTTTCTTACTCAAAATATTTTATCTTGAAGAGTCATGTGAAGAGTGGACAACTGCACTTCAACTACTAAATAGTAGTGGAGGAGGATCTATGTCACTTGTGGTAATGATGGGACTTCACTAAGGAGAGGATACATCTCCAAATTGACATATGTCCTAGTACTTTTTCCATATGTCATCTTTTCTCACTAAAGAAACACACATTCGATCAACCTTCTCTTCATTGGTTGGGAGTCCTCCTAGATGACATCACACTAGCATATTGGTTGCACTATTGACCCTTCATTAGTTCATACTATAGAAATATCTACTGATCACATGCTTGCCGCTTCTCAACACTCATCGGTAACTTCTCTATCATGTTTATTTAGCATCAACATGCATATTCACTAACTGGTTCCTTCTTTCCAATACTAACATGTACACCAGTTACTCCAACATGCTTACCTATTGGCTTCACTATCCACAATATCGGTTGATAACACTAACATCATATCAACTATTCTCCCATACCAATTTTCCTAATATATCGGGAACATGCTATACCAGTTCACATCAATGACAACACAATGCCAACAATCTTCTCCTTTGACAATAATGGCAAAGGGTCTTCACAACTGGTATACTACAAGCTCTCAACTAGGAGCACTTGAACTAGATAACTGACACCAATTGTTTATACCGGTCTGATACCGATTGCAAAATCAACCAATTGTTGACAAGTGTGTCAGTGAATACTGCTTACCTACTAGTCAAACTAGATTTTCCCCATTTCCTCAATTGATCTTAATAATAAAATGTGACTATACTATAATTGCTACAAATTGAAACCAATAGTTGATGCAGATATTAATACAATTTTATATCAATGAAATATTCTTCCTCTATGGGAGTTGCTCTGACACCAATCTAGTTCACATATTCTCCCCCTGTGCAAGTAACTCACATCTTTGTTCACATCTCCCTATATACTAGTCCATGGTGCAGTAGTAATGACCAATGGTATGATGAAATAATAAGTATCTGGTAGAATACTGAGAGGGGGGGTGAATCAGTATACTAAAAAACTGATACAAGGTTCTCAAACTCAAATTCAATCACACAAAGTGAACATATCTTAGTCAAGATCAATATTCATAAGAATACTTGACATCAATCGGTTTGATTGTTATGAAAACTTAATAGTAAACAACTTCACTCTTGTAAACATCAACAATGACTAATCATAAATCAGCATATTCATCTCTCAATACTTTTAGTTATCATCCCTTATCAGAAGATAATCAAATCAAAAAATAAGATCATAACCATAAAAACATTCACCACTTGACACAAATGTTTATACATGGAAAACCCAAATAAGTAAAAACCATGGTGAGAAGAGACTCACAAGGATAGCTATCTGAACTCTTTTGAAGTTCTCCCTATTAGGAGCCAAGCATGTTAAATATTTACAATAAGTCTTGTTAAAAACTAATTCTGGTTAGGAATCACCTGGTTAAGGGATTTAAAAATATGCCTTGATGAAAAGCACAATACCCTATTAGGAGTAACCTCACTAGAGGATTTAATAATCCAAGCTAATGGACCACCTTGTTAGAGGATTTAATGAGTAACCAAGTTTGTTATAGCTTACCTAGTTAGGGGATTTTACTTTTGCTGTAATTGTTAAAAAACAACAGGTTTTCTTGATCTGTCTAAATAGCACTACATGTGCTCGATCAGATTCTTTTAAGCTTCAATATGCCTTCACTCAAAGTGCAGATCCATTCATTTGTTAGGCAACTATACGCTCAACAGGTTTTTGCCAATCTTGCCAACCCTCTTTACAAGCAACTTCATTGACCTTAAATACAAATCAATTAGGTCGGTAACACAACAAAAACCTAATTCTCATCATTGAGATTACAAACAAGTTAGTAAAATCTTGACCATTAAAAATCATTACAATCTCTTCACATTCTCCAAGAAAATTACAACCACTCCATGATCACCACTTTATCGGACTTTGTAACTCATCACACACTATGCATCAGATGCAATCCACTTTGCTCCTTCCCTAGATAATAAACAAACGTGCCAAAATAATTTGAACTTACCCTCATACAATGATCACATGTGTCTCCATCATTACCGCCCATCAGATAATAAACCAACAAACTTGATCAGTTAGGGTTTAACAACTGATAGGGTTTACCGATTACATTGCATAGAAAGGTTTAACCCTATACACTGGTTTACCAATTCAACTCACAAACTTGACACACCGGTTTACAACATCTTCCACAAAGCTCTTCTAACCAATTACTAGCCAATATAAAAAACAACAATATCAGCAATAAAATGAATACCATTACCATTTCAATTGACATCAATGATAACATATCATTAATTCAATCTCTATGGAAAATGCCAACAATCTCCCCCTTGGGCATTGATGGCAATACAAATATCAACGCCTCTGATTACTACTGAGATTAGTGAATAGGAATCATGTTTTACATTACCAAGTATTCACCTTGCTCTATTTCTCTTCAGCCTACCGCTGGTTCACCTAATTAGACACAAAATTCTTGTCCTCAGTCACATAATTCTTCTCCCCCTTTGACAACAATGCCAAAGTGAAATTAAAAACATGTAATTCTACTCTCATTGTGCATCAACATCATACTACAACTTGATGCTCCCCTTGTGGAATACATCCAGTTCTTCATCAATCCATGTAAGATTCTACAAGTAATTCAGGGATTGATGCAATCAACATCATGCTCAACTAGCTTTATGAAAAGGGACAACCCCTAATTGACTTCTAAGATACTCAAAAGTGGTCTTAGGCAGAGGTTTGGTATAGATATCTGCAAGCTGCTCCTTGGTAGAAATGTGCTCCAAGATAACATCTTTACTTTTAACATTTTCCCTCAATAAGTGATACTTCAATTCAATGTACTTAGTCCTTGCGTGCAAAACATGATTTTTGGAAATGTTTATTGCACTTGTATTATCACACAAAATCTTTATTGGTTCTAAGATTTCCATCTTCAAACCTTCCAAAATGTGCCTCATCCACATAGCTTGTGTGCAATTCATATAAGTTGCTACATACTGAACTTCGGCAGTAGATTGTGAAGTACAACTCTGGTTTTTACTAGTCCATGAAACTAGCCTTCCTCCTAGAAAGAATTCTCCATTGGTAGTACTCTTCCAGTCATCAATATTTCCTGCCAAATCAGCATCTGTGTATGCCTTCAAATCAAAATTTCCACCATATGGATACCATAACCCATAGTCCACAGTACCTTTCAGGTATCTAAAAATTCTTTTGGTTACCATCAGATGTGCCTCCTTTGGATTCTTCTAAAATCTAGCAACAATACCAACTGCATGGGCAATATTCGGTCAACTGTGAACAACATAGTGTAATTTTCTAATCATTGACCTATATTCCTTTTCATCTACAGACTTAGATGCATCTTCCTTGGACAACTTGAAACCTATAACCATTGGGGATCCAACTGGTTTATAGACACACATACTGAAAGTCTTCAAAACTTCTTTCGCATACTTGGATTAAGTAATGAAAATACCATTCTTCATTTGTTGTATCTGTAAGCCTACAAAATTTTTTATTTCCCCTACTAATGACATCTCAAACTCATTCTTCATTTCATCTGCAAAACAATTACTCATGTCATCATTACCTCCAAATATAATGTCATCAACAAATACTTCACTGACTAGTATTTCATCTCCTTCAAACTTGAGATAAATGTTGTTGTCATCACTGGTTCTAGCAAATCCTATCTTCATCAAATGAGTATCAAGTCATTCATACCATGCTCTGGGTGCCTAGTTTAGTCCATACAAAGATTTATGCGATTTCCATACCATGTCTTCCTTATCTGTCAATGCATAACCATCAGACTGCTCTATATAAACCTCTTCTTCCAATATCCCATTCAAAAATGCAGACTTTACATTCATCTGGTATACCTTGAACTTCTTATGAGCAGCAAATGCAAGTAATGTCTTGACACCTTCTAGTCTTGCTACTAGTGCAAAATTTTCTCCATAATCTTCTCCTTCTTCTTGTACATAACCTTTACATACTAATCTTGCCTTGTTGCGAACTACAACACCATCTTCATTTAACTTGTTTCTGAACACCCATTTAGTACCTATAACATTCTTCTTTACCCATCGGGGTACCAGGGTCCAAGTTTTGTTCTTCTCAATTTGATCCAACTCCTCCTCCATATCTTTAACCCAATGATATTCACCAAATGCCTCCTTAGCACTTCTAGGTTCAAAGGTGGACATTGTTAGATACTGAGAGGGGGGGCGTGAATCAGTGTCTAGCTGATTAATAAAATATTTAAACTTGTTTGCAACTTTATAACCAAAATTAATATACCGGTAAACAAGTAATAATACAATAAAGAGAAATAACAGTATAACCATCAATGCACACAACACAGATATTTATGGTGAGGAAACCCAGTAGGGGAAAAACCTTGGTAGAATTAGTGACCCACAATATTTACTCACTGGCAAATATGAATAAATATTACTTATACAATAGGGGTCTGCACATGCAGGAAGGCCAACAGCATAGAGCTCACTGCTCAACAACAAAAATGGAGTCTCAGTGACTACAAAATTGGATGATTAAATCCAATGACAATGTATTGCTCAAAATAGCATCTGCAATGTTGGATTCAATACTGGTTTAAACTTTGTTAGATACCTCTACCATAAACCTTTCTTTGCTCTACTCTGCTCTTATTAGCTTATAGAATAATTACATCATAATGCATATACTATTATTCATTCTCATATACCACTTGCATTCATTACCTAATTACGTATCCTTCTTTGCTTGCATTCTTACAAAATGACCTACAAGATCTCATACATATATGAGTCTTTACAATACATCATGTCATCTATACAAATAATATTACAATACAAAACAATATATTTTCCACATCGGCTAGGAATGCCGGTAAGATCTTCTATCGATGTAGAATGGATGACGGTGTGAATAATCTTTGTTGTGCCTGCCGGTGCCGGTAGATGATGTTTGTTGCTCGTGTAACCTATGAACCATGTTACCAGTTGGTTGCCATCAATGAGAAAATCAACTATTCTCATCTGAGTGTATAATACCAACAATCTCCCCCCTTGGTATTGATGGCAACACTCATGAGAAAAATCCAAAAGCTGATATCCAAAAATGAAGTCCAAAAAATAAGAGTGGTCCCCCTGAGAAAATGATCCCTTCTATACATTTTTCTCCCACACTCCTACTTCCCCTTTGATATCAATGACAAAGGATGTCAAAAAAATAATCAAAGAGTTCAAAAGTCTACCTCAAATCTTGTAACTAGATATGTAAATCTAAAAGATATCTGCTAAATTTAGATTAAGACTTTGCATGAATTTAGTGTTGTTAGAAATAATGATTTTAGTCTGTCTGATCATACCAGTCAGATAATGCATCTATTGCTCATGTGATCTTTCTCCTTGAATGGTTACTTTAGATAGCTCAATCCACTGTGTTAGAAGGTTGTCCAATCTAGGACCAAGTTTATTTTTCAGCTCCCAGGCCTTCATTCTTATCCTTTCTTTTTCTTTTTCTAATTACTCAATCTTTTCTTCAAAAAATGCTATTTCTTGATTAAAAACTGAAGTAAGTTCCGAAGAACCTATCATGTTATCTACTATATCATCAATCTCTTTTTATGTTTTCTTTATCTCCTCATCAATGTCCTATGTTAGGTGGTGAGGCTTGCATGCTTCCTTATACAATTCTTTATATTCCAAAATAGTGGAATTAAGTGCCAGTTATAAAGAATCAATATACTCTATACAGTCCTTAATAGTCTTATCAAAGAATTCACCTTTCTCCTTATTTGTTGTTTCCTTAACAGTCTCTTCATTAATTTTGTCTATAGTTAGAATATTTGAAGCAATGAATTTGGATAATGTGTCCAATTTACCTAAAGATCCAGAAATGTAATCTATCTTACAATCTGGTGCAGTCAATTTTAGAATAGGTAAAGTATAATCAATGGCCTTAAATGCTAAGGCATTGCATTTTGTGATCTTCTTTATGGAATCTAAAAGTACATCTATCACATTAGTAGGTCTGTAATCCATAGTGGAAGTTCTAGGCAAAGTTTGAGGTTTTTTAATTGGTTTCTTCTCATCTCTAGATTCCTTAACCACTTCTACTATCTTGTTTCCATCTTTGACCTCTTCTTTATTCACTTTTTCTTCCTTATGCTCACTCTATTTTTCAGCTTTGTTTTCATCCTTATTGTCTACCTTGCTGACTGTCGAGTTGCACTCTGTTCTTGTCCCTTTTCTGCTACTGCTTCTACTTGTTCTTCTACCAGTTTCTCAATGTTAAGCTGAGTATCATTAGGGGTGGTATCTATTTTCTTAACTTGAGCTATCTCCTCAATATTCTGCTAAGAGTCAACAGTGTTTACCGGTGACTCAGAGACCTCAACATTTGTAGCTTCAACTCTCTTTTCCTCTAAAGTTTCCTTATCCATGACAATGTTAAAATCTTGTGTGTCCACATTCATGGTAAAATGAATATCAGACTCTAGAATAGTATCATCTTGTGTCATTTCCTCTGCCTTCTCTTCTGGTTGACTATCAGTTTGTGATGATGTCTCTGCAGTTATTGGTGGGGTATCTTGTGCCGGTGGAGGAAGGTTATCCTTGACCATGATATCAGGTGCACTACAAATTTTTCCTTTTCCCTTATCTTTCTAATATACCTTGGTAAATGACTTGTCTATTTGTTGTCTATCCTTCTCTTCTTTCTTCTCCCTTTCCACAAAAAATATATCCCACTTATCTATCGTTTCATCTTCTATTTCCTTGACTCTGCCTGCCATAAGGCTAACCTGTTAGTGACCACTCACAAAAACTGTTCTATTTTCCTCTAATATTAAATCATCAATTTCCTATTTGGAATTAATAGGATGCACAACAAGTAGAGCCTCTACCTTTAATTTCTTTTCAAGCTCCATGACGAACATTATTTTAGCTTCTAACCTTAAGTACAAATCATTTGGTAGATCATCTACAACCTCAATAAGAACTTTCTTGTATATATCTAGGTACAAAATAATGCTTTCCTCTATATTATCCTTATCTGAATCCTTGAAAGAATGATAAAGTTTATTCACATTACTAAGGTTACCTTCCTGTGTGATTTCATTGATTAACTCTTTCGGTGTAAGAGTATCCAATGCCTTGGGTTCTTATTTCTTCTTTTGAGTCACTTTCTTCTTTTGACCAATGGGCTCTCTTACAGTCTATTGTTTCTTTCTCTGTGTTCTTGACTTCTTGAGAGATGGAGCAGGTTCCGGAGAGGGTTTTCTTTCCTTCATATCCACTCTCTTGAATTCAATTGGCCTGTCACTATCAGAATTAGATGAACTAGCCACAGGGGAAATGTGAGCTACCGATTTTTTCTCTGATTGGCTTTTTGTCACACTAGCAGAAATACTGCTAAGATTCATCAAACCTTCTGTAACATCCTTTACCATTTTAGAAGCATCTTTCATAAATTTATCTCTTTTCTTCCTTTGCTTCATCATAGTAACATCACTTTCAATGGTTTCAGCATTACCAAATCTTTTCTCTGGTGGTTCTGGTGGAGCATCTAGGAGTATTTTATCATATGAGTCTAAGATGTGTGAATCCACCTCATATCCCATTTTAGTAATCCAGACAGTTCTGGGTCTAACTGCTTCCATCCCAATTTCATCTCTTCTCACTACAAAGCATATCTGTTTATCATATTTATCCACAATGATTTGGTTAATCCTTTCCCTTTGTCTTATTTTAGCTTGGAAATTCTTATAGTAGTCTTTTACCAACTTATCACCATCAAATCCCATACTTGTGATTGCCTCTTTTATCTATTTTCAAACTGAAGTATCATAGGCAAAATCCTTATGTCCTATACTAGGGATCTCTTTTGAAAAGAAAAGCATTAAACATACTATCAGACTTATAAATTTGAAGGTTCCTTTCTTATCACCTTTTATCTTATGCAAATTCTCTAATAGTTCATCCTTTAGCCATTCACAAATATCAATCTTTGCATTTTTCAATATCATCTCATGTGCACTATGAATGCATGAACTAGATACAGAATTCAACCTATTTGTATGACCAACTTTATAGCAAATGACCATGCTAGAAAATTTAACATTTTTATCTTTTATATCATTGACCCTAAGTGACCGGTTATCAAATGTAGCTCCGGTTAAGCTCATAACCTCTTTGTTAGGGATTTTCTTCTTCTTGTTAGGTCTATAACCGGTGGAGGGTAAACTGGTAACAACTCTAATATCTTCCTTGGTAATCTTAAATACTGATTCCAACCACATAAATTCACCATGAAGCTTGCTAAGGACATAGCAGATGACTTCATCTAAGAGTTCTGGCATATGGAGGATATCTATGAAACCTAAATCCTTAACTACCTTATGTTCTAGTTTCACTACCCTATTCTTGTCAGTGATTACATTCATATACATGTTCATCAAATCTTCGAACCCTAAAGTTTCTATGTAATAATATATATATGCCCTAGGGTCTTCAGCAAATGCGACTCCTTTTGGGATTCTAGAAAATGTACCAATAGAGTCATCCAGTTTTTCTATCTTAGGAATGATCTTGGAAATGGGTCTAGGTCATTTTAAGTTCTCCACAATGGTAGGGTTTGCTATGAATTCAGGAACAAAAGATGAAGATGTGATTGCAAAAGATAAATACCTTTTAACTGAGAAATCCTTGAATGCTCTGAAAATACCTTTATTGCTTTGCCTTTAGAATGCCTTCACTCAATTTTTCTCTCTTCAAATGCTTGGATGCTTGGTGAATTAAAATGAGAGGTTACAATGCCTTTATAACCGAAAATTAACTTATAACTGCAATAAATCCTTTGTCAGTGAAGTAAAAACTCCACATATCTATCAGTAAAGAAGAAATATAACTTCTTACCACCAACCAAGGGTAAATGCATGATTTTTAATTTGTTGCCTTACCCGTAAGGATTATTCCTTAATTAGATGAAGAATCTCCTACTAGTATAGGATTACCCTATTTCGTTGGTGTAGAGACAGATTCATCAATTCTCTGATCTCTCTTCCTAATCCATTGTTTAGAAAATTCTCACTTGATTTTAGTCACCTTTTAATTGCCTTTATCATTAGATCCTTTATTGTTCACTGGTAAAGTCTTACTTCTACAAAATTTTGGAATATGCCCAATCTTATTATATGCATAACAAGTTACATTGTTTCTCTGAATATCCTTTCCATAACCTTGACCAGTTTGAGTTCTACATTGATTAGATAAATGTCCAAATCTACTGCAAACATAGCATTTCACATTCATTCTACAATTGTCTGAGTTATGACCATTTATATTGCATTTGGAACATTGACAGATGAGTAAGTTTGTATTTTGATTATTCCTAAATTTGCACTGATTTTCTCTATGACCAAATTTGTTACAATTAAAACATTTCCCATTAAATTTATAAGCATTAGGTTGCCTTACCAGTTTGCTGTGATCATGATTGTTTGTGTTAGCATTGCACACTCTAATGGTAGTTAAAGGTGATTGAAGGTGTTGTCATTGATGGCAACCTTGCAATCTTATGGCACTAGCAGGCACCGGCATCGACAGACTCTACACCGACAGATAGTTCACCGGCATCAACAATAATGTTTACTGGTACCATAGTCGACATAATTTTGATTGTTGTATTTTATATTTAATTGTAATATCTTTTTCTAAGCCAACATGGCATATTGTAATAAGACTCATATATAAGTATGAGATCTTGTAGATCATTTTGGATATACATGATAGAGGATAGACATGATGAATATGTAGAGCGAATAGTAAGGGAGATTTTGTATAATGGTTTATGGTTATTTTATGAGCTTAAACCAGTACTAAACCTAGCATAGCAGATGCTTTTTGTAGTAGTACATTATATTGGATTCTCATAATCCATTTTTGTAAGTCAGTGAGAGTTCCTTTTGTATTTGAGCAATGAGCTCTAGGCAGTTGGCCTTCCTACATGTGTAGGCACATTATTGTAAGTAATATCCATTCATTAGCTAGTGAGTAAATATTATGGGTCACAAATCCCACCGAGGTTTTTCCCACACTGGGTTTCCTCACAAAAAATCTTGTGTTATGGTGTGTTTTCTATGTTGTCTTTATTGTTCATATTTACTACATTAATTCTTGTTTATAGGTACAATGTTTTGGAATACAAAATATTTAATAAGGTCAGAAAATCTGTTAACCGGTTAGATACTGATTCACCCCCCCTCTCAGTATCTTTGGGACTATCATCAATCCTAACAATTGGTATCAGAGCTTGGTACTCTATTTTCAAAAGCCTAATAGCTTAAGGGAGATTCTGACAATGGTACAGATGGAAAACTTGAGAAAGCAATTAGAAACAACTCTTGCACACTTTGATTCAGAAAAGTTGAAGAATATCAAACTTGAGGATGATCTAAGGACTGCATAGGAATTCATTCAAGGACTTCAAGAAAATCCCACTATTGCTAGAAATGAAAGAAGAGAACTTCATGAAAAGACTCAGAGTGATGATGATGAAAATGAAACTCTTAATGATCTTGTGAACAAGTTGAGGCAAGAAAATAGTGCTATAAGGAATTAAATGTGAGATATGACTATGAGATTTTGTAAAGACTTTGAAGATAGAAAGAAGAATGAAGATGACTTGACTAGGAGACTCAGTCATGAAAATGATATGTTAAAGATAGATTTGATGCACATGCAAAATGATAAAACTGAACTTATGAGACAGAAGGGAATCTTGGAAAATGAGTTGGCTATTACAAATCAACACAAAGAGAAATTCAAGAAAAGTTTAGAAGAACTTGATAACATGCTGAAAAATCAAAAACCTAATGGAGACACTAATGGACTTGGATTTGAAGTTGGTGAAAGCTTTGGTACTGCAAACAATCATGATCACAACAAACTGGTATGGCAACCTAATGTTTACAAATTTAATGGAAAATGCTTTAACTGTAACAAGTATGGTCATAGAGAAAATTAATGTAGATCTAGAAACTATTAGAACATTAATGCACCCACTGGTCAATGTTCCAAATGAAACAAAATTGGTCATAATTCAAAAACTGTAGAATGAATGTAAGATGTTATGTTTGTGGAAGATTTGGATACTTATCTAATCAATGCAGAACACATATCGGCATAGGATATGGAAAGGCTATTCAGAAGAACAATGTGACTTGCTATGCTTGTAACAAGATTGGATATATTGCAAAACTTTGAAGAAGTAAGGCATCACCGACAAATAATAAAGGACCTAGTTTGAAAGGCAAAGAAAAGGTAGATGAGGTAAAGCAAGAATTTCAAAATAGGGGATTAGAAAGAGAGATCAAAATGTTGATGAGACTATTCCTTCACTGGTAGAACAAAGTATTGACAACTAAATGATGAATAGTGAGTACCAAACCAGTACTGAGAGGGGGGGGTGAATCAGTACAAACACAAAAACTTTTCTTGAACCGATTTGACTGCAAACAGTGAACTTGACTAGCAATCACTAACATCGGTCTTAAACCAGATTACTACTGGTTAAGTACAATGAGACTGTGAAAGACATAAACTGGAAACACTTATATTTCCACACAACCTACACCCTCATTTCCACTTTATACTTGTGCATAAACAGGTAATCTATCATCAGAAATATAATAACTTGCTAGATCAACATGATTCACCACTTGATAGAAAATAACAAAGCATCACATGAAAAAAAACATCACACATGACACACATATTTTTCACGTCGAAACCCAACTAGGAAAAACCACAGTGGGGATGAACACCCACAAGCTATTTTTGAACTCTTTAGAAGTCCACTCTGTTAGGAGCCTTGTCTGGTTAAAGACTGTTACAATAGGTTCTATTAGGAATCGATCCTATTAGGGATCACTTGGTTAAGGGATGGATAGAATACCCAATTAAGGGTTAAACCCGGTTAAAGGTTACCTTGTTAGAGGATTTTAAGAACTCAATGGCTTTGAGTCACCCTGTTAAAGTATTTACAGCAAGCTAGTTAAAGCTATCCTATTAAGGGATTTTCCAACTATTGAAGTGGTTAGAGATCAACAGGTATTACAATGATCTGGTAATAGCACTCAATGCCAATGCAGATCTGCTTTAGTTCCTTCCTTCTGCACACACAGTCTGTAGGTATCAATTCTGTTATCTGGTCTGGCAAGAATCATGTATCTCTGCACTTAGATACACACATAACATTTGCCAACAGCTTCAAGATGAAACACAACATCGACCTTATAGGAAATAGATAGGTCGGTAGCAAAAACCCTAAACCCTAAACATTTAGTTTGAGCAATTTAGTTAGTTCAATCTTGACCATTGAACACTTTACATTTGAATACAATGGTCTTGAACAGATCTCAAGACATTCTCTATCGTTCATTCTTCACCGCTTCTTGGAGATGATAACCCATCACACGTTCTCCACCATTCGCAGAGACTTCGCACATTCTCGAGGTAGATAGGATCAATATCCTTCATGCAAGGTCCTTCACGTGCACAAGGTTGACGTGGCAACATGATCTGATCTCCATTACAATGCTAACTCATCACACGATGTTATTGGTTGAATCACACATGTTTGGAGCACTTCAACCGAAAACCCTAAAGCTGAGACTACCAACCGGTAGTCATACCATATTAAACCTTGATAGAAAACATTCCATATGTTGGTTCACATTTCAACATACCGGTTCACTTGGACAAGCGTACTGCTTTGCCTTTTGCACATATACCGGTTCACAACATTATACCAGTTCACTCTTCAGCATATTATCGGTTCACTCTTTAGCATATTACCGGTTCACTCTTCAGCATATTACCGGTTCACTCTTTCAACATATTGACATCAATTACAACACAATATCATCATGTCAACATACTCTGTACATATGCCAGCAATCTCCCCCTTTGGCATTGATAGCAATATACAAGGATATCTCACTTTCTGCATCACACCTTCTCCTTAATACTATAGATATCTTCTCCACTTCACATCTTCTCCCCCTTTGACAGCAATGCCAAAGTGGAGGCACAAGTTTGCCTGTTCCACTATGTTGCTCCCCCTGAGGAGTAGCATCCTTCAACACATCAATCCTGAAAAGGATATAGCAAAGTAAGATCTAATTGATGTGGAGCACAAACCTTTAGTTTACCTCTTGGAGGGGCAGCACCCCTAATTCACCTCTCAAATAGGTAAATGTAGCCTTTAGTAGAGGCTTGGTGAATATGTCTGCTAATTGCTCCTTAATGGAAACATGTGTTAGGATTCCCACAGATACTAAGAGGGGGGGGTGAATCAGTATCTAACCAGTAATTAGATTTTCTCAACTTAAAACATGCAGAACATATTATAACAGTGTACCAGTATGCAAGAAATAATGCAATAACACAATGATTTAACGACAAAACCCAGTGAGGGAAAAACCTTGGTGGGATTTGTGACCCACAATATCCACTTATTGGCCAATAAGAGAATATTACTTACAATAGGGGGCCTGCACATGCAGGAAGGCCAATTGCCTAGAGCTCACTGCTCAAATGGGAAGTCTCACTGACTTACAATGTGGATTATACAAATCCAATAACTTGTATTGCTTTACAATAGCATCTTCAATGACAGATTCAGTACGGGTTTCTACTCCATTCTTTACATAGACCCTTTAACCTATATTTCACATAATAGGTCTACCTAATAATTTTTTCTATCCTATATCTAAATGTCTACAATGATCTCTTTTATATATAAGAGTCATTTTACATCTTACCAAGTTGTCTTTACAAAGTTTTTACAATAATAAAAAAAATATAATATATCAAAAATCTTGTTGGCCTCTGTGCCGGTATGCTTCCTTTCTCTGTGCCGGTGTCGGTGGTCTGAGTGCCGGTGTAGAGTGTGATCTACTGATGCTGGTGTAATGCCTTGCCAGTGCCATAGGATTGTAAGGTTGCCATCAATGACAAAACCTTCAACCACCTTCAATGTCTCATTGGAGTGTGCCTATGCCAACAATCTCCCCATTTGGCATTGATGGCAACACTCATGAGAAATTTCAAAAGTGTATCCAAAAACTTGTAATCCAAAAATGTAAGTCCAAAATGATGTTACCAAAAATATGTGCTCCCCCTAAGCATATGATTCCTGTGCTATTGGATTTTCTCATACCACTACTCCCCCTTTGGCATCAATGACAAAGGTTGTCAAGATGTCAGTAGAGTTTGTAGTTTCATCCTTGTACCTATGTGGTCACCAATTGAAATAGATCCGCCAAAATTAAGTTTATACTCTCCATAAACTTTTTACTGTCTCTGATAGTTGTCTCTGTCCTTTGAACTGTACCGGTGAGATGCTGCATGTGCTCTGTTAGTGTCCTCTATCCCTGTACAAGTGCCTCAGATATCTCTTTCTGCATGAATGCTAGATAGGCCAATCTTGGACTCAGTCTTAACCTTAAACTTTTTGCCTTACTCACTATTTACTCCTTTTCTCTTCCCAACTTTAGTAATTCATCCTCAAAATTTGTTATCTGCTATTCAAAAATTGATAGTGTATATGGCGAGTTAACAAAATTGTTTGCAAGTTTATTTATTTCATCTTGTACCTTTCTCATCTTCTTATCTATGTCAACTATTAGAAAGTTTGTCTTGCATATATCTTTGTATAAAGTTTTGAACTCTTTCAGTAAGTTGCATAGTTCCGGTAGAAGTGTGTCAAATTTTCTTGTACACTTCTTTATCTGATCTTCAAAGAATCTTTGTTTTTCAATTTCCATCTTATCCTTCAATACCTCTTCCTTTACCTGCTTAGTTGTGACTGTGTTTTCATTGATGTATTTAGACAAAATTTCAATTTGACTCAAAGAATCCTTATTGTCTATGTTATAGTTAGGAGATAGCCTCTTCAAAATTGGTATGGTGTCATCTATAGCCTTATAATCTTGTGAGTTGCAATCTGTTATCCTTTTAATTGAATCTAAAAGTACTTCAGTCACATTAGTTGATTTGTAGCCTACCGATGAGGAACCTACATTCTGAATACTGCCGGTGGTGGAAGTGACCAAGCTTGTATTGACCTCTGGTAGGTCTATATATGTTTGCATTTCCTTAAGCAATGGTTTTTGTACTTCTCCTATTTCCGGTTTCACTATTTCCACATGAACTTGTTCCTGTTCCTATTCCGGAGCCTGTTGCTCTATTTGTTGCTCTACCTTAGTCTTAGTCTAAGTCTCTACCTATTGCTCTTTGTTATCATCTGTCGGTTTCTTTTGTGTGTTGTCAATTTGCTTAGTTACCAGTGGCTCACTAGCCATGTATGTCTTACTAGTTATATCTTTATCTACCACAATGTTGATCTTTTATGTATCAACATCCACTATATATAAGACTTCACGATTAGGATTGACATCCTCTACATCCATACTTTCAACTATCGGTTGATCTTCTATAGTTGTTGTTGTTACCAGTGGAGTAATCAAAGGAGGTGGGGGTAAGTTGTCTTTAACTTTGATACTAGGTGGTCCACCAACCTTACCTTTACCCTTGTCCTTGTCCTTCTGATAAACCTTTATAGGTTTGTGGCTCATGTATTCTTCCTATTTTTCTTTTTCTACTAGGAAAATATCCCATGCAGTTTCTATTTCCTCAGTCACCTCATTGACTCTTCCAACCATTAATGCAATGTGCTAGTGTGCAATAGAAAATATTGACCAATTGGCTTCAGCAATTAAATCATCAATTTCTTTAGGTGAGTTCACTGGGTACACAACAAGTAGCTTTTCTATCTTGATTTTCTTGTCAAGTTCTACTACTGCTTGTCTCCTTGCTTCCAATCTCTTAAACAATTCTTCAGGTAATTCATCTACTACTTCCATTAAAAATTTCTTATACATATCCATATGTAATATAACACTATTTTCTACTTGTTCTTTTTCATCTACAGTCAGAGTGTCATACCGTTTTTCTATATTCTTTAGTTTCCCTTCTTCTATAATTTCATTCAACAGTATGTCAAGAGGGGCCATGTCCTGATTTGTCCTCTTCTTCTTCTTAGGTGTCAGTTTCTTCTTCGGTGTAGTCTTCCTAACCGGAGATCTCATTGCTTGTTGTTTCTGTCTTGTCCTCCTAGGTGAGGGTGTGGTTACTGGCGAGGGATCTCTTTTCCTTACAACTCTCTTGAAAGCTTCAAGCATGTCATTTTCTAAAGATGTGCCTACCAGTGATAGGTAAGTTTTAGGTTGTGGGGCTGCTAACTCATCCTTTGTGATACCGATTTGTTCCATTACTTTATTCTTGATTTCTTTTGCTTGTCTAGAACCTCTTCTTACAACTGCTTCAACCCTTTTTACTCTCTTATGGGATTGTATTTGGCTTTCAATAGTCTCAACACTACCAAATACTTCTTCTTTAGGTTCTCCGGGTGCTTCCAGAAGTGCTTTAGCATATGTTTCAATGATAAGGTCATCTGTCTCATAACCCATTTTTGTTACCCAAACTGTCCTAGGGATGACTGCTTCCATCCAAATCTCATCCTTCTTAATTACAAAGCATATGTTATCCTTATATTTGTCAACAATCTTTTGTGATAATCTGATTCTCTTCTTCATCTTGGCTTTTAATGCTTGAAAATAGTCTTGGATATTCTGTTCCTTATCTTCTCCCATATTGTTGAATAGTTTTGTTAGTTGTTTACCTACCGATATATCAAATCCAAGTTCTTTGTAACCTATATTGGGGACCTATTTGGTTATATGTAGCATCAAACATACTAGCAGATTTCCAAACCTAAAAGTTCCTTTCTTATCCTTCTTAATCTTGCCTAGGTTGTCAATTAACTCATCCTTCAACCACTCACATATATCAATCTTTGCATTATCTATGATCATGTCATAAGCACTCTTAATGCATAAACTTGAAACTGAATTGAGTCTGTTTGCATGAGTTGCCTTATACCCTAATATCATGCTGATAAAACTTACATTGGTGTCAGTTACATCATTGACTCTTAAGGACCTTTTATCAGATGTAGCACTAGTTAGCTTAGTAACTAGGTCATTTGAGACCTTCTTGGTTTTGTCTAGCCTTTAACCGGTTGAGGGTAACCCTGTCACTGCTTTGACATCTTCCTTGGTAATTTTATGAATTGCATCTAACCAGAAAAATTCTCCATGTACCCTTCTTAAGACTATCCTAATCACATCCTTGGGAAATTCAGGAATGCTAAGGATCTCTGTAAATACTAGGGTTTCAACAATTTTATGTTCATCTTTTACATTACTAGATTCATCACATATGACAGATTTAAACATGGTTTTAATCTCTTCATCTCCTAATTCTTCTATGTTGCAATGGATGTAAATTATGGGGTCTTCAGCATAAACAACTCCTTTAGGGATTTGAGAAAAAGCACCTATAGTATCATCTTTCTTTGCTACTTCGGGAACTAATTGAAATATGGGCCTATGGAATTTTACAACTTCGACAATAGTAGGGTTTGCTATATATTCAAGTGCAGAGGTGGATGCCATGATAAAAATACCTTTTTCTGCCTTTAGGATGGATGATTTCTTGAAGTGTTCTTGCCTCTCGCTTGAAATTCCTTAGCTTAGAATCTTTGTGCTCTTCGAAAGTTTGAAATCTCGGTGAAGTGAAATGAAGCCAAAATCACAAATTTATAAAGTTTATTTGCAATCTACCACATTTAATGTATGTCAGTTAAGTAGTAACTTAACATGTCTGCTGGTATATAAGTATCTTTCAACTTCTCATCTTTAATCAAGGGAATAATAGCACATGTATCATTTGATTGCCAAACCCTCAAAGAAACTTTCTTCAGTTTAATGAAGAACTTCCTGTTGGTGGAGCACTATTCTGTCCTGCCAGTGGAGTAATACTTTGTTTTGTCGGTGGGGTGTTGATTGGTTCTACTGGTGGAGGAGTATTCCCAATATTTAGATCTGCTTTTCTATTCCATTGTTTTGAGAATTCTTGCTTTACCTCTTCAACTTTTTCTTTCCCTTTCAAGCTAGAACTGTTGTTGTCTGTCGATGATCCTTCGCTTCTACAGAATTTTGCAATATGCCCAATCTTGTTACATGCATAACAAGTCACATTGTTTTTTTGAATAGCTTTGCCATAACCTATGTCAGTTTGTGTTCTACATTGATTAGATAGGTGTCCAAATCTTCCACAAACATAACATCTCACATTCATTCTACAATTTTCAGAGTTGTGACCAACTTTTTTGCATTTTGAACATTGACCGGTGGGTGTGTTGATATTCTGATAACTTCTAGATCTACATTGATTTTCTCTATGATCCTACTTATTATAGTTAAAGCATTTTCCACTAAATTTATAAGCATTAGGTTTCCTTACTGGTTTGCTATGATCCTGAGTGTTTGCAGTACCAGAGCTTTCTCCTACTTCAAATCCAATTCCACAGGTGTCACCATTAGGTTTCTGAATCTTCAACAAGTCTCATCAGTTCATTTGAGTCATTCTGTGTATGTATCAGATCTATCTTCAATAGGTCATTTTCATAGCTAAGTCTTGTGTTCTCATTTGCTGCATCACTTACTCTTCTGGTCAATTCTTCTTCATTCTTCTTTCTTTCTTCATTTTCTTTGCCGAATCTCATGGTCATATCTTGCATTTCATTCTTCATTGTTATGTTCTCCAATTTTAGCTTGCTTATCTGATCATTAAGTGATTTCTTTTCATCATTCTCATTTTGCATCTTTTCACATAATTCTCTTCTCTTGTTCCTTGCAATGGTAAAATTTTCTTGAAGTGCCTGAATGATATCTTGAGCTGCCTTTAGATCATCTTCAAGTTTAATGTTCTTCAATTTTTCTATATCAAAGTCTGAGAGAGCTGCTTCTAGTTACTTCATCAAAATTTCCATCTTTACCGGTGTCAAGATCTTCCTCAAGCTGTTAGACTTCTGAAAATAGAGGACCAAGCTCTGATACCAATTGTCAGGATTCCCATAGATACTGAGAGGGGGGGGTGAATCAGTATCTAACTGGTAATTAGATTTTCTCAACTTAAAACATGCAGAACATATTATAATAGTGTACCGGTATGCAAGAAATAATGCAATAAACATAAATGAAAGAAACCACATGAGAATCACACCATAACACAATGATTTAACGAGGAAACCCAGTGAGGGAAAAATCTCAGTGGGATTTGTGACCCACAATATCCACTTATTGGCCAATAAGAGAATATTGCTTACAATAGGAAGCCTGCACATGCAGGAAGGCCAATTGCCTAGAGCTCACTTGTACTTGTAGCATCGTAAATTGTACGCACTTGCCAGGGTGGTACAATTTCACACCTAGTTTAGCACCCGCCTTGGCGCATTTTGCATTTTGCATTGCATTTCCCCTTTAGCACTTAATTAATTAAATTAATTAGGTCTAAGGTTCTATTTCATCATCTTCCACATTATAAAGTTGGGCCCTTTCATTAAAGTGTGCCCCTTTCATTTTATTCCTCCAATACATCATTTAATCAAAAACCCTAATTAGGTCCTATTTTGAACTTGGTGGCTTGATTTTAGGGGTCAAAACATCTCAAAATCACCTGTAACTTCGGGATTCTCTCTAAAATTATCATATCCGATGACCCTGAAAATTTGGTGAAAAGTTGTCAGGACCATGGCACCCGGAGTGCACATGGTCCCCGACATTTTTCCCAAAATTTTAGGAGCGCAATCCAATCATAAAATAAAGCTTAGCCCCAAGAAATTGGTGGGAGATTCAATCTCTAGGTTGGCCAAAAGTTGAAATTAAGACCTAGGGTTTCATATATAAGAGCTCTTTTTCTTCATTTGAAAGGATGAAATTTTTGGTTTCAGGGGCCTTCTATGCAGCGAAAGAGAAAATCTTTGAAGACTTCAACAACATTCAACATCCATCCATCAAGCATTCATCAATTTCATTCATCCATTTAGGGCTTTGAAGACATTGAAGAGAAATAGGGGATCATCGACTGAAGATTGGCTTGTACCCCTCCCTTGGGGTTGGGTATGATTTCATGTTGTTTTCATGTCTTTGCATAAGCCTCATTATATCATTTGTATTCATGCTTTAGATCACTTTTCATCTTGATTTGGAGCATTTACATTATCATTTACAAGAAATTAGGGTTTACTTTCTAGGTTGCTCTAGTTTGCTTACTTGCATTTTAGGATCTTGCACACACACAAGGTCTGCACACACACACAAGGTCTACACACACACTACTTTTACAATACAACTTGGCTATTCATGGAGGTAGAAATCACCAAAGTGGGGGTTTGACTAAGGCAAAACCCTATATAGCTGCCCATCGTACCTTTTCAAATATAAGTGCAGATTTCGGGATTCAGACGATGTCGCAAGTTGCAGATCCAATAGAAGCAGACAGAAACTGAGCTACACACCAAATTTCAGGGGAAAAGACTAGGACAAAGGAGTGGGGTGCTCTGCTCCTACTAAGACAGGGGCACTGGGTGCCCTGGTCCTTGGGACAGTGGCGCTGGGCGCCCTGGTCCCTCTGTCAGACAGCAAGTTTCAGCATTTTCGACAGCTTTTCGGGTTGCAAAACAGCAGTTTCAGGAGCAGTTCCAGGAGCAGAATCAGGACAGTGGCACCTATGCCCCCGTCCCAAACATTTTCACTCAAATTTTAACTCTAGGTATGCATCTGCATTCTTGTCTTGTCCTTGTGTTTACAGCTTTCCATTGTTTAATCTCAATTCTGCAATCTTGTTATTAGTTCATACTTGCACTTTGGGGTTAGGAATTGAACTTGCATCATTTTATATTTCAATTACAACAAAGGAATAGAAACCCTAATAGGTATCCCATGGTTCTCTCTTCCACAAAAAGAAGTAGCCAATTGTGTGATACCTCTAAGCTCTTTTGTATTCCACAATGTGTGTCAAAAGGTAGGATTAGGGCATGTTAGCCTAGTCTCGCTTTTTCCCCTACACATTTTGGTGAACCCGACGTGAACTTATTATTGCTTTCTCTTGCATTGCATTTGTTAGATATAGATCTAGATTTAGTGTGTTTCATTTAAGTTTCATTTTCATTAAAGAAAAAAAAAAAAAAAGGAAAAGAAAGAGTGTGTTTCTTTGTTTCTTTGCATTGTGTGTTTAGGTTTTATGCAATTTTTATTTCAAAATGTCAGATTTTTATTTGCAAGATGTTCATATTTATGATGATGTATGCAATTATGTTGATCATGAGTATAGCCAAGATGAATTAGATGAAGCTTTAGATGAGTTTTTGAACCCTAAAGATACCAAACCTTCATTTTATCAAAAACTCATAAACATTGTTACTATGCCATTTCGTTGTGATGAGAAAGATAAGGCGAATGATTCCTCTCAAGGGTACATTCCTATCAACTCTTCCACTAAATCTAGTAACATGGTTGTTTTCAATGATCCCCTCTATGAAGAGATGTCTCCTTTTGAATCAAAAGATAAACCTTTTAATTGATATGATCATGCTTTGTTGAATGATGCTCTTGATGACTTTGTGGCTTTATCGAAATCTTTAGACAAGAACAAAACTTCTAAATTAGTTAACATGATAAACCTGAATGAGCATAATAAGCCTCTCTTTGAAGTCCAAGGTGCTTATCCTTCTCCCACCTTTCAAGTTCCTAAATCACCTCTCCTTACTGTCCAAGGAGGGTATGGTCATGATTCCTTTCTTACTCCGAATAAACCTATCATCACTATGCAAAGAAGAAAACCTATAAGTCCTTATAGTTATGCCAAGCAATTAACTAGAGAGAGTTATAATGTGGTTGCCCATACTTATAATACTAGAAATAATAGGTAGCCTAATCCTCCTCCTATTACTCCAGTTTCTCTTCCTAATCCTCAACCAATTCTTCTACAAGTTCCACATATTTCACAAATGCTTAGTAAGGGCTATGATCTTATTGAAGAACTTAAGACTACTCTGGCAAAGATTTCTATTTGGGATTTAGTTCAAACTTCACCTGCCTGTCATGGGATGTTACAAGATTCTTTAAAAAATTTAGATGTCCCACCTGCAGTGACACCTAATAATAATAATAATAACATGGCTTCCCTGATTGATTCTACAAGCAAACCCAAAGCTCAAATTGTGTTCACACAAGATGAGTTACCTTCTCATGAAATTCAAAATCAATATGATCCTCTTATGATTGTAGTTATTATCAATGAAAGGGCTATAAGATGAACCCTTGTGGACAATGGATCTGACCTTAATGTTTGTAGTATTGATTTATTGGACAAGCTTAATGTGGATCATTCCCTCATTAAACGTTCTTCTATTTCTATTCGAGGCTTTGATAATGTTGGTAAAGAATGTTTGGGCATCATAATCTTACCTATTACAGTAGGTCCTGTTACTTTACCTACACCTATTCATGTCATCTCTGGTAATTTGACTTATAATCTTCTATTAGGGAGACCTTGGCTTCATAGTATGCAAGTTGTCCCCTCAACTTTGCATGGGCGAGTCAAATTCATTTATGACAATATAACATACACCTTGCTAACTGATACTAATCTTCAAGAACCATTACAAATTGGATCTTCTTGTTCAACTACTTCCAATCCTTCTACCACTTCAAAAGCATCTACTTCCTTTAAGGATTTTGTCCCCTCTAGTACTCTTGATCCTTCTACTCAATCAGAATCTTCTCCCAAAGATATCTTTTCTCCCAAAAAGGCCCTCTTGGATGATTATTGGGGATCTTTAGACTTTAACCCTACTTTTGTAGGAGAATATAGAGTGCCTAAGATTGAGAAGGGAAAATCTAAGGAAGAAACTAAAGAGAAGCCCACTTTGTCTAAGCAATTCAGTAACAACTTTGTGGCTACCTCCGATTCAAATAACTCTTCAACATCTTCCTCTAATACAAATAGCATTGAGAACTATGGGGAATCACCATCTCTCTTTGATATAGCATCCCTTTATGGTCATGGTTTTCACATTTTGGCTAAGAGTGGCTATAGTGGAAATGGTTGTGGCACAAATGAACAAGGAATTAAAGTTCCTTTAGAACATAACATGCATGAATATTCATTTGGACTTGGATATAATCTTTCTAAGCCCACCAAAGCATCTAAAAGACCATCTCTCAATGTGAATGCTATATTTAGTAGTGATGATGATCTCACTTCAACTAAATCATCTTCTACTTCTATCAACTCTCATTCCCCTCATAAGGAAATCTTGGCGATGAACAAATCTCTTTATGACTCCCCTCAAATTTCTAAATCCACTTATGAATCTTTATCTCCTATTCATCATAAAGTCCTTTCCTCCAAGGATAAGGCTCTAATAAATTACACCCATCCCTCTTCTAAGATTTCTTGTGACTTTTCTTCTTCAATTTTTATCATTTTATACATGTTTTTGATCTCACTTATAGTTGAGCATTTATCATGTCATATTCAAATACCTCATTCAATCTATCATGTCTTTAAATAACATTAATGGCTATTATGTTTCTCATCATTATGTGACATTGGTAGCTCATTTACTGGGGGCTCATTGTCATTCATGATGGTACAATTTCAAGTGCAATCATATTTTTGAAGCAACATAATAGCCTAATTTTTCTATGTTATCTCTTGTTCCTATGGGGACAAGAGTGATTTCATATATCTCTTCTTTTTATGGTTAAAATTTCCCTTTAGGGTAATAGTGTGGAAATATTGATCATCTTTGCTTTAGAATTCTCTTTTCCTAGATATGGGAGAAGATGTGTATTCTCTTTCTTATCCTACCCACTTCTTGTGAGGAGCATTTTACATACACTAATGTCTTGCTTGCATGAACTCATTTGAGTATGTAGTACATTTTGCTTATGTCTAAATCTCTCCCTAGAAGATTGTGTAAGTCCTTCTCATTGTCCTTATCCTTGGGAGGCAATGATCTTTCCTTATTTTTATCTAAGGATCCACTTTTTCCTATTTCATGGATGGTGTGAACTTTATTACTTGATGTTATTCCTTGTATGCATTTGTTGTTGTTTGTTCAAGGATTCTCTCTCACAAGAGGTGTAAGTCCTTGACTACAACCTCTTTTGCACTTGGTAAAATACATCCATAATGAATTCACTCTCCCAATTGGGTTAAAAAGAGCGTCATCCTTCATTAAGAATCACTTTCACCTCGCAAAAGAAGGAAGTATTGCATTCTTATTCTCTTCTTTGTCTTATTCCAGAAGATGTTATATTTGTCTAAGACAATTCCTCTTGGGGATAGGTGTCTTTTGTACAAAGATCTCTTCTCCTCTAAGGATCTCCTTTACACATACTACAAGATATCCCTTTTCAACTATCTTATCCTTGCTTAAAGAGTGCAAAACTCTCTTGCTTGGATCTATGACATTGTTGCATTTTTGGGGTATCTTCTTTTGTGATGAAGGTAGGTATCCTTGTTCTACTTTGCTTATGACATAAACATTACACTTTTTGAGCAATGGGTCATTCTCGGAACCAGAGCACAGACTCTTAGAGAGAGATGTCTGCATTTTTCTTTTATGCAAGGTGATTATTCTTGGAACCAGAGCACGGACTCTTAGAGTGAGATGTCACGCTTTTGTACTATACATATACAGGTTGTAGCATACTCGGGCATAGACTCCTATGAGGTGCTTCTAACCTCACTTACACACACATGCACGAGGTTGAGTGGAACTAGCGGCATAAGGCTAGACTTTCTCACTCTCCTCCCTTACATGGATCACCTAGACAGACTCTAGGGGCTAGTTTTCCATGTCCTTTTTCCCATGGATCACCTAGAGAAGATCTAGGGGTGAGAAGTCCATTTTTTCTCTCTCACTATTCTTCTCATGGATCACCAATGTGTGTATTCATGTTTTTTTCCTTTCTTTTCTTCTCTTTGCATTTTGTTTCCATTTACATCCTTCATCTTGTGTTAGAGAACTCTCAAATCCTCACACTCTTTGTTGTGTTGGAATTGAGATTTAGTCCTCTTTCTTACCAAATGATTCTCCATTAGTTTTTGATCTCATATCAAATCTTCTTCTGAGCATTTGTCATCAACATTCTTTAAAAATTCGAAGTGGTAAACATGATACCCTATTTCAACTCACTAAAATTAGCAAGCCGAAACAGGGGGGGGCATATAGCTACCCTCTAATTTTCATCACCTTCCTTAGTAAGCATTAGGTGATTTTGTGATCTAACATGTGGTTTTGTAGGTTGTGGTTCCTAATGGAGTACTGTAGATGCCGATGGGGGCTTCATCCGACAACTTATGGATATATCCTTTTTCAAATAATGTTTACTTTTCTGTACTTTAGCTTGCATATGCATGTAGTGTTCATATGACCGCTAAAGTGGGGGCTAAATGTATCATCATAAATTGTATGCACTTGCTAGGATGGTACAATTTCACACCTAGTTTAGCACCCGCCTTGGCGCATTTTGTATTTTGCATTACATTTCCCCTTTAGCACTTAATTAATTAAATTAATTAGGTCTAGGGTTCCATTTCATCATCTTCCACATCATAAATTTGGGCCCTTTCATTAAAGTGTGCCCCTTTCATTTTATTCCTCCAATACATCATTTAATCAAAAACCCTAATTAGGTCCTATTTTGAACTTGGTGGCTTGATTTCGGGGGTCAAAACATCTCAAAATCACCTGTAACTTCAGGATTCTCTCTAAAATTATCATATCCGATGACCCTGAAAATTTGGTGAAAAGTTGTCAGGACCATGGCGCCTGGAGTGCACATGGTCCCCGACATTTTTCTCAAAATTTTAGGAGCACGATCCAATCATAAAATAAAGCTTAACCCCAAGAAATTGGTGGGAGATTCAATCTCTAGGTCGGCCAAAAGTTGAAATTAAGACCTAGGGTTTCATATATAAGAGCTCTCTTTCTTCATTTGAAAGGATGAAATTTTTGGTTTCAAGGGCCTTCTATGCAGCAAAAGAGCAGATCTTTGAAGAATTCAACAACATTCAACATCCATCCATCAAGCATTCATGAATTTCATTCATACATTTAGGGCTTTGAAGACATTGAAGAGCAATAGGGGATCACCGACTAAAGATTGGCTTGTACCCCTCCCTTGGGGTTGGGTATGATTTCATGTTGTTTTCTTGTCTTTGCATAAGCCTCATTATATCATTTGTATTCATGCTTTAGATCACTTTTCATCTTGATTTGGAGCATTTACATTATCATTTACAAGAAATTAGGGTCTACTTTCTAGGTTTCTCTGGTTTGCTTACTTGCATTTTAGGATCTTGCACACACACATGGTCTGCACACACACTACTTTTACAATACAACTTGGCTATTCGTGGAGGTGGAAATCATCAAAGCGGGGGTTTGACTAAGGCAAAACCCAATATAGCCACCCAACGTACCTTTTTAGATATAAGTGTAGATTTCGGGATTCGGATGACGTTGCAAGTTGCAGATCCAGCAAAAGCAGACAGAAACTGAGCTACACACCAAATTTCAAGGCAAAAGACTAGGACAGAGGCATGGGGCACTCTGGTCGTACCAGGATAGGGGCGCTGGGTGCCCTGGTCTCTGGGATAGTGGTGCTGGGCACCCTAGTCCCTCTGTCAGACAACAAGTTTCAGCATTTCCGACAGCTTTTCAAGTTGCAAAACAACAGTTTCAAGAGTAGTTCCAGGAGCAGAATCAAGACAGTGGTGCTAGCGCCCAGATCCCAAACATTTTCACTTATATTTTAACTCTGGTTACGCATCTACATTCTTGTCTTGTCCTTGTGTTTACAGCTTTCCATTATTTAATCTCAATTCTGCAATCTTGTTATTAGTTCATACTTGCACTTTGGGGTTAGGAATTGAACTTGCATCATTTTATCTTTCAATTACAACAAAGGAATAGAAACCCTAATAGGTAGCCCATGGCTCTCTCTTCCACAAAAAGAAGTAGCCAATTGTGTGATACCTCTAGGCTCTTTCGTATTCCACAATGTGTGTCAAAAGGTAGGATTAGGGCATGTTAGCCTAGTCTCAGTTTTTCCCCTACACAGTACTACTTTACAATAGCATCTTCAATGCCAGATTCAGTACCGGTTTCTGCTCTATTCTTTACATAAACCCTTTAACCTATATTTCGCATAATAGGTCTGCCTAATAATTTTTTCTATCCTATATCTAAATGTCTACAATGATCTTCTTTATATATAAGAGTCATTTTACATCTTACCAAGTCGGCTTTACAAAGTTTTTACAATAATAAACAAAATATAATATATCAAAAATCCTGTCGGCCTCTGTGCCGGTATGCTTCCTTTCTTTGTGCTGGTGCCGGTGGTCTGAGTGCTGGTGTAGAGTGTGATCTGCTGATGCTAGTGTAATGCCTTGCCAGTGCCATAGGATTGTAAGGTTGCCATCAATGAAAAAACCTTCAATCACCTTCAATGTCTCATTGGAGTGTCCATATGCCAACAACATGTTCCAATACCACCTCTTTCTTCTAAACCTTTTCCCTCAAGAAATGATACTTGAGTTCAAAATGCTTGGTTCTAGCATGTAAAACCGGATTCTTGGAGATCTTAATTGCACTCGTATTGTCACAAAATATACTTACTGGTTTAGATATAGGAACTTTGAAGCCATTTAACACATGCTTCATCCAAATAGTTTGGGTGCAGTTCATAAAAGTTGCAACATACTCTGCTTCTATTGTAGACTGAGAGATACAACTCTTCTTTTTACTCATTCATGAGACTAATCTACCACCAAAAAAGAATACACCAGTAGTTGTGCTTTTCCAATCATCCACATTACCAGCCTAATCAGCATCCGTGAACACTTTTAGGTTGAAATCATCATTGTATGGATACCATAATCCATAGTCAATAGTTCCCTTTAGATATCTAAGAATCCGCTTGACTACTATCAAGTGTGATTCTCTTCGGATTTTCTAGAGCCGAGCGGTAATCCCCACTGCATGTGCAATGTCCGATCTACTATGCACTACATAATGCAACTTACCAATCATTGATCAGTAATCCTTCTCATTTACAAATGCTGAGTCATCCTCTTTTGATAATTTACAACCAGTCACCATTGGTGTACCAACTCGTTTGTTGTCTTCCATGCCAAAGGTCTTCAACACCTCTTTGACATACTTGGACTGAGTAATAAAGATTCCATCTTTCGTTTGTTGAATCTATAGTCCAATGAAGAACTTAATCTCTCCAATGAGTGACATCTCAAACTCCTTTTTCATCTCATCTGCAAAGTCATGACTCATCTTGTCATCTCCACAAAAGATTATGTCATCAACAAATACTTCACAGATCAGAATCTGATCTCCTTCTGATTTCAAGTAGATATTGCTATCTTCACTTTTTCTTTCAAATCCAATCTTCACAAGATGGGAGTGCAAGCATTCATACCATTCTCTAGGTCCCTACTTCAATCCATACAAAGCTTTATGTAGCTTACACACCATGTCACTGTCTTTTGATAGGGCAAACCCATCTGGTTTCTCTATATACACCTCTTCTTCAAGTATTTCATTTAGGAACGCAAATTTTACATCCATTTGGTATACCTTAAATCCTTTAAAATCTGCATATGTAAGAAGCATACAAACTCCTTCCAATCTTGCTATTGGAGCAAAGGTTTCTCCATAGTCTTCTCTTTCTTCTTGGGCATATCCTTTACATACTAGTTTGGCTTTGTTCCTTACCACTATGTGATCCTCATTCATCTTATTTATGAAAACCCATTTGGTTCCAATGACATTTTTATGCTCTGGTCTAGGTACTAAAGACCATGTACCATTCTTCTCTATCTGGTCAAGTTCCTCTTCCATTGCCTTGATCCAGTCTTCATCTTTATGTGCCTCTTTGAATTATTTAGGCTCAAATTCAAAGATCATACATGAGTTTTCTCTGACCTTTCTTCTTGTGACAATTCCTACATCTTTTTCTCCTATGATCTGCTTTGGATCATGATTGAGTTTGACATACCTAGGTATGTTCTTAACATATTCCTCTTTTTTTTCTTCATCATCCTCATCTTCATCGGCATCAGCATCCACTGGTGTAGGAGCACAATTACTGGTAATTGGCAGATTTGCAACCAGTTCCTAGAAGGTTACTACTAGTTCATCTCCTACATGCTCACTGTCAGTTTCCTTAGGTTTCTCAGAGTTTTCATCAACCCTAACATTGATGCTTTCAATTATTCTCTGAGTCCTATTATTGAAACATTTGAGAGCTTTACTATTGGTAGAATATCCTAAGAATATTTCCTCATCACATTTTGTATCGAACTTTCTCTGATGTTCACTCCTTTTGATATAACATTTACTGCCAAATACTCTAAAGTAAATTACTACTGGTGTCTTACTGGTCTAGTACTCATAAGGAGTCTTATCCTTTCCCTTCTTGATGAGTACCCGGTTCATTATGTAGACTGCAGTGCTCACCACTTCTCTCCAAAAGGTGTGAGAAACTTTTCCTTGGATCAACATAGTTCTAGCCGCTTCAACCACAGTTCGGTTGTTTCTCTCTACTAAGCCATTCTGCTATGGAGTCTGAGGGGCATATAGTTGCCTCTTGATGCCATTTTCTTCACAATATTTATTGAATTCACTGGAAGTGATTTCCCCTCCTTGATCAGTTCTAAGGAATTTGATTCTTCTACCGCTTTCCTTTTCAACCAGTGCTCTAGAAGCTTTGAACTTTCCAAAGGCTTCAGACTTGTCCTTCAATAATGTGACCCACATCATTCTTGAGGAATCATCTATAAGAATCATAAAATACCTATCTCCCTACACACTCTAGTTTTCATAGGACCACACAAATCAGTATGCACAAGATCAAGTAAATTGTCTGTAGTGAAAGATTTACCTTTGCAGGTTGAGGAAGACATTTTCCCCAATTGATACTCTCTACATAAAGGATTTTTTGATTTGCTCAGCACCAACAGTTCTCTAACTGCCTTGATCTTACTAGCCTTCACAATGTTATCAAAGTTTACATGGCAGAGTCTCCTATGCCATATCTAGCTATCATCAAACTTAGCCATAAGACATGTACTTATATTTGCATTCAGCTAAAATAGGTTACCTTTGGTCTGCATACTGATGGCCATCAATTCACCATTCTTTCCTTTGATTTTGCACACTCCACTTTTGAATTCTAGAGTGAGTCCACTATCATTCAACTGGGCAACACTCAATAGGTTGTGTCTGAGACCTTCCACCCAATACACATTGTCAGCACTGCTCTTTCAATTCAGAGAGGTGGACCCTTTGCCTTTGACCATACATGGTGCATCATTACCAAAATGAACTACACCACCATCATACTCTTCCAGAGATAGAAACTTGCTCTGATCATCAGTCATATGGTGAGAACAACCACTATCAATAATCCACTCATTAGAATTATCAAAACGGGAGACAAGAGCCTTCTTGTGTTACACTTCTTCCTTGACTACAACAAACACAATATCTTCATTTTCTTCATCTTCTAATTCCTCATTAGTGACACCTTCATCAACTGCTACAAAATAGTTTCTCCAGTTTCCTCCTTTGAATTTCTTGAACCTCTCTGGTTTATTCTTGTTGTCACCATTAGGGTAGTTTATAGAAATGTGACCTATCCGGTTACAAGAAAAGCATTTCAAAGGAAGCTTACCTCTATTGGTATTTTGGTATGGTTTTGTCATTGATGTCAACACCTACTAAAAGCACTTTGGAGATCCAACAAACATTCACTGAAAGACAAGTGATTATTGCACAGTCACTGGTATATGGTACATCGGTAGGATACAACATTCACCGACACTTGGAATGGCATGAAAAACACTTGGTAATGTCAAAGACATTGTTTGGAAATTATATCTTGGAAAGATGTTTATCAGCATATTCATATTTACATATTTGCTTTTACCAGCAAATAGGTCTAGGGTTATCCAGGGTTACACTGCCAGGTTTATCTTTTCCAGATCAACATGGCACACTATGAAGATGATTAATTAATGTTGTAAATGCATTAAGCCGACATGTTCAATCGGTTATTGCATCAGATATTATGTTGATTGTAAAATGTTTTTATTGTAATATCTTGTAGAGCCGACCTAATAAAAATGGTCTTAGGTTATGGTATAAATGTAAGGTCTTAATTGTAAGATCGAATGTGGAATGTGAAGAAGGTATTTTGTGAAGGTATATTCGAGATTTAGCAGAGCTATACATGAAGACATCATTTGAAGAAGAAGGTATTTTGTGAAGGCATATTAGCATTACACCGGTACTAAATCCATCATATGAAGATGTTTTTTTGACCAGTACATTTTATTGGATTTAACCATCCAACTTTAGTCAGTGTGTCTGTCATTTGTGTTTGAGCAGTGAGCTCTAGGTGCTTGGCCTTTCCACATGTGCAAACCCCATTTATGTACACTTATTATCTGCAGTAGTATCATCTGATTGTGGGTAAGGTTTTCCACCATGGTTTTTCCCCTTACAGGGTTTCCACGTACAAATATTGGTGTCATGTGTTGTGGATGACTTTGTCTTTTGGTTTCATGCAATAATATTTATCGGTATTGCATTTATCTGTTAATTATGTTCACTGGTATAACAGACTTTCACACCGGTATTAACCAGTAAATTGTTTAAGGTGTTTTTGGTATTAAGTTTAAAGACAACTGATTCACCCCCCCCCCCTCTCAATTGTCCCTGAGACCTAACAATTGGTATCAGAGAAAGTCCTCTTTTAAAGAAGTTTAACAACTTGAGGAGATCAAATGTCTACTAACTATTTCAGGAAGGATAGTCCTAAACTTGATGGAACCAACTATGGGATATGGAAGATCAGAATGGAGACACGTCTAAATTGCATTGGGAAGGACATCTGAGATGTTACAAAGAATGTTTATACTGCTGCTACTCCCGGTCAACCTACTCCAGCTAACTTGACTAAAGATGAAGAAAATGATTGCAAAGCAAGAGAAGCACTTTTGAGCGCATTATCAGATCAACAGATCATGGGATTATCAGATAGATCAATTGCTAAATCTATTTAGGATCATTTGGAAACACTGAATGAAGGAGATTCCATAGTCAAATTTGCAAAACTTGAAAGCTTCCGAGTCAGGTATGAAAGGCTGAAAATGGAAGAAGATGAAAGAATTTCCACTTTTATGGAAAGAGTAAATGAAATTGTTTTGGGTATAAATTGTTGTGGAGGAACCTTAAGTGAAGATAAAATTGTTTCAAAAGTTTTAAGAGGATTTCCACTGGCATACAAAATGAAGGTTACTACTGTAAATGAGTTAAGAATAATGCCTAATACATCAGTAACTAGGGATACATTGATTGGAAAACTTTCAGCTTTTGAAATTGAGGAATTTGGTCCTGTTTCTACTATAAAGACAGATTTAGCCTTCAAAGCATCAACATCATCTGCATCATCATTTGACAAATCTAATTGGAAAGCCTTTTATGCAAGAGAACTTGAGGAAAGTAGGAAAGAACTTGAAGAACTTGAAGAACTTGAAGCACTATTTGCAAGGAAAATGCCTAAAGGTCCTATTGGAAGTAAGTATGAAGGTAAAGCACCCTTTAAATGTTTTAACTGCAATAAGATTGGTCATATGGCTTCAAGATGCCTTGATAGACATGCTAGAATAAGAGAAGAATCTAGAAGGACATACAAGCCTAACCCTGAATATCAGAGATACAGATTTAAGAAGAATAAGGACAAATCTTGTTATGTTGCTGATGAAGGAGTAACTGATGATTCTGATGAAGATCTGGCAGACAATGGATGGGTTTTTGTTGCTATTACAAAAGATCAACCGACACGTGCAGTGCAACCGGTAAAATTAAGGTAAAGGATGAATGGATAATTTATTTTGGATGCTCACATCATATGACAGGAGACAAAGGTAAATTCTTGAACTTTCAAGAATATAATGGCAGTTTAGTAAGATTTGGTGATGACAAAGCTTGTGAGATTAAAGGTAAGGGTTCAATATCTCTTGATGGTAAACATAACATTGATAATATTTACTATGTTGAAGGTTTAAAGCATAATCATTTGAGTGTTGGTCAATTAGTTGAGAAAGGATTTCAATTACAATTTAAGAATGGAAAATACAAAATCATGAACAGAACTGGTTTAGAAATGGCAACCGGTAATCAGACTAGAGGTAATATCTTTCATTTGAATAACAGTGAGAAGACATGTTTGATTGCACATATAGATGAAATTTGGCTATGGCATAAGAGACTCTATCATATAAACTTTGATTGCATGGTAAAAATCAGTACTACTAAGGCAGTTAAAGATTTACCTAAAATTGTCAAACCTCACAATACAGTATGTAAGGAATGTCAATTTGGAAAATAGGTTAGAGATAGTTTCAAAAGTATTCTAGAGAAATCTAACAATGCTCCTGATTTAATTCACACTGATTTATGTGGTCTAGCTAGAACTAAAATCTTACAAGGTGATAGATACTTCATGCTAATCATTGATGACTATTCTAGAATGTGTTGGGTTACTTTTCTTAGAGAAAAATCAGAAGCACTTGGAAAGTTTAAATTGTTCAAAGCAATGGTTGAAAATGAAACCGGTAAGAAAATCAAATTTTTAAGATCAAATCAAGGAGGAGAATTCACATCTAAGGAGTTTAATACATTCTATGAAGTTAATGGAATCAAAAGATAACTATCAACACCTCAGACACCTCAGCAGAATGGAGTTGTTGAAAGCAAAAAGAGAACTATCTTGGATGTAGCTAGAAGTATGTTATCAGAAGAAAATCTACCACATGTATATTGGAGAGAAGTAGTAAGAACAATGGTCTATACATTCAACAAAGTTCACATCAAACATGAAACCGGTAAGACCCCTCATGAACTATAGTTTGGTATTACTCCTACCCTTAAATAATTCAGAATATGTGGTAGCAAATGTTACTTTAAAAGAGATGAGCATATTGGAAAATTTGATCCTAGAAGTGATGAAGGTATATTTCTTGGTTATTCATCTAAGAGTAAAGCATATACATATTTTAATAGAAGATTGTAGAAAATTGTTGAAAGCACAAATGTAAAGATTGATAAACAATTCAGAGGAACTTCAAGGTATATAGATTCTGAACCGGCAATAGAAATTCTATCAAATGAACCTAAATTGAATCCACTAGTACAGAGTGAAGATCCAGTTACACCAGTATCACTTGAAAATTCCACTATGACTGAAGAACAACAACAAACAAAGACACCTTGGTATGTAAGATTGCATCATTCTGAAGATCAGATAATTGGAAACAAATACAAAGGAGTTATGATAAGACAAAGATTGACAAATGAAGAGGTATGTCTTATTTCTCAAATTGAACCATCATCAATTAATGAGGCATGTGAAGATAAGTATTGGACTAAAGCTATGGAAGACGAATTATAGCAAATTGAGAAAAATAACACTTGGACATTAGTTCCCCGGCCTAAAGATAAAAATGTAATTGGAACAAAATGGGTATTTAGAAACAAACTTAATGAAGATGGTAAGGTTATCAGAAATAGAGCAAGACTAGTGTGTAAGGGATATTCTCAAAAGGAAGGAATTGATTATAATGAAACCTTTGCACCGGTAGCTAGAGCTGAGGCAGTTAGATTATTTTTGGCTTTTTCAGCACACAAGAACTACAAAGTATATCAAATGGATATTAAATGTGCATTTATGAATGGAGATCTTGAGGAGGAAGTTTACATTGAACAACCTAATGGATTTCCTTTAACAGAAGACAAAGATATGGTTTGCAGGTTAAAGAAAGCTTTGTATGGTTTGAAACAAGCCCCAAGAGCTTGGTATGCAAGAGTGGATAAGTATCTTTTGAAAATTGGTTTTTTTAAAGGTAATGCTGACAATAACTTATACTATAAAGTGATTGATGATGACATCTTGGCTATAGAAGTTTTTGTTGATGATATAGTATTTGGAGGAGAAGATAGATTGTGCAAAGAATTTTCTATTGAAATGCAGTAAGAATTCGAAATGTCTATGATTGGTGAAATAAGATTCTTTTTAGGATTGCAGATTTCACAGACTGACAAAGCTATATTTTTAAGTCAATCAAAATAGTTAAAAGAGTTACTTAAGAAATTTGGGATGGAGAATTGTAAACCGGTAAGTACACCTATCACTACAAATGACAAACTATCTTTAAGAGATGAATCTACACCAGTTAATCCAACATGGTACAAATCTATGATAGGAGGTTTACTGTATTTAACACAAACAAGATCTGATATTATGAATGCAGTATGTATTGTTTCAAGATTTCAAAGTAATCCTAGAGAAAATCATGAATCAGCAATAAAAAGGATTTTTCGGTACTTACAAAGCACTACAAATCTTGGATTATGGTATCCTAGAGATAAAAAATTTGACTTATGTGCATACACAGATGCAAATTGGGTAGGAGATGTGGATGATAGAAAAAGCACCACCAGAGGAGCATTCTTTCTTGGAAACATATTAGTTTCTTGGTTGAGTAAGAAATAGAGTTGTGCATCTTTATCAATAGCAGAATCAGAATATGTTGCAGCAGCAATAAACTATACACAAGTACTTTGGCTTAAACAAATGTTGAAATACTTAAAGGTAAAATGTAAAGAACCTATAACCATCTATTGTGATAACATAGCAGCAATTGGCATATCTAAGAATCCAGTATTACATTCTAAAACAAAACATGTCTCTATCAAACTAAATTTTCTAAGGGAAAAAGTTGAAGCAAAAGAAATACAACTAGTTTATGTGAATACTAAAGAATAGCTTGCAGATATTTTCACTAAACCTTTGCCTAAGGAGACCTTTGAGTATCTCAAAGAACAACTTGGGGTCATACCCCCACTAGTAGATACTTAGAGAGTTGATGTCTGTCATCAACCGATAGAATAAACGGAGATATATTCTTACTCTGGCTTTGATGAGGAAGCTACTTCTCAGGGGGAGTAGTTGGTATGGTGAAATAGGTTGCTATTTTGTATGTATCTAACAATTGGTATTTGATAAAAATTGGTATTTTATTGTAAACTTTTGCATTTGATGTCAAAGGGGGAGAGATATCTATGGAAAAACATTATCTGAAAAATTGGTACAGAAAAACATAAGGAAACTCATGTTACTCTCACGGGGAGAGATTGTTACTTTGAGGAGATTGTTGGTTTTACACTTGGCATTTCTGTTTTGGCACTTTGATGGTTTTTCCATCTTGTGTTGCCATCAATGCCAAAGGGGGAGATTGTTGGTATTTTGGTATGGTTTTGTCATTGATGTCAACACCTACTAAAAGCACTTTGGAGATCCAACAAACATTCACTGACAGATAAGTGATTATTGCACAATCACTGGTATATGGTACATCGGTAGGATACAACGTTCATCGGCACTTGGAATGGCATGAAAAACACTTGGTAATGTCAAAGACATTGTTTGGACATTATATCTTGGAAAGATGTTTATCAACATATTCATATTTACATATTTTCTTTTACCAGCAAATAGGTCTAGGGTTATCCAGGGTTACACCGCCAAGTTTATCTTTTCCAGATCAACATGGCACGCTATGAAGATGATTAATTAATGTTGTAAATGCATTAAGCCAACATGTTCAATCGGTTATTGCATCAGATATTATGTTGTTTGTAAAATGTTTTTATTGTAATATCTTGTAGAGCCGACCTAATAAAAATGGTCTTAGGTTATGGTATAAATGTAAGGTCTTAATTGTAAGATCGAATGTGGAATGTGAAGAAGGTATTTTGTGAAGGTATATGTGAGATTTAGCAGAGCTATACATGAAGACATCATTTGAAGAAGAAGGTATTTTGTGAAGGCATATTAGCATTACACCAGTACTAAATCCAACATATGAAGATGCTATTTTGAGCAGTACATTTTATTGGATTTAACCATCCAACTATAGTCAGTGTGACTCTCATTTGTGTTTGAGTAGTGAGCTCTAGGTGCTTGGCCTTTCTGCATGTGTAGACCCCATTTATGTACACTTACTATCTGTAGTAGTATCATCTGATTGTGGGTAAGGTTTCCCACCATTGTTTTTCCCCTTACAGGGTTTCCACGTACAACTATTGGTGTCATGTGTTGTGGATGACTTTGTCTTTTTGTTTCATGCATTAATCTTTACTGGTATTGCATTTATCTATTAATTCTATTCACCGGTATAACAAACTGTCTCAACGGTATTAATCAGTAAATTGTTTAAGGTGTTTTTGGTATTGAGTTTTAAGACAACTGATTCACCCCCCCTTTGAGTTGTCATCGGGACCTAACAACCTTTTTATTTACCGGTTCCCTTGGGAAGTCTCTTGGCAAGAAGAGCTTCAAATTCCATCAGGATCTCCTCATCATCCATTTCTCTACTTTGTCTTGGTTCACCACTGGTGCTTTCTTCTTTTCCTTTTCTAGATGGTGCAGCAGATGCTCTAAAAGTTGATCCAGTCTTCTAAATACTACCATCAAAACTATTCAGTTCATAGGCTGTCAACTTTGCAATGATGGAATCTAGGGATACCTTAGTCTTGTCTATTGACCTCAACTCCTGAATAGCTGCAACCCTTATTTCATAGACCGGTAATAAGGACCTTAAAACTTTCCTAACAACTGTGGAATCATCAATTTTTCCTCCTACACTCGTGATGTCTCCAACAATAGTTTTGATTCTTATTCCATATTGTTGAATGGTCTCTCCTTCAACCATCTGCATGTCTTCAAATGTTTCCCTAAGGGTTTCTTTCTTAGCTTGTTTCACATGCTTATCACCACCATATATATTCTCAAGAGTATCTCATACTTCTTTGGGATTCTCTTTATCTTGGACATCAATAAACTCAATGTCAGATAAACTGCTAATTAGGGCTTCCATGACTTGCCCATTCTCCTGGATCTCTCTTTTGATCATCGGTGAGAGTATCGGTAGGAATAACATAGGCATTCTCAATATAGCTCCAGTGTTGAGCACCCATGCTTCTGATGTATATCTTCATTCTATCCTTCCATATTTTGAAATTATATCTGTTGAACTTTGGACCTTCCCTCTTCATCATTACAATAGGATCTTTCCCTCAAGAGGTTAAGCTTACAACACAGAGGACCTGGAGGATGCTCTGATACCAATTGATAACTCAATGATGAACAGTGAGTACCAAACTGGTACTAAGAGGGGGAGGGTGAATCAGTATAGACACAAAAACCTTTCTTGAACCGGTTTGACTGCAAACCGTGAACTTGATTGGAAATCACTAACACCAGTCTTAAAGCAGATTACTACCGATTAAGCACAATGAGACTGTGAAAGATATAAACTAGAATCACTTATCTTTCCACACAACCTACACCCTCATTTCCACTTTATCCTTTTACATAAATAGGTAATCTATCATTAGAAATATAATAACTTGCTAGATCAACATGATTTACTGCTTGACAGAAAATAACAAAGCATCACATGGAAAAAAACATCACACATGACACACATATTTTTCATGTGGACACCCAACTGGGAAAAACCACAGTGGTGATGAATACCCACAAGCTTTTTTTGAACTCCTTAGAAGTCCACTCTATTAGGAGCCTAGTCCGGTTAAAGACTATTACAATAGGTTCTGTTAGGAACCGATCCTGTTAGGGATCACTCAGTTAAGGGATGGCTAGAATACCTAGTTAAGGGTTAAACCTTGTTAGAGGATTTTAAGAACTTAATGGCTTTGAGTCACCCTATTAAAGGATTTACAACAAGTTGGTTAAAGCTACCCTATTAAGGGATTTTCCAACTATTGAAGTGGTTAGAGATCAACAGGTATTACAATGATCTGGTAATAGCAATCAATGCCAATCCAGATCTGCTTTAGTTCCTTCCTTCTACACACACACTCTATAGGTATCAATTCTCTTATCTGGTCTGGCAAGAATCATGTATCTTTGCACCTAGATACACACACAACATTTTTCAACAACTTCAACATGAAACACAACATTGACCTTATAGGAAACAGATAGGTCGATAGCGAAAATCCTAAACCCTAAACATTTAGTCTGAGTAATTCAGTCAGTTCAATCTTGACCATTGAACAATTTGCATTTGAATACAATAGTCTTGAACAGATCTCAAGATGTTCTCCATCATTCGTTCTTCACTACTTCTTGGAGGTGATAACCCATCACGCATTCTCCACCATTTGACTTTGCATATTCCCAAGGTAGATAGGATCAATCTCCTTCATGCGCACAAGGCTGATGTGGAAACATGATCTGATCTCCATTATAATTCTAACTCATCACATGATGTCATCTGTTGAATCACACAGGCTTGGAGCACTTCAACCAAAAACCCTGAAGCTGAGACTACCAACCGGTAGTCATACCATATTAAACCTTGACAGAAAACATTCCTTATGCTGGTTCACATTTCAACATACCGGTTCAGTTGGACAAGCATACTTCTTCACCTTTTGCACATATACCGGTTCACTTTTCCAATTGCTTAACTTTAATAAACCAGTTCACTCTTCAGCGTATTACTGGTTCACTCTTCAGCATATTACCAATTCACTCTTTCAACATATTGACATCAATGACAACACAATATCATCATGTCAACATACTCTGCACATATGCCAACAAGTATTACTCCACCAGTAGGAGATTCTTCATCCAATTGAACTAAAACCTTTTGGGGGTATGACAACAAGTTGAAAATCATGCAAGTTTACCCTTGGTTGATGGTAAGAAGATGAACTTATTCTTTACCAGTAGATGTGTTAAGTTTCACTTAACTGACAGACATTTATTTTGGTTGTTGAAGGAAAAGACATTATAAATCAGTGTTTTTTCCTCTTTTTCATTAACTGAGCATTCAATTTCCTAAGAGCGTGAAAAACCAAGCAAAGACATCCTTGGCAAGAAGTGAAGAAAGATCTTTCAAGCATCCAAACCTATCAGGTAGATTAAGGTATTTATCAATGGCTTCCTCCTTTGCTCCAAAATTTATTGCAAACCCTACTGTTATAGAAGGGGTTAAATGCCCTAGGCCACTTTTCAAAATTATCCCCGAGGTAGCAAAACAAGATAATACCCTAGGAGCATTTTCAAAAATCCCTAAAGGAGTTGCATATGCAGAAGACCCTAGAATTTACATACATTGCCACATTGAGGAATTAGGTTCTAAGGAAATCATGAAAATGTACAAAAATGTTATCTTTGATGATAGTGGAGTTGTGAAACCCGAACATAAGGTTATTGAGACCCTAGATTTTGTGGAAATAATTGACATCCTAAAAATTCCTAAGGAAGTTGTAAGGATTGTGCTTAGTAGAGTTCATGGTGAATTCTTTTAGCTTGACTCCATTCATAAAATCACTAAGGAAGCAGTTAGGGCAGTAACTGGCTTACCATCCACCGGTAGCAGGCTAGATAAAACTAAGAAAATTTCAAATAACACAATGATGACTTTAACAGGTGCAACTTATGACAACAGATCCCTAAGAGTTAATGATGTAAAGGATGAGAATGTTAGATTCATTAGCATGATATTAGGATACAAAACCACACATGCTAACTGACTGGACTCAGTTTCCAGTCTATGTATTAAAAGTGTATATGATATGGTTAATAGTGATGCTAAGATAGATGTATGGGAATGGTTGAAGGATGAGTTGATTGACAATCTGAAGAAAATAAAAGGAGATAAGAAAGGTACTTTCTGTTTTGGCAATATTCTTGTATGCTTAATGCTATATCTTACAAAAGAGGTTTCCGGTATAGGCAAGAAAGACTTTGGTTATGAAATACCAGTAGGGAAACAACTGTTAGATATATTCACTAGTATGGGGACAAACAAGGACAACAAAATAATAGAGTATTTCCAAGCCTTTAAGGCAGAAATGAAAACAAGGGAGAGATTACCACAAAGCATTATAGACAAGTATCAGAAAGAAATTTGTTTTGTAATGAGGAAGGATGAGATATGGATGGAGGAAGTTTTCCTAGAACTATTTGGGTAACAGAAATGGGATATGAGGCTGATGTGAACATAATTGAAACATATGCCAAAGCCCTACTTGAAGCCCCTAGAGAACCAGAAGAAAAAGTTTTTGGTAATGCTGAGACTATAGAGAGTGGTGTACAAACACTGAAATAGAGGAAGAAAAGAGATAAATACATCAGAAGTGCAACCAAGCAGGTCAAAGAGATAATGGAAAATATAATGAATATCACTATTATCAAGGAGAGTGACTTAGAAGGGTTACAACTGGAAGCTCATCTCTCACCAGTTGGAACTTCATCAGACAGTGAAATCCTTGCAAAATTTAAAAGAGTAGATAGGAAGAGAAAACCTTCACCGGTACCCTCTCCTATAGCTAAGAAGGCAAGAAAGAAACAACAGGGAGTGAGGCCACTAGCTAAGAAGCTGACACCTACAAAGAAAAAGGGAAAACAAGTCATTCCTCCACTTGACAACCTACTAAATGAGATAACAGATGATGGAAATTTATCTAATATAAGCAATTTGTATGATACATTTACGAATGAGGAGAAAGAAAGTGTTGAAAATGGCATTATCTTACATCTTGATATTTATAAGATAGTTTTAATAGAGGTTGTAGATGATTTGCCTAGTGATCTATATAGGTGGTTAGATGCTAAAAGGTTAGCTATTATGGAACTTGACAAGAAAATAAAGATTGATAAATTGCTAGCTGTACATCTAATGAAATCAGTTGAAGAAATTGATGAATTGATCAGTGAAGCTAATAGAACAGTCTTTGCTAGCAGACACCAGCATGTAAGTCTAATGGCCGACAAGGTTAATGAAATCTCAGAAGAGACAACAGATAAATGGGACATATTCTTTGTTGAGAAAGAGAAACAAGAAGAATTAAAAAGACCTAAAACCTTCAAGGTATACCAAAAGGATAGAGACAAGGGAAAAGGAAAGGTAGGTTGACTACTTAATATAAAAGTGACAGATAATCTACTACCACCTTCAGTTACTCCACCGGTACTAACTGATAATTCACCGGCTTCTGAGAATGTGGAAACACCACATTAGGACACAAACCCTAAGTCTGAAATCTTGTATACTATGAACATAGATACTCAGGAGGTAAATATTATAGTTGATAGAGAAAACATTGAGAAAAAGAAAAATTATGTTGCTACTGAGCAACCGTTTGACAAGATTGAGGTTGGATCACAGGGAGAACATGAGGTTGAGACACAAGTTAAACATGCAGAGCATACAGTGGAACGCATTGAGATTGGGGTTAGTGAAATGGTTACTAACAATAATGTCAATGCAAGCACTAAAAAACCTGTTGGGACTCATAAAATTTGAGTATTTTGAGAGGCCCATTTCAAAATTTTGCTCTGCATTTTAGAATGACACCTAATGAGTCAACTTGAATGGTCTAGTTTGGGGTATGTAAAATGAAGCCAGTTGACTATCAAAGGGTAAGGCTTGGGAAATGTATCCTATACCTTTCATTTGGCCTATGAAGTGTTTTGCAACTTTCAGAATTTAGTTTGGATCAATTTATCAAGTACCCATTTCAAAGGGTGAGCTGAAAGTCCATCATAGGTGCAAATGCAGATTTTATTAAGTGGCCTACTTTGAGCACCTATAACTTTTGCCCAGTAGATCGTCATGTTCAAATTCAAAATAAATTGATTTCTATGCATATAGGTGAGTCCACATGCCAAGTTTCAGGTCTTTATGAATCTGTTTGATTGGTTTTCAAAGATGATTTCTTGAGCCACTTTATTCAAATTTCTGCATTTTCATTGCTACATTAGTTAAAGTTGCCATTTTCATGAGCTCACCATTTGCACATAGTCATCCTTCCAGTCAAATTGATCATTCTGAGGTCTTCTTTGTACTTCAAGGTATCTATGCCCCAGATTTGGGGGTCTACGAAGACCGTTTGATATTTTTAAGAAAAGCATTTTGAGGTTCCTATGCATTGATTTTATCAGGTTCATAGTGTCGACATAGTCATTTGGTCATTTTTGACCGTTAATATTTCTTCACTCGGGATTCATCTTAAGAAATGGCTTGGCAGAGTTAATGTTTGTATATCACATAGCATGCCTGTCAGTTGGCGAAGTCCAAAAAGGTGTTTTGTCCAGTTTGAAAATTACATCTTTGGGATTAAATGCGAAAATGTGGCGCAAGTGCCTGAAAGTTGCAAAACTCAGTTCAGTGATCAGAAAATTGTGTCAATCAACTCCAAAGGTATGTTTGAGGTTTATGACGCATTTCAAAGGTCATTTGCATGAAACCAAATTTTTTCTTAGCCGGACCCACTTTGGGGCCCGACCTGGCTCATGCCCATGCATTAATTTTATAGTGAAATGTTCTTATTTAATGGCAATGCATATCAATATTGGCTTGATTGCAATTCACCAGTTGGATAGTGAGAGAGAAGAGAAAACTCCAACACCAAATGCAAATTGGTATGTGGCAAATTGAAAGATTTTAACATCAAGGATGCTACTGGAGGCTCATATAAGATAATAATAAAAAATTTAATTGTAAATATGACTGAGAAATATTTGGAGATCCACTATTTTGGGCTAGAAAGGGAACATATGACATACCAATGCAAGAGGGCATTAATAAATTCAAAAAAATGAAAATTTGAATGGTCAATCCAAGCCTTGTATGGCATCATGGCTGAAGAGGCATAAAAACTTTAAGCAACTTTTATCGCTAGACAAAGCAAAGTCCTCCCTGCAAATGGAGTAGTCAGTTTGTGCTTCTTAAGCAATGCAATTCATAGGTGCCAGCTATGGTGAGAAGGCATTCAACTTCAAACAAATATGGTGGCATGTGAAAAATAAAGTAGGCGTTAAACTTTTAACCAAATGCAATGGCAGGTAGACCACGTTAAAAGCAAAAGTATAAAACTTTCCAAGCAAATTCATTTGGGCAGGCTCAAAGCCAAACCCCCTCCTTCAAGGTGGTGTTCTGAAGAGACTTAATAAACCATTTTGCAAATGCATTGCTAGTTTTAATAGAAAAACCCATGACCTTTGCTAAATTTTCCTGTGCATTTTGGAGGGCGATGAAAAAGTTTCCAACAAATGCAAAATGCAAGTGTTGCGTGGTACGGTTGACAAGCTTTTAAAAACCTTTAGCAAATGCTACTGGCAGGTGTATCGCCAAAGTCTCATCCTTCCCTATTACGTGGTATGATGTGGAAAGGACATGGAACTTTCAACAAAAATGAAATTGGCATAAAGTCATCTCCTCCTTGTTGTGTGTGGCAGTTGAACAGGAAAGGCTTAGAAATTTTAAAGCATTTGCAATTAGCAAAAGTTCAATTGCCAATATCCTCCCTGCGTGGCTATTGAAGAGACATTGAAAGTTTCAAGCAAATGCTTCTGGTAGGTTAAGATGCCAGCTCCACGATCCCTCTTTCACATGGTGTTTGGGGAGTAAAGTTAAAACTTTAAAGCAAATGCAAGTTGCAGGTGTGAGCCAATTTCCATAACTCTACCAACATTCTCCCTTACCAACCATTGAAAGGATAAAGGGCATAATTAAAACTTTTAACAAATTAACTTGGTAGATGTAAGGCCAATCCATTAAGCCTGTAGTTCCTCCTCCTATGCAGGGTAATGTGGGAGCCAATAGACACTTTCAAGAAAACACTATTGGTAGGTGTTTGGAAAAATGGTTATCCTCTGTATGGTACATGGTGTTGGCAAATGCATTGGAAACTAAATCAAATTGCAATGACAGATTCATAGTTTCCTCCCCTTGCGTAGAACATGATGGCGATGTGATAAAGGCTTTGTAAACTTTCAAGTAAATAGCATTGGCAGGTGTAAAGCTCGATTCCACGACCTTACCAGCATCGTTCCAAGCCATGGTGTTCTGAAAAGGCATTTTATATCTTCAGCAAATGCAATCTGTAGAGAAAACCTTCAAAAAATGCATTAATCAGGCTAAATGCCATTATCCCACATTGGCTAGGTGGAGGAGCTTTTATGTATTTAAATATAAGAACATACTCATCGATAGTGTCAAATCCTTGAAGGCTTTTGATGCAAGGTGTTGGCTGGGCACCCAGTGGACCCCATGCATGTGTGCAAGTTTCCCAAGGAGATCTATGAGCTAGCTGACAACCAAGTGGAGAGCATGCATACATGGTTACCAAGGTGAGCAAATTTTGGAGTGGAAGGATGAGTTAACTGGTGAGCAGGTTTGAGATGATCGAGAGTTGTCACTAGTAGGTCGCTATGTCACAAGGCAAAGATGCTCACCGGTTAGCATCATGGACCAGCGACCAAGCATGTGCAAAAATGGACGTGTTAATGAGTGAGCAAGTTCACATAAGATCAATGGTTGGTGCTACTCTGTGAAGTGAAGGTGCTTGATGGTTAACCATCACGAAGTAGCGACTGATGATATGGCAGGTCTGGTGGCAGTGTGAGCTGGCAGGTCCCGCTGAGGTGGCGATGACATGGCCGATAAATGGTGGAGAGGTGGTGATGATGTGGCCGACAAGAGGAAGATAGGTGAGGTGTCATCCAAGGTGGAAAAAAGAGGACCCTATGAGAGAATCATGGGCTCCCACATGGTAGGGCACAGTTCCAAAATTGGCAAAAAATCAAAGTTAAATTGCATAGTTTTGACTATTAAGGAAAAAATGAAAATTTAAATGATGGCCTCCACATTCAAGATTAATTCACCGAGGAGGTATGTTTTATTCAAAATGGAAAGTATTATATATCATCAGAAAGCTCTCGAGATGAGAAATCCAGCCATGCAATTAGTCTCAACAAACATGAGATATTTTGAGAGAAGTTTCCATGGGGGGTGAAGGAGATATTTTGCAGTTAGGGAAAAAGGGACACATGGAAACTTCTAATCTTTTCCCCCCTCCTTCATATTCCCATTTCTCTTTATGTTTAGGGGTTGTGTTCTATTCATTCCAAGTCCTGTTTCATCTATTGTTTATACAGATTTAGCCAATCTATAGTATGTTTCTAATTGGTTGGGTTTGTGGAATGATCTATCTACTTTTATTGATGTTGTCATATGTGGGTAAATGAGTCTGATTCAGTGCGTCAAATGGTGTCCCCCCCTAGGTTTAGTAGAACCTGAAGTGCAGGAGGATCAATTAAGATCCTATGTTATGTTGTCCAAGTCCTGATGTATGTCATAGATTGAAATTGGCCATTTAATAAAAGGATTGCAGGTGAGCTTGGGTTAACTAGATTTGGTGAATAACAAAACCATCAGAAACACTAGAAGATGACACTATGAAACATGGAGAGATAGAAGCAAAGAAATAGGTTGAGAAATAGGTACACACAAAGACAGTGCCACCGACATCTACTGAGAAGCCTAAACCTTTGCTAATAGAAATGCAGACATAAACTGACCCTCCAGAGGTCTAGACAAGAAAAGTAATTGCTCCTACCGACAACACTGAAATTATTAAGGTAATTGGATAGTCATCTAGTACTTCTATGATAGAATTTAGACCCACAAATGTGACTAAAGTACTCTTAGATTCTATTAAGAAAATTACTGATTGTAATGCATTGGCTTATAAGGCTATAGATGACACAATACCCATTCTTAAATTGATTGCACCCAAGTGCAATGTAGATAATAAGGATTCTTTGAGTCAGTTAGACACATTGTCTAAATACATAACCAGCAATATACTGACTGTAGACAAAATAAATGAAGAGACATTGAAGGAGAAAATGGACAAGGAGAAAGAGAAATTCTTTGGAGAAACAATAAAGAAGTGCACGGAACATATTGATACCCTTTTATTGGCACTGAGCACAACAATAATGGAGTTCAAGGAACTGTACAAAGACACTTGTAAGACAAATCTTCTGACAGTGGATATTGATAAGGAAATTAGCAAAGTGCAAAAGGAAATTGATGACATAACTGACAATATCATTGGTTCATCTCAACCAATATCAATTATTGAGCAGGAAATTGTTGGATTTAAGGAGAAGTTGGAAAAGTTAGAGAAGGAGAAGAAAAGAATAAAAGGAAAAGAAAAAGAGATTAAGTGCAGACTCAGTCCAAAGTTAGACAACCTCATCTCTCTAAGGAAAGAGATCTTTGAGGCACTTATTCAAGTAGAAAAGACACCAGAAGAGAAAATGCATCATCTCACCAGTTTTATTCAAAGAACAGAGGCAGCATTGAAGGATAGCAATAGATTTACTCAGAGTTTGAACATGGTATTAGCAGACCTATTCCAGATTATAACCAACCAGTTACAAGGTTCTAGCTGAAAACTGCACTCATTTGATATATTTTTGACAACCTTTGTCATTGATGTCAAAGGGGGAGTAGTACAACTGACAAAAAGGACTTGCATAAGAGATCATCTACTTAGGGGGAGCACACAGTTTTGGTAAGATTTTTGGACTTGAATTTTGGAACAGATTTTTGAATTTTTCTCATGAGTGTTGCCATCAATGCCAAAGGGGGAGATTGTTGGCATTGCACACTCTAATGGTAGTTAAAGGTGATTTAAGGTATTTTCATTGATGGCAACCTTGCAATCTTATGGCACTGACAGGCACTGGCACTGACAAACTCTACACCGATAGATAGTTCATCGGCAGTGACAATAATGTTTACCGGTACCCTAGCCAACAGGATTTTGATTATTATATTTTGTATTTAATTGTAATATCTTTTTTTATGCCGACATGGCATATTATAATAAGACTCATATATAAGTATGAGATATTGTAGATCATTTTGGATATACATGATAGAGGATAGACATGATGGATATGTAGAGCGAATAGTAAGGCAAATTTTGTATAAGGGTTTATGGTTATTGTATGAGCTTAAACCAATACTGAACCTGGCATAGCAAATGCTTTTTGTAGCAATACATTATATTGGATTCTCATAATCCATTTTTGTAAGTCAGTGAGACTTCCTTTTGTATTTGAGTAGTGAGCTCTAGGCAGTTGGCCTTCCTGCATGTGCAGGCACATTATTGTAAGTAATATCCATTCATTGGCTAGTGAGTGAATATTGTGGGTCACATATCCCATCAAGGTTTTTCCCACACCGGGTTTCCTTGCCAAAAATCTTGTGTTATGGTGTGCTTTCTATGTTGTCTTTATTGTTCATATTTACTATATTAATTCTTGTTTACCGGTATATTATCTTGGAATGCAAAATACTTAATAAGGTCAGAAAATCTATTAACTGGTTAGATACTGATTCATCCCCCCCCCTCTTAGTATCTTTGGGACTATCATCAATCCTAATAGTTTGCAGTCCCAAAACTTTCTCCATGTTCAAATCCAAGTCCAATTGTTTCTCCATCAGGTTTCTAACTTTTCAACATATCATCAAGATTGTTTGAACTATTCTTTAATTTGTCTTTGTATTCATTTGTAGTGACCAACTCACTTTCCAAAGTGCTAACTTGTCTCAAAGGTTCCACTTTGTCATGTTGCATGTGAATCAAATCAGTTCTAAGTATATCATTTTCATAACAATGCCTTTGAGATTCATTTGATCTTTCATTAAGTCTTCTTGCCAAATCTTCCTCATTCATCTTTTGATCTTCAATATCCTTGCATAGTCTCATGGTTAAATATTGCATCTCATTCTTCATGTTAATATTCTCTTGTCTCAATTTCTCTGCAATATCTCTGAGAGTTTCTTTTTCTTCATCATCTTGATTTGGCAATTGCACATATAATTATTTTCTTTTATTCTTTTCTATAACTAGGTTATCTTGAAGTGCTTTGATAAATTCCCGAGCAGTTCTAAGTTCATCTTTCAGTTTGATATTCTTCAATTTTCCTGCCTTAAAATCTTCAAGAGGTCCTTCCAACTGTTGTCTCAAACTTTCCATTGGTATTGGTTTTAGAATCTTCCTCAAGCTATTAGGCTTTTGCAAATAGAGGACTAGGCTTTGATACTAATTGTTAGATACTTGATCAGTCCCAAAGACACCGAGAGGGGTGGGTGAATCTGTGTCTTACCGGTTAACAAAAGATTTAAACTTGTTTGCAACTTTATAACCCAAATTAATATATCGGTAAACAAGTAATAATGCAATAAAGAGAAATAACAGTATAACCATCAATGCACACCATAACACAGATATTTTTGGCGAGGAAACCCGATAGGGGAAAAACCTCGGTGGGATTTGTGACCCACAATATTTACTCACTTGCTAATATGAATAAATATTAATTAACACAATAGGGGCCTGCACATGCAGGAAGGCCAACAGCCTCGACCTCACTTCTCAACAACAAAAATGGAGTCCCACTAACTACAAAATTGGATGATTAAATCCAATGACAATGTACTGCTCAAAATAACATCTGCAATGATGGATTCAGTACTGGTTTAAGCTTTGTCAGATACCTCTGCCATAAACCTTGCTTTGCTTTGCTCTCCTCTTATTTGCTTATAGAATAATTACATCATAATGCATATACAATTATTCACTCTCATATACCGCTTGCATTCATTACCTAATTACATATCCTTTCTTTGCTTACATTCTTACAAAATGACCTACAAGATCTCATACATATATGAGTCTTTACAATACATCATGTCTGCTATACAAATAATATTACAATACAAAATAATATAATTTCTATGTCAGCTAGGAGTGTCGGTAAGATCTTCTGTCAGTGTAAAATGGATGCCGGTGTAAATAATATTTATTGTGTCTACCAGTGCTGGTAGATGATGTCTATTGCTGGTGTAGCCTATGAACCATGTTACTAGTTGGTTGCCATTAATGACAACATTGACTATTCTCATCTAAATGTATAATTCCAATAGAGATCATGCAAGAGTTCTCTCTTATTCTCCTTCTAGTTAGTACTCCAGCATCCTTATGCCCAATAATTTGTTCAGGACTATGATTTAGTCTCACATAACTAGGAATAACATGATCATTCTCTTAAGGTTCAACTTCTTCATTATCATCTTCTTTTGAATTTATTTGTTCCAGTTGAACAAGTACATTGGTATTTGCTTTATGGGTTTCTGATTTAACAGTTTCAGGTTCCAAAAGAAAAATGCAAGGATCTTCATCCTTCTTCAAAGAACTGGTTCCATCTAAAACTTTAGGACATTCATCTACATGAACATCAACACTCTTAACAATTTTTTGTGTCTGGTTGTTGAAGCATTAATAGGCCTTACTCTTGGTGGAATAGCCAAGAAATATGCCTTCATCACTCTTAGCTTCAAACTTGCTTATGTAATCACCTCTTTTAATAAAACATTTTCTTCCAAATATCTTAAAATAGCTAACATCAAGTGATCTCCCATACCAGTATTCATAAGGGGTCTTGTCCTTACCTCTTTTCACCAAAACTCGGTTCATTGTGTAGACAGTTGTACTTACAACTTCTTTCCAAAATGTTTTTCCTACACCTCCTTGTATCAACATAGTACTAACAGCTTCAACCACTGACCGGTTGTTTCTCTCTGCTATACCAATCTATTGTGGTGTCCTTGGTGCAGAAAGATGCCACTTAATACCATTCTCATCACAGTACTTAGTGAATTTTGCAGAAGTAAATCCACCACCTTGATCTATTCTTAGACATTTTATCTTTTTGCCATTCTCTTTCTTAGCTAAGGCTCTAAATGCCTTAAATTTACCGAAAGATTCATTCTTATCCTTCAAGAATGTGACCCACACCATCCTTGAATAATCATTAGTGAAGATCATGAAATATATGTCACCTTGAATGCTTCTTGTTCTTATTGGTCCACATAAATCTGTATGAACCAAATCTAACAAGTGCTCTCCTGAGAAGGACTTTCTCTTGAAAGTTGAAGAAGTCATCTTTCCTAACTAAAATTCTTTACAAAGAGCATTAACCAATTTGTCTAGCTGAGGTAGACCTATTACTATCTTAGAATTGCTTACTTTAACAATATAGTCAAAATTTATATGACAAAATCTCCTATGCCAAAGCTAGCTATCATCTATTTTTGCAATCAAATAGTTGCTAACTTTAGGATTAAGATGGAATAGATTACCTCTGGTCTGTTTCCTGGTTGCAATCAATTCACCTTTGTTGTTAAATATTATGCAGATACCATTTCTAAACTCTAGTGGGTACCCTCTATCATTAAGTTGTGCCATACTCAAAAGATTGTGCTTTAGGCCTTCAACCCAATAGACATCATCAACACTACTCTTCCCATTAAGAGAAATGACTATCTTACCTTTAACCATATAGGGTGAGTCATTGACAAATCTGACAACACCACCATCAAATTCCTTCAGGGAAATAAATTTTCTCCAATCACCAGTCATGCGATGTGAATAACCACTATCAATTATCCAATCATCAGAGTTATCCATCCTGGATAATAGTGCCTTCTGATATGATATTTCTTCCATAATAGCTACAAGCACAATATCTTCACTAGCATCATCATTAAATTCTTCATCAATAATACCATTGTTAATAGCTACAAGACAATCTCTCTTGCCTTTACCCTTATACTTCCTAAATTTGTCTTTCTTGTATTCATTTTCACCATTAGGGAAATTAGTTGCTATATGACCAATCTTGTTGCATGTAAAACATTTCAAAGGTAACTTACCTCTATATTTACCAGTGCCTCTAGGCAGTTGTTTTTCCAAAAATGCTTCAAGTTCCACTAAGCTATCTTCATCATCAACATCTCTGTTGGATCTAGATTCATAACCATGGCCAGTATCTCTACTTTTTCTCATAGATGGGTTAGAGACAAAAGCTTTGAATGCAGATTTTGATTTTTGTACACTGCCATCATAGCCATTTAGTTCAAAAGTAGTAAGTTTGCCAATAATAGAGTCAAGAGTTATCTTTGTCTTGTCAATGGATTTCAGCTCCTGAATAGCTGCAACTCAGATAGTATAGAATGGTAGCAGGGTTCTCAGTACCTTACTGATTACAGTGGCATCTTCGACTTTCCCTCCCACACTCTTTATTTCACCAACTATCTGTTTAATCCTTTGACCATATTGCTAGATATTCTCACCTTCAGACATTCTCATGTCCTCAAACTTTCCTCTTAAACTCTCCTCTTCGGCAATATTAACATGTTCATCACCGTTATAAATCTCTTCAAGTTTTTGCCACACTTCATGTGTAGTTTCAAGATCATGAACATCTACATATTCAGCATCAGATAGGGAATTGATAATAGCCTCTAATGCTTGGTGATTTTCTTGTTGTTCTTTCTTCTGATCATCAGTTAGGATTCTAGTAGGTGTAATATACTTAGTTCCTATATGATCCCAATACTGACTACCAAGACTCTTAATGTAAATCTTCATTCTGTCACTCCATATTCTATAGTTATCTTTGTTGAACTTCAGACCTTCTTTCTGCATCATGATCTACAAGATCTTTTTCTCAATCTGTTAGTCTTTTAGATTATGTTTGGACCCAGAGGCAATTGAGAGGGGGGGTTGAATCAGTTGTCAATTAATTTCAACCAAAATATAACTTACCCAAACTTAATGCATGATACTGGTAAACCAAACTTTATGTCGGTTGATAGTCTAATAGTTAATTGCAATACTAATAAAGTCTAATGCATCAAACATAAAGACAAATAACATCCACAACACATGACACAAATATTTGTACATGGAAACCCTATAAGGGGAAAAACACAAGTGGGAAACCTTACCTATAATGAGATGATACTGCTGTAGATAGTATGTGTGTACAATATGGTGTCTGCACATGCAGAAAGGCCAACTGCCTAGAGCTCACTGCTCATTTACAAAATGGGAGTCACATAGACTACAATTGGATGGTTAAATCCAATGATAATGTACTACTTCAGAATAGCATCTTGATATGCTGGATTCAGTACCAGTTAAGCTCTAATTTGCCTTCTCCAAATCTTCCTCAAATATTCAAAAGATGTCTATGTGTATAGCTCTTCTTATAATCGCATATACCAAAAACACCTTATGCTCTAACATTGTTACCTTCCATTCCTATATCAATCTCACAAATGAGATCTTAGATATATACCAAAACCTGAGACCAAATGTGTAGGTTGGCTCACTAAGTATATTACAATAAAATCAATTACAAATGAATCAATATGTAATGCATCATGTCAGCTTAATGTATTTACAATAATAACAAATCATCTCCATAACATGTCATGTTGATCTGGAATAGATAACTCTTGTCAGTCCATAACCTAGACCTATTTGCTAGTAACAACAAATATGCAAACTTGATTAGACCAATAATCAAAATAAAGTTTCAAAACAATGTCTTCAACATAACTAAGTGATCTCTAGATGATAACAAGTCATCCTTAGTGCCAGTGAGAAAAATAACCTGTCGGTGAGCTAGATGCCAGTGATTCTACATAAGTCACTAAACATGTCAGTGAACATAACCAAGGATCTCCAAGTGCTGATAGGTGTTGACAAATGTTGACATCAATGACAAAACCAGTGCAACACATCCAAAATACCAACAATATACCCCTTTGGCATTAATGGCAACACAAGATGGAAAAACCATCTAAGTGCCAAAATAGAAATGCCAAAGACCAAAAACCAATGATCTCCCTAAGAGATCATTAACTAGAAATCAAAATACAAATACAGAGAGTAACAATCTCTCCCCCAATGAATAATCTCCCCAAAAGATAATGTGTTTTTCCATAGATATCCCTCCCCCTTTGACATCAAATGCCAAATAAATACAAAAACCAAATTCAAACATAACTTATTACAAAATACCAACTTATCCAATTTATCCAACTACTCCCTCTGAGATGTAGCTCTCCTCATCAAAGTCGGAAAAAGATTTCTTTGTTGATTCTGTCGGTTTGATGTCAAGCATCAACTATCTAAGTCTCTACCGGTGAGGGTAGAACTCTAAGCTTCTCTCTGACACATTCAAAGGTTTCCTTAGGTAAAGGCTTACTAAAAATATCTGGGTGAATTCACAAAGTTGGTTCCCACTTTTGCCAACGAAAGAATTTCGTGAAAGTGGGAATTTCGGATTTGACAATGTTCGAGCGAAACACTAATGTTCGCTCGAACTACCCCTGGGAGTCCGAGCGAACCAAACTGTTCAGTTGGGTTCGATCGAACAGCGGGCAGGTTTGGGGTTCGAGAGAACCCATTAAAATATCAATATTTTAATGGGTTCGCTCGAACCCCCCGTTCGCTCGAACCCTTGGCAGTTAGGGTTTTTTTAAAAATTTTATAAATATCGAAAATGACAGTTAAAAGGTCATTGTTAAAGTTGACTTTTTCTGTCTGGTGGGGGTTGGATCGAACCAGTCGTCAGCATCACGTCATCGAGCCTTGTCTGTAGCAGTTAGCATCTTTCTTATTTCAGTTTTCGACCTTTGTTATATCAGGTGCACAAAATAACCCTTTGTTTGGTTTAATAATGTCTTTTTTTATTAAATTTGTAAATAATTTATTTGTTAATTTAATTTTTTAATTAAATAATTATATATAGTTATTGGTTTTGAACATTTTAGAAAAATGTTTGATAATTTATTGTTTTTCATTATTTTAGAAAAATGTTTGATAATTTAATATTTTGATTGAAATGTGTAAATTTGTTTTTAAAATTACATAATTGTATAGATGTATATTTTTTTCAACATTTTAAAAAATTGTTATGAAAAACATAGAAAACTACCCTGTAGTAAATCAGATCTTAGAAAAACATTAGCAAAAAAAGAAAAATGTTAAAAAAATTAATTTAAATAAACATTAGAAAATTTAGATACCAAATTTAAACAAATTAGACAAAATAAATTTCCTCTACAATGTGACCTATTTTCACATCCTATTACACGCACAACATGACCCCTTAAGACCACATATGACACTATACGTTCCCTTAGGAGGTCATAGAGGATCACATATAATATAATAGTGTACATGTATGACATTCCCTTTAGGATCACATCTAGTGTCCTAAGGGGTCATACGTGGTTCTAAGGGGTCGCACGTGTTATAACACATGTGGGACCCCTTAGAATTGCATATGACCCCTTATAAAATTATAGGGTGAATGACATACCCCTTAGTCCATCAAATAGTTTCTTAACACATGCGTGACCCATTAGAATCGCATATGACCCTTTATAAAATCAATCCTAGTGTGAACGACATATCCCAAAACCCATCACATAGCGTCTTAAGGGGTCGTATATGGTCCTAAGGGGTCACACATGCTTTAACACACGCGTGACCCCTTAGTAGGTCACATAGGACCCCTTATAACATCCTACTATACATATGACATTCCCCTTAGGATCACATAGTGTCATAAGGGGTCATTTGTGGTTTTGAGGGGTCATGCATTTGTTATAACATATGCATGACCCCTTAGAACTGCATATGACCCCTTATAAAATCCTAGTGTGAACGACATACCCCTTAGTCCATCACATAGTGTCTTAAGGGGTCCTATGTTGTCCTAAGGGGTCACGCATGCATTAACACATGTGTGACCCCTTAGTAGGTCACATATGACCCCTTATAACATCCTACTGTACATATGACATTCCCCTTAGGATCATATAGTGTCCTAAGGGGTCATATGTGGTTAGACCCACATATGACCCCTTATAAAATCCTAGTGTGAACGACATACCCCTTAGTTCATCACATAGCGTCTTAAGGGGTCATATGTGGTCCTAAGGGGCCACGCATGCATTGACACATACGTGACCCCTTAGTAGGTCACATATGACCCCTAATAACATCCTATTATACATATGAAATTTCCTATGTGTCCTAAGGGGTTGAATATGTGGTCCTAAGGGCTCACGCATGCATTAACACATGTGTGACCCCTTATAGAATCCTAGTGTGAATGACATACCCCTTAGTCCATCACATACTATCTTAAGGGGTCGTATGTGGTCCTAAGGGGTCAACATGCATTAACACATGCGTGACCCCTTATAACATCCTATTGTACATATGACATTCCCCTTAGGATCATATAGTGTCCTAAGGGGTCATATGTGGTTAGACCCACATATGACCCCTTATAACATCCTACTATACATATGACATTCCCCTTAGGATCATATAGTGTCCTAAGGGGTCATATGTGGTTAGACCCACATATGACCCCTTATAACATCCTACTGTACATATGACATTCCCCGTAGGATAATATAGTGTCCTAACATACATATGACGTGTTAGATCTCTCTATTCTTGAATTTTTTATGTATGTCAAAGATTTAAATATGTACATGTACATTAGATCTCTCTATCTCTCTGAAATATATGTTATCTCTAGATCTGAAATATATGAACTCTCTCTCTCTCACTGAAATATTTGAAATTTTTACATGTATTTTTTGAAAATGAAAATGATCTCTCTCTCTGTCATGAATATTTATATGTATATAATCTCTCTCTCTCTCTCTCTCATGAAAATGATCTCTCTCTCTCTACTTACGTATTTATTTTAACTTTATGACATGTACCTAGATAGATGGCATCCCAGGATATACCTTCGCAGGCTCCTGATCAGCATCCACCTTTGCAGGCTCCTGATCAGGATCCACCTTCACAGGCTCCTGATCAGGATCCACCTGCGCAGGCTCCACATCAGGAGCCACCACAGCAAGATCCTCCACAGCAGGATCCCCCCTTGCCCGACATTGCTACTATTTTTCATTACAGTGATTGAGAGTTGCATAGGTTGAGGGCCATACTAGATGACCCTCATACTGATGGCGTGTACAAGAGTACGTGCACGTCCATTTTTGACAGTTTGCAGACATTGAAGGACCGCTTAGTATCTCATACCTCATTCTAACCTGAGGTTATAGAGGATATATATAGACAGTTGAGGAGTGAGGTGAGGGGTCCTCATTCTTTTGCTGATGTGGTGGGGGTGGTCTCAAAGGAGACCTTCAAGGAGAGATGCTTCCCACAATATCAGGAGAAGAGTAAGGTGAGGGGATATCAGGTTACCAGATGTATCGACCCACAGGTTGCGTCACTGATTTACCCACGATTCTTAGCAGCCCATGGTCATTATCCTAATAACAACCAGATTCCATTATACTTTGCACAATAGGTATTTGCTGAGGTTCATTGTCAGAGAAACCAAACTACCTTGATATTCCAAGATATTATGGATAGGGGAGGGGCAGGATTGCTAATAGAGATGCATATCGTAGGCATGATAGAGCTCCGCCTAGACATAGGGACCTTGTTGGCCAGAGATTTCCTGCAGTAGTCCCAGCCATGGCACCCATAGCAGATCACGTTGTGATTGCTTCTCAGAGAGAAGCAATTGATAGGATTGGACATATTGCATCATCAGCAGCCACCATATCTTCTGACAGGGTGGGCCGATATATGATGAGTCGACCACGTTCGCGATCATCCATAGATCATGCATCTTCTAGTCATGGGGTGGCTTCAGAATCAGATGATCAGTATATTTCTGCTGGCATCCCCTCCCCAAATGAGGTAGCAGCTATAGTCGGAGGTAGTAGACATGTACAGATGTCGCAGTATTTAGTCAAGGACCTACTACATGCTTATAGTTTTATTTCATCTCGACTTGGGATACCATTGGGTGATGTTAGAGAGGAGATTCTCAGAGATGTTTAGGCTACAGCGGCATCGATGCATACCCCGAGGCAGTCACAGCATTCTCATCACTCTACGCATGCTCCAGGCACTGACCCACCTACAGATCACTCTGTTGCTGTAGAGGAGGAGCTACAAGCTGATGAGCTCCATATCACAGATGAGGGCCGATTGGATTCATGTGAGGAGATACGAGCTGATCAGGTACATATCATAGATGAGGGTTTGGACTCATTTGAGGATCAGCTGAGAGATTTGAGCCAGACTAGATTTATGGACATGCTACTACAATCAGACACTTCATCCACGATGCCCACTCATCTAGTTAGCCCCTTGCACTCCTCAGTGATACGTACAGCTAGAGAGAGATATGCTGGCACGAGTGATGTTGTTGATATGATCACAGGACAGGATCAGACTATACAGCCTACTCGAGGTGATACACAGGTATGTACATGTACATGTGCGTTTAAAATTTTAGAAGATATGTATACATACATTGCAAATTTGTACCTGATAAATCTATATATATATAGATCTCATGTTTAATTTAAATAATCTAGAGTTCTAAGTTTTAATTTGTAGATCATTTAAATTGATTGTGGACTAATCCTTAAATTGACAGTTAGCTCATGTCACTCCTTCCTTGAGCTCTGAGCATGTGCGTAGGAGAGATTCTTTAGATGCTGTTAGTGTACAGGTTAGTTATGGTTTTTGGTATATATATATTTGATGTACATGCACGTCTAGAGAGATATATATATTATATTTAATATTTAAATAAATTCTACTTTTGCAGGACTCCCCCTCAGATGGTCGCTCAGTTCGTAGCCGACATGATGATCCCTATTGATTTGCTCCAGACTTTATAGCTCATTTACATTTATCTTTTTATATACTTTCATATTATATATATTCATGCACGTACATGGAGTTTAGACTCTAGATTATACTTTATACCTGGTTTATGTTTGACTCTGGATTATACTTTATACTTTATACATGGAGTTTAGACTCTAGATTATACTTTATACCTGGTTTGTGTTTGACTCTAGATTATACTTTATACATGGAGTTTAGACTATAGATTATACATGTTATAAGTTTTATACATGTTTGATTATATTATATTTATACACATGTTTGATTATATTCTAGATTTATGTACATGATGTTTGATTAAATTAGATTTAAATACATGATTGATTAGATTGTATATTTCATGCATGTACAACGACTTGTTTAGACTCTAGATTATACTTTATACCTGGTTTGTGTTTGATCATCTATTATACATGTTTGATTATATTAGATTTATACATGTTTGATTAGATTAGATTTAAATACATGTTTGATTAGATTGTATATTTCATGCATGTACAACGACTTGTTTAGACTCTAGATTATTCTGTATACCTGGTTTGTGTTTGATCATCTATTATACATGTTTGATTATATTAGATTTATACATGTTTGATTAGATTAGATTTAAATACATGTTTGATTTTCAAACAAAAGATTATGTATTCAATTATACATGTTTGATTTTCAAACAAAAGAGTATGTATGAAATGAACAAACTAAACTTAATAGGTCATGTATTGAATAGTTCACATCCAGTACATGTATATTACATAGGTATGTATATTTGTAGGTATGTGAGCTTCTAGGTATGTATATTGTAGTTAAATAGTTCACAACATGTACATGTCCTAATTCCATATTAAATATATCAATTTTACAAATGTACATATTACATTCTAATTTAAATATGCATTTTTTAATTAAATACAAATACAATTACATACAATTAAACACGTGCACATTTAAATACATCCTAATTTGATATAATGTATAAATAAACTTAAAAAAATATTTATCCTAAATAGTTTCAAAACAAGTTACTTGAGATCTAGAATTTATCTTGAACTTGTACATTAAAATTCAATTCATGTGGATTACTAAATGTATATATAGTTCATACCACATCAAGTGGTTCACAACGCTCTTCAATAACACTTAATATTTTGTCATGATCTTCACTATCTAGTCTCCACTTTTGAGTCCGCCCTCGACGTGGAACTGTTTGAAGAATTAGGCCAACAGCAATGACCAAGTGACTATACCGATATACCTTGTTATCAATTTGGTATTCAGTGAAATGAATCCCATGTTGAACAATTTTAACTTGTTTGAAATATGTCCCTTGCACTACAACTAATCCTGCATGTACATGTATATAAGAAACGTGAGAAATTAAAAAATTTCACACAAGCGATTTGTATGTATGTACATATTCAAATCAGAACTCAAACCTGTGGGAAATGACATTCCATCACTCATCTCAGATTTTGATAACTTCTTTCTCTCTTCTGTGCAACGCAATAAATAATAACTAACACCTTCTATATTTACATCTTCTGCTATGATTGCAAAAATATCTCCTGCAATTTGACACAAGTTAAATAAATTCTAAGTTATATGTCATTTTTAAGGAAATGTTTACATGTGTACGTCATGTACATACATACCTTTTTTAATCAATCCTGAAATATGATCGTAATCACCAGAAATCAAAGGAATGTCTTCAAAGTTTTCATCCTCATTTGAATCCTCGTATGTGTCAGAAACATCTAGTGGCACCATTTTCCATTCACTAACATATCCAAGCTCTTGGTTCTTGCAATCAACATAGTTTTCAAAAATGCATTCAGAACAAAAACATGAATAATCTCTAGTGTATAATGTCCATGGGCAATTATCTGTACTCATGACACAATGCAAAGATCTTGTCCTCTCCACACTCTTGCATCCATGCATTGATTTTCTATCCACATCTGTAAAATGTACATGTGTACAAGAATGTACATGTAGATCAAGTTGTTAAATTAAAAAAAAATAGAATAAAATACTAAAAGAGAACACGTACCGGTTATCTCCCAAAACACTCTATATGGAATGGGCTTATATGTTCTTGATGATGATTCCCCAGGATAATTAGGTTGCTCAAAGTGTTTCTTACACCATTCAACAACATCATGTGCATTTTCTATACGTTCTCCTGTGTACTTTATTTGATGCTTTCTTATAGCACGTTTGATACAAGCTCCTGCACCATCATGTTCACCCTTTCCATGACCACTCTCAAAAAAACTCCAAACATGTGGTATTTTGTCATTTCGATGATATCTACATAGTGCATAAAATGGCCTCGAAGATTTGAATTGTGCCGCACATCCATCAGACCAAACAAAATGTTTAACTATTGTTATGCCTCTATCTTTCAAATATTCAAAAAACTTCTTAAAGCAATGTTGTACAAAATGTGTGTCATGCTCCTTATCATCACTGATATAGAAGTGGTACTCTTTCTTAATGACACAATTTTCAAATGTACTATCAACACCATCTAAATTCATCTGTGCATGTCGATAACACACATGCACGAAAATAGTGATTTGCTTTGAAAAATAATACTCTGATTGAATCTCTTTTTGATGCACAAAAGAGTAATTCTCTGCGAAGTCAACTACAGATAAAATAGTTCCAAGTGGGAAAGTGTCTCTTAATCTTTTAAATTGTTCTGCTTGCCACTTGGCAAAAAAACCATGGCATATGTATGGTTTTATCAACTTACGAAAATTTTCCATAAATGTTCCAATAGGTATTTCCTCTTCTACATAATCTAGTCTTGTAGATTCCTTTCCAAATTTTGTTTCAATTTTTTTGTACTTATAACTCTTGCAATTTACCATCTTCCTCATGTCAGTATCTTCATCTCTCAAAGGCAATTTAGCCAAGTCCCCGCATGTTCCACAAATTCCTCTTATGCAATTTATTTGACCGGTTGCATTATCATCTGATTTATCACATAAGATGGATGCTATGAATTGACTTGTTCGTTTAGGAGGAGCATTTTCATAACCATCATTATCTTCTCTAATCTTTCGAAACACCTGATAGTACAAGTCAAATTCGATGTGATAACGACAACAACAAGTTTCGAAAACTTTGTTTAACTTCACATAATATGGCCTTAACCGTTCAAACATGGTTTGTCCAATCTTTATATGAGGGTTTGTTTTAGTAAACAATACATACAATTCATGTTTTGTTGTGTCTATCCAATGTTTTACATGGAGATCATAACGATCAAGACCAATCCTTTGCTTGATAACATCTCTACTATTTGATGAAGGGCGAGTATTATCATTCCAAAAACTTGTCACAAAGTTTCTAACAACATCTTCAATTCTATCAGAATGAGGAGCTCTACACATAATTGCCCAATTCCCTTCTGAGGTAGTATCATCCAAAATCTTTCTCCTTTTAACATATTTAGATATTGTCCTTCTACTAAAACCAAACTCAAATGACAGTGAAGAGATTTGTCTTTTTTGAGGCAATTTTTCATTTACTAAAGATGTCAACATCACTCTTCTTGAAATGGTCTTATCTAGTTTTCGAGATTTTTTACCAATGTTCACCAAACCTTTCTTAACATTATCAACAATAGATTTTTGTAGCTGAGAATATTTCCTCTTTTGATTTGTTGTATCTATACCCAACAATTTCATTGGATCTATTAAGTCTTTATGAGTAAGTACAATTGATAACAATTGAGCTTTTTCTAGTGTAGTATCAAGATTGTTGAAATGCGACATTATTTCTTTTGCACTTTTATTCATTGACCTCCTTTTAGTATGTCTAGGTTCTTCACTGAGACGTTTCAACTCATCCACATCCATTTCAAGTAAATGATCTAAATTTTTATAAGAAATATTTCTCTTCACCTGTTTAGCTAGATCCACAATATGCTCATCCATATCAGTGGTAGGAGGTAAGGAGCCTGACCCCTCTCCTTCAAAGGTCTCCATTGGTTCAACTTGGACAATCTCCTCCCTATGTTCATCAACTATATTGTGTTCTTCAACAGGTTCATTTGCCCGTTCTGCACATAATTTAAGAGTTTGTGTAAGGTTCTTGAATTAATCAGAGATTATTCAATTAGGATTAAGAATAGGGGTGAATTTGGCTTAAAGCTTTACATGTTAAAATTAAAGCCCATTCAATTTGGTTTATTAAATTTAAATACTTTTAAGACCTTATTGTTATAACTCTAATTAAATTACCTGTTTAGGTTTAAAGTTCAATTTGTTCTCAGGTTAGGATTAAAGTTCAATCTCTAATTTTGAGCACTAATTTAACACATAAAATAAAATTTTGATAAATTAGAAATTCCAATTTTGAAAATTAAAAGTACAAATATTTTGATGCATGCATACGATAACTTAGGTGACCTCATATTAATTTGTTATGGACCATAATGTAAGTGGACTATAATTTGTCACATGTGAGTATATTTAAGACCTATTATTGCATAATAGACCTCCTAATCTAAAATGTTTTTGCATGTACGTGAAGTTGAATATAAATAGTTCACCTAAATTATTCAACATGTTTAATAGGAGAAAAATGCAATTACACAACAAGCAAGTTGATGGAAATTGAAATTTGCAAATACACATGTATTATCTCAAATTAATTATGTTTTCCAATTAAAACAAAATTATTTTTAATCCTATTAAAAATATTAGATAAAAAATATTGAATTCTAATTAATTGATACGTAATACATATTAAATTAAATATCTTCTTTGTTATAAATTTAAATGTCACATTTAAGAACTATAATCAATGTAATAGTCCTAATAGGCCTTATTATTAAAATCAATATGACCACATTTGAAAAAACATTTCACAAAATTAATATACTTAACTACCCTTAAGACAAATATATTATGTGATATTAAAGGACCTATCACATGAAATTACTTGTACATGTAGATTAAATATTCAATATATATAATTTAGAACCTAAAAATTATGACATAATAGGTCTTATTAATTGTATGACTTAATAGGTCTTATCTATTATAAATGAACTTAATTATATAGGAGAAAAATGCAATTACACAACAAGCAAGTTGATGGAAATTGAAATTTGCAAATACACATGTATTATCTCAAATTAATTATGTTTTCCAATTAAAACAAAATTATTTTTAATCCTATTAAAAATATTAGATAAAAAATATTGAATTCTAATTAATTGATACGTAATACATATTAAATTAAATATCTTCTTTGTTATAAATTTATGTCACATTTAAGAACTATAATCAATGTAATAGTCCTAATAGGCCTTATTATTAAAATCAATATGACCACATTTGAAAAAACATTTCACAAAATTAATATACTTAACTACCCTTAAGACAAATATATTATGTGATATTAAAGGACCTATCACATGAAATTACTTGTACATGTAGATTAAATATTCAATATATATAATTTAGAACCTAAAAATTATGACATAATAGGTCTTATTAATTTTATGACTTAATAGGTATTATCTATTATAAATGAACTTAATTATATAGGAGAAAAATGCAATTACACAACAAGCAAGTTGATGGAAATTGAAATTTGCAAATACACATGTATTATCTCAAATTAATTATGTTTTCCAATTAAAACAAAATTATTTTTAATCCTATTAAAAATATTAGATAAAAAATATTGAATTCTAATTAATTGATATGTAATACATATTAAATTAAATAGAAATAAAATTAAAAATGCATACTTGCATCATGATATCTTTGTCTTCTTTGTTCTCAATATCTTTCTTCCGTTTCGGGAGAATAATTCCTTGAAGTCTTATTTTGCCTTCTCTTCTTGTTCCCCATGCTTTTACAAAAAACCTTCAAATTATTCGCCTTCAAAATAATTTTCAAATATCTGCTTTCATCCAAAAGTGCGAATTATTTTAATCATTTGAGTGATAAAAAGCGAAAAAAAATTATGGATATTTATACGATTCCACAAATGAAAAAAAAAACAAAAAATGCGTCGGCCCAAGTTCGAACGAAAGCCGACAGTTAAAAATTGTTGGGTTCGCTTGAACATGGCAGTTACAAAAATATGCGTGCCAAAATCTAGCTCGCTGGTTCGAGCGAATGGGGGTTCACTCGAACCCATTTTGGTTCGAGCGAACCCAATCCGATCGAACACGTGTTCGATCGAAACCCCAAAATTAGAAGTTTCTCCCAAAAAATTTCAGAGTTCTGAAGAATTAATGACTTCGGAGCTCTGGTTCAATACACGAATGAAATAATCTTGATTACCCAAAAATATTAGATGGTAGTACTCGAAAGAATCTTTCCAACGAATATAATTTTGTTATATTTTGAATTTATTATGTTCTTGATTTTTTAATTTTATTAAAAATTGGTTTTTCACCGAAAATGAACTTCTCTGTTCAACGCATTGGGAAAAATAAGAAACTAATTCAAAAAAATTCTGAAAAATATCTATGCCCTTGGTATTGATGTCTTCTTTCTAACAAAAAAAAAAATTGAATTTTGATTTATATAGAACAAGTTATGTGTTCAAACGTAAACCTATGTTTGAATTATAACTAGTCGGACTTCAAAACTTTATAAAATGAAAAATATTGAACATATCACTATAAAACCAAATGCAAGCTCTGGATATTGATGTTACAAACCAAAATTCGAAAGAATTGAGTTTTTATCATTTATAGAAAAAAAGTTATGCGTTTCGGGAGGCACATCACTCTTAAAAAATGTAGTTTGTTGTAAAAAACTACTTTTCGAGGGAGATGGAAATTTTTTTAAAAAATTTGAAAAAAATGTATATAGAATCTACAAACAAAATGCTAGAAATCACTAATTTACATCATCTTCAAATTTTTAATAGTTTAAAAGTTATAGTTCTTGGAAGTTGAAGATTATTTTAAAAATGTACATCTCAGTGTCAAAAGTGGCAAAAAAGTGGGAACCATTATTGTGAGTTCACCCATGATCTGCAATCTGCTCTTTAGTATTCACATAAATCAATTTCACTTCTTTTGCTTCAACATTTTCTTTTAGAAAATTGAACTTGATAGAAACATGTTTAGTTTTTGAGTGAAATACCGGATTCTTACATATATCAATTGCTGCCATAGTATCACAATAAATGGTTATAGGTTCTTTTCAATTTACTTTTATGTCCTTCAACATTTTCTTAATCCATAATACCTAGGTACAATTAGTTGCTACTACAACATATTCTGATTTTGTTGTTGATAAAGATGTGCAACTCCATTTCTTTCTTAACCATGAAATTAATTTGCTACCAAGAAAGAATGCTCCACCGGTGGTGCTCTTTCTGTCATCTATATCTCCTACCCAATTTACATCTGTGTATGTACACAAATCAAAATTTTCATCTTTAGGATACCATAAACCAAGATTTGTTGTGCCTTCTAGATACTAGAAAATCCTTTTCACTATTGAGTCATGATTTTCTTTAGGATTACTCTAAAATCTTGAAACAATATATACTGCATTCATATATCAGGTCTTGTTTGTGTCAAATACAGTAAACCTCCAATAATAGACTTGTATCTTGTCGGATTAACAGGTGTTGATTCATCCTCCAATGCTAGTTTATCAGTTGTAGTCATTCGTGTACTTACCTATTTAGGGTTTTCCATGCCAAATTTATTTAGTAATTCTTTCAAGTACTTAGATTGATTTAGGAATATACCTTTATCAGTCTGTGAAATCTACAATCCTAACAAGAATTTTATCTCCCCAATCATAGACATTTCAAATTCTTCCTGCATCTTATTAGAAAAGTCTTTGCACAATCCATCTTCTCCTCCAAAAATAATATCATCAACAAAAAATTCTATAACCAAGATGTCATCATTAGTCACTTTGTAATATAAGTTGCTGTCAGCATTACCTTTGTTGTAACCAATCTTCAAAAGATATTTGTCCAATCTAGCATACCAAGCTCTAGGAGCTTGCTTTAATCCATATAAAGCTTTCCTTAACCTGCAAACCACATCTTTGTCATTTGTCAATGAAAATCCATCAGGTTGTTCAATGTAAACTTCCTCTTCAAGATCACCATTCAAAAATGAACATTTAACATCCATTTGATATACTTTATGGTTCTTGTGTGCTGCAAAAGCTAAGAATAGTCTGACTACCTCAATTCTAGCTACTAATGCAAAGGTTTCCTTATAATCAATTCCTTATTTTTGTGAATATCTCTTACACACTAATCTTGCTTTGTTTTTTATTACCTTAGCATATTCATTAAGTTTATTTCTAAATACCCATTTAGTTCCAATTACATTTTTGTTTTTAGGTCGGGGAACCAATGTCCATGTGTTATTCTTTTCAATTTGTTCCAATTCATCTTCCATAGCTTTAATCCAATGTTTATCTTCACATGCCTCATTAACTGATGTTGGGTCAATTTGAGAAATTAAACATACCGCTTCATTTTAAAGTCTTCTAGTCATTACACCTTGATACTTGTTCCCAATTATCTGACTTTCAGAGCAATTCAATCTTACATACCTAGGTGTTTTTACTTGTTGTTGTTCTTTAGTCACTGTGAAATTCTCAGGTGATGCCGGTGTGACTGGATCAAAATTTTGTAGCGGTGTACTCATTGTAGGTTCATTAGATATTATCTCTATTGTTGGTTCAGAGTCCATGTACCTTGAATTACCTCTAAACTTTTCATCAATCTTCACATTTGCACTCTCAATGATTTTATGTAATCTCTTATTAAAACATCTATATTCATTGTTCTTATATGAATAACTAAGAAATATTCCTTCATCACTTCTAGGATCAAATTTTCCAATATACTCATCTCTCCTAATATAGCATTTACTTCCAAATATTCCGAAATATTTAAGAGTAGGAGTATTACCAAACCATAGTTCATGAGGGGTCTTACCGGTTTCACCTTTGATGTGAACTCTGTTGAATGTATAAACCACTATATTGACTACTTCTCTCCAATATACATGAGGTAGATTTGCTTTTGATATCATACTTCTAGTTGCATCTAAAATAGTTTTGTTCTTCCTTTCCACAACTCCATTTTGCTAGGGTGTCTGAGGTGTTGATAGTTGTCTCCTAATTCCATTCACTTCACAGAATGTATTAAATTCCGTAGATGTGAATTCACCTCCTTGATCTGATCTCAAACATTTGATTTTCTTATCGGTTTCATTCTCTACCATCACTTTGAATAGTTTGAATTTCCCAAAAGCTTCTGATTTCTCCCTGAGAAAATTAACCCACCACATTCTAGAATAATCATCAATTATTAGCATAAAATATCTATCTCCTTGTAAACTTCTAGTTATTGCTAGAGCACATAAATCAGTGTGAATTAAGTCAAGAACATTATTGGATTTTTCTGGAATACTCTTAAAAGTTGCTCTAACTTGCTTTCCAAATTGACATTCCTTACATACCGGATTGTGAGGTTTAACAATCTTAGGTAAATCCCTTACTGCATTAGTTGTACTGATTTTCACAATGCAATCAAAATTAACATGACAAAGTCTCTTATGCCATAACCAACTTTCATCAATATGTGCAATCAAGCATGCTTTCTCATTGTTATTCAGATGAAAGATATTTCCTCTAGTCTGATTACCGATTGCAATTTACAAGCCTTGAATTAAAACTGAAATCCTTTTTCAACTAATTGACCAACACTTAAAAGATTATGCTTTAATCCTTCAACATAGTAAACATTATCAGTATTGTGCTTACCATAAAAAGATATAGTGTCTTTTCCTTTTATCAAACAATATTTATCATTCCCAAATCTTACTAGACCTCCATTGTTTTCCTAAAAAGTTAAGAATTTACTTTTATCACCAATCATATGATGTAAACATCCCGAATCAATGATCCATTCATCCTTTTCTTACTTTTTTACCGGCCAGGGCTTGCTCTACTGGTTGAACAGTAGGTGTCAGTTGATCTTCTATTATAGCAACAAAAGACCATCCATTGTTTGCCAGTTCCTCATCAGAATCATCAGTAAATCCTTCATCAACATAGTAACATGATTTATCTCTATTTTTCTTAAATCTGTATCTCTGATATTCATGGTTAGGCTTGTATGTTCTTTTAGCTTCTTCTTTCAATCTTGCATGTATATCAGGACACCTAGATGCCATGTGACCAATTTTATTATAGTTAAAACATTTAAATGGTGCTTTACCTTCATACTTACTTCCAACTGTACCTTTAGGCATTTTTCTTGCAAATAGTGCTTCATGTTCTTCCAGCTTTTCATTCTCTTTTATGATTTCTTCAAGTTCTCTTGCATAAAGTGCTTTCCAATTATATTTCTCAGATGATGATGATGATGCTGCAAATGATGATGATGCCTTGAAAGCTAAATCTGTCTTAATTGTACCAACATGACCAAATTGCTCAAGTTGAAAAGCTGAAAGTTTTTGAACCAAATTATCTCTAGATACTGATACATTAGGCATTGTTCTCATTTCATTTATAGTAGTTACTTTCATTTTATATGCTGGTGGCAATGCTCTTAAAACTTTAGAAACAATTTTATCTTCACTTAAGGATCCTCAACAATATTGTATACCCAATATAATTTCATTTACTCTTTCCATAAAAGCAGAAATCCTTTCATCTTCTTCCATTTTCAAATTTTCATACCTGACCTGGAAGCATTCAAGTTTTGCAATTTTCACTATGGTATCACCTTCATTCAATGTTTCTAATTTATCCCAAATAGCTTTAGCAGTAGATCCATCTGATAATCCCATGATTTGTTGATCTGACAATGCGCTTAAAAGTGCTTCTCTTGCTTTGCAATCATTCTCCTCATCTTTAGCCAAGGTTGGTGGATTAGGTTGACTTTGAGTAGGACCAGCATAGCCATTCTTTGTTACATCCCATATGTCTTTTCCAAAGTAGTTCAGATGTGTCTCCATTCTGATCTTCCACATACCATAGTTAGGTCAATCAAGTTTTAGACTATCCTCCCTGAAATAGTTACTTCCCATAGAATCTCCTTAAGCTGTTAAACTTCTGCAAAAAGAGGACTAGCCTCTGATACCAATTGTTAGGACCCAGAGGCAACTAAGAGGGGGGGATGAATCAGTTATAAATTAATTTCAACCCAAATATAACTTAGCCAAACTTAATGCATGATACTGGTAAACCAAACTTTATACCAATTGATAGTTTAACAGTTAATTGCAATACTGGTAAAGTCTAATGCATCAAACCAAAAGACAAATAACATCCACAACACATGACAAAAATATTTGTACGTGGAAACCCTATAAGGGGAAAAGCCATGGTGGGAAACCTTACCCACAATCAAATGATACTACTGTAGATAGTATGTGTGTAGAATATGGTGTCTGCACATGCAGAAAGGCCAGCTGCCTAGAGTTCACTGCTCAATCACAAAATGGGAGTCACACTGACTACAATTGGATGGTTAAATCCAATGATAATGTATTGCTTCAGAATAGCATCTTCATATGTTGGATTCAGTACCAGTTAAGCTCTGATTTGCCTTCTCCAAATATTCCTTGAATCTTCAAATGATGTCTACGTGTATAGCTCTGCTTATATTCGCATATACAAAAAACACCTTATGCTCTAACATTGTTACCTTCCATTCCCATATCAATCTTTCAAATGAGATCTTACATATATACCAAAACCTAAGACCAAATGTGTAGGTCGACTCACTAAGAATAATACAATAAAATCAATTACAAATGAATCAATATGTAATGCATCATGTCAACTTAATTTATTTACAATAATAACAAATCATCTCCATAACAGGTTGTGCTGATCTGGATTAGATAACTCTTCTTGGTGCATAACTTATCCCTATTGGCCGATAACAACAAATATGCAAACTCGATTAGACCAATAATCAAAACAAAGTGTCCAAACAATGTCTTCGACATAACCAAGTGATCTCTAGATGATAACAAGTCGTCCTTAGTGCCAGTGAGCAATATAACCTATCAGTGAACCAGATACCGGTGACTCTCCATAAGTCATTGAGCATGCCAGTGAAAATAACCAAGGATCTCTATGATAGGTGTTGACAAGTGTTGACATCAATGACAAAATCAGTGCAACACATCCAAAATACCAACAGATTAAAGAGGATCTGAGATGCTTTGATACCAATTGATGGTATGATGAAAGAATAAGTATCTGGTAGAATACTGAGAGGGGGGATGAATCAGTATACTGAAAAACTGATACAAGGTTCCCAAACTCAAATTCAATCACACAAAGTAAACATATATCTCAGTCAAGATCAATAAATACTTGACATCAATCGGTTTGACTGTTATGACAACTTAACAGTAAACAACTTCAATCTTGTAAACATCAACAATGCTTAATCATAACTCAACATATTCATCTCTCAATACTTTTAGTTATCATCCCTTATCAAAAGTTAATCAAATCAACAAATAAGATCATAACCACAAAAACATTCACCAATTGACACAACGGTTTATACGTGGAAAACCCAAATAGGTAAAAACCACGATGAGATGAGACTCACAAGGATAGCTATCTGAACTCTTCTGAAGTTCATTCTATTAGGAGCCAAGCCTGTTAAAGCTTTACAATAAGTCCCATTAAGAACTAATTCTGGTTAGGAATCACCCAATTAAAGGATTTACAAATATGTCTTGATGAAAAGCATAATATCTTATTAGGAGTAACCTCGCTGGAGGATTTAAGAATCCAAGCTAATAGACCACCTTCTTAGAGGATTTAATGAGTAACCAAGCTTGTTAGAGCTTACCTAGTTAAGGGATTTCATTTCTATTGTAATTTTTAGAAAACAACAGGTTTTCTTGATCTATTTTAATATCACTACATTTGCTTGATCAGATCCTTTTAAGTTTCAATCTGCCTTCACTCAAACTGCAGATCCATTCACTAGTTAAACAACTACACACTCAACAAGTTTTTGCCAATCTTTCCAATCCTCTTTACAATAAACTTCATCAACCTTAAATACAAATCAATTAGGCCAGTAACACAATAAAAACCTAATTCTCATCATTGAGATTACAAACAAGTCGATACAATCTTGACCGTTAGAAATCATGACAATCTCTTCACATTCTTCAAGAAAATTCCAATCGCTTCATCGGACTTTGTAACTCATCATGTGTTGTGCATCAAATGCAATCCACTTTGCTCCTTCCCTAGACAATACTTATCCTCATACACTGATCACACGTGTCTCCATCATTACCACTCATCAAAGAAGAAACCAACAAATTTTATAGGTTAGGGTTTAACAACTGATAGGGTTTAGCGGTTACATTGCATAGAAAGGTTTAACCCTTTACACTGGTTTACCAGTTCAACTCACAAATGTAACATACCAGTTTACAACATCTTCCACAAAGCTCTTCTAACTAGTTACTAGCCAATATTAAAAACAACAATATCAACAATAATATGAATACCATTACCGGTTCAATTGACATCAATGACAACATATCATTAATACAATCTCTATGGAAAATGCCAACAATGACACTTGATCTCCTCTTGTGTCAAGTATATCAAATACCAATCGTAAAATATGACTATGAACTCCCCCTATATTATAGCTCTCTGGTCTTCTTTTTTCTATCAAATCCTAAACCGGTACCCCAAACTACACTTTGTACTGGTGGAAGTGAGAATCTATATCTACTAATGGTCTTTCACTTCCATAGCATCCATTCCATCTTTGCAACATTATCTTACTTGGTCACAATCCCAAGTCATATTAACTTCGTGTAAGCTCTCAAACCGATTGAAATCATGATGTCTTATTGTCATTTAGGACTACTTCTAATATCATCAGAGACATAAATTCAACTGTCTAAGCCACCGGAGCCACTACAAAACAACTAGAACACATTGACTCACATATTCTGCTATACCAGTTAATATCCATACTGATAACACACTTCACAGACCGGTTTACTCTACTAGTTCAATATCTTCACCAAGACTCCATTAGCCTCTGTTTTCATGTGTCACTTGTCTCTTATCCCAATTACAATTTGAACTATACATTAAACCAAGTATGAGTGTTTAGTCAAGGAAGAAACCACACACACACCTATCTCACCTTTTTTCTTCTTACTAACAACAACTTGTCTTATCCTTTGTCCTTATCAAGCATGGGCATGAATGATCTGATCAATATTTAGCTCCCCTTTAGTTCTACATCTCCTTTAAGATTTAGGAGATATCACTTGTGCATTGAATGCACAATGTTGGTCCAAGCTCTTATCTTCTAGCTTCTTCCTCCATACCTTCTTAATCTCTTTCCTCTTCTTATTTGCAGTCTTGAGAGAAAGTCTTACCTTCTTCTGTTGATCTATCCTTGCTCTACCAGATTCAAAATCATGACTGGAAGCATTGTTGTAGAGGAAAATACTTTTCATGCCATACACATGATTGGGGGACCTTCTATCAAACTGGTTAGACCATCTTCTTTTGGTCATGTTGTTATAACCGGCTACTAGAAATGGTGGGCCTCTTGATCCTGGAGGAGCATTTCTCCTTTTGTTCCATGCAAGCCTTTATCACTCATATTCTCTATACCCACTTTCATATTGAGTACAACTGCTACACCGATTGTCATATGACTGAACATTCTTGTTCCTGCAATCATGACTCCTATGCCCAATTCCATTGCATTTATACCTACATAATTTTCATTTCTTGAGGCAGCAAATGGACTCTTCTTATTATGCATAGGAGAATATCTATGCATGTTTCTATATCTTTACATACTATGGCCATAAGCATTAATTCTTGGACAAACTACATTCTTATTTCTAGACCTTTTTATTCATTCATCTGCCCTATGACCATAATCTTTGTAAGATAAGTAGTTACCAGTAAAGGATGGCATATGATTTACAAATTTATTCTTCCATGCATGTGGATATCTTACTGGTTTAGTATCTCCATATCTTCTTCTTCAGGGATGTATCCTGGGTTGTTTACTTTCTACATTTCTTCCATCTAATCCCTTCTTTTCCCATACTTGCCTTGTCTTATGGGCAGTAGCATTTCCTTGTCTTCTACCAATAAGAGGTATTCTATGTTGTCTTCTTCCATTCTTGCTTCTGGTGAAGCTATCTTCTCCCATCTTTCCTTTTCCTTTGGGATCTGCATTGTTGCTCCTTCTTGCAGCATCGGTCTTCATCCTTAGGTTCATACTTTCACTAGTTGTAGTCTAGTCAAACTTCATCCTTGGAGCATTTTTAACTGTGAAGGTCTGACCCTTGCCATTTCCATTTGAGGAGACAAATCAAATATCCTTTCTTGTAGAGAATTCATCGATACTACACCCTAATCCTCTCGGTATCCTTGGAATGCTTTTATTTCTTCAACATTTTATCCAAAGCATCACTGCTGCCATCAAACTGGATTCTCACCTTGACCTTATCATGATATTTCTAAATTTCATTTATGAGATTCTTCATTTCTTCTTCTAGCCACTGATACACTTTATCTTTTTCCTCTAGTTGAGATACTAGATCTTTATACCTACATTCCTTGGTGTCTTGTTTTTGATTCTTCAACTCTGAGATATATTTCTTAGAATCTTTAAGGAATTTAATTAACCAATTTTTCTCCATAATAGAAGCATTCTTGAATAACTTGTATTCATTTCTCACTCTACTAAGCTCCTCAAGTGCACTTACAAGTTCTCCTATATCTACCTTAGCTTCATCTCCTTATACATCTTTAGTGTCGCTACCAAACACATCTTGTAGGTAGGAATGATGTGTATGATCACTCTCTAATGTGTGTCTCTCATCTTCTGATTCTTGAGCCATAAAGAGGTGGTTTCCTTCTTGATTATTGTTGCTACTACTAACATATTTGCCTTCATCATCTACAGACACATGTCCTTCATTTCTTTTCTTGTTTCCACAAACCGGTTCTGTAGTGTAAGTTTCATTGCCATAAGGTTTCTTCAATCTATCCCATAGGATTTTTGTTGATTTGTGTCTATCCACTTGTGAATAAAAATCATCCAAGATTCTGTAGAGTGTAGCCTTCATTGCTACATCATTACACTGGTATCTTCTTTCTACATCTAAATCGGTGGTAGGATTGACTTTACTTGGGCAGCCATTTACTACTAACATCCATACATTTAACCCAAGTGGTGCAGGAGCACCTCATCACACCCTTGAAGATGACATGTCAAACTCTATTAAGCAAGGATAATGCATTAACAATGTCTTTAGGATGTTTTATATAAGTTTTCAATCATGCGTTATATGTTTGTAATAATGAAACCCATCTTGTGAGCCAAACTCCTATTTTGGCATTTCTATGAGCCAATTAGGACTTTTGGACAATAGGGGATCCAATATGTTGGTTTTGAGTGTTTTAAGATGTTTTAGGAGGGGTTGAGCTTGACCCAAGGCATTAGGAGGTGAAAGATGACATTTTGACAACTTTTGCAAAAGTTGTCAAAATTTGTCATGAGCAACTTTTATGCACTTTTTGCATTTTTGTTATTTCAAACTCCTACAATAGCTCTAACCTCTTTGTTTTCAGTTGAGATCAATTTTAGAGAACTATTTTAACCTTGTGGATCCAATTACCAAGGAGTAGTTGTACGGAGGAGAGTTTGATGCCAACAAACTAATGAAATTCTGAGTTTTTCCTGCAATTCTGGAATTTTTTTCCGTGGTAAGGTTCTGTATGGATTGGTACCCATTGCCAGTTATGTGAATAGGTTTAAGGGGAGAGTTAAATTTTTTTTGGCTTTTATTTTAAGTCTTTATTGTGTGTGTTGTTTCTAATATTCAAGTTTTGTTGTAGGTACCTAGAAAACCATGGTTTACCTTGGGTTTTTCCTCCTTCATGGTCATATATTGCACTTTACCAATCCGAGGCTCATGGGATTTGGAGAAAGGAAGGTATGGTTAGTTTATTTTATAGTTCCAAGAGTTTTTTGTAGGAGGATCAAGGGAGAGAATTGTTTGAAGTGACCCTAGGTAGACATCTCTATGTGGCTACCTAGACCTTGAACAAAGAAAATCACCTTGTGTGAAAATGGTGATGCTTCCAAGAATGTAACCCTAGAATCCCTATTGATTTATGGTTCCAAAAATTTCCATGGGATTTTAATCCATCGGTCATTCATCTGAACATAGTTGCTTCACAAAAGAGACCTAATTAACCCTTCTAGGATAGTCAAATTCCTGCTGGCAAAGACCTTTATTTTCCAGAACTTGAACCTTCCTTTTGAGGACTTGTATAACTTCCAAAAGGGTATTTTAATCAATTATTTTTTTACCAAGGTTTTGGGAAAATATGAACTTAAGGTCCCTTTACCCGCTAAATAGGGCTACAAGCGACTAGGCCTAATTGAGTGAGTTTCCTAAGGAATGAGTAACCTTGCCATCGATGCTTTGTTTGAACTTGGGGAGTTTTGTATGACCCAAAATTGGTGTGAGACTAATTTATAATTCTTGGAGGTGCCATGTGTGTGTTGTAGCAAGAAACCCCTAATTGAGTCAGTAAGGGTCTTGGAGATGATGAGAAGATTGTACTAAAGTTGTAGAGCCTTGGCTTGATAGGATCTGATCCATGTGTTAGGGGGTTAGTGTCATACGTTTTGAGGTGTTTGGTAGGAACAAGGAGGGCTCTACATCAAGTGGTATCAAAGCTAGTAACGGCTTTGGGAAGAATACAAAGAATTGAGAGATGTCAGAAGGACAAGAGGAAGAGGTCCCTAGAGGACTAATAACCAACATGGAATTGGAAAAGATTGTGAGAGAGTAGGCCACAACATGCAAGACAATGTATAGGGATCTTGAGAGGTTGAGAGGAAGAGTAGATAGGAAGGAAGATGGAGGCACCAGTAGTGGTGATGAAGGGGATGAGGATGAGATCCCTATGCCAGAGGAAGAGGCAATTCCTCCTAACCAGAGGCACTTCCTTAATTCCCTCAAATCCATGGAAAGGAGAACCATGGAGTAGAAGATTTATTTGCCAACTTTCATTGGGAATATGGAGCCAGATGTTGTGATGGATTGGATAGACTCCCTATCTAGTTTCTTTGAGTGTGAGGACATTCTAGGACACCAAAATGTGAAGATTGCTAAGTCCAAGTTGAAGGGAGCAGCCCTAACTTGGTGTAACTTTATCCAAGAAGATAGAGAGAAGGACAAGAAGCCAAAGATTGTTTCTTGGAAGAGGATGGTTGCCTTGATCAAAGAGTCCTATGTACCCAAAGACTATGAAATATAACTCCATAAGAGGAGACAAGATCTCAAGCAGAAGGAGATGGATGTGAACTCATACACCGAAGAGTTCCAAAGGATATGCATGAAGTCTAAAACAAAAGAGGAAGATAGTGAGAAATTTGCTTGATACCTAAATGGATTAAGGTACAACACTCAAGAAGAATTGAACCTTCTTAGTCTGGATGCCATTGGTAGATGTCATCAACTTGCTATCAAGGTGGAAAAAAAGATCAAAAGGACACAAGAGAAGAATAACAAAGGAAGAGGAAGATAACAGAGGGGTGGAAGAATTTTTTTTAGAAGGGAAATGGTTTTGGAACCCAAAGTGAAACCAGTCAAGAAGGCACTAAAGGAGAGAGTAGTTCCAATATAAATGGAGGATACAATCAGAGAGGTAACTTCAAAGGAAGAAGACCACTATTTAGAGGAAGATCTCAAGGTAGAGGTCCAATCAGATGTTATAACTACAATCAAGAAGGACACATAGCCAATAGATGCCCAAATAAACCTACTAGTTCCATGGGAGAAAGGAGAAGTAAGTTGATCTTAGAGGCTGACTGCCAAAGTGTGGCAAGTGCAAAGACCCATCAAAGTGTCAATACCCCTAACAGTTATGGCTACCCTGAAAGAGGAGGATCTTTGATGATCAGAAGAGCAGTGACCACTATGAAGATGTTTGATAGAGAACTCGCATAGAGGAAGTCTCTATTCAAGACCACTTGCAAAGCGAGTGGAAAAGTATGCAAGGTCCTAATAGACTCTGGTTCAACTGAGAACTTTGTGTCCCTATAGATGGTTGAAAAACTAAAGTTGAGAAGACTACCTCACCCTTTCCCCTACAAGGTCTCATGTCTCACACAAGGATAGAAAGTTTTTGTGGAAGAGCAGGCTTGGGTAGAATTCTAGATTAGAACCTATAGAGATAGGTTGATGTTTGACATTGCAAAGATGCATGCTTGCCACCTCCTATTTGGGAGACCATGGCAATTTGAATTGAAGGCATAACATGATGGTGCTAGGAATACATATTCTATCACCAAAGATGGTAAGGTGATTGAGTTACTACCTTTAATGGAGGATGATAAGGAGACCAAACAAAAGGAGGCCAAGGTGTTGGTGTTAGGAGGGAATAAATTCATAAAGAACATGGCAAATGAAGACATGGTATATTATGCCCTTATCCCTATTCCCACAATAATAAAGGTGGAGAGGTCTGAAGACAAGGAAGAGGACAGATTGAGGTTGATTGACCCTACAGTGTAGCAGCTACTAGTCAAATACAAGGGTGTCATCTTTGATGGCATGCTAAGGTCACTACCTCCCATGAGAGACATAAACCATTTTATAGACCTTATACCTAGATCCACCTTACCTAATAAAGCAACATACAAGCTCACACCAGATCAAAATGTTGAGATGGCAAAACATGTTGAAGAATTGTTGAAGTTCGAATTGATTGGAAAAATTTTGAGCCCATGTGCAATCCTTGTAGTCTTGGCACCCAAAAAGGAAGATACTTGGAGGCTTTTCACCGACTCAAGAGCTATGAACAAGATTACTATTAGGTATAGGTTTCCAATTCCTAGAATTCAAGATTTGTTAGATTGTTTGGGGGGTGCTAGATATTTTACAAAGGTTGATTTGAAGAGTGGCTATCATCAGATTAGGATTAGGTTAGGAGATGAGTGGAAGACTGATTTTAAAACAAATGAGTGGTTATATGAGTGGAAAGTCATGCCCTTTGGCTTATGTAAAGCACCTAGTACCTTTATGAGGTTAATGAATGAAGTCTTGAGGGATTTCATAGCGAAATTTGTTATAGTCTACCTAGATGACATTCTAGTTTTCAATCAAACCAAAGGAGAACATCTAACACATATAGACCTAGTCCTAAGAAGATTGTATGAAGAGAAATTAATGATCAACTTGGAAAAGTCTTTCTTTATGCAAGAAGAGATCATTTACTTGGGTTTTGTAATCTCGTATGGTGAATTAAAAATGGATCAAGAAAAGGTGAGTGCCATATTGTCTTGGCCTACACCTAGGACAATGAATGATGTCAGAAGTTTCCATGGCTTAGCTACCTTCTATAGGAAGTTTATAAGAGGATTTAGCCATATTTGTGCTCCTATGCTTGATACCATAAAGAGGGGACAAAAGTGCAGGTTTAGTTGGATAGAAGAAGCAGATAACTCTTTTGAAACATTGAAGAGAAAAGTTGCAGAACAACCAGTCCTTGCCCTACTTGATTTCAACAAAATCTTCCAAGTGGAGTGTGATGCTAGTCATATGGCTATTGGAGTAGTACTCACTCAAGAGGGAAGACCTATTGTTTTCTTCAGTGAGAAGTTTAATGAGGCAAAGAGAGGATATTCATCCTATGACCTAGAGATGTATGCTCTAGTCCAATCCCTGAAAAAGTGGAGACACTACTTGTTACCAAAAGAATTCATAGTTTTCACAGACAATTAGGCCCTTAGCTTCATAAACAGTCAACAAAAGTTGAATCATCGGCACATGAAGTGGGTAGAGACCCTACAAGATTTCACTTTCATCCTTAAGCACAAGAAAGGAGTCAAGAATAAGGTGGCAGATGCTTTGAGCAGAAGAGTCCTAACTGCAAATCAGATTCAATTGAAGAGTGTTGGAATAGACTCTTTGAAATCAATGTATGAAGGTGATGAAGATTTTGGAGAGGCCTATAAGGTATGTTCTTCATTTGATGAAAATTTTCATGTTGAGTACTCTGAATTTTTGTTTCAAATTGGATTGTTATTTAAAGGTGCACAACTATGCATACCCAGATTCTCTATGAGATTGAATGTAATTAAGGAAAAACATTGTGGAGCAATGGCATGCCATTTTGGTCTTGACAAGACACTAGATTTGGTGAAGAGACACTATTTTTGGCCCAAACTACAAGCAGATGTTAGGAGATTTGTGGAAACATGTGTAATTTTCCAAAAGGCAAAAGGAAAGTCCACCAATGCAGGTTTATACCAGCCTTTACCCATACCTTCAAGACCATGGGAAAGCATAAGCATGGATTTTGTTTTAGGATTGCCTAGGACAAGGAAAGGATATGATAATGTTTTTGTAGTGGTGGATAGGTTTAGTAAGATGGCACATTTCTTGCCATGCAAAACCAGTTGTGATGCTTCTTATGTAGCAGACTTATTCTTTAAGGAAATTGTCTGGATACATGGTTTACCTTTGATTATAGTCTCTGTTAGGATTCCTAAAGATATTGAGAGGGGGGGTGAATCAATATCTTGCTAGTTAGTGGATTCTATTAACTTATTAGATGAATTGCATCTCAAAATAGTGTACCGGTAAACAAGAGTTAATGTAGTAAATAAGAACAACAATCACAACATAGAAAGCACACCATAACAAAATATTTTTAATGAGGAAACCTAGTGAGGGAAAAACCTCAGTGGGATTTGTGACCCACAATATTCGCTCACTAGCCAATAAGTGAATATTACTATTACAATAGGGGTCTGCACATGCAAGAAGGCCAACTACCTAAAGATCACTACTTAAATACAAAAGAGAAGTCTCATTGACTTACAAAAGTGGATTATGAAAATCCAATGTCATGTACTACTTCGGATCAGTAGCTGCTATGCCAAGTTCAGTACAGGTTTAATATCATACAACTTCCAATCCTTATTCCAAACTCTGCCTTAATATTCACATCAGTAATCTAACCATATCTACATCTATACTAAATGATTTACAAGAACTCATATTTATATGAGTCATATTACAACTCGCCTTATCAGCTTACAAAAATATATTACAATTAATTACAAAATACAATAAATAAGATCCTGTCGGGCAGGGTGCCGGTGACCATCTTTGCCACTACCAGTGCTAGTGTTTGTGCCTATGTCGGTGTCTGCCAGTGCCGCTGCCATAGGATTGTAAGGTTGCCATCAATGATAATAACTTCAATCACCTACAATTTCTCATTGGAGTGTGCATTTTCCAACAATCTCCCCCTTTGGCATTGATGGCAACACTCATGAGAAAAAGCTAAAATGTATATCCAAAAAGTGTTGTCCAAAAATGTTTGCTCCAAAATTGAGTACCCCCCCTGAACAAATGATCTCTTCTATCATATCCTTTTTATTATCTTCTACTACTCCCCCTTTGGCATCAATGACAAAGGTTGTCATTCAATTTCAATTGAGTGTAGTTCCTATCTTGATCCTTGTAACCGGTTGATTACAATCTAATAAATTTCTGCTAAGACAACATTCAAACTGTTGTAAAATCTCTCACTGTCTTTTAGTGTTGCTTCAGTCCTCTGAATTGTATCAGTGAGAAAGTGCATTTGCTCTTCCGGTGTCTTAAGTCCTAGAACAAGAGCCTCAGAAATCTCTTTTCTCAAAGCGATGAGGATATCCAGTTTAGGACTTAGTCTGCACTTAAGTTCTTTTTCCTTAAACTTTATCCTTTCCTTGTCTTTCTCAAGTTTTTCTATTTTCTCTTCAAATCCTACAATTTCCTATTCAATTACTGATATTGAATCCAATGAACCTATCAGGTTATCAAAAATATCATTTATCTCCTTTTGGGCTATGCCGATCTCTTTATCTATATCTTTTGTCAAAATGTTTGTTTTGCATGTCTCTCTATACAATTTCTTGCAGTCCAAATTTGTCTTGCCTAATACCGGTAATAAGGTTTCCATTTGTTCCTTATTATTCTTGACTATCTCCTCAAAGAATTTTTCCTTCTCTTTATTCATTTTCTCTTTGAAGGTGTCTTCATTTATCTGATCAAGTGTTATTAGGTTGTCGGTTATATATTTAGACAATGTGTCTAATTGGCTCAAAGAATCTTTATTTTCTATGTTACACTTTGGAGCTATCATCTTCAAAATTGGTAAAGTGTCATCAATATGCTTATATACCTATGCATTACACTCTATTATTTTCTTTATTGAGTCTAATAACACCTCTATTACATTAGCAGGCCTAAATTCAGTTATGGATGTTCTGGATGACTGTCCAACTGTCTTCACAATCTGCAATCCATTGGTGGTAGTAATAGCTTTGCTTTCCTCTTTCTCTAGAGGATCTGTTTGAGTTTCCATTTCCACTACCAAAGGTTTAGGTTTTTTTGTTGTATCTAGAGGTACTATCTCTGAATGTACCTGTGAATCTTGTTGCTCTACCTATTTCTCTATATTTATCTCTGTCAGTTTCTATATGTTCTCTACCGATGATTTTACTGTGTTATCCACTGCCGGTTTTTCTAATTGTAACTCTAATTTATCTATCAGTTTCTCTTTGTTTACCTTTGTAGTGTCTACTACCGGTGACTCAGTAGATACATTAGTGTGTGCACCTGTGGTATCTGCCTTTCTTGTATCCAAGGGATCATTTGATATTTCAGTTTGTTGCTCATTCTCAATTTTAGTGTTTCCAACTACAATATTTCCTCCCGGTGGCTCTATTGCCACATCCCTCTTGCTAGTTGTTTCCTTATCTACCACAATATTGACTTCCCATGTGTCAATTTTCATTGTGTATAACACCTCAGAATAAGGGTTGGTGTTCTCATGTGGTGTATCCATACTCTCTATTGCCGGTGGTGTGTCAATAGTCTGTACTGGTGGAGTATTAGAAGGAGGTGGGGTTAAGTTATCAGTTATCTTTATGCTTGGGGGTCCACCTAACTTTCCTTTCCCTTTATCCTTATCTTTTTCCTTTTGATAGATTTTAAAAGTCTTTGGTCTCTTAAGCTCTTCTTGTTTCTCTTTTTCAACAAAGAATATATCCCATTTGTCTGCAATTTCATTTGATATCTCATTAATTCTCCCTGCCATTAATGCTACATGTCGGTGATCGGTTGAGAATATAGTCCACTTGGCTTCACTGATAAACTCATCAATCTCTTGAGCTGAGTTCACTGGGTGAATTGCAAGTAGTTTTTCTATTTTGATCTTTTTATCTAATTCCACAATAGCTGCCCTTCTAGCTTCTTGCCTTTTGTACAAGTCATTTGGTATATCATCAACAATTTCCATCAAAAATTTCTTATAGATATCAAGATGTAGTATAACACTATTCTCTATACTTTCTTTTTCATCATTTGATAGTGTGTTATACAACTTGCTGATGTTTGTCAATTTTCCATCTTCAGTTATCTCATTCAGAAGTTTGTCAAAAGGAGGAATAACTTGTTTCACTTTTCTTTTCTTTGGGGTCAATTTCTTAGCTGGAGGCCTAACTACATGTTGTTTTTGTCTTGTCCTTCTGGGTGTAGGTAAGGGTACCGGTGAGGGTCTTCTCTTTCTTTCTACCCTTTTGAATTCAACTGGTATATCACTGTTCGAGGAAGTAGCAATCAATGAAAGATGTGCTTTTGGTTGTAGTCCTTCCAATTCACTCTCCTTAATACCAGATTTGTTCAATACATCCTATTTGATTGCTTTGGCCTGCCTTGTTCGTTTCCTAACTATCTGTTTAGTTTTCTTAAACCTTTTCTCTGATTGGATTTTGCTTTCTATGGTTTCAACATTGCCAAATACTTTTTCTGTCGGTTCCTTAGGGGCTTTTAAGAGGGCTTTTGCATAGGTCTCAACTATGTTCTCATCTACCTCATATCCCATCTCTGTGACCCAAATAGTCCTAGCGACAACTACCTCCATCCAAATTTCATCTTTCTTGATCACAAAGCATATCTCCTTTTGATATTTGTCAACAATAGATTGAGATAGCCTTATTCTAGTCTTCATCCTAGCATACAATGCTTGAAAATGTTCATTTATGTTTTTCTCCCTATTATCTCCCATATTGTTTAGTATGTCTAGAAGTTGTTTTCCTATTGGTATATCAAAACCAAAGTATTTTCTACCAATATCGGGAACTTGCTTGGTTATATACAACATTAAACATACAAGCAGGTTACCAAATCTAAAAGTCCCTTTCTTATCACCTTTAATTTTCTTTAAATTGTCTATTAGTTCATCTTTTAGCCACTCACATACATCAATCATAGCATTGTTATTCACCATGTCATATGCACTTTTGATACACAAGCTAGAAACTAAGTTTAGTCAGTTGGCATGTGTAGCCTTATATTCAAGAATCGTTCTAACAAATCTAACATTGATATTTTTTACATAGTTTACTCTCAAGGATCTTTTGTCAAAAGTTGCACTAGTTAGGGTCACCATAGTGTCATTTGGAACCTTTTTAGTTTTGTCAAGCCTGCTACCGGTGGAAGGTAAGCCTATCACTGCCCTAATTGCCTCTTTGGTAATCTTATGGATGGAATCCAACCAAAAGAACTCTCCATGAACCTTGCTCAAGATGATCCTTATCACATCGTTAGGAAAATCAGAGATATTAAGAATGTCCACAAAACCTAGGGTTTCTGCTATCTTGTGTTCTGGTTTAACATTTCCATGTTCATCACAAATTACAGTTCTATACATGTTCATTATTTTTCAGCTCCTAGTTCCTCAATATTACAATGTATATAGATTCTAGGATCCTCAACATAAACTACTCCCTTAGGTATTTTTGAAAATGCTCCTAGGGTATTATCCTTCTTCATAATTTTGGGAATGATTTTAAACACGGGTCTAGGGCGCTTAATAACTTCAATCACAGTAGGGTTTGCAATAAATTTAGGTGCTGAAGAGGAAGCCATTGTTATAAATACCTTATTCTGCCTTTAGGTAAGAGTGCTTGAATGATTTGCTTCACTTCTCTCTATGGACGCCTTCGCTCAAGATTTTCGCACTCTCTGAAGTTTCAATGCTCGGTGAATGAAAAAAGAGTGAAAACACTTTCTTTATAGTGTCATTTCCTTCAACTGCCACATTTAGTGTTTGTTGGTTAAGTGAAAACATAACTCATCTGCCTATAAAGAAGTATTACAACTTCTCATCATCAACCGAGGGTAAACTAGCATGTTTTGCATTAGTTGCCATACCCCCAAGGGATTATTTCTCAGTTAGATGAAGAATCTCCTACCGGTGGAATGGTACTCTATTCTACTGATGAAGGAATAGCTTCATTAACATACATATCTAACTTTCTGATCCATTGCTTTGAAAATTCTTTCTTTACCTCTTCAACTTTTTCTTTACCTTTCAAGTTGGGTCCTTTGTTATTTGCTGGTGATGCCTTACTTCTACAAAATTTTGCAATATGTCCAATTTTGTTTCAAGAATAACAAGTCACATTATTTTTTTGAATAGCTTTTCCATATCCTATTCTGGTATGTGTTCTACATTGATTAGATAAGTATCCAAATCTTCCACAAACATAACATCTTACATTCATTCTACAATTTTCTGAATTATGACCAACTTTATTGCATTTAGAGCAATGACCAGTGGGTGCATTGGTGTTCTGATAGTTTCTAGATCTACACTGATTTTCTCTATGACCATACTTGTTACAGTTAAAGCATTTTCCATTAAATTTATAAGCATTAGGTTGTCTTACCAGTTTGCTGTGATCATGCTTGTTTGTAGTGCCAGAGCTTTCACCAACTTCAAAGCCAAGGCCATTAGTATCTCCATTAGGTTTCTAATTTTTCAGCATGTCATCAAGTTCTTCTGAACTTTTCTTGAATTTCTCCTTGTGTTGATTTGCAGTAGCCAACTCAATTTCCAAGAAATCTTTCTATCTCATGAGTTCAATTTTATCATGTTCCAAGTGTATTATATCTGTTTTTAACATATCATTCTCATGACTAGGTCTTATGTTTCCATTTGCAACATCATTGATTCTTCTAGCCAAATCATCTTCTTTATTCTTTCTGTTTTCAGTGTCTTTACAAAATATCATGGTCATGTCTTGCATCTCATTTCTCAAAGACATATTCTCTTGTTTTAGTTTGCTTACCAGATCATTAAGAGTCTCTTTTTCATCATCATCACTCTGTATCTTCTCATGAAGTTCTCTTCTTTTGTTCATAGAAATAGTGAGATTCTCCTAAAGTCCTTGAATTATTTCCTGTGTAGCCTTCAGATCATCTTCAAGTTTCATATTCTTCAATTTTTCTGCATCATAATCTGCAAGAGATGTTTCTAGTTTCTTTCTCAAATTATCCATCTATACTAGTGTTAGAATCTTCCTCAAGTTGTTAGGATTTTGAAAATAGAGGACCAAGCTTTGATACCAATTGTTAGGATTCCAAAAGATACTGAGAGGTGGGGGGTGAATCAGTATCTTGCCAGTTAGTGGATTTTCTTAACTTATTAAGTGAATTGCATCTCAAAACAGGGTACTGATAAGCAAGAGTTAATGCAATAATTAAGAACAACCACAACATAGAAAGCACACCATAACATAATATTTTTAATGAGGAAACCTAGTGTGGGAAAAACCTCGGTGGAATTTGTGACCCACAATATTCGCTCACTGGCCAATAAGTGAATATTACTTTTACAATAGGGGCTTGCACATGCAGTAAGGCCAACTGCCTAAAGCTCATTGCTTAAATACAAAAGAGAAGTCTCATTGACTTACAAAAGTGGATTATGAAAATCCAATGTCATGTACTGCTTCGGATCAGCATCTACTATGCCAGGTTTAGTACCAGTTTAAGCTCATACAACTTCCAATCCTTATTGCAAACTTTGCCTTAATATTCACATCAATAATCTAACCATATCTGTATATATACTAAATGATTTAAAAGAAATCATACTTATATGAGTCATATTACAACTCACCTTGTTGGTTTACAAAAAGATATTACAATTAATTACAAAATACAATAAATAAGATCATGTCGGCCAGAGTGTTGGTGAACATCTTTGCTGCTACTAGTGCCAGTGTCTATGCCTGTGTCGGTGTCTACTGGTGCCAGTGCCATAGGATTTTAAGGTTGCCATCAATGATAATACCTTCAATCACCTACAATTTCTCATTGGAGTGTGCATTTTCCAATAGTCTTTGATAGGGATGTGATGTTTATTGGTCACTTCTGGAGGACCCTTTGGAAGAAGCTTGGTACAAATTTATCCTTCTCCTCAGCCTACCATCCCCAAACGGATGGCCAAATTGAAGTTGTAAACTGGTCACTAGGGAATCTACTAAGATGTTTGACAAGACAACATGGAGAAAGGCTGGATAGTATATTGTCTTGGGCAGAATTCTCCTACAATGACACAGTGAATAGGAGTACTAGTAAGTCACCTTTCCAAATTGTATATGGTATCCACCCAAGGGGTGTGATAGAGTTGAGAGAGCTACCTCAAGGAGAAGCCATTAGTGCAGATGGAGAAAGCTTTGCTACTACCATAAAAGAAATTCATGACCAAGTTAAGACTCATCTTCAACAATCTGCAGAGAAATATAAAGCTCATCCTGACAAAAAGAGGAAGATACACAAAGATGATGCAAAGAAAGATTGGGCCCTGCCAAATCTTGAATAAATGTGGTTCAAATGCCTATGAACTTCAACTACCATCTGATATTGGTTTGTCACCTATTTTTAATGTTTGTGACTTAACTCTTTATAAGTGTAGTGTTGATGCAGGCGAAGACTCAATGCAGGATATTGCTGATGATGATATTCCCAAACATGAACCACCAAAGTTGCATAAGGTTATAGATACTAAGGTTGCCAAGAAAACTAGGAATAAATTTTACATGGAGTAGTTGGTGGCTTGGAAAGGACAACCTTATACTGAAGCAGTCTAGATGATAGAGCAACAGATCAAAGATCATGGTGCAGAATTGCAGACTCTCATCTCAAGTGGACTTGAGATATCTTCTTCTGGGGAGTATGGTGTAGGAGCACCTCATCAAACCCTTGAAGATGACATGTCATACTTTGTTAATGGAGGATAAGGCATTAACAATTTCTTTAGGATGTTTTATATAGGTTTTCAATCATACATTATATGTTTGTAATAATGAACCCCATCTTCTGAGCCAAACTCCTATTTTGGAATTTCTATGAGCCAATTAGGACTTTTGGACAATAGGGGATCCAATATGTTGGTTTTGAGTGTTTTAAGATGTTTTAGGAGGGGTTGAGATTGACCCAAGGCATTAGGAGGTGAAAGATGACATTTTGACAACTTTTGCAAAAGTTGTCAAAAGTTGCCATGAGCAACTTTTATGCACTTTTTGCATTTTTGTTATTTAAAAATCCTCCAATGGCTCTAACCTATTGGTTTTCAGTTGAGAGAAGTTGTACAGAAGTATTTGAACCTTTTGGATTCAATTTCCAAGGAGTAGTTGTACGGAGGAGAGTTTGATGCCAACAAACTAATGAAATTCTGAGTTTTTCCTACAATTCTGGAGTTTTTGTCCATGGTACGATTCTGTATGGATTGGTACCCATTCCCAATGATGTGAATAGGTTGAAGGGGAGAGTTAATTTTTTTTTGGCTTTGATTTTAAGTCTTGATTGTTTGTGTTGTTCATGATATTCAAGTTTTGCTGTAGGTACCTGGAAAACCAAGGTTTACCTTGGGTTTTTCCTCCTTCATGGCCATATCTTGCACTTGACCAGTCTAAGGCTCATGGCATTTGGTGAAAGGTAGGTATGATCAATTTATTTTATATTTCCAAGATTTTTTTGTAGGAGGATCAAGGGAGAGAAGTGTTTGAAGCGACCCTAGGTAGACATCTCTATATGGCTACCTAGACCTTGAACAAACAAAATGTTGGTATTTTGGTATGGTTTTGTCATTGATGTCAACACCTACTAAAACTCTAGCACTTTGGAGATCCAGCAGCATTCACCAGCAAGCAAGTAATTATTGCATAGTTACTGGTATATGGTACACCGGTAGGATATAATGATCATCAGCAGTTGGAATGGCATGGAAGACAACTGGTAATGTCAGAGACATCATGTGGACATCTTGTCTTGAAGAATTTGTTATTGGTATATTCATATTTGCATATTTTCTTATTATTGACAAATAGGTCCAGGGTTACACCGATAGGTTTAGCTTTTCCAGAATAGCATGGCATGCAATGGAGATGATTAATTATTGTTGTAAATGCATTAAGCTGACATGTTTGATCAGTTATTGCATCGTGTATTGTATTATTTGTAAAAAGATTTAATTGTAATATCTTGTAGAGCCGACCTACTAAAATTGGTCTTAGGTTATGGTATAAATGTAAGGTCTTAATTGTAAGATTGAATGTGGAATGCGAAGAAGGTTTTTGTGAGGGTATATGCAAGATTATGCAGAGCTATACATGCAGACATGATTTGAAGGTGAAGCTAGGTTTTTGTGAAAGAATATCAGCATTACATTGGTACTGAATCTAGCATATGAAGATGCTATTTTGTGCAGTATATTCTTATTGGATTTAGCCATCCAATTGTAGTTAGTGTGACTCCCATTTGTGTTTGAGTAGTGAGCTCTAGGTGCTTGGCCTTTCTGCATGTGTAGACCTCATTTATGTACACTTACTATCTGCAGTAGTATCATCTGATTGTGGGTAAGGTTTCACATCATTTTTTTCCCCTTATAGGTTTTTCATGTACAAATATTGGTGTTATGTGTTGTGGATGACTTTGTATTTTATTTTCATGCATTATTCCTTACCGGTATTGTATTTATCTTTTAATCTGTCCACCAGTATAACAGACTATCTCAATGGTAGAAAGCAGTAATTTGATTAAGTTGTTTTTGGTTTAAATTTATTAAGACAACTAATTCACCCCCCCCCTCTCAGTTGTCCCCGGGACCTAACAATTGGTATCAGAGCTAAGTCCTCTTTTTGTAGAAGTTTAATAACTTGAGGAGATCCAATATCTACTAACTATTTTAGGAAGGACAGTCCTAAACTTGATGGAACCAACTATGGCATATGGAATATCAGAATGGAGACACATCTGAATTGCATTGGAAAGGACATCTCAGAAGTTACAAAGATTGGATATACTGCTACCACTACCACTCAGCCTAATCCACCTAACTTGACTAAAGATGAGGAAAATGATTGCAAAGCAAGAGAAGCACTTTTGAGCACATTAACAGATCAACAAATCATGGGATTATCAGATAGGTCAACTGCTAAAGCTATTTGGGATCATTTGGAAACACTGAATGAAGGAGATTCCACAGTCAAAATTGCAAAACTTGAAAGCTTCTGGGTCAAGTATGAAAATCTGAAAATGGAAGAAGATGAAAGAATTTCTGCTTTTATGGAAAGAGTAAATGAAATTGTTTTGGGTATTAAATGTTGTGGAGGAACCTTAAGTGAAGATGAAATTGTATCAAAAGTTTTTAGAGGATTGCCACTGGCATACAAGATGAAGGTTACTACTATAAATGAGTTTAGAACAATGCCTAATACATCAGTAACTATGGATACATTGATTGGAAAACTTTCAGCCTTTGAAATTGAGGAATTTAGCCCTGTTGCTACTATAAAGATAGATTTAGCTTTCAAAGAATCAACATCACCTGCATCATCATTTGAAAAATCTAATTGGAAAGCCCTTTATGCAAGAGAACTTGAGGAAAGCAGGAAAGAACTTGAAGAACTTGAAGAACTTGAAGCACTATTTGCAAGGAAAATGCCTAAAGGTCTAGTTGGAAGTAAGTATGAAGGTAAAGCACCCTTTAAATGTTTTAATTGCAATAAGATTGGTCATATGGCTTCAAGATGTCCTAGCAGACATGCTAGACTAAGAGAAGAAGCTAGAAGGACATACAAGCCTAATCCTAAATATCAGAGATACAGATTTAAGAAGAATAAGGACAAATCTTGTTATGTTGCTGATGAAGGAGTGACTGATGATTCTGATGAAGATCCAATAGACAATGGATGGGTTTTTGTTGCTATAATAGAAGATCAATCGACACCTACAGTGCAACTGGTAGAATAGGCCCTAGCAGCTAAAATTGAAGTAAAGGATGAATGGATCATTGATTTTGGATGCTCACATCATATGACAGAAGATAAATGTAAATTCTTGAACTTTCAATAATATAATGGTGGCTTAGTAACATTTGGAGATGACAAAGTTTGTCAAATCAAAGGTAAGGGTTCAATATCTCTTAATGGTAAGCACAACACTGACAATGTTTACTATGTTGAAGGTTTAAAGCATAATCTTTTAAGTGTTGGTCAATTAGTTGAGAAAGGATTTTAGTTACAATTTAAGAATGGAAAATGCAAAATCATGAATAGAACTGGTTTAGAAATTGCAACCGGTAATCAGACTAGAGGTAATATCTTTCATTTGAATAACAGTGAGAAGACATGCTTAATTGCACATATAGATGAGAGTTGGTTATGGCATAAGAGACTCTATCATGTAAATTTTGATTGCATGGTAAAAATTAGTACAACTAAGGCAGTTAGAGATTTACCTAAGCTTATCAAACCTCACAATATAGTATGTAAGGAATGTCAATTTGGAAAATAGGTTAGAGCTAGTTTCAAAAGTATTCCAGAGAAATCTAATAATACTCTTGATTTAATTCACACTGATTTATGTGGTCCAAATAGAACTAAAAGCTTACAAGGTGATAGATATTTCATGCTAATCATTGATGACTATTCTAGAATGTGTTGGGTTACATTTCTCAGAGAGAAATCAGAAGCACTTGGAAAGTTTAAATTGTTCAAAGCAATGGTTGAAAATGAAACCAGTAAGAAAATCAAATGTTTAAGATCAGATCAAGGAGGAGAATTCACATCTAAGGAATTTAATACATTCTGTGAAGTAAATAGAATTAGAAGACAACTATCAGCACCTCAGACACCTTAGCAAAATGGAGTTGTTGAAAGGAAAAACAAAACTATCTTGGATGCAGCTAGAAGTATGTTATCCAAAGAAAATCTACCACATGTATATTGGAGAGAAGCAGTAAGTACAATGGTCTATAAATTTAACAAAGTTCACATCAAAGGTGAAACCGGTAAGACCCCTCATGAACTATGGTTTGGTATTACTCCTACTCTTAAATATTTTAGAACTTTTGGAAGCAAATGCTACATTAGAAAAGATGAGTATATTGGAAAATTTGATCATAGAAGTGATGAAGGAATATTTCTTGGCTATTCATCTAAGAGTAAAGCATATAGATGTTTTAACAAGAGATTGCAAAAAATTGTTGAGAGTACAAATGTAAAGATTGATGAACAATTCAGAGGAACTTCAAGGTATATAGATCCAAAACTGGTAATAGAAATTCTATCAAATGAAACTACACCAAATCCACCGGTACAGAGTGAAGATCCAGTTACACCAGTATCATCTGAAAATTCCACTGTGACTGAGGAACAACAACAAACTAAGACACCTCGGTATGTATGATTGAATCATTCTGAAGATCAGATAATTGGAAACAAGTACAAAGGAGTTATGACAAGAGGAAGATTCGCAAATGAAGAGGTATGTCTTATTTCTCAAATTGAACCATCATCAATTAATGAGGCATGTGAAGATAAATATTGGACTAAAGCTATGGAAGAAGAGTTACAACAAATTGAGAAAAATAACACTTGGACATTAGTTCCCCAGCCTAAAGATAAAAATGTAATTGGAACAAAATGGGTATTTAGAAACAAACTTAATGAAGATGGTAAGGTTATTAGAAATAAAGAAAGACTATTGTGTAAGGGATATTCTCAAAAAGAAGGAGTTGACTATAATGAAACCTTTGCACTGGTAGCTAGAATTGAGACAGTTAGATTGTTTTTGGCCTTTTCAGCACATAAGAACTACAAAGTATATCAAATGGATATTAAATGTCCATTTCTGAATGGAGATCTTGAGGAGGAAGTTTACATTGAACAACCTCATGGATTTTCTTTGACATATGACAAAGATATGGTTTACAGGCTAAAGAAAGCTTTGTATGGATTGAAACAAGCTCCAAGAGCTTGGTATGCAAGAAAGGATAAGTATCTTTTAAAAATTGTTTTTTCTAAAGGTAATGTTGATAGTAACTTATACTATAAAGTGACTAATGATCACATCTTGGCTATAGAATTTTTTGTTGATGATATAGTATTTGGAGGAGAAGATGGATTATGTAAAGACTTTTCTATTAAAATACATCAAGAATTTGAAATTTCTATGATTGGTGAAATAAGATTCTTTTTCGAATTGTAGATTTCACAGACTGACAAAGGTATATTTTTGAGTCAATCCGAGTCCTTAAAAGAGTTACTTAAGAAATTTGGGATGGAGAACTCTAAACTGGTAAGCACACCTATGACTACAAATGACAAACTATCTTTAAGAGATGAATCTACTCCTGTTAATCCAACTAGGTACAAATCTATGATAGGAGGTTTACTGTATTTAACACAAACAAGACTTGATATTATGAATGCAGTATGTATTGTTTCAAGATTTTAGAGTAATCCTAGAGATAATCATGAATCAGCAGTAAAAAGGATTTTCTGGTACTTACAAGGCACTACAAATCTTGGATTATGGTATCCTAGAGATGAAAACTTTGACATATGTGCTTACACAGATGCAAATTGGGTAGGAGATGTGGATGACAGAAAAAGCACCATCGGTGGAGCATTTTTTCTTGGAAACAGATTAGTTTCTTAGTTAAGTAAGAAACAAAGTTATACATCTTTATCAACAACAGAATCAGAATATGTTGCAGCAGCAACTAACTGTACACAGGTACTTTGGCTTAAACAAATGTTGAAGGACTTAAAGGTAAAATGCAAGGAACCTATAATTATCTATTGTGATAACACAACAAAAATTGATATATCTAAGAATTCGGTACTACATTCTAAAACAAAACATGTTTCTATCAAACTTAATTTTCTAAGGGAAAAAGTTGAAGCAAAAGAAATAAAACTGGTTTATGTGAATACTAAAGAACAGCTTGCAGATATTTTTACTAAACCTTTGCCTAAAGAGACTTTTGAATATCTTAGAGAATAGCTTGGGGTCATATCCCCACCGATAGATATTTATAAATTTGATGTCTATCATCAACCGACAGAATTAACAGAGATATATTTTTTACTCCGGCTTTGATGAGGAATCTACTTCTCAGGGGGAGTAGTTGGTATATTGTAATTGGTTGGTATTTCGTATATGCATCTAATAATTGGTAAATTGTTATTGTAACTTTGGCATTTGATGTCAAAGGAGGAGAGATGTCTATGGAAAAACACATTATCTTTTGAAGAGACTGGTATAGAAAATCATAAGGAAACTCATGTTACTCTCAGGGGGAGAGATTGTTACTTTGGTTTTTATACTTGGCATTTCTGATTTGGCACTTTGATGGTTTTTCCATCTTGTGCTGCCATCAATGCCAAAGGAGGAGATTGTTGGTATATTGGTATGGTTTTTTCATTGATGTCAACACCTACTAAAACTCTAGCACTTTGGAGATCCAACAACATTCACCGACAAGCAATTAACTATTGCACAGTTACTAGTAAATGGTACACCGGCAGGATATAATGATCACCAGCACTTGGAATGGCATGGAAGACACCTGGTAATATCAAAGACATTGTGTGGACATCTTGTCTTGAAGAATTGGTTACTGGTATATTCATATTTGCATATTTGCCTGTTACCGGCAAATAGGTCCAGGGTTACACCAACAGGTTTATCTTTTCCAGATCAACATGGCATGCTATGGAGATGATTAATTATTGTTGTAAATGCATTAATCTAACATGTTCAATTGGTTATTGCATCGGATATTGTATTATTTGTAAAAAGATTTTATTGTAATATCTTGTAGAGCCGACCTACTAAAATTGGTTTTAGGTTATGGTATAAATGTAAGGTCTTAATTGTAAGATCAAATGTGTAATGTGAAGAGGGTTTTTGTAAAGGTATATGCAAGATTAAGCAGAGCTATACACATAGACATGATTTGAAGGTGAAGCTACATTTTTGTGAAAGCATATCAGCATCACACCGGTACTGAATCTAGCATATGAAGATGCTATTTTGTGCAGTACATTCTTATTGGATTTAGCCATCCAATTGTAGTCAGTGTGACTCCCATTTGTGTTTGAGCAGTGAGCTCTAGGAACTTGGCCTTTTTGCATGTGCAGACCCCATTTATGTACACTTACTATCTGTAGTAGTATCATCTGATTGTGGGTAAGGTTTCCCACCGTGGTTTTTCCCCTTACAGGGCTTCCACATACAAATATTGGTGTTATGTGTTGTGGATAACTTTGTCTTTTATTTTCATGCATTATTCCTTACCAGTATTGCATTTATCTATTAATCTGTCCACCGGTATAATAGACTGTCGCACCGGCAGAAAGCAGTAATTTGATTAAGTTGTTTTTGGTTTAAATTTATTAAGACAACTGATTCACCCCCCCCTCTCAGTTATCCCTGGGACCTAGCACAAAATCACCTTGTGTGCAAATGGTGATGCTTCTAGGAATGTAACCCTGGAATCCCTTTTGATTTATGGTTCTTAACATACCCATGGGATTGTAATACACTAGTTCATTCATCTAAACATAGTTTCTTCACAAAAGAGACCTAATTAGCCCTTCTAGGACAACCAAATTCTTGTCGGAAAAGACCTTTATTTTCCATACATTGAACCTTCCTTTCAGGGACCTATATAACTTCCAAAAGGGTAATTTAATCCATAATTTTTTTACCAAGGTGTTTGGGAAAATCTGAACTTATGGTTCCTTTACCTGCTAAATAGGGCTATAAGCGACTAGGCGTAATTGAGTGAGTTTCTTAAGGAATGAGTAAGTAACCTTACCATCGGTGCTTTGTTTGAACTTAGGGAGTTTTGTATGACATGAAACCGGTGTGAGACTAATTTGTAACCCTTGGAGGTACTATGTATGTGTTGTAGCAAGATACCCTTGATTGAGGTAGTAAGGGTCTTGGAGATGATGAGAAGATTGTACTAAAGTTGTAGAGCCTTGCCTTGATAGGATCCCATTTATGTGTTAGGGGGTCAATGTCATACCTTTTGAGGTGTTTGGTAGGTAACAAGGAGTGCTCTATATCACCAAGGGAGGATAGGTAGACTTCCATCCTATGACTCCAAATAGAAAATTTTGAACCATCAAAGACTAGAGTAGGGGTTGACACTAAACAAACCATTTTGTTCAAATACCAGAATCTACCCAAGCTGGAGAAATCTTATCAACTGGGAACCTAGGCTCTAATATCAATTTTTGAACACAATATGCCACTGAGAGGGGGGGTAAATGAGTGGTTTCCAATTCTTAACCTCTTAATACTAAGAGTGATTATTGGTTACCAATCCTAATTCCAAGTTAAAATACCAGTAAGAGAAGGAAAGATATCACAAAGCAAGCACACATAAATGCACACCACATGACACCAGTATATATGAGGAAACCCCAAGATGGGAAAAACCTTGGTGAGAAATGCTACTTCTACTGCTCCAATCCAACCTCACAATGAAAACACCAGTTACAATATTTAGGGCACCAACCCAAGGAGTACCACTCCTACTTTAGGGCACCAACCCAAGGAGCACCAATGCCTAATTTAGGGCACAAACCCAAGGAGAACCAACCCCTACACTGAGGTCCAACTTAGTGATCTATCCTTAACATAATAAATTACAAAAGTAATAATCTGATTACAAGTGAATATTGTAACCGCTACATACACTTTTTCCTATCAGTTTCTCACCTCCTTTTCCTTACCAGCTGACTCCTACTCTTCCTTCTATCTCTCTCTCTATCTCTTTTCTCACCTTCACCTACTGCTACTGAGACACTGGTTTTACCTCTGCCTATTGGATGAACAATCAGATCATATACCTGCTACCGATTACTTTGCTCACTGGTTTATCCTTTCTCTTCTCTCTAACTGTTGGATATTTTCTCCCATATACACATAGAGATGCTTCACTCTGTACTGCCTTCTAGCTAGATTGAGCACCATTGGTTCCCCTCTACACTTTTCATATCTTGCTTCTTTACCAATTACTTTGGACTTTACCAGTTTGACTCATAGTTAAACCCTCTTATCAGTTTAACCACTCTTCCTAGCTCTCAACTTCAGATCCTTAGTTACTTGACTCTTCTGAGTCTTATCATCTCTCTACTTTTCTTAGGATCGCTCAACTCTACCAACCAGCATAACCCACTTCAATATTTAATCAGCATAAATATATCAGAGCATTCCCACCAAAACGTGAGTTTGAACTTTAGCGCATTAGGTTTTCTCACCGACCAATTTGGCATACTAGATCTAATCAAATCTCTTCTCTAATATTATTGACTTGTAACAAATCATCTATCACCACCAATCATGTAACTTTTAATACATATTTGCTATGTTTAGCAAATATGGCAAATTGATCACCAACCTCCTTCTATAATTGAAATTAAACGATCTCATGGTTATCTTTTCTAGGTTGATAAGATGATAAGATCTCCTACTTCAATCAACTCACCAAGGGGTGTCCTTTGATTTACCTTGATCCACACACTTCAACAATTCACCATGATTGTTGCAGTTAACATTTAATGTTGACCAATGCCAACAATCTCACTGACACGACACTTCACCTACCTCTGCATGCTTGCCACTTCAACTCCATGTGGTATCCATTTCGGTATTCATCTTAGCTTAGACCTCTATGTCAATTCAAATATTATCATCAACCAAACACTTAATCATTGCATACCTACCAGTCATCAACCCTACTAGTACACCTCACCTTCTCTGTCTTGCCGATGTATCACATTTACCAATCATCAACCTTGCTGACTAGAAGTAGATATAAATGGTGAGTTGTCATGTACCTTACCACCCGATTAGGAGTACTCCACTTTGCCTCTTGTTGCTTTTCTTTATACTAGTAACCACCTTGTTTATTGGTTGACATGTTTCTGCCTTCATACTGGTAATGTGCATAATGTCTTCATGCTATCCATCTCCAACTATTATGGAACTATGGAAAAACCTTTCTCCATGTGCACCTGGGTAACTCAAAGTGTTCAACTGCAGCAATTCATCTTCATCTAATTGGTTCTCCTCTCAACTCTTCCTTCTCTATCCCTACAACACATCTTGACTTCACATGCCGATCTGATGTGCATCTTAGATTTTGACCTCTAGAGGATTTCTCATCTTCCTCTTTGGTCATCCAATCTATGCATCCAAATACCTTCCTTTGCTTACTATGACTATATTAACCTAGAGAGTCATGATGTATGCCATGCATGTTGTGAGATAAGCAAGGTATTACCACTTACTGGTGGGAAGAGTAGATAACTGCACTTCAACTACTAAAAGATGATGGAGGAGGATCTATGTCACCTATCGGTAATGATGTGACTTCACTAAGGAGAGGATAAATCTCCAACCTGACATATGTCCTAGCATATTTTCCATATGCCATCTTTGCTCACTAAAGCAACACACTTTTTGTCAACCTTCTCTTGATCTGGTGAGAGTCCTACTAGATGGCATCACACTGGCATACCAGCTACACTGCTGACCCTTCATTAGTTCATATTGGAGCAAGCTCTATCGGTCACATGCTTGCCACTTGTCATCACTCACTGGTCACTTCTCTATCATGCTTATTTAGCATCAACATGCTTACTCACTATGAGCTTCCTTCTTCCCAGCACTGACATGTAGACTAGTTACTCCAACATGCTTACATGTTGGCTTCACTATCCATAATACCAGTTGATAACACTAATACCATATCAACTATTCTCCCATACCAGTTGTCCTGCTATACCGGTAACCATTGCAAGTGGGCTAGCATCCCTCATGGGGATTCACGACATGGTTTAACAACCTCATGTGGATTCTATAAGTCTATTGGTTGTATCAGGCATTGATAGGTGGATCTTTTCATGCAATGGTTGTAACAAGTGGTATTAGAGCTTGGTCACAGGTTTGAATCATGTAGGCCACAACGAGTGATGCTAGGAGGGGGATTGTGTTGGCATTTTGATGATGTTTTGATTGTCATTGATGGACACACACTTTCTTTATGTATGTATGAGTTATGCTCAACCGCTAATTACTCCAACCGGTATTGTGTATTATAGTCTTTAGACTATCAGTGTTTTGCAGAAGATGTTTACCGGTCACAAATTGACTGAAGACCCAAGTGGTATGAAGGCCCAAGCGGTTCGAAGAGCTCAAGCAGTATGAAGGAACAAAGTGGTATTTAACATTTTCTAGTTTTTATTTTTGACAACCGGTAATTGGTTTATTATATTAACTGGTATTTCTGTAATGTGTGATAAGTTATCATCCACCAACACTTTGGCGGTGATCTTGTGCCGTGTTACCAAATGTGTCCATATGCACCAAACCTAGGAACTTGTAGTCTAATCCTATTGGACCAACCTGAAAACAGATTCCTTTATAAGGACATCATGTCTAGGGTTTACATGCATGATGTATGAGAAGTGTGATAAGGTTATGTGCGATCTTTGCAGAGAAGATTAGGTCAGTGTGAAGAGCTAGAGTGTGCAGATATTGAAGACTGAAGTAATGTTGAAATGCATTAACAATGAGTTATCAAGGATCTAATTAAGTAGACTATGCTATTAGCTAGATCACTCACTTGTTGATTACTCACATCTTCGACAAGTCTGAACCCCTTAACCGGGTAGGCCCAACAAAGCCCTTGTAAATCCTCTAACAAGGTGGTTCACAACTATGGATCTGAAATCCTTTAACAAGGTAGTCTTTAATAGGATTTATCTTCTAACAAAGATCGAGATTCCTAATAGGATCTGTTCTAGTGAAGAACATTGTATGACCTTAACCAGTCTGACCTTAACCTGACTAGTTTCTATTCTATAGATAGTTACTTGTGAGTTTCTGCTCACTGTGGTTTTTCCCATTTGGGTTTCCACGTCAAATATCTTGTGTTATGGTGATTGTGCTCTTATGGGTGAATGCTTTGTTTTCTATTTGGTTTGCATTTATCTTAACTGGTTTATTAGTGAATCTATTGCACTAGTTATTTACTAAACTATTTAAGAGTTTGTTTATAGTATTTTTTGGTATACTAATTCACCCCCCCTCTTAGTATTCATCAATTGGTATCAGAGCCAACCTTTCTATAAGTCTAACCACTTGAAAGGAGATATGGAAGAATACACTATGAGGGAACTTACTCATCGTCTCACTTAGACTAAGAGAGTGATGAACTGAAAGTCAAGTATAAAACCTCTTTGGCCAAAAGAAGAGAGCATGTTGAGAAACTAATGGAACTTACTGAAAATAGCTCTTCTGATGGCATATATGGATGCCCTAGTTGAAGAAGTTAAAAAAATGAATGAATTTAAAGCCAACCTGAGAAAGGAGTTGGAAGGACTGACTATTAGAATGTGTCAAGAGCTTGAGAACAAAAGGAAAGTTGAAGATCTAGTAAAAGACAAAGATCACGAGATCTCCAAGCTGAAGCAAGAAATCAGTGCCCTTACCACTCATCTCCAAGAGAGTAAAGTGGAAAAAGAAGAAATGCAAGGTGAACTAAACATGGCTATTTTTGAGAATACAACCTTGATGGAATCTAATGCTGCTATGTCTAAGGAACTTACTAAGTCAAAGGAGATACTTGCTGAATTCAATCAGAGTATTGCTAAACTAGAGCAAAATCTAGAATCGACAAAACCGGTAAAGAATATCACTTGACTTGGATTCTCTGGGTATGAGGAAGGTGAGACCTCTGGAACAAAAGATGAAGCATCAAAGAAGAAACCAACATCCAAGGATAAAGGTAAGCAAAATTTTAAACCTATTTGCTTTAATGGTCTCCAAGAAGGACATACTGCTAATGTGTGTAGAAGCAAGGCCTACAACAATTTTCCTTATTTTCTAAACAATAAGCCTAGATCCAATAGATTCAATGGTAACTGTTATGCATGAAACAAGTTTGGGCATAGAGCATTTGAATGTAGGTCTGCTTTGCACAAAAATATGAGATACCCTCCAAGGACTCAAGGAGTTATCCTGGAACCTTCTGTGAACCGGAATCCCAATCGGTACAATACCTATGACCATCGGTCAGGTGGTTATCAAGCGGCAACCAGTTGGAGAGAAAATTGTTTGATTTGTCATGGTAGCGGTCACACTACTGCAACATGCAGGAGGAAGAATGGCAGTATGAATAATGGACAATGGAGAACACTTGGAATGGTATGCTATTAATGCAACAAACTAGGACACATTGCTAGAACTTGCAGACTGAGAAAAAATCTATCAGATGATATACCGATCACTTCAGAAGGGAAGATTGATGTTGAAACCATTCAAGTGAGAATGAATAAAACTTGGAAAAAGAAACCTAAAGAAGTGTGACAGGATGAACCGGTTTCTGCACCTAGTGTAGAAGTCTCTGCACCTAGTGTAGAAGTCTTTGATTCAGCAAACTGAGCTTTAGAAAAGCTTAGGGGGAACATATCAATGAAATGTTCAAACCCTCGGTTTATATTAGTAAAACCCTTAACCAGTATATGTTACCTATCAATCGACAAAAGATTTGAAGCAGTAAAAGACAAAATTAGGGTTTGTGCCCTAACAGTGATGCATTTATTATGGTAGGTGAAAGTTTGTTTAAAAGGGATTTTCGATGCCATTTCACTTATCTATTTTCAAGAGAATAATTTTCAAGTGCAGAGCGACTAAAGAGTGATTCATCTAGCAATTCAAAGTGAATTCAAAAATCTTGTAGAGGAATCCAGAGATCATTTTCAATCTATCAAGTGAAGAACACTAAGCGGTAATCTAGCAACCGAAGTGGTGTATTGTGAGCAACATTGGCAAACCCTAAATCCTGGATTGTGAAGGTATTTCTTGAATTTATTTCTCATCATGGCTTCTGCATCACACTCTAGTTCTAGTGCACCTATAGATTCACCTAAATTTATTCAAAGGAAAATGAAATAAAATGCTTTATCCAAAATAACCACCGGAGTTATTGTAGAGGAAGATGTTTCAGGGTATATTGACTATAAACTAGAAGACCTAGGATCCCTAGTGATTCATTCCCAGCTAAGTTTGTTTTGTGGGGATGATAAGAAGATCAAACTAAAGTATAGTATCCTTGAAAATATGAAACTACACAATGTGGTGTATTTTCTGGGAGAATTCACAGAAGATCACATTCGCATCATCCTTACCAGAGTGCACAGTGATAAAATATATCTCAAGTGGATGCATGACATCACATCGAAAGAAATTCATGTCATCACCGATTATTGTAATACTAGAGAGGTGCCATCTCTTAGGAAGGTCACCAAGACTAAAATGATAAAACTCACCGGTTTTGTGAGTGACCAATGGGCGATGACCATCAACACCATCAAAGATGATCTCATGAAATATGCTTGCATGGTGATTGTATACCGGATATTCTATGCCAGCAGAATGAATTATGTCCCTACTGTTGCAGAGAATGCTGCTTACTAAATGATCAAGTAAGACACCACATTTGATCTCTGTACCTTTTTATAGAAGCAATTGTTATTGAACTTGAAGTCCATCAAACAAGACAATTCACTTAGGTTTAGATTTGGGCAACTACTGGTCGGCTTATTCCTTTATTTTCTAGGTTATTTCCCTAGAATAGGTGATGTGCAATGGTCTACTGACCTATCGGTCTCTAGACAAATTAAGGAAAGTCTACAAGTAGTGGGAACTTCACATCTAGAGGTTCTGAATAAGTATTTTGATGAATTCGAGTGGAAGATGAGCCAAAGGATAAGGATATTTGGTGATATTGTGAAGAAATATGAAGTGTGCTTCACAATAAAGGTAGATGAATGCATAATGGAAGTGGTCTAACCAAGAAAGGAAGTAGTTGAACCTATGGGTTATGAAGTGATGTATGATATGTTGATCGGGTATGCCTCTACCCTGCTTGCCTCACTATTAGATGCGAAGGAAAAGAGAACTGGTACCTACTTGGAAAGGGTCACACAGGTTGAAGAACCAAAATAGTAAAAGGAAAATGTAGTGCCATCAGTATTTGCACCGGTTACCTCTGCTAGTCCAAAAGTGACCAAGCAATCACTAGCTAAGAAGAAACCTGAGGTTGTTCCTACTAAAGTTTTTGAGAGGAAGCGGAAAATCATAACCAGCTCATCGGAGTCAGAGGATACTGAACTAGAAATTCAACCAAAGAAGACCAGACAATCAAGCAAGAAGGAAAAGTATACCAGTAATGTTCCTACAACCTCTGCACCGGTAAATATAGATATTTACTCTTATAAGCTGATGACACATTGTCAGAGGACTTTAAAGAGTATAAAGAGGAAAGAGCTTGATCATTTAAAATAGTATTTTGATGATTTTACTGATAATGAGAAAGAAGTAGAGTAGGAAGTTATCAAATATCTGTGTGTTAATGACCGATCACCGCCAAAAATTAGATCGGTTATAATAGATTCTTTGTATAATTCTTTAGATAATAACAGGTGCATTGCCATTGAAAAGGAACAGGAAATAAGGGAGAAATTCTTTGCACAATACTTTCCTGATGCCTCTAATTCAGAATTATTTGAGATAATGGATAAGAATAAAGGCCTCTTATTCATGAGAAGAAGAAGACTCAGGCTACTAGAAGGTAAAGCCTCTGAAGTGGAGAAGGATACTCATCTACGTGCTAAAGTTGTTGTGAGGCTACACCAAGTATTTGAAGCAAATATGAAGGTTGAACAAGAGCTAGGCCTATCATCAGGAAAACCAGATGAGGCATTTGACAGTGAAGGGGAAAGAGTGATAGAGAAAATTGACACCATTGATGTTGATGCTTTAGATATTGAGGATGTCACTCTGGACAAAGAGAAAGATAAATAGGATAAGGAACAAGATGAGAAGGAAAAAGAAGAGAAAGAGAAACAAGATAAAGAAAAAGTAGAAAAAGAGAAATAGGAAAAAGAAGTAGACAAGAAGAAAGAGGAAGAGAAAAAGAAAGAGGAAGAGAAGAAGAAAGAGGAAAAGAAAAAGAAAGAGGAAGAGAAGAAGAAAGAGGAAGAGAAGAAGAAAGAGGAAGAAAAGAAGGAAGAGGAGAAGAGAAAAGAAGAGGAGAAGAGAAAAGAAGAGGAGAAGAGGAAAGAAGAAGAGAAGAAGAAAGAAGAAGACAAAAGGAAGGGAGAAGAAAGGAAGAAAGAGGAAGATAAGAAAAAAAAAGAAGAGGAGAAGGAAGTAGAGAAGAACAAATAGGCAGAGACTCCTAAGGAAATCGGTGGTCAAGTCAAACCGATTGACACCACCAGTCCGATTGATCTTCAATCAACAAATGAATCTGAGCTACTTCAAAGCATAAAACTTGCATAGGAGAGACTGGAAGCATTGCAGAGGAAGAAGGAACAAGATGGCATTCAAACTGCGATTGACACCCTTACCAGTCTGATTCCCATTACTAACCTCCCCAGTACCGATTCCTCTTTGTCCAAGCTTAAGCTTCTTTGTATCGTAGTGGAGGACCAGGTACAATGCTTGGAAGATGTTGTTGTAGCCACTGCGAAGAAGAATCATGAAAAGGAACTCAACACTGCCTTAGTAAAGAAAATGAATGAGATCTGGTCACAACTTCTGAAATAGCAGAAGGATATTACTGTTGCCATGGACAAGGGAAAATTACTTTTGAGTAAAATCTGCCAACCCATCTATTTTGTGATTATGCTCTTAAACAAAAAGATAAACTCCAATTGGAGTTATAGGAATATATAAGAAACTTCAAGATGCCATATGATTCCTTCACCACATATGGGAAAACAATTCATCACTATTAGCTTTAGACAACCAGGATGGAATCAGAAATCTGCAAACGATCAAAAGATTTGCAAGAGCTTCAACTGGTCTTATTGCCCAGACTGTAGATTCTTCATAAATGTTTTCTCAATCTAGAAGCAATCACGGTAACTCAAGAGATGAGTACCATTGATGCCATGGAATAATTGGTATTCCAGATGCAAATGGAAAGTGAGGTTTCTACCTTATTACTTGAGTCATGGACATTGACCATCAAAACTTTTAAACAGGACTTTAAATCTGTTTTTGATAAGTTTCATTCCTTATTGTCATAAAAATTTACTCTATTTTTATATATAAGGAAACATGGGTTATTCTACATTACTTTGTCATTGTTGGCAAAGGGGGAGTAGTGTACATTTAAAATTTTGGTGAATGTTACCATTTCATGTATACTTTCATGTTACCATTCTGGGAAGTAGTGTACATTGTAATTTCTGCAAAAGGGATAGTGTATATGCTTAGGGGGAGTAATTTTGATTATGGCATTCTTTTGTTGTAAAAGCACTTAGATGTCAAAATTTTCCTAAGTGTTTCCATCAATGCCAAAGGGGGAGATTGTTGGCATTTTGATGATGTTTTGATTGTCATTGATGGACACACACTTTCTTTATGTCTGAGTTATGCTCAACCGGTAATTGCTCCAACCTGTATTGTGTATTATAGTCTTTAGACTATCGGTGTTTTGCAGAAGATTTTTACCAGTCATAGATTGACTAAAGACCCAAGCGGTATGAAGACCCCAAGTGGTATGAAGACCCAAGCGGTTCGAAGAGCTTAAACAGTATGAAGGAACAAAGCGGTAGTTAAAATTTTCCAGTCTTCATTTTTGACAACCGGTAATCGGTTTATTTTATTAACCGGTATTACTCTATGATGAGTTACCAACTGGTACTTCTGTAATGTGTGATGAGTTATCATCCACCAAAACTTTGGCGGTGATCTTGTGCCATGTTACCAAATGTGTCTAGATGCACTGAACCTAGGAACTTGTAGTCTAATCCTATTGGACCGACAAGAAATCAGATTCCTTTATAAGGACATCATGTCTAGGGTTTGCATGCATGATGTATGAGAAGTGTGATAAGGTTATGTGTGATCTTTGTAGAGAAGATTAGGTCTGTGTGAAGAGTTAGAGTGTGGAGATATTGAAGACTGAAGTAAAGCTGAAATGCATTAACAATGAGCTATCAAGGATCTAATTAAGCAGACTATGCTATTAGCTAGATCACTCACTTGTTGATTACTCACATCTTTGATAAGTCTGAAACCCTTAACTGGGTAGGCCCAACAAATCCTTTGTAAATCCTCTAACAAGGTGGTTAACAACTATGGATCTGAAATCCTTTAACAAGGTAGTCTTTAACAGGACTTATCTCCTAACAGAGATCTTTCCTAATAGGATCTATTCTGGTGAAGAACATTGTATGACCTTAACCGGTGTGGTTTTTATTCTGCAGATAGTTACTTGTGAGTTTTTGCTCACTGTGGTTTTTCCCATTTGGGTTTCCACATCAAAAATCTTGTGTTATGGTGATTGTGCTCTTGTGGGTGAATGCTTTGTTTTCTATTTGGTTTGCATTTATCTTAACTAGTTTATTAGTGAATATGTTGCACCGGTTATCCACTAAACTATTTAAGAGTTTGTTTACAATATTTTTTGCTATACTAATTCACCCCCCATCTTAGTATTCATCAAATTGTTGGTAGTGGGCCAGCATCCCTCATGCAGATTCGTGACATGGTTTAATAGCATCCTATGGATTCTATAAGTCTGGTGATTGTATCGGGCATTGACAAGTCGATCTTTTGGTGCAATGGCAACCCTATCTTGTAACAATAACATGTTATACTAGTTGACATGAATGACAACACAATGCCAACAATCTATCCCTTTGGCATTGATGTTAGCACATGTAGTATCCAATATACTACATATTCTTTCTCCCCCTTTGACAATAATGGCAAAGGGTCTTGACAAATGGTATACTACAAGATCTCAACTACTAGCACTTGAACTAGAGAACTGACACCAATTGTTGAAAAGTGTGCTAGTGAATACTGCTTACCTACTAGTCAAACTACATTTTCCCCATCTTCTCAATTGGCATTAAAAAATATTTCAAACCAATTGTACTATAAGTGCTACCAATTGAAACCAATAGTTGATACAAACATTAATACCAATTTGATATCAATGAAATATTATTTCTCTATGGGGGTTGCTCTAACACCAATTAGGTTGACATATTCTCCCCCTTTGCTGGTAACTCACATCTTTGTTCACATCTCCCTGTATACTGATCCATAGTGCAACAGTAATGAAACTTGTCTCCTCCTATGTCAAGTGTATCAGATACCAATCATAACATATGACTATGAACTCCCTCTAAATCACAACTTTTTAATCTTCATTTTTCTATTAGGTCCTAAACATATACCCCAAATTGCACTTTGTACTGGTGGAAGTAAGCATCTATAGCTACTAATGGTCTTTCACTTCAATGACATCCATTCCATCTTTGTGACATGACCTTACTTGATCACAATCCCAAGTCACATTAACTTCATGTCAACTATTCGATCTACTATTGGCCAAAGCTTACCATTGTTGTCATCTACTATCTGATCTACTAGTACCTATAGAGATCACAGGAGCTTGTATCATGCCTTCCAATATCTTCACCACTTCACTCATTCTCATTCTCATCTGTCAGATGTGTGAAACTCTCCCAAATAATCATAGACTCATTGTGGGCATCCAACATAATTAAACTACTTGAGTTCATTATCAAGATAGTGATCCTTTCTGGCAAATATCAGTCGACCAAACAGACTGACCATTTCTTTCAAATAATCTGAGATGACCATCGCTCAAAAATTTCAGAACATCGAGCAAGTTTTTGATAGGATTTTCTCTGTTAGCCACCCAAACAATGGGCTTCTGAGAAGTTAATGCATACCAGATGCCAATATACCAATTATTCATTCCAGTGGTACTCAAAAAACCCAATGCAAACATGCTATTTTTGGAATAAATGTTCGATTTACAGTGAACAAAACCTCTAAGACAAGAGTATCCCTACCATCCACTGCTAGTGAACAACAATAATGTGATACAAAAATCGCAAAAATTGCTAGGAACAAATACTTCTTCTTCATTTCAATAACCATGGCATAACAATTGTATTTTTGAATTTAAATAGATGATAATGTTGGCATTATGGATGTGTTGCATTAGTTTTGTCATTGATGTCAACATTTATGCTTCTAGAGATCTTTAGTTATGTTGAACTGACACATTGTGTTCATTGGCATGTTCAATGCATAGTCAACAGTATATTGTTCACCGACAGGTTATATTGTTCACCGGCACTGAGGATGACTTGTCATCATCTAGAGATCACTTGGTTATGTCAAAGACATGGTCTAGATACTTGGTTTTGGTATTTTGGTTAATGGTCTAATTAGGATGACATATTTTTTGTTACCAGCAAATTGGTATAGGTTATGAAACGGTATGCATTATCTATTCCAGATTAGCACGACACGTTATGAATATGATTTATTGATTGGATATTGTTGTAAATGTATTGAGCCAACATGATGCATCACATCTTAACCTGTTAGTAATTGATTTTATTATAATATTCTTAGTAAGATGACCTACACATTTGGTCTTAGGTTTTGTATATATGCAAGATCTCATTTGTGAGATAATGTAATAGGAATGTAACAATATATGGTATATGGTTTTGTAACATGGTATGTGCGAATATTGAAAATCATATGAGCAGACCATAGAGAAGGTTCAAGGAAGGTTTGAAGGTGATTATCAGAGCTTAATCAGTAGTGAATCCAGCATTGGAGATGCTACTTTGAGCAGTACATTATCATTGGATTTTGGATTTAACCATCCAATTGTAGTTAGTGTGACTCCTATTTTGTGATTGAGTAGTGAGCTCTAGGCAGTTGGCCTTTCTACATGTGAAGACCCTATTTGTATACACATACTATCTATAGTAATATCATCTGATTATGGTAAGGTTTCTTACCATGGTTTTTCCCCTTACAAGGTTTCCATGTACAAATCTCTGTGTTGTGTGTTGTGGATGTTGTTTCTCTTTCTGATTTATGCATTAAGTTTCACCGGTATTGATATTAATTGTTAATCTGTTAATCCACATTAAGTTTGGTTTACCGGTATTAAGTATCAAGTTTGATTAAGTTGTATTTGGGTTTAAATTCATAGTCAACTAATTCACCCCACCCCTCTTAGTTGCCTCCCAATTCCTAATAGATAAACAGGCTACACAATGATAGAGATCATTGTAGTAGTGTCATCAATCAAGTCTTTTGTAAATGTGTACAAGAGAATTCAAACGAAGGGATGACCACATGCACTTATAGGATTGGTTAGGTGTATGCACTTAAAATTAGGATAATATATCTACTCCTTTAGGTGCACTTCAAAAACAATTTTGCAGAGAAGGTTTGAGAGAAAATTTTTCCATTTTATCCATTACGGTCCAAGTAGAATAAGGCTTTAGATTAAAGTGAAATTTAAAGTTACGTCACCTGTCTTTCACACTGGATGCACTCTATTCTTTCAGCTTTGACATGTTCTTAAGTCAGTCAAGTCACCTATGTCGGCTGAGAGAGGAAATGTTGTTATCTAACATTCACGATGCACCCATGACCAAATTGTGGTACTCACATTCATTCACTGGTCATGTCAATCAGACAAAAATATCATGTATTGGGTAAGTCAAGTCATCAGTACTGGGTGAGTGAGGATATGTTGCTATCTAATATTCATTAATTTTCTATTTTCACATTCAGTCATTGATGAGACAAATATATCATGTATTGGGTAAGTCAACTCATTTGTATAAGATGCGAGGACATGTTGTTGTACAACATTCATGATACACTTGCGATGACCTTTCTATTTTTACATCCAGTCACTAATGAAAGAGAAATATCATGTACTAGGTAAGTCAATTCATTTGTGTTAGAACATGCGAGGACATGTTGCTATCCAACATTCATGATTCATCAACCATGACCTTTTTGTTCTCAGATTCACTCACTACAGAAACATCATGTATTGGGTAATTCAAGTCATCTTCGTTGGACATAGGAGGGCATGTTGATATCCAACATTCACAGTACACCTATGACCAAATTTTTGTTCTCACATTTAATCACTGATTAGACAAACATATCATGTATTTGTAAAGTCAAGTCATCTGTGTTGGACAAGCAAGGACATATTGCTATCCAATAGTCACGATACACCTATGACCAAATTTTTATTCTCACTGTCACAAATATCAAGTATTGGTTAAGCCACATCATTTATGTCATTTGAGATACCACTATAAAAAATTGCAAAACTAGAATGCTTCCAGGTCAGGTATGAAAATTTGAAAATGGAAGAAGATGAAAGAATTTCTACCTTATGGAAAGAGTTAATGAAATTTTTTTGGGAATACAATGTTGTGGAGGATCCTTAAGCGAAGATGAAATTGTTTCTAAAGTTTTAAGAGAATTTCCACCAACATAAAAAATGAAAGGAACTGCTATTAATGAGTTGAGAACAATGCCTAATGCTTCAGTATCTAGAGACACCTTGGTTGGAAAACTTTCAGCATTTGAGCTTAAGGAATTTGGTCCTGCTACTACAATTGAAATAGATTTAGCCTTAAAAGCATCATCATTTGCAGCATCATCATCATCATCTGACAAATCTGATTGGAAAGCACTTTATGCAAAAGAACTTGAAGATATTAGAAGGGTAAATGAAGAACTGGAAGAACTTGAAGCACTATTTGAAAGGAAAATGCCTAAAGGTCTAGTTGGAAGTAAGTATGAAGTTAAAGCACCATTTAAATGTTTTAACTGCAATAAAGCTAGTCATATGGCATCGAGATGTCCTGACAGACATGCAAGATTGAGAGAGGAAGCTAAAAGAACATATAAGCCTAACCTTGAATATTAGAGATACCGATTTAAGAAGAACATAGATAAATCATGTTACTATGCTAATTAAGGAGTTACTGATGATTCTGATGAAAAACTGACAGACAATGGATGGGAATTTTTTGCAATAGAAGAAGATCAACCGACACCTACTGTTCCACTAGTAGAGCAGGCCCTGGCAGCTAAGATTGAGGAAAATGATGAATGGATTATAGATTTAGGATGTTCACATCATATGACTGGTGATAAAAGTAAATTCTTATCTTTTCAGGAATATAGTGGAGGTCTACTAAGATTTGGGGATGATAAAGCTTGTTTGATCAAAGGAAAAGGCACTATATCTTTGTATGGTAAACATAATACTGACAATGTTTATTATGTTGAAGGTTTAAAGCATAATCTTTTGAATGTTGGTCAATTAGTTGAAAAGGGTTTTCAGTTACAGTTTAAGAATGGTAAATGAAAAATAATGAATAGAATTGGATTGGAGATTGCAACCGGTAATCAAACTAAAGGTAATATCTTTCATTTGAACAACAGTGAAAAGACATGCTTGATTGCACATATTGATGAAAGTTGGTCATGGCATGAGAGACTTTGTCATGTAAATTTTGATTACATTGTAAAGATCAGTTTAACTAAGGCAGTAAGGGATTTACCTAGGATTGTGAAACCTCATAATCCGGTGTGTAAGGAATGTCAAATGGGAAAGCAAGTTAGAACAACTTTTAAGAGTATTTCTGAGAAATCCAATAATGTTCTTGATTTAATCCATACTAAATTGTGTTGTCTGGAAAGAACAAGAAGTCTACATGGAGATAGATACTTTATGCTAATTATTGATGATTATTCTAGAATGGGGTGGGTTACTTTTCTCAAGGACAAATCAGAAGCTCTTAGAAAATTCAAGCTATTCAAGGCAATGGTAGAGAATGAAACTAGTAAGAAAATCAAATATCTAAGATTATATCAAGGAGGAGAATTTACATCTAAGGAGTTTAATATATTTTGTGAAGTGAATGAAATCAAAAGACAACTATAAACACCTCAGACACCTCAGCAGAATGGAATTGTCGAAAGGAAGAACATAACTATTCTGGATGCAACTAGAAGAATGATTTTGGAAGCAAACCTACCTCATGTGTACTAGAGAGAAGCAGTGAATACAATGATTTACACTTTTAACAAAGTTCACATTAAAGGTGAAACCAGTAAGACCCCTTATGAACTAAAGTTTGGTAATATTCCTACTCTTAAATACTTTATAATTTTTGGAAGCAAATGTTACATTAAGAGAGATGATTATATTGGTAAATTTGATCCTAGAAGTGATGAAGGAACATTTCTTGGTTATTCATCTGAGAGAAAGGCATATAGATGTTTTAATAAAATATTGCAGAAAATCATTGAGAGTGCTAATGTGAAGAGAGATGAACAATTTAGAGGAAATTCAAAGTCTATGGACTCTGAACAAAAAGTTGAGATGATCATAAATGAACCTATACCGGTTTCTGCTCTGCTTCTTACATAAACCCTTAACCTATATTTTGCATAATAGGTCTATCTTATTTTGCCTAATTACATTCTCCTTTTTTCATCTAATATTCTAAAATGATCTATTATATATATGAGTCATTTTACAATGTTGCCAAGCCCGCTTATAAAGATTTTACAATAATAAACAAAATATATTATAACAAAAATCCTGTTGGCCTCTGTGCCGGTGTGCTTCCTTTCACTGCCGGTGCCAGTGGTTTGAGTGCCGGTGTAGAGTCTGATCTTGCTGGTGCCAGTGTAATGCCTTGCTGGTGTCATAGGATTGTAAGGTTGCCATCAATGACAAAACCTTCAATCACCTACAATGTCTCATTGGAGTGTGCATATGCCAACAATCTCCCCCTTTGGCATTGATGGCAACACTCATGAGAAAATTTCAAAAGTGTATCCAAAACTTGTAATCAAAAAATTGTTTCCAATAATGTGTACCAAAAATATATGAGCTCCCCCTGAGTAGATAAGTCTTCTGCTGGTTATTTTCTCATACTACTACTCCCCCTTTGGCATCAATGACAAAGGTTGTCAAGGTGTCAATATAGTTGTAGTTTTCTGTCTCAACCTTTTAACTGGGTGGTTACAATTTGAAAAAGATCCACCAAAACCAAGTTTATACTTTCCATAAACTTCTTACTATCTCTTATTGCTACCTTTGCTCTTTGAACTATACCAATGAGGTGCTGCATATGCTCTACCGGTGTTCTCTTTCCTTGTACTAGTGCCTCAGATATTTCCTTCTGTAAAGATGCTAGATAGTCCAATCTTGGACTTAGTCTTAGTCTCAGATTCTTAGCCTTGATTATTATTCTCTCCTTTTCTCTTTCTAACTTAAGTAAATCTTCCTCAAAACTTGTTATCTTTTGTTCAAAAACTGATAATGTATCAGGTGAGTTAACAAAATTGTTAGCAAGTTTATTGATTTCATCCTGTACCTTGCTCATTTTCTTATATATGTCAACTGTTAGAAAGTTTGTCTTGCAAATGTATTTGTACAGAGTTTTAAATTCCTTTAGTGAGTTGCATAGTTCTAGTAGAAGTGTGTCAAATTCCCTAGTACACTTCTTTATTTGATCCTCAAACAATTTTTGCTTTTCAATTTCCAACCTGTCTTTGAATGCATCTTCCTTTATTTTCTCAACTATCACTGTGTTGTCGGTAATGTACTTAGACAAAGTGTCAAGTTGGCTTAAAGAATCCTTATTATCTATATTGTAATTAGGAGCTATCATCTTCAAAATTGGGATTGTGTCATCTATAGCTTTATATGCCTGTGAACTATAATTTGTTACTCTTTTAATGGAGTCCAAAAGTACTTCAGTTACATTTGTTTATTGGTAACCTGTTGAGGAGAAACCAATATTCTGAATTCTGCCAGTGAAGGAAGTAACCAAGCTTGTAGTGACCTCTGGTAGGTCTGTCTGTGTTTCCATTTCCTTAAGCAAGGGTTTTTGTTTCTCTCCTATTGCCGGTGGCAATGTTTCCACATGAACCTATTCCTATTCCAGAGCCTGTTGCTCTGCTTGTCTCTCTGTTTGTTGATCAATTCCAATCTCTATCTGAGTCTCTTCCTATTGCCCTATGCTATCATCTTCCACTTTTCCTTCAGTATTGTCAATGTTGTCAATTACTAGTGGCTCACTAGCCATATCTATCTTACCGGTTGTGTCCTTGTCTATCATAATGTTGACTTTTTGAGTATCAACATCTACTATGTATAGAACCTTAGGATTAGGATTTATATCCTCTATATCCATACTTTCATCTGTCGGTTGATCTTCAGTTGTTGTTACCGGTGGAGTAGTCAAAGGTGGTGGGAGTAAGTTATCTTTTACTTTGATGCTAGGAGGTCCACCAACCTTTCCTTTTCCCTTGTCCTTGTTCTTTTGATATACTTTTATTGGTTTGGGGTTTTTGTACTCTTCCTATTTTTCCTTTTCAACAAGGAATATATCCCATGCATTTTCTGTTTCCTCTGTTATCTCATTTACTCTTCCAACCATTAGTGCAATATGCCGGTGTGCAGTACAGAATACTGACTGGTTGGCTTCTGCAATTAAGTCATCTATCTCCTTTGGTGAGTTTACTGGGTAAACAACAAGTAAATTTTCAACTTTAATTTTCTTATCAAGCTCTACAACAGCTTGTCTTCTTGCTTCCAATCTCTTGAACAGTTCATCTAGTAGTTCATCTACCACTTCCATTAAGAACTTCTTATAGATATCCAGGTGTAAGATGACACTATTTTCAACTTGCTCTTTTTCATCTACTGATAGTGTATCATATAACTTCTCTATTTTCTTGAGTTTTCCTTCCTCTGTGATTTCATTCTGTAATTTGTCAAGAGGGGCAATGTTTTGTTTAGTCATCTTCTTCTTTGGTGTTAGCTTTTTCTTTGGTGTTGTCTTCTTGACTAGAGACCTCATTTCCTGTTGTTTTTTTCTAGTTCATCTAGGCAAGGGTGTGGATGCCAGTGAAGGATCCCTTTTCCTTACAACTCTTTTGAATGTTGATGGCATATCATTCTCTAAAGAAGTTGCTACTGGTGATAGGTGAGTTTCAGGTTCTAGTGTTACTAACTCATCCTCAATGATACCAGTTTGTTTTAGTACATCTTCTTTGATAGCCTTAGCCTACCTTGAGCCTCTTCTCACAGTTGCTTCAACCTTCTTTACTCTCTTATTAGATTGAATTTGGCTTTCTATGTTCTCAGCACTACCAAATACTTCTTCCTTAGGTTCCTTGGGTGCTTCAAGAAGGGCTTTTGCATATGTCTCAATGATGCGATCATCGGTCTCATAACCCATCTTAATAACCCAAATTGTTCTTGGGATAACTACTTCCATCCAGATCTCATCCTTTTTAATCACAAAACATATATCATCCTTGTATCTATTAACTATTTTCTATGATAGTCTAACTCTTTTGTTCATTCTGGCCTTTAGTGCTTGAAAATACTCATGGATATTCTTTTCCTTGTTTTCACCCATGTTTTTGAATAGATCTGATAACTATTTCCCTACCGATATATCAAATCCAAGGTTCTTGTTGCTTATACCAGGCACTTGTTTGGTTATGTGTAGCATTAAGCATACAAGTAAGTTACCAAATCTAAAAGTCCCTTTCTTATCCTTCTTGATTTTACGTAAATTATCAATCAACTCATCTTTTAACCATTCACATATATCAATTTTCACATTGTCCTTAACCATATCATAAGCACTCTTTATGCATAAACTTAAAGCTGAGTTAAATCTGTTTGCATGAGTTGCTTTGTACCCTAAAATCATGCTAATGAATCTCACATTTATGTCAGTTACATCATTAACTCTCAAGGACCTTTCGTCAGATGTTGCACCAGTTAGGTTTGTTACTAGGTCATTTGAGACCTTCTTTGTCTTATATGGTTTGTTAACAGTAGAAGGTAACCTTGTTACAGCTTTCACAGCTTCCTTGGTAATTTTATGGATCGAATCTAACCAAAAGAATGAACCATGTACCATGCTCAACACTATCCTAATCACTTCCTTTGGAAATTCTAGAATGCAGAGGATTTTAGTGAATCCTAGGGTTTCAATAATTTTGTGTTCAGGTTTTACATTTCCTAAATTATCACATATAATAGTTTTGTACATGTTTTTTATTTCTTCATCTCCTAATTCCTCTATATTGCAATGGATGTACATTGTAGGATCTTCTAAAAAAACAACTCCTTTTGGAATTTGGGAAAATGCACCTACATTGTCATCCTTCTTAGCTATCTCAGGAACTAGCTGAAATACGGGCCTATGACATTTAATTACCTTGACTACAGTAGGGTTTTCTATAATTCAGGTGCAAAGGAGGATGCCATGATGATAAATACCTTTTTCTGCCTTAGGATGGATTGATTGTTGAAGTGCTCTTGCCTCTTTGCTCAAAATGCCTTAGCTTTGGAAATTTCATGCTCTTTGAATGTTTGAATTCTCAGTGAAGTGAAATGGAGACAAAATAAAAAATTTATAATGTTTATTTTCCATCTACCACATTTAATGTATGTTGGTTAAGTAGTCACTTAACTTTGTCTACCGGTATAGAAGTAATTTTCAACTTCTCACCATTAACTGAAGGAATAATAGCATGTCTCATTTGATTGCCAAACCCTCAAGAAAATTTTCTTCAATTTGATGAAGACCTTCCTGTCAGTGGAGTACTACTCTATCCTATTGGTGGAGCACTACTCTGTCCTATCGGTGGAGTGTTGATTGGTTGTACCAGTGGAGGAGTATTCCCAACATTATTTAGGTTTGACTTTTTAATCCATTGTTTTGAGAATTCTTGCTTAAACTCTTCAACTTTTTCTTTTCCTTTCAAACTAGAACTTTTGTTGTCTGCCAGTGATCCTTTACTTCTGTAGAATTTTGCAGTATGTCCAATCTTGTTACATGCATAGTAAGTCACATTATTTTTCTGAATAGCTTTCCCATAACCTATACCGGTTTGTGTTCTACATTGATTAGATAAGTGTCCAAATCTTCCACAAACATAACATCTCACATTCACTCTGCAATTTTCAGAGTTGTGACCAACTTTGTTGCATTTTGAACATTGACCAGTGGGTGTGTTGATGTTTTGATAATTTCTAGATCTACATTGATTTTCTTTATGACCATACTTATTACAGTTAAAGCATTTTCCATTGAATTTTCAAGCATTAGGCTATCTTACTGGTTTGTTGTGATCCTGTGTGTTTGCAGTACTGGAGCTTTCACCTACCTCAAAGCCAATTCCACAAGTGTCACCATTAAGTTTCTGAATCTTCAACAAGTCACCAAGTTCTTTTGAGCTTTTCTTCAATTTTTCTTTGTGCTTATTTGCAATATCCAGTTCTCTTTCTAAGATCTCTTTCTATCTCATCAGTTCATTTGAGTCATTCTATGTGTGCATTAGATCTGTCTTCAACAAATCATTTTCATAGCTAAGTCTTGTGTTCTCATTTGCTGCATCACTTAGTCTTCTAGTCAACTCTTCTTCATTCTTCTTTCTATCTTCATTTTCCTTATAGAATCTCATGGTCATATCTTGCATCTCATTCTTCATTGTTATGTTCTCTTGTTTCAGCTTACATATCTGATCATTAAGTGATTCCTTTTCATCATTCTCATTTTGCATCTTTTCACATAGTTCTCTTCTCTTATTTCTTGCAATGGTGAAATTTTCTTGAAGTGCCTGAATGATATCCTAAGCTGCCTTTATATCATCTTCAAGTTTGATATTTTTCAATTTTTCTATATCATAGTCTGAGAGAGCTGCTTCTAGTTGCTTCATTAGATTTTCCATCTCTACCAGTGTCAAGATCTTCCTCAAGCTATTAGGCTTCTGAAAATAGAGGACTAGGCTCTGATACCAATTGTTAAGATTCCCACAAATACGGAGAGGGGGGGGGGGGGGGGTGAATCGGTATCTAACTAGTGGATTGAATTTCTTAACTTAAAACATGTAGAGCATATTAAAACAATGTACTGGTAAGCAAGAAATAATGCAATAAATAGAGATAAAAGCTACCACATCAAAAACACACCATAACACAATATTTTAATGAGGAAACCTAGTGTTGGAAAAACCTCAGTGGGATTTGTGACCCACAATATTCACTTACTGGCCAATAAGAGAATATTATTGCTACAAGAGGGGCTTGCACATGTAGGAAGGCCAAGTGCCTAGAGCTCACTGCTCAATTACAAAATGGGAAGTTTCACTGACTTACAAAAATGGATTATATATATCCAGTGTCTTGTACTGCTTCAGAATAGCATCTATAATGCCAAAACCAGTACCAGTTTCTACTCTGCTTCTTACATAAACCCTTAGCCTATATTTCGCATAATAGGTCTACCTTATTTCACCTAATTACATTCTCCTTTTCTCATCTAATATTCTACAATGATCTCTTATATATATGAGTAATTTTACAATGTTTTCAAGTCGGCTTATAAAGATTTTACAATAATAAACAAAATATATTATAATAAAAATCCTATCGGCCTCTATATCGGTGTGCTTCCTTTCACTACCGATGCCGATGGTCTGAGTGTTGGGGTAGAGTCTGATCTTGCTAGTGCTAGTGTAATGCCTTACCGATGTCATAGGATTGTAAGCTTGCCATGAATGAAAAAACCTTCAATCACCTACAATGTCTCATTGGAGTGTGCATATGCCAACATGAACAACTTTCTGTTCTCACATTTAATCATTGATTAGACAAAAATATCATGTATTGGGTAAGTCAAGTCATCTGTGCTGGACAAGAAAGGACACATTGCTATGCAACATTCATGATACACCCATGACCAAATTTTTGTTCTCATGAGAGAAGACATGTTCCCATCCAACATTCATTTTTCTATCAATAAGGCATAAATATCATGGAAAAGGGGATGTTTTTAATTAAAAGTGTCAATCAAGTTTTGAATGGACCCGAAACCCTTTTTAGAAAATGCTACCATCAAGTTACCATAAGTAAACCATCATAAAACAAAAAAAAAAGACAAACAAAAGAGCAAAAAAGAGCACAACATAACAAAACAAGACAAAACAACTAATTCAAATTCATCAGGGTTTCAACATCTTCCACTTCAAGTTGAAATAGATTCACGAAAAGAGGATGTTGAGAATATTATATCATATAATTATTTTATAGTTATGTAGTAATTTGTTATTAGTAATGTGTTTTATAGTAATATTGAAGTTTTAATAAATATCATTATGGACAAAACCATCTACCATTTTCACCATTGTTCACCTCATTATCCATAAATATTTTGATAAAAATATTACACAAGTAGAGACAATTTTTGTAAAAGGGAATGACTATTCCTAATAGATATTTCTTGTGCAAGGAAGATGCTGAAGATGTCTCCCATTTTCTACTCCATTGCTCCTTCTCGAGAGATGTTTAGGCATATTTTTTTGAACTATAGGGAATCTGGTGGTGCTTGCCTAGTAATATTCATGATTGTTGGTCCAAGTAGAATTTTCCTTCGAAAAGAACTTCCATCAAAGTTTTATAGAGCTTTATGTTTCCTCATTTAGCATGGTGTTTGTGGAAGGAAAGAAACAATTGGATCTTAAGGGATATTGAGTCTTTTGCCTTGTCAGTTGGTCACAGGATTCAGAATGGTATCAAAGAAATTTTTTTATCTTGTTGCCCTTCACGTAAGGGTGAACCTCCCACTATTACCCTGACATGGGATTAGCATATCATCAAAAGGTGGCATATTAGGTGGGACATATCTACTCCCATTAGTATGTTACAACAAGACAGAAACAATGTTGTTTGGGTCTCCCCTCCTAGTGGGGAGAAGAAAATTAATGTCAATGGGGTAGCCAAGGGAAACTTTGGGCCAACTGGTTGTGGGGGAGTTGCTCAAAACCACAATGGTAATCTTGTCTGGATGGTGGCACTCCCTCTAGGCACCTAAACAAACCACCTCATCGAGGAAAATGCTGCTTACATTCAATTACACATGGCAATCAGGGAAGGGTTCGATAAATTCTGGCTGAAAAATGATTCCCTAAATATCATTAAATGTATTACTAAGCATTCTAAACCTAGCTTGATGATCAAACACTTTATTGAGGAGTGCAACATCATGATTGATAAGCTGGATGATTTCAAGGTCTCCCATGTGTATAGGGAAGGCAATATGCCAGTGGACCAAATGGAAAATATTGGTGTGGATTGCATGGAGGTACGGTGGTGGATAGAAAGGGCAAATTTCTTGAATAACTTGTGTTATCTTATGAGAAAAGAAGTTGCTTGTATTAGCTATTCATTACTCATTAATGAAGACGCATAGTCTTTTGAATGGTGATTTCTAGTGGGATTTGTTTTTGGATTCCAATATTAGAGTGTTGAGACCATTCCTTAGCACCTAGCTTTGCATTTCGTGGGTCTGGTTTGCTGTGTATACCTGTAATTGTAGAGGTGGAGATTATATGCATGGTGACAAAAATAGAATGGATCCATCTTATGAAAAAGATCACAAAAAGACTGAAGAATTTATAAAAGGATGGAATAAGGGCATTCTCACTAAGTTTGGGGTGGAGTTCAGAATTGATGATGCTTTCATTGCAAATATCATAGGCCTGCAGATGGAAGGAAAGAAATTCTATCATGAGAGGAAGTCAGCTAAGGAGGATATCTCCATTTTGTTTAACAAACAAACTAAAAGAGATAGGGTTCGTAAGATGGTGGATGGTGGGTATAACAAGAAATATTTGCAAACCTCATGGGTAGACATGGTAGAGGTGATAATGAGGTGGTGTCAAATATGAAAATGGAGGAAGAGGAGAGTGGAATGGGCATGGATTGGTGGGATATTAAGATTTTGGAAGATCTTGAATACTATCACACTCAAGAGGAGGGTCTCATTCACATGACCCCTAGGACTCATTATAGTAGGAGGAACAAATACCCTAGATGGGCAGCTAGTAAGTATAAGACTCTTGGAGACAAACCACAATATTATAACCTTCCAAAATAAAATAAAAACCAAGTCAGGGAAGTCTGGTGATAACAAGGAAAAGGACAAGGAAATTAAACTTGACATCTGTATTAATATTGACCAAGGGGGACAAGGGATGGCCACTATCTACTCGGTGCTGGAGAAGCTAATCATAAATTTTGTTAGTGAGTAGGAGAATTGTTTCCTTTGGGTTGGTAAGGAAATTAAGATGCAGGAAGAGGGTATCAAGGGTATCATTAATACATTTACTGATAACCCTATGCCAGGTAAAAGAGATAAGTTGCTCCAGATGACACAAAAATTAACTAAAGATGTGGAGACTATGAAGGTTGACCATGAGAGTAGAATTGGTTATCTAGAATCAAGATTGGAAGAAATAAAAGGGAGCTTGAGGAATTTAGTGGACATTAGTAAGGAAGTTATGAATAGTAGTGTGGAGGGCCTCAAGATGGTAAATACAATGATTGTTGATCACAAAGCTTGACCTTTATCCAACATTCCGCCATTGGAGACTAAATAGAAGAACAAATTATAGGATTCGAGTGTGAAAGGTACAGATTGTTAGACTATTATTGGTCTGTATACTAGAACCAATAGAAAGAATCAAGAGCAGGGTACTTCTAGGTTCATTATGGAAGAGCTTGAAGACATAAATCAAAATATGATCCAAAAGAACTCAGAATTGGTGCACTCTTTCTAGTAGGGTGATGTTTTGTTTTGTGCTTAGCTTGTTTTTTGTAGTTTTTTGGTTTTGTAGGCTCAGCCCCTATTTCGTTTACTGGTTATATGTTAGTTCTTGTCTATTTGCTTCCTATTCTCTTGGTTGTAAAACTTTGGTTCTGGGGTCCCTGTAAAACCCATTTATCTTAATCAAAAAATATTATGCAAGTAGACTACAAATTCATTACGTATTTGATCTTGTAATGGGGCCAATATGTATTGGTGGGTGAAAAATGTGTGAATAAGAGATCAAGAGGAAAACTACCCTTTCCCTCCAGGGAGAGATGAGAGTTTCACTACGGATTTCCCTTTAAACACTTTTCACCCAATTACATTGGAAGAGGAGAGGAGATTTCACTAGATTCAACATTCAAAGAAGTAGATAAAATTCAGAGTAAAATGGGAATGATAAGTTGATCCCCTCTTCCTATTTGAAATGGAAAGGAATTGATTGAATTATGTAGTACAAAAGTAACAAAGAACTGATTATAACTTAAGATCAGAATATAGAATGAAGTCGTGCACTTGGATCTGGTAGTAATATGTCGAGATGAAGCCACCCTAAAAAATTCGAAGAAAAGTTGTCTGGACCGTGGTGGGAATGTTCATGGTCCTCCAAAAAATCCATGAAATGAAAAGGGTTTTTCTGCCTTTGAAAATGGAACCCAAAACTGAAAGTATAGCTATGTACCTACAATTTACACACAAAAAAGAGAGGAAAATAGGTTGGGATTGGGGTGTTGGCATTTGATTGAAGATTGCATTAATGATCTATTGTGTTGTCATTGATGACTATTGTAATTGGTAATGATGTTGTTATGATGTTGTTTTACAACTGGTAGGTGAGAAATTGAAGGAAACCGGTATTACTTTAAAAGCAGTGAGATAAACCGGTAACCCTACCATTGATATACCAAACCCTAACTGATGGAGCATGGTGAACCGGTTGTATTGATTTATGATCAAATAGTGACCGGTAATGATTATTCCATGTATGCATGTTGTATGTGATAAGTTTCAAGTGGTTTTTGGCCTACAGAGTTAATGGTTTTATCCTGAGAATGATGGAATACATTGCATGAAGAGGAAACTGCGTGATGAGTTATAGGAATTGATGAGCAGTGATCAAGGAGCAATCAAGGTTGTCTTGAACAATGTGTCGATGATTGCTATGTATCAAACAGTCCTACTTGAATTGATTTATTTGTAATCTCTATGAGATCTTAGGTTTGTGATGTGTTACTGACCTATTATTTTTCTTATAAGGTCAATGAGTTGTTTAGTTGTAGAGTTTGCAATTTTGGTTAAGTGTCAGTTGATTTTCAAACTAGAAGAAGTATCTGTAGTATGTGTGAAGGAATATAGGAGCATGAAAAGGATCTGATAAAGAAGAGTAGTGCTATTTACAAAATCAACAAACCCTTGTTATTTTCTAACAATTACAATAGTTAAATCCCTTAACCGAGTAAGCTTTAATAGGCTTAGTGCTATCTAAATCCTCTAACCAGGTGATCCATTAGTTTGGATTTCAAATCCTCTATCAAGGTTACTCCTAATAGGGTATTGCTTCTAATAGGGCATTATTGTCAATCCCTTAACCAGGTGGTCCCTAACAAGATCTGTTCCTCATAGGACATTTTGTAAAGCTTTAATAGGCTTGGCTAATAATAGGGAAAACTTTAGAAGAGTTCAGAATACTTGTGGGTATTCATCACCACCATGGTTTTTCCCATTTGGGTTTCTACATCAAAAATCATTGTGTCAAGTGGTGAATAGTTTTTGTGGTTATGTTTTCATATGATTAATTTGCTTAGCTAATAAATCCACTTAGTTATGATAAGATGCCTGGTGGTAATCTAAAATGTGCTTTTACTATTGTTAGTAAAGTATTTTGATGTTTTGGTTAAATGGTTTAGGAGTTTCAGAGATGTTATTTTGTTATGCCAGTTAACCATTAAACTATCAGTGCTATTGCAGTTTGTAGTTTAGTGTTGAACCAATTATTTCAATGATTGACTTCTGAGATTGTTTTTGAGTTTGGTGAAAGTTTATTTAGTTTTCTATCAACTGATTCACCCCTCGCTCTCAGTAGTTGTTTGGGTCCTTATTGATTCATCATATCATCAATTGGTATCAAAGCATTTCAGGTCCTCTAGTGTCTAAGCCTAAAAGCTTGAGGTAAAGATCAAGAAGAATATGATGAAGAAATAAGGTCCAAAGTTAAATAGGGAAAACTATAGAATATGGAGTGATAGGATTAAAATATAAATCAAGAGTCTAGGAAGTCAATACTAGGAACATGTTACAAATTATACTGCACCTAGTGGGATTTTGTCTCATGATCAAAAGAAAGAGAAACAAGAGAATAATCAAGCATTGGAGGCCATTATTAGTTCTTTGTCTGATTCAGAGTATATTGATGTCCATGGTTTGGAAACTGCTTATGATGTATGAAAGAAACTTGAGGATAACTATAGTGGTGATGAGCATGTGAAGATTGCCAAAGAAGAGAGTCTAAGAGGTAAATTTGATGACATGCAGATGGCTGAAGGTGAGAATATTCAATAGTATGGTCAAATGATCAAGGAGATAGTTGGTGAGATCAAGAGTGTTGGTGGTAAGGTGGAGGATGCCACAGTTGTTAGTAAGTTGTTGAGAACCCTTCTACCAGTCCACGCTATTTGAGTTGCAGCCATTCAGGAGCTAAAGTCTATTGATAGAACTAAGGTAACTCTTGACTCAATCATTGGTAAACTTACTGAATTTGAGTTAAATGGTTATGATGGTTGTGCTCAGAAATTAGAATTTGAATTTAGAGCTTCAGTTTCTAACCCACCTGTGAGGAAAAGCAAAGATGATAGTCACAGTTATGAGTCCAGATCTAGTAGATAAGTTGATGATGAAGATAGTCCGATCGAGCTTGAAGCATTGTTGGCCAAGTGGTTACCTAGAGGTACCGGTAAGTACAAAGGTAAATTACCTTTGAAGTTTTTTGCATGTAACAAGATTGGAAATATTGCTGCTAACTATCCTAATGGTGACAATGAGTATAAGCATGAGAAGTACAAGAAGTACAAAGGAAAAGGAAAAAGAGATTTCCTCATTGCATTTGATGGTGGAATCACTGATGAGGAATCAGAGGGAGATGCTAGTGAAGACATTGTATTTCTTGCCATTAAAGAGGAGACATCTGATCAGAAGGCATTAGTTTTTGGCATGATTGGTTATGATTATTGGATCATAGATAGTGGTTGTGTGCACCACATGATCGATGACCAGAGTAAATTTCTTACTTTGAAGGAATTTGATGGAGGAGTTATGAGATTTGGAAATGAATCACCTCACATGGTAAAGGGAAAGGGAACCATTTCTCTTAATGGAAAGAGAAATGCAGATGATGTCTACTAGTTTTAAGGATTAAAGCACAATTTCTTGAGTGTAGGTCAACTAAATGACATAGGTTATCCATTGGAATTTAAGAATGGAATGTGCAAAATCTATGGGAGCAAAGGTGAATTGATTACAACCGGCAAGAAGACAAAAGGTAACTCGTTTCACCTAAATCCTAAAGTCAAAAACTATTTAATTGCTAAAGTAGATGATAGTTGGCTTTGGCATCAAAGATTTTGTCATATAAATCTTCATAACATTGTCAAAGTCAATAAGTCCAAGTTGGTAAGAGGTTTTCCTCAGTTGGACAAACTGGTTAATGTTTTGTGTAAGGAATGTCAGTTAGGGAAGATGACATCCTCAACTTTTTAGAGAAAATCTTTCTCAACAAAATATTTGTTACATTTGATTCACACAAACTTTTGTGGACCAGTAAAGACTAAAAGTATTCAAGGTGATAGATACTTTATGATCTTCACTTATGATTGCTCAAAAGTGATGTGGGTCACATTCTTGAAGGACAAAACAAAATCCTTTAGTAAGTTTAAGGCATTTAGGGCCTTAGCTGAAAAAGGAAAGTGGTAAGAAGATAAAGTGTTTAAGACCTGATCAAGGAGGTGAATTTACTTTAGAGGAATTCACTAGATATTGTGAAGATAATGGAATTAAGAGACATTTTTGTGCACCTAGTGTTGGCATTATTGATGGTTGATGTTGTGATTGTCATTGATGAACACACACTTGTTATGAGATCACTTTGTGAATGTATGAATTATGCTCAAATAGCAATTGTTCCCAACTGGTATCATGTGTTAGTCCTTAGACTATCGGTGTTTTGTAGAAAGTGTTTACCAGTCTGAAGCGGTATGAAGACCCCAAGCGGTTCAAGGATCTCAAGTGGTATGAAGGATCAAAGTGGCAGAACACATATTTCCCAGTCTTCATTTTTGTCAAACCGGCAACCGATATTTTGTATGAATCGGTAATACTCTATGATGAGTTACCAACTGGAATTTTGTGATGAGTTACCATCCACTTATTGTTTGATGGTGCCGACACTTTGGCGGTTCTTTTTGTGTTGTGTTACCAAATATGTCTAGATTCATTGAACCTAGGAAATTGGATTGTAATCCTATTGGACCGACATGAAATTAGATTCCTTTATAAGGACATCATGTCTAGGGTTTTAGGTTGTTGCTAGGGTTTAAGGTGGTTGATGAGTTTGCGTAAGTGTGATCTTAAATGAGAAGATCAGGTCTGTGAGCTGTAACAGAGTGAGGAGTTACTGAAGACTAAAGTAATGTTGAAATGCATTACCTATGAGCTATAGTGGATCTAATCAAGCAGATTGTGCCATTTGCTAGATCATTCACTTGTTGATTACTTACATCTTTGACAAGTTTGAAACCCTTAACTGGGTAGGCTTAGAAAAGCCTTTGCAAATCCTCTAACAAGGTGGTTCACATCTGTGGATCTAAAATCCTCTAGCAAGGTAGTCTTTAATCAGACTTATCTCCTAACAGAGATTGAGATTCCTAACAAGATCTATTCTAGTAAAGAACATTGTATGACCTTAACCGGTCTGGTTCATATTTTGCAGATAGTTACTTGTGAGTTTCATCTCACCATGGTTTTTCCCATTTGGGTTTCCACATCAAATATCTTGTATCATGGTGTTATTGCTCCTGTGGGTGAATGCCTTATTTGCTATTTGGTTTGCATGTGTGCTAATTGGTTTGTTTGGTGAACTGTTTTACTGGTTTATTACTAGACTATTTAAATGCTTAAGTACAGTGTTTTTTAGTATACTAATTCACCCCCCCCTCTTAGTATTCATCAATTGGTATCAAAGCCAACCTTTCTATAAGTCTAACCACTTGGAAAGAGATATGGGGGAATACACTGTGAGGGAACTTACTCACTGGCTCACTCAATCTGAGCAAGCCTATGATGAACTTATGGTAAAATATATGGCCTCTCAGGCAAAACGAAGAGAGCATGCTGAAAAACTGATGGAGCTATTTGAAAATAGTTCTTTTGATGAAGTGGATATGGAAGCCCTAATCCAAGAAGTAGAAAAGCTTAATGAATCCAATTCCAACCTGAGAAAGGAGTTGGAAGGACTGACTATCCGAATGTGTCAAGATCTTGAGAACCGGAGGAAAGCTGAAGATCTAGTAAAAGACAAAGCTCATGAGATCTCCAAGTTAAAACACAAAATCAGTGCACTTACCGTTCACCTTCATGAGAGAAAAATGGAAAAAGAAGAAGTACAAGGTGAACTAAATATGGTTATCTTTGAGAATGCAACCTTGAAGGAATCCAATGCTGCTATTTCCAAAGAACTCTCTGAGTCAAAGGAAATACTTGCTAAGTTCAACAAGAGTACTGTTAAGCTAGAGCAAAAGCTAGAATCAGCCAAACCGGTAAAGAATACCAATGGACTTGGTTTCTCTGCTCATGAGAAAGGTGAGACCTTTGGTGCAAATATTGAAGCATCGAAGAAGCAACCAACATTCAAATGTAAAGGTAAGAAAAAGTTCAAACCTATTTTCTTTAACTGTCTTAAAGAAGGGCACGCTGCTAATGTATGTAGAAGTAAGGCTTACAATAATTTTCCTTATTTTCTAAATGATAAGCCTAGATCCTATAGATTCAATGGTAATTTTTATGCATGCAAAAAGTTTGGGCATAGAGCATCTGAATGTAGGTCTGTTATGAACAACACTGGAAGATATCATTAGAGGACTCAAGGAGTTGGTTCGGAACCTTTTGTGAATTGGAATCCCAACCGGTTTAATACCTATAATCATCAGTCAGGTAGCGGTGGCTATCAAGCGGCAACCAGATGGAGAGTAAACTATTGGATTTTCCATAGTCATGGTCACACTGCTACAACATGTAGAAGGAAGAATGGAAACATGAACAATGGACCATAGAGAGCACCTGGAACAGTTTGCTATCATTGCAATAAACTGGGTCACATTACCAGATTTTGCAGAAGTAGAAAGAGCATATCGGATGACATGTCGGTCACTTCGAAAGCAAAAATTGATGTTGAAAATGTTCAAGTGGATGTGAACAAAACCTAGAAGAAGAAACCAATGATGTTGCAAGAAGATCCGGTTTCTGCACCTAGTGTGGAAATCACGGAACCGACAAACTAAGCATCAAAAAAGCTTAGGAGGAGCAAATGGTGAAATGTTTTTGAACCCCCAGTTTACATCAGTAAAAGACCAAAACTGATATGTGATACCTATCATTTGGTAGAAGACCAGAAACTGTAAAAGGCAAATTAGGGTTTACGCCTTGATGGTGGAGCATTTATTATTGTAGGTGAGGAATATGTTTAAAAGGAATTTTCAAATCATTTCTCACTATCATTTTTCAAGCGAAGAATTTTTTCAAAGTGCAGAGCGAAGAAAAAGTGATTTGTGTTGCAATTCAAAGAAATTTTGAAACCCTAAAGAAGATTCAGAAGCTAAATATTAGATGGTCAAGAGAAGAACTCAAAGCGGTGATTCAACAACCAATGTAGTGTGTGGCAAAGTAGAATTAGAAAGCCCTAACTTCTCAATTTCTGAAAGGTATTTCTCAAGTTTTTTGTTTTATCATGGCTTCCGCATCACATGCTAGCTCTAGTGCACCTGTTGATTCTATGAACTTCATTCAACACAAGGTGAAATACAATGCCCTTTCTCAAGTACCTGCTGGTGTAATAGTGGAAGAAGGCATTTTCGATTACATAGACTATAAAATTGAAGACCTAGGGTCTCTTGCAATCCATTCTTAGCTAGGTCTATTCTATGGGAAGGATAAAAAGATCAAACCAGAGTATAGAATCTTGGAGAAGAAGAAGCTTCACAATGCAGTTTATTTCCTTGAAGATTTCATAGATGATCACATCTGAATAATTCTGAGTAGAGTTCATGGTGATAAAATGTATCTTGAGAGAACACATGACATCACACCAAAAGCTCTTCATGCCATCAACAGTTTCTACAAAGTCAGTGAAGTGCCAACTCTGAGGAAGATCATTAAGACCAAAATGACCAAGCTCACCAGTTTAGTGAGCAACTCACAAGGAATGACTGTCAATTCCATCAAGGATGACCTAGTCAAATATGCATGTATGGTGATAGGATATCAGATGTTCTCGGCTAGCAGAATTAACTCTGTCTCTACTGTAGCGGTAAATGTTGCTTACAGGATGATAAAGGAAGATGCATCATTTGATTTGTACACTAGTATGCGAAGACAACTTCTGTTGAACCTCAAATCGATCAAATGGGATAATGCATTGAAATTTAAGTTTGGACAACTATTGGTAGGCTTATTCTTCTACTTCTAAGGTTACTTCCCAGGAGTTGGAGATATTCAGTGGTTTGCTGACCAACCAGTTACTAAGCAAATCAAAGAAAGCCTGCAAGTAGTTGGAACCGGTTACCCTGAAGTCCTGAACAAGTACTTTGATGAGTTCAGAAGAAAGATGAGCCTGAGGGTGAGGATATCCAATGACATTGTCAAGAAATATGAAGAGTACATCTACTTTATCATCAAAGTGGATGAATGCATAATGGAGGCCGTTGAGCCTAGACAAGAAAAAGTGGAACCTATGGGCTATGAGGTAATGTATGATATGTTGGATGGGTATGCCTCTACCCTTATTGCCTCACCTTTTGATCCTAAGAAGAAGAGAACCAGCACCTATCTAGAAAGGGTTACATTGGTTAAAGAACCCTTAGCAAAGGAAGGAAAGGCAGTGCCTTTAGCATCGACACTGGTTACTACAACAAGTCCTAAAGTGACCAAGCAGCCACCGAAAAAGAAGAAACCAAAAGCAGCACCTACCAAAGTCTTTGAGAGGAAGAGGAAGACAAAGAACAATTCACCAGACTCAGAGGACACTGTGTCTGAAGAAAATCCTATGAAGACTAGGCAAGTAAGGAAAAAGACAAAGAATGAACTAGCATCATCTGCACCGGTAAATATTGACATTTCTTCCTACAAACCTTTGACACATTGTCAAAGAACTATTAAAAATATTAGGTGAAAGTTGTTGAATGATTTAGTAGATCATTTTGATTATTTCAATGATAAAGAAAAGGAAGAAGTTGAACAAGAAATTATTAAGTATTTGTGTGCTAATGACTGGTCACCTTTAGAAATTAGATCTGAGACACTAGATTCTTTGTATAAATCTTTAGACAACAAATGGCACATTGCCATAGAGAAGGAATAGGAAATAAGGGAGAATGTATTTGCCCAACACTTTCCTGACCTGTCCAATTCTGAGCTATTTAAAGTCATTAACCAAAACAAAGGACTCTTCTTCACTAGAAGGAGAAGACTCTGGTTATTAGAAGGGAGAATTGATGATGTTGAAAAAGACACTCATCTTCATATGACGACTACTGTACATACTCATAAAGTGCTTCAAGCCAACAAGAAGGCTGAGCAAGAGCTGACAATAACAAAACTGGATGAAGTATATGATAATGAAGGAAACCTGGTTACTAAACCAATAGACACTATTGATGTCAATGCTCTGGATTTAGAGGATGTTACTCCAGGTGAACCTTTAGAAATAGAAGGAAAGGAGAAACAGGAAGAAGACAAGAGAAAACAAGTAGAAAAAGAAAAGAAGCAACAAGAAGTAGAAAAGAAGAAACAGGCAGATGAAGAGGAAAAGAGAAAAGAGGAAGCAAAGAAGCAAGCAGAGGAGAAGAAAAAGGAAGAAGATGAAGAGAAAAAGAAAGAGGAGGGAAAGAGAAAAGATGATGAGAAGAAAAAGAAAGAGGAGGAAAAGAGAAAAGAGGAAGCAGAGAAAAAGAAACAAGAAGATGAGAAGAAGAAGAAGGAAGCGAAAAAGGAAGAGGAGAAGAGAAAGGAAGTAGAGAAGAAGAAGGAAGAGGAAGAAAAGAAAGAGGAGAAGAGAAGGGAAGAGGAGAAGAGAAAGGAAGTAGAGAAGAAAAAGAAGTAAGAGGAGAAGAAGAGGAAGGATGAAGAAGTGAAGCAGAAAGAGGAGGAGAAGATAAAGGCAGAAGAAGTGACTAAGGGCACTCAGATGGAGACTCCAAAGGCAACCGATAGTCAAGACAAACTGGCTGACCTCACTAGTCCTATTACCTCTAGTCTGCAAATGAAATGGAGCTACTATAGAGCATTAAGGTTGCTCAAGAACACCTAGAAGTGATATGGAGGAAGAAGGAGCAAGATGTGATCCAAGCTATGGTGGACACTCTTACCAGTTTGATACCCAGTACAAACCACCCCAGTACTAATTCCTCACAGGCACAACTGAAACTCCTTTGTATAGTTGTAGATGATCAGATGTAGAGCCTAGAAGAGGTTGTAGAGGCAAATGCCAAGAAAGAGCATCAAAAGGCTTTGAACGTTGCCCTGGTGACGAGGTTGAATGAGCTTCGGTTGGAACTTTAGAAGAAACAAAAGGACATCAAAGATGTAATGAATGAGGGCAATCTACTTCTTAGCAAGATATGTCAAGCTCATCTATTCTGTGATGATGTGCTCACCCAGAAGGACAAATTACAATTAGATATGTAGTCATTTATTAGCACCTTCAAGATGCCATATGATTCCTTCTCCACATATGGACAAACCGTTCATAGGATTCAACTCTAGTCTACAAGAATTGAGGCAGAAATAAGCAATTGGACAAGGAAATTGCAAGAACTTCAACTGGTCCTACTGCCATGATTGCAAATTCTCTAGAAATGCTATCTGAATCTTGATGCCCTAATGGTCACTCAAGAAATGAGCACGATAGATGCCATGGAAGAACAGGTATCCCAAATGCAGACAGAGAAAGAGATGGCTACCTCCCTACTTGAGTCATGGTCCTTATCTATGAAGCAATTTTTGCAGGACTTTAAATCAGTTTTTGACAAGTTTTACTCTTTATTGTCATAAACTCTTATTATTTTAATACCAAATGAAAATAGGGGTTGTTCAGCTGTACTTTGTCATTGTTGGCAAAGGAGGAGAAGTATTCTGGTATTTAAAATTTTGATGTATGCTCTCTATATCTTCATGTCTATCTCTGTAAGTAAAGAGTAGTATACATTGTATTTTCTGCAAAAGGGATAGTGTATATGCTTAGGGGGAGTAATTTTTCTTATGGCATATTGTTTGTTGTAAAATACTTAGATGTCAAATTTTTTTTTTCCTAAGTGTTACCATCAATGCCAAAGGGGGATATTGTTGGCATTCTTGATGGTTGATGTTGTCATTGTCATTAATGGACACACACTTGTTATGAGATCACTTTGTGAATGTATGAATTATGCTCAACCGACAATTGTTCCCAACTAGTATCATGTGTTAGTCCTTAGACTGTCGGTGTTTTGTAGAAAGTGTTTACCGGTCTGAAGCAGTATGAAGACCCCAAGCAGTTTGAGGATCTCAAGCAGTATGAAGGGTCAAAGTGGCAGAACACATATTTCCCAGTCTTCATTTTTGTCAAACCCGCAACCAGTATTTTGCGTAAATCGGTATTTTGTATGAACCGGTAATACTTTGTGATGAATTACCAGCCAACATTTTGTGATGAGTTACCATCCACCAATTGTTTGACGGTGCTGAGACTCTGGCAGTACTTTTTGTGTCATTTTACCAAATATGTCTAGATTTATTGAACCTAGGAAATTGGATTGTAATCCTATTGGACCAACATGAAATTAGATTCCTTTATAAGGACATCATGTCTAGGGTTTTAGGTTGTTGCTAGGGTTTAAGGTGGTTGATGAGTTTGTGTAAGTGTGATCTTAATTGAGAAGATCAGGTCTGTGAGCTATAATAGAGTGAGGAGTTATTGAAGACTAAAGTAATGTTGAAATGCATTAGCTATGAGCTATAGTGGATCTAATCAAGCAGACTATGTCATTTGCTAGATCATTCACTTGTTGATTACTTACATCTTTGACAAGTTTGAAACCCTTAACCGGGTAGGATTAGAAAAGCCTTTGCAAATCCTCTAACAAGGTGGTTCACATCTATGGATCTAAAATCCTCTAGCAAGGTATTCTTTAATTGGACTTATCTCCTAAGAGAGATTGAGATTCCTAATAGGATATGTTCTAGTAAACAACATTGTATGACCTTAACTGGTCTTGTTCTTATTCTGCAGATAGTTACTTGTGAGTTTCATCTCACCGTGGCTTTTCCCATTTGGGTTTCCACATAAAATATCTTGCGTTATGGTGTTATTTCTCCTGTGGGTGAATGCCTTATTTTCTCTTTGGTTTGCATGTGTGCTAACCAGTTTGTCTATTGAACTATTTTACCTATTTATTGCTAGACTATTTAAGTGCTTAAGTACAGTGTTTTTCAGTATACTAATTCACCCCCCCTCTTAGTACTCATCACCTAGGACACCACAACATAATGGTATTGTAGAGAGGATCAACCGATTAGTTGTTGAAGCTACTAGAATGATGCTAATACAAGGAGGTGTATTAAAAACTTTCTGGAGAGAAGTTGTTAGCACAGTTGTATACACTATGAACTAGATATTGGTAAAGAGAGGTAAGGATAAAACTCCTTATGAATACTAGTATGGTAGATTACCTAATGTTAGTTATTTTAAGATTTTTGGTAGTAAATTTTTTATCAAGAGAGATGACTATGTTGGTAAGTTTGATGCTAAGAGTGATGAAGGTATATTTCTTGGTAGCTCCACCAAGAGTAAAGCCTACAAATGTTACAACAAATAGACAAAGAGAATTATTGAAAGTGCTGATGTCCGAGTGGATGAGTATCCTAAAGTTTTAGGAGAAACCAACAAGGAGAAGAAGGAAGATGAACCTTACATTCTGATTTTGGAATCAGAACTAGTGAAGCTAGAAGTTGGTGAAGTGAATGTTGTAGTACTGGTTCGATTGAAATAGGTAGATTCTATAGAAAAAGATGAAGATAGTGAGGAAGAAGAACCTGAAGATAATGATCATGTAATTCCAAGGTATGTGAGAATCAATCATAATCCTGACTAGATTATTGGAGATAAAGATGTTGGAGTGTTAACCAGAAAAACAATTAGAGATAATTATTGCATGATCTCCACCATTGAGCATAGAAATTCTAAGGAAGCCTTTGGAGATGATCACTGGATTGAGGTTATGGAAGAGGAGCTTGAACATATTGAGAAGAAAAATACATGGACCCTAGTACCTAGACTGATGAGTAAAAATGTGATAGGCACTAAATGGCTATTTAGGAATAAACTGAATGAAGATGGAGTAGTAGTCAAAATCAAAGCAAGATTGGTATGCAAAGGTTATACACGGGAATAAGGAGAAGACTATGGTGAGACATTTGCACCAATTGCTAGATTAGAAGGTGTTAGGAATCTACTTGCATTTGCAGCATATAGCAGATTCAAAGTATATCAGATGGATGTGAAGTCAGCATTTTAAAATGGAATACTGGAAGGGGAAGTATACATTGAACAACTAGATTGTTATGCTTTGACTGATGCAAAGGATATGGTATGTAAACTACACAAGGCACTATATGGTTTGAAGCAAGCACCAGGATCATGTTATGAAAGACTACATTCACACCTGATGAAGATAGGTTTCCAGAGAAACAGTGAAGACAACAATAAATATCTCAAGATTGAAGGAGATAAGATACTGGTTAGTGAAGTGTTTGTGGATGATATCATTTTTGGAGGCAATGATGACATGAGTGATGACTCTACAAAGAGATGAAAATTGAAATTGAAATTTCTCTGGTAGGAGAGATAAAATTCTTCACAGGTTTGCAAATATATTAGATGAAGAGTGTTATCTTAATCACACAGTTCAAATATGTGAAAGAGGTATTGAAGACATTTGGAATGGGAGACTGTAAACTAGTTGGGAAACCAATGGTTACAGGTTGTAAACTATCTAAGGAGGATGATACTGCATCCATTAATGAAAAGGAGTACATATCAATGATAGGGAAGCTAGATTATGTTGTTCACAATAGACCAAATATTGCTCATGTAGTTGGATTAGTTGCAAGATTCCAGAAAAACCCAAAGGAGACTCACATGATTGCAACTAAAAGGATATTCAAATATTTGAAAGCTACTATTGATTATGGACTATGGTGTCCGTATGTAGGTAAATTTGATTTGAAAGTTTATATAGATGTAGACTGGGTAGGAAATGTTGATGATAGGAAGAGCACAACCAATGGTGCATTATTTCTTGGAGGAAGACTTGTATCTTGGAGCAGCAAGAAGCAGAGTTGTATATCACAGTCTACTATTGAAGCTGAATATGTTGCAGCATATATGAATTGTACCCAGGCAATCTAGATGAAACACATTCTGGAAGGATTCAAGTTGAAGATCACAAAACTGGTAAAGATTTTGTGTGATAACACCAGTGCAATAAATATTTCAATGAACCCAAAGTTGCATGCTAGAACCAACCATATTGAACTAAAATATCATTTCTTGAGGGAGAAAGTGTAGAGTACAGATGTGTTATTGGAGCATGTATCTACTAAGGAGCAACAACTGGATATCTTTACTAAACCTCTACCTAAGACAACTTTTGAGTATCTTAGAGGTCAGCTATGATGAATAATGATGACCAGTTAGTACCAAACTAGTACTGAGAGAAGGGGTGAATCAGTACAGAAAAAATAACCTTTCTCTAAACCGATTTGACTGCAAAGATTGCACTCAACTGGTAAACAATACCACTGGTCAAAACAAAGAACTACTAGTAAAACACAATGAGAATGTGAAAGACATAAAACTAGTAACTCTTAGCTCTCTATACAGTCTAATATCTCATTTCCACTTCACCCTTACGCTCAGGAAAGCAATACATCAAAAATACTTAAAATCATTGAATCTACTTGCATTACCACTTTGACATAAAACACTAAATCATCACACTAAAAGCATCACACATGACACACTGATTTTTCATGTGGAAACCCAACTAGGAAAAACCACGTTGGGGATGAATACCCACAAGTTGTTCTTTGAACTCTTCTGAAGTCCACTCTATTAGGATCCTAGTCCGGTTAAAGACTTTTACAATAGGTTCTGCTAGGAACTGATCCTGCTAGGGATTGTCTGGTTAGGGGATGGCTAAATACCCGGTTAAAGGTTAAAACCCTATTAGAGGTTACCTCGCAAGAGGATTTTAAGAAAACATTGAGTTGAGTCACCTTGTTAAAGGATTTACACAAAATCCTATTAAAGCTACCTGGTTAAGGGATTTTCCAACTACTGAAATGGTTAGAAGTCAACAGGTAATATACTAATCTGATAATGTAGATTCACTTTAGCTCCTTTGCTTCTGCAATCACACTTTGCAGGTATTAACACACTTCTTTAGTCTGGAAAGAATCAAGTATCTCTTCACTTGGATACACACATAACATTTGCCAACAACTTCAAAATGAAAAACATCATCGACCTTGTAGGAAATAGATAGGTCGGTAGCATAAACCCTAAACCCTAAACCTTTAGGTTTAACAATTCAGTCAATTCAATCCTGACTGTTAATCATAGTGCATTGAATAAAAAAATCTTGAATAGATCTCAAGATGTTCTCCATCATTCATTCTTTGCTGCTTTAGGAAGTTGATAACCCATCATGCCCTCTCCACCATTTATAGAGACTTCACACATTCTTGAGGTAGATAGGATCTATCTTCTTCATGCAAGATCCTCAAGGAAATCCTTCACGCGCACAAGGCTGACGTGGCAACATGATCTGGTCTTCATTACAATGATAACTCATCACAAGATGTCATCGGTTGAATCACATAGGCAATGCATCAACTGAAAACCCTAAAGATTAGACTACCAACCAGTAGTCATGCCAAATGAAACCCCAATAAAAAACTTCCATATACCGGTTCTCATTCCAACATACTGGTTCACCTTGAGAAACATACCACTTCACTTTTTCACATATACCAGTTTACCTCATCATACTAGTTCTCTTGCCAGTTAGCTTACTACATTATACTGGTTCATAGTTCAACATATTGACATCAATGACAACATACAATATCATCATGTCATCATGCTCTGCACATATGCCAACAATCTCCCCCTTTGGCATTGATGGCAATATACAAAGATATCTTCTTCCCTTCATATACAAAGATATATACAAAGATATCTTCTCCGCTTCATATACAAATATATATACAAAGATATCTTCTTCTCCCTAATACTATAGATACCTTCTCCACTTCACATCTTCTCTCCCTTTGACAACAATGCCAAAGTGGAGGCACAAACATCTATGTTCCATTATGCTGCTCCCCCTAAGGAGTAGAATCCTTCAACACACCAATCCTGAAAAAGATTTATCAATGCAGAACCTAACTGATGTGGAGCACACACCTTTAGTTTACCTCTTGAAGGGGTAGCACCCCTAATTCACCTCTCAAATAGGTAAAGGTAGCCTTCAGTAGAGGCTTGGTGAATATGTCTGCTAACTCCTCCTTGCTGGAAATATGTTCCAATACAACCTCTTTGTTCTGAACCTTTTCCCTCAAGAAATGATACTTGAGCTCGAAGTGCTTGGTTCTAGCATGCAAAATTGGATTCTTGGAAATATTAATTGCACTTGTGTTGTCATAGAATATACTCACTGGTTCAGATATAGGAACTTTGAAACCACTTAATACATGCTTCATCCAAATTGTCTAGGTATAGTTCATAAACACTGCAACATATTCTGCTTCTACTGTAGACTGATAGATACAACTCTGCTTCTTACTCATTCATGAGACTAGTCTACCACCAAGAAAGAATGCACCACCGGTTGTGCTCTTCCGGTCATCCATATTACCAGCCCAATCAACATCTGTAAACACTCTGAGGTTGAAATCATTACTGTATGGATACCACAATCCATAGTCAATAGTTCCCTTCAGATATATAAGAATCCGCTTAACTACTACCAAGTGGGATTCTCTTGGACTATTCTAGAACCATGTAGTAATACCTATTGCATGTGCAATGGCCGATCTTCTATGTAATACATAGTGTAACTTACCAATCACTGATCGGTATTCCTTCTCATTCACCAATGCTGAGTCATCTTCTTTTGACAATTTGCAACCGGTCACCATCGGTGTACCAAGTGGTTTGCTATCTTCCATGCAAAAGGTCTTCAACACCTCTTTGACATATTTGGACTGAGTGATAAAGATACCATCTTTCATTTTTTGAATCTGTAGTCCAATGAAGAACTTAATCTCCCCTATAAGTGACACCTCAAATTCCTTCTTCATCTCATCTGCAAAATCATGACTCATCTTGTCATCTACACCAAAAATTATGTCATCAACAAATACTTCACAGATCAGAATATGATCTCCTTCTAACTTCAAATAGATATTTCTATCTTCACTTCTTCTTTCAAATCCAATCTTCACAAGATGGGAGTGTAAGCATTCATAACATGCTCTAGGTGCCTGCTTCAATCCATACAAGGCTTTATGTAGCCTACACACCATGTCACTATCTTCTGATAGGGAAAACCCATCTGGTTGCTCTATATATACCTCCTCTTCAAGTACTCCATTCAAAAATACAGATTTTACATCCATTTGATATACTTTGAATCCATTGAAAGCTGCATATGCAAGAAGCATACGAACTCCTTCCAATCTAGCTACTGGAGAAAAGGTTTCTCCATAGTCTTCTCCTTCTTCTTGAGCATATCCTTTACACACCAGTCTGGCTTTGTTTCTTACCACTGTGCCATCTTTATTTATCTTATTTTTGAAAATCCATTTGGTGCCTATGACATTTTTATGCTTAGGTTTGGGTACCAAAGACCAGATACCATTCTTTTCTATCTAGTCAAGTTCCTCTTCCATTGCCTTGATCCAGTATTCATCTTTATGTGCCTCTTTAAATGTTTTAGGCTCAAATTTAGAGATCATGCAAGAATTTTCTCTGACCTTTCTTCTTGTAAGAATTCTTGCATCCTTGTCTCCTATGATCTTCTTTAGATCATGATTCGGCTTTACATACCTAAGAATGATCTTAGTTGTTTCCTCTTTCTTTTCTTCTTCATTCTCATCTTCATCAGCATCAACATCTACCAGTGTAGAAGCACTGTTACTGATACTAGGTTGTTTTGCAACCGGTTCCCAGAAGGTTACTAGCGGTTCATCTCCTACTTGTTCACTACCAGTTTCCTCAGGTTTCTTAGAGGTTTCATCAAATCTAACATTGATACTTTCAACATGTTGTTCTCAAAATCTGATTCCTCTTCAATGCCCTTAAAATCATACAATCTAAAATGAATGCCGAAGAGACCTCAAGGAGAAAGGGATTCTAGAGACAACATATGACAAGGTTTGGTTAGACCTTCTACACTTCGGACCTTTCTTTGAGCCCAGGTGGGTATACCTTCTGTGAATTAACTCCACATCTTAAGCAACAAATCCACAGCAAACCAGTCCAGAAAACCAGTGGATCCATTCACCTCGAAAAAACAATTGAAAAACAAAGGACGAAACAATATTCAATTTCAACATATTTGATCAACAAAGTATGCAATAAACGGCCTTTGATTAATACCAGTGCTTTATCCAAGGCTACAGAGTCACTCAAACTCAAATAAAACTCCTGAAATAAAATATCTCTATACTTCCCATCAACTTGGTCTCCATTTATCCCTGTAAATGCCTAGCATCAACAAGAATTTAATCACTTCAAAATAAGCTATGGTCCTCAAAATTCAAAGTTTCTCCTAAAGTATTTACTGATAGAGTGGTCATGCATGTTTAATTTCCCTCCTAAAGAGAAAAGCTAGAAACACCCATACTGAGATTGCCTTACAATTCCATTCAAACAGAAAAATCCTAGACTATTCTGAATGAAAGAGTAAATACAATTAAGGACAAATTTGAAGACGACATAGAGCTGTACTCAAAATTGACGGCCTGTATATTGATATTCATTTGAAAAGATCTTACAAAAAGTCTGATTCTCCATTAATCTTTTGGAAAAGCTCAGATAATATTTCTGCAGCGTTTTCTTACAAAATTTTTGTGATCCCTTTCTCTCTAGTCCTGGTATCCATTTATAACAATATGGATGCACAAAGCTTCGGACTTCTCGAGGAAAGTTTGTTACAATTACTTCAAAAATTGAAGAAGTTACAATTTCAGTTATGCACTCTTTTCAGCTTCTTCAGCAGTCTGTTGGATGGGTTATTCAGTTGCAACCTCTTCTGGCTCTTCAGGGGTGCTCTCTAACTGCTCCGGATCTCGAGTGGAATATTTAACTCCCCACTCACTATACGTCTCCTCGGTCGGCCATACAAAATTAATCACATCACTTTTAACCTTAGTCAACCTTTTCCAATAATTCCTCAGTTTGTTGACTTCGGAGTTGAGAAAACTGTAGTGTGATTTAATTCTTTCTATTTCCTGTATGGTTAGAACAAAGAATGAGGTGTCATCGAGATCAATGATTCCTTTGACCCTTGCTGACAAATTGGCATCCATCTCTCTAAGCCATACCTGCTTGTCTTTCAGCTGATCTGGATTAACAAAAATTCCTGGGAGCAACTCAAAAACCTGATCAGTGTATTCCTTTTGCACAAATTTACCTTTCTATCCACATTATCTACATCTGTAGCTAATTGCATTAAAACTTTAGCAACATCAGAAGTATCCTTTATAATGGGATTGTCCCTTCCTTCATCACAGGAAACACACATGAACTTCAAATCCTGCTCCCTAGGCCTCCATCTGTCAAAAATGGGTGTCAAGATGGCCTTATCTCTTCTCAACTCAGTCCATATCTCCATGACTTTTCCTACACTATTGTGAAGGAGTGAAGCATTTATAGTGTCTACAAAACTGGAGATTGTGGCCTTTATTTTCTCTTCATACTTCCCTGCATAATAGGCCTGAGTTTGCTTAAGACTCTCCAATTCTTGGGGAGTTATCTCTATCATCTGAGAGCTGGAAGGTGCAGGAGATGGTGGGAGCTCAATAATGGGGCTAGTAAGTGGAGGTCTTGCAGGAGAAGAGGTGATCATTAATGTTGAAGACTCACCTTGTTGACGTTGTCCTGCTAACTGGCTCTGCAATTTGACAATAATACTCTCCTTGCCTCTTATTTCCTCCTTGGCACTGTCATAAGCCTTCAAGACTATTTCCAATTTGAGCTGGAGGGCTTCCTTTTCTTTAGCATCCTTCTCAGCTACTGCAACACTAAATTTGGCAGTCTCCAACACTGTGCTAGCAGCCTCTACTACCCCTGTACTCTCTACTCTCTTGACCATCAATCCACCAATGTGACTTGTCCCTGTGGTGTCTTTACCCTTCTTGTCCTCATTTCTCTTAAGGGACCACATGACTAGAGCAGCATTGTCTTTACTGAATGTAACCCCTTCCATGGGTTTGGTTTCTTTTCTCACTGCATCAAGCACCAGAGCATCAACAATATTCCATTCTGGTAAAATGAGCACTCCAGCTTGTGCTACTAAATCTCTTCCCTGTTCAGGAGTGATGGTTTTGAATTCTTCCATCATCTCCTATTTTATTTCTTCCTCCACTGAGGCTGGATCTTTATCAGGTTGTTCTGCCTTTCTTGTTTCACATCTAGCATTATACTTATCTATATGTTGTTTCCAGATAAATTGCATGAACGCTTCAGATGTGACAAAACTATCATCCGCTAGAAAGGCACTAGTGGCCTTCTTTATCTCAGGATCCCACTCCTGGCCTTTGAGTTTAGTTGAAGTGATGTCCATTTGTGCTTCAATGGGCTCTTCTGGCATCCCTTCTTCCACCTCATCATATGTATACGCAATCTCCCCCAAGCTGCCCAACTGAGAGAGGTATTCAGTTGCTGCTTGTTCATCTCCAATGTGGAGAGGGGATTGGGATGGGGAATATAAGAGTGTATCTGATTGCACCTCCTTCCCCACCCTCTGCTTCTTTGGGCTGTCTTGTATGTCAATGACTTCATGTGCTTTCCTCTTCCCTTTGGATGAAGAGGGTTCCCCTCTTGCAGACACCAACACACTGTAACCTGCTTTCTTATGCAGGGTGTACTCACCAGGAGGGATGGCTTTAGTAGGAGCTGATTTCCCCAAAATCATTCTTGCTTTCTCAGGGTTGTTTTTAATTACAACTTCCCTTTTTTCCTTTATTGTCTGCATCACATCGTCAAAACAAATAATCAAAATTTTTATCTTTTCTTCCAATGGGAAGAAGCTAGACAATGGGTCATAGCTAGCATCAAATTGATGCACAAAATCCAGGGCCTTCCTGTAAGCCATGCATGTTTCCTTCCTTAACTCCTGTTCATCCAAATCAAATTCATTCCTGATGAGGTCTTCAGGAAAGTGGAATTGATGAGGCCTACCTCTGCATGCTACTTTCTTCCGGAATACACCATTGTAGAAGTCCTCCGGATCAGCACATCTAGACACTGCAGTGGACAAATGGTAGGGTTTGAGGAAATCTTCAAAACATTTCCAGCCTCCCTTGGTGATTACAAATTGGTGGGCTACTGTAGCTATAGGGAAAATAGTCCCTTTACCTCTACCTGTTAACTCTACCTCTTGCAAGTCACCAATTTGTCTGAGAATCTTAGCTATTCCCACTTTGAGGGGGACCTAGTATGGTAACAAAAATGGGGTGCCTCTGAAACCAAAGACCCTAAAAACTGTGGAGACTGGATACAAGTACATATCACCCCAGTTATGAACTATCTTGATACTCTCTACGAATTCTTTTGGTCTTAAGAATTCCAGAAGAACCTTGGGGACCCTTGGATTGTAAGAGCAAAGGAGAGTCCTTATCTTGGATGCAAAATATTTATCAAACTTTAGAAAACTTGCATCCTCTCTATCCCATGACAATACAGTACTCCATAATTGCACCGACATCTTTTCTCCCTCCTTTTCTTTTACCAGGTCCATTCCACTGGCGAAATAATCTCCACCTTTGAAGAGGAAGAGGTGCATCAATAGTGAATACCACCCAAATGGCCTATCCACCTTTCCATTCTTTATCCCTATCAATCCTCCATGGATAGCATCAGCAATATAGGAAGCATAATCAAATGTAATAGCAAGAGAAGGATTTAGAATTTGAACAATCATTAACAGATAATGATTTGGCATATTAGATTTAGCATCCTCTCCTAGAACTTGGCAAAGTGCCCAGTACATCCCTTTTGCCCTCAAGGTAAACATACTTAGTGAAAAAGGCTCTTGTGTATTGGGCCCTACAACTGCTAACCCTCCCACTTTCAGAAAAAGTTCTTTGAGAGGCCCATTCCTGAGATGAGTTCTCTGTGCCCTGTATACCTGAGCTAATTGTGTGAAGTTTATAGGTTCCAAGAAGTTGGTAAACTCACTAAGCCCGAACGCTGTTCTCAACTCTTCTGCATTTATCCCCACGAGGGTTTTTCCATTCACATCCCGGATACACCTGGTAACTGAATCATAATTCAATGCCATTTGGGTTAACAAATCTATATCCATGAACACCCCTGGGACTACCAATCTCCCAACATCTAATTCCCAAATGCTATTTTGAGGAGTAGGAGAATTCCTCATTCCAAAACCGACTTTAAATAACCCCAACCCAAGCAATCCCACCTGCGGGTCTCTTAACCAATTACCCTTGTCATATAATCCTTCTCCAATTTTCAGTCGGGGAGCCCTGGGTACTAACTCTTTAGCCTTGGACGCCTGGTTAGTTGATAGTGTCAACTGCTCTAAAAAGTCATCACATACACTTTTATCTAGATAATCAACTTTACCAGAAAATTCCCTTTTAGGAGCCATTTGCAATACAACCAGATGAATATCACTTCTGAAAACACTTCTGTTATACGAGAACAATTTCACTTATTACAACACAAAAATGGCTGTAAAAATAAGAAAAAAACTGATGCTTACTTGAAGAAATTCGCTCTGCAACCAATTTGCCTTCTCTGTATTTGTAAAAGATAACTCTGCGTTTGCTTCCTCTGCAAAGATCCTTTTAAAAGGTATCCTTACTTGGTTGTTAGGAAATCAAATGCTTGTACTTTGGGCCTTAACTATAACATTGATTCCACATGCTTCGGTCGTCCCTTCAAAATCGAATTCATACAAGAATTCATATTTTAGCTCCAACGGGTCGCAGTCTTTCTGGAAGTGTCTCTCTGTGAATTTTATTTTGACGGCTTTGTCCTTAGTCTAAGTCCTGTCTTTTTATTGGCTGCATAATACCATGTGGCATCCAACCATTGGCTTAGAAAATCCTCTCACATTCTATTTTGATACTGGCTGAATGTCGCTCTTTATACTGTGGTGGGCCCATGTTTTACCCTTTTTGCCATGTCATCATCGTGACACGTGGACGACTCTCATTAACTCTCGCTATTTCACGGCCTTAAAAAGTGAGCAGCTTACCCCTGTGAAATAGCGCGGACCGTTGGATCATCTTTCAAGTTGATCACCTTTTAATCCTTCGAAAAAGTCCTTAGGAATGGTGGACCCGCTGTGTCGTCAGTGACATCTGGCATCTAGTCATCCACTCTGCTGATTTGTCGCTCTGTCACTTGCCGGAAGAAGAACCATGGGGGCCCCACTTCAGTCTCGACAGGTCTATCTCAGAAATGGTGGGCCCACGGACACGCCATGGACACCTGGTTCCTCGTCATCTTCGGAGCCGACCTGTCACATTTTCATTTGTCAAGCATACACTATAGGGACCCACAGCTTCCTTTTAGACCGCGTGTCATCAAGACACGTGGACGGTCTAGGTTAACTTTCGCTATTTCATAGCCTTAAAAAGTGGGCATCTTACCCCTGCGAAATAGCGCGAGCCGTTAGATCCTATCTCAACTTTCTCAGCATTTAAACCCTGTTAGGAGCTTTCAGAAGAGGTGGGCCCACGGACATGGCACGGACACCTGGCGCCCTGTCATCTTCGAAGCTGACCTGTCGACTTCTCATTCGCTGGAAGGAGCCACGGGGTCTCAATGAATTGTAAGAGCTGTCCCTGCCAGGTCACCTCCACCTGTGAGCTGACTCATCTTTGGGGCCCACTTTTGATCCTTAATCTTAACATGCTGACTGTGGCGACCTGTGCCACGTGCTGCCCTCTAATACGCCAGAGAAGACCATGTAGAGGGGCCCTACCTTCTTTGACGGCCGCAACCTTTACTTTCTCCACATGACACATGGACGGCTGATATTCGTCCTCGCTATTTCACGGCCTTAAAAGGCGAGCACCTCACCCTTGCGAAATAGCGCCGATCGTCGGATCTTTCCCCAAGTCGATCGGTGTTTACTGGGCCCAGCACTTTAGAAGGAAATAATAAATGTCGAAAATTTTTCAAATAATTAACACAACCGCCTAGGTAAATAGCAAGGGGGGAGACACTTCTTACGACCCCGCGACCCATGACTTAAGTGAAATAAAGTAATGACGGAATAGAAACCAGGGGACTTAATACAAAAGATAAAGCCTAAAACTTAGAAAAACCTTAAACCCTCTAGGTTTAGAATAGAGCTGAAGCATTTGGGGCTACCCCATACGAATATTTTCAAAAAAAAAAACATAGCCAATTATGGGGAAAGAACCCAAATTCAAAAAACAGTGATAACAGCGGCTCTGACTGGGGATGGTTGATTGCAAAATCAACACAAGAAAACTTAGAAATTCTGGAGAAACAGACCGAAACACAGACCAAAACCAGGAAAATAGGAAAGAAAACAAAATATATACAAACAAAGGACCTACTGTGCATGGACATTAAGAGAAATAGTGCTTCAGGAATTGTCCATGCACTGGAAATTCCTGCATCTCATCATTCATATTCTTCAAAAAATATGAATCCTTACCATTCAAGTCACAAATTACAAAAGGGCCAATCTAGAGTGATTCAAATTTCTTATGCTTTCCTTTATCCTGCCCTTTTGCATTCCACTGAAGAACCATGTCATCAATTTGAAACTTCCTTAACGATGTTCTTTTATCAAAAAGATACTTTGACTGTAGCTGGAGCTTCTGATTTTTCTGATGAGCAGAGGTTCTAAGCTCTTCCACCTCTACAAGTTGGATCATCCTGTTCTCCATTGGTTCAAATAGTTCCATGCTCTCTTCCTGCAAAAACTTATATACTGGAAGAAGGTTATTTACCGGTAATCTGGCTTGGGTACCATAAACCAACTCAAAAGGTGATATTCCAATGGATTTTTTGACTGTTATTCTATCCGCCCACAGAGCTAATTTCAACTTTTGATCCCAAGACCTTTTGTTTTCTTCTAGGATCTTCTTGATGATAGTTAGCAAGCTTTTGTTGCTTGATTCTGCTTGTCCATTCCCTTGAGGGTGATAAGGCGATGAGTAGGACATAAGTATACCATGACTATTACAAAAACCTACAAATTCTTCTGATCTAAAACACATAGCATTATCCATTACCAATTTTGCAGGTGTTCCAAATCTAGTCACAATATTATCCATCAAGAAATCAATGACAATTTTGCTAGTAGCTCTTCTTGTGGGAATAGCTTCTATCCATTTGGTAAAATAATCTGTGGCCACTATAATCCATCCATGACCTCTTCCTGATTTCTCAGCAATTTCTCCAACAAAATCAATGCCCCATTGGACAAAAGGAGCTTCTACAGAGACTGGATTTAGTGGTCGGGCTCCTCCATACTTGAGCTTAGAAGAAAATCTCTGACATGAATCACATCTTCGAACATATGCATGAGTATCTTTAAACAAGGTAGGCCAATAGTACCCAGCCCGTATTATCTTACCAGCAGTAGTCTTAGCTGAGTAGTGACCTCCACATACTCCGTCATGCATCACATTCAACACCCGTCTAGCTTGAAATTCATCCAAACACAGTAGCAACTCCCCATCTCTTTGTCTCCAAAAAAGATCACCCTGAATGAGGACATATTTCTGGGACTTGAGCTTCAAAGTTCTCTTCTGGTTGTGTGTCATTCCCTCTGATAGCGTATTACCTTTCAATACTTGGACTATCTCTGTGTACCATGGTTGTCTCTCAATACTAGTAACCAGAGTATCCTTAACCTCAACATTGTGTACTTCAACATTCATAAGATTTGACTCAGTCATGAGCTTAGCCAAACCTAACCCTCTCACCAGTTTAGTAATCTTTATCTCCAGATTAAATTCTTGAATTCTATTGATCCACCTATATCTCTTCCCGGTGACCTCAGATTGAGACAAAATATCTTTAACTGCAGCATGTGGAACATAGGCAGTGACATTTGCATTCACCAAATATGGCCTAAAGGCTTTAACAGCTTTAACCAAGGCATAAGCTTGTTTCTCCATGGTTTCATATTTTAATTCTGCCGCTTGCAAAGATTTGCTATAGAAAGCTATGGGATGTTCATATCCCTCATTATCCTGTTGCAATAATACTGCAGCCACTGTGTGATATGAAGCAAAAGAAAACAGAGAAAAAGGCCTACCATAATCCAGGGACTTCAACACTGGTGCTTCCTGGATTGTTTTTTTAATCTCATTAAAAGCTTTTGAGGCTTCCTGATCCCAATGAAATTTTGCGTCTTTCTTGAGCAACTTGACAATAGGCTTTACTATCTCAGCAAAGTTCGCAATAAATCTCCTGACAAAATTCACTTTGCCTAAAAAGGATTGGATTCCTTTCACATTCTTTGGTTCAGACACCTTGTTGATTGCTTCAATTATCTCAGGGTCTATTCTTATTCCTTCCTTGGAGACTATGTGTCCCAATAATTTTCCTTCAGTGACCCCGAAGTGACATTTCTTGGGATTCAGTGATACACCAAATTCCAAAGCCTTATCAAACACTTTCTCTAAATGTCCACAGTGATCATCAACTTTCTTTGAGAAACAAGTTAAATCATCTTGGTAAACCACCATAATAATGTTAATGAATTCCTTAAAAGCCACATCCATAGCTCTTTGAAATGTAGCCCCTGCATTTTTCAATCCAAATGGCATTCTCACATACACATAAGTTCCCCATGGGGTAGTAAAAGTTGTTTTGAACTATTCTGACTCCTTTATTAACACTTGATTGTATCCTGAGAAACCATCCATCATGGATAAAAGATCACATCCTGTCACTCTTTGTAGCATTGCTTCCATATTTGGGGATGAATAATTATCTTTTAAAGAGGCAACATTAAGGTTCCTAAAATCAACACACAATCTGATGTCTCCATTCTTTTTTCTCACTGGGACCAAATTAGAAACCCATGAAGAATGTCTGATTGGTTTGATAATCCCCCCTTCCCTCAATTTAGTCAACTCTTGTTGCATTTTTGTTTCTGACAAGGGGTTAATAGGTCTCTGTTTCTGTCTAAAAGGCTTAGCATCTGGAAGTAAGGGAATTTCATGCTGAAAAAGATCTTGTCTATACGCCTTTAGATCTTCATAAGACCAAGCAAAAACATGCTTATACCTTTTCAGTAAACTGATTAGGTTAGTCCTAACATGAGAAGGTAGCTTCTTTCCAATATATACCAACTTGGGGGATGATTCTGTCCCCAAGTTGACCTCCTCTAATTCTTCTAACTTGGTGGTAGATTGCTGGTGTAGATGACTGTCATTATAACTAAACATGTTTTCTAACTCCACCAACCCTTTAGGTATCTCATTGGTTTCCAATTAGACAATATCATTTCCAAACACTGTCTCTCTGCCATCCACTACTTCCACCAATGCATTACAATCAATTTTTTGTCCATCATAATCATCAACACATTGGATGAACCTAAGAATATCTTCATCATCAGCAAAAACTTGCCAATTATATACATTATCAGGAATAGCAGGCCTAGCTTTTATTTCAACAGTAGAAATACCAGTTAGTGTTGCATCATCATTTTTTAAAGAAACATTAGCTAAGAAATCTGCCATAATATTTCTTGTTCGCTCTATCCAGTTGATAGAAAAGGCATCAAAATATTCAATAACATCCCAAACAACATGCTTATATTGCTTTAATTTATCATTCTTGGATGCATACTTAGATCTTACCTGAGAGACAACCAGCTCTGAATCACCCATCACTTTCAATAATCAGATTCCATGCCTTTTTGCAACCTCAAGTCCTAATAACAGAGCTTCATACTCTGCAGTATTATTTGTGCATTGGAATGCCAATAAGAATGAATATTTAAAGGTTATACCTGATGGGGATATAAAAAGAACCCCTGCTCCTGACCCTTCTTTGGAACAAGCTCCATCAAAATACATTTGCCACAATCCATACTACTGTGCTTGTAGCTCAACTACAATTGGGTCAATGTTCTTCAATTGAGGTAATACTGGCTGAATTCTGAAATTATCTAAATCCACATCAATCATATAGTTAAGCATACTAGGGTCCACATTTTCAACTACCTTAGGAGCTCGTGGCTCCCTGTATAGTTTGACCTTATTGCCACCAACAGGAATAGTAGCATAAGACAGATCCAATTGAACATTTCCCCCCACTGCTGCAGCCCACTGTCTAGAAAGTAACATGCCATAGTGGGGTTTAGTATCTGTGACAATAACATCCATTTTGTAAGTAGCTTCAGGAAATGCAGCTATTTTAACTTCTACATCTTTCATTGTACCTATCACAAGTACTTCTCTGTTATCCATGGCATAACATTTCCCATACACAGTAGTCACTGACAATCCTAATTCTTTCATGACACCATAGGGCATCACATTAGCAGCTGCTCCTGAATCTATCATGCAATTTTTAATTAACCGGTTATTGACTAACAGGGTAACATAAAAGGGGTCCACTTGAGAAGGCTCCTGAGTGATAGTGGTTCCAACATATACCTCTGGAGTTTGAAACTCTTGATCCCTCCCAATTTTATCTGAACCGATGGGTAATACTGAGTCACCATCAGATATACTAGAGAATAGAGACAAAGCTGCATCCTTATGTTCCTTAATCTTTAATAACTCCACTAATGGGACAGTGACCTTCATTTGAGTTAAAGCTTGGGCCATATTAAATGTGGAATAATTACACTTTTCAGTATTAGCCTTGACCTTTTCTACTTTGAGTTGATTGGCCCTTTTTAGTATTTCCACCTTTTGTACATCACCAGCATTTTTGGCATCTGTAGTTCTAGGTAAATCTTTAACTTGTTCCTCCTTTTCTTGACTAGCTCTAACAGTAGCAATAACACTGCTTGATGCCCCCTTTTTAGTGACCTCTTTTACAAACATGGAACCTGGCTCACCTTGATCAGTATCTCTCTTGGTGCTTCTCAGATTGTAATTATGTTTAGCTTTGGCAATTGCAGCCTTAGTGAGATTTCTAACCTCTTCTTCACTAGGCCTCCTAAGATGAACTTCTTCATCTTCAATTGTTACCACATTCAATGTAGGGTGCCAACCCACGGCTAACTGCCCTTGAACTAATCTCTCGTTATCTAGCACATCACTGCATTCACTTTGCATAGACTCCTCATCACTTTCTATGATAGTTTCAAACATATTAATATCAAGCTCTGCTTCTGGTCTCATGGATTCTTCCAGAGCTTGAGCCACTGCACACTTATGAGGAGAATGTGGTCCATCACAAGCAATACACCAGGGAGTATTTTCTACATTGTTAACAGTCTTCCCTTTCAAAGGATCTGGTGTGTCTTGGCTTTGGGCAATTTTAGGCTTCTCAACTTGGGGTTTACCATCCTTCCAGTTTGTATTATATGGCATATCATGTAATCTAGGGGGTCTATCTTGCCAGTTGTAATGAGGTTTATCATTTTTGTTAACCTTAGCAGTCAAATCTTTCATAGCAGTAACCAGTTTCTCTATTTTATCTTCTTCTTTAGCAACTTTGTTAGGTTGCTGTTTGGTTTCATGCCATAATCTTCCATCTGTCCTCCTTCCTAATTTTCCAGATGCCTTTCTATTACTTTCAACATTTATGGCAATTCTAAAAGCATCCCTCAGGTTATGAGGATTTTTATCTCTGAGAATGTAAGCCATTTTGAAATCAAATGCATTATAATATGTATTAAGGCACATATTGTCATCTAGCCTCATTACCTAATACAATCTATGCATAGCCTTTTGGAATCTAGCATTAAAATCAGTGACTATTTCATTTTCAGATTTTCTAATGTTATTGAACTCATTTAGCATGAAACTTACATTAGTCTTATCACCATCCTGTTCTTGAAAGCAATTTTTGAACTCTTCCCATGAACCTATGCTAGCCACTGGAAGACCTCTATACCAATCTCTTGCATCATCAACCAGGGATTGAACAAACAGTTTCATAATCACATCTTCATCAACTATCTCATAATCATTTATCAAATCCCCAAAAGATTTGAGATGTTCCTCAGCACTAACTGCATTGTTCCTGGCAAATTTATGGAGTTTGTCTCTTAACTCAGTGGGAACATGATTTGGATAACCTGGGATCCCATCAAAAAACAATTGCTTATATTGTTCTAGATTAATCGGCCTTCTTTGAAAAGGGGAAACAGTATTATTATTCCCCATGATCATCTTAGCTTTTGGGATTGGGGATTGAGATGTTTGGGTGTACTGCTTATTTGAAGGTATGTGGCTTGCTGAAGCAATGTTAGTGTGCACTGCTGGTTGGGTATTGACCTGAGGGAGAGAAATTTGTTGGGGATTAGGCTTACTAAGATCTTCTGATGGGAATGTAATAGGGGGAGCTTTTAGGTAGTTAATCTTTCTCTTAACTTCCTGATTTGCAGCTTCTAACTCAGCCTTTTCCAACTCCATTTGGAGGTCTTCCTTTTCCTTCCTCATCCTTTCCATCTCTCTCTCATGTGCTAGGATCCTATGAGAAATCCCTTCTGCAGTTTTAGACTCTACTCCATCATCTACCCATATCTGTTTCCCTTTGTCTAAATTAACTTTAGGGAGCTGGGAATCATTAGGAATTTCTTTACTTGGCTGGGCTACTGACTTAGGAACTGGTCGAATCTTAGGGATTAAGATCTCCCTGATCACTGGGCCTTCTTGATCACTCTTTTCTTTGTCTTTGGCAAGCACTTCAAGATCAGCTATCTGTCTAAGAAGCCTATCTCTCTCCATCATTTTGGCTTTAACTTCCTTTTCCTTATTTGCCTCCTTTTGGGCCCTCAAGGATATTAAATGATGAACTCTTCTATTTAATTCTTCAATTTCTTGAGACATCTTATCTTCATCAGGATAATTTTCTTCAGAATCCGATGCATTAATTTGATCTATATCAATCAAACTAATGTTCCCATCTATTGTCCTAGGAACAGAGTGCTTAATTGCATTTGAGCTAGTTCTATCTTTTGCAGAAACACTAACATGTGATAAATCTCGACTTAAAATAGGCATATCATCAATATTTCCAAACAATCCTGAATGAAAACCTAAAATATCCTGATCTGAATCTCTTGAAGATGAATTTGACTTTGCATAAACAGGTCGGTCAGGCATCTTACTAGTATTGTTGTTTTTCTGCACCCATGCAGCATTTGATGGCTCATGCATCACAGATCTCTTCTAGCCACTTCGTGATTGCTCTGACAGACCTTCTTGCAGGGTTTCACGAGGATGTTTCTTCATGAATGATCTTGTATGTTTATTTCCTTGCATCTTGTTTGTCTTTATTTTAGAAAGCTTATATCTCACAAGGACTGGTTCAAAAATAACAGAGTCGCCACCCACAAAACTATGGGAAATATAAACGCAAGCAGTCTTACTCACAAACACAACAATACCTTCCACAAGCTTGGCACAGATTCTGTGTCTATATCTTTGTGATAACTCTCTCCAGCAGAGTCGCCACTTTTGTTGTTCTCAAAATCTGATTCCTCTTCAATGCCCTTAAAATAATACAATCTAAAATGAATGCCGAAGAGACCTCAAGGAGAAAGGGATTCTAGAGACAACATATGACAAGGTTTGGTTAGACCTTCTACACTTCAGACCTTTCTTTGAGCCCAAGTGGGTATACCTTCTATGAATTAACTCCACATCTTAAGCAACAAATCCACAGCAAACCAGTCCAGAAAACCAGTGGATCCATTCACCTCGAAAAAACAATTGAAAAACAAAGGACGAAACAATATTCAATTTCAACATATTTGATCAACAAAGTATGCAATAAACGACCTTTGATTAATACCAGTGCTTTATCCAAGGCTACAGAGTCACTCAAACTCAAATAAAACTCCTGAAATAAAATATCTCTATACTTCCCATCAACTTGGTCTCCATTTATCCCTGTAAATGCCTAGCATCAACAAGAATTTAATCACTTCAAAATAAGCTATGGTCCTCAAAATTCAAAGTTTCTCCTAAAGTATTTACTGATAGAGTGGTCATGCATGTTTAATTTCCCTCCTAAAGAGAAAAGCTAGAAACACCCATACTGAGATTGCCTTACAATTCCATTCAAACAGAAAAATCCTAGACTATTCTGAATGAAAGAGTAAATACAATTAAGGACAAATTTGAAGACGACACAGAGCTTTACTCAAAACTGACGGCCTGTATATTGATATTCATTTGAAAAGATCTTACAAAAAGTTTGATTCTCCATTAATCTTTTGGAAAAGCTCAGATAATATTTCTGCAGCGTTTTCTTACAAAATTTTTGTGATCCCTTTCTCTCTAGTCCTGGTATCCATTTATAACAATATGGATGCACAAAGCTTCGGAATTCTCAAGGAAAGTTTGTTACAATTACTTCAAAAATTGAAGAAGTTACAATTTCAGTTATGCACTCTTTTCAGCTTCTTCAGCAGTCTGTTGGACGGGTTATTCAGTTGCAACCTCTTCTGGCTCTTCAGGGGCGCTCTCTAACTGCTTCGGATCTCGAGTGGAATATTTAACTCCCCACTCACTATACGTCTCCTCGCTCGGCCATACAAAATTAATCACATCACTTTTAACCTTAGTCAACCTTTTCCAATAATTCCTCAGTTTGTTGACTTCGGAGTTGAGAAAACTGTAGTGTGATTTAATTCTTTCTATTTCCTATATGGTTAGAACAAAGAATGAGGTGTCATCGAGATCAATGATTCCTTTGACCCTTGCTGACAACTTGGCATCCATCTCTCTAAGCCATACCTGCTTGTCTTTCAGCTAATCTGGATTAACAAAAATTCCTGGGAGCAACTCAAAAACCTGATCAGTGTATTCCTTTTTGCACAAATTTACCTTTCTATCCACATTATCTACATCTGTAGCTAATTGCATTAAAACTTTAGCAACATCAGAAGTATCCTTTATAATGGGATTGGCCCTTGCTTCATCACAGGAAACACACATGAACTTCAAATCCTGCTCCCTAGGCCTCCATCTGTCAAAAATGGGTGTCAAGATGGCCTTATCTCTTCTCAACTCAGTCCATATCTCCATGACTTTTCCTACACTATTGTGAAGGAGTGAAGCATTTATAGTGTCTGCAAAACTGGAGATTGTGGCCTTTATTTTCTCTTCATACTTCCCTGCATAATAGGCCTGATTTTGCTTAAGACTCTCCAATTCTTGGGGAGTTATCTCTATCATCTGAGAGCTGGAAGGTGCAGGAGATGGTGGGAGCTCAATAATGGGGCTAGTAGGTGGAGGTCTTGCAGGAGAAGAGGTGATCATTAATGTTGAAGACTCACCTTGTTGACGTTGTCCTGCTAACTGGCTCTGCAATTTGACAATAATACTCTCCTTGCCTCTTATTTCCTCCTTGGCACTGTCATAAGCCTTCAAGACTATTTCCAATTTGAACTGGAGGGCTTCCTTTTCTTTAGCATCCTTCTCAGCTACTGCAACACTAAATTTGGCAGTCTCCAACACTGTGCTAGCAGCCTCTACTACCCCTGTACTCTCTACTCTCTTGACCATCAATCCACCAATGTGACTTGTCCCTGTGGTGTCTTTACCCTTCTTGTCCTCATTTCTCTTAAGGGACCACATGACTAGAGCAGCATTGTCTTTACTGAATGTAACCCCTTCCATGGGTTTGGTTTCTTTTCTCACTGCATCCAGCACCAGAGCATCAGCAATATTCCATTCTGGTAAAATGAGCACTCCAGCTTGTGCTACTAAATCTCTTCCCTGTTTAGGAGTGATGGTTTTGAATACTTCCATCATCTCCTGTTTTATTTCTTCCTCCACTGAGGCTGGATCTTTATCAGGTTGTTCTGCCTTTCTTGTTTCACATCTAGCATTATACTTATCTATATGTTGTTTCCAGATAAATTGCATGAATGCTTCAGATGTGACAAAACTATCATCCGCTAGAAAGGCACTAGTGGCCTTCTTTATCTCAGAATCCCACTCCTGGCCTTTGAGTTCAGTTGAAGTGATGTCCATTTGTGCTTCAATGGGCTCTTCTGGTATCCCTTCTTCCACCTCATCATATGTATACGCAATCTCCCCCAAGCTGCCCAACTGAGAGAGGTATTCAGTTGCTGCTTGTTCATCTCCAATGTGGAGAGGGGATTGGGATGGGGAATATAAGGGTGTATCTGATTGCACCTCCTTCCCCACCCTCTGCTTCTTTGGGCTGTCTTGTATGTCAATGACTTCATGTGCTTTCCTCTTCCCTTTGGATGAAGAGGGTTCCCCTCTTGCAGACACCAACACACTGTAACCTGCTTTCTTATGCAGGGTGTAATCACCAGGAGGGATGGCTTTAGTAGGAGCTGATTTCCCCAAAATCATTCTTGCTTTCTTAGGGTTGTTTTTAATTACAACTTCCCTTTTCTCCTTTATTGTCTGCATCACATCCTCAAAACAAATAATCAAAAATTTTATCTTTTCTTCCAATGGGAATAAGCTAGACAATGGGTCATAGCTAGCATCAAATGGATGCACAAAATCCAGGGCCTTCCTGTAAGCCACCCATTTTTCCTTCCTTAACTCCTGTTCATCCAAATCAAATTCATTCCTGATGAGGTCTTCAGCAAAGTAGAATTGATGAGGCCTACCTCTGCATGCTACTTTCTTCCGGAATACACCATTGTAGAAGTCCTCCAGATCAGCACATCTAGACACTGCAGTGGACAAATGGTACGGTTTGAGGAAATCTTCAAAACATTTCCAGCCTCCCTTGGTGATTACAAATTGGTGGGCTACTGTAGCTGTAGGGAAAATAGTCCCTTTACCTCTGCCTGTTAACTCTGCCTCTTGCAAGTCACCAATTTGTTTGAGAATCTCAGCTATTCCCACTTTGAGGGGGACCTGGTATGGTAACAAAAATGGGGTGCCTCTGAAACCAAAGACCCTAAAAACTGTGGAGACTGGATACAAGTACATATCACCCCAGTTATGAACTATCTTGATACTCTCTACGAATTCTTTTGGTCTTAAGAATTCCAGAAGAACCTTGGGGACCCTTGGATTGTAAGAGCAAAGGAGAGTCCTTATCTTGGATGCAAAATATTTATCAAACTTTAGAAAACTTGCATCCTCTCTATCCCATGACAATACAGTACTCCATAATTGCACCGGCATCTTTTCTCCCTCCTTTTCTTTTACCAGGTCCATTCCACTGGCGAAATAATCTCCACCTTTGAAGAGGAAGAGGTGCATCAATAGTGAATACCACCCAAATGGCCTATCCACCTTTCCATTCTTTATCCCTATCAATCCTCCATGGATAGCATCAGCAATATAGGAAGCATAATCAAATGTAATAGCAAGAGAAGGATTTAGAATTTGAACAATCATTAACAGATAATGATTTGGCATATTAGATTCAGCATCCTCTCCTAGAACTTGGCAAAGTGCCCAGTACATCCCTTTTGCCCTCAAGGTAAACATACTTAGTGAAAAAGGCTCTTGTGTATTGGGCCCTACAACTGCTAACCCTCCCACTTTCAGAAAAAGTTCTTTGAGAGGCCCATTCCTGAGATGAGTTCTCTGTGCCCTGTATACCTGAGCTAATTGTGTGAAGTTTATAGGTTCCAAGAAGTTGGTAAACTCACTAAGCCCGAACGCTGTTCTCAACTCTTCTGCATTTATCCCCACGAGGGTTTTTCCATTCACATCCCAGATACACCTGGTAACTGAATCATAATTCAATGCCATTTGGGTTAACAAATCTGTATCCATGAACACCCCTGGGACTACCAATCTCCCAACATCTAATTCCCAAGTGCTATTTTGAGGAGTAGGAGAATTCCTCATTCCAAAACCGACTTTAAATAACCCCAACCCAGACAATCCCACCTGCGGGTCTCTTAACCAATTACCCTTGTCATATAATCCTTCTCCAATTTTCAGTCGGGGAGCCCTGGGTACTAACTCTTTGGCCTTGGACGCCTGGTTAGTTGACAGCGTCAACTGCTCTAAAAAGTCATCACATACACTTCTATCCAGATAATCGACTTTACCAGAAAATTCCCTTTTAGGAGCCATTTGCAATACAACCAGATGAATATCACTTCTGAAAACACTTCTGTTATACGAGAACAATTTCACTTATTACAACACAAAAATGGCTGCAAAAATAAGAAAAAACCTGATGCTTGCTTGAAGAAATTCGCTCTGCAACCAATTTGCCTTCTCTGTATTTGTAAAAGATAACTCTGCATTTGCTTCCTCTGCAAAAATCCTTTTAAAAGGTATCCTTACTTGGTTGTTAGGAAATCAAATGCTTGTACTCTGGGCCTTAACTATAACATTGATTCCGCATGCTTCGGCCGTCCCTTCAAAATCGAATTCATACAAGAATTCATATTTTAGCTCCAACGGGTCGCAGTCTTTCTGCAAGCGTCTCTCTGTGAATTTCATTTTGATGGCTTTGTCCTTAGTCTAAGTCCTGTCTTTTTATTGGCTGCATAATACCATGTGGCATCCGACCATTGGCTTAGAAAATCCTCTCACATTCTATTTTGATACTGGCTGAATGTCGCTCTTTATACTGTGGTGGGCCCATGTTTTACCCTTTTTGCCATGTCATCATCGTGACACGTGGACGACTCTCATTAACTCTCGCTATTTCACGGCCTTAAAAAGTGAGCAGCTTACCCCTGTGAAATAGCGCGGACCGTTGGATCATCTTTCAAGTTGATCACCTTTTAATCCTTCGAAAAAGTCCTCAGGAATGGTGGACCCGCTGTGTCGTCAGTGACATCTGGCATCTAGTCATCCACTCTGCTGATTTGTCGCTCTGTCACTTGCCGGAAGAAGAACCATGGGGGCCCCACTTCAGTCTCGACAGGTCTATCTCAGAAATGGTGGGCCCACGGACACGCCATGGACACCTGGTTCCTCGTCATTTTCGGAGCCGACCTGTCACATTATCATTTGTCAAGCATACACTATAGGGACCCACAGCTTCCTTTTAGACCGCGTGTCATCAAGACACGTGGACGGTCTAGGTTAACTTTCGCTATTTCGCAGCCTTAAAAAATGGGCATCTTACCCCTGCGAAATAGCGCGAGCCGTTAGATCCTATCTCAACTTGCTCAGCATTTAAACCCTGTTAGGAGCTTTCAGAAGAGGTGGGCCCACGGACACGCCACAGACACCTATCGCCCTGTCATCTTCAAAGCTGACCTGTCGACTTCTCATTCGCTGGAAGGAGCCACGGGGTCTCAATGAATTGTAAGAGCTGTCCCTGCCAGGTCACCTCCACCTGTGAGTTGACTCATCTTTGGGGCCCACTTTTGATCCTTAATCTTAACATGCTGACTGTGGCGACCTGTGCCACGTGTTGCCCTCTAATATGCCAGAGAAGACCACGTAGGGGGGCCCTACCTTCTTTGACGGCCGCAACCTTTACTTTCTCCACATGACACATGGACGGTTGATATTCGTCCTCGCTATTTCACGGCCTTAAAAGGCGAGCACCTCACCCTTGCGAAATAGCGCCGACCGTCGGATCTTTCCCCAAGTCGATCGGTGTTTACTGGGCCCAGCACTTTAGAAGGAAATAATAAAAGGCGAAAATTTTTCAAATAATTAACATAACCGCCTAGGTAAATAGCAAGGGGGGAGACACTTCTTATGACCCCACGACCCATGACTTAAGTGAAATAAAGTAACGACGGAATAGAAACCAGGGGACTTAATACAAAAGATAAAGCCTAAAACTTAGAAAAACCTTAAACCCTCTAGGTTTAGAATAGAGCTGAAGCATTTGGGGCCACCCCATACGAATATTTTCAAAAAAAAAAACATAGCCAATTATGGGGAAAGAACCCAAATTTAAAAAATAGTGATAACACAACAATTCTCTGAGTCCTATTGTTGAAACATTTGAGAGCTTTTCTCTTTGTGGAATACCCTAGGAATATTCCCTCATCACCTTTTTCATCAAACTTGCTCTGATGTTCACTCCTCTTGATATAACATTTTCTACCAAACACTCTAAAGTAGCTTACTACTGGTGTCTTACCGGTCCAATACTCATAAGGAGTTTTATCCTTACCTTTCTTCATGAGTACCCAGTTCATTGTGTAGACTGAAGTGCTCACCACTTCTCTCTAGAAGGTGTGAGAAACCTTCACTTGGATCAACATAGTTCTGGTTGCTTCAACTACAGTCTGGTTGTTCCTCTCTGCTAGGCCATTCTACTGTGGAGTCCAGGGGGTAGATAGTTGCCTTATGATGTTGTTCTCTTCATAGTACTTGTTGAATTCACTCGGAGTGAATTCTCCTCCTTGATTAGTTCTAAGGCATTTGATTCTCTTACCACTTTCTTTTTCTACCAGTGCTCTGAAGGCTTTGAACTTTCTAAAAACTTCAGACTTGTCTTTCAAGAATGTAACCCACATCATTCTTGAGTAGTCATCAATGAGAATCATAAAGTACCTATCTCCCTACACACTCCTAGTTTTCATAAGACCACACATATCAGTATGCACAAGATCAAGTAAATTGTTTGCAGTGAAAGATTTACCTTTGAAGGTTGAGGAAGAAATTTTCCCCAGTTGACACTCTCTACACAAAGGATTCTCTGGTTTTCTTAGCATAGGCAATCCTTTAACTGCCTTGATCTTACTGGCCTTCACAATATTATCAAAGTTTACATGGTAGAGTCTCCTATGCCATATCCAGCTATCATCAAACTTAGCCATTAGACATGTATTGATATTTGCATTTAGCTTAAATAAGTTACCTTTGGTCTGCATACTGGTGGCCATTAGTTCACCACTCGTTCCTTTTATTTTGCACACTCTGTCTCTGAATTCTAGAGTGAGTCCATTATCATTCAGCTGGGCAACACTCAAAAGCTTTTTTCTGAGACCTTATACCCAATACACATTATCAACACTTCTTTTTCCATTCAAAGAGATGGACCCTCTTTCTTTTACCGTACATGGTGCATCATTACCAAATCGAACCACACCACCATCATACTCTTCCAAGGACAAAAACTTACTCTGGTCACCAGTCATGTGGTGAGAACAACCACTATCAATAACCCACTCATTGGAATTATCAAAGTGGGAGACAAGAGCCTTCTTGTCTAACACATCTTCCTTAACTACTACAAACACAATGTTTTCACTATCTTCATCTTCTGATTCCTCATCAATGACACCTTCATCAACTGCTACAAAATAGTTTCTCTTGTTTCCTCCTTTGAACTTCTTGAACTTCTCCGGTTTTTCCTTATTATCACCATTAGGACAATTTACAACAATGTGTCCTATCATATTGTAAGAAAAGCATTTCAAAGGGAGATTACCTCTATATTTACCAGTTCCCTTAGGAAGTCTCTTTGCAAGAAGAGCTTCAAATTCCATCACAATCTCCTCATCATCCATTTCTCTAATTTGTCTTGGTTCACAATAGGTACTAGATTCTTTTCCCTTTCTAGATGGTGCAACAGATGCTCTAAAGGCTGATTCAATTTTTTGAATATTGCCATCATAATTATTTATCTCATATGTGGTCAACTTAGAAATTATGGAGTCTAGGGATACCTTTGTCTTGTCTATTGACCTCAACTCCTGAATAGCAGCAATTCTTATTGCATAGAATGGTAATAAGGATCTCAAGACTTTGCTAACAATAGTGGAATCATCTATTTTACCTCCTGCACTCTTGATGTCTCCAACAATAGTTCTGATTCTTATTCCATATTGTTGAATGGTCTCCCCTTCAACCATCTGCATGTCTTCAAACTTTCCCCTAAGGCTCTCTTCCTTATCTTGTTTCACATGCTCATCACTGCCATAGATATTCTCCACAGCATCCCATAATTCTTTGGGATTATCTTTATCCTGAACATCAATAAACTCAATGTCAGATAGACTACTGATTAGGGCTTCCATGACTTTCCCATTCTCCTAAATCTCTCTTTTTTGATCATCAGTGAGAGTACTGGTAGGAATAACATAAGCATTGTCAACATAGCTCCAGTGTTGAGCACCCATGCTTCTGATGTAGATCTTCATTCTATCCTTCCATATCTTAAAGTTATCTCTATTGAACTTTGGACCTTCCCTCTTCATCATTAGAGTAGGATCATTTCCTCAAGCGGTTAAGCTTACAACACAGAGGACCTGGAAGATGCTCTGATACAAATTGATGAATAATAATGACTAGTTAGTACCAAACCAGTACTGAGAGGGGGGGTGAATCAGTACAGACAAAACAACCTTTCCCTAAAATGGTTTGACTACAAAGACTACACTCAACTGGTAAACAGTAACACTGATCAAAATAGAGCACTACCAGTAAAACACAATGAGAATGTGAAAGACATAAAACTAGTAACTCTTAGCTCTCTATACAGTCTAATATCTCATTTCCACTTCACCCTTAAGCTCAGGCAAGCAATACATCAAAAATACTTAAAATCATTGAATCTACTTGCATTACCACTTTGACATAAAACACTAAATCATCACATGAAAGGAATCACACATGACACATTGATTTTTCACGTGGAAACCCAACTGGGAGAAACCATGGTGGGGATGAATACCCACAAGCTGTTCTTTGAACTCTTCTAAAGTCCATTGTATTAGGAGCCTAGTCCGGTTAAAGACTTTTACAATAGGTTCTACTAGGAACTGATCCTGCTAGGGATCACCCAATTAGGGAATGGCTAAATACCCGATTAAAGGTTAAAACCCTGTTAATGGTTACCTCGCAAGAGGATTTTAATAACTCATTGAATTAAGTCACCATGTTAAAGGATTTACACAAAATCCTATTAAAGCTACCCAGTTAAGGGATTTTCCAACTACTGAAATGGTAAGAAGTCAATAGGTAATACACTGATATGATAATAGCACACAATGCCAAGGTAGATCCACTTTAGCTCCTTTGCTTCTACAATCACACTCTATAGGTATCAACACACTTCTCCAGTTTGGCAAGAATCTAGTATCTCTTCACTTGGATACACAAATAACATTTGCCAACAACTTCAAAATGAAAAACATCATTGAACTTATAGGAAACATATAGGTTAGTAGTATAAACCCTAAACCCTAAACATTTAGGTTTAACAATTCAGTCAGTTCAATCATGACCATTAATCATACTAAATTGAATACAACAATCTTGAATAGATCTCAAGATGTTCTCCATCATTCATTCTTTTCCACTTCAGGAAGCTAATAACCCATCATGTGCTCTCGATTGTTTATAGAGACTTCGCACATTTTCGAGGTAGATAGGATCTATCATCTTCATGCAAGATCCTCAAGGAAATCCTTCATGCGCACAAGGCTGACGTGGAAACATGATCTGGTCTTCATTACAATGTTAACTAATCATAAGATGTCAGTGGTTGAATCACACAGGCAATGCATCAACCAGAAACCCTGAAGCTGAGACTACCAACTAGTAGTCATGCCAAATGAAACCCTGATACAAAACTTCCATATATTGGTTCTCATTCCAACATACCAGTTCACCTTGAACAAACATACCGCTTCACTTTTTCACATATACCAGTTTACATCATCATACCGGTTCTCTCGCTAGTCAGCTTACTACATTATACTAGTTCATACTTCAACATATTGACATCAATGACAACATACAATATCATCATGTCATCATGCTCTACACATATGCCAACAAGCTAGTGAATGTTCCCCTACATGAGGTCAATTGAGTAGATGTGGAAGAAATCAGTCTCAGAGCTAATTAAAGAATCTTGAAGCAAGATTGGTGTAGAGTGTAGCTACTCCACAAGGGGAGCATCAAGCTGCATATCATTGATGCATAATAGTGAAGTATGACACTGCATGTTTTACTTTCACTTTGGAATTGTTGTCAAAGGGGGAGAAGAACTATTTGATTATGGGGAGAAGAATTGTATGATTGATAGAGAGAATAAATGTAGCCAGTTACCAGCTGAAGACATGGAGACTTAGTTGAAGGAGAGTACATGGTAAAATGTAAACCAAGATTCCTATACCTATGTATGTGTGCTACACTCAATAATCACAATCAAGGGTATTGATATTTGTTTTGCCATCAATGCCAAAGGGGGAGATTGTTGGCATTTGATTGAAGATTGCATTAATGACCTATTGTGTTGTCATTGATGACAATTGTAATTGGTAAAATTATTGTTATGATGTTGTTTTGCAACCAGTAGGTGAGCAAGTGAAGGAAACTAGTATTACTTTAGAAGCAGTGAGATCAACAAGTAACCCTCCTTGTTGATGTGCCAAACCCTAAGTGATGGAAGATGGTGAATCAGTTGTATTGATTTATTGATCAAATGGTGATCAATAATGATTATACAATGTATGCATATTGTATGTGATGAGTTTCAAGTGGTTTTCGGTGCACAGAATTAATGGTTTTATCTTGGGAATGAGCAAACACATTGCATGAATAGGAAATCGTGTGATGAGTTATAGGAATGGATGAGTAGTGATCAAGGAGTGATTAAGGTTGTCTTAAACAATATGCTGATGATTTCTATGTAATCTAACAGTCATACTTGAATTTATTTCTTTGTAATCTCTATGAGATATTAGGTTTGTGATGTGTTACAGACCTATTATTTATCTTATAAGGTCAATGAGTTGTTTTGTTTTAGAGTTGTCAATTTTGGTTAAGTGTCAATTGATTTCCAAATCAGAAGGAGTATCTATAGTATGTGTGAAGGTAGATAGGAGTATGAAAAGGATCTGATCAAGAAGAGTAGTGCTATTTACCAAATCATCAAACCCCTGTTGTTCTCTAACAATTACAATAGTTAAATCCCTTAACTGGGTAAGCTTTAACAGGCCTAGTGCTACCTAAATCCTCTAACCAGGTGATCCATTAGCTTGGATTTCAAATCCTCTATCAAGGTTACTCCTAACAGGGTATTGCTTCTAACTGGGCATTATAGTCAATCCCTTAACTGGGTGGTCCCTAACAAAATCTGTTCCTAATAGAACATTTTGTAAAGCTTTAACATGCTTGGCTCCTAACAAGGTGAACCTCAAAAGAGTTTAGAATACTTATGGGTATTCATCCCTATCATGGTTTTTTTTATTTGGGTTTCCACATCATAAATCATTGTGTCAAGTGGTGAATGGTTTTTGTGGTTATGTTTTGATATGGTTAATTTGCTTAACTAATAAATCCACTTAGTTTTGATAAGATGATCAACAATAATCTGAAATGTGATTTTACTATTGTTAGTAAAGTATCTTGATGTTTTCATTAAATGGTTTGGGAGTTTTAGAGATTTTATTTTGTTATGCCAATCAACCAGTAAACTATCAGTGCCATTGCATTTTGTAGTTCAGTGATTGAATTGTGAGATTGCTTTTGAGTTTGGTGAAACTTTAGTCAATTTTTTATCTATTGATTCACCACCCCCCCTCTCAGTAGTTATCTGGATCCTTATTGATTCATTGTATCATCATGGGGGTTTTCCTTTAGCTGAAACCCCAGTTTTGGAATTAACCAAATAATGCAAGAACATACTTGCAAGTAGATGTAAATGAAAGACAGAAATGTAAATCACCTCAAGGGAGGTTATGATAGAAATGTTGATAGAAATGCTTGTGTGGAATTGAATCTTGAAATCAATCTCCTCTTTAATGGTTGAATCCTTGACTTGAATGTAACACCTATCCTTGAAGGGAGACTTGAGATGCTCAATGCTTCAAAGGAATGCTTGAATGCTTGGATGCTCCTAAATGCTTGATCGCTTATGCAGCTTGATAAACTCATGCAGCTTTTTCAAACTTACTGAATTTATGAAAATTTTAGGACAAATGCCCCTTAAATACATGCCAATGAATTTGACTTTCACCATAGGCCGACATCAGGGGAGTTTTCCCGCTCAATGTACAACTTTCTATGCAACCCTAGGAAGGGTCCTGCCCCAAAATAGGGTAGGGACAGGGGTGCCACACCCCTATCCTAGGAGGAAAAGGGCACTATGCACCTTTCCTAGGGGGAGAGGGGTGCCATGCCCCTATCCTACCCCTTTCTCTAGGACAAAGTGAAGACAGGGTGGTGGGGAGGCCAAGAAAGAAGTTGATTCCCCAGGTTGAGTAGTCTCCTATCTCTGATTAGGTTAGGGGATTCAATCTTGTGTGTGTGAGAACCCTAATACAATCAAAAATTGGTAGGGTCATAATTTTATGATACTACATTTAGTGCCCACTTTAGGTGGAGTGTGAGCATATGCCAATATTGTCGGTAAAGTACAAGGAAACAAGATTGAAAGACTTCTACCACGTCAAGAAGGCAAGATGCACCAAGCCCCTAGTGGACCTAGGATCTTACGAATTTGATTGACAAAGTAAAACTAAAGATCAAGAAGGGGAGGACTATGACTACAAGTAGCAAAGTTACCCTCACTATGAGTCATGAAAGAAAGGATACTAAAGATTACAAAGAAAAACAAAGTTCACTAGGTAATTCTAAGTATCAAGAAGGAAAATATGAGTGGAGTGTACTCCCCCATGTTAAAGCGATTATGTGTGCCTTATCCAGAGAGATATCTTTAAGGTAGGATACACTCAAGAGAGAGAGAAGAGAGAGAGGGAGCATGTTATTGCAATGATTAATCCCTGAATCGAGGAATAAACCCAAGGATAATAATCTCAAAACATGAGGTAGTGCCACTTTCCTTGGGATCAGTATGCTATATGATAACTCATGTATATCATATATGTATGTGCATATAATAATTGTCACTCCCCAAAGGAGGACACTACCTTAGAAGAATGGGAAGAGAGGATTTATTTTGAGTCAACATGAAATAGACCAAGAAAAGATCTCAATCCTTTGCATCATCCCCAAGTAGACATTAAGAAAACAATAGAAGAAAATGGATACACATAGAAGAATGGTCACAAAAGAGAAATAAAGGAGAGAGAGAATATCTACAGTGCTAATATTGCTAATCTAGTATGACATCCACCTCCCAATCTTGTTGATCACTATTTGGGGAAGGTAAGAAACATGCCAGAAGAGCGACATCAAGCACAATAGATGGAGCTATCACAAGATCCAAACAAGGACTATGCTCATATTGTAAGTCACTTTGTTCAATTCTAGGAGCTAGGATTAAGGTTTGTGAAAACTCATATGATAAATGTTTGTCCACATCAACATATTCATATTCATTATCAGATGCATTAGGAGTTGTATTGACATTATGAATAAAATTTTCATGCATTTCTTCATCAAATTTTAGAGAAAGAGCAGCAAGAACACAAATAGGAGTAAAATCATTACATGTTTTGTGCAACTTATGATTTGGAGATGTAGGTTAAACATCTTGCTTAAAAGAAAAGGGAATCATGTCAATAGTTGAAGTCTGAGGAGAGTGAGTATTTTGAGGGATATCTTCATGAGCTCAAACACGACATCTTCGTCAATGTTCTCTTGCACAACCATTTCATTAGGTCTTAGTGGAAGGCTGAGAAGGAGGAGTAAAACTTGAAAAAGTAGGAATGTTTCTCTCCTTGATAGCTAAAGGTTTAGGTTGAGGTCTTTTAGGTTGAACAAGAGGAGAAGTAAGCCTCTTATCTTGATAAGAGGAAGAATGTGGAACTGCACCATGTTAGGATTCCCAAAGATACTAAGAGGGGGGGTGAATCAGTATCTTGCCAGTTAACAAATTTTCTAATCTTATTAAACAAATTGCATGCCAAAACATGGTACCGATAAACCAAAAATAATGCAATAAATAAGATCAATAACCACAACATAGAAAGCACACCATAACACAATATTTTTAACGAGGAAACCCAGTGTTGGAAAAACCTCGGTGGGATTTGTGACCCACAATACTCACTCAGTGGCCAATAAATGAATATTACTTACAATAGGGGCTTGCACATGCAGGAAGGCCAACTGCCTAAAGATCACTGCTTAAATACAAAAAGGGAAGTCTCACTGACTTACAAAAATGGATTATGCAAATCCAATATCATGTAGTGCTTTGGTTCAGCATCTGCTTTGCCAGGTTCAGTACCGGTTTAAGCTCATACAACTTCCATAAACCTTATTCCAAAATCTACCTTAATATTCACATCTCCCTATTACATTTCTTTCACAAATGATCTACAAGATCTCATACTTATATGACTCCTATTACAATTCACCTTGTCAGCTTTACAAAAAGATTTTACAATTAAATATAAAATATAATAAACAAAATCCTGTCGACTGGGGTACCAGTGTCAGTGCGATAGGATTGCAAGGTTTCCATCAATAACAATACTTTAAATCACCTACAATTTTTCATTGGAGTGTGCATTTTCCATCAATCTCCCCCTTTGGCATTGATGGAAACACTCATGAGAAAAAGTCAAAATTGTATCCAAAAATTGGTTGTACAGAAATCTACCCAAAACTGTGTGCTCCCCTTGAGGAAATGATCTCTTCTGCTAATAATTTTTATCATTCTACTTCTCCCCCTTTGGCATCAATGACAAAGGCTATTAATTAATGTAAATTGAGTGTAGTTCTTCTTAGGATCCCTGTAACTGGTGGGTTACAATTTGATATAGATCTGCTAATGCAAAATTCAAGTTGTTAGTGAACCTCTCACTATCCTTCAATGTTGCTTCTATCCTTTGGATGGTACTGGTGAGTATGTGCATTTTCTCTTCCGGTGTCTTAAGTCCTAGAAAAGGAGCCTTTGAAATATCTTTTCTCATAGAGATGAGGATGTCTAGTTTCAGACCAAGTCTGCATTTGAGTTCCTTAGCCTTGTATTTTATTCTTTCTTCCTCCTTTTCCAATTTCTCAAGTTTCTCCTCAAAACCTGCTATCTCTTACTCTATAACTGATATGGGTTCTGATGAACCAATGAGATTGTCAGCTATATCATTTATTTCCTTTTGTGCTATGCTGATTTCCTTGTCAATATCCACTGTCAGAAGATTAGTTTTGCAGGTGTCTTTGTACAACTCCTTAAACTTCGTTAAAGTTTTGTTTAGTGCCGGTAGAAGGGTGTTAATGTGTTCCATGCACTTCTTTATTATCTCTTCAAAGAATTTTTATTTTTCCTTGTTCATTTTCTCATTGAATGTCTCCTCATTAATCTAATCAACTGTCAAAAGATTGTTGGTAATGTACTTAGACAATGTGTCTAGTTGACTCAAAGAACATTTGTTTTCTTCATTACACTTTGGTGCAATCAATTTCAATAAAGGAATAGTGTCATCAATAGACTTATAAGCCTCTGCATTACACTTTGTGATCTTCTTGATGGAATCTAATAATACCTTTGTTATATTTGTCGGTCTGAATTCTATTAAGGAGGAACCAAATGATTGTACAACTGCCTTAACAATCTACAATCCGTCAATGTGAGTAACTTGTTTGCTTATGTTGATCTCCAGTAGGTCATTTTGAATCTGCATTTCTACTAGCAAAGGTTTGGTTTCTCAGCTGTTGTCGGTGGCACTGTCTCTATCTAATCCTTTTCCTCTTCATGTTTCTTAGAATGTACCTTTGTCGATTTCTCTATGCTTTCCACTACCAGTTTCTCAGATTGTGTCTCAATGTTATCTACCAGTTTTTTGGTATGTACCTCTGAACTATCTACTATCGATATCTCAATAGATTTATTAGTACTCGGTTGCTCAGTAGGTTTTTCAGTGTGTACATTAGTGGTACCTTCCTTTCCAGTAACTAGGGGATCAATTGATTGTTCAGTATGTGTTTCAACCCCAATCTCAACATTTCCAACTATATCCTCAACATTTGTCTCGACTACAATGTTTTCTTCTAGTGGCTTAGTTGCCACATCTCTCTTTTCAGTTGTTTTCTTATCAACGACAATGTTGACTTCTTATGTGTCAATATTCATGGTATACAACACCTCTAAATATGGATTGGTATCTTCATGTGTTGTCTCCATACTCTCAACATTATCTATTATCGGTGGTGTTTCAATAGTTTGTGTTGGTGGAGTATCAGAAGAAGGTGGGGGCAAGTTATTTGTTATCTTTATGCTCGGAGGACCACCTACCTTGCCTTTACCTTTATCCTTTTCCCTTTGATAGTCTTTAAAAGTATTTGGTCATTTAAGTTCTTCTTGATTTTCCTTTTCTACAAAGAAGATATCCCATTTGTCCACTGTCTCTTCAGTGATCTCATTTACTCTACTAGCCATTAATGCTACATGTCGGTGATCAGGGGGAAATACAGTCTTGTTTGCTTCACTTATCAGTTCATCAGTTTCTTTTGCTGATTTCACTAGGTGAACTGCAAGTAATTTTTCTACCTTAATCTTCTTGTCTAGTTCCACAATTGCTAACCTTTTTGCATCTAACCTTCTATACAAGTCACTTGGCAAGTCATCTACAACTTCTATCAAGAATTTCTTATAAATGTCTAAGTGTAGGATAACATTGTTTTCTATGCTTTCCTTTTCTTCATTATGAAAAGTGTTATACAACTTGTTGACATTTGACACGTTTCCATCTTCAGTTATTTCATTCCAAAGATTATCAAGTGGGGGAATAACCTGTTTTTCCTTTTTCTTCCTTGGGGTCATTTTCTTTGTTGGAGGCCTTACTGCTTGTTGTTTATGTCTTGTTCTCTTAGGAGTAGGAGCGAGTACCAATGAAGGTTTCCTTTTCCTTACTACCCTTTTGAATTCAGCCAATATTTTACTATTAGAGGAGGTAGCAACTGGTGAAAGATGTGTTTCTGGTTGTAATCCTTCCAAGTCACTCTCCTTAATACCAATCATATTCAATATGTTTTCCTTGATTTCTTTTGCCTGTCTTGTTGCTTTCCTAATTGTTTGTTCTATTTTATTTATTTGTTTCTATGATTGAACTTTGCTTTCAATAGTTTCTGCACTACCAAATATTTCTTCTGTTGGTTCTCTAGGGACTTCTACAAGTGCTTTTGCATAAGTTTCTATTATGTTCTCATCAGCCTCATAACCCCTCTCTGTAACCCAAATTGTCCTTGGAACCATTGCCTCAATCTAGATTTCATCCTTCTTTATAACAAAACATATCTCTTTTTGATATTTATCAACTATGGATTGTGATAGTCTTTCCCTAAATTTCATTCTAGCCTTCAGTGCCTAAAAGTGTTCAATTATGTTCTTCTCCCTGTCATCTCCCATGTTATTAAGAATATCCAAAAGTTGTTTTCCTACCAAAATGTCAAAACCAAAATCCTTTCTGCCAATATCGGGAACTTCCTTGGTGATATACAACAATAGACATATAAGTAGGTTGCCAAATCTGAATGTGTCTTTCTTGTCACCCTCAAGTTTCTTCAAATTGTCTATTAGCTCATCTTTTAACGATTCACATATGTCAATATTTTCATTACTATTTACTAAGTCATAAGCACTCTTGATACATAAATTAGAAATAGAGTTTAATATGTTGGCATGTGTAGCTTTGTATCTGAGAATCAAGCTAATGAATCTTACATTGATATCATTTACATCATTGACTCTCAGGGATCTCTTATCATAGGTTGCACTGGTTAGGTTCATTATAGTGTCGTTTGGAACCTTTTTAGTCTTGTCAGGCCTGCTACCGATGGAAGGTAAGCCTGTCACTTCCCTAACTTCTTCTTTTGTTATCTTATGAATGGAATATAGCCTAAATAACTCCCCATGAACTTTGCTTAATACAATCCTTATAACCTCTTTGGGAAACTCAGGAATGCTAAGTATCTCCACAAAACCTAGGGTTTCAATTATCTTGTGTTCTAGTTTAACATTACCATTTTCATCACATATTACTATCCTATACATGTTCATAATCTCTTCAATGCCTAGTTCTTCAATATGACAATGTATGTAAATTCTAGGATCCCTAGCATATGCAACTCCTTTGGGTATTTTAGAAAATTCTCCTAGGTTATCATCCTTCTTCTCTACTTCAGGAATGATTTTAAATATAGGCCTAGGGCATTTAATCACTTCAATTACTATAGGGTTTGCAATGAATTCAGGTGTAGAGGAGGAAGCCATTGTATAAATACCTTAATCTGTCTTTAGGTTTGAATGTTGGAATGATTTGCTTCACTTCTCGCTATGGATTCCTTCGCTTGGGTTTTTTGTGCTCTAAGGAAATTTGAATGCTTCGTGAATGAAAAAGAGTGAAAAACACTTGCTTTATAATGTCATTTCCTTCAACTACCACATTAAATGTCTATCGGTTAAGTAAAACTTAACATATCTACCAGTAAAGAAGTAATTCAACTTCTCACCATCAACCGAGGGTAAACTAGCATGTTTTTCAATTCATTGCCATATCCCCAAAAGGATTTATTTTTAGTTAGATGAATAATCTCCTGCCTGTGGGTGATACTCTATTCTACCAGTGAAGGAATAGCTTCATTGACTTCTGATCTGACTTTCTAATCCATTGTTTTTAGAATTCTTTCTTTACTTCTTAAACCTTCTCTTTGCCTTTCAAACTTGGTCCTTTGTTATTTGCCAATGATGCCTTGCTTCTACAAAATTTTGTAATATGTCCAATCTTGTTACAAGCATAAGAAGTCACATTATTTTTCTGAATAGCTTTTCCATATCCTGTGCCGGTATGTGTTCTGCATGGATTAGATAAGTGTCCAAATCTTCCACAAAAATAACATCTTACATTCATTCTGTAGTTTTTTGAATTATGACCAACTTTGTTGCATTCAAGACATTGACCGGTGGGTGCATTGGTGTTTTGATAGTTTCTAGATCTACATTTATTTGCTCTATGACCATACTTGTTACAATCAAAGAATTTCCCATTAAATTTGTCGACATTAGGTTGTCTTATCGGTTTACTATGATCATGATTATTTGTAGTACCAGAGCTTTCACCAACTTCAAAGTCAAGACCATTAGTATCTCCATTAGGTTTCTGATTTTTCAGCATGTCATCAAGTTCTTCTGAACTTTTCTTGAATTTCTCCTTGTGTTGATTTGTAGTAGCCAGCTCATTTTCTAAGAAATCATTCTATCTCATGAGTTCAGTTTTATCATGCTCCAAGTGAATTATATCTATCTTCAACATATCATTTTCATGGCTAAGTCTTAGATTTTCATTTCCAACATCATTGATTCTCCAAGTCATCTTCATTCTTCTTTCGGTCTTCAATGTCTTTACAAAACCTCATAGTCATATCTTGCATCTCATTCCTCAAAGTCATGTTTTCTTGCTTCATCTTGCTTACAACATCATTAAGAGTTTCTTTTTCATCATCATCACTCTTTATCTTCTCATGAAGTTCTCTTCTTTTGTTCCTAGAAATAGTGAGATTTCCTTGAAGTCCTTGAATGATTTCCTATGCAACCTTTAGATCATCTTCAAGTATCATATTTTTCAACTTTTCTGCATCATAATCTACAAGAGTTGTTTACAATTGCTTTCTCAGGTTTTCCATCAGTACCAGTGTCAGAATCTTCCTCAAGCTGTTAGGATTTTGGAAATAGAGGACCAGGCTCTGATACCAATTGTTAGCATTCCCAAAGATACTCAGAGGTGGGGGTGAATCAGTATCTTTCCGGTTAACAAATTTTCTAATCTTATTAAACAAATTGGATGCCGAAACATTGTACCAGTAAACCAGAAATAATGTAGTAAATAAGATCAATAACCACAACATAGAAAGTACACCATAGCACAATAGTTTTTATGAGGAAACCTGGTGTGGAAAAAACCTTGGTTGGATTTGTGACCCACAATATTCACTCACTGGCCAATAAATGAGTATTACTTACAATAGGGGCCTGCACATGCAGGAAGGCCAACTGCCTAAAGCTCACTGCTTAAATACAAAAAGGTAAGTCTCACTGACTTACAAAAATGGATTATGCAAATCCAATATCATGTACTGCTTCGGTTCAGCATCTACTATGCTAGGTTCAGTACCAGTTTAAGCTCATTAAACTTCCATAAACCTTATTCCAAAATCTGCCTTAATATTCACATCTGCCTATTACATTTCTTTCACAAATGATCTACAAGATCTGATACTTATATGAGTCCTATTACAATTTGCCTTGTTGGCTTTACAAAAAGATTTTACAATTAAATACAAAATGTAATAAACAAAATCCCATTGGCTGGGGTGCTAGTAAACATCTTTGCCAGTGTCGGTGCTGGTGTCGGTGTCGGTGCCTGTGTCTCCCGATGCCATAGGATTGCAAGGTTGGCATCAATGACAATACCTTCAATCACCTACAATTTCTTATTGGAGTGTTCATTTGCCAACACACCATAGAAAGGGGGAACATTAGGTGTAGGAAGGAGACCAGGTCCATCATGAGGAGGATGTATAGATCTAACCTAAGGAGGAATATTGTTGTTCTCCTTAAGAGAATGTATAGTCATGTCCATAGGAATAGGTTGATGATGTCTCTTAAGAGGGAGATTAGTTATATCTATTAGGGGAAGAACCTCATCTTAAAGAATAATAGGAATGCCAAGTGTTGGGGATCTAGGTTGACTTAAGAATAAGATCATGTCTTTCTTCAATTTTTGATAAGATTGAAAAATAGAATTGTTAGGTCCTGTAGATAACTGAGAGGGGAGGGTGAATCAGCTGTCCAATAAATTCAAACCAAAATTAACTTAACCAAAACTTAATGAATAATGCTGATAAACCAAACTTTATGCTAGTAGATAGTTTTATCAGTTAATTGTAGTACCGATAAAGATTAATGCATGAAATAGAAAGACAATAACATCCACAACACATAACACAAATATTTGTACGTGGAAACCCTGTAAGGGGAAAAGCCACTATGGTAAGCCTTACCCACAATCAAATGATACTAGTGCAGATAGTATGTGTGTACAATATGGATTCTGCACATGCAGAAAGGCTAGCTACCTAGAGCTCACTGCTCAAACACAAAATGTGAGTGACATTGGCTACAATTGGATGGTTAAAACCAATGATAATGTACTACTCAAAATAGCATCTTCATATGCTGGATTCAATATCGGTTAAGCTCTGATATGCCTTCTTCAAACCTTCCTTCAATCTTCAAATGATGTTTGCATGTATAGCTCTACCTATTTTTGCGTATACCTTATTCGCACTTCCTTACATTCCCATTTCAATCTCACAAATGAGATCTTACATTTATATCATAACCTAAGACCAAATGTGTAGGTTGACTTACTAAAGATATTACAATAAAATCAATTAAAAATGAATCAATATCCAATGCATGATGTCGGCTCAATAACAAATCATCTTCAAAACGTGTCATGCTGATCTGGAACAGATATGCTTGTCGGTGCATAACCTGAACCTATTTGCCGGTAACAACAAATATGCAAACCCAATTAGATCAATAACCAAGTCGCCTAAACCAAGTGATCAAATCATGTCATCGACATAACCAGGTAGTCTCCAAGTCATTCCAAGACCCGATGAATAATATAACCTACCGGTGAACCAAATATCGGTAACTGTGGATAGGTCACTAACATGCCGGTGGACAAAACCAAAGATCTCCAAGTACTAATAAGTGTTGACAAGTGTTGACATCAATGACAAAACCATATCAACATATCCAAAATACCAACAATCTCCCCCTTTGGCATTGATGGCAACACAAGATGAAAAACCATCAAAGTGCCAAATCAAAAATGCCAAAAAAGCCAAAAACGAACAATCTCCCAAAGAGATTATTAACCAGAAATCAAAATACATAATGTCTCTCCCCCCTAGGAATAATCTCTCCCAAAAGATAATATGCTTTTCCATAATATCTCTCCTGTTGAAATGTGGTGAGTGATTAGCAAAGTACTATACACTCAGCACGTATCCTTGCCCTAAGACCGACATTGTAATAAAACCCTAAAAAGGTTGACTTTGTTTTTGCCCTAAAAACACATGTTATAATCGGCTGGGATGCTTAAGGCATTGTAAGGTTGATGTACTATTTTTGTTGGATAATAAGAAAGATTGGATGACTGTGTATGGTGGACATAACCCATTCTGGGTGAACCACGTTAAATCTCTGTGTTATCTGTGTCCTATTTTATTTCTTTATCTTTTGTATTTAAATCTGCATATAATTGTTAGTTCATATTTGCTTCAGATCTGCTTGAAACCCTAACATCTCCCCCTTTGACATCAAATGCCAAAGCAATATAAAACCAAATACAAATACAAAATACCAACTCATTAGAAAATACCAACTACTCCCCTTGAGAAGTAGCTCTCCTCATCAAAGTTAGAATAAAAGATTTCTCTGTTAATTATGTCAGTTGATGACAAACATCCACTGTCTAAGTCTCTACCGGTGGGGGTAGAACTCCAAGATTCTCTCTAAGATATTCAAAAGTGTCCTCAGGAAAAGGCTTAGTAAAAATTACTGCAATCTGCTCTTTAGTATTCACATAAACCAATTTCACTTCTTTTACTTCAACATTCTCTTTCAGAAAATTGAATTTGATAGAAACATGTTTAGTTTTTGAGTGAAATACCCGATTCTTAGATATATCAATTTCTGCCATATTATCACAGTAAATAGTTATAGGTTCCTTGCATTTTACCTTTATTTCCTTCAACATTTGTTTAATCCATAACACCTCTGTACAATTAGTTGCTGTCGCAACATATTCTGATTTTGCTGTTGATAGTGATGTACAACTCTGTTTCCTGCTCAACCATGAAATTAGTTTGCTACCAAGAAAAAATTCTTTGTTGGTGGTACTTTTTCTGTCATCTACATCTCCTACCCAATTTGCATCTGTGTATGCACAAAAATCAAATTTTTCATCTCTAGGATACCATAAACCAAGATTTGTAGTGCCTTGTAGGTACCGGAAAATCCTTTTTACTATTGATTCATGATTTTCTTTAGGATTACTCTGAAATCTTGAGATAATACATATTGGATTCATAGTATCAGGTCTTGTTTGTGTCAAATACAGTAAACTTCCTTTCATAGACTTGTATCTAGTCGGATTAGTAGGTATTTATTCATCCTTCAAAGATAGTTTATCAGTTGTAGTCATAGGTGTACTTACCGGTTTAGAGTTTTCCATGCCAAATTTCTTTAGTAATTCCTTCAAGTATTTAGATTGACATAAGAATATACCTTTATTAGTCTGTGAAATCTATAATCCTAAAAAGAATTTTATCTCCCCAATCATAGATATTTCAAATTCTTGCTGCATTTTATTAGAAAAGTCTTTACACAATCCATCTTCTCCTCCAAAGATTATATCATCAACAAAACTTCAATAACCAAGATGTCATCATTAGTTACTTTATAGTATATATTGTTGTCAGCATTACCTTTAGTGTATCCAAGCTTCAAAATATATTTGTCCAATCTAGCATACCAAGCTCTAGGAGCTTGCTTTAGTCTATATAAAGCTTTCCTTAACCTGCAAACCATATCTTTGTCATCTGTCAAAGAAATCCATCAGGTTGTTCAATGTAAACTTCTTCTTCAAGATATCCATTCAAAAATGTACATTTAAAATCCATTTGATATATTTTATAGTTTTTGTGAGCTGCAAAAGCCAATAAAGTCCGACTGCCTTAGTTCTAGCTATAGGTGCAAATGTTCCATTGTAATCAATTCCTTCTTTCTATGAATATCCCTTACACACTAATCTTTCTTTGTTTCTGATTACCTTGCCATCTTCATTAAGTTTATTTCTGAAAACCCATTTAGTTCCAATTACATTTTTGTCTTTAGGCCTAGGAACTAATGACCAAGTGTTATTACTTTCAATTTGTTCCAATTCATCTTCCATAGCTTTAATCCAATATTTATCTTCACATGCCTCATTAATATTTGTAGGTTCAATTTGAGAAAATGAGACATACCTCTTCATTTTCCATTCTTCCTCTAGTCATAACTCCTTGAAATTTATTTCCAATTATCTGATCTTCAGATTGGTTCAATCTTACATATCGGGGTGTTTTTACTTGCTGCTATTCTTCAATGACTGTTGAATTCTCAGATGATGCCGGTGTAACTAGATCAACATTTTGTACTGGTGTACTCATATTAGGTTCATTTGTGATTATCTCTATTGCCGATTTAGAGTCCATTGACCTTGAATTTTCTCTAAACTGTTCATCAATCTTCACATTTGCACTCTCAACAATTTTCTGCAATCTCTTGTTAAAACATCTATATGCCTTGTTCTTAGATGAATAACCAAGAAATATTCCTTCATCACTTCTAGGATCAAATTTGCCAATATACTCATCTCTTCTAATATAGCATTTACTTCCAAATATTCTAAAATATTTAAGAGTAGGAGTATTACCAAAACATAGTTCATGAGGGGTCTTACTGGTTTCACCTTTGATGCGAACTATGTTGAATGTATAAACTACTGTATTGACTGCTTCTCTCCAATATATATGAGGTAGATTTGCTTCTGATATCATGCTTCCAGCTGCATCCAAACTAGTTCTATTTTTCCTTTCCACAACTCCATTCTACTAGGGTGTCCAGGGTGCTGATAACTATCTTCTGATCCCATTCACTTCACAGAATGTATTAAATTCCTTATATGTGACTTCATCTCCTTGATCTGATCTCAAACATTTAATTTTCTTGCTGGTTTCATTCTCTACCATCACCTTGAATAGTTTGAATTTCCCAAATGCTTCAGATTTCTCCCTGAGAAAAGTAAGCCAATGCATTCTAGAATAGTCATCAATGATTAGCATAAAATACCTATCTACTTGTAAACTTCTAGTTCTTGCTGGACCACATAAATTAGTATAAATTAAATCAAGAGCATTGTTAGATTTCTCTAGAATACTCTTGAAAGTTGCTCTAACTTGCTTTCCAAATTGACATTCTTTACATACCGGATTCTGAGGTTTAACAATCTTAGGTACATCTCTTACTGCCTTAGTTGTACTGATTTTTCACAATGCAATCAAAATTTACATGAAAAAGTCTCTTATGCCATAACCAACTTTCATCAATATGAGCAATACAACATGCTTTCTCATAGTTATTCAAGTGAAAGATATTACCTCTAGTCTAATTACCGGTTACAATTTATAAACCAGTTATGTTTAAGATTTTGCATTTATCATTCTTGATTTGTAACTGAAATCCTTTCTCAACTAATTGACCAACACTCAAAAGATTATGCTTCAAACCTTCAACATAGTAAACATTATCATAGTTGTGCTTACCATCAAAAGATATAGTTCCTTTTCCTTTGATCAAACAAGATTTATCATCTTCAAATATTACTAGACCTCCATCGTAATCCTGAAAGGTTAAGAATTTACTCTTATCACTAGTCATGTGATGTGAACATCCTCAATCAATGATCCATTCATCCTTATCTTCAATTCTAGCTACCAGGGCCTTCTCTACCAGTTGAATAGTAGGTGCCAGTTGATCTTCTATTATAGCAACAAAAACCCATCCATTGTCTACTAGATCCTCATTAGAATCATCACTAACTCCTTCATTATCATAGTAACAAGATTTGTCTCTATTCTTCTTAAACTTGTATCTTTAATAATTAGGGTTAGGTTTATATGTTCTTTTAGCTTCTTCTCTTAATCTTGCATGTCTATCAGGACACCTAGAAGCCATATGACCAATTTTATTGTAGTTAAAACATTTAAAGGGTGCTTTACCTTCATACTTACTTCCAACTGGACCTTTAGGCATTTTCCTTTCAAATAGTGCTTCAAGCTCTTCCAGATCTTCATTCTCCTTTTTTATTTCTTCAAGTTCTCTTGCATAAAAGGCTTTCAAATCAGATTTCTTAGATGATGATGATGATGCTAAAAATGATGATGATTCCTTGAAAGCTAAATTTGTCTTAATAGTAGCAACAGGACCAAATTCCTCAAGTTCAAAAGCTAAAAGTTTTCCAGCCAAAGTGTCTCTAGATACTGATGCATTAGGCATTGTTCTCAATTCATTTATAGTAGTAAATTTCATTCTATATGCTGGTGAAAATACTCTTAAAACTTTTGAAACAATCTCATCTTCACTTAAGGTTCCTCCACAACATTGTATACTCAAAACAATTTCATTTACTCTTTCCATGACAGCAGAAATTCTTTCCTCTTCTTCCATTTTCAAATTTTCATACCTGACCGAAAAGCATTCAAGTTTTGGAATTTTGACTATAGAATATCCTTCCTTCAATGTTTCAAATTTGTCTGAAATAGCTTTAGCAGTAGATCTGTCTGATAATCCCATGATTTTCTTATCTGACAATGCGCTCAAAAGTGCTTCTCTTGCTTTGCAATCATTTTCCTCAACTTTAGTCAAGTTTGGTGGATTAGGTTGACCTTGAGTAGGAGAAGTATAACCATTCTTTGTAAAATCCCTTATGTCCTTTCCAATGCTATTCAAATGTGTCTTCATACTGATCTTCCATATGCCATAGTTGGTTCCATCAAGTTTCAGACTGCCTTTCCTGAAATAGTTAGAAGACATTAGATCTCTTCATGCTGTTAAACTTCTGCAAAAAGAGGACTATGCTCTGATACCAATTGTTAGGTCCCAGAGACAACTGAGATGGGGGGAGAATCATTTGTCAAATAAATTCAAACCAAAATTAACTTAACCAAAACTTAATGCATAATGTCGGTAAACCAAACTTTATGCCGGTAGACAGTTTTATCAGTTAATTGCAGTACCAGTAAAGATTAATACATGAAACAGAAAGACAATAACATACACAACACATAACACAAATATTTGTATGTGGAAACCCTGTAAGGGGAAAAACCATGGTGGGAAGCCTTACCCACAATTAAATGATACTACTATAGATAGTATGTGTGTACAATATGGATTCTGCACGTGTCGAAAGGCTAGTTGCCTAGAGCTCACTACTCAAACACAAAATGAGAGTCACACTTACTACAATTGGATGGTTAAATCCAATGATAATGTACTACTCAAAATAGTATTTTCATATGCTGGATTCAGTACCGGTTAAGCTTTGATATTCCCTCTTCAAACCTTCCTTCAATCTTCAAATGATGTCTGTGTGAATAGCTCTGCTTATTTTCGCATATACCTTATTCGCACTTCCTTACATTCTCATTTCAATCTCACAAATGAGATCTTACATTTATACCATAACCTAGGACTAGATGTGTAGGTCGACTTACTAAAGATATTAGAATAAAATTAGTTAGAAATGAATTAATTTCCGATGCATGGTGTCAGCTCAATAAAAAATCATCTCCATAACGTGTCATGCTGATCTAGAATAGATATGGTTGTCGGTGCATAACCTCGACCTATTTTCCGATAACAATAAATATGTAAACCTGATTAGATCAATAAACAAATTGCCAAAACGAAGTGATCAAATCATGTCTTCGACATAACTAGGTAGTCTCCAAGTCATTCCATGTGCTAGTGAACAATATAACCGCTGGTGAACCAAATATCGGTGACTGTGTATAAGTCATTGACATGTTGGTGGACAAAACCAAAGATCTCCAAGTTCTTATAAGTGTTCACAAGTGTTAACAAGTGTTGACAAGTGTTGACATCAATGACAAAACCATATCAATATATCCAAAATAGGAACAAGAATTTCTCCTTGATGGAAGAGATTGAAATTGTTTAGGCCAAAACAAATTAATAGGAGTATTGGGTCTTCTTTTGGATGGATGAAATAAGTTATGGTCTGTGGTTATGACTTCTCTATTGTGAGAAAATTTTAGACATGCATATTGGAGAAGCAATAGCCTTCATGGAAGATAGCCAAGGATAGCCCAAGTTCACACAAAATTTCTCAGAAGAAGGTAATGATAAAAAAGTCAACATCCATGGATTTAGTATGAACCTCAACAAGAAGGATGATAGAGCCAATGGTAGGACAAGAGAATCCATCAAATAACTTCACAACCACATTAGAAGCATCATATATTTGTTTATGCAATCATAAAGTGAAAATATACTCTTTAGTTATGACATTAACCATGCAAGAGGGATCAATAAGGGCCATCAGGTTCTCTAATGGTCTAGCTAGGGTCAAAGGTAATACAAGGATCCTTAGGCATATCTTGTTTTTCTACCATATTTACCAAGTTCAGAGCCATATAGGTGAATTCTTTAGAAGAGAAAGAATTACACACAATCTCAATCATGTTAGAGGTATGAGAAGGCAAGGGATCAGTGAAAATCCTAAGATTTTGATTAGGAGGAGCTATTGATTTATTCCCTTTATCATTCACACCTGCCATAGATATAGTATTATTATCAATCAAATCTTCAATCTTATTCTTCAATGCGAAACATTTCTCAGTATCATGACTAGGCTAACAATGAAATTGACAAAAAATGAATTGTTATCAAAATAAGGGGATGCAAGTTTAGAAGGATCAATTGTTTCATAGGAGGGAGTTTGATGATATTTTGTGCAGCAACTGAGACATAATACTATGTAAAGATTCATTCAAAGCAGTAAATAGTCTTTATTTTTGGAAAAATTTAGAAATAGATGGCACACCTGATGTAGCATTCACATTGTTGTTGTTGATTGTATCATTGAACTTCATGAATCTTTTTATTGGTTTGAACTTCATAAATGGTTGTTGAACACTCTCCACCTTATCATGTGGAGCCATAGGAGTGGATTGCTCCATTTGACTCACAACCAGTTGATAATTGTGGAGTGATGGGCACAATTGCAAAAAGGAAGTAAACTCAAACAAAAGAAGCTTTTCCTTGATATGTTTTTGTAAATTAGAAATGAAAATTATTTTAATATCATTATCAAGTACATGAAAAGAAATTTGAGCACACAAATACTTATATCTACCAATGAAAACAGTCAATTTTTCTTTAACACCTTGTTTACAATGCACTAAATTAGTCAAAGTGATTTTAGGACCAATGTTGTTTTGGAATTGTTGGATGAAATCATTTTCCAATTGTTGAAAGGAAGTGATAGAATAGGAAGGAAAAGAGAAATACCATTGCAAAGCCTTATCTCTTAGCGTTCTTGTAAAAAAATTTGCAAGCAATCTTTGATCATAAGCAAAATCGGTACATGAGGTTTGAAATGTTTTGACATGCGTAAGAGGATCACCTTTTCAATTATAGAGTTCTAATTGAGGGATCTCAACGTGTTTAGGTGGCACGACTTTAACAATATCAAGAGAAAGTGGGTTCTCAACATCAAAGGTGGGTACAATAAATTTGGATTGACTCATAGAAGCAATTTGTTTGTGTAAGGAAGACACGGTTTGAGAAAGATTGTTAATTGTCGCTTCGGTAGAACAATGGATGTTAGACATAGTTTATTGAGAAGGTGGTGTGATGTTATTGAAAGAAGGAATGGATTAAGAATAAGGTGGTGGGACATTATGATAAGTAGGCATAGGTGATGATTGGGTAGGAAAAGGGACACATAGAGGAGGAACAAAGTTGTTGAAGGAATTGCCCCTTGTGTCACACTAATGGGTTGAGAAATAATAGGAATACTTATGGAAGACATAGGTAAAGATGTAGGATTAAATAAAGAAGAGGGATTTCCCCCATGAACAATGGTTGTAGGAATGACATTTTGAGTCGATGTAGCCATGATGTTGGAGGTAAAAGTAGGAATACTAGTCATAAGAGTAGTCAAAGGAATTGAAGGATTGACTTGTGTTGAAGGTTGTGAATAACCTAGGGTTTCGGCACAACTCTTGATAGGTATGACATTAGAATCAACAATATGTGTAATACCATGCAATATATCAATTCCAGTCTTATCACTTTGAATCATATTCTTAAGGCCTTCAATTAATGGAAGGCCTTCACTATTACGATATTCTTGGGACATCCATTATTGAAAGTTATCAAATTGATTGTCCAATGTGGAAAGTTGATCTATAGAGACCCTAGTTAAAGCTTCTTCTTCATCATGGGATTTATTAATCAAGTGAATAGGCACATGATTAGGATGGGAAGAATTAGCATGATCCTCATTAAATAGGTCACCCAAATTAGGCTCCATCTCCTCAGTAATTAAACCTTTCAAGGCCTTAATTCTAATGCTTTGTCTAACGGGGATAGGATAGGTAGGACTAATAGTGGAAAAACTCATGCACTAGAGGGAAAATTTGTTTATGGAATTTTGAACAAAGATTACAAAATTGAGTAATGTAAAATGTAAGAAAAGAATGATTACACAATTTGAAATTTGTTGGAGGAAGTGGATGACACAATTTTCAAAAATGAAATGAAATTGAAATTTCAAAATTAGGGCCAAGGGGATACCACTTAATTTTAAAATTAGGGCAAACTATAATTAACCTCTTAATTTTAAAAATTTTCTTGAAATTTGAAATGTTGAATTTTGGAGGTATTTTCGATTCTAGAGGGATAAAAAATCGACAAAATCAACCAATCTTCTGGATTTAGGCTAGTAAATATAGTCATAATAGTCTCTCAAAATTTTAGAAAAAAAGTCGAGGATCATGGTGGGAACGCACATGGTCTGATCAACTTTTTTTGAAATTTTTGAGGATGAGTGTTATGATGATTTCAAAGGTAATCCCCCAAAATTGATGAATTTTATGATTTCTAGATGTGTGAAATGAAGGTTCAAATGTAAAAAATAGGACCCTATTAGGGTTTTAAAGAAAAAGAGGAATTGAATTGCAATTTTGAAAAAGGTCAAACCTAGTGGATAAGGAGACCTTGGAAAATTTTTAGAAATGTGAATTTGAATGAAATTGAGTGAAATTTGCATAAAGCCCAATTAACTTTGAAAATTAGGGTTTTATGACCTCACCACTTAATTTTGAAATTTGAATTTTGGGAATGTTACCCCTATATTTTTACTCGTGCCTAAAGCCTCATAATCAGCTAAAAACCAGCTATTGCAAAAAAATTTAATGTTGAAAGTGTTGGTCACCTTTGTTCAAACTTTCAAGGACCCTCATGGACATCCCCTACTTGCCAGTCACAAAGAAATCATTATTTTTCAAATTTTGTGAAAGATGACATAAAATCCTTTTGTAAAGATAATTTTAACCTCCTTTTCTCCAAAATGACAAGTTTTTATGGCCAAAATCCATGTCGGATGTGAGATTTTAATGCTTTTATTTTTGGGTTACCTATATGCCCAAACAATTAAATCTCAAGTCTTATATGTCCTATGCAAAAAATGATTTATGGGTTATTCTCTACTTGGCTTATTTATGCTACAGTTAAAATTTAACAAGAAACAGAGCCCTTAGTAAAATGTTATGCAGGTTTTTCTATGGCAGCCCAAGGGAAAAATTGTCATGGAACCTGAACTATTGAACCTTTTCAAAAAGTTTAAAGTTCGGGTTCAAGTTCAAAGTTTGCATTCAAACTAGATCGGATTGTATCACAACTTTATTTTTATGAATGTAAGGTCTTTGTAATTTTTGGTCATTGAACTTGAACTTTGAACCTTCTTTGTTTCAAGGTTCAAGGTTCAAAGGTTCAACGTGCAGCTAAATATGAAGACAAAGTGATAAATGAAGCATATTGTGGGAAAAGTCTATAATTTTGAACCTTTTGATTAAGCCCTGTAGGTTCAAGGTTTAAGGTTCAAGATTTAGGGTTCAAGGTTTGGATTCAAGTTTCAAAGTTCAAAGTTCAAGTTCATAGGTTCAATTCTAGAGGTTTGAATTTAGAGTTTAGAGATTCATCAGATTAAACAGATGAAAGTTAAGAGTGCGTGGGTTCAAAATTCAGCAAGTTTAATAATCAAATAACATTGGCATGTATATTGTTTATAGTTTTTCAATAAAACCTGTAACCACAAATTTTTTGAGTCTTTATTCTGAGAAAAACAAAATAGTCTCTATGCAAGGGGCTTAACTATCAATTGAACCATTGGATTGTGCTGATTTCTTTTATATGTTTTAGAAAACATAGTTTTCTAAATCGTCGGCAGAGATATTGGAAAAATATTAACACGTTCAAAACTTATTGATCTCTGAGTACGGGTCTATCAAAAATTTTGAAAAAAAAGATTATTATGAGAAGCTCACAGTGGGGATTCTTTTGAAATGGAGATACAGTTGATAATTTATCCTGGAGATATAAAAAATATGTCCACCTGTCAACACATAATTAGATGTGTTTGATTTAAATTTTTAACAAATATTTCTAAGAATGGAATGAAGGATAAAAGATTTGACGCTAAAAAAAGAGTTGTCGGGAAGAATATAAAAGATAAAAGAAAAGATTAATTAATAATATTTTCAAGAATCAGTTATGGATAACTGAAAGTCTCTTTAAAAAAAGAGAGAGGCTATATTTATGTAATGAAAGAAAAGAGAAGGGCTTCTATTTTTTATCTTTTGTTTGTAAAAAGGAGGGGGCAACATTGTTTTCTGGATTGCACAGTTTTATTTTTCAGAAGTGTTGAGTTTGTGAGCTCACATTTTGGCATTGATGGAATGAAGAAGATTTTGTTGATCTATTCATTTGTTAATATTTTCTTTTGATTACAATGAGCTTTTTTTCTCTTGTAATTACCTTTCATTGCCTTTTCTGTTACATCAAACTATGTATATGCATTTGATTCTGAAACTTTGATTTAAGAAATAATTTGTATCTGGAAAGAAATCTGTTGTTAGCTCTTTACCTAGGTTTTCTGATCCCCCTTGTCCTTTGAGGAATGAGAGAGACTCGATCAAAGTCCAAGGAATTTTGATTCTATTGGAAAGGGTATTTTCTTAGATGTGGGTAATTAAATTGTGTTTTACTAACCTTGATTCACTTCATTATAAATTTTCTATGAGTAGATGTTAGTTTCCTTTATTGCTTTCTAGTTAAAAGCATATTTAAAAAATATACATTTTTATCCAATGAAGGGAGTTGTACCTTCATATCAAAATTCAAAGAGAACTTGCACTCACCATTGCAAGTGACTCAACTATTGGTTCTTATTTTTGTCTTTTAATTTGGACATTTGGGAGTCATTTGTAAAATGTATTTAAGAGTGACAAATTTGTTAACTAATAGGGAAAAAGGAGGGAAATTGAAAATTTGAATTGTAGGAATGAGAACAAGTCTGAGAACAATTAGAAATCTGAAAATTAAATTGAAATCCAATTTTTGCACAAGTTCAAGATGATTTTTAAAAAATTAGGGTTTTTACAAGTAACCTCTTAATTTTGTAAATTTGAATTGAGAATTGAACAAGCCAATGAGGAAATTGAATTTGACAAACAAAACAATTTTCAGATCTAAGATAACCACAAGCAATTTTTATAAACCACAAGTTCAATTTTAATTTTAAAAACTAGGGTTTTTAATGATTTAACCACTAAGTTCATAGAAAATTTAAACTTATAAATGAAAAATGTGCAATTTTGTTCAAATAAGAGCATGCAAGACGTCAGGTTCACCAAAATGTAATGGGGCCAATGTTTATTGGAAGGTGAAGAATGTGTGATTGAGAGATCAAGAGGATTCCCCCCAAGGAGAGATGACAGTTTCACTATGGATTTCTCTTCAAACACTTTTCACCTAATTATATTGGAAGAGGAGAGGAGATTTCACTAGATTCAACCTTGAAAGAAGAAGATAGAATTCTGAGTGAAATGGGAATGATAATTTAATCTCCTCTTCCTATTTAAAATGGAAAGGAATTGATTGAATTAGATAGTGTAAAAGTGACAAAGAACTGATTATAACTTAAGATCAAAATATGGGATGAAGTTGTGCACCTAGATCTAGTAGTAATATGTCAAGACGAAGCTGCCCTGCAAATTTTAGACAAAGTTGCCCAAACCGTGGTGGGAATGTACATGGTCCTCTGAAAAATCCGTGAAACAAAAAGGGTTTTTCCGCCTCTGCAAATGGAGCGCGAATCCAAAAGTACAACTACGTACCTACAACTTACATACAAAAAAGAGAGGAAAATGAGTTGGGATTAGGGGTTCAAGCCAGTTTTAGAATTAACCAAGTAATGAAAGAAAGTACTTGCAAGTAGATGTAAATGAAAGATTGAAATGTAAATCACGTCAAGGGAGGTTATGATAGCAATGTTGATAGAAATTCTTGTGTGGAATTGAATGTTGAAATCAATCTCCTCTTCAATGGTTCAATCCTTGACTTGAATGCAACACCTAGCCTTGAAGGGAGACAAGATGCTCAAGGCTTGAAAGGAATGCTTAGATTCTCTTGAATGCTTGATCACTTATGCAACTTGACTAACTCATGCAACTTTTTCGAACTTATTGAAATTATGCAAATGATGTTGGTATTTTGGATATGTTGATATGGTTTTGTCATTGATGTCAACACCTATTAACTCTTATCAACTCTGGCACTTTGGAGGATTCCCAATATTCACTGGCAAGAAAGTGACTTATGCATAGTCACTAGTATCTGGTACATTGATAGGATATATTGTTCACCGACACTTGGAATGACATGGAAAACACTTGGTTATGTTGAAGACATCGTTTGGACACTTTGTCTTGGAGATTTGTTCATTGGTATATTCATATTTGCATATTTGTTGTTACTGGCAAATAGGTCTCAAATAAGCACCAATAGGCTTATCTATTCCAGATTAGCACGACACGCTTTGGAGATAATTTATCAATGTTGTAAATGCATTAAGCCGACATGTTGAATTGGATATTGTATCAGTTATTGATTTACTTTTAATTGATCTTATTGTAATATCTTTTAGAGCTGACCTACTAAAATTGGTCTTAGGTTATGGTATAAATGTAAGATCTTATTTGCGAGATCAGATATGCGATTGGAAAAAAGGATTGTAAGAAGATATATGCAAAAATAAGCAGAGCTATACATCCAGACATCATTTAGATTGAAGGAATGTTTTTGTGAAGGCATATCAGAATTACACCGATACTAAATCCAGCATATGAAGATGCTATTTTGAGCAGTACATCATTATTGGATTTAACCATCCAATTATAGTCAGTGTGACTCCTATTTATGATTGAGCAGTGAGCTCTAGGCGCTTGGGCTTTCTGAATGTGCAGACCCCATATGTATACACATACTATCTGCAGTAGTATTATCTAATTGTTGGTAAGGTTTCCCACCGTTGTTTTTCCCCTTATAGGGTTTCCATGTACAAATATTGGTGTTATGTGTTGTGGATGTTATTATCTTTTTGTTTAATGCATTAGTCTTTATCGGTACTGCAATTAACTAATAAACTGTCTACCAGCATAAAGTTTGGTTCACCGGTATTAAGCATTAAGTTTGGTTAAGTTGTTATTGGTTTGAATTTATTAGACAACTGATTCATCCCCCCCTCTCAGTTGTCTTTGGGACCTAAAATTTGGAATCAGAGCTTAGTCCTCTTTTGCGGAAGTTTTACAGCTTAAGGAGATCCAATGTCTACTAACTATTTCAGGAAGGAAAGTCCTAAACTTGATGGAACCAACTATGGCATATGGAAGATCAGGATAGAGACACATCTAAATTGCATTGGAAAGTACATCTAGGAAGTTACAAAGAATGGCTATACTGCTCCTCCTCAAAGTCAACCTAATCCACCTACCTTAGGAAAAGATGAGGAAAATGATTGTAAAGCAAGGGAAGCACTTTTGAGCACATTATTAGATCATAAAATCATGGGATTATTAGATAGATCTATTGCTAAAGCTATTTGGGACCATTTGGAAACATTGAATGAAGGAGATTCCATAGTCAAAATTGCAAAACTTGAAAGCTTCCGGGTCAGGTATGAATCTGAAAATGGAAGAAGATGAAAGGATTTCTTCTTTTATGGAAAGAGTTAATGAAATTGTTGTGGGTATTAAATGTTGTGGAGGAACCTTAAGTGAAGATGAAATTGTTTCAAAAGTTTTAAGAGGATTGCCACTGGCATACAAAATGAAAGTTACTGCTATAAATGAGTTAAGAACTATGCCTAATACATCAGTAACTAGGGACACATTGATTGGAAAACTTTCAACTTTTGAAATTGAGGAATTTGGTCCTGTTGCTACTATAAAGATAGATTTAGCTTTTAAGGCATCAACATCATCTACACCATCATTTGACAAATCTGATTGGAAAGCCTTTTATGCAAGAGAACTTGAAGAAACCAGGAGAGAAAATGAAGAACTTGAAGAACTTGAAGCACTATTTGCAAGGAAAATACCTAAAGGTCCAATTGGAAGTAAGTATGAAGGTAAAGCACCCTTTAAATGTTTTAACTATAATAAGATTTGTCATATGGCTTCAAGATACCTTGATAAACATGCTAGACTAAGAGAATAAGCTAGAAGAACATACAAGCCTAACCCTAAATATCAGAGATATATATTTAAGAAGAATAAAGATAAATCTTGTTATCTTACTGATGAAGGAATCACTGATGATTTTGATGAGGATCTGATAGACAATGGATGGGTATTTGTTGCTATAACAAAAGATTAACTGACACCTACTATTCAACTAGTACAACAGGTCCTAGCAGCTAAAGTTGAAGTTAAGGATGAATGGATCATTGATTCAGGACGTTCACATCATATGACTGGTGATAAAGGTAAATTCTTAACTTTTTAGGAATATAATGGAGGTCTAGTAAGATTTGGAGATGATAAAGCTTGTTTGATCAAAGGAAAAGGTACTATATCTCTTGATGGTAAGCATGATACTGATAATGTTTACTATGTAGAAGGTTTAAAGCATAATCTTTTGAGTGTTGGTCAATTAGTTGAAAAAGGATTTCAGTTACAATTCAAGAATGGAAAATTTAAAATTATGAACAGAACTGGTTTGGAAATTGCAACCGGTAATCAAACTAGAGGTAACATCTTTCATTTGAATAACAATAAAAAGACATGCTCAATTGTACATATTGATGAAAGTTGTTTATGGTATAAGAGACTTTGTCATGTAAATTTTGATTGCATGGTGAAAATTAGTACTACTAAGGCAGTTAGAGACTTACCTAAGATTGTCGAACCTCACAATCCGGTATGTAAGGAATATCAATTTGAAAAACAAGTTAGAGAATCTTTTAAAAGTATTCCAGAAAAATCCAATAATTCCCTTGACTTAATTCATACTGATTTATGTGGTCCAACTAGCACTAAAATCTTACAAGGTGATAGATATTTCATGCTAATCATTGATGACTATTCTAGAATGTGTTGGGTTACTTTTCTCAGAGAAAAATCAGAAATACTTGGAAAGTTCAAACTATTCAAGGTAATGGTAGAAAATGAAATCGGTAAGAAAATCAAATGTCTGAGATCAGATCAAGAAGGTAAATTTACATCTAAGGAATTTAATGCATTCTGTGAAGTGAATGGAATTAGAAGATAGTTATCAGCACCCCAGACACCATAGCAAAATGGAGTTGTAGAAAGGAAAAATAGAACTATCTTCGATGCAACTAGAAGTATGCTATTAGAAGAAAATCTACCACATGTATATTGGAGAGAAGCAGTGAGTACACCGGTCTACACATTCAAAAAATTTCACATCAAAGGTGAAACCGGTAAGACCCCTCATGAACTATGGTTTGGCATTACTCCTACTCTTAAATATTTTAGAATATTTGGAATTAAATGCTAAATTAGAAGAGATGAGTATATTGGCAAATTTGATCCTAGAAGTGATGAAGGAATATTTCTTGGTTATTCATCTAAGAGCAAAGCATATAGATGTTTTAACAAGAGTTTACAGAAAATTGTTGAGAGAACAAACGTGAAGATTGATGAATAGTTTAGAGGAACTTCAAGGTATATAGACTCTGAACCAGCAATAGAAATACAGACAAATGAACCTACATTGAACCCATTGGTACAGAATGAAGATCCAGTTATACTGGTATCATCTGAAAATTCCACTGTAACTGAAGAAGAACAACAAACGAAGACACCTCGGTATGTAAGACTAAATCACTCTGAAAATCAGATAATTGGGAACAAGTATCAAGGAGTTATGACAAGAGGAAGACTGGCAAATGAAGAGGTATGTCTTATTTCTCAAATTGAACCATCATCAATTAATGAGGCATGTGAAGACAAACACTGGATTAAAGCTATGGATGAGGAACTAGAACAAATTGAAAAGAATAACACATGGACATTAGTTCCTCAACCTAAAGAAAAAAATGTAATTGGAACAAAATGGGTATTCAAAAACAAACTTAATGAAGATGGTAAGGTAATTAGAAATAAAGAAAGACTAGTGTGTAAGGGATATTCTCAGAAAGAAGGAATTGATTATAATGAAACCTTTGCACCAGTAGCTAGAATTGAGGTAGTCAGATTATTCTTGGCTTTTGCAGCACACAAGAACTACAAATTATATCAAATGGATATGAAATGTGCATTTCTGAATGGAGATCTTGAAGAAGAAGTTTACATTGAGAAACCTGATGGATTTTCTTTGATAGATAACAAAGATATGTTTGTAGGTTAAGGAAAGCTTTGTATGGGTTGAAGCAAGCTCCAAGAGCTTGGTATGCTAGATTGGATAAATATCTTTTGAAGATTGGTTTTTCTAAAGGTAATGCTGGCAACAACTTATACTATAAAGTGACGAATGATGACATCTTGGTTATAGAAGTTTTTGTTGATGATATAATCTTTGGAGGAGAAGATGGATTATGTAAAGACTTTTCTATTGAAATGCAACAAGAATTTGAAATGTCTATGATTGAAGAGATAAAATTCTTTTTAGGATTACAAATTTCACAAACTGATAAAGGTATATTCTTGAGTCAATCCAAATACTTGAAGGAGTTACTAAAGAAATTTGGGATGGAAAACTCTAAACCAGTAAGCACACCTATGACTACAAATGATAAATTATCACTAAGGGATGAATCTACACCTATTAATCTGACTAGGTACAAATCTATGATAGGAGGCCTACTGTATTTGACACAAAGAAGACTTGATATTATGAATGCAGTATGTATTGTTTCATGAATCAGCAGTAAAAAGGATTTTCCGGTACTTACAAGGCACTACAAATCTTGGTTTATGGTACCCTAGAGATGAAAACTTTGAATTATGTGCATACACAGATGCAAATTGGGCAGGAGATGTGGATGATAGAAAAAGCACCACTAGCAAAGCATTTTTTCTTGGAAGCAAATTAATTTCTTTGTTGACTAAGAAACAAAGTTGTACATCTTTATCAATAACAAAATCAGAATATGTTGAAGCAGCAACTAAATGTACACAGGTATTATGGCTTAAGCAAATGTTGAAGGACATATAGGTAAAATGCAAGGAACCTATAACTATCTATTGTCATAACACAACAACAATTGATATATCTAACAATCTGGAACTACATTCCAAAAGTAAACATGTTTCTATCAAATTGAATTTTCTAAAAGATAATGTTGAAGCAAAAGAAGTAAAACTGGTTTCTGTCAATACTAAAGAGCATATTTTTCACTAAGCATTTGCCTAAGGAGACTTCTGAATATCTTAGAGATCAGCTTGGGGTCATACCCCCACCGGTAGAGACTTAGATAGTTGATGTTTGTCACCAACGGATAGAGTTAATAGAGAAATCTTTTATTCCAGCTTTGATGATGAGAGATACTTCTCAGGGGGAGTAGTTGGTATACTGAATTGGTTGGTATTTTGTATTTGATCCTAGTTTTTGTATTAGGTTTGGCATTTAATGTCAAAGGGGGAGAAATTGATATGGATAAACACAAGGAAAACTCATGTTACTCCTAGGGGGAGTGATTGTTACTTTGGGGAGCGATTGATTACTCTCTGTATCTGAATTTTGATTTCTAGTTATGATCTCTTTTGGGAGATTGTTGGTTTTTTGGTATTTGGCATTTCTGTTTTGGCACTTTGATGGCTTTTTCCATCTTGTGTTGCCATCAATGACAAAGGGGGAGATTGTTGGTATTTTGGATATGTTGATATGGTTTCGTCATTGATGTCAACACCTATTAACTCTTATCAACTCTAACACTTTGGAGGATTGCCAATATTCACTGACAAGTAAGTGACTTATACACAGTCATCAGTATATGGTACACTGGTAGGATATATTGTTCACCGACACTTGGAATGACATGGAAAACACTTGGTTATGTTGTAGAAATCATTTGAACACTTTATCTTGGAGATTTGTTCATTGGTATATTTGTATTTGCATATTTGTTGTTATTGGTAAATAGGTCCAGAATAAGCACCGATAGGCTTATCTATTCCAGATCAGCATGACACACTTTGGAGATCATTTATCAATGTTGTAAATGCATTAAGCTGACATGTTGAATTAGATATTGCATCGGTTATTGATTTACTTGTAATTAATTTTATTGTAATATCTTTCAGAGACGACCTACTAAAATTGGTCTTAGGTTATAGTCTAAATGTAAGATCTTATTTGTAAGATCAAATATGCGATTGGAAAAAATGATTGTAAGAAGATATATGTGAAAATAAGCAGATCTATACACACAAACATCATTGTGGGAAAGGTTTCCCACCGTGGTTTTTCCCCTTATAGGGTTTCCATGTACAAATATTAGTGTTATGTGTTGTGGATGTTATTGTCTTTCTGTTTCATGCATTAATCTTTATTGTTACTGCAATTAACTGATAAACTGTCTACCGACATAAAGTTTGGTTCACTGGTATTAAGTATTAAGTTTGATTAAGTTGTTATTGGTTTGAATTTATTAGACAACTGATTCAACCCCCCCCTCTTAGTTGTCTCCTGGACCTAACAAATGAGAGGACAAATTCCCCTTAAATACATGCCAATTAATTTGATTTTCCTCACAAGTCGACATTGGGGGAGTTTTCCCGCTCACTGCACAACCTTATATGCAACCCTAGGAAGGGTCCTACCCAAAAATAGGGCAGGTACAAGGGAACCATGCCCCTATCCTGGCAAGACAAGGGAACCACGATACTTTCCTAGGGGGGAAAGCGGTGCCATGCCCCTATCCTACCCCTTTCTACAGGGCAAAGTGTAGACAGGTTGGTGCAGTGGCCAAGAAAGAAGCTGATTCAAAGGGTTGAGTAGTCTTTGGTCTTCGATCAGGTTAGGGGATTCAATCTTGCATGTGTGAGGACCCTAGTGAGGTTGAAAATTTCTAGGGTCACAATTTTATGACACTATAGATCGATTAAATGAAAAAATATAAGTGAAGTCTTTTGTTCATAATGAGAGGCAACCATGTTGCTATCCAAAATTCATGAGACTCCCATAACCAACTAGCTATATCTATAAAAACAAATACATTTTAATGTATAATTGTTATGGATGCCATCATATTGAAAATAAAAGTATGTTGAAAGGAACACCCCTTCACAAGAAAGAGAGACAATTAAAATCTAGTTATCTTATAATATCAAATTGTAATATTATAATCCAAGCTTAACAATGGAGAATGCACAATACAATTTCTTAAAACAAAATATGCTTGTCACAACTACACAATCATAACATTTAATTGATCATGTTTGATTCTCAAACTAACCTTAAGCTCTAATATTTATATCAATAACCTAATTTCCATAGCAATACTCATTTTAGAGTAGATCACGCAAGCAATTAGTTTTTATGCACTATTAAAATTTATGAAATTAATCTTATAAAAATTATAAATAACTATAAAAATGAAATAAAAAAATTATATTTAAAATATTTTTTAATCAATTTATTAAATAAAACTTATAAAGAGTAATTATATATTTAAAATTATTCTATAACTTATAATAAAAATATATATATTTTTTTAAGAATATAATTAAAATTTTGGAAACAATAATAAAAAATAACATATTTGTATATGTTGATTATTGGCTCTGATGTTTTTGATGTTGCGAGAGAGTTTTTTGGGTCTAGATCGCTTCTTAAGGAGTTCAATGCCACTTTTTTTATCTTCATCCCCAAGAAACTTGATGTCAATTCTTGTCAGGACTTTAGACCCATTAGTTTATATAATTCTATCTATAAAATCTTCACTAAGATTATTGTATTCAGACTCAAGGGAATCCTCCCCTCTTTAATTACAAAGCATCAAAATGGGTTTGTCCCTGGTAGACATATTTTGGATTCTATAATTTTGGTTCATGAGAATATTCATTCTTTATCTATCAATAAGAAGTTGAGCTTTTTGATGAAGTTAGATCTTCTCAAGACTTATGATTAGGTCAATTGAAATTTTATGTTTAAAGTGCTTTGATCCTTTGGCTTTAGTAATCAATTCATTCAACTTGTTAATTAGTGTGTGTCCACTCCTAAATTTTTGATTCTGATCAATGGCTCTGCATCTGGTTTCTTCTCGGCATCAAGTGGTATTAGACAAGGGGATTCTCTCTTCCCTTTTCTTTTTATTCTAATGTGTGAAGCTTTCAGCAAAATTATCCAAAGAGAAATCAGAAAGAACAATTTGTCTGGTTTACGGTCATCTTCCCAAGCTACTATCTTCTCCCACCAACAATTTATTGATGATACCTTGTTGATGGTGCAAAGCTTAATTAAAGAAGCAAAAACTCTTAAATTTATCCTAGATACTTATGAGAAAGGATCTGGGCAAAAAGTCAGCCTTTCTAAAAGCTCCATTTTTTCATGAATACCCCTGAGCATAGAAAACATGAAGATTGCCAATATTTTGGGTTGTAAGATGGGTGCCCTCCCAGATACATATCTGGGCCTATCCCCTATGTGTGGGGCTCACCCTGGATTCCTTTTGGTCTAGTATGGTTGATAAATTTCAAAATAAGTTGGCTGGTTGGAAAGGGGTTTTGTTAAGTCAAGCTAGTAAACTTTAGTTGATCAAGGCTTCACTCCATAATCTTCTGGTCTATGCTATGAGTCTCTTTAAAATCCTTGCCAAATTTGCTAATAGAATGGAAAGAATACATAAGTGTTTTCTTTGGCTAGGAACTGAATCTAAAAATAGGCTCTATTTAGTTGCATGGGATCAAGTCTTCTTACCCAGAAATAGGGGAGGTCTGAATATTAGGCATTTGAGAGATTTCAATAGGGCTTTAATGACCAACCAAATTTGGAGATGTTTAAAGCTAAACAATGAATGGACTGATATCTTCAAGGACAAATAATAAATTCATTGTTTCTGAAGGATGCTGGAAAATTATACCCTCTCAACTTCGGCTTTTGATATGTTGAGCAACTTCTTCATCTCCAACCCCATTATCAATAATGGATATTGATGGGTGTTGGGGAATGTGAGAAATATAAGGTTCTTAGAAGATTGGTGGAAAGGATAGGTATTGGCATTATACACTTAGATGAGAATAGTTCATGTTGTCATTGATGGAAACCAACTAGTAACATGGTTCACAGGTTACACCGACAACAAACATCATCTATCGGCACCAACAGGCACTACAAGTTTATTCACACTGGCATCTAGTTACACCAACAGTAAATTATACTAGCACTCTAAGCCGACTTGAAATAATATTATTTTGTATTGTAAAGACTCATATATGTGTTATGGTGTGCATTGATGCTTATACTTTTGTTTCTCTTTACTGCATTATTATTTGTTTACTGATATATTAATTTGGGTTATAAAGTTGCAAACAAGTTTAAATATTACATCAACCGGTTAGACACTTATTCACCTCCCTTCTCAGTGTCTTTGGGACTGTCCTAGCATCTAAAAATTGGTATCAAAGCCTAGTTCTCTATTTACAGAAGCCTAAAATCTTGAGGAAGATTTTGAAATCGGTACTGATGGAAAGTCTGAGACAATAGTTGGAAGGAGCTCTTGAAGATTTTGATGTAGAAAAATTGAAGAATATCAAACTGGAAGATGGACTTAGAACTGCGTGGGAATTCATCAAAGCACTTCAATATAACTTGGTTATAGCGAAGAATAAGAGAAAAGAATTACATGTGCAATTGCAAAATCAAGATGATGAAGAAAAGGAAACTCTCAAAGATATTGTAGAGAAATTGAGACAAGAGAACAGTAACATGAAGAATGAGATGCAAGATTTAACCATGATATTATGCAAGGATATTGAAGATAGAAAGAGGAATGGAGAAGATTTGACCAGAAGACTTAATGAAAGATTAGATGAATTTCTAAGGCTTAGTTATGAAAATGATATGCTTAAAACATATTTTATTTGCATGCAACATGACAAAGAGAAAATTATGAGACAAGTTAGAACTTTGGAAAGTGAGTTGGTCACTGTAAATGAGTACAAAGACAAATTCAAGAATAGTTCAGAGAAGCTTGATGATATCCTGAAAAGTCAAAAACCTGATGGAGAAACAATTGGACTTGGATTTGAACATGGAGAAAGTTATGGGATTGCAAACAATCATGATCACAACAAACCGATAAGGTAACCTAATGCTTATAAATTCAATGGGAAATGTTTTAATTGCAACAAATTTGATCATAGAGAAAATCAGTGCAGATTTAGGAATAATCAGAATACAAACTCAACCACTGGTCAATGTTCCAAATGCAATAAAAATGGTCATAACTCAGACAATTGTAGAATGAATGTGAAATTCTATATTTGTGGTAGATTTGGACATTTATCTAATCAATGCAGAACTCAAACCAGTTGGGGTTATGGAAAAGCTATTTAGAGAAACAATGTAACTTGTTATGCATGTAACAAGATTGGGCATATTGAAAATTTTTGTAGAAGTAAGAGTGTACTAGTGAACAATAAAGGATCTAATGAAAAAGGCAAAGAAAAGGTGACTAAAATCAAGCAAGAATTTTCTAAACAATGAATCAGGAAGAGAGATCAGAGAAATGATGAATCTGTCTCTACACTGGCAGAACAAAGCAATCCTGCACCAGAGGGAGATTCTTCATCTAACTAAGGAATAATCCTTAGGGGTAAGGCAACTAATTGAGGATCATGCATTTACCCTTGGTTGGTGGTAAGAAGTTATAATTCTTCTTTACCGATAGACATGTTGAGTTACAATGGAAATTCACTTCACCGGTGAAGCATTTTTTGCAGTTGTAAGTTAACTTTTTGGTTATAAAATCACCATAACTTCTTATTTTGACTCACCAAAGCATTCATGCATTTGAGGAGAGAGAAATTGAGCAAAGGCATCCCAAAGGCGAAGCAACAAAGGTTTTTTAGAGCATTCAAGGATTTATCAGCTAAAACGTATTTATCTTACACAATGGCATCTTCATCCTTCATTCCTCAATTCATTGCAAACCCTACAATTATGGAGAACATAAAATGACCTAGAACCATTTTCAAGATAATCCCTAAGATAGAAAAAATAGATGACTCAATTGGTGCATTTTCTAGAATCCCGAAGGGAGTCACATTTGCTGAAGACCCTAGGGCATACATACATTACTACATTGAAAGTTTAGGGTATGAAGATTTAAAGAATATGTTCATAAATGCTATTGCTGACAACCAAAGTATAGTCAAACCGGAACACAATATTGATGAGGATTTAGGGTTCATTAACATCCTCCATATGCCAAAATTCTCAGATGAAATCATCTACTATGTTCTTAGTAGGGTTCACGGTGAATTCATGTGGTTAGATTGAGTTCTTAAGATCACTAAGGAAGCTATAAGGGTTGCTACTGGTTTACCCTCCACCGACACTAAGCTTGACAAGAAAAAGAAAATTCCAAACAAAGAAGTTATGAGCTTAACTAGAGCTACATTTGACAATAGGTCACTTAGGGTCAATGATATAAAAGATAAAAATGTTAAATTTGCAAGTATGATCATTGGTTATAAAGTTGCTCATACTAACAGACTCAATTCTATATCTAGTTTATGCATTCATAGTTCTCATGAGATGATCTTGAATAATGCTAAATGTGACATCTATGAATGGATAAAGGATGAATTGCTAGAGAATTTGAGCAAGATAAAAGGAGATAAGAAGGGAACCTTTAAATTTGGAAATCTGATTGTGTGTTTAATGCTTTACTTCTCAAAGGAGATTCTTGGTATTGGACATAAGAATTTTTCCTATGATATTTCTGCTGGAAAACAGATAAAGGAGGCAATTACCGACATGGGATCTGATAGTGACAAACTGGTAAAAGAGTATTTCAAGAATTTTCAAGCAAAAATGAGACAAAGGGAAAGGATTCCCCAAAGCATTATTGATAAATATGACAAACAAATATGCTTTGTGATCAAAAGAGATGAAGTATGGATGGAGGCAGTTATACCTAGAATTGTTTGGATTATAGAGATGGGCTATGAGGTGGATTCACACATCTTAGATTCATATGCTAAAATACTCCTAGATGGTCCACCAGAGCCAACAAAGGAGATATTTGGAAATGCTAAAATAATTGAGAAAGGTGTTGAAGTTAAGAAGCAGAAGAAGATAAGAGACAAGGTAATGAAAGATTCTTTGATGTTTGTTTAAATTGTTAAGAAAGACTTATTGAAACTAGATCTAATGAAAGGTGTTGCTGAACAAGAAAGAAGAATAAAACAACAATCGGTAGCACATATCTCTCCTGTGGCTACCTCATCTGATTCTGACAATGATAGGGCAGTTGAATTCAAAAGGGTGGAAAGAAATAAAAGAAAACCCTCACCGGCACCTTCTCCATCTCCTAAGAAATCAAGGACACTCAGAAAGAAGCAATGGGCTGTAAGAGAGCCTATTGGTCCTAAGAAGAAAGTTACTCTAAAGAAGAAATCTGAACCAAAGGAACTGAATACTCTTTCATCGAAAGAGTTAGTCAATGAAATCACTCAAGATGGTAATCTTAGTAATGTAAATTAATTTTATCATTCTTTTAAGGATTCAGATAAGGATACTATAGAGGAAAGTATTATTTTGTATCTAGAAATATACAAGAGGGTTCTTATTGAAGTTGTAGATGTTCTACCTAATGATCTGTACTTAAGATTAGAAGCAAAGAGAATGTTTGTTATGGAACTTGATAAGAAATTGAAGGTAGAAGCTCTATTAGCTATGCATCTTGTTAATTTTAAGAAGGAAATTGATGACCTTATATCTGAAGCCAATAGAACTATTTTTGTGAGTGGTCACCAACAAGTTAGTCTTATGGCTAGCAGAGTGAAAGAAATTGCAGATGAAACGACTGATAAATGGGACATATTTTTTGTTTAGAGAGAGAAGAAAGAAGAGAAAGACATACAAAAGATGGATAAGTTATTCACTAAGGTATATCAGAAGACAGATAAGGGTTAGAGTAAGATTGGCAACATACCAGATATTAGAGTTAAGAATAATCTACCTCCACCAGCACATGACACCCCACCAATAATCTCAGAGGCACCGACACAAATAGATAGTCAGCCTGAAGAAGAGAAGTTAGAGGAAGTACCAAAAGATGGCATTAATCCAGAGTCAGACATTCTTTTTACCATGAATGTGGACATTCAAGATCTATCAATATTGTATTGGATAAGGGAATTGCAGAGGTAAAAAAAGTTGAAGCTACAAATGATGTGATCTCTGAGTCATCGGTGAACATTGTCAACTCTAATCTTAACACTAAAATACTGGCATAAGAAGAAGCAGAAGTAGAAAAGGGACATGAACAAAATATATTTGAATCGACAGATAGTAAGACAAAAAGTAAGGTTGAAAATAAGAATGAGGATAAGAATGAAGATATGAAGGAAGAAAAAGTGGATAAAGAAGAGGTTAAGGATGGAAGCAAGGAAGCATAAGTGGTTAAGACAACTGTGCAAACATCCGGAGAAGAAAAGAAACTAATTGCAGAACCAAGCACTCTACCTAGAACCTCTACTATGGATTATAGACCAACGAATGTTACTTATGTACTTTTAGATTCAATAAAGAGGATTATAGAATGCAATGCCTTAGCATTTAAGGCCATTGATGATACTTTACCAATTTTTCAGATGACTGCACTGACATGTAAAGTTGATCATATTGATGGATCTATAGGTAAATTGGACACATTTTCCAAATTCATTGCTTTCTATATTCAAACTGTGGATAAAATAAATGAAGAGACCCTTAAGGAAAGAGTGAATAAGGAGAAAGATGAATTCTTTGATAGGACAATTAAAGACTGTACAGGGTAGATTGATTCTTTGTGTTGGTGTAAATAATTATTCATCTTGGATATTATTACACCTTACTTAAGTTTACTTAGGAAATGCATTTCATAGTAGTTTGAGTATGAGACACTTGGGTGTTTGTGCCACATTGGGATAGTGTGTGTAGGAGAATTTCCACCTTTTGTGGACTTATCTTGTTGTTACATTCCACATTCAATGGGTGATCCACCTCATGTGGAATATTATATTGTTTCTCCTACCTAGCCACACCTATTTTCTACCTACCCTTGTTTCTTATTGAGCCACATGTCATGTTTGTGTGCTCACATATCCATATAGCCTTTCCTATATAAGAGGGCTCATATTCATTGTATGTAATGATTGATGATCCAGTTGATCAGTATTTTCTTGATAGAATACAACTTATTTCTATCATCTATTTTGTTCTCTCTTATTTGTGCTTTCCATTGCCTCTTGATCTTGGAAAAATCTCACATGGTATCAAAGCTGGTCCATGTCTTACATGGTATCAAAGCCATTAGAGTGTCATTGGTTTGCCAATTGAGAGAAAATTAGGGTTTGCATTTTGGAGATTTCTATTGCAGGTTATTATTGAAGCTTGATGGGTCAAATCTGAGGTCACCATTTGTTTGAGGAGGTCCAAGAAAGTCAATTTTGCCTTGTGTTTCATCCAAATCAGACTTTGAAGGCTAAATCTAGAGGCATTTGAAGTTTGAAGCTGGGGTGGAAATTTTATAGAAATTATAATTTTGCAAGATATATTCAAATAGTGATATCTTACTCATCCAGACTCCTTTTTTCTAGCAATTTTTTTTGTTTTGGGGTAGAATTTTGTGATATATACACTGGTGCAAGCGTTTTCTAATTTTTGGATACAAGTTTTTCAGAAATCATGAAATCCTAATTTTTACAACTTTCGAGGCTTCATTTGGGCTCATATGGACTCCTTTTTAGGTACCCTTTTTTTGAAAGTGCATAGTTTTTCATCTACTTTCATAATCTACCATTTGTTTGCAGTGATTTTGAGTAGAAATTGTACTTTCAGTATTTGGCTTTTCTTGGCATATTTGGTACTTGCATTTTGCTTGGATCTTAGTTTAGATCATTAGGAGTATTTGTTGAAGTCTCTTATATCTCATTTTGAGAAGTTGTAAATTGAAATCAGAAGTCCACTTTGCCTTATTTTGCAAGTGGCCCATTATATATGCACTAAGTATAAAGTGCCAAAATCACCATTTTGGTGGGGGGGTTTCTTGATTGAGTATTTTGGGGGGTTGTCTTGTGTGATTATGCCTCTCTCTATCTTGTGTTTTTTCATTTTGGTGCTATGGGTTCTCCTTAATTTCCACTTTTAACTCCTCATAATTATGCATCATGGAAAATTAAGGCATGGAGTAAACTAATGGAAAAAGGACTCATTCATTATGTAAATGAAACTATTATAGCACCACCTGATCCTAAGACTGATCTTAATGCTCAAATTGAATGGCTTATTAAGAATGCTATGGCACTTGGAACTCTTAGAAAGTATGTATCAGATGACCTCATTTTTCACATTGATAAGTGTACAACAATTAAAGAGGTTTGGGATATTTTTAAGAAATTTTATGGTCAAGATGATGAGATTAAGGGCTACAAGCTTCATAGTGAACTCACAACTTTGGATCCCAAGGATTTTGATACAATCCAAGATTATGTCACAAAAGAAACTGAGGTAAGAGCAAAGCTAAAAGATTGTGGAATTAACAAAAAGGATGCTCAATTGGTTTATAACTTGTTGGACAAGCTTCCTTTAGAGTATGCAGCCTTTGTATCTAGCTTTCACACCCATAGGTTAGCTCAATGTTCCTCATATAGTTCTCCCTCATTTGATTCATGCACAGAGATGTTTCTACTTGAGCAATCTAAGTTGACCACGATGGGGATTCTCAAATCTTCAAAGTCACAATATTTGGTGGCTAATAAAGGGAATCAAAGTAATCAAGGAAAAGGCAAGAATCAAAAGCAACCTAAGTCAAAACCACAACAAGATGGAGCACAATCTTCCTCTCCACAACAAGGTGATACACCATTCTCACCTAAGAGGAATTCATATAAGGACAATCTTTTTTGTGGATATTGCAAGAAGTTAGGACATGATGAACATCATTGTTATAAGAAGGATATTGATGAGTTGAAGAATCTTCTTGAGAAGAACAAAATCAACCTACCTTCTAGAATGTTTACATCGACTTCTTCTTCCAAGGATAAAGGAAAGGATCACTCTATTGGGATAGATAAAGGAAAGGGACAAGCTCTTTATGCTACTACAAGTCATGATTCAGGGAGATGGCTTCTAGATTCATGGGCTTCTCATCATATGGCATCTTCAGAGTCTATTTTTTTTACATTTGAGCATTGCCACATGTCACAGATTTTGATGGGAAATCATACATACATGGATGTGATTAGGAAAGGATCTATTGCCATTGGGGATAACTCCTTCAATGATGTGTTGTGTGTACCCCACTTGACAAATAATATTCTTTCCATCTATCAAATCACACATGGGGTAACTAGGAAAATTATGGAGTTCACACCTGATTTAGTTATTATTAGAGACTTGGAGAGTGGAGCTATCATTGTGACTGGGGTGGTTGATCATGCATCTCAGTTGTACTCTTTTTCAGATTTTGGTCCTATTGATGAGGTTGATTCTTCCTATGTTGATGATTCAGATTTTGAGGAGAACTTTGGGCATTTGAACTTGGGGATTCTCACTTGTGACCCCATTCTTGAGCCTTGCATTTCATCTCCTTCTCTTGATATCACACCACCTATTGCACCTGATGATGTAGCTAGTGCAACACTTTTTCTCTCTTGTGATTCAATGCAGCAGAATATTTCATGTCTTCCAGCTTCAGTTGATTCGGATGCCTACTTGACAGACATTACAGGTTTGTTTGTGCAGTCCTACAATACAGATTTTGGAGACACCATTGATGACATTCATCTTCTCTTTGATGAAGATGATCCTTCATTGATTGTTGCGAGGGATCACTCTGACCCTCTTGTGCATTCTCTACATGATCAATCTTTAGAGGTTGACATGATTGTGGATACTTTTGTACAACACTTGGAGGAGTTCTCTTTATCTTTTGAGGAGACATATGAGTCTTCGGACATTGTTCTACATTCATCTCCACTAGATCTTGGAGTTCCTTTTTCAACAATGTGGCACAGTTTACCACCTTTGTAGGGGGTACCTTTCAACATCAACATGGGGACACTTGAGCAATTTTCAGAGATTCCTTTCATCATGAGTATTTTTTCTCCATCTTACTTTCATGGTTGGGGAGAATCTTTGGATACACCTTTGGTTTTGTTTCTTCATAAGGGGAGGAATGTTGTTCGACATTCATGGAGCAATTTCTTTATTCATCTTCAAGCTTTAATCATTGGTGCAGATTCCACATTGAGGGGGGGCTTCCTAGTCTCTCTTCATCTTCTCTCATATGGGGGGAATTTTTCCTCGCATGGGGTTTTGTCCTTCACATACTTCTATGATAGTTCTTTGTATTTATTCTTCATCTCTCTTTTGGGGGAAGGTTTTTTCCCATTGGGTTTTTCTCTCTTTCCCCGCTTTGTGAGAGATTTCATTGCAGTGGTTTGCATGCATTTGCATTTATACATGGGTACTTAACATGGCCTAGTAGTTGGGACCCATCTTTCATTGCTTAGTTGCATTGTAGACTTTAGTGCATTCCCCTAAGTTGCACTTAAGGGGGGGTGTTGGTGTAAATAATTATTCATCTTGGATATTATTACACCTTACTTAAGTTTACTTAGGAAATGCATTTCATAGTAGTTTGAGTATGAGACACTTGGGTGTTTGTGCCACATTGGGATAGTGTGTGTAAGAGAATTTCCACCTTTTGTGGACTTATCTTGTTGTTACATTCCACATTCAGTGGGTGATCCACCTCATGTGGAATATTATATTGTTTCTTCTACCTACCCACACCTATTTCCTACCTAACCTTGTTTCTTATTGAGCCACATGTCATGTTTGTGTGCTCACATATCCATATAGCCTTTCCTATATAAGAGGGCTCATATTCATTGTATGTAACGATTGATGATCGAGTTGATCAGTATTTTCTTGATAGAATATAGTTTATTTCTATCATATATTTTTTTCTCTCTTATTTGTGCTTTCCATTGCCTCTTGATCTTGGAAAAATCTCACACTTTGTTACTAACACTACATTCCACCATTGTGGAATGCAAAGAATTGTACAGGGAAGCATGTAAGCCTCACCATTTAACAGAGGATATTGATAAGGAAATAAGGAAAACACAGAAGGAAATTGATGATATAACTGATAATATGATTAGTTTTTTGGAACTCACTTCAGTTTTGGATCAGGAAATGGAAAACTATGAAGAAAAGATTGAGAAATTAGAAAGAGAGAAGGAAAGGTTGAGAATGAAAACCCAGGAGTTGAAGAACAAACTTGGTCCTAGATTGCACAACTTATTAACACACCCGAATGAGTTGTCTAAAGCATCTATTCAAGGAGAAAGATCACCAGAGCAGTAGATGCATTATCTGACCGGGATGATCCAATAGATTGAGACCATAATTTATGACAATAATAAGTTTTTGCAAGGTCTTAACTTAGTTTTGGGAGACATTTTCTAGATTGTAAATAACCGGTTACAGTTTTCTAGGTAAATTTTGAATTCTTTGATTCTTTTGACATCCTTTATCATTAATGTCAAAGTGGGAGTAGTGGAGTATGAGAAAAATGTACACAGGTTACACCAGCAACAAACATCATCTACTAGCACTGGAAGGCACTACACGTTTATTCACACTGGCATCTAGTTACACCAATAATAGATTAAACCAGCACTCTATGCCGACTTCAAATAATATTATTTTGTATTGTAATACTATATTTGTATAGTTGATATGATGTATTGTAAAGACTCATATATGTATGAGATCTTGTAGTTCATTTTGAAATGTAATTAGGTAATGTAAGGAAACAAATGAACTGTATATGCATTTTGATATAATTATCGTATGAGCGAATGAGAGAAGAGAAGAGCGAAGCAAGCTTTATGGAAGAGGTATCTAACAAAGCTTAAACTGGTACTAAATCCAGCATTACAGATGCTATTTTGAGCAGTACATTGTTATCGGATTAAACCATCCAATTGTAGTTAGTGTGACTCCATTTTGTGTTGAGCAGTGAGCTCTAGGATATTGGCCTTCCTCCATGTGTAGGCCCCTATTGTAAAAGTAATATTTATTCATATCGGGAAATGAGTAAATATTATGGGTCACAAATCCCACCGAGGTTTTTCCCCTACTGGGTTTCCTCGCCAAAAATATCTGTGTTATGGTGTGCATTGATGCTTATACTTTTGTTTCTCTTTACTACATTATTATTTGTCTACTAGTATATTAATTTGGGTTATAAATTTGCAAACAAGTTTAAATCTTACATCAACCAGTTAGACACTAATTCACCCCCCCTCTCAGTGTCTTTTGGACTGACCTAGCATGTAATAATAGGGTCTATTGTCTGAATCGATGTGGGCTTCTCAATTCACATTAAAATACACTAGTTTGATTGGAACCTTGGTGGTGAATTATATCAATGATGGAGGTTGGGTTGACCTCAGTAGCTTTGATTTTTTTCTAGAGCCTTTGCAATCTTGGCTTAATCTAATCATCATCCCCTCCTCTCATGTGGAGGACTCGATTGTTTAGAATGGATCTACTTATGGGAATTTCGTGGTGGTAGATGCTTTCGGGATCATTACCAGGTCTTTTACTCTTGCCTCCTTTTAGACAAGAGTTTGGAATAAATTCTTAATTCCCAAAATTAATATCTTCTTGTGGTTGTTCATGCAAAACAAGATTTCTACCACTGATAATCTATGTAAACATGGGATCCCCATCACTAATAGATGTTTTTTATATAAAGAAGATGTTGAAAATGTTGGTCATCTTCTCTTACATTGTTCCTTTGTCAGGGATATCTGGGTTTTCTTTCTCAATTTGTGGAATTTTAATTGGGTCCCTCCTGATTCCATACAAAACTTTTGGTGCCAATGGAAGTTCCCCTATGGTAACCAAACAATTGGTATTTTGTGGAACTTATCCCTGCCTCATATTGTCTGGGGTATATGGAAGGAAATAAATAATAGGGTTTTCAGAGATATGGAGTCCACTGCTCAAGTGGTGGCAATCAAAATAAGGAATGTTATTAAAGAAAACTCTTAATTATTGCCCTGGTAGGAAAAATGATCCTCCACTTCAATCTAACTAGGAGGAATGGGATGCCATCAAAAAATGGCACGTTTGCTAGGATATATCTGTTCTAGTCTATAAAATAAAACACAATAGAGTGAATGTATCTTGGCATCCACCCCCTCTGGGGTGGATCAAAATCAATATTGATGGGGTGGCCAAGGGAAATCCTAGGCCAATAGGTTGTGGGGGAGAGGCGAGGAATCATTTTGGTTTACTAGCCTCTACAATGGCGCTCCCTTTGGGCACCCAAACTAACCATTATGCAGAGCCTAGCACTGCCTACATAGGACTACACATGGTGAGCATGAAGGCTTTATACAGGTATGTTTGGAAATTGACTCACTTAATATTGTGAACTACATCAGGGGTAGGACTGAGCCTAGCTGGAATATTTTGAACCTAATTAAGGATTGACTTGAAATGATTGTTGGCTAGGAGGAGTTCATGATTTTGTACATTTTTCAGGAAGGAAATAAACTAGTAGATAATTTTGCCAACTTGGTTGTTGATGACTTGGCAATTAAATGATAGTGGTAGAGGTGAAGGGAAACCTTCTTGATAATTATGTGCGACCTATGATATTGATATCTTTGGCCTTACAAATGAATTTAATGTTGAAAGATTATGATTGGATGGGAGCCATTGGGATGGTATTTCAAATTATTACCACTTTGAGAAGCTCTATAACTTTCAGCTCACCTTGTTTCGGGTTTTATTTTTTCTTGGTTTTGCATCTAGAGTGTAGCTACTCGGAGTGCCTAAGTAATAGAATGGGAGGGGAAAAGAATAGGCATGAACCCATGACCTATGATAAGTGGCAAAAAAATATGGAGGTCTGGGAGTAAATCTCTGATGGTGGGATGGCTCCCTATCTTGAGAGACTTCATGGTAACTCTCCCATGGTTATTGAAAGCATTATCAAAGGATCTAATAAGGGTGTGTTAGTTGTGTATGGGGCAGAATTCTAGGTTGAAAAAACCTTGGTTTCCATTGTTAGTGGTCTTGAAATGGAGGCAGAAAATTTTATAGAGAGAGGAAGTCAAGTGTGGAGGCCATTGCTACTGTTTTGACAAGGAAAAGGAATGACAAAGGGTGACAAAAATGGTAGATAGTGTCTACAATAGGAAATATTTGAATTCCCTCTAGCATGACATGGCAGAATTAATCATGAGGTATATCACTTTTGATGGAAGATTTGCTAGTATTTTTCTCATATCATTTAACAATCTTAAACCATTTCAGGCATGGTAAAATTATTTCCATCCCCTTCTATTTGGTTTCATCTTTAGAAATTAGTTTAGTAAAACATGTTTAGAACCAAGATAATCTGATGCTTCATGAGGGGATTATCATGTTAATCATGGAGTATGCCAAAGCCCATGAACTGAAACCCTCCCTAGTGGATAAATCCCACATTTCTTCTTCTAACGTTGAGGTGTGGTTTGTTTCTGGCATGGAGATGCAAGTGGATGACACTGGCACTTCCCTGGATTGGCATGATATCAAGGATTCAGAGGACCCTCCTTATAGATAGAAGAAAGAAGGGGAGCCTATGGTGACCCTAGGAACTAATAGTAGTAGAAAAATCAACCCTCCAAGGTGGGTGACAAGCAAATTTAAATCTAGTAGTAGGAAAATGCAAGACCTGGAGACCCCCACTAGAAAGAAAAAAAATTGACCAAGTCAAGTGGGTCCAAAGACAAGGACAACAAAATTAGATTAGGCATTCCCATCAATGTGGATAATGAGAAAAAGGGGACTGTGAATAAGGATAAATAAGGCAAGAAAAATAGGGAGAAGAAGCTGGAAGACCTGATTTTGGATGTCACTAGAGGCCCAAAAAAATGTTGGAAGTGGGTGCATAAGGAAATTGGAACTCTGAAAGATGGAATTAAAGGAATTATTGAAACCTTCATGGACTCCCTTGGGCCTAGTAAAAGTGACGAAACCATGAGCATGATTCAAAAGATATCTCATGATGTTGAAACTACGAAGATCTTTCACGAGCACATAATTGATAAGTTGGAGGAGTATGTGAATGCCATCAAAGAAAACCTAAATAATCCATTAGAAATTAGTAGATAGGTGATGAGTAATAGCTTTTAAGGTTTAGAGAAAATTAATGCAATGATGGCCGACTATAGAACTAGACCCATAGCCAGTGAACCTCCCTTGGGGAAAAATAAAAGAAGAATGCTTTAGAGGGTGGCCAGAGTGCTAGTGGTGGGAAGAGTAGTTCGGGTTCCTATACTAGGGCTAGGAGCCGGAGCGAGAACCAAGGTAACTCCAGATTCATTATGGAGGATCTAGAGAAAATCAACTAGAAGATTACTTAGAAGAACACTGAACTGGTGCATTCTCTCAGTTGATTTCATTTTTTCTATTTTTGGGGGTCTTTTTGTCTTTTTTTTTGGCATTGAGTCTGTGTGGGGTTTATCCCCTTTTTCTCTTTTGTTTAATGTATTTTTGGCTACTACCCTTGGTCTGTAAAACTTTGGATTTCAGGTCCCTATTAAATCTATCTATCTCTATCAAAAACATATTTGTATATAATGAATAATTGCTAGACATTTTATAAGAAAAATATATTGAAGTTAATTTTTTCAAAAAAAAAGAAACAAAGATTACCAAAAATGAATGAGCATTTATATTTTAAAAACTTCTAAAAATTAATTTTTAGAAATGTCTAAAAAAAGTGCAATTCAAGATAATATTAATGGAAAATAGAACATTTGGCAAAAATATGACAACAAATGGAGGTGAATGAGCTAAATAAAAATCATACTAAATTTAATTAATCATTATACACACACATAGTTAACTCAATGAGTTGCAGTTATACTATAGTGATAGCATCAATGGTATGGCACATCATGAATGTTGGATAGACATTTTCATTGCTATAAAGGTAAATACCAAATATTTTTGTATTATTTGATGAAGGTAAATTCTATAACTAGAAATTAGATCGAATAATTTAATGGTCTTGACAAGTTTTTTTACTATAGGAAAAGAATCCTTAGATAGACATATTTGACAATTAAATTCGTAATTATATAAGCATAAGAGAAACAATTTTAATTGAAAAGTAGTAGAAAAATAATTAGAACTAGAAATAATGTATTATATTTAAAAGTCCATCTAATCTAAAATTTATTAAAATTGACTCATATCATATCTAAATTTTTTGTTTTGGTGTCATTGGATACTCAACATCAAAATACTTTAAATGATATATTGAAATTAAAAGACAGTTCATCATTGGGAGGGGGGGGGGGGTGAATCAGTAAATAGAAAAATTGATACAAACTTCCCAAACTCAAATTCAAACATACAAAGTAAACTTATCAATGAAATACCACTGTCAAGATCAATACTTTTAAGAATATCAGTTGACTGTTACAACAACTTAACAATAAACAACATTTAACTTGTAAACATCCAAATGCTTTATCATATGCCAATGCTTCATTTCTCAATGCTTTTGGTTATCACGCCTTATCAAAAATAGCTAATCAAATCAACCATAAGATCATAACCACTAAAGAATTCACCACATGACACAAGTATTTATACGTGGAAAACCCAAATAGTTAAAAAACACGGTGAGATGAGACTCACAAGATAATATCTGAACTCTTTTGAAGTTTTCCCTGTTAGGAGCCAAGCCTGTTAAAGCTTTTACAAAAGTCCTATTAAGAACTGATCCTATTAGGAATCACCCAGTTAAGGGATTGACTACAAATGCCTTGTTAGAAGTAAATACCCTATAAGGAGTAACCTTAATAGAGGATTTGAAAATCCAATCTAATGGACCACCTTCTTAGAGGATTTAATAAGTAACCAAGCTTGTTAGAGCTTACCCAGATAGGGGATTTCAATTATGCTATAATTGTTAGAAAAAAATAGATTTTTCTTGATCTATCTGTATAGCACTACATTTTCTTGATCAGATCCATTTAAACTTCTATCTGCCTTTACTCAAACTGTAGACTCATTCTCCAGTTTGAAAATCACACACTTAACTAATTTCTACAAACTCTTGCCAACACTTAACAAAACAACTTCATCGACCTTAAATAAAAATCAATTAGGTTGATAACACAACAAAAAATCTAATCATCTCATTGATATTACAAACAAGTCGGTACAAGCATGACGGTTGGATTTCATAGCAATCTCTACACATCAATCAAGAAAACCTCAACCGCTCCTTGATTACCACTTCATCAAGCTCAATAACTCATCATGTGTTTTTCATTAGATGCAATACACTTTGCTCATTCCCGCTCAACATCAAATCATAAACCAACATAACCAGTTCAACAACCTTAATCGGTTGGTTTACTGATTACATAACATAGAAAAGGTTTAACCTTTTACATTGATTACCAGTTCAACTCACAAACTTACATAGCGGTTTACAATTAACCTTCACAATGTTCTACCTACCAATTATAAGACAATATTATTACGGGTTTAATTGACATCAATGACAACATAACATATAATTAATGCAATCTTCATGCAAATGCCAACAATATCCTCCTTTGGCATTGAGGGCAATACAAATATCAACACCATTACTTTGTTACTGTGATTGTGAAGATTGTGAATAGGAATTCCAATTTACATTACCAGGTATTCACATTCTTTCTCTGTCTTCAATCTGTCATTGGTTTTCCTTCACATAATCAAATAATTCTTCTCTCCCTTTGACAACAATGCCAAATTGAAAGTAAAATGTGTAATGTTAAATTTCACTATGCATCAACAACATACTACAACTTGATGCTCCCCCTATGGAATACATCCACTTCTACATCAACCCTTGTAAAATTTTGCAAGTGATTCAGAGACTAGTGTAGTCAACATCATGTTCAACTAACTTCATGAAGAGGGAAAACCCCTAACTGAATTCTAAGATACTCAAAAGTAGTCTTAGGTAGAGGTTTAGTAAAAATATTTGCAAGCTGCTCCTTGGTAGAAACATGCTCTAAGATAACATCTTTGCTCTGAACTTTTTCTCTCAAGAAATGATACTTCAATTCAATGTGATTGCTTCGTGCGTGCAAAATAGGATTCTTGGAAATATTTATGGTACTTGTGTTTGTAGACGTATAAAAATGACCGTATTCTTAAATGAATATTTTATGTTTATTTCCCTATTTAATTAAATCCAATTTAATTATCCACATTTTTCTATTTTATTAAGTAAATTACTCAATTTATTTAAATAAAATTCATTATACCATTTAATGAATAAATCATTTTATTCAATTAAATCCCCCTATCCACTTTTAATTAAATTCAAATTTAATTAAATAGTTATCCTAAATTAAATAAATCAAATTTATTTAATTACAACCAAATTGAATGAATTAAATTATTTCAATTAAATCCTATTATCCCCCCCATCCACTTGCAAAAACCCAAACCCCTTCCTAATCCCTTATAGAATCTTCTAATCACTTCTAATTAACCTAACCCTCCTCTAAACTTTGTCACATCCCTAAGCAAAGGGAAGTCACTTCTAAAAAACCTTAAAGTCTTTGATAACCGTTAAAGGTTTTCAACCTTCAACCACCAAAACCCTTAAAGTCTTTGAAAACCATTGAAGGCTTCCAACCTTCAACCACTTAATCCCCAAAGTCTCCAATAACTATTAATGGTTAATTCAAACTCTCCCACATGGTTAAAACATTTGTTTTGACTCAACCTCTACCCAACCCAAAGCTCTCATCAGGCCATTAATGCTTTGACCATGATTATCTCTTAATCATTTGCACAAAGGTTTATCCTTGGATTAAATCTTAATCCATTGGGTAAACCTAATTTAGACTTGACCCTTAGCCTTTAGATAACCATGAGGTCTTCTCAGGCCTTTAATGCCTCCAACCTCTTCTCTCAACCCAATCCTGTGTTGACATTTGTCATCATTTCATTGGTGCAAATCGTGCACATGGATCCCCAACTTTCAAACTTGGCCCTTGATTAAACCATTCAATCTTGACCATCCATTGCCCTGTTTGTGCTATAAATAGAACTCTCATTCCTCCATTTTTAACAATCATCCTTCAAATTTGTAGCATCACACTTATGCTCAAATTCTTTCAAGCTTTCATATCATCTTTATGCTCATCATTTAGCCTCTTTTAGATCAGGAATATAGACTAAATATGCATGTTTAGAGTAATTTATTTATCATTTTAGCCCAATCATAGACTAAATATAGTATGCTAGGATAGTATTCATACTAATCTTGTCATCTTATCATTTATTTTATTGCATTTCTAAAATCATACATAGCTTAGCATCCATTTCATACTAAAATTTATCAAAGCATCTCTCGTTCTCATATTTGCCATCCCTAAACCATTTTGCTCAGTAATCTGAGAGTAAAAACGTTGGTTTGAGGGACATTGTGAGATAGAGAACCATGGGACCCTCCTTGGGACACTGAGTAATACTACGTTACTCCATAGCTTGCACCAAGAAGTCCTGTGTGTGTGTGTGGACTAGTATTTAACTAAATTTTCACATATTAAGTTTTATTCGCCCACTTTTCTCGCATATATTTCTGGCGCCCACCGTGGGGCTCGACCCCAAATAACAAATCGGTTTTTCAAATTGATCACTTTTGTAGGTCTGCGGGAAACAGGAATCGGCGCGTAAGAAACATTCCATAGTGCATCCGCCTAACAGTCTAGCGCTTCTAGCCTACTGTTTAGTGCGTGGGCTCTATGCTTTAGCACGTGAAGACCTTTTCTTAGCGCATGATTTTGTTTTAAAATTTTTTCCTGTAGGTCTCGACGCGGGCAAATCACAGAGCAGCGCATTCAACAGCCATAATAGCACATACGATCCCCAGTTCAGTGCTTATAACCCATAATACCACGCGTACAACCCAAACATTAGCGCATCATATTTAAAATTTACCTACAGAGTCGGAGCAAAAACAAAAAAAAAACACAGAGTAGCGCTTCCAACACCCAGAGTAGTGCACCCAAGGAACAAAGTAGCGCGTTTATCATAAAGTTTAGCGCATAAAACATATATTGTAGCGCATGCAGTTTGTTCTGTAGCGCATCATAGATAGAGAAAAACAAAAACAAATTTTTTTTAATTGTAACCGAATTGGAATTTTAGACTTGTGGAAGTCCCCCAAATTCGCTAACAATTTTTTTGGTTTACTTGCAGGACTCTAATAATTTTCTTGCAGGTGGAGCGGACATCTTTCCTTTGTAACCGATTTCTTTTGTTGACATCCAAATCGGAAATTTGCTTTGTTGACCATTTCCTTTTTATAGATCAGAAAATCTTTCTTTTAAGATTAAAAAGAACATCATGTTTTTGTGGAGCAACATCTCTACATAGGTTAGCAAATTACTGAATTGGAGGTTTAAAAAGAATTTTTGATTGCTTTATCTCGAAAGTGGAAGGAACATGCTCTCCCCTTAACTGGGTGATCAAAAATCCAGACCACTCTTACCACTTTCAATAATTCAAGCATTAAAACCTTTAGCAGGCCTACCTTCCTGAGGAGTTGCAATCAACTCTTAAAGCCATTTATGGCCGGTGTGAAGGGAACGACCTAAGTGGGGAATGGCTTTGACGCCAAGTATTCCAACCCACTATAGTCAAATGTGGAAAGTGACGAAAGTCCTTTTCAACGGTTGCGCGTAGTGATTAGCCTTCTCCTAGTATCCTCGAGATACGTAAAGCCTTTGTTCTAAAGGTTGGGAAGCCTCTTGAGGGAGTTTATCACTGATGGCCAAACGGGAAGCTTGATTAAGAACCATAGAATTAGAAACTTTGAAACGAGTCAGTAACCAAACATTTGTAACATCATAGTGCAAGGGTGGGGAAGAATCTGCCCCCAAGATTACTCACCATATATCTCCCAAGATAACTACTCAACTGTGAAGCAATTCACTTTGGGTTAACTTCTGGCAAAAGGCAAAAAAATGGGCGCCTTCTAGGGGGTGACACGGCTGTTTGAGCTGATGGAGTATCGAGACTAGTGGGCTATGATGTTATTTATGACCCTTGAATAAAGAGTCTTTCTGAAGTGTCTTACTTGTATCCAAACCTGTTAAAACATTGGGGATTTGAACACATCCTCGCAGAACATACACTTTTTGTTAGATTAAGCAAAATGGTTGTACTTTTTGTGCCGTACTTGTAGTTATTAATTCAGAAAATCATCCATCGCACTTGAAAATTTCTCAACAAAAAAATCAAAAACCTCAAAAAAAAATCACCCAAATGGAAAAATCAGGGCAGTCTAGTGCATAAGAGCAACCTCTTAGTGCATGGAACACTTCTATTAGCACATTCAAACCAAAAATTAGCGTATGTAGTTAAAACAATAGCATTTTATCATCAGGCAAAATAGTATACAATCCTTTAGCGCATCCAAAACACAGTCTGGTGCGTGGCAGCAACATTTTAGCACGTAGGTGCCCATAATTAGCACATAAAGTAAAACAGTTAGCGCATATCAGGCCCAGTATAGCGCGTAGCTTTTTCAAACAAATTCCACAACATTTTCAACAGTCCTAATTTTAGTGCATGGCAGCAACAGCTTAGCGCGTGGTATAGATATATTAGCGCATTCGCTCAAATAGTTAGCGCGTATCAGGCCCAGTATAGCGCGTAGCTTTGCCAAACAAACTTAACAGTGATTTTCAATAGCCTGAATTTTAGTGCATGGAAGAAACATCTTAGCGTGTAGAAACCATATTTTAGTGCATATACTCCAACAGTTAGCGCGTGTAAAGCCTAGTATAGCACGTATATTTTTTACCAGTTAAACAAAAATTTTCCAAAATCCAAACTTTAGCGCGTATCTAGGGGCAGATTAGCACGTGTGCTCATTCTTTTATCGCATCTGAGAAATTTAGTAGCGCATGTAAACTTTGTTCTAGCGCGTGATCCAAGGCTGAAAAACAGAGAGTTAAAACTGGAAAATTTTTTAAATTTTCAAAAATATTTTGGAAGACTTTTTCATCAAAAATCATCTATTATCAAACCAGAGTGACAAAAACAAACCATTAAAAACTTTTCTCAAGCTAAATTTGTGTCAAACAAAGTTGTCAAAATCTGAAATGAATCAAGCAATAGAGGATGTCTCTCCTATCATAATCTGAAAAATTTTCATCATCAGTATCAATCAAATCCTTTAACATCTTACGGATTTTATCTCAAAAACACTTGTCTAAATTTTTCAAATTGTCAAATCTAGTTTTCAGATCGGGAAACTCTTTATCCATATCATTTGGTACACTTTGTCATGAAGGGGCATCTAAACCTTCATTCTGATAAAGTAAGATTTGAAATTTTCAAAACAAGCATCAACTAAATCCAAACAAATCAAAGGAAATCATTAATCACTCATGCATGACTAATCCCCTTATTCTGAGAAGAAAGAACCTCTATCGTAACATCACGTTAAAGAAACAACAACCTAGCTTTTCCAAATTCATCAAGAGAAATAAGTTTTTATACATCAATCGTCAACTCTTCAAATCTCATCAGGAATTTCTTCATCACGTCAAACGTTATATCCAAAACAAATCTAGTGAATTTGATAAAGAACCCCTGAAAACAAGAGCATACTGTCAAAAGTCTGCTTTTAATCAAAAGATAAACCGCGGAGGAAAGATCAATCCAACATTCTTGCCCGATGAGTGCATCACATATAACACATCTCGGCCAGAACCACCAATGCCCGAGTGACACATCGAAGAGGACTTTGTTCCTTTCATCACTGAAAGTTTCTATTAAATTGCCTGTCACTCGCTCTTAAAGAAATAAACAAAGCGAGACACATGCAGAATCAAGTATGAATCGCAGATTATCAAACCCTTTTGAAGTGCCACACTCAGAAGAGCCTGAAATTACTGATGCAATTCTACAAGAATGTCAAGAAAATCCTTCATTCCAAAAACTCATCGAAAAACTCATGGAAAATGACAAAGAAAAATATCTACTCATGCTTACGAGTAAAGGCATTAAACTTCCTGAAGATTTCGACGCAAACATCTTTCAAACTGGGTCTCAACAATATACATATCAAGAACAACAAAGAGAAGAAGAAACTCGCATACCTGAACAACACATTCTAGAACAACGTATACCAGAAATGCGAATACCTGAGCTTGAAACTCCAGGACAACACATACCATTTACTACACCTTTTCAGTTAAGAACAAATACGAGGGAAGAATTCATCCCTCAACAAGATAATGCACCCTTAGTTGCTCTTACTCAACAAATGCAAATGTTGCAAAGACAAATACAAGATATGCAACAAGGGACAACAGTGCGGTACTCTATCAACGAAATTTGTCCTTATCCATTTGACAGAAGTTTAAACATGGTACCTTTTCCTCCAAACTCAGACATTCCCAAATTTGATAGATATGATGGGGGAAGTGATCCTCGTGATCATGTTCGAGAATTTTGCACCATGAGTCTTGAATTTGCTCATGATGACACTTATCTAATGAGGTTATTCCCAAGAAGCCTGGGAGGACAAACAATGGAATGGTTATCCAAGATTACACCACCTGTTAGATCATTTGATAAATTGGTTAACAAATTCATCACCCACTATTCTTACAACATCCAACATGCCATAACCATGCTAGATGTTCGCAACACCAAACAAAAAAACAATGAAACATTCATGTTATTCCTTCAGCGTTGGCGATGCATGGTATCAAGATATCCTCGAGATATTCCTGAAAAAGAAAAAATGGAAATCTTCATTGATAACTTAAATGGCAAAATGAGTTATAGACTCAAACTTCAATGCATACCATCTTTCACCAAATTGATTGAAAATGGCACTCAAGTTCTACAAGGAAGGAACAAACTCATCAAACTACAATAACCAAAACAATACCAATCTTGACAAATCTTGATTTTGGACTCGAAACAAAAATGAAGGCAATAATGAATCATATGATCCCAAATCTAAACAACCAGTGCTTGCATTATCAAGAAATACTCAAAATGCAAAAAATCCTAAAAATGCTACTCCCAGTGCTAACACATATGCACCAAACAATGCTCAAGGACAACTCACCACTAACAATGCCAACGATAATCAAAGCAAAAACCTGAATCCAAGGCCTAACAACAATTCACGCAACAACACTAACAATTTCCAAAAGCATATCTTCACACCACTGGGCCAATCATTAGAATCCGCATTTAGAGAACTGTTGGCAAACAAGATTCTTTCTTTGCCTCCAATCAACAATTATGAACCCCCAATCAAACCACCTTGGTGGAATGATTCACACTATTGTGATTTCCATCGCAACAAGGGCCATAGAACAAACGAGTGCATGAGATTGAAACATGTAATCCAGGACATGATTGATCGAGGTGACTTAACGGTGGATGGTCTCAAAACAAATAATGATCACGAAGCCTTCAAAAATCCTCTCCCAAATTATAACAAAGATGGTGCATCAACTTCAAATGATACACGTGGAGCTCATATTAATCACATCTACAACAACACAATCAACCACATATCAGCTGAAGACCATCAAGTCAATGTCATAACCATTCAAGATCGACATGATCATGAATCTGTCAATGTAACAACTCCGACTCAAAAATATGTCCTGAAGGGACATACTGCACCTCCAACTGCCGCACCAAAAATCCAATATGACTTGGTTAACCAACTACGCAAGACTCGAGCTCAGATATCTATCCTAGAATTGTTGAAACTATCCCCAAAACACAAAGACATATTGGAGCAAGCGCTATTGGAAACAAATGTACCTCAAAATCTGGATATAGACAGATTTCAAGCCATGGTCACCCATATGACAGAATCTCATAACCTCACCTTCTCAGAGCATGATAATACTTCCTTGAGTCATCCGCATAATACTCCTCGACATATTGAAGTCATTGTTTGCAAACACTGAGTAAAAAGAGTCTTAATAGATGGAGGAGCCGGACTTAATATATGTACTTTAAAGCTTATCCATGCACTAGGCTTCTCAGAAGAATCTATTGATCCTTGTAAAAAGATTACCATAAAATCATATGATAATGAGGAAAGGTCTTCTAAAGGAATATTAATATTAACTATTCAAGTAGGACCAGTGCAAAAGGATACTATATGTCAAGTCTTAGATATTGATCTCACCTACAATATCTTATTAGGACGACCCTGGATACATGAAATGCAAACAGTACCTTCTACGTATCACCAGTGTGTCAAGTTTCCTTATGATAGAAAAGAAATCTCCATATCAGTTGATCACAATCCATTTCAACATTGCAACACAATGAGGGCAGCTCAAGACAGTTTGGTTCCTCATAGCAGAGAAAAGCAGCAATCTTCAACATCCGATCCACCAACAACAAAATCCAACTCTTTATGGGGAGACTTCAAACAGAAAATGCAAATCAAAGACCAGGGCATGGGAGAATATTCTCTGGAGCCTTTATGTTTGACCAGATTGCCAACATCACCTAGATCGCATGGTTTACCTACTATATCAACACATCTAGCAACTCAACCCATCACTAAATTTGATGGTACTTTCATCCAATTGGGTACTCTAGCACATGAATCAGACGATAAAGACGTTCTTAGCTGGCTATACAAAGATGAAGAAGAAGATAATAGAGCAGTAGCTCTGGACATTGTCCTACCAACGCACCTGTATGGAAAAGGCTACTTAATCATGAAACAAATGGGATATGGTGGTAAAGGACCTATTAGGAAACGCAAAGAAGGAGTCACTGAACCTATAGATCTTCCTTCGCAACCTAGTAGAAATAAAGCAAGATTAGGTTCTAAATTCACCTTCCTATTGAAACGACCGCCACACACAAATGTAAAACCTCAATGGAAGGAAAAGAAGAAGTACAAGGAAGAATCCTACCAGGAAGCACTCTTTGAATCAGTAGAAACAATCCGCAAGGCACGCGAACGTCAAGATCAAAAGTTGCATCAGGAAAAGCTTTTAAATCATAAGAAGGCCATATCTGCAATAGTGGCTCATATTCACACACCAATGGCTCAAAAACAAATCATGTCATCACAAGAAACTGTCATTTCCCCTCAAGGAAGCACAACCTATGAACAAATCTAGACCGTGGAAGATGGATCGGATACAGAATCCACACAGAATATCAAAATAGTATCCATCATAAAAGATTTGTTTTCACCATACAACATACCTGTTTGTAGCACAGATAGAATTTGGGATGATGCCTATGAGATAGATTCCAATGAATATGAATGGGGTACCTGCTCCGATGCTGCTACAAATATCTCAGATGATACTGATTTCATATCCATTTCTTAAGAAGAACATAACGCAGAAGATAGACCTCTTGAATTGGGACCACAACATATCTATGATGTTCAAGAAAGCGAACAGAAGTATTACGAACAAGTCTATGTAGAAGATGAAACCCTCGACGATGAAACCCTAGACTTCTTCAAAACCAAGACCCATCACGATGACAACTCTATCCTAACAGTTACGGTAGCCAAACTTGATCCACCCAATGATTCCTTACCGCTTGTCTTCCCTGATCTCATTGACTGGAATGAACCTGAAACCCATGATATACCAATTTTCCCCGATGATGAATCTATTATCCATTACCTATGTACCATAAATCCCGAAACAGGCTCTACCAGTGAACAAAATAATGATGTTTGTCTATCAAGGAATGTCAAGTCTCTCAGTCGCAAAAATAAATCAAATAAAGAATCTGATGCTGAAAACCAGTTAATGGCAGCTATAGATCCAAAAAAAGTAAAAGTAAAGGACGCATCTGAGGGTGAAAACCTTTTTAAGGCACCTAATGATGGGAGACTTGACACTCTTCCTAAATATTTTCATGAGCGATCACCCATATTGATTGAGCCCACTCAATCAATCAACATTGGTACCATAGAAGTAGCTAGAAACATTCACCTTGCAGAATCTCTGACAGAGGAGGAAAGATCGGCATTCATCATTTTCTTTAAAGGACAACAAATTAACTTTGCCTAGTCATATGCTGATATGCCCGGAGTTGATCCACACTTAATCATGCATCACTTATCCATTTCTACAGGAGTCAAACCAGTCAAGCAAAAGCTACGAAAGATGAATCCATAGGTGGCACTTATGGTCAAAACTGAATTGAAGAAATTATTAGATGTTGGATTCATTCGACCCATTGACTATGCAGAATGGATTTCCAACATTGTTCCAGTGTCAAAACCAGATGGTAGTATCAGAATATGCACTGACTTCAGGGATGTCAACAAAGCTTGTCCAAAAGATGATTTTCCTCTACCAAGTATCGATATAATTATAGATCTCATAGCAGGCCATGCAATGCTCTCATTAATGGACGGTTTCTTAGGCTACAATCAAATCAAAATAGCTCCTGAAGATCAAGACAAAACAGCATTCACCTGTCCTTGGGGAACGTACTGTTGGAATGTTATGCCTTTTGGCTTAAAGAATGCAGGAACCACTTATCAAAGAGCAATGACAACCATATTCCATGATAGGATGCACACATTTATGGAAGACTATGTGGATGATTTACTAGCAAAATCCTTCACTAGAGCTGAACATCTCGGCATCTTAACAAAGATCTTTGATCAATTGTAGAAATTTCAAGTTCGACTCAACCCTAAGAAGTGTGTCTTCGGGGTTACATCAGGCAAGTTACTAGGCTACATAGTTTCAGCTAAAGGTATTGAAGTTGATCTAGCAAAGGTACAAGCCATCATGGACATGCCACCACCAAAGAATATCAGTCAACTTAGATCTCTACAAGGATGACTTCAATCAATCAGGCGATTCATCACTCAACTAGCAGATAAAAGTCTGCCATTTAACCACTTGCTACACAAAAATGTACCGTTCAGATGGGAGACTAAGTGTGCAGAATCTTTTTACCAAATTAAACAGTACCTGATGAATCCACCGGTTCTAGTACCACTAGTTGCAGGAAAGCCTCTTATATTATATATCTCAACAATAGATATTTCACTGGGGGCACTATTGGCACAAGAAGATCAACAAGGAAAGGAACGCGCCATATATTACATCAATAGAACATTGAATGGCTATGAGCTCAACTATACATTCATTGAAAAGGCTTGCTTAACAGTGGTTTTTGCATCTCAGAAGTTGCGATGTTATATGCTAGCACACACCATAAAGCTAGTGGCAAAAATTGATCCTCTCAAGTATCTACTCAGCAAGGTAGCTCTCACAGGCTGATTGGCTAAATGGGTTATGATTCTCAGTGAATTTGACATCCACTACATAGAAAGACGAGCCATCAAAGGACAAGCAATTGCAGATCAGCTGGCTGAAGCACCACTCCCAGGCAAACAAACCATGGAGATTGAATTTCCAGATAGGGACGTTTTTGCTCTTTCCTCCAAACAATGGACCCTATATTTTGATGGATCCTATACACAACATGGTTCAGGGGCCGGCATTCTATTCATCACTCCTGAAGGACACACTATGCCATGATCATATAGACTTATGTTCCCATGTACAAATAATGTGGCTGAATATGAAGCATTGGTTATCGGCATCAAAATGGTTGTCGAATGGAAAATCACAGAGTTAAAAGTCTATGGAGACTCACAACTAGTCATCAATCAGATCAACAACAACTATCAGACAAAGGACGATAAGTTACTACCCTACAAACGCATGGTGGATGACTTAAAATAGTATTTTGTACACATCACCTTCGACCAAATACCAAGGTTGAACAACAAAGCAGCCGATGCAATGGCTACGATCGCTACATTACTACAAATTCCAGAACAACAGAGTCGTTATGAGTTCCTGGTAGAGCAACTGTTCTCTCCCGCCTATGACCACTATGAATCCCAGGTTATCTATGCCTTGACTGGTTCAGATTCTCCATTATATGGACCAATATACGATTACCTCAAGCATAATATCTTACCCATTGACCAATCTCGTAACCAAAAACGTAACTTTATCTGACAAGCTGCTCATTACACCCTTACCGCTGATACCTTATATCGTCGAGGTCTAGATGGAACTCTTCTTCGTTGTCTTGATCGTAATGATTCCGATTCGGCTTTACATGAGCTTCATGAAGGTATTTGTGGCACACATTCAAGTGGCACTACTCTTGCTAAAAAGCTTCTATGAATGGGATACTACTGGCCTACAATGGAGAAAGACTCATATCATTTTGCCAAGAAATGTTCTAAATGCCAGATCCATGGCAATCTGATACATGCACCAGCACAGGAACTGTAGCCATTTACAACATCCTGGCCCTTTTGTCAGTGGGGACTAGATCTAGTTGGCAAAATATATCCTTCATCTTCAAATGGACACAAGTTCATTATAACTGCAACAGAATACTTTACCAAATGGATAGAAGCAGTTCCCATGACCACAGTGACCGGGAAACAAATTGCCTCTTTTATCCTAAATTATCTGATCTGTAGATATGGTATTCCAAGTTCAATCATCATAAATAATGGATGACCTTTCAAAAACCAGGATGTACAGGAACTATGTGAAAAATTCAAAATCCAACATCGGTTTTCTACACCATACTACCCATAGGGAAATGGTCAAGTAGAAGCATCTAACAAGACAATCCTAAAAATCCTCAAGAAGACAGTGAATGATGCAGGCAAAGATTGGCACGTACAAGTCAATCCAGCACTTTGGGCATACAGGACCAGCATCCGCACACCTAGAGGAGCAACACCATATTCATTGGTATATGGATCAGAGGATATTTTACCCTTGGAGGTAGAAATTCCATCTCTTAGAGTTTCTTTGAAAGGTTTAATCCCTAATGAAGAGTATCGAGTTAACCGACTGCAAGAACTGGAACTATTAGATGAAAGACACCAACATGCTTATACTCATCTCAAAGGATATCAGCAACACATGTGCAGGAGCTACAATCACAAGGTCATTCCCAGCAACTTCAAGGTTGGTGATCTAGTCCTCAAAGAAAATCCAAGAAATCAGCAAGATAGAGAAAAGAAAGGGAAATTTGAACCAAACTGGTTGGGTCCCTATGTCATCATATCAGTCTATGGATCAGGTGCCTATCAGCTCACAAATTCTAAGGGAGATGTGCTCGATGATCCAACTAACAACATTCATTTGAAGAAGTACTATACTTAAGGTAGCCTAGTGCACGGAAAAAGCCAAAAACAAACAAAAAAAAAAAATCCAGAAAAAACAAAAATACAAAGTACAATAAAAACAAAAGGTGAAAACCTGGTAAACAGGTGCCCTTGTGAAAGAACAGCTCCTTTATCTATATCCATGCCATTTTATCCATCAAAACACTATCGGCCATCGCCCGACACTTAGCATATATCCTTTCAAGACATACTTAGCATAGTCACTATCTTGGGTTATCCATCTGTATCTATTCTCTTACCGCATTCCACCATGGCTTGGAAATCACTGTACATAATCATATCCAGCGGTACACTCAGCTAGGGGCATTGAATTTTTCAAACACTTGCAAACATTCAAGACATTCCAACTATTGCAAAACTCAGACACATGACATCCAACAAACAAACCTACACTTCATCGCCAAAACAAAACAAAAACAATTCACAAAAAATTTCAAAGATGGATGATTTTCTGAAGTACTAAATGTTGCATTATCGCATAAAAGTCTTGATTATTTTGCATTTTGAACTTTTTGAATTATTGGAATCTCCTCCTTATCTCATAAAAAGCTTCAAAGCTAGAGATCATAAGGAAATTCCAATATTTTTATTAGTCTTCTGTTTGGGAGGCGATCAGTTGTACTGTGTGAATATTTACCTCGAGACGTGATACATTACATATCACTGAAGGCCTAATTCCATTTCACGCATATAAATGATCTACTCTTGTTTGTTTATGCACTACGCACTCAGGTCGTCCTGGTTCAATTATACCTTGACAATTGTGCTATCTTGCAAAATCAAATATCATGTAAATTTTACTCAGGTCATTATGGTTCAATTATACCATTATGCTTGTATAAATTTTCAACATGTCCTAAAATCAATAAATGCTCCATGATGATATTCACAAAGAAAGCAAACAAATGGTTATATCGGATGGCAAATACAGAATGAGAGATTCTCCAAAAACAATTAGTCGCATATCATTTTACAATTAGTTGCATATCATTTTACAATTAGTTACATATCATTTTGCATCATTATTACATCATTTTACATCATATCATATTACAATTAGTTGCATATCAAAACATACATCTCATTTTCAAGATACATCTCACAAGCATATAAAAGCATACATCCTGCATCATACATTACATCATCTATGTAAACATTACATCATCATATGAAAAGGAAGTAGCTCACATAAACATGCATCCATATACACATCACATGATCAAAAATGATGCCATCCATATATATATATCTCAAAAATGATCCAAATGTACAAAATATGTCAAAACTGTGTCCAGTACAACGCATACAATGCTCAAAAATACAACAGAGACCATGTCTCTCAAGTATGACTATCCCCTGATGGAGATGGTCTCGCTCCAGATGCGCCCGCCCTTGGATCTCCAAGAGGGTCCTATCTCACTCTAGATACACTCGCTCCTGGATCTCCAAGAGGGTCCTGTCTCACCGGCCCCGTCACACCTCGGCTCTCAGGTCGTGTCCCAGTGGTTCGAGATCGACTCGATCTCGACTGTGCAAAGCTCTCCACTCGCCGATCTCTGGGTACTGTAGCCTCATAATGCTACCTATAATACTTCGCCTTCTGCACTCTCTGTGTCAGCTCTCTAAGGGTGTCTCTCAATGGACCACCTGCCATTGCTCTTTGTACACTCACCAACACCTCCTCCGCTCGTCCTCGCCGCTCTATCTCAGTATCTCTCTCAGTGGTCAACTGAGAAATCTACTGCTGATAGGTCAAAATCTGCGCCTGCAGCTGCTGAACGGTAATCAGCAAGGTCCAGATCTGTGCATCCTCCACATGACCTGGCACTTGAACCCGTAGTGGTACCTGTGCTGGAGCTACTCCTCCCACTCACCCTGTCCTCGGTACTAGAGGTGGGAGTATATCTACCCTCCTCCTCTATGCTGGTCTACTCAGCTCCTCCTCACCCCCCACTACAGCTAGCACCTCCGTCACTCTCCCCTAGCTCCAATAGCCAATCCTCCTCTCCACCTCTCAATCCTCCCCTGTCGTACCGCTCTCTCCACACCTCTACCTACCCACCTCCCTCTAGCTCCTCTACCATCTCCATCATCTCCATCATCTCCCCCGTCTCCCTCCTCCCCATCCAAGTCAAATGCTGGCCTCATCTCCTCTGGATCTGAGATCCTCGCCACTGCTCGCGCAGCAAACAAACGGGCGAACTCATCTGTCATCCTTGCGTCCTGAATCTCTAGAGCATAGTCCCAGATCTGTCCCGCCAACCTTGTAAACTCCTCTATAGCCATGGCACTATCAATAGTCAGCCCCCAATCGGCCACATCTTGCTGCCGCCGTGCATACAAACATGCTCCCTGAGGAATCCCCTACTGCCGCAAAACTTGGGTCACCACAAATCGCTCAATAACGAACAGGGTCCTCTCAATCAGATACCTCGTCATAAATACAAAAGGCATCTCTATCCCATCCTTCGCCCTAACCCACCCCATGTGCTAGACTCTCCGTACGCGCTAATCTACCCTTCCTAAGCGCTACCCTTTTAGCCTTATGCTCTAGGTTAGTCCTACGCGCTAAACCCCCTTCCCTATGCGAACCCCGGTGGCCCCTATGCGCTAGGTCATACCTACACGCTACCCTGTTGACGCGACATGCTACCCAACACAATATATGCGCTATTTTCCATGCATGCGCTAACCTAGAAGTTTTATGTGCTAGCCTACATTTTTCGGACGTGACCCCTAAATTAAACCTGATGCGCTACTTAACACTTCATATGCGCTACTGTTGACCCTAGACGCGCTAAAATGAAACACCCGAACTTTGAAATTCAAAAAATGACTAAAAACGACAAAACAAAAAATCAAAAAGGGGTCAAAAACGTTGACTTACTGGTGGTCCACATGCTACTAGTCTCCGGTACCTCCGAACGTGCTCAAAACGGTGTCTGTGATAGGGAATAGGCATTTTCTCTCCAGAGAAAATTCTCTTTCTTCAAAGTCAACAAAGCACAAATGACTTTAAATCAAGCCCTTTTCCCCTTTTATAGGAGGAAAATGAAATTAGGGTTAGCCGTATGGACCTGTAATATGGTCGCGGTCTCCCCTATACCAAAACAGTTGTAACTTATCGAGAGATGAATCAATCTGCACACTTTTTACATACACGAAATCATACACATCATACGAACTTCATCAATTTTAAATCAAAATTTTTTCAAAATATTGATTCATCTCCCGAGGGGGCATCACCATCAAATATCGAATCTGGGGCATCACATCAAATCTGGGGCACGATTGGCAAATCAAAAGAGTGACACAAAAATTGCATTTGATCATAAATCATGATAAGACATCATTTTCTTTGAAATAACATGTGCACACACGTCACTTCAAAGAGGGGCAAAATGTAGATGTATAAAAATGACCGTATTCTTAAATGAATATTTTATGTTCATTTCCCTATTTAATTAAATCCAATTTAATTATCCACATTCTTCTATTTTATTAAGTAAATTACTCAATTTATTTAAATAAAATTCATTATACCATTTAATGAATAAATCATTTTATTCAATTAAATCCCCCCTATCCACTTTTAATTAAATTCAAATTTAATTAAATAGTTATCCTAAATTAAATAAATCAAATTTATTTAATTACAACCAAATTGAATGAATTAAATTATTTCAATTAAATCCTATTATCCCCCCCATCCACTTGCAAAAACCCAAACCCCTTCCTAATCCCTTCTAGAATCTTCTAATCGCTTCTAATTAACCTAACCCTCCTCTAAACTTTGTCACATCCCTAAGCAAAGGGAAGTCACTTCTCAAAAACCTTAAAGTCTTTGATAACCATTAAAGGTTTTCAACCTTCAACCACCAAAACCCTTAAAGTCTTTGAAAACCATTGAAGGCTTCCAACCTTCAACCACTTAATCCCCAAACCCTCCAATAACCATTAATGGTTAATTCAAACTCTCCCACATGGTTAAAACATTTGTTTTGACTCAACCTCTACCCAACCCAAAGCTCTCATCAAGCCATTAATGCTTTGACCATGATTATCTCTTAATCATTTGCACAAAGGTTTATCCTTGGATTAAATCTTAATCCATTGGGTAAACCTAATTTAGACTTGACCCTTAGCCCTTAGATAACCATGAGGTCTTCTCAGGCCTTTAATGCCTCCAACCTCTTCTCTCAACCCAATCCTGTGTTGACATTTGTCATCATTTCATTGGTACAAATCATGCACATGGATACCCAACTTTCAAACTTGGCCCTTGATTAAATCATTCAATCTTGACCATCCATTGCCCTGTTTGTGCTATAAATAGAACTCTCATTCCTCCATTTTTAACAATCATCCTTCAAATTTGTAGCATCACACTTATGCTCAAATTCTTTCAAGCTTTCATATCATCTTTATGCTCATCATTTAGCCTCTTTTAGATCAGGAATATAGACTAAATATGCATGTTTAGAGTAATTTATTTATCATTTTAGCCCAATCATAGACTAAATATAGTATGCTAGGATAGTATTCATACTAATTTTGTCATCTTATCATTTAGTTTATTGCATTTCTAAGATCATACATTGCTTAGCATCCATTTCATACTAAAATTTATCAAAGCATCTCTTGTTCTCATATTTGCCATCCCTAAACCATTTTGCTCAGTAATCTGAGAGCAAAAACGTTGGTTTGAGGGACATTGTGAGATAGAGAACCATGGGACCCTCCTTGGGAAGCTGAGTAATACTACGTTACTCCATAGCTTGCACCAAGAAGTCCTGTGTGTGTGTCTGGACTAGTATTTAACTAAATTTTCACATATTAAGTTTTATTCGCCCACTTTTCCCGCATACAGTGTTATAACATAAAATCTTTATAGGTTCCGAAATCTTCATATATCCTGTGTGCAATTCATATAAGCTACAACATACTCAACTTTAGAAGTAAATTGTGAAATACAAATCTTCTTTTTACTACTCCATGAAACAAGCCTTCCTCCAAGAAAAAATACTCCATCGGTTGTGCTTTTTTGGTCATCAACATTTCCTTCCCAATCAACATTTGTGTATGCCTTCAAATCAAATTTTCCTCCATATGGATACCATAATCCATAGTCAATAGTACCTTTTAGGTATCTAAAGATTCTCTTGGTTTCTCTCAGGTGTGTCTCCTTAGGATTCTTCTGGAATCTAGCAACTATGTGAACCGCATGGGCTATGTTCAATTTGCTGTGAGCAACATAGTCCAATTTGCCAATCATTGACCTATATTCCTTCTCATTAACACACTTAGATTCATCTTCCTTGGACAACTTACAACCTGTAACCATTGGTGTCCCAACTAGTTTACATTCACTCATGCCAACTGTCTTCAAAACCTCTTTCACATACTTAGACTATGTAATGAAAATACCATTCTTCATTTGTTGTATTTACAAGCCTATGAAAATTTTTATTTCCCCTACTAAAGACATTTCAAACTCATTTTTCATTTCCTCTACAAAATTGTTGCTCATGACATCATTACCTCTAAATATAATATCATCAACAAATACTTCAATGACCAGTATTTCATCTCCTTCATACTGAGATACATGTTACTAAATCACTTGTTCTCAGAAAGTCTATCTTCATTAGATGTTTATGAAGCCTTTCATACCATGCTTTGGGTGCCTTCCTTAATCCATATAAGGCCTTATGCAATCTACATACCATGTCTTTCACATTAGTCAAAGCATAACTATCTGGCTTCTCTACGTATACCTCTTCTTCCAATATCTCATTCAAAAATGCAGACTTAACATCCATTTGATATACCTTGAACTTTTTATGGGTTGCAAATGCAAGTAAAGTTTTGGCACCTTCTAGTATTGCTACTGGTGCAAAAGTTTCTCCATAAACTTCTCCTTCTTCTTGTGCATAACCCTTGCAGACTAATCTTACCTTTTTGCGAACTAGAAAGCCATCTTCATTCAACTTGTTCCTATATACCCATTTAGTACCTATAGCATTCTTATTTACCGATCAAGGTACTAGGGTCCAAGTGTTGTTCTTCTCAATTTGGTCCAATTCCTCCTCCATAGCTTTAACCCAATAATCATCACCAAATGCCTCCTTAGTAGTTCTTGGTTCAATGGTGGAGATCATGCAAGAATTTTCTCTAATTCTTCTTTTGGTTAGCACTCCAGCATCCTTATCTCCAATAATCTACTCACAATTGTGATTCAGTCTCACATATCTAGGAATAACATGATAATTATCTTCAGGTTTAGCTTTTTCATTATCATCATCTTCTTCTAAATTTATCTATTCCGGTTCAACTAGTGCATCAAAATTTGCTTTGCTGATTTCATATTTCATAGTTTCTGGTTCTACAAACAAAATGCAAGGATCTTCATGCTATTTCTCTGAACTGGTTCCTTCTGAGACTTTAGGAAATTCATCCACTCAAACATCAGCACTCTCAACAATTCTCTGTGTTTGATTGTTAAAACATTTGTAGGCCTTACTCTTGATGGAATAGCCAAGAAATATGTCTTCATCACTCTTAGCCTCAAATTTGCTAATGTAATCACCTCTCTTAATAAAACATTTTCTTCCAAATATCTTAAAATAGATAACATCAAGTGATCTTCCATACCAATATTCATAAGGAGTCTTTTCCTTACCTCTCTTTACCAGGAGCCGGTTCATTATGTAGACAACTGTGCTGACAACTTCTCTCCAAAAGCTTTTTTCTATACCTCCTTGTATCAACATTGTCCTAACAGCTTCAACAAATGACTGGTTGTTCCTTTCTATGATACCATTCTGTTGTGGTATCCTCGGTGCAGAAAGTTGTCTTTTAATACAATTCTCTTCACAGTACCTAGTGAATTCCTCATAAGTAAATTCACCACCTTGATCTATCTTTAGTTATCTTTTTACCACTCTCTTTCTCAGTTAAGGCCTTGAATGCCTTGAACTTACCAAAAAATTTAGCCTTATCCTTCAAGAATGTGACCCACATCATCCTTGAGCAATCATCAGTGAGAATAATAAAATATCTGTCACCTTGAATGCTTTTTGTTCTTATTGGTCCACAAAGATCTGCATGAACCAGATCTAACAAGTGCTCCATTGAAAAGGATTTGATTTTGAAAGTTTAAGAAGTCATCTTTCCTAATTGACATTCTTTGCAAAGAGCATTAACCGGTTTGTCTAACTTAGGCAAACCTCTCACTGTCTTGGACTTACTCACTTTAACACTTTTATCAAAGTTTATATGCCAAAATCTCCTATGCCAAAGCCAACTATCATCTATTTTAGCAATAAAAAAGTTGCTAACTTTATACTTAATATGAAACAAGTCACCTTTAATTTTTTCCCGGTTGCAATCAATTCACCTTTGTTATCAAAGATTTTGCACATACCATTTTGAAACTCGAGCAGGTATCCTTTGTCATTGAGTTGTGCCACACTAAAAAGATTGTGCTTTAGTCCTTTAACCTAGTAGACATCATCTGCACTTCTCTTCCCATTAAGAGAAATAACTCCTTTACCTTTAACCATGCAGGGTGAGTCATTGCCAAATCTAACAACACCGCTATCAAATTCTTTCAAGGAAAGAAACTTTCTCTGATCACCGATCATATGATGTGAACAACCACTATCAATGATCCAATCATTAGAGTTATCCATCTTGGATACTAATGCCTTCTACTCTAATATCTCTTCCTTAATAGCTACAAACACAATATCTTCACTAGCGTCACCGTCAGATTCTTCATCAGTGATACTACTATCAATAGCAATAAGACAATCTCTTTTGCCTTTACCCTTATACTTCTTGAATTTATGTCTCTTGTGTTAATTTTCACCATTAGGACAATTAAATGCTATGTGACCAATCTTGTTGCATGCAAAACATTTTAAAGGTAATTTACCTCTGTATTTACCAATGCCTCTAGGAAATTGCTTTATCAGTAAGACTTCAAGCTCCACTAAATTGTCTTCATCATCAACATCTCTGCTGGATCTAGATTCAAAACCATAACTAGTATCTCTACTTTTTCTCACAGATGGGTTAGAAACAAAAGCTCTAAATGCAGACTCGGATTTCTGTATACTACTATCCTAACCATTTAATTCAAAAGCAGTAAGATTGCCAAGAGTTACCTTAGTTTTGTCAATGGACTTCAGCTCTTGAATAGCTGTAACTCAAATAGAAAAGATTAGTAGTAGGGTTCTCAGTACCTTACTAATTACTGTGGTATCTTCTAGTTTCCCTCCTGCACTCTTAATTTCACCAACTATCTCTTTTATCCTTTGATCATATTGTTGGATATTCTCACCTTCAGACGTCCTCATGTCATCAAACTTTCCTCTTAGACTCTCTTCTTTAGAAATCTTAACATGTTCATCACCGCTATAAATCTCTTCAAGTTTCTTCCATACTTCATATGTAGTTCCAAGACCATGAACATCTACATATTCAACATCACACATGGAACTGATAATAGCCTCCAATGCTCGATGGTTTTCTTGTTGTTCTTTCTTCAGATCATCAGTCATAATTCTAGTAGGTGCAATATACTTAGTATCTATATGATCCCAATACTGAATTCCCAAACTCTTGATGTAAATCTTCATTCTATCCCTCCATATCCTATAGTTTTCTCTGTTGAACTTCAAACCTTCCTTCTTCATCATGATCTAACAGATCTTTTCCTCAAGCTATTAAGCTTAGACCTTAGAGGACCTGAGATGCTCTCATACCAATTGATGGTACAATGAATGAATATGTATCTGATAGATTACTAAGAGGGATGGGGGGGGGTGAATGAGTAAATAAAAAAACTAATACAAACTTCCCAAACTCAAATTCAAACATACAAAATAAACTTATCAATGAAATACCATTGTAAAGATCAATACTTATAAGAATATCATTTGACTATTACAACAACTTAACAGTAAACAACATTTAACTTGTAAACATCCAAATGCTTCATCATATGGCAATGCTTCATTTCTCAATGCTTCCGATTATCATGCCTTATTAGAAATAGCTTATCAAATCAACCCTAAGATCTTAACCACAAAAATATTCACCGCATGACACAAGTATTTATACGTGGAAAAACCAAATAGGTAAAAACCATGGTGAGATGAGACTCACAAGCTAATATCTAAACTCTTCTAAAGTTCACCCTGTTAGGAGCCAAGCCTGTTAAAGCTTTTACAAAAGTCCTATTAAGAACTGATCCTATTAGGAATCACCTGGTTAAGGGATTGACTACAAATGCCTTGTTATAAGAAAATACCTTGTAAGGAGTAACCTAAGTAGAGTATTTGAAAATACAATCTAATGCACCACCTTGTTAGAGGATTTAATAGGTAACCAAGCTTGTTAGAGCTTACCTAGTTAGGGGATTTCAATTCTATTGTATTTGTTAGAAAACAACATGAGTTTCTTGATATGTCAGAATAGTACTACATTTTCTTGATCAGATCCATTTAAACTTCTATCTGCTTTTACTCAAACTATAGACTCATTCTCTGGTTTGGCAATAACACATTTAATTGATTTCTACCAACTCTTGCCAACACTTAAAAAAATAACTTCATTGACCTTAAATACAAATCAGTTAGGTCGATAACACAACACAAAATCTAATCCTCTCACTGAGATTACAAACAAGTTGGTACAAGCATGACCATTGGATTTCATAGCAATCTCTACACATCAATCAAGAAAACCTCAAGCATCCCTTGATTATGACTTCATCGACCTTAGTAACTCATCACACATTTGTCATTAGACGCAATACACTTTGTTCATTCCCTAGACAAACAATCGTGCCAAAACATTTTGAACTTGTCTTCATATAATGACCTTACGTGTCACCATCATTATTGCTCAACATCAAAACATAAACCAAAATAACCAATTCAACAACCTTAATCAGTTAGGGTTAAACAAAAACAACTGGTAGGGTTTACCGGTTACATAACATATAAAGGGTTTAACCTTTTACTCCAATTACCGGTTCAACTCCCAAAGTTACATACCAGTTTACAATTAACCTTCAAAAAGTTCTTCCTACCGGTTATAAGACAATATCAATAGTAACAATAAAATCAACAATATCATTACTGGTTTAACTAACATCAATGACAACATAACATATCATTAATGCAATCTTCATGAAAATGCCAACATCATCATGAAAAGACAAGTGGCTCAGTGGTAAATACCATCACTAGCCATAAGAAAGTTCTAAGTTCTGATGTATACAATTTCATGAAAGTAAATTATATGAGACTTTTATCTTACTATTAAAAAATGTATACAGTTTCAATAATCCCCAATCTTTAATATATTGCCATTTAATAAGAAAAAGGGTTTTCATAATAAATAGGACTAAATAAGAATCAAACAATGTGTTTAAGCAAGATGTTCAAATAGAGAGAAACAAATTTTTATGAAAACATGTAATTTACTTTTTTCATAAAAAATATTCTATATACGATTTAAAATTATGAAAATATATTTCTTAAAAAGTATCGATTGATTAGATAATTCAAAATTTTAGTTGGATTTAATATAACAATTTTAGGTTGCATTAAGTATCTAAGATTTGTATGCATCTAAGATTACTATCTTTTTTTCATTTTTTCATACATCTAACATTGAGAATGGTAGTCACAACCTTTTCTAATATGTAAAACTATAGAAATGTGATGGAATGATAAACCAATATTTTGACATGTATAATTTTTTATATGATTAATTAAATCTTTCTATTTAGTTGTAGTCTACATTATATAATAAAATAATAAAATAAACATGAATTCTTTTATATATAAAGAGGCCAAGAAAAATACTTTCTTCAAATTGGTTAAGACTTCATATACATAACACAATAAAAAATATATTACTAGCATCAATATCAAGTGTGGATTGTCTAAGGGGTTGAGCTTAACTGGTTAAAATAATGGGTTCTCATTGTGGAGACCCAAGTTCAATTCCCAATAGGGACATCTAAAGTGGAATTCTAAGTTGTGACTCTTGGCCTTCCATAAAAATGAGGAAGGTCTAGGGTCAATCTAATCAAACATAATAATAATAATAATAATTCAAAATATTGTGGCTTTGGCCTATTACCTACCAAAAAAAAAAAAATATCAAGTGTGGACTACTAAATATAATTGTAGACACCTAAAATTGTCATGTCTAATTAAATAAATATCTTTATTTATTTAATTAATTCATTTATCCTCTTCTAGCCTTATTTCTCATTTAAATAAATACATTTATTTATTTAAATTATCCTTTTCCTAAATTAAATAAATACTTTTATTTATTTAAATATCCCACTTCTTCTATTAATTAAATGAATCTTTATTTATTTAATTAATTCATTAACCTTTCCTACCTATGACACATGTCATTCATCTCTTAATTCATACACCACCTACCCTCTTATTATTTTCTTATTTTCTCTACCTACCCTCTAATCTTAGCCAACCATTTATCTTTTACACCTCTCAATCTTATCCCTCCATTTCTTATAGTGTCTTCTATATAAGGAGATGATTCCTTCATTATCAACCCTAATGAATCTATGCTAATTACTTGATCAATTGACTATACTACGCCTTTGCACTTTCATATGTGATCCTACTTGCAGCCACATTTCCGTTCTTTGTTGAGCTCTTGTACACACATAAAATCTGAGAGCAAATATATCAAGCAAGAACAATGGAGATAGGAAGAATGGAGATTCAAACCCTATTGGACATGTGATGGTTTAATCTTTGTGATTTCATTTGATTTGCATTGTCTTAGGTAATCTTCATATGTTATGGTGGATCTTTGTTGTTGTTAGGCTAGGGTTTTGTGGTTGAATCTATTTAGTCTTTCAATATTGTTGTTTCCATTTTCATCGTATACATTTTGGCATGCTTGGTGGGACTCTTGTCCCATTTGCATTTAACATCTTTTGTTGTAGATTTTGTGTTTTGAAGTTATAGATTTGACATTTCCGACAACATTTTGATATTTTCGCGTCTACGTACTTTCGGATCGCGTTTTTGATTTTCTACCGCATCTGTGACATCTGGAATCACATCTGCGCCTTCGACAATTTTTTTTTTTGGGGGATGATTTTGAGAAACGTGTTTGTGTTCCCTAGTCGCATCGGTGAAGTCTTCAGGCACATTTATGTTCAGGAACCATGTCCGTGTTCAGGAATCGCGTATGTGTTAGATCTAAGCGCGTCTGTGAATTTATATAGCGTTTGTGTTTCTAATAACCTCGTTTGTGTGCAGTTGTTACCTTTTAGGTTTCTTTGATTTGGTTTTTTTCATCATTCGGATTTCAAATCTGGTTTATTTTTAAGCTAACATCTTCAAATCCAGCTAATGAAATTGGTGTAGCATGTCTTCAAAGAAAAATTATTTTGTCGAAGGCCCCTATTTCACAAAGTCTTTTGGATCTAAAATTTACCTAACTTGTGTGCTTGCAGGAAGGGGTGATCATTTGAAACAATCCAAACTACTAGTAGATTTTTGTTGTAGGACCTTGGTAAGGGTTTTTGATCTTTATTGTGTGCCTTGTTTTCATAGACTAGCAAACACTTCAATTGGTGCACTAAAATTGAACCATTGTCTTTTGTGTCTTGAGCAATAGGCTCTTTTTGTTTAATCTTTAGAGGGCCTATCTCCCCTTGTGGTCATTAGGACTACTAGTGAGGAGAGAACGACCCAAGTGGTAGCGAGGAAAACCCACCTCTTCCGAACCACTATAAACAACTGTATTCATGGTGAAAACTATGGATAACGTGTGCTGATTAGTTCATACTGACACTATGTCTCCCCATAAACCCATTTGATCAAATTTATTTGATCATTTGTAGGGCGTAACCCCTACCAGCTGGGAGCCTTCTGTATTTACAGAGCTAAAAGTGCCGCATGTATGGCCACACGAGCGGATGCCCTTACTAGCACCTTTTTTTTTAGAAGCCAAAATAATTCTAGTTGTTGGGGTAGGAGGTCGAACCTCTGGTAGCAGCCCACACACATACAGTTCTTAGTAGAGATACAAAGTTCGCCATGGGGAGTTTTCAGGGGGACTGATGCTTGGCTACCCTGAGAAGTGAGTGTCGAGGGTGGAGCCAGTGGAGTTAAGCATCTAAGTATCCACTCTAACTTGCATAGCCTCGGGGGAAACTCCATGTGGGATCAAGAACTATTGTCCTAGCCAGCCATAAGAATTGTGCTTGACTTATTTTAAACATTTAATCATTCAAGACCAAACATCAAAACATTGTGTCTTTTGTGTCTTCAAGTGTATGCAAAATAATTTTTACATCAAACAACACACTTTTTTGAGTCATTTTGAGTCTAAAACACTTGCAAACATTGAGTCTTCATCAACACTATGTCCTCTTGTCAAGAAAAATAGTCAAACATTTAGATTTGGTCACAACAAGCAACTTCACAGATTGGAAAAATTGCACAAAGTTTACAGAAACGCGTCTGTGTCTGTTAGAACCGCATCTGTGTCATTTAAATGCGTCTGTGAAGGGCAGAAACGTGTCTGTGTCTTTTGATCAACATTGCATTTACAACATCTTAGAAACGCATCTATGTCTAATAGAATAGCGTCTATGTCCTTTAAGCACGTCTGTGAAATATACAGGCATGTCTGTGTTCAGGATTGAAAACTTTCATAATTTAGCAAACAAGAATAGTCAGTTTCAAACTTATTAAGCTTCCTAGGTTATCTCTCTGGGTTTTCATCTAGCATTCAACTTGTCTTTGGGTCTCACAAATTCCATCATTGCTTTACACCTTACATTGCATCCACATTTGTCTAAACTTGAGTCAAAAGATCACTTGCTTGTCCTCATCATACTTTGTCAACACACTACATACAACAACATTTTGCTAAGTGGTCCCTCATCAAGGTCTATCACCTTTGGGTCTCATTTGGTCTTACTTAGAGTCAAGGTCAACTTACCTCATCAAGAGAAACTATCATCTCTTTGGAAGTCACACCTACTCTACTACATACATACTTGTTCTTACACTTTGGACATTGCAAGTACACCTCAGATTCATTTACATTCTATCCAACTCTTGGTCTTTCATATCTTTCCATCTTCATCTAGTTTCACACATCTTCGTCAATAACTAGTTCATGGTTGAAACCCATTCACAAAAATCTAGGAGAGAAGCTAAAGAGGCTCAAGAGTCCGCAAACATGAGTTCCTATGAGTATGACAATGATATCTTTTTCAATTATGATCATACCACATTACCTGACATGGATGCCTATAGATACATTCGAAATGTTGAGAACATGGACACTACAAACAATAATGACACACACAATGACAATATGGACAACATTTCAGTCCATTTAGTAGAATTGGAAGACTCCATTATGGATCCCCGTTTCAATCGATTGGTTGAGGAAATAATGAGGAGAGATAGACAATACTTCTTACAAGTGATGGCACAAAGTGGAGCCAAGATTCCTCATGATTTTGACATGTCTCAAATAAAAAAAAATCGACCTTTGCAACAAACTCACTCCAACATGGATCAAAGGAGGCCTAATAGTGGACGCAATAGAGGACCACATCTTGTGCCTGAATCACCATCATCTTTGTTTCAAAAACCAGATGTCCCATACACACATGGTCAAGCATACGATACTCACCTTCACAGACCATTATGGAAGTCTTATGCAGAAAAATATACTCAATCACATACCAATGCTAAGGACCAACCACCAAAGCAATTGGATATTCAAAGGCATGCTCAAAATTTGGACACAAGAAAACCTCATGTCAAACTTGGGGGCAACACACTAGAACAAACTCATGACATGCCTATAGAGTATGGTATACATGGACAAAGCAGATATTCCATTCCTCAACATGACTCTATACCAAGTGGTCCATATACGTAACATCATTATAGACCTCCTCCATATGAACATGTGTATGATCAATATCATCCATATATGCAACATGCTCCTCCTCCACACATTGGTTCAGGCATGGGTATGGTCCAAGAAGTTGGTCTCCACCTAAGAACAATTTGGAACAATAAATCAGGGACTTGCAAAAGAAAATGGAGGACATAAATACACTGAAGCCAACATACACAATGAGAGACATATGTCCTTATCCATTTGAGAAGAGCATTCCAATGCCTCCATTTCCTACACACTTTGTGATGCCTAAGTTTGATAAGTATAGAGGAAAAGGGGATCCTAAGGCACACATAAGACAATTTTTCACAGCTTGCATTGAGGTAGCAGCAGAAGAGACATATTTGATGAGATTATTCCCATAGAGCTTAGGTGATCAAGCTATGGAATGGTTCTCCCAACTTCCACCTGGAATTAAGTCATGGGGTGACTTAGCAGAGGCATTTATCCATCATTTCTCATACAAAATAGAGATAGAAATATCAATCACTACTTTGTGTAACACCAAGCAAAGGGATGGAGAGTCTTTTTCATCATTTTTACAAAGATGGAGAAATCTAGCCAGCAGGTGCTCTTGTGAAATTCCACAAAAACAAATGGTAGAGATGTTCATGCAAAATGTTAACAAAGACATTGGTTATGACCTAAGAAAAGCTTGTTTGTCCACCTTCAAGGACGTCATTGAAAAAGGCTTAGTGATAGAAAAAGTCCTAATTGAACAAGGAGTAATTAAGATATTCAAGGAAAACAAAGATGACTATAAAGGAAAAGACAAGCCAAGATTTTGGAATAAAAGCAAGAACACAGTCAATGATTGTGTTGTTGATGCCAATACAGTAAGACCCAAAATCATTTTTCTGTGATCAAGCTCTACAAACAATCAAGTGAATACTCAAACAACTTCAAAATCATGAAGGAAGTACACTCCATTGGGAGAACCACTAGAATCAGTTTTCAAAAAGCTAGTGGCAAACAAAATCATAACAATTCCAGATTTACCTCCATATGAGCCAAAGGTCAAACCAAATTGGTAGAATGATGATGAGTATTGTGAATTTCATAAGAGTAAAGGTCATAAGATAGAAAATTGTCATCGACTGAAGAACATCATACAAGACCTTATTGATAGAGGTGACATTGAGATTGAAGGACACTCATCCAATCAAGAACATGAGATGTTTAAGGAACCATTCCCAAAGAATGACAAAGGAAAATCTAAAGCCATAGATGACCAAACCAACTATACTAGAGCATCTTATAACTATGATTCAACTATCAATCACATTTTGATGGATAATTATGTCTCTACCATTATCATCAAGGACAAAATGCCTGAGAATTCTACCCAAAGACCCAAGATTGTCCTAAAAGGTAGTGGATCTTCTTCTGAACATACCTCTAAATGTAATGTTACAACTTGTCGAGTTAAATTCACTTTACAAGGTGCTCCAACTAAAAACACCACTTCCTCATCAACCAAGCCCGAGTATGACCTTGTAGAACAGTTAGGGAAGACACCCATGCTTATATCCATCCTTGAGCTCTTACGCATATCCCCCACACATAAAGCCATTCTTGACAAAATCTTGAGAGACACTGCTATTCCTACTAATTTGAACGTGGACCAGTTTCAAGCCATGGTAGGATACCTTTCCATTCCACACTCCCTTACATTCATAGAAGCAGATGACACCTCCGTAAACCAACCACATAATGCACCTTTACACATTGAAGCCTTCATACACAAAAATCGAATAAAACGAGTCCTGATAGATGGAGGAGCAGGTCTAAACATTTTTACATTGAGCACTATTAAACAATTGGGATATTTAGATAAAGTTGTGAATTCTACAAACAAAATTACCATCAAGGCATATGATGATGAAGAGCATTCATCCAAAGGCATAGTCACCTTACCTCTCAGAGTTGGGCCAGTTACAAAGGATGTGGTTTGTGGGTAAGGTTTCCCATCATGGTTTTTCTCCTTACAGGGTTTCCACGTACAAATATTGGTGTTATGTGTTGTGGATAACTTGGTCTTTTAGTTTCATGCATTAATCTTTACCAATATTGCCTTTATCTGTTAAATCTGTCCACCAGTATAACAGAATGTCTCACCTATATTAAGCAGTAATTGATTAAGTTGTTTTTGGTTTAAAAATATTAGACAACTAATTCACCCCTCCCCCCTCTCAGTTGTCCCCGGGACCTAACAATTGGTATCAGAGCCAAGTCCTCTTTTTGCAGAAGTTTAACAACTTGAGGAGATCCAATGTCTACTAACTATTTTAGGAAGGACAATCCTAAACTTGATGGAACCAACTATGGCATATGGAAAATCGGAATGGAGACACATCTGAACTACATTGGAAAGGACATCTGGGAAGTTACAAAGAATGGTTATACTGCTGCTACTCCTGGTCAGCCTAATCCACCTAACTTAACTAAAGATGAGGAAAATGATTGCAAAGCAAGAGAAGCACTTTTGAGCGCATTAACAGATCAACAAATCATGGGATTATCAGATAGACCAACTACTAAAACTATTTGGGATCATTTGGAAACACTGAATGAAGAAGATTCCACAGTCAAAATTGCAAAACTTGAAAGCTTCCGGGTCAGGTATCAAAATCTGAAAATGGAAGAAGATGAAAGAATTTCTGCTTTTATGGAAAGAGTAAATGAAATTGTTTTGGGTATTAAATGTTATGGAGGAACCTTAAGTGAAGATGAAATTGTTTCAAAAGTTTTAAGAGGATTGGCACTGGCATATAAAATGAAAGTTACTACTATAAATGAGTTAAGAACAATGCCCAATACACCAGTAACTAGGGATACTTTGATTGGAAAACTTTCAGCCTTTGAAATTGAGGAATTTGGTCCTGTTGCTACTATAAAGATAGATTTAGCTTTCAAAGCATCAACATCATCTACATCATCATTTGACAAATCTGATTGGAAATCCTTTTATGCAAGAGAACTTGGGGAAAGTAGGAAAGAAAATGAAGAACTTGAAGCACTATTTGCAAGGAAAATGCCTAAACGTCTAGTTGGAAGTAAGTATGAAGGTAAAGCACCCTTTAAATGTTTTAACTACAATAAGATTGGTCATATGGCTTCAAGATGCCTTGATAGACATGCTAGACTAAGAGAAGAAGCTAGAAGGACATACAAACCTAATCCTGAATATCAGAGATACAAATTTAAGAAGAATAAGGACAAATCTTGTTATGTTGCTGATGAAGGAGTGAGTGATGATTCTGATGAAGATCCGGTAGACAATGGATGGGTTTTTGTTGCTATAACAGAAGATCAACTGGCACCTACAATGCAACCGGTAGAACAGGCCTTGGCAGCTAAAATTGAAGTAAAGGATGAATGGATCATTGATTCTGGATGCTCACATCATATGACAGGGGATAAAGGTAAATTCTTGAACTTTCAAGAATATAATGGTGGCTTAGTAAGATGTGGAGATGACAAAGCTTGTCAGATTAGAGGTAAGGGTTCAATATCTCTTGATGGTAAGCATAACACTGACAATGTTTACTATGTTGAAGGTTTAAAACATAATCTTTTGAGTGTTGGTCAATTAGTTGAGAAAGGATTTTAGTTACAATTTAAAAATGGAAAATGCAAAATCATGAATAGAACTGGTTTAGAAATTGCAACTGGTAATCAGACTAGAGGTAATATCTTTCATTTGAATAACAGTGAGAAGACATGTTTGATTGCACATATAGATGAAAGTTGGCTATGCCATAAGAGACTCTATCTTGTAAACTTTGATTGTATGGTAAAAATCACTACTACTAAGGCAGTTAGAGATTTAACTAAAATTGTCAAACCTCATAATACAGTATGTAAGGAATGCCAATTTGGAAAATAGGTTAGAGCTAGTTTCAAAAGTATTCAAGAAAAACCTAATAATGCTCTTGACTTAATTCATACTGATTTATGTGGTCCAGCTAAAACTAAAAGCTTACAAGGTGATAGATATTTCATGCTAATCATTGATGACTATTCTAGAATGTGTTGGGTTACTTTTCTTAGAGAAAATTCAAAAGCACTTGGAAAGTTCAAACTGTTCAAAGCAATGGTTGAAAATGAAACCGGTAAGAAAATCAAATGTTTAAGATCAGATCAAGGAGGAGAATTTACATCTAAGGAATTTAATGCATTCTGTGAAGTAAATGGAATCAGAAGACAACTATCAGCACCTCGGACACCTCAGCAAAATGGAGTTTTTGAAAGGAAAAACAAAACTAGCTTGGATGCAGCTAGAAGTATGTTATTAGAAGCAAATCTACCACATGTATATTGGAGAGAGGCAGTAAGTACAATGGTCTATACATTCAACAAAGTTCACATCAAAGGTGAAATCGATAAGACCCCTCATGAACTATGGTTTGGTATTACTCCTACTCTTAAATATTTCAGAATATTTGGAAGCAAATGTTACATTAGAAGAGATGAGTATATTGGAAAATTTAATCCTAGAAGTGATGAAGGCATATTTCTTGGTTATTCATCTAAGAGTAAAGCATATAGATGTTTTAACAAGAGATTGCAAAAAAATGTTGAGAGTACAAATGTAAAGATTGATGAACAATTCAGAGGAACTTCAAGGTATATAGATTCTGAACCGGCAAAATAAATTCTAAAAAATGAAACTACACCAAATCCACCAGTACAGAGTGAAGATCCAGTTACACCAGTATCATCTGAAAATTCCACTGTGACCAAGGAACAACAACAAACAAAGACACCTCGGTATGTAAGATTGAATCACTCTGAAGATCAGATAATTGGAAACAAATACAAAGGAGTTATGACAAGAGGAAGATTGGCAAATGAAGAGGTATGTCTTATTTCTCAAATTGAACCATCATCAATTAATGAGGCATGTGAAGATAAATATTGGACGAAAGCTATGGAAGAAGAATTAGAGTAAATTGAGAAAAATAACACTTGGACATTAGTTCCCCAGCCTAAAGATAAAAATGTAATTGGAACAAAATGGGTATTCAGAAATAAACTTAATGAAGATGGTAAGGTTATCAAAAATAAAGCAAGACTAGTGTGTAAGGGATATTCTCAAAAGGAAGGAGTTGATTATAATGAAACCTTTGCATCGGTAGCTAGAATTGAGGCGGTTAGATTGTTTTTAGCCTTTTCAGCACATAAGAACAACAAAGTATATCAAATGGATATTAAATATGCATTTCTAAATGTAGATCTTGAGGAGGAAGTTTACATTGAACAACTTGATGGATTTTATTTGACAAATGACAAAGATATGGTTTGTAGGTTAAAGAAAGCTTTGTATGGATTGAAGCAAGCTCCGAGAGCTTGGTATGCAAGATTGGATAAGTATCTTTTGAAAATTGGTTTTTCTAAAGGTAATGCTGATAGTAACTTATACTATAAGGTGACTAATGATGACATCTTGGCTATAGAAGTTTTTATTGATGATATAGTATTTGGAGGAGAAGATGGATTGTGTAAAGACGTTTCTATTAAAATGCAACAAGAATTTGAAATGTCTATGATTGATGAAATAAAATTCTTTTTAGGATTGCAGATTTCACAGATTGACAAAGGTATATTCTTGAGTCAATCAAAATACTTAAAAGGGTTACTTAAGAAATTTGTGATGGAGAACTCTAAACTAGTAAGCACACCTATGACTACAAATGACAAACTATCTTTAAGAGATGAATCTACACCTATTAATCCAACAAGGTACAAATCTATGATAGGAGGTTTACTATATTTAACACAAACAAGACCTGATATTATGAATGCAGTATGTATTGTTTCAATATTTCAGAGTAATCCTAGAGAAAATCATGAATCAACAGTAAAAAGGATTTTTTGGTACTTACAAGGCACTACAAATCTTGGATTATGGTATCCTAGAGATGAAAACTTTTACCTATGTGCATACATTGATGTAAATTGGGTAGGAGATGTGGATGATAGAAAAAGCACCATCGACGAAGCATTTTTTCTTGGAAACAGATTATTTTCTTGGTTGAGTAAGAAACGAAGTTGTACATCTTTATCAATAGTAGAATCAGAATATGTTACAGCAGCAACAAACTGTACACAGGTACTTTGGCTTAAACAAATGTTGAAAGATTTAAAGGTAAAATGCAAGGAACCTATAACTATCTATTGTGATAACATAGCAGCAATTGATATATCTAAGAATCTGATACTACATTCTAAAACAAAACATGTTTCCATCAACCTGAATTTTCTAAGGGAAAAAGTTGAAGCAAAAGAAATAAAATTGGTTTATGTGAATACTAAAGAACACCTTGCAGATATTTTGCTAAACCTTTGCCTAAAGAGACTTTTGAATATCTTAGAGAACAGCTTGGGGTCATACCCCCACCGGTAGATACTTAGAGAGTTGATGTCTATCCTCAACTGACAGAATTAAAAGAGATATATTCTTCCTCCAGCTTTGATGAGGAAGCTACTTCTCAAGGGGAGTAGTTGGTATATTGCAATTGGCTGGTATTTTGTATATGTATCTAAAATTGGTATCTAACAATTGGTATTTTTTTTGTAACTTTGGCATTTGATGTCAAAGGGGGAGACATATCTATGGAAAAACACATTATCTTTTGGGAAGAGATTGGTACAGAAAAACATAAGGAAACTCATGTTACTCTCAGGGGGAGAGATTGTTACTTTGGGGAGATTATTGGTTTTTATACTTGGCATTTTTGTTTTGGCACTTCGATGGTTTCTCCATCTTGTGTTGCCATCAATGCCAAAGGGGGAGATTGTTGGTATTTTGGTATGGTTTTCTCATTGATGTCAACACCTATTAAAACTCTAGCACTTTGGAGATCCAGCAACATTCACTGGCAAGCAAGTAACTATTGCATAGTCAACGGTATATGGTACACCAATAGGATATAATGATCACTGACACTTGGAATGGCATGGAAGACACCTAGTAATATCGAAGACATCGTGTGGACATCTTGTCCTGGAGAATTGGTTATTGGTATATTTATATTTGCATATTTGCCTGTTATCGGCAAATAGGTCCAGGGTTACACCGGCAGGTTTATCTTTTCTAGATCAGCATGGCACGCTTTGGAGATGATTAATTATTGTTGTAAATGCATTAAGCTGATATGTTCAATTGGTTATTGCATTAGTTATTGTATTTTTTGTAAAATGATTTTATTGTAATATCTTGT